>NC_140593.1:1169993220-1171297336 GCF_964204655.1 Triturus cristatus
GTCCAGACCCCTCTGCAAGGTGCGCCCTTTGCCTCCCAACCCTCCCAGCACCCCTATCCACACAGGCAGGACCAGTGGCAGCCGCACAGGTGACACTGGGACCCCTTGGGTGGTGTTGCTGGTGGTGTTTGCTGTAGCTTCCGGGGGGGTCCTGTGTCCCTGTGCTGTGGGTGTTCAGTGGCCTTGGTCTGTTCGTGTTAGCGGGGGTGCCCTGTCGGTTTCCAGATGCTGGAGGCGTGGGTACAGGGGGTTCAGATGTTGATGCTGCTGGTGCTGCATGATGACTAACACAGGAGGGGCCAGGTTGGTCATCGTCATCCAAAGAGGACAGAGACAGAGTCAAACCAGAGACCTCAGTGTCCACCAGAGTCTGGGACTGGGAATCCTCTTCTTTTGGTGCTGGGTCCCCAGCACCACCTGTGTTTGGAAGAGACACACAATGCAAGTTATGTTTTTATAGGCATCAATGGTTCACAAACATGACATTTTCTACTGTAAAAACGGGTGCCTGCCTGTACACTGATTTTTTCCGGCTTGTCACGGACAGAGTTTGATATTGTTGTTGCACATTGCCCAGCCAAGAAGAAACATTTCAATGAGCATGTCGAAGTGTGTGCATGCCCAGCTCACGGATAGATTTGTCTGTACATGACCATTGCTAATCAAGGGCCATGACGTTGCTGACACAGATGTGTCATCCCTGTACACATGTTTTTTTTTTTTTTAAGTTTAAAGAGAAGTTTATTGGATATAAACAGGGAAATGTGACAATTTGAAATGCATCATATAATATGATAAAAACAAATCTAAAATTAAAGATAAAACAAAAAGGCAAAAGAAAGGAAGGGAAAGAAAGAAAGAAAGGAAGGGAGAGGCATGAAAGAGGGGGAGATCATATGATAAACACTGGTAACATTAACTAAATTACAGCATGTAAACATTTCTGTGAACAATGGAAAGAGCATAAATAGAAAACTTACATTGTATAATAAAGTATTAATATTAAAAAGACTAAAACTTTTCTATGAACTTCACGGAGGCTTGAATACTTCTTCAGTACAAGGAGTATGTAAAGGCATAGCACAAGCAGAAACATTTAGGAAATTAGTGACTGGTAACCACAACAAATCTCGTTTAATAGCTAAAGTAATTGGGTAAACATAAGCTCGATCTAATCTATGGTTGTAACAAACGCCATATCACCAGGCTTGGAAAGAAATGTTAGAGGCATTTTTCCAAGATTTTGTAATTTCTTGAAATGCAACGGCCAAGAGTAGGTCAACAATAGAAATGGAAGAGCTGAAAGAAGACCATTCCTCTGAGACACTACCTAGAAAAATATGAACATAAGAGAAAGGAATATGTGTGTGGAAAATTTTGTTAATTTGGTTCCAGACTTTGATCCAAAAAGTGTGAACAGATGGACAAGTGAAGAGCATGTGGTAAAGATCTGCATTAGGGGCAGGACATGACCAGCAAGTAGAGGAAACAGCAGGATCTATATGATGTAATTTGGCCGGGGTGATTAGGAGTCTATTGTAAATAAAAAATAAAGTTTGTGTGATATTAGCTGCTCTTGATGACTTCCTTATTTTATTCCAAATCTTTTCCCATGTTAAAATGGAAAAATGTAACCCCAAATCCGCCTCCCAACTACATTCCGTGTTAGATTTAGTACGGGAAAGAGATGTAGATCTTAATTTTTTATATATAGAGGATGCCGAGGAGGGGGTGTGTAGAAAAGAAATTGTAAGAGGAGAGGCTGTGGTATGAATAGGAGCTGAGGATAAATTATTGAAAGACTGTAGAGCGGTAGAGGCCAGTAATCGATATTTCGACAAATAGGAAGGGGGAAGAGAAAAACGGGTGCGAAGGATAGAGAAGGGAACACAAGCATCATCTTGAAACAGTTGATGAGTCCATTTAAGGTCAAGTGCTAGCCAGTCCTTCCAAAAAAGAGTCCTATTCTTAATTGTGATATGCTTATTATACCAAATTGGGGAGTTTAGAAAACGGGTACGATCATCAAGACCTTCAAACAAAAGAGGTTGAAAAGTTTTGCGAGTATTCTTGAGAATGGGAAGGGACATCCTGGCTGGAATATGGGTTAAGGATAAAAATTCTTCAAAGGAGAAAGGATGGAAAAAAGAAGACTCTAACTCTACCCACAAGGGACGAGAATTAACAGTGTTCAGATCTGTAGAGAGCAGGAATGAAGAGTGTTTGAGAAAAAGGATGTGTGATAAGAAGAAAAGTCGGGGAAGTTAACCCCACCCATATGTTTAGGTTGCTTGAGTTTGGAGAGAGACATCCGAGGATGTTTATTCTGCCATAAAAATTTTGATAAGATGCCATAAATGTTTTTGAAACAAGATTTAGGAATATTAATAGGAATGTTAGATAAGAAAAATAGGATTATCGGAACGAGCATCATTTTAATTGAATCAAGTCTGCCCCACCAAGATAAGAATAAAGGGTGCCATCTTGACGTAGAGTTATTTAAAGTGAGCTGTAAATTCTTTAAATTTAATGCCACAGTATCTTTAAGAGAAGGAGTGAACCATAGACCCAAATATTTAATTTTAGAAGGGTTCCAATGAAAAGAAGAGTCTAGAAAATCAGCATGAAAACAATATTTGTTTAAAGGAAGAATTTCACACTTTTCAGTGTTGAGTTTGTATCCTGAAACTAGAGCAAAAGCAGAAACCTCTGATAGAAAAGTTGGAATGGATGATTGAGGATTCGAAATGAATAAGAGAATGTCATCAGCATACGCTGAGAGTTTTAAATTGTTGTCTGCATAAGGGAAGCCTGTAATGTTAGAGTTCAAACGGATTTTCGTTAAAAAGGGTTCTAGCGCTAAGATGAATAGAAGTGGAGAAAGGGGACAACCTTGTCGAACTCCTCTATGAAGAGGGAAGGAAGAAGATATAAGGCCATTGGCTAAAATAAACGATCTAGGAAAAGAATATAGTAATGAGATATATGAAATAAATTTGGGACCAAAACCAAACCAACGGAGTGTGGAAAAAATAAACTGCCAGTTGACTCTGTCGAAGGCTTTTTCAGCATCTAATGCAATAGCTGCTAAGGAATGTGGATGTGAGTGGGACTTACTAAGGACATTAAAAAAGAGACAGGTATTGTCTGATAAATAACGACCTTTAATAAAACCAGATTGTTCCCTTCCAATTAACCGTGGCAAGATATCATCTAGGCGAAGAGCTAGAATTTTTGCAAAAATGTTATAGTCCAAATTAATCAAAGAAATGGGTCTATAATTTTTACAAAGAGTATGATCTTTGTTCTCCTTAGGAAGAAGACATATTAGAGCCTCTTGAAAAGAGCCTTCAGATTTATTAGAAGAGATGAAAAATAAAAACAGTTGGTATAATTTAGGAACGAGGAAGGTAGCAATTTGTGCGTAGAATTCCATGGTAAAGCCATCTGGCCCAGGAGCTTTGCCTTTTTTGAGCGAGTGAATAGCTTTAAGAATGTCATTGGGAAGTATATCTGAATCCAAAGACGAAAAATCAACATCTAGAGGAGACGGGGAGGGAATAGTAGACAAATAATGAGAAATATCAGACAGAGAAGGCGAAAACTCAGGGGTATAGAGTGTTTGATAGAAATTGACGAATTCTGAGAGAATGTCTTTATCTATATGAACAGTAGTGTTAGTAGAAGTGATAATAGAGTCAATCTTTGTGCGTTCCTTTTTAACCTTAAGATAATTGGCAAGGAGATTGCCAGATTTATTCTGAGCATTATAATATTTAGCACTGGACTTTAAAAGGATTAAGTTTGCAGATTCAGTAGAGAGTTTATTAAAGGAGAGTTTGGCTTTAATAAGATTAGTAAGCGTAGATTGATTTTCTGTTAGATAATAAGAGTGTTCCAATTTCTTGATTTGTGAATTAAGCGTTTGTATAGCTTGCATAGATGTTCGTCGTTTACGGGCCACGAATGAAATAATGAAGTCTCTTGAGGCAGCTTTAAAAGTATCCCAAATAAGTTGGGGGGATAAATGGGGAGCGCATTTTCAGAAAAAAATAAAGTTGCAAATTCAAGAAATGATGATGAAAATGTGGGATCTAATAGTAGAGAGTTATTAAATCTCCACCGCTTAGTGCCTTTGTTGGGAGGGAGTAAATCTAAACTTAAGGAGACTGGAGCATGATCCGAAATTAGAATAGATCCTATATCAGAATGGGAAATATGCTGTGTGAGAGGTTTGGAAATAAACATATAATCAACACGGGATTGGGAAGAGTGCGCTGGGGAAAAATACGTGTATTCTTGAATTGTGGGGTGACAGAGTCTCCAGGAGTCTACCAGAGATCTTTGTTGAATAGCAGAAGTGAATTGATTGTGCATGGAGGAAGGAGAAAATCGAGATTTGGATCGTCTGTCTAAAAAGGGGTCTAAAACCATATTACAATCGCCACCTAAAATCAAGTAATCATCAGTATATTGCATTAAAGATGAAAGAAGATGGGGCCAAAACGACCTGTCTAGGGTGGTGGGAGCATAGATATTAAATATGGTTAAAGGAATTTTGTTAATCAGTAATGATACAACCACAATAATAATGCAATATCTCCTTTTAAGTTAGCAATATGAGATAGAACCCTTTGGCGTTTAATGGGGGAACCCAAGCCTTTAACATTCCACGATACAATATTTAACGTCATTTAGATATAAGTACTAACTCCAAAATTACCATAAAAAACATTCACATATATTAAGTAATAACTGTACAATGCACGTTAAGCGAATAAAAGAAGGAATTATCATGGAAAACTGTTGAGAAAGGATAAGCAGAGTTAAGCAGGTAAAAAAGAGGGTATAACATGAAGGAGTGAAGAAAAGACAGAAAATAGTAACTGAAAAACCAGGAACTAGAATATAATGCGAAAAGGAGAAATGATAGAAAAGGTGATAGGTTAATACAGAGATGCAGGAAAAGTGAAGAGAAAAATATAGGAAGTAAAAAAAGAAGCAAGACTGAGGGAAACAATACAAAGTATGAGAAAAATGACAGGGAATCCAGTATAGGAAATAGGGTAAGAAAATGAAAGCAAAAACAAAAGGGAAAAGGGAGAAGACAAAAGAGATAGAGAGAGAGAAAAACAAGATGAAAAAATGATTAAGGCACATACCACGAAAAGACATAGACAGATGGGGATGGTGGAAGCACATGAGGAAAACAGCACACCAAAGGCGGGAAACTCCGATACAGAACGGAAAACGGAGACACCATCATCCAGGCAATGGAGATAGGATCACGAAGTGACGGACGATATAATGCTGCTTCTAAAATAGAAAGGGGAAAGGAAGACCAATTACAAAGGATACATAAAACGTATAATCACATATAATGGAAAAAGGCAAAAGAACAAAATTAAAATAGAGCAACAACAATTCTTAAAATAGAAAAAACATTTGCTTAGCTAAAAGTGATAGGATATAAGTTGTAGATATCCTCAGGTCTTTGAAGTACGAGGAATTTCCATGTTGTCCTCAGTGCAAGAGTCAAGAAAGACTTGTAGACGTCCTGGGTCTTCGTAAGAAGTAGTTTTGTTGTTAAAAGTTACTTTCATAAGACATGGGTGAAACAGGCCATAGCGAGCATTGATATTCCGTAGCGCTGGTCTCATGTCCAGAAATTTTTTCCGCCGATCCGCAGTTGCTTTCGCATAGTCTTGAGCAAAAAATAAATTATTACCTTGCTGGTAGGTATGGTGTTTTACACGCGCTCCGAGCTGCTGTCCATAAGGCGAATGTCCAGAGGAGGTGCTTGTAAGCCTGTGGACCCTTTAGTCGGCCCTTATAGTTGTGCCTGCAATGGCTGGTCACTTAAGAGCCCTACTAAAATCCGCTCCCTGGAAGATGCTATCCCTGTCACGCGAACGTGTGTTGTATCTCGTGACCTTCGTATTTGGTGTTTAAATATTAGATCGCTGGTAAAGCATCACCTGTCCATCTATGAGTTGCTTGAGAAAGAGGACCCCGATATCTTTCTAATGACAGAAACCTGGCTCCAGGATTCGGATTCTGCCATATTGAATCTTGCATTCCCTCAGAACTATACCGTCTTCACTTCCAATAGGACCACAAGAGGAGGTGGTATTGCTATGGCAGTCAAATCCTGTTTTCCAGCTGATTGGAAACCGTCGGGACTCCCTGCATGTGAAAGTGCTATTTTCAAAGTTGCTTTTTCCCATCAATTCACTTTCAGTGGTATGCTCATTTATCGTCCTCCGGGCAATGATTCTGTCTTCAGGTCCGCACTGGCAGATATGATCGGTCCTATAGCACTCGGTTGTGCCAATTTCAACATCGTGGGGGACCTTAACATCCATTTTGATAATGGGTCATCCACTACGGTGAGCACTCTGCTGGCGAACCTCGAAGCTCTTCAACTCACTCAGCTCGTCACCCTTCCAACCCATTCAGGGGGCCATATTTTGGACCCCTTTTTTTCCACACTTGACGGGGTAAGGTTGTCAGATCCGAGGCTGATGGGGTGGACGGATCATCTGCTTGTAGAAGCCTTTTGTCCGGTCCACGATAAGCCTTTTATAGCTGTTGACAGACCTATTCTAAAAAGGCCTTGGCACAAGCTTAGGCTTGAAGAATTTTATAGCATACTGGAACAGAAACCTCTGAGCATCTTTATTAATGTGGAACAAGGTTACCAACAGTTCTGCGCCTGGATCACCGATGCCTTGGACTCTCTCATACCTTTACGGTGGTCGAAAGGCCGGACAAAAACACCTAGTCCTTGGTATAATGAGTCACTCGCAGAACTAAAAAAAGCTTGCCGAAAAACAGAGAGGGAATGGAGAAGATCCTACAGCCCTGCTCTGAAAACTCGGTATTTTACTGAGCTGAAGCTCTATCATAGAGCTATTTGCAGAACACGAGCTGCATTTTACGCTCAAGAATTTGCTACCAGCCCTAATCCATCAAAACTGATTTTTAAGATACTGAAGGATCTTATGAAAAACAGATCCACCTCAGAGGTGATTTGCACAGATTCCCACTGTGATAAGCTGGCCTCCTTTTTTGTGGAGAAAGTGGAAACAATCTACCAAAGTTTTGACACACTCCACCAGAACCGAGAGGTTACTGTCCCCGATACGTTGGGATACGAGACCCTTGCAATGCTACCTGAACTGACTATAGAGACCTTTGATAGGCTTAGCCTCAGGATCAAGTCTGGTTCTCCCTCGGACCCGTTAAAGCCAGCCTTTATTAACACACTTTCTCCACTCTGCCGTGACCCCATATTGAATCTTATCAATATGTCATTGTCCAACGGAACGGTACCCACGGCATGGAAACAGGCAGTGGTTACTCCTATACTAAAAAAAGCCAACTCTGACCCCCGGCTGCCAGAGAATTATCGACCCATATCCCTGCTGCCTTGGATTGCCAAAGTAACAGAAGCCCACGTCAACTCTGTTCTGTCTGAGCATCTGGCTCGTAACCAGATACTGGATTCCAGTCAGAACGGCTTCCGGTCGGGACACAGTACCGAGACGGCATTACTTTACATCACGGAACATCTTCGCCAGGTTCTGGACTCAGGCCGTACTGCAGCGCTTTTACTATTAGATCTAAGCGCGGCCTTCGATACTGTGTCCCACCATATACTGATCCAACGCTTACAGGAGGCGGGAGTGACTGATCTCGCTCTCCAGTGGTTTCGGTCTTTTCTATCAGATCGTTCTTTTAAAGTGGCCATACCACCTGGCCAATCCGCCACTTATCCCCTGGAGCTGGGGGTACCACAGGGATCCTCGTTGAGCCCTACTATGTTCAACCTCTATGTGAAACCATTGGCTGGTGTCGTTAAACAGTGGGGTCTTACGATGGCCTCATATGCGGACGACACACAGCTAGCGGTGACACTTAGTGGAGACCCTGAGGTGGAGGCCCCCAAATTTTGAGCGGGTTTGTTGGCAGTAGCAAGCTGGCTTCGCACCAACTGCCTTCAGTTAAATGCCACCAAAACAGAGGTGTTGGTATTAGGGAAGCATGCTGAGCTATGGGGTAACCAGTGGTGGCCATCAGAGCTGGGTGTCACTCCCATTCCAGCTTCTGGAGTGAGAAATTTAGGCATCTGGTTGGACTCTGCGCTTACCTTCAAGGACCACACTAAGAAGGTGGCTGCCACGTGCTATGGCATTCTGCGGGGAATAAGGCCGGTTTTAAAGTACTTTGATCCCCCCACCAGACAGCTTGTGGTCCAGGCCTCTATACTATCTCGGCTGGACTACGGCAGTTCATTGCTGTTAGGGGTGAATCAAGAGGAGGCCTCTAGGCTCCAAAGGGTGCAAAATGCCGCGGCTCGGGCCATTGTGGGCCTCCCCAGACATTGTTCAGTGTCTGGTACCATCGCGGCCTTACATTGGCTCCCGGTCAGACAGCGAATTCAGTTCAAAGCGCTGTGCCTGACCTTTAAAATTTTGAAATCTTCTTCGCCGCCGGCACTGGCTAACCTACTCACGCCCTATGTTCCTTTGAGATCCTTGAGATCGGAGGGGCTTCACCTGGCGGTCTGTCCGCGCTTTAAATTGAGTAGAATGGGTGGCCGCTCCTTTAGGGTGCTCGCGGCAGGTTTGTGGAATTCGCTCCCAGTACACATCCGAGCTCTTGAAGACCTGCTCGCCTTCAGGCAGGCGATTAAAACTTTATTGTTTCCCGTGTCTGGTTAATTTCCTTTTCTTTTATTGTGTGTTATGTTGTAGCGTCTGTCACAGCGCCAGGACGCCCCTTTGCTGGGGCAGCTGTGCGCTTTAAAAATATAAATAACATAACATAACATAACATAAGACACTCTCCCTTTACGTTTGGCTGCATGAAGAACTTTAAGTAAGTCGGTATATTCTAAAAAATATAGAATAACACCACGTGGTTTGGAACTAGATGAGGCAAACTTAGAATTTTGGCCTAGTCGGTGAGCTCTCTGGATGTTCAATTTTGGGGATGCAGGAAGATCCAATAGAGTTGGTAGGAATGACTGAAAGAAACAAAGCGCATCAGAGCCTTCAAGTCCTTCCGCAAGGCCGTAAATGCGTAGATTATTGCGCCTATTACGGTTTTCCAAACTTTCAATCTGAGTCTTGAGATGGGCGACTTCTAACTGCAAAGGAGGGATTTGAGAAGTGACAGTTTGAATGGAATCAACGCGTTGAGAAAGCAGTGAGGACTGTTGCTCCATTTGAAACCATTTATCCTCAAGATTCTGGAGACGAATGTTGGTCTCCTCCATATGAGGCTTAAGCGCGCGAATTTCTTGAAGAAGAAGTTCCATAGATAAAGTCGCTGTAGACCCTGTTGGGGACGGTGGGTCTTTTTTGACTCGTTTGGTAGAAGTAGTCGATGAATTTTTAGGTATTTGCTTAGGGTTACCACGAGGTTAGGTGGTCTGTATATTAGTAGTATTGAATTGCGCATTTTCAGAGTCTTCCGTATTGTCCTGTAATACACTGAAAGGATTGGGATCAGTCAGCGTAACACTGTCACCCAGAGTAGCACCAGTACGAAGTGCCCGAGCCTTTGCCATGGTAAACCACACACAGTAAGATGTAGAGCGTGTGGAGAAAATGAGGATAGGCGAATCTATAAAGCAAGGACAAAAATTCAGTGAGGAACAACGAAAGTCAGTGAAAAAGGGAAGAAATGAGGTAAAAGTCACTCAAAAAAGTATGATGCACAGGTTGTTTGAGAAAAACTAAAAAAGGAGTCTTCAAAAAGACAAAAAGAGCGACAATGGACGATAGGAAAGCAAAAAAGCCATATCCATGAGCCAAAACTGAGGAGATAACATTCTCTTTGCTGCGTTGCGGTAAAAAACAAAATGGCGGCAGCAAAAACGAGCACGTACGAAAATGCGCCAAAACAGTATGAAGCAGCTCACCCTGGAAGCCGAAATTGAGATCAAATGGAAGCGCTATGCTTCATGTTGTCCTGCTAGCGTCTGCATCATGTCAGGATCAGAGAAAGGTGCCCGGTGGAAACTACGATCTTCACGTTATCACGGAGCTCCGTGATCCGGCGGCCATCTTCTTTGGCTCCCAAGCCACACCCCCCCATCCCTGTACACATGTGAGCTTTGACAAGGACGTACGTGCTAATCCACTGGGGATATGTTGTACTATTGGGGCATGTGTGGTAGCAGAGTTTGCTAGTCTTTGTGTGCCACATTGGTGTATTGGTACGACATGGTCACAGTCCGGTATGCCTATGATCTCTTTGGAGGAAGTGTTTTCTTCCAGTGTTCCTAGTTCCCATCTCATTTCATATAAGTGATGATGTCACCATCGTTAATAATTCTGGTGCTGAGTTTTGTACGTGCATATGTGATTTGACTTGTCAATGTTCCACATGTTGACATGGATTGGGCAAGGTAGCACGCTGGCTTGTCAATGTTCATGACAGTGAGGGCCGTTGGGGTGTGTGTTGCAGTTTGGCTGCTGTGAGTAGCATGTCTCCTCCAATGCTGTCCATGGTTGACCTTGTGTCTACAGTGTCTATGTCAGTGAGTGGTGTGTAGTGTGAAGGATGCCTATGTTTCAGCACGATGTAGGGGTGGAATGCAGCTCACAACAGCACCGAGTGTGAATGTGACCATGCTATGGTCTCGGCTATATTGGTGTGTCCATTCCATTCACTGTCAGATGTCCCCTGTCAATGGTGTATATGTGAATTCCTTTGTGTTTTGTACAATGTACCATAGATATGGCTCTCCACATTTGTCATCTGCAAGACACACCTCCCCTGCCCGGCCAGGGTCACCCCTGGACACTGCATCCCCAGACAATGATTTTGAACATATGGTTGCAATGGCTGTGTGTGCGACCGGGTTTTGTTTGGTCAGTGCATATGTGTGATTGTCAGCCACATCATTTCTCAGGCCCAGTGTCAGACATCTTGTCAGTCCATTTCCACTCCCTGTGACGTGAGAATGGTTCAGTGTGAGCTTGCTGGGCCATGTGGGTGGGTGGGGATTGTCTGTGACTGCAACTCCCATCATGCTCTTGGCTACACCCCCCTTCCCAGCATGCCCATACTTCCTCCCTCTTAACTCCGCGTCCCTGTGATGGGGTGTGACAGCAATGGCAAGATGGCTGACTGTGAAGTCCTGGTGTTTGTTGGTGCCCAGTTCCCAGCAGGGCCTTGGGCTCCCAACAACAGAGCCCAGTGTCAGACATCTTGTCAGTCCATTCCCACTCCCTGTGAGGCAAGCATGGTTCAGTGTGACCTTGCTGGGCCATGTGGGTGGGTGTGGATTGTCTGTGACTGCAACTCCCATCATGCTCTTGGCTACACCCCCTTCTCAGCATGCCCATACTTCCTCCCTCTTGACTCTGCTTCCCTGTGAGGGTGTGTGACAGCAATGGCAAGATGGCTGACTGTGAAATCCTGGTGTTTGTTTGGCTACAAGTCCAAAGAGAGCCCCTGTGCTTCACACAGCAGCACCCAGTACGGGTATCTTTTGCTGATATTTCACTGAGGTGTGGGTCAATGCATTCTACCCGGTGAGTTGTGTGGAGTTTGTGTTGAGGGAGGGTGGGTGGGGTGTCTCCACATGCTGGTAAGTATGGTCAGAGCTGTCAGTCCTCCTTCCCACCCGTCCAGACATCCCACCATGAAACGTGCTTCCATTGGAAGGCGTGCAAGTCGTCTTTCTGGATGTCAGTCAGTGGTGTCTTGCTTCTGATTTGCAGACTAGCCCTACCAGGGCCTTGTGCTCCCCACAGCAGGACCCAGTGTCAGCCATCTTGTCAGTCATTTTCCACTCCCTGTGATGTGTGCATGGTTCAATGAGGTCTTGATGGGTCAATCAGGAGGGGGAGCATTATCTGTGACTACAAACCCCATCATGCTTTTGGATGCACTCACTTCACCTGCATCCCCACTATTCCTTCTTGTCAGTCAGCTGCACTGTGAGGTGGTGTGTTTGTGGTGGCAAACTATCTGCAGTGTTTATTTAGCTTTGTGCCACTGCCTTGCTCTATTAGTTTGTAGGTTGGTCCATGTCATGACACAGTTCTAAGTCACTGTGAGATGGCAGGTATTGTGTTTGTCTGACTGGCATACACATCTTGGGATGATTATCTATTGGCTACTGTGGCTTTGCTTGCGGTGCATGTTTTCACTGTCCCCTTGCCACACAATATTGGGTATGTTGTTTGTGTACTTACCAGGCTCTGGTATGTCTGTTAGACCATGCACGCTCTCTGATGGTAGGATGTCCCGCACCTTCTCCTCCCAGGTCCTGAAGTAGACTGGTTTGGCAGGAGGGCCACCGCCGGTGCATTGACTCAGGGCGTGATCTTTTTCAATGAGTTTCTTGACCCTCCTGTGCACGTCATACCACCTGTTCTGGATATCGTCCTTTGAGCTTCTTGCTGGTGCTTGTGCATTCACCTTGTCCACAATCCTCACCCACATCTTGGTTTTCTGTGACATGGGGGTCCTTTGGACCAATGTACCAAACAAATGTGGCTCTACTCTGATGCTCTCGTCTACCAGCACTTCTAACTCACTATCTGTGAACTTTGGATTTTTCTTTGGGGGCATGGTGATGGGTGGTGGTGGTGAGTGATGTGTGTGTGAGGGTGCAGGTGAGGGTGGGTTAGTGTTGGTTTTGCTAGCTGTATGTGTGTGTGCTTTTGGATGAGGTGCTGATGGTGTGTGAGTTGTGTGATGGGTAAGTTGTGAGTGTGTCTGTGGTTGCTGTTTGATGGTGTTTGATGCTGGCTGTGTCTCCTATTTGCAAGGGATCATGGTAGTGATTGAAGTCCTTTATATAGTTGGAGTTGTGGGTGTGTCTTTGTCCCAGGTCTTTTTTTTATATTTATTGGCTTTGTCATTGCTTGTTTGGTCCTTTTTTGTCTTATTTCCTTTGGGTTTTCTAGGCATGAAGGAGACGTTCTTCTGACCGAGACTGATGCTGATGTTGGCTCGTGCGGGCTTCTCCGCCTCGTTCACGCTGACAATCTTCTGTGTTTCATATGTGTCGGTCGCGGAGATCTCTATTACTTTTGGGCCTGGTTTTATGTGCGTGTCAGTCGTGCAGCTTGGTCTCTGTGCGAGTCGGTCTGGTTTTACACGCATTGCATCGTACTGCACAGGTCGGACATCGCGGGTAGGTGTCGGTCAGGTTCATTCCGGGTTCGTGTCGGTCGGTGAAACTCACGTCGGATTTCCGTCCGGATCACTATTTTCCCTACAGCTTTGTCGTACGGCTTGTATTCCGTACGGTTGTAATTCACACGCATTGCATTGTACTGCACGGGTCGTACAGCGCGGTCCGTGTCGGTCGGTATCCGTTCCGGGTCCGTGTCGGTCGGTACGATTTGCGGCCGGAATCGGAATCGGCCCCATAGAGTGGGCTGTTAAATTATGTGGTGGATAGGTTTCAGGCAATAAGATTCTGGCAGCAGAGTCTGCTAAGGTTCCGCTGTCTGGCACCAAGTGGTTCTACTGTCTCAGTTTGTGGTGCGGAACTTCATATTGCTGTAAATGGAACCAAATCTGCTAGTAGTTCTGGTGTCTAGAAGAACAGAGTGAGCTGAAGGCACTGTTGTTATAGATGTTTTGTTTTGCATTTTCAAAATCTGTTATGGCTATAAAGGGAGTTAAACTCATTGGCACATGCTTACCAACTGTTGTTCTCAGGATTTATTATACAGCGTCTATCAAAAAGAAATGCCTAGGGACCCGATTACAAGTTTGGTGGTCCTGGAGCGGGCAGCCACACCAACGACCCACTCCAAGACCACCAAACAGGCCAACCACGTGTCTGCCAGATTACGAGTTAAATTGTGGTCTAGCGGGCGGCAGCTTGGTGATCCCGCAGCAGTGCCTTTCAAAGGCTCCTATGGGAGCCTTAGAAAGGTAGCTCCATGGGACCGCTACAGCATGTTCCTGCATGGCATGGACTGTGAAGTCTATGCCATGTTGGAACTGGGAGTGCATGCACACAGGGGGCACACATGTGCACCCTGCATGCACCAACATTCATGGGGCAAGGAGGACCCTGTAGGGCCCTCTTTGTATCCTGATCGCCAGAAGTTGCATGGGGTAAGAACTTCCATGTGACTGCTGGTGGTCAGGAAACTCGTAATATGCATGGTGGTGTCGCAGGGGCACCATCCGCATATTGTGAGGCACTGACCGCCACGCCACCATCAGGGATTGCGGTTCCCTGGCGGCTGCAGCAGTCAAATGGTGATCCGACCGCCAAAGTTGACATAGGGAGTCAGACTGCATGTGCAGCAGTGGCTGTACCACCACACCACTGTGAGTGTGGCGGTCCAGGGACTGCCAATCTCATAACTAGGCCCTAAGTGTGGAACCTTCTGTGCATTTTTAGTGCTGGCTTGGGGGAGGTCATTTCCGTAGAAGCCATTTTTGAGAGGGCCAAAATCTTCAAGACCCAAACTTTAGCATGGCAGCTCTTTTAAACTCCACACAGGAGGTTCACCAGAGTGCCAATGAGTGTGTAAAGTTCTATCACAAGAAGGGTGGTCAGATACCACCTTTCTGGAAACATCACTGGATTGAAAGTTGAGAAGATATCACTGGATATAATTCATCTTAATTCTAACCTTTAAATGTGCCAGAACCTTTGCTAGACAGTCCAACTCCCAATGGCAGGCTAGGGTGTTGCCCTTTGGGTAAAATTTTACATTTTCACCTTGGTCCAGCATCAAAGACACATAGAAACACATGGATGGATGTTTGATTTTTTTCACATATTCTTTCAATGGTTACCATAGACCTAAGTCCTTACAGTGACAATACTCATACACTTCTTTAAATGTTTCATTTTTCCACATTTTGTGTGTTTTTAGTTAATGTATATTCACTATTTCCAGAAACTTGATCGGGACCACAGCTCCTTTATTTTATTATGTGTGATGTTTTTAATTTGTTAGTCCTGCACCCACCATGAGTACATCTCTGTCTCACCTTGCTGTGATACAGCACAAGATTCAGATAATTTGCCTATCTTTGTTTTCTTTGATTTGCTTGTTTTATAAAGTTTTGGAGGCTTTACCAAATCCCCTTCAGGACAGGTGAGGAATACTTGCTACTTGGTAATAAATGATTAGTCTTTTAATTTTGGAGCAGCTGTTGTCTTTCCAGAACTACCTTCTACAAATGTATTGTAAGTGTTGTTTTTCTGTAAAGTTAATCAACATGGTTCTCACCTGAGACCATTTTCCACCCCATATGCTGACATTCTTGTCAATGACCAGTCGTAGGTCGTTGGGAGCACTGACGTCATAGGTCCCCAATGTCACAAAGCTTCTGGTTTCATTGGATGTAATGTGCCAATACAACAAGTCAAGGAATGAACGGAAATCTCCAGATGCATCGAAATATAACCCGCTGCCAGCAGAGCTCTTCGTTCGTGCATTCTTCACATAATGCAGCATCTGCAAGCAAACAATATTGTGGGACTTCAAAAGGGATGTAGAAGAATGTTGGAAGGAAACTCATTATGCTGCTTAGAATCTGTAATGAAATGTTGAGGCCACAGATATCTTATAGAGAGAGCAATGCTTCATAACACGGTACTCTACTGTAGGTAAGCAGATTATAGCGATTGTGAGTGAGTTAAGGGGTGGTTTTAAGATAAATTACTATATAGATAGCATAACTAGGACAAACGCAAAACTGTACACAACATATTAGTGCTCTCACCTGCCATGGCTGAAAATCTTTAGGATCTGCACATGTACCATTGGTGAAGGGACCTTCTTGATCTTTACAATAAAGCAGATCATGTAATGCCTGGGCCAAGGCATAGATAGCTTGGTGTGCTGAAAAAGAGAACCGGAAATCATTCACTTCCAACAACGAAGCATCAAGAGATTCAAGATTTTCTGTCCCACTACAGAGAACCTGCTCATCTTTTCCCCCAGATTTCGTTCCATTAAATGCATTCATCCATTTGCAACTGAAAGCCTGCTCCCAAAAAGTCTTCATGAATATGTCCTCGGTGTCTCTCAGTGGGTGAATATTGTACAGAAACTCTTTGAGTCCAGGAATGTCTCCTCTGTGCACTGCCAGTCCCAGAGTGCCATTTAATATATGCCACATGTCTCTCCATGAGAAAAAATTTGATGGAACCCAGCTTGTAATACCGATCCAGATTTTTTCAGGGATCCATCTCAGAGATATCTCCTTAAGAAATGGTGCTATATCTATTGCATAGGTGTAGCACACAACCACTCTAGCAGTGGATCTTTGAACAATATCAATGGCATGGGCTAAGGATGCCCCGCTGGATTGTGTGGGCAGAGTTTCAAAGAATTCAATGCATATGTCATTCTTTGCAGCCTCCTTTCTAAGCATCTGACTACCTTGGAGACCATGGTCATTATTTGAAACCAGAATTCCAATCCACGTCCATCCAAAGAGGAGCAAAATCTTTATTAAGCCATCCACCTGGAAGGTAGCACTAGTCACTGTCCGTAGGAATGATGGAAACTGGATTTTGTCACTTAGGATTGGAAGTGCTGCAACATAGCTGATCTGTGGAGAAAGCAACACTTTTTATAGCACACATTTAACATGTGTAAATCTAGTGTTTTTGAAATAAATATTGCTTTTTAGCATTCTAGAGTAATTTCAACGTTCTTTGGTAAATTTTGCATATACATAAACCAACATGTCTGCATTCTATTAAGGAACAAAGGTCCTTAGCATAATAATGCATAATGAAAATATTTCAACATAGACTTTGATAAGACCTATGGACATTCTTCCAATGTCCAGCCGGACAGAGGAACATTTATTAGGACAATACAATAGGGTTTAATCAAGATGTAGAGCACAGAAAAAATGAAACAGGGGCACAATCCTGTACCGAGTTTTGACAGAAGGAAATAAGAAAGAGGCAAGAGTAGCAGGCAAGAGGTTTTGGAGCAAAAAGGTGGCTTACAATACAATGAATTCTTGAGTAAGCTCTGACCAACAGAAACCACAATACACTTTTCACAATGGATAAATTGCGGTGCTGTTATGAAAAGTCAACTAGTAGACTTTTCATGATTAAACCCTATTGCATTGTCCTAATAAATGTTCCTCTGTCCGGCTGGACATTGGAAGAATGTCCATAGGTCTTATCGAAGTCTATGTTGAAATATTTTCATTATACATTATTATGACAAGGACCTTTGTTCTCTAAAAATAACTAATCACCCGAGGTCCAAAGCTGCCTATATCGGGTCCCCTTGTTATTTATACTGTGCATTCTATTAAGGGTCAGGACAACAGTATAGTATATATATATACTATATATATATATATATATATTACCTACTGGCGGTCGCCAGTAGGTAGTTATAATTAGGACCTAGTTTCCATAGGAAAAACGTTTTTTGTTTTCCCAATAACTTTGGCGCCGGATAACGAATCTTCGTGAGATTTTCAAATCTCGTGGGTCGCTCCGGTCAGCTCCTATCCTGAAAGTTTCGGGGTGGTTCGCCAAACGGGGGCTGAGAAAAAAGGGGGTCCCAAAACACGTTTTCTCCATGTTATTTTCCTTAGTAAACTTTAGACACGACTACAGCCCGAACTGCTGAATGGAATTACACCAAGTTTTGCAAAAAGGTAGCCCTTGGTTCAGAAATAGACCTTTTTTTTACTGGTGTAAATCCAATCAGTAGTTGCTGAGAAAATCAAAATATCGAGGGAGTAAATTCATGCATTTCCCATAGGAAACTTTAAACATGGCTACAGCTTGAACTGCTGAGCGGAATTTCCCCAAATTTGGCAAAAAGGTAGTGCTTGGTTCAGAAAGCGCCCTGTTTTTTAAATGGTGTAAATCTGTTTGGTAGTTGCTGAGAAAATCCAAAAATAATATTTCGATATGTAGAGGCACGGTGGATCCGCGCACCCTTCTGACCACGAGCTGCATTCCAATTGGCTGTCAACACTCCGAACCAGGAAGTGTTGGCAGCCATCTTGTGACTTGGTAGAACCGAGTCACAAGAAAACACAAAAACTAACGTGCAAAACAAGAAAAGGGGACACTGCTGTTTGCAATGACAGGGCGGGAGCCTCGCAGCTCCCACCCTGTCATGGCAAACTGCTTTGCTTCATTGAAGCAAGAGCAGGGAAAGCCGCTCTCGCTTCAATGAAGCAAAGCAGATTGCTCTTCCACAAGGGGAGCTGCATGTTAGCAGCTCCCCATGTGGAAAAGCAATGCTGGCTCCTGCAGGACGCTGGGAGCCGGCGGAACCGAGGGGGCATTGGGGCCCCCCACGGTCCCCAATGGAGAGGGCCAGTCCCGGGGGATGGGGTCTCCGGGGCTAGAAGTGGCCCGGGATGTAATCATTGATTTCACTGACCATTTATAGTTAGCTGAACTAAATGTAAGTGGGGAATTTCTCTGGTTTTATACGAGTGAAATGTCCAACTAACTAGAACTTTCTCTAAAACCTATGGTTTTTTCAGTGAATTTCTAAGGTTTTTTAAATGCTAATTTCTAACTGTAACGTGCCTGAAACCTATGTTTTTTCCGTGATTAAATATATATATATATTCACTGAAAAAAAACATAGGTTTCAGGCACGTTATAGTTAGGAATTAGCATTTAAAAAACCTTAGAAATTCACTGAAAAAAACATAGGTTTCAGGGGCGTTATAGTTAGCTGGACTTTTCACTTGTACAAAACCATTGAAATTCCCCCATTATAGTTAGTTCAGCTAACTATAACTTGCGCGCCCGCAATGCACTGCTGATGACGTCACATATTACATCACTCATGACATGGCCAGTGACATCACTCATGACATCACTGATGACATCTCAAATGACATGATGACATCACTGATGACATCATCCTTGTGATAGAGTGGCAGACCTCCTCTCCCCCTAATATAACCTTTGATACACACATTCAAAAATAGAAACTAAAATTTTCAAAACATTGGACATACACATCCACTCATTCACCAACAGTCCTATACAGTCACTCATACATGTACTCACTCATCATATGTACTCATACACCTATACATCCTGTTACACAACGCCACTTATCCATAGAGTTACTCACACTCATGCTAATAAAGAATCAAACATCCATTTACTTGCATATACAGTTATACACACACCACCACACTTACTTCTACAGAAACTTACACATACTTAGTCTTTTAACCAATCACTTATTAGGAGGCTAGTCCATGCATTCAGACAACAGAGGATAGGGAGGAGGTGGATGGGGTAGCAAGCGAACTGTTCAGAGAAGGTGGGTATTAGGAACTTTATTGTTTTTAAAATGTGTGTCTGTGCGAACTACTTAAAATATGAACAAATAAGCAGCATAATCTCACTTTTATTCAGGAAGAAGAGGACGTTTGTGACTGTGACTCTGGGCTCACTTGGCAGAAACACCCCCTGACCCTCCACCCCCCATCGCAAAATGTAATGCCCATGAAAAGGGTAGGTGAACACAGTGTTATATAGAACATAGTCCTGAGAGCACGATTGAAAATGAAAATTAGATATAGTGTATGGTATAAACTATGCACCATAAAGTGTGATATAAGATGAACCGGGCGTGAAATATAATATGCAATACATTGAGCGCAATGACAGATTGATTGGAGAGCGCGAGATAGCACAGGCACTAGCGCGTGCTATGCGATATGCGCCTTGGAGTGTAATATGCACAGGGCAGTGTTATGTAACCTAACTAGTCTCTAAAGTTGTAATATAAAATATGTGCTGGGGAGTGTAACATTGCATATGCACTGTGACAAAGATATGGATCCCAGATTGTAATATGTATGGCATAGCGCTGTGCGTTATAACATAGGCATTGAGGAAGGCACGTTAGATGGGGCAATATAACCCGTGCGAAGACAAGTGTGGCATGACATATTCACGGGGTGGTGTTACAGTGCACATGGGCTAGAGAGTGTCATAGCATATGCACTAGCTAGTGGAATACAACACAGAGGTGTGTGGCACTCGGCAGGCAATGGTGGGTGTAACACAGCATTGGGCTCAGCCAGGAGCACGCTGTGACTCTCAAGTGAGGTCCGTCTCCTTTCCAGAGAGTAAAATAAAAAGTATTACACATCCGGCAGTGGATGTGTGTTTTATTAACCGTGAGGGGGGTTTCTTGCATAGTTTGGTTGAATTTTTGTTGAATCCCCTTTGAATGGCTTGGTGTGCGTGTGTATTAAATGTGCCCATCAATAGCTACCCATGTTTGTATAAATAAACGACAAGGGTGTCTACCGGGATTAGGCACAGTAGGGCATCAGACATGTCAGAGCTTCACTAGTGGTATAAATACATTCCACGTGGATTCATTGCATGCATAGTTACCTTTTAATGAATATCACGCAAATCGTCATGGTGATAGGTACGTACGGTTTGTCCAGCATGTCCTAGGTGCGTCTATAAATATATATTTTTTTAAAATAATAAAAAACAGTGGCCGGCCCTGGGGATCGGGGTCCCTGGGGCTGATTAAGGCCTTGGGAAGAGGGCCATGCGGCGCCCTTCCAAATTTTTTTTCTCAAAAAAATATAATTAGTACACAGGCCCTGGGGGATGGGGTCATCAGGGCCAATAAATTAGAATAAGAAGGGGAACCACACAGCCCGCCTTCTTAAAAAAAAAAAAAAAAAAAAAAGACTGGCATCGTGCCGGAGAGGACGCCCCCTCCTTGCAGCATTCTGCAAACGCGCCACCTGGCGAGTTGTAAGTTGGGGAATTAATTCCTCTTCAATACTGAGGGTCCCTGAGGGCCAACTAGCCCAACAGGCATCTCCAGTATGCACCAGGGAGCTGCGCTGCAGACAGGTGTTCTGAGGCCAAGCCCCTTTTTACACCTCTCTGCAACGCAGCTCTGTGGCACTTACTGGAGGTACCTAGTGGTCTAGTTTGACCCTAGGGCCCCTTAGGATTCAAGGGGACTTAATCTCTCAACTTAGAACAGCCACAGGGCGCGTTTACACAGTGGTGAAGGGAGGGGTTGGGGCCTGAGGTGACGTGTGCAAACACGCACTATGGCACGTTTTAAATTGGGGATATAATTTCCCTTCAATCCTGAGGGCCCCTGGGGGCTAACTAGCCCACCAAGTGCTTCCAGTAAGCGCCACTGAGCTACATTGCAGAGAGGTGGTCCAGGCCGTGCCACTTTTTACACCTCTCTGCAACGCAGCTCTGTGGCACTTACTGGAGGTACCTAGTGGGCTAGTTGGACCCTAGGGACCCTCCTGATTCAAATGAACTTAATCTCCCAACTAAAAACGGACACAGGGCGTGTTTACACAGTGGTGAAGGGAGGTGACGGGGCCTGAGTTAAAGTGTGCTAAAACGCCCTGTGGCCCGTTTTAAGAGGTAGTTTTAATCCCCCTGCCCTATTATATACTAGGGGCTTACAGAGGAGGTCATGCTAATCACAGGGGGACCCCAACACATAGAGTTCCCTAGTGTATGTAGGTGTTTTCACTGTATTCTAAGTGTCTTTTAACATAGCACTGGCT
The DNA here is from genome assembly GCF_964204655.1 of Triturus cristatus. Classification (NCBI taxonomy): domain Eukaryota; kingdom Metazoa; phylum Chordata; class Amphibia; order Caudata; family Salamandridae; genus Triturus; species Triturus cristatus. The sequence continues at coordinate 1,170,014,767 of NC_140593.1, forward strand.
CTAGGACTGGTTAGTCAGACTCAGTTACCACCAGTATCCGTCTGAAAAAGTTGAGGGTACAGGATGGTTTTGCAACAAGGCTTCTTTCTGCTCTTCTTTTTGTTCTTTCTGCACGTTATCCTTCTTCCTGCACTTTTCTTCGTCTTTGAGGACTTCTGTTGCTTCTTTCTGCACTTCTTTTTTTCTTTCTGTGCATTTTTTCTTCTTTCTTCACATGTCCTATCTCTGTAGGCATAGTTAGAAATTAGCATTTAAAAAACCTTTGAAATTCACAGAAAAAAACATAGGTTTCAGGCACGTTATAGTTAGGAATTAGCATTTAAAAAACCTCAGAAATTCACTGAAAAAGCCATAGGTTTCAGGGGCGTTATAGTTAGCTGGACTTTTCACTTCTACAAAAACATTGAAATTCCCCCGTTATAGTTAGTTCAGCTAACTATAACTCGCGCGCCCGCAATGCACTGCTGATGACGTCACATATTACATCACTCATTACATGGTCAGTGACATCACTCATGACATCACTGATGACATCTCAAATGACATCACTGATGACATCACTGATGACATCATCCTTGTGATAGAGTGGCAGACCTCCTCTCACCCTAATATGACCTTTGATACACAGATTCAAAAATAGAGACTAAAATTTTCAAAACAATGGACATACCAATACCAGTTACAACAACCTCTTCAGTAATTCTAAAATCCACATACCCATCCACTCATTCACCAACAGTCCTATACAGTCACTCATACATGTACTCACTCATCATATGTACTCATACACCTATACATCCTGTTACACAATGCCACTCATCCATAGAGTTACTCACACACATAGTCACTCATGCTAATAAAGAATCAAACATACATTTACTTGCATATACAGTTATACACACACCACCACACTTACTTCTACGGAAACTTACACATACTTAGTCTTTTAAACAATCACTTATAGAACACATACTTATTCATACAGGAACTCTTTCAATCTCTCACTCTCACATATACTCACTTATATACACCAATAGTCACATATACTAGTTTAAAACATATGTAGTTACTCATAAAGACACTATTGAGACAGTCATTCACTCACTAACACACCCATACACACACTCATCCACCCATACAGTCCTGCACACATGCTGTCTTCAACACATACAAACAGTGAGTCACTCATTCATGCACCTATGCACTACGTAATACCCCCCACCGAACCATGCAGACACTCAGACTGATACTCAAAAAACCAACTAATAACCTATATAGACACTTATGTAGCTACTCACCAACCCATGCAGCCACTTATACAGAAAGTGAGAGACTGATACAGATATTTACATATTTAAACATTACTCACTAAGCCATGTATTCACTATGATACACTTAATCAGTCAGTTACACAATCAATTTTTCAAAAACAAATCATCCATTTAGACACTTATATACCCATTTATTCTTCCATCGACCTTGAGATATACATATATAAAACATATTTAATTTTCAGAAAAACACACATTCACTGGATGATGTCATCAATGATGTCATCAGTGATGTCATTTGAGATGTCATCAGTGATGTCATGAGTGATGTCACTGACCATGTCATGAGTGATGTAATATGTGACGTCATCACAGTGCATTGCGGGTGCGCTACTTATAGTTAGCTGAACTAACTATAACGGGGGAATTTCAATGGTTTTGTACAAGTCAAAAGACCAGCTAACTATAACGCCCCTGAAACCTATAGTTTTTTCAGTGAATTTCTGAGGCTTTTTAAATGCTAATTCCTAACTATAACGTGCCTGAAACCTATGTTTTTTTCTGTGAATATATATTACCTACTGGCGGTCGCCAGTAGGTAGTTATAGTTAGGACCACGTTTCCATAGGAAATCCGCAACATTCTATTTTGAATAACTTTGGCGCCGGTCGACGAATCCTCGCAAATTTTTCAAAATAGGTGGGGCGCTACGCTCCGCTCCTACCCTGAAAGTCTCGGGGGGATTCGTCAAGCGGGGGCTGAGATAAAAGGGGGGTCCCAAAACGCGTTTTTCTCATGCATTTTTCCATAGGACCTTTAGACACAGCTACAGCCCGAACGGCTGAACAGAATTACTTGAAATTTGGCAGAGAGGTAGCCATAAGGTCAAGGAAGTGCCTTTTTCTGGTGTAAATCTGTTCAGTATTTCCTGAGAAAATAGAAAATAGCATTTAAAAGCATATATATATGTGGGCGGAGCCTAACCACACATCTCATCCTGAGATCTGATTGGCTGTCAGCACTTCATCCAAGAAGTGTTGGCAGCCATCTTGGGACCAATATACATGATAGCACCTCATTAAAAAGCATTGCAGTTAATAGAAGGTTTTAAGACTTTAGTTACATTATAAATCATTTGTTGATGGTACCATACTCATTTTAGGAATTGTGGTATGTTCTAAGGTGATTTCACCATGTGAAAAAGCCTTCTGCTGGGATATCATGATTGAGAGAAGAATATTTTCTCATGCTTTTACCACAGAGGTTTGGAAGGTGATCTATAAGCTAAACTGAGAGCTTATTTTCTGTAAATTCACATTATCTTTCTCAGTCATGTGAGAATGAAGTCTGACATTCTCAGTAAAACATGTACATCCAACAAGGGCAGAGACTGTCAGTTGATTCCTTTGTGTTCTACTGCAGCTTCCCAGAGTTGTTCCAAAGAACTACTAGAGCGCTAACAGTCCTACCTATGATAAACGTATGGCACACCTGAAGCCATCTTGCTTGGAATAAAGTGATAACTCTTAAAACATTTAATTTCAAAAGGAACAAAATGAGGGGGTTCATTTTTCCATAAAAAGTATGATTAGTGCTGCAGAAAGAAAAATTAGGGCACATTTTGAGTGACTTATCAAATCCTCTTCTATTTCATTAAAAAATTCTGACATGCAGACTGAAACATGCACTTTCAATACCAGCAGCAGTTTTCCCTGGTGAGCAGTAGCTTTACTACAGTGATCTAATGAGCAAAAAGAGTGCTAACATTCTGAATTTATGGCAAATGTGTGACACATCTGAATGCCTTCTTGATGGAATCAAAGTAAAAAACTGAAAGTATTTCCTACTGAGGAGACTGCAGTAAATGAGGAAATTAGGAAACTTCATAACAAATAAGTCTCCCAAGATGGCCACCAGAGACAAAAGAGCCCAAATGTAGCCCAAATATCACCCAGATGTAGCCCAAGTATAGCCCAATGACAGAATGTCCCAGAATGTTCTTAAAAACAACTAGAGCGCTTACTGTCTTCATTATGACAAAAGTATGGCACACCTGAAGCCATCTTGATTGGAATAAACTGGTAACACTTAAAACATTTAATTTAAAAAGGAACACAATGAGGGGGTTCATTTTGCCATAGAAATTATCATTAATGCTGAAGAAAGAAAATGAGGGCACATTTTGAGTGACTTCTCAAATCCTCTTCTATTTCATTAAAAAAATCTGACATGCAGACTGAAACATGCACTTTTAATACCAGGAGCAGACTTCCATGGTGAACAGTAGTTTTACTACAGTGATCTAATGAGCAACTAGAGTGCTAACATTCAGAATTTATGGCAAATGTGTGACATATCTGAATACCTTCATGATGGAATCAACGTAAAAAACTGAAAGCATTTCCTACTGAGGAGACTGCAGTACATGAGGAAATTAGGAAACTTCATAACAAATAAATCTCCCAAGATGGCCACCGGAGACAAAAGAGCCCAAATGTAGCCCAAAATCACCCAGATGTAGCCCAAATATAGCCCAATGACAGAAGTGTGCAAAACACTTATTATTTAGTGTTTTTGCAGTGTTATATAGTGCAGACTTGTCAGGTATTGGAGTGCTTTACATGAGCATTGGTTACATCACACAAGCACAAATTCATTTTGGTTGTAGACATGGGGAGACTAAGTGATTTGACCAGAATCACAGAATGTCGAGCTGAAGCAGAAACTTCAACCTGGTTCCCCAGTTGCAAAGTCTGCAGTTCTGGAAGTAACACCACATCCTCTCCCCTAAGTGCAACATTTAATCAAGTGGTCAACTGGATAAAAAAACATAAAGATAACAAATAATTTAAAAGTGCTTTGTCGCTATATGAAAACTCAGACAAAATGTCCTTATTTTAGTCTTTTAGAGCACTAACCATAATTTTGATGCCAATAAGACCCTCTCATATATGTAATTTCTAAAGGAAATGCTCTAGGTATTACAGTTTTGATTACATCAAGATGATGTCAGGCGTTCCACACTTTTGTAATAAATATAGAATGTTAGCAATCTAGTTGTTCATTGGGATACTGTTGAGAGGCAAAGGCCAGGGGCACGGACTCTGAAAATTGAAGGCAGGTAGGAGAGTGCAAAGGCAACAATTTAACCACACTGAGCAGGCAGGAAGGGCCGTGGAAGCACAACAGACTATGGAGGGCAGTGGAAAGGGGTGCAGGGGCAACAAACCAACAATACAGGACTTGCAAGAGAGGCTGTTGGAGGGAAGATCTATTACGGGTCAAGGAAGCTAGAGGCGGTCCCCAGAGCCCCGGGAGCCACCACAGAACTGAGCAGGAGAGTGAGTCAGGGACAAAAGGGGCACCTTAATTTGAGCCGGGGTGCCTAGGAACGCTTGCTCCAAAAATGAAGAAAACAAACATATGAGACATGGAATTGGTGGCAGAATACAATGGCAGTTTAATGAGAAGATACAACTTCAAAGAAACCGCAGAATAGAGACATAAAGTACAAAATACAGAATCCAGATAATCATACAGCTGTCATGATATTCTCTGTATCTCAATTAATGTACTGACAGAGAGAGAGAGAAAACACATCTATAAATGCATCATGAGAAACAAGTTACACCAAGGAAAATGTTACCTAGGAACACTCACGTTTACTCTTAGAGCAAGCATTCCTGCAATTACAATACAAAATCTTTTAAATGCAAAAGTAAAGAGAACAATGGTTAAACATAACATGACATTTCATATAGGTAAAATAGAATAAGATACTTCAAGCAAAGCAGAGCAAGACATTTTAAGCAAAGGAAGACAAGAGCTCCCAGCTCTTGGGGAAAACCTGCACAGCCTGTTAACCTACATACAGACGGCGAGGTAGTCCGTCGATATCTGTGGGTGCTCCCTTTTTATATCATTTTGTGGGCTCATTTGCACGCTACATCTACCTACGTATGCTACCCAAAAGCTTCGTCTGCAGATTTTACCAGACATTTCGTCATTTACCCACTTAATGCTGACAATGGACTGGGTGAAAAGGTCAGTCTCTCAGGCCAATCGCTTATCGTAAGTTCCATAGAGCAAGCAGAAAATAATGGGTATTGTACGGGAATTCAATATATTCATGTACAAAATCTCCTCAGTTCTCCTAACTTGACGCTCTGCGGTTGCCACTTCCTTAAAAGCGGGAAACCTGCCCAGGAAGCAAGTACCAGTCCAGGATGCAGCCTACTGTATGTCGACAGCTTCAGTGGGATGTTGAACTTTGATACCGAGCACGGAGCACTCGGGTAGGGTGGGGGCTACTAGTTTGGAGCAGAAGGCCTCGCAGACCTGCCTTCAGACTGCTATACACTAAAATTGCAGAGCTATGGTCAATTTAACAAAGAGGCCTACATATTGAACAGAAGGGCCTACACAGGGGTTTTATGCTGGCTGAGTGGTAAGGATGTCTCAGGATAATTATATAGCAACACAGGACCCGCTGGTCAATTTAATACGGCCTACAAATGCGGCTGGCAGGGCAAGGACAAGGGTCTCATACTTCAGGTGTGGACAGAACGGGCCAGGGGCCCCCTGTGATACAAAATCTACCCTCCTTCAAGGCTGTGGCAATGTAATAGACCATTGTGGGCAGAAGGAAGAGGCAATGGTAGTACAACCATACATGCCAACAGACCCGATTCAGCCAGGAAACGTCCAATGTTTTTAAGCTCAAATGGGCTTTATTTGATCTGTCTCCTGTCTACAATATCCTCTTTTTCAATGTAACTCAAAGGGGAAAATCAATACCCCAGTTTTTTTTCAAAATCTCCCTCTTACCAAGTTCAAAATGTTTGCAAGTATGGTACATTGGATCATGGAAGGAAATGGGATAGGGACATGGACTTGGATAACAGAGGACAAGAGGGACATGGAGAGGTGCACCAAACTGACCCTGCAGGGCAGGCATCAGGGTTTGCAGCAGCACAATACACCACACAGGGCATGCAGGACGGGAGTGCAGCACAACAATCCATAGAAAGCAAGAGGGAGGGGACAGGACCATGCACATGGACAACAGAAAACAGAGGGGCAAGAGGCAATGGTAGCTAGCTGACCATAATGGACAGACAGGAGAGAAAGCTGCAGCATTACAGACCATAAAGGGCAGGAGGGACGGATCAGGGGCATTACAATGGAACAGACAAGCCAGGAGGGAGGGAGTAGGGGTCTTCACATGTAAACAGAGGGCTGGGGGCAAGGGGGCAGGGCAGGAGCAGCAAGATAGCCATGGAGGTCAGGCAGGATGGGCACTAGAAGCAAGACACACCATGAAGAGCAACAGTGAGACTGTGATGGCATACACACAGACCATGGAGGGAAGGTGGGAGGGGGTCAGGGGCAGCTTACTGACCACACAGGGAAGGTGGGAGGGGCCATGGCAGCACAGAAGACCAATGGCTATGATGGGCAAGAAGGAGGGTGCAGGAGCATGCACAAAGGACGATGGAGGATAGAAGGGAGGGTCAGGACCTGTGCACAGACAAGAAAGTTCAGGGGAAGGGACCTCACAACAGACCACACGGGGCAGGCAGGAGGAGCAGTTGCAGCACAACAGACCAGGGAGGGCAGAAGGGTGTGGCAGTACAATGGACCATGTAGGACAGGAGGAAGAGGATAGGGGCATGGCATGTGGACAGGCAGGGTGGAGGTGGCAGGGACAGGTTACAGTCATCTGACAATGCTAGGCAGGTGGGAGGGGAGTGGCAGCTCAACAGAACACTCAGAGTAGATAGGAGTGGCAGGTCCATGGGACATGGTGGGCAAAAAGGATGGAGCAGGAGCATGCACAAAGACATCGGAGGGCAGGGGGAAGGAGAATAGGGGCAGCAAGCTAAGCACAGAGTTTAAGCAGGAGGTCAATAATGGGGCATAGAATTGGGCAATGGAGGGCAGGAGGAGTGGACTGGTACATCATACTAAATTGAGGGCAGTGGCAGCACATCAGACCATGCATGGCAGGAGGGAGGAGGCTATTCCATGGATTCACACAACAGAGGATAGGGAGGAGGGGGATGGGGCAGCAAGCTAACTGTTCAGAGAAGGCGGGTATTAGGAACTTTATTGTTTTTAAAACATTGAGTCTGTGCGAACTACTTAAAATATGAACAAGTATGCAGCATAATCTCACTTTTATTCAGGAAGAAGAGGACGTTTGTGACTGTGACTCCGGGCTCACTTGGCAGAAACACCCCCTGACCCTCCACCCCCTATCGCAAAATGTAATGCCCGTGAAAAGGGTAGGTGAACACAGTGTTATATAGAACATAGTCCTGAGAGCACGATTGAAAATGAAAACTAGATATAGTGTATGGTATAAACTATGCACCAAAAAGTGTGATATAAGATGAACCGGGCGTGAAATATAATATGCAATACATTGTGCGCAATGACAGATTAATTGGAGAGCGCGAGATAGCACAGGCACTAGCGCGTGCTATGCGATATGCGCCTTGGAGTGTAATATGCACAGGGCAGTGTTGTGTAACCTAACTAGTCTCTAAAGTTGTAATATAAAATATGTGCTGGGGAGTGTAACGTTGTATATGCACTGTGACACAGATATGGATCGCAGATTGTAATATGTATGGCATAGCACTGTGCGTTATAACATAGGCATCGAGGAAGGCACGTTAGATGGGGCAATATAACCCGTGCGAAGACAAGTGTGGCATGACATATTCACGGGGTGGTGTTACAGTGCACATGGGCTAGAGAGTGTCATAGCATATGCACTAGCTAGTGGAATACAACACAGAGGTGTGTGGCACTCGGCAGGCAATGGTGGGTGTAACACAGCATTGGGCTCTGTCAGGAGCGCGCTGTGACTCTCAAGTGATGTTCGTCCCCTTTCCAGAGAGTAAAATAAAAAGTATTACACATCCGGCAGTGGATGTGTGTTTTATTAACCGTGAGGGGGGTTTCTTGCATAGTTTTGGTCGAATTTTTGTCGAATCCCCTTTGAATGGCTTGGTGTGCATGTGTATTAAATGTGCCCGTCAATAGCTACCCATGTTTGTATGAATAAACGACAAGGGTGTCTACCGGGATTAGGCACGGTAGGGCATCAGACATGTCAGAGCTTCACTAGTAGTGTAAATACATTCCACGTGGATTCATTGCATGCATAGTCGCCTTTTAATGAATATCCCGCAAAACGTCATGGTGATAGGTACGTACGGTTTGTCCAGCATGTCCTAGGTGTGTCTATAAATAAATATTTTTTTAAAATAATAAAAAACAGTGGCCGGCCCTAGGGATTGGGGTCAAAAAAATATAATTAGGAGACAGGCCCTGGGGGATGGGGTCATCAGGGCCAATAAATTAGAATAAGAAGGGGAACCACACAGCCCCCCTTCTTAAAAAATTAAAATAAATAAAAGACTGGCATCGTGCCGGAGGCCATGCCCCCTCCGTGCAGCACTCTGCAAACGCGCCCCCAACAGGCATCTCCAGTATGCGCCAGGGAGCTGCGCTGCAGACAGGTGTTCTGAGGCCAAGCCCCTTTTTACACCTCTCTGCAACGCAGCTCTATGGCGCTTACTGGAGGTACCTAGTGGTCTAGTTTGACCCTAGGGACCCTTAGGATTCAAGGGGACTTAATCTCTCAACTTAGAACAGCCACAGGGCGCGTTTACACAGTGGTGAAGGGAGGGGACGGGGCCTGAGGTGACGTGTGCAAACACGCACTATGGCACATTTTAAATTGGGGATATAATTTCCCTTCAATACTGAGGGCCCCTGGGGGCTAACTAGCCCACCAAGTGCTTCCAGTAAGCGCCACTGAGCTGCATTGCAAGGAGGTGGTCCAGGCCGTGCCACGTTTTACACCTCTCTGCAACACAGCTCTGTGGCATTTACTGGAGGTACCTAGTGGGCTAGTTGGACCCTAGGGACCCTCAGGATTCAAATGAACTTAATCTCCCAACTAAAAATGGACACAGGGCGTGTTTACACAGTGGTGAAGGGAGGGGACGGGGCCTGAGTTAACGTGTGCAAAAACGCCCTGTGGCCTGTTTTAAGAGGTAGTTTTAATCCCCATGCCCTATTATATACTAGGGGCTTACAGAGGAGGTCATGCTAATCACAGGGGGACCCCAACGCATAATGTTTCCTAGTGTATGTAGGTGTTTTCACTGTATTCTAAGTGTCTTTTAACATAGCACTGGCTCTAGGACTGGCTAGTCAGACTCAGTTACCACCAGTATCCGTCTGAAAAAGTTGAGGGTACGGGATGATTTTGCAACAAGGCTTCTTTCTGCTCTTCTTTTTGTTCTTTCTGCACGTTATCCTTCTTCCTGCACTTATCTTCGTATTTGAGGACTTCTGTTGCTTCTTTCTGCACTTCTTTTGTTTCTTTCTGTGCATTTTTTCTTCTTTCTTCACATGTCCTATCTCTGTAGGCATAGTTAGAAATTAGCATTTAAAAAACATTTGAAATTCACAGAAAAAAACATAGGTTTCAGGCACGTTATAGTTAGGAATTAGCATTTAAAAAACCTCAGAAATTCACTGAAAAAACCATAGGTTTCAGGGGTGTTATAGTTAGCTGGACTTTTCACTTGTACAAAACCATTGAAATTCCCCCGTTATAGTTAGTTCAGCTAACTATAACTTGCGCGCCCGCAATGCACTGCTGATGACGTCACATATTACATCACTCATGACATGGTCAGTGACATCACTCATGACATCACTGATGACATCTCAAATGACATCACTGATGACATCATCCTTGTGATAGAGTGGCAGTCCTCCTCTCACCCTAATATAACCTTTGATACACACATTCAAAAATAGAGACTAAAATTTTCAAAACAATGGACATACCAATACCAGTTACAACAACCTCTTCAGTAATTCTAAGATCCACATACACATCCACTCATTCACCAACAGTCCTATACAGTCACTCATACATGTACTCACTCATCATATGTACTCATGCACCTATACATCCTGTTACACAATGCCACTCATCCATAGAGTTACTCACACACATAGTCACTCATGCTAATAAAGAATCAAACATACATTTACTTGCATATACAGTTATACACACACCACCACACTTACTTCTACGGAAACTTACACATACTTAGTCTTTTAAACAATCACTTATAGAAACACATACTTATTCATACAGGAACTCTTTCAATCTCTCACTCTCACATATACTCACATATATACACCAATAGTCACATATACTAGTTTAAAACATATGTAGTTACTCATAAAGACACTATTGAGACAGTCATTCACTCACTAACACACCCATACACACACTCATCCACCCATACAGTCCTGCACACATGCTGTGTTCAACACATACAAACAGTGAGTCACTCATTCATGCACCTATGCACTACGTAATACCCCCACCGAACCATGCAGACACTCAGACTGATACTCAAAAAACCAACTAATAACCTATATAGACACCCATGTAGCTACTCACCAACCCATGCAGCCACTTATACACAAAGTGAGAGACTGATACAGATATTTACATATTTAAACATTACTCACTAAGCCATGTATTCACTATGATACACTTAATCAGTCAGTTACACAATCAATTTTTCAAAAACAAATCATCCATTTAGACACTTATATACCCATTTATTCTTCCATCAACCTTGAGATATACATATATAAAACATATTTAATTTTCAGAAAAACACACATTCACTGGATGATGTCATCAATGATGTCATCAGTGATGTCATTTGAGATGTCATCAGTGATGTCATGAGTGATGTCACTGACCATGTCATGAGTGATGTAATATGTGACGTCATCAGCAGTGCATTGCGGGCGCGCGAGTTATAGTTAGCTGAACTAACTATAACGGGGGAATTTCAATGGTTTTGTACAAGTGAAAAGTCCAGCTAACTATAACACCCCTGAAACCTATGGTTTTTTCAGTGAATATATATATATATATATATATATATATATATATATATATATATATATATATATATATATATATTACCTACTGGCGGTCGCCAGTAGGTAGTTATAGTTAGGACCCCTTTTCCATAGGAAAACCTCAACATTCTATTTTGAATAACTTTGGCGCCGGTCGACGAATCCTCGCGAATTTCTCAAAATAGGTGGGGCGCTCCGCTCCGCTCCTACCCTGAAAGTCTCGGGGGGATTCGTCAAGCGGGGGCTGAGATAAAAGGGGGGTCCCAAAACGCGTTTTTCCCATGCATTTTTCCATAGGACCTTTAGACAGGGCTACAGCCCGAACGGCTGAACAGAATTACTAGAAATTTGGCAGAGAGGTAGTCCTCAGGTCAAGGAAGTGCCTTTCGTAGGTTTGGTGTAAATCTGTTCAGTAGATCCTGAGAAAATAGCCTTTAAATCAATATATATATCTGTGGCAGCTTACGGTGCGCTTACCGTGCGCTTACGGTAAGCGTACGGTACGCGTACGGTGCCGTGCGCGAGCGCGATTCTGATTGGCTGTTAGATCTTAGTAAACATTCGAATCGGTCGAAACCAGGAAGCGGCGGACGCCATTTTCTCTCTCGAACTGTCAGGGGGGTGAATAAAAAAGGTGGATAATGTGAAAAGGGGGCAGGCTCGACAGTTCCTGACCCCTAGCCTTGGTCAGGGGGTCCCAGAAGGACCCTCAAGGGCAAAAATAAAAAAAAAAATGTTTTCGAAAAATCGCCGTATGCGCGTAGCGTACGCGCACGGTGACCTGCGGAATTCCGCGAAATTCGCGGAATTACGCGTACCGTGCGCGCACGGCAAAAAAAAATTTGCGAAAAGGAAAGCTTAAAAAAAAATACAAAAAATTGTGAGGTAAGGTTGGCTCTTATAAGAGCCGTTGGGTTCATACAGGGATGGAGGAAAGAAAGAATGGGAGTATTATGAGCGTCTACAAACATGCTGGTCTATCTTATTGTTAATAAGGGGAAGACTGACCTCCCCAAAAACAAGAAGACCACCACATTTTGTACACCTCATTTCAACACTCGCAAATCGAGGGTTGATGTCCAAAGGAAAAGAAGAAGGTGATGCTCCAACAACAGAGGAAGGGCTCAGCTGAGTTGCCGATAATGTACTCGGCTGAGCATCTGAGGCTGGGCTCTGGTGACTTACTGAAGAGTTTTCTCCAGTATGTCGAGCAAAGGTCCTTGGGTGTTTGTCCTGAAGGTGTCTCATCATAGAGTGATTTCCAAAGGAATATTTCTTCCTTGGATTTCCTCTTGATAAAACACGATCACAAAGTATGCAAGTGACCAATTGAGCATTCACCTTTTTCTCCCCCTCTGGAAAAGTGAAATACTCCCATACAAAAGAAGTCTTTTGTTTCCTCCTTCTCTGGATCATGGTGGTGCTGCTGGCCTCACTCTCAGAAGAGCCCTGCTGTTCTGCCATTGTATCCCAATGTCAATCCAGCTCCTGCTCCTAGAGAATCACAAGCAGAAATGAGGGGAATGGGTGTGGTGTGGGAAGAATCTGGAACTGAAAGTAGTTTCAACCAATGAAAAGTGTTCTTTCAAGCAGTAATGAGGGGAATGGGTGTGGTGTGGGAAGTTTCTGGAAGTGAAAGTAATTTCAACCAATAAAAAGTGTTCTTTGTAAGTCACATGACCTACCGTGCGCACGTGACGCTTACGGTGCGCTTACGCAGCGCTTACGTCACTTTCGCGCATGCGCATTACACGCCCCTGCGTAACCGCGATGTTGCTTCCGGGTGTACGCGTACGGCACGCACGTATCACGTATCGCGCATGCGCATTACACGCCCCTGCGTAACCGCGACGTTGCTTCCGGGTATACGCGTACGGCACGCACGTATCACGTAGGCGCGCTGCACTAATTACGTCCAGAGCGCGTAGCGTCAGCTTACCGTACGCGTATTCTACAAGCGCGTAGCGTCAGCTTACCGTACGCGCACGGAAAAAAATGCATAAAAAAAAACCTTTCCATAATGCAGGATATAGTACATAAATTATTAAAAAAAGGCTTACAAAAAATGACATAAAAAAAATTGCATTAAATTATAATAAAATTATAAAATCGAAATAAAAAAAACACTATCCACATTGACCCCACCCCCGTGCTTTTGGTTGCCGAAGGCCACCAAATGTAAAGGGCTTATTAAAGTTGATAAAAACCGTGCACAGAACGAACTGCGTTAAGTGGGCGCGCACGCCACGAATGGCGTAAAGTAACTTAGCATTTAAAAAACCGTACAAATTCACTGAAAAAACCATAGGTTTCACACACGTTATAGTTAGGAATTAGCATTTAAAAAACCTTGCAAATTCACTGAAAAAACCATAGGTTTCACACATGTTATAGTTAGCGGAAATTTTACTGATAAAAAACCAATGAAATTGCCCCGTTATAGTTAGTGCTGGCAACTATAACTCACGCGACCGCAATCTTCTGCTGATGACATATGTGTCTTTATAAAAAAAAATATTTGTATATATGTATAGCTAAAAATGTATGGAAGAAGACATGGGCAAATAAGTGTCTAAATACAGTATTAGCATCAGCAGAGGATTGTGGTCGCGTGAGTTATAGTTGCCAGCACTAACTATAACGGGGCAATTTCATTGGTTTTTTATCAGTAAAATTTCCGCTAACTATAACATGTGTGAAACCTATGGTTTTTTCAGTGAATATATATATGTATATATCTATATATGTATATATATATATGTATATTCACTGAAAAAAACACCACTAAATTTCTTTGGTTTTGTACGCGTGAAATGTCCAACTAACTATATTGTCCCTGAAACCTGTGTTTTTTTCAGTGAATTTCTAAGGTTTTTTACATGCTAATTTTTAACTATAACGTGCCTGAAACCTATGGTTTTTTCAGTGAACTTCAAAGGTTTTTTAAATGCTATTTTCTAAGTATAATTAAAAAAAATCCTATATTTTAATTATTATGAAATTTTTGTATTATTTTGTAGTTTGTAAAAGATAAATATTCATTGCCTGAGCGCATTAGTAGTACACAGGTGCTTGCATGAGAGTATGGATAGTGCCTGCATAATTGGATGTGTACATGGGTAATGTCTGAGTAATTGCACTAGTGCATTGGTAGTGCATAAGTGATTGCATCAGTGCATGGGTAGTGCCTGAGTAATTGCATGAGTGTATGGGTAGTGCCACGATGATTGGAGAAGTACGAGGAGACTGCATGGTGAATTTATAAGTGGTTGAGTATTGGCAGAGTGTTTGGATTAGTGCATGGTAGTGGCTGGGTGACTGGAGCAGACCACGAGGAGTGACAGGATGATTACTGGACTGCATGGGCACTACCTATTGAAGGAGCGAATAAGAAGTGTGTAAGTGGTTAGAGGACTGCATGGGTAGTGCACAGGGATTGCAGCAGTGCATGTGTTAGTGACTGGGTCATTGCATGAGTACATGGGTACTGAGTGGATGATTAGAGTACTGCAAGGAGAGTGTGTGGTGAATTTATAAGTGCTTGGGTTTTAGCTCAATGATTAGATAAGGGCATGGGACTGCTAGGTGCTTGGAGGAGCGCAAAGGTAGTAACAGGGAGATTACTGAACTGTACTGGATTTTAGAACTGCATGAGTTAGTGCCTGGGTCAATGCATGACTACATGGGTAGTGACTGGATCATTAGAGTACTGTAAGAAAAGTACATGGTGAATTTATAAGTGCTTGGGTTTTGGCATAGTGATTGGATAAGGACATGGGACTGGCTGGGTAATTGGAGGAGTGTATAGGTAGTAACAGGTAGAATACTAAACTGTATAGGTAGCAACAAGGGATTAAAGAAGTGCATGAGTTAGTGCCTGGGTAATTGCATGAGTACATGGGTACTGGCAGGATGATTACAGTACTGCAAGGAGAGTGCATGGTGAATTTATGAGTGTTTCGGTATTGGTGGACTGATTGGATCAGTACATGGTACTGGCTGGGTGATTGGAGGAGTGCACGGGAGTAACAGTCTGATTCCTGGACTGCATGGGTACTACCTGGGTAATTGGAGAAGTGAATCAGTAGTGTGTAGGTGGTTAGAGGACTGCATGGATAGTGCACATGTGATTGTAGCTCTGCATGTGTTAGTGCCTGGGTAATTGCATGAGTACATGGTTAGTGACTGGATGATTAGAGTACTGCAAGGAGACTGCATAGTGAATTTATGAGTGCTTGGGTTTTGACTGAGTGATTAGATAAGGACATGGGACTGGCTGGGTAATTGGAGGAGTGCATAGGTAGTAACAGGGAGATTACTAAACTGTATAGGTAGCACTCAAGGGATTGTAGAAGTGCATGAGTTAGTGCCTGGGTAATTGCATGAGTACATGGGTACTGACTGGATGATTAGAGAACTGCAAGGAGAATGAATGGTGAATTTATAAGTGCTTGGGTATTGGCGGAGTGATTGGATTAGTATATGGTACTGGCTGGGTGATTGGAGGAGTGCACGGGGAGTGACAGTGTGATTGCTCAACTGCATGGGTACTACCTGGGTAAGTGGAGGAGTGAATCAGTAGTGTGTACTGTGTAGGTGGTTAGAGGACTGCATGGATAGTGCACATTTGATTGTAGCACTGCATGTGTTAGTGTCACGGTCATTGCATGAGTACATGGGTAGTGACTGGATGATTAGAGTACTGCAAGGTGAGTGCATGGTGAATTTATAAGTGCTTGGGTTTTGGCGCAGTGATTGGATAAGAACATGGGATTGGCTGGGTGATTGGAGGACTGCATAGGTAATAACAGGGAGATTACTGAACTGTATAGGTAGTGCTCACGGGATTGAAGAAGTGCATGAGTTAGTGCCTGGGTAATTGCATTAGTAAATGGGTACTGACTGGATGATTAGAGTGCTGCAAGGTGAGTGCATGGTGAATTTATAAGTGCTTGGGTTTTGGCGCAATGATTGAATACATTTATTTATTTTAATACCTTCTAGAGTGCACAAATACCCCTGGGTGTCTCGGCGCTATGGACTGTAAGGCTGAGCGGAGGGCTGGCCACTTATTGCTCAAAGAGCCAAGTTTTTACTTGTTTTCTGAATGATAACATGGTGGGACTTGTCTTAATTTGTAGGGGGAGCGAATTCCATAGTTTAGCCGTGGCAACTATAAATCTTCTCTCATCCCAGTTGACTTTCTTGGTTCTGGGGACGATCAGAAGGTTGGCATCTGCTGAGCGCAGAGCTCTGCTGGGCATTTATGCCAGAAAAGCTTTTTTCAGGTATTCAGCTCCTATATCGTGAACTACCTTGTAGGCAATACATAGCGCTTAAAATTTAGTTCTACTTTTTATGGACAGCCAGTGAAGCTGGCGCACCACATTAGTAATTGACTTAAACTTTGGAGTACCTGACAGTATCCTGGCAGATGCATTCCATATCAGTTGCAGCCTGCTCAGAACTTTTTCTTGGGCATTGATAAGAAGGTCATTGCATTAGTCAACCTTTGACATAACCAGGGCACTGATGAGTGTTTTTCCAGCACTAATTGGGACGATAGGTAGCAATTTCTTTATCATCTTTAAGACATAAAAGGATGAGGAGACCAATGCGTTGCCATGATGTTTAAAAGATAAGCTCTCTTCAAATATAATACCTAGGTTTCTGGCCTTCTTAACAGGGGTGGGGAGTAATCTCAACTTAGCTGGCCACCAGGTCGGAGACCATCCTGGGGCAAGGTTACCAAAGACCATAACCTCGGTCTTATCTCAGTTTAATTTAAGGCCGTTACTTGCCATCCATGAGCTAATGGCCAACATGCCATCATGAAAGCTAGCCACCACTGCCTCTCCATCATTGTGCACCGCAAGCTCCAGTTGCGTGTCGTCAGCATAAGATGTGAGACCCATCCCAAAGGATTTGTTTACTCGTGCGAAGTCCGTCACATATATATTGAATAAAGTTGGACTTAGCGACGATCCTTGCGGAACTCCACAAGTGAGAGTAAAAACTGATGAGTCAAAATCACCCATACTGACTGACTGGGTCCGATTCGAGAGAAGGGAGGACTGAAGGGCTTTGGCCTTGTGTTCGATGCCTATGGCTGAGACACGGTTGATCAAAGTAGAATGGGACTGCTGGGTGATTAGAGGAGTGCATAGGTAGTAACAGGGAGATTACTGAACTGTTTATGTAGTGCTCAAGGGATTGTAGAAGTGCATGAGTTAGTGCGTGGGTCATTGCATGGGTTTTGACTGGATAATTAGAGTACTGCAAGGTGACTGCATGGTAAATTTATAAGTGCTTTGGTTTTGGCACAGTGATTGGATAAAGACATTGGACTGGCTGGGTGATTGGAGGAGTGCATGGGGAGTGACAGTGTGATTGCTGGAGTGCATGGTTAGTAGTACCTCGGAAAATGAAAGTGTGAATGAGCAGTGTGGAAGTGGTTAGAGGACTGCATGGATAGTGCACATGTGACTGTAGCACTGCATGTGTTAGTCAATGGGTCATTGCATGAGTACATGGGTAGCGACTGGATGATTAGAGTACTGTAAGAAAAGTGCATGGTGAATTTATAAGTGCTTGGGTTTTGGCAGAGTGATTGGATAAGTACATGGTGCTGGATGGGTGATTGGAGGAGTGCATGTGAAGTGACAGGGAGATTGATGGACTGCATGGGTACTACCTGGGTAATTGGATGAGTGAAGCAGTAGTGCGTAGGTGGTTAGAGGTCTGCATGGTAAGTGCATAGGTGATTGTAGCAGTGCATGTGTGAGTGCCTAGGTCATTGCATGAGTACATGGGTAGTGACCAGATGATTACAGTGGTGCAAGGAGAGTACATGGTGAATTTATAAGTGCTTGGATATTGGTGGAGTGATTGGTTTAGTACATGGTACTGGCTGGGTGATTGCTGGAGTGCATGGTTAGTACTTGGGAAAATGAAGGTGTGAATGAGCAGTGTGTAGGTGGTTAGAGGACTGCATGGGTAGTACACAGTTGATTGTAGCGGTGCATGAGTTAGTGCCTAGGTCATTGCATGAGTACATGGGTAGTGACTGGATGATAAGAGTACTGCAAGGAGAGTGCATGGTGAATTTATAAGTGCTTGGGTATTGGCAGAGTGATTGGATTAGTACATGGTACTGGCTGGGTGATTGGAGGAGTGCACGGGGAGTGACAGTGTGATTGCTGGAGTGCATGGTTGGTACCTGGGAAAATGAAGGTGTGAATTAGCAGTGTGTAGGTGGTGAGAGGACTGCATGGATAGTGCAGAGGTGATTGTAGCAGTGCACGTGTTAGTGCCTGGGTCACTGAATGAGTACATGGGCAGTGACTGGATGATTAGAGTACTGTAAGGAAAGTGCATGGAGAATTTATAAGTGCTTGGGTTGTGGCAGAGTGATTGGATAAGTACATGGTGCTAGCTGGGTGATTGGAGGAGTGCATGGGAAGTGACAGGGAGATTGCTGGAGTGCTTGGGTACTACATGGGTAATTAGAGGAGTGCATGAGCAGTGTCTATGTAGTTAGAGGACTGCATGGGTAGTACACAGTTGATTGTAGCGGTGCATGAGTTAGTGCCTGGGTCATTGCATGAGTACATGGGTAGTGACTGGATACTTAGAGTGCTGCAAGGAGACTGCATAGTGAATTTATAAGTGCTTGGGTTTTGGCAGAGTGATTGGATAAGGACATGGGACTGGCTGGGTAATTGGAGGAGTGCATAGGTAGTAACAGGGAGATTACTAAACTGTATAGGTGGCACTCAAGGGATTGTAGAAGTGCATGAGTTAGTGCCTGGGTATTTGCATGAGTACATCGGTACTGACTGGATGATTAGAGTACTGCAAGGAGAGTGCATGGTGAATTTATAAGTGCTTGGGTATTGGCGGCGTGATTGGATTAGTACATGGTACTGGCTGGGTTTTTGGAGGAGTGCACGGGAGTGACAGTGTGATTGCTGGACTGCATGGGTACTACCTGGGTAATTGGAGGAGTGAATCAGTAGTATGTAGGTGGTTAGAGGACTGCATGCATAGTGCACATGTGATTGTATCACTGCATGTGTTAGTGCCTGGGTCATTGAATGAGTACATGGGTAGTGACTGTATACTTAGAGTGCTGCAAGGAGACTGCATAGTGAATTTATAAGTGCTTGGGTTTTGGCAGAGTGATTGGATAAGGACATGAGACTGACTGGGTGATTGAAGGAGTGCATAGGTAGGAATAGGGAGATTATTGAGCTGTATATGTAGTGCTCAAGGGATTGTATTAGTGCAAGAGTTAGTACCTGGGTCATTGCATGAGTACATGGATAGTGACTGGATGATTAGAGTACTGCAAGGAGAGTGTGTGGTGAATTTATAAGTGCTTGGGTTTTGGCGCAATGATTAGATAAAGCCATGGGACTGCTGGGTGATTGGAGGAGTGCATGGGAGGTGACAGGGGGATTGTTGGAGTGCATGGGTACTACCTGGGTAATTGAAGGAGTGCCTGAGCAGTGTGTAGGTGGTTAGTGGACTGCATGGATAGTGCACATGTGATTGTAGCACTGCATGTGTTAGTGCCTGGGTCATTGCATGAGTAGTGACTGGATGATTAGAGTACTGCAGGTGAATGCATGGTGCATTTATAAGTGCTTGGGTTTTGGCACGGTGATTAGATAAGGACATGAGACTGACTGGGTGATTGGAGGAGTGCATAGTTAGTAACCGGGAGATTACTTAACTGTTTATGTAGTGCTCAAGGAATTGTAGAGGTGCATGAGTTATTGCTTGGGCAATTGCATAAGTACATGGGTAGTGACTGAATGATTAGAGTACTGCAAGGAGAGTGCATGATGAATTTATAAGTGCTTGGGTTTTGGCGCAGTGATTGGATTAGTACATGGTGCTGGATGGGTGATTGGAGGAGTGCATGTGGAGTGACAGGGAGATTGATGGACTGCATGGATACTACCTGGGTAATTGGAGGAGTGAAGCAGTAGTGTGTAGGTGGTTAGAGGTCTGCATGGGAAGTGCATAGGTGATTGTAGCAGTGCATATGTTAGTGCCTGGGTCATTGCATGAGTACATGGGTAGTGACCAGATGATTACAGTGGTGCAAGGAGAGTACATGGTGAATTTTTAAGTGCTTGGGTATTGGCGGAGTGTTTGAATTAGTACATGCAACTGGCTGGGTTATTACTGGAGTGCATGGTTAGTACCTGGGAAAATGAAGGTGTGAATGAGCAGTGTGTAGGTGGTTAGAGGACTGCATGGGTAGTGCACATGATATTGTAGCACTGCATGTGTTAGTGCCTGGGTCATTGCATAAAAAAAAAATTACAACAAACTTAACTATCTCTTCACAATTCCTAAAATAAACATCCTCAATAACATTGAATATAAACCTAAGATCAAATATATGAAATATGTATTTGTAAAAATCTTTGTAAATACAATATGAAAGAACAGAAACAATAATTGAATCAGTAATTCTAGATATCTTCTCTATTGGCCGAATGATGTTTCCGAAATCATTTGTATTGAGAATATCCAAAATAAACGTCTTAATTCATACTTCCCAATAGGCCGAATGATGTTTCTGAATTTGTTTGTGTTGAAAGTTTCCAAAGTAACCTCATTAATTCCTGTTGACATCTTCCCAATAGGCCAAATGATGTTCTCAGAACTTTGGAATCAAAAATATTAGAGGAGGAGCAAGACGGCGTCAGTGTGATTTCGCGACACTCAGCTGCCGTCGCCGTGTAGTAGTACATCGACAGTCAGCTACGCTACCTGGACGTGGCTTGCTGTGTCTGAAGGCACGAGGAACATATTGGGAGACCCGGTTCAGCTGTCAAATTTCCTCCGGAGCTGGGGCTGCCAGATGCAGGTGTGTGAAGTCCCCGGGGGGAAAATCTCGGGACGCATGTTCATTCCGTTCGGCCATCGTGCTCCTGATCTACAACGAGATGACATCCAGGGCACAGCAGGAGCAAGGGTGGGTCATGTCGAGTCGGGGAGCGAGAGGCTCCAGAGCTAAGACCACTGCAGTTAGCGCCGGCCCGGGAGACGCCGAGACGCTGGATGCCACACTGAAAGGTAAAAGTGAGACGGGGGTGCAAAAAAGACAGCGGGGAGACTCGGGGGAGGAGGAGGACCCAAGGAGGGTTCTCAGCCCTCTATTGTTAAACATTTTACCAGCAACAAACAACCGACCCCTATCACGTAAATTGCACTGCCCCCAGGGGCTAAGCACGAACACTTGCTGCGAATGAACAAGAGATCTTTAAAACACTGCAACAGGGTGAACATACAAAGGAAAATCCTACCCCTGGTACAGTGAACCTTATTGGTGCTGTTGATATCACCGAGCCGGCAGGTCCCCCCGACCCCCTTTAAAAACAACACAAATCTTACGACCTTGCTTGCCCTGTCTCAGATGCCCACATTCAAGTCTCCAGGTGTAAAGAGTCGGAATCCATCCTCCAGATTACTGAAACTTTAAATCACTCCCAAATTACTGAAAACGACCCCAGCTGATGGCTCCTCAGACTCCTGATTTAACTGGTGATCGTTTTTTTCTGTATCTAATGGCTCTGAATCAGCAACAGAGGATTGCCTGACTAGCGCAAGGGACGAAGATGTCTCTGATAATAATGATAGCAATCCCTCTAGAGACACAGGGACTGTTCAGTGCCAAAAGAGGGTACACAATAAGATAAAAAGCCGTAGCCAGTTGAAGTGGGATTATTCAGATACCCAGCCTTCTTTTTCTCATGGAGAGGAGGTTTTGAAACTCTCATACAGGGGGGGCATAGGAGCAGAATCACAACCCACGGAGGAGCCCTCTCTAACTTCCATTTTGGTCTCTATAAAGCAGTTTCAGGAAGAGGTCCACACTGACAGCCACCTCGCCAAGGGGGCTGCTAAAAAACTGCAAGGAGGCATGAGAAAGCTAAGCAAAATCTGTACTGACATCGGGGATAGGTTCAATATGGTGGAAGGCCATACAGAAAGTTTAGAAACCAAAGCAACTGCCTTAAAAGAACAAGGGTCTTCCCAAGCTGCTTGTGTAACAGACTTAATGACAAAGGTGGAGGAGCAGGAAAACAGACAATGCTGTAATAACCTCCGCCTACTAGGTGTTCCTGAAGGGGCTGAGGGGGACGATCCACTGCGCTTTATTATTAAACTGCTGCGAGACGCCTTCCCTGAACATTCTAACTGGAACTGGGATCAGGAGATCCAGCGGGCACACCGCTTTCCTTTCAATTTGAGGAAGCGACATGATGGTAGCAGCTACAGCGGAGATTAGCCCAGGGCCTTTCTGGTTTTTTTGGGGAACTTTTTGCTCAGGCAGTTAGTTTATGATCAGGCCCCGTCCCAATTCCCAGAAGGGCTCCAATGGGGTGCTGTTCTTCGCTAAACCTGATCTTTGTCTGCCACAGTGGAGCGAAGATGGCGTCTACGCCAGCTGATTGCCCTTTTTCAGCAGCAGGATTCCCAAGTTTTCTTAATTAACCCGGATAGACTGAAGGTTATTGTGAATGGGTCTTCTCGCATCTTTCTATCAGAGATTAAGGCAGAGGTGTTTCTTGGGGAAGTTAATGCCAAAAAAGGGAATAGCTAGGCAGCACCCTAGTTGATAAAGATAAAGATGAACAGTCTCAGTATATGTTGGTCCCCTTTCCTTGCCTATTCTTTCTCTCCTTTTTTTTCACCTTATGGTACTGGGGTGGACAAGCTGGGGGGGGCTTGCCAGGCTTTCCAGTGGGAATATTTCTCTTATAACTGCCGGCTATAATTTCTTTTTTCTATTAGTAAACAAACACAGCCTGGTTGGGTGGCGGGAACTCTCATCTGATGACCATCATTCATGGAAATCCTGATTGTTCTATTATTGAAGGGGTGGGTGGGGGAGGGAAATTTCTCAAATAGAACAGCGGTGGAAGAACTATTGGTGTTGACTTTATTGATTACTTTAGGTATTCCAAAAATAAATAGAGTGGTGAAAAACGTAACGGGGGAGTTGAAAAAAAAGAAAACTATATATATAGGTGTGGGAGAAGGGAAAAATAAACTTTTGATGTATTGCAAACAAGATAATGATATATGCTATGCCCAGAAGGATAGACTGCTCTTGACATATTTCAGATTTATTTTAACTGTACTGCATATGGAAACTAGATGGGGTCTAATCTCGGGAAACATGGTCATACATCAACACGAATAATAAGATTACAAGCATGAGAATAACATCAGTGAACATCTGCGGTTTGAATGATGCTCAGAAGAGGCAGAAGGTGGCACAAGGGCTACGTTTGCTGGGAGCTGACATAGTCACCCTCCAGGAAACCCACATTGAGGGATCGCAGAGACATCTTCTGAATTCATTTGGATATAGAGTACTTGGGGGACATCTCAAGGAGCACGGGTAAAAGGTGTGGGGATTTTGGTTAAAAAGAATTCTCCACTTAAAGCTACACGGGTGAAACCTGACGCCCTCGGAAGATGGGTCAAAGTAGAATGCGGTCTATCATTTGATTTCTCCTTTACTTTATGTTCAATCTATGGAAGCAATGTGGATGATCCTGAGGTAATAGACTGGATCTCAGGAGAATTAGCCCACTGGCCTCTCCCAGTTATCATCTGCGGCTATTTTAATATTAGTCTGCCTTGCGATTGGAGTGCTAGCAGCCAGTGGAAATATACTGGTAGGAAGCCAATATGTTTCAGGCCTTAAATTTAATGCACACTCATTGGGTTAGCGATGTGGGGGCTACTCTAAAACTGAATCAGATGGGTTATACGTACTATTCAGCTCCGCACCTTTCTCTTGCAAGGCTGGATTATTTTTTTGTTGCTTCATCTCTGATTCAGGACTGTACCATTGATACAGCTGCTCCATTTATATCAGACCATAATCCACTCATTTTAAACTTAAAGGGGCTGGGTTCCAGTGGAAAAACCTCGACCTGGAGCTTTGAAAGCGCGCTCTTGCATGATTATATGAGAATCTGGATCCAGGAGTTTCTTGAGACAAACATAGGGTCTACACCGGTCATGGTCGTGTGGGACACATTGAAAGCGTGTATCCGAAGTGAGACCTTACTAATAAACAAGAAAAAGCGCAGATATTGAAGCTACAGGATAAAATGGTCAAGGCGGAAGGAAAATTAACTAAGGCTGTTCAGCTGAGTGTGGAAGTTGAAGCAGCACAACTTGAAGTGGTAGCCATTAAACCCGAAATTGAGTCGAAACTCGCAGAGAATGTCGCTGCAAAATGGGCTTCTGCTCGGGAAAAAATCTACGAGTGTAGTGAACTTATCGTTCATCAATTAGCTATCCGAACCAGACAGCGGGTCTCCTCCAATGAAATACTCTTGATACAAGTACCTACGGGGGGGACTACGAATTACCCTATTAAAATTCAAGGGGCATTTCGAGAGTTCTATAAGAGCTTATATACAGAGGAGAATATTGGCTCACCAGATATCAGAGAGGCAGAGATTTCCAACTACCTGCATACAGTCTGGCTTACTCAACTTAGCGGGGAAGAACATGACCAATTAGAAGATCCACCTTTATGGGAAGAAATTGCTCAAGTCTTAGCAAATCTGCCAGATGGTAAAGCTGCCGGTTTAGAAGGCATTCCTGTGGAATTCTATAAAAAAAAATTCTTCAAATAAAAGATCTGTTTATCATACTGGTGTTCTCCATTTTTAATGGGGCTCCTCCGCCAGATTCATGGTCATCTGCTAAGAACGCAATCTTTCCCAAAAAAGATAAGTCACCGCTAGTTATGGGCTCATATCGGCCGATTACGCTTATCAACTGTGAATCGAAAGTCTACTAAAAAATCCTAGCGTCTAGAATATCTTCCAGAATTGAACATCTAGAGGTCCATTAGGATGGCGGACGGAAAAGCACCCCGACTGCCATGGAAGCGGAAAACAACAGCCCGCCGGCACCGTGGGAAAACCGGTGGCCAAATTAGGATCAACCGCCCAAAAAATCCGACCGCGGCGGAACGAGGCCAAGAAAAACCATCCATAGCGGGTTGAGATGGCCAACATCCGTCCGAGGCGGTCGGATTTGTGGCGGAAAAATACCAACCCGACGCAAGTATAGCGGAGACACTGCACTGGAAATTAGGATATCCCCGACGGTCCCGCGGTACGTACCGCTGTCTCCGACCACCGCGGTCGCACAATGGGATGAATGGGATAGCCAGCGGAAGAGCTCAAGCACAGCCACTGCGGCGGACGATCCGTAAAAAATATGGCGGACGAAGCAAAAAACCCACAAGAAGGCCAAAAAGTGCACACAGAAAACGAGCTATGCCCCCCAAATACACAAAACACACCCCAATGACACAACCACATGGCAAAAAGAAAAATACAAATCCCAGGACAATACACCTGTCAGCAACATCCCAATTGGACACACCCACATAGCTGAGTATAAAACCAGCCCCTTCCTTGACCACAATCCTTTGCAATACTCCAGGAGAGGCAAAGGACACAAAATCACTAGCCACACCACACACAGCACCACCACCACCTCCATACCAGCACAACTAACCACCCTGCACGACACACACCATACACAGCACAACCACAACCACCACTCACACTCCTGCACCCACAACCACTTTGCACACCACACACCATGGCCACACAGAAAATGCCCAAATTCACTGACAGTGAGTTGAAGGTCATGGTAGATGAGATAGTCAGAGTGGAACCGCAGCTTTTTGGTACCCTGGTCCAACAGATACAATTAGCCACAAGGACATAAAATGTGGGCAAGGATAGTCCAAAGGGTCAATGCAGTAGGGACCACCCCAAGATCAAAAAAGGAGATCATGAAGCGTTGGCATGATCTGAAGAGGGTGGTCAAGCAGAGAAGGAGCATGAACCATGAGCTGGCTCAGAGGACTGGTGGTGGCCCTCCCATTCCACCAAAACCATTCACACAATGGGAGGAGAAGTTGCTTGCCATACTGCATCCAGAGAGTCTCACAGGAGTAGCCGGGGGAGTGGAGGCTGGTAAGTACAAACCAATGACTACCGCCACTCTGCTACGTACTGTCTTGCACAACTACAAAGCTACACCACCTAGGACACATACCATCCATCTGCACCACACACTCACAAAAACATGGCTCACAGATCTAACATTCACCCACTCCCATTAACTCCAAACATAGCTACCAACATAACCATGGGGGCATGTGTACAGGCAGACAGCACTACAACTCTCACCAGGCCCCCTGGCCCAAGGCATCAGCAAGATGGATCCCTACCCCACCCCAACCAGAAGCATGTGTCAGTCATTACACAACCCACATCACTCTCACAGGTAGGTAGCCATCTTCCCTGGTAGGGTGTCTGGGGGTGGGGGGCCTGCACCACTACTCCCACCATACCCCCTGTCCCACAGCCTAGCAAGATGGATCCCTCCCACCACCCCACCCAGAAGCATGTGACAGCCATTACACAACCCACATCAAACTCATAGGTAGGCAGCCATCTTCCCTGGGAGGGTTTCAGGGGGTGGGGGGCCTGCACCACTACTCCCAACATGCCCCCTGTCCCACAGCCTAGCAAGATGGATCCCTCCCACCACCCCACCCAGAAGCCTGTGTCAGCCATTACACAACCCACATCAAACTCACAGGTAGGTAGCCATCTTCCCTGGGAAGGTGTCTGGGGGTGGGGGGCCTGCACCACTACTCCCACCATGCCCCCTGTCCCACAGCCTAGCAAGATGGATCCCTCCCACCACCCCACCCAGAAGCATGTGTCAGCCATTACACAACCCACATCAAACTCACAGGTAGGTAGCCATCTTCCCTGGGAGCGTGTTTGTGGGTGGGAGGTCTGTACCACTGCTCCCACCATGCACCCTGCCCCACACCTCAGCAGGATGGAGCCCCCCAGCAATTGGAAGCCATTACATCACCCTCATCAAACTTACAGGTAGCTAGCCGTCTTCACAGTGAGGGTGTTTGTGGGTGGAAGGCCAGCACTACTACTCTCAACATTCCCTCTGTCCCACACCTGAGCAGGATGGAGCACTCCCCCACCCAGAAGCAGTTGGAAGCCAGCACAGTACACCAAACAAACTTACAGGTAGGTAGCCAGTACGTGCACCCACCCATTTGTCACAAATTTAATGGTGCCATATGACAACACCAGCCCTCTCATTGCACAAAGAGGCATAGCAACCCCATTGCCCAGCACAGTGTGCACACAGGTAAGCTAAGGAAACTGTCACAGCTACCAAAGTGTGACACACCAATTCACAAGTAGAAGAAAGTCAGGGCACAATCATGCACAGCACCTAGTTACATGTGCATCGCCATGGGGCAAGTCCAAACAAGGACCATTCGAAAAATACGAAAGCATGCGTGGTGGTACAAATCAAGATATGCAAATGACAGGACAAAGGTATGCAGGAGATGACAATGGCCAGTCCATGGCCAGATGTAATGTCTGCCAGGTCAGACAAATAAACAATGAGTTCTCAATTAAACACATGTTGCCAGGCCCTAGATGGCAACAAGTCTCTGTAATCCTTAATTGTGGATGGGTCGCATGGTATGCCTTGACACCTCACACCATGGACAAGTAATGCCTGTACCACTGCATCATGTCAGGAAGCACAGTAGTGCACATAGTAAACAATGTGATGATTTGTCAGTTGTGCAGTGCACAAAAAGTGAATGACACACAAAGCTTGCCGGGTGCACTACAATGACAATCTCCCATCTGACCCACAGGTGACCAAGAACTCACTGCAGAGAACAACACCAGCGACCTCCAGAGCCAGTCTCCCTCCGGTACATGGACTCTCGAATGTTGACTCCCGGGATTCCATGGACGATGAGCTCGAAGCCGACTCATCTGGTGTGCCAGGGAGCAACAGGTGCCAGGACCCCATCGTCCCCCCACAACATCTGCGCCAACAACAACTTCACAGCAGACCCCTGCTGTCACGGCCTGTGCGGCCACCGCCACCAGTGCTGCCTGCAACACCCTCCCTGTCCCAGTGGATGACCAGCACACACCACTGACGGAGGAGGGCAGGGAGAGGATGCGGGTGCCCACGGTGGTGAGGCAACAGGTCTGTGGCAGCAGGGCAGGTAGGAGGGACAGGGTCACCCATGGACACCAGGAGGCTGGGACCCATTCCCTGGAACACATCACCATAGTCCCGGGCGCATACGAACAGGCCCAGGGACAAACGGGCCGGTCAGATGAACTGTTGCAAGAGCTCATCCTGCTGATGAGGTCCATCGACACCCGCATGGGACAAATCGTGGACCTCTTGGGCCAGCAAGTGGTGGTACTGAGGGACAGGCATGCGCCACAGACAACACCTCCACCTCCCTCTGGTGGGCCGCACGGTGACAGTTCACCATCCTCCCCTGCACCCACAGAGAGGGGTGAGTCCTCAGACCCCACTGGTCCCCCCTACCAAACGACGAAGGGGCCGTCCCAAAAAGACCCTGGGAGTATCTGGAGGCCAAGCACCTGCCAGACGCCAGTCACGTAGCCAGCCATGATGGCAACCCTCTCCACCACTGCATTGACTTTTTGGACTGTCCTTCCCCACACTGCCTTGTGAATGGCATCTGTCTGTTGGACTGGGTCACCACAGCAATGTGGTGACTACTCGATTATCTCATCTACCACAAGTGTCCACCCCACCCCCCAATGGAAATTTACACCTCCCTTGCATCTCACCTTTGCAAATAAAATATCCTCACACACATGTTGTTGTGGCTGCTCCGTCTTTATAGCAGGATGTACAGTCTTCAACATGATCACAATGTACCAGGAGCATGGACTATATGTAGGCCAGGAGAAGTCGAAGGCGTTAGGAAAACACAACAGACCTACTTTCACTGGTCTGGGTGTGGCATCACAGACATCACACAACTCCTACCATCAGGATAACCCAACATGCACATGTCACAATGGGCAACTAGTGTCAACATAAATGTCCTGTAGATGTACCAAATGACCTGACCCAGAAACATTGCCAACCACCACTGAGTCTACAACTGGCTGCTGCTACAATTCTCACATGCCCCTTCACAACAACAGCACTATCAGCAGACAATGGGTATGTTGCACATTGACACCCACCTTCAAGTGAAGTAGGGGGTGATGAGCTGTTCACGCAGATCAACACCTTCCTCCTCTCCACTGTCCTCATCACTGGACACGGCTTGGTTTGCAGGCTCGGGCCTTGGGTCTTCACCATCATCCAGGAGCAGCGGAATCTCCTTGTGAATGGCTAGGTTGTGGAGCATGCAGCATGCCACTACAATCTGACACACCTTCCTGGGCGAGTATGCCAGTGCACCTCCAGTCTTGTCCAGGCAGTGGAAACGTGACTTGAGCAGACCAAAAGTACGCCCCACCACACAACGTGTCCTCCCATGGGACTCATTGTAGCGGACCTCAGCCGGGGACCTGGGATTCCGCAGTGGGCTCGGCAACCAGGGACGGTTGGGATATGCAGAGTCACCTAGGTATGACAAACACAAATAGACATTGCAACGTCGCAGAGCCTGAGGGCAGGAGGTCACACACCCAGCATGCCACATGACTGGGCATACTCACCCACAATCCTTGCACGCTCGGGAAGAAGATTAGCCATCAGCTGGGGCAAAATGCTGTTCCGCAGGATGTATTAGTCATGGGCCGAGCCTGGGAATTTGGCACACACATGCAAGATGGTCATATCTGCCAGGCACACCACCTGCACATTGATGGAGTGGTAATGCTTGCGATTGCGGTAAATGTGCTCACTTGTCTGTGGTGGCACAAGCCCAGGATGGGTGCAATCAATGACCCCAACAACATTGGGGATGTGTCCAAGGGGATAGAAGTCTCCCTTCACAGCTGGCAATTCAGCAGCCCTGGGGAAATGGATGTATCTGTCCTTATATAGCATCATGGCGGCTAGTACATCATGCAGAACCATGTTGAACATCGGTTGTGACATCCCTCCAGCACTGGCCACTGTCTCTTGGAACGATCCAGTGGCAAAAAAATGCAAGGCTGCCATCACCTTATAAGTAGGGGTGAAAGCTGTTGGATATGTCCTGCGAGGCTGCAGGTGGGGCTCCAACAGATCACAAAGGGTTTTCAGGGTGACTCTGTCCAGGCGGCATTTCCGTATGATCGCAACATCCTCCATGTCCTTCAGCACCGTCAAGTGACGAATCAAATTTGGCCTCCTCCTATTAGTGATGATAGTGAACACATGTCAATGCAATTCATCATGCGATGTGCTGTGCACATCACGTTCTGGATGCCACAACAACAACAATGACTGACATCAATCTTGACTAACAGACCAGCTCACATGTAGAGACACCTTCATGTACACAAAGACCACACCTGTCAACATACACAAGACAAGTACCTCAAACTCACCCTGGTCAATGTGAAATCACAAAGGGTTACGGCCACATTTCAAATGGGCACGCCTGGGATTATAGCATCCAGCAAATGTGTAACTAATCTAACCCACTGTCTCATACCTAGCTGCTGTATCTGTCACACCTCAATGCGTCATTACAACCTGGCACACATCCACCACGCAATGACCACTGTCAGCGCTGGAATGACGAATGTGTGCATGAGCAGACATGAGAGGCAATGAAACATAGTTCATCATTCATTGAGACAAGCATCGCTGTGATTGTCACTGCACCTCAACACATTGACATGTGTACATATTGTAGAGTCCAGAACAGCACTGTCCTGCCTATACCAACTTAAGATCCATAAGTGACATGTGAGTGGGTACAGGTCAATCTACGAAACACACACACAAACATGGCATGTGTAACCATCAGTGGAATAAATGGAACATTGGCCTCGAGTGCACAGTGATGTTCCATTGACCATCTTGGCACTGCGCCCTGTTGATGTTTGACAGATGGGCATTGCGATTGTATGGCACCCAAATCGCGGTAGCTACCGCCTGGCCCCGGCGGTGTGTCACCAGCACCCCCATTCACACAAGTGTGGTAGTCATAGGTATGGAGACATGTGAAAATGGTGGCTGGCATGCTCCACCACTAAAATCGCGGTAGCGCACACCGGGCCCCTGCGTTGTTTCACCGCCATGGAGCTTGCCCTAGAGCCAATGCGAAGCTCAAGAGTGGTGGCATGATGCAATTTTGGAGATCACGGTAGGCGTGCTCCGCCACAGCGGAGGCGATCATTGGCTGCATTTGAAAGATGCACCATCTCGGTAGCGCACCCTGGGCCCCAGCGTTGTATCACCGCCATGGAGCATGCCCTTACAGCCAATGGGAGCCATGATTGTGGTGACATGATGCAATTTTGAAGATCACGGTAGGCGTGCTCCGACACCGCGGAGGCGGTCATTGGATGCATTTGAAAGATGCACCATCGCGGTAGCGCACGCCCGGCCCCTGCGTTGTATCACTGCCATGGAGCATGCCCTTACAGCCAATGGGAGCAATGATTGTGGTGACAATGCAATTTTGAAGGTCGCGGTAGGCGTGCTCCGCCACCGCGGAGGCGGTCATTGGATGCATTTGAAAGAGGCAGACCTGGACCACCAATTGCTGCAGCTTGGCACCTTTGAAAGGACCCCAGGCGGCTATATATGTGTGGGAGTGAGCCTCACATTGCCACTGCTCCCAGAGCCTGCTGCCTGAGACCCCTCACCTGCTGCTGCCTCGAGGGACTGCTGCCAGAGACCCCTCACCTGCTGCTGCCTCCAGGGACTGCTTCCAGAGACCCCTCACCTGCTGCTGCCTCCAGGGACTGCTGCCTGAGACCCCTCTCCTGCTGCTGCCTCCGGGGACTGCTGCCTGAGACCCCTCACCTGCTGCTGCTTCCAGGGACTGCTGCCAGAGACCCCTCACCTGCTGCTGCCTCCAGGGACTGCTGCCAGAGACCCCTCACCTGCTGCTGCCTCCAGGGACTGCTGACTGAGATCCCTCACCTGCTGCTGCCTCCAGAGACTGCTGCCTGAGACTCCTCACCACCCAAATCCCCTGCTGTTGTCACATGTCCACAGTAATGGCAAGGACAGAGATGATCCGTGCCAGTCCCTTCACGAGCGAGGAGCTGGAGGTCCTGGTGGACGAGGTGCTCACACAGTACCCAAAGCTATATGGTGCCCCAAATGTCGTGGTAAGTCTTCAACAGTGGTGGGGTAGGGCAGGGGGGCCACACATGTAGTTGGACTGATGCAGTATGTGCCTGGGAGTGTGGTGTAGTATCATGCACTGCCTGACATGCTGTCTCCAGTGGGAGGGTGTGTGTACCCAACGCCACAGCTTTCCCTCCCTGCACATGTATGTATGAGTGATCTGTGTTGTGTTGCCAGACATACAGTGACACAGAAGGTTGTCCATGCTGTGGTCAGGACAGTGATTGCTTTCCTGGATAGCTGTGTGTGCCCCTGTAGTCCATGTCAGTGTGAGCTCAGCTGGCCTGCACAGTCCCCAACTACAAAGACAAGGACAACTCACTTAACTTACAGAGTATGACATCAGTCTTTTCACTTTGCACTCCAGCTATGGTCCATCTCAGCACTGTAGTTTGCACACAGCTGCCATTATGAATGGCATTTTGTATTTGTGAGATCATGTCCCTCTATATGACCACCATGACACATTCAACTATTCACAGGGCAGGGACATTGATGGCTGCGCAGTCTTGGTCACAGTGAGTCCACCCCCAAACACAGGTTGACATGTGATGTATGTGTTGCTCAAGCCAACAATGGACTGGAGATGTGGGCAGGGTATATGGGTGTTTCAGTGCTGGCATCCTGCATGTGTGTGAGATGTGCAGGGACTGTGTTCCCCCTCACACCTGCATGCTGTTCCCATGCAGGTGTCCCATGTGAGCTGTACTATAGTCTCTGATTGACCTATCGTTGGATATGTGATGATTTTGTATCTTGCTGCTATACTGATAGATGTAGGTACATGACACTGTGTCACTGATCACTTCCCCCTCTTGTCTCCCAAGCCTGCAGCTCAAGGTACACCAGCGTAAGGCCGTGTGGAGGGCCATTGCAGCGAAGTTGCAAGTTCTGGGGGTCTCAAACTGACGGTGCACCCACTGCCACAAGAGATGGCACGACATCAGCCGGCTGGCAAAGAATGTGGTGGAGATGACCTTGGGGCTGCTTCCTCGCACTGGGCGTTTGACACTGTGCAGCATGACACCACAAATGGGGCGCATTTTGGCGGTGACACAGCCTGAGCTGGATGCACGTTTGAAGGAGCATCAGCAGCAAGCCTGTGGTGAGCATTTGGGGAGTCGGACTTTGGCTGGGAGTGGCTGCATGTGTACAGAGCCTGTGCCAACGATGGCCTATGTGATGTTGGTAGTGTGATGCTGTGGCATGTAAGTGGCTGCTGGCCTGGGTGCCGGTGGCATGCATTTGCCCTACCTGTACTTTCAAAGCTGATTTGAAGGCTGTGCCTTCACATTACATTCTGAGTTATGCTCTTCAGGTTTCTTCTGCATTGGGGTAGTCTTGGGAATCCCATGGGAGGGAACGGCAGTGTGCCCGATCTGAGTGTGCGTTCATCAATGCGTCCATTGCATGCACCCATATTGGGGAGGCCTACACATCTTACAGCAATGTGCAGCATTATTTTGTCCCCAAGGTACGACATGGTGGGTGGCATGGGCTAATGTCCATTGTGGACTGTCATGTTGTAGTCTGGGTCTGTGTTGTCCCCTCCTGTTCCATCTAGTTCTGTCATTGGCAACAAGTAGTGTGCCCCTATCATGTCCCTAGGTGTGCTCAGAACAAGTTGTGTGTCTGTTTGAGGAGCCACAAGCAGGGTGTTGTTCTGTGTGGTCATCACATGGCTCACTCATGCCTGAGTTTCCAGTTTCCACGCACTGCTTGAGTCTATATAGTGAGTTGGCACGATGTGATTGCACAGGGTAGTGTGCAACATGTAGATTTGGTCAACTTTTGTCATGCATTGCTTGCATATGTTTTTTCTGTTGCTGCCACTGACCTGACCCTACATCTCAATCTCTCATGCGGCATCACCTGTGGTTACGGAGGGACAGGAGATGGACACCAGTGCGGGTGAAACTAGCACAACAGCTGCCCAGGAGCCAAGTGACACAGATGTCACCAGCGCCTCAGTGGGGGACAGGAATCTGCTGGAGGAGTCCCAGCCTGAGACGCAAAGCACCACATCATCCGATGCCAGCGGGGATGCATCCATGTTGGAGGGCACAGGGAACGGGAACTCTGCATCGACTTTCACCACACAGGGCCATTGCCCACCCTCCCAGCCACTTCCTCTGGTGCTGCCCGTGTCTGCCTTAGTAAGAGGGGAAGAGTGTCCTTCACCCCTGGCAACGCTGCCCCTGCCCCTGTCCCCCCTGCTGCCATCAGTGCTGAGTCTGTGGACCTTTTGCGCCAGCTGTGTGTAGGCCAGACAGCTCTCCTCAATGCCTTCATTGACCACAACAAGAAATTGGCCCAGGTGGTTGCTTTCATGGAGGGCTTACATTCCGACGTGGGTGGGCTGCACTGGACAGTCCAGGCTTTGTCATCAACAGTGACGTCTGACCTGCAACAGGCACATACTCACAGTCCAGCTCCGGTCTCTTTGTCCACCCCCCTGGCAGTGGCCATGTCTGACGATAGTGACCACGGTCCACATACATCAAAGTCACGATACAGCACACGAAGCACACAGCAGCAGCAACCCAAGCAGTCCCGGGCGCAGACACCATCCCCACAGAAGACCAAACCCACCCCAGAGCGCAGGGAGAAGAGCCCGTCATGCGACACCAGTGGACAAAAAGCAAAGCAGCAGACCTCAGGCACACATGCCTCAGTGGCATCCCCATGCAAGGACTCTCCTGCCCCTAAAGCATTGCGCAAAGATAATCGTACAGTGTCTGTGCCCACCAAGGAGGTGGTGCATGGCAAGGGTACACCTAGGAAGTGCTCCAAGGCAGTATCACCAACCCCCTCGACTCCCAGTCCAAGCCCAGTGAAGCAGGGGCCGGAGGGCACTGTAGGGGTAACACCTAGTAAACAGGGGAAGGGGGGGCAGAGGCGAAGCCAGGCAAAGCGTTCCGCTGGGTCCAGCACATCACCAGAGGGGCTGCCAGCGCCTGCTGCAGCTGTGGTGGTGAGTGTGCCTGTTGTGCCCACACCACTTCCCATTGATCCAAAGTCAGGCAAGCCATTTAGGATCCCCAAGAAGTCGAAGGGCACCCCTCCACAATCTCCCAGCCACACTGTGTCTACCCTCTGCATGACTCCACCTCCATGTGCCACTGTATCACCTGGTCCAAGCAGCCCTCCGGCTTGCCAAGCCACTGACAGCTCTACCTCAGCTGTTCCGCTCTCTCCCCCGTCAAGTGCCCCGACAGTCCCTGAGATGCAGCCAGCTCCAAGTCCACCTGACAGCCAAGTCTGAGTGGTAGTAACCCTCACACACCTGTCTCTCACACAGGTGGGCTTGTTCTGCACATTGTTGCCCCCTGACTGTGTTGTTGACCATGGAAAGGTACAGTCACACACATTCTCTGTGCAGCTTCTCATGGACATACTCTGCACCCTGAACTGGCCACTGGCCTTGTGTTTTACCCCCAGCATGTGCAGCTTCTCATGGACTCAGTCTGCACTTTGTCCTGCCCACTGGCCTTGTCGTTCACTGCTGTGTGCCCCCTGCCTGTGCAGCTTCTCATGGACTCAGTCTGCACTTTGTCCTGCCCACTGGCCTTGTCATTCACTGCTGTGTGCCCCCTGCCTGTGCAGCTTCTCATGGACTCAGTCTGCACTTTGTCCTGCCCACTTGCCTTGTCGTTCACTGCTGTGTGCCCCCTGCCTGTGCAGCTTCTCATTGACTCAGTCTGCACCCTGAACTGGCCACTGGCCTTGTTGCTCTTTGCTGTGTTGAACTCTTCCCTGTGCAGCTTCTCATGGACTCAGTCTGCACCCTGAACTGGCCACTGACCTTGTCGTTCACTGCTGTGTGCCCCCCTCCGCCTGTGCAGCTTCTCATTGACTCAGTCTGCACTTTGTCCTGCCCACTGGCCTTGTTGTTCACTGCTGTGTCCCCCCTGCCTGTGCAGCTTCTCATGGACATGCTCTGCATCTTGTGCCTTGCTCTTCTCTTCTCATGGTACCTATCTGTGCAATATGTGAATAAAGACAGTTGCTCCTGTTGTCTATTTTGTCAGTGTCCTTACTGAATAAAGTTCTTTTGCTGTGTGTAAATGGTTTACTGTGCTACATGGTCTGTGTGGCACTTCAACATGGTCAATGTTTGGGCTCACTTACTCTGTTTTTTTAAGGGGGGACAGGGTCTTCATTTCTTCTTGACCCAGATACTTGTGGTGGCAATGGTGTCAATTTCGAATGGTTAGCAGTAGTCATTTACTTGATTAGTTCATGTTGGCTATATTGTACACATGTCAGGTGAGGGGGCACTGCCAGCACAGAGTGGGTTTCTGCACACAGTATTGCAGGCAGGCTGTTCAGGGTAATCATGTGTGTGTGTTCTCCCTATATGTGTGCCCAGTGGTGTACGTGTGTGGTCATCTTGTGATGGCCAGTCAACCTAGTCCCATGGCTTACTTTTCATTTGTGCTCTTGGATGGCCAGGTAGTGTGCAGTGTGAAGGGGGTGAGTTTGTGGGGAGTGTTGATTTGTACATGCCTCTGCAATGTCAACTACACACATGTGTCACCCAGGAGTTGTGTGCTGGTTGTTTTGATTGTTCATCCCTGTGGATGTGGTTGTATGCCCATGTGTGAGTTGTATGTTGTGCACTGTGCAGTGTGTTGGTGTGTCCTTGCAGTTCTGTCTGACTCCTACTTGTTGTTTTTGTCACTTGTGAGTATGTAGAGATTTTTACTGGCAAGTCAGTATTGTGTTTTGTTGCACATCCATGTGTCTGGTGGCTGTTTGTGGGGACTGTGCAGAACTGCTGCTCCACACTGCCATTGTGGTTGTGTTTTCTTATGCCTTGCTGTCATATGGTGCCTTCTTGCCTCCAGTGTGGCATGTTGTGTGTGTTGCCATGTCATCCCCTATCTGTGCTTCAGCTGCCTACCCATTGTGGGTCTGCACTCCCTCTCTTTGTGTATTGTACACTCCTGCCATGCCCCCTACTGACATGTAGTACACTTCACTTTGGTGTGAGCTGTCCCCCTGGTTTGTATGTGTGTGTGCCTCCCCATGACTTCATTTGTGACACTATGCTTTGTGGTGCAGTTCTTTGGCCAGGGTCAATGTGTCACTCAGGGCATTTCCCCAATGGGTCATGTGTGATGTTCTGGTGCTGTTTGTCAGTCATGGTTGCTCCTATGCAGTTCAACTGTGTGTGCTGCCTAGTCCTGTGGTCAAGTTGTTTCTACCTTTGTGTCCCAGACTTGTGCATCTATTGGGTGTTGTGTTGGATGTATGTGTGTTGTTTGTGTTTTTGCTTCACTGCCTGGGTGTGCTGTTGTCTTTGTGCTGTGCTATATGGTGTTGTGTGGGTTGCTGTTCTGTCACTGATGTCTGTGTGTGTCTGGTATGCTTGGTGTGCACACACAGCTTGTTGTGCATGCGGTGCTGTGTGTGTATGTTGCCTTGTGATTGCCTGGTGTGCATCCCCTGAGGTCCTGCTGTGTTTGCTGTGTGATTGTTCTGCCTGCGCATCTGTTGTTTGTTTGCTGTGGCTGTGTTGTTCTGTGATGGTGCACTTCTTGTGTGTGTTGTAGTATGTTGTCTGTGCATTGTTCCTGAGTGAGGAGGTTGTGCACTTCTCTTGTGTCTGTGCTCCTATTGCCTTTCCCCAGTTTATCTGCACAGGGCATGTCTGTTGTTGTTGTTGTGGCTCTGTGTGTGTTTCTGTTGGGCTATGTGTTTGTCTGTTGTATTTGTTTCCACATTTGTGGTGGCATCCCTGTGTGTGTGTGTGTGTGTGTGTGTGTGTGTGTGTGTGTGTGATGTAGGCCTGGGCGGTAAATTCCGTTCCGCTAGCGGAATTTGCGGAATTTGCGTAATTTCGCGTTCCGCGGAGAACGCGAAATTGCTAAAAAGTCTGCTTTCCGCGAATTTTTGCTTATTCGCGATCTCAAAATGCGTGTTCGCGAGATATTTCTCCCCGAGCACGCAAACAGCAATTGTGAACAGGAAAAAAGCATCGCGAACAAGCAATTCCGCGTGTTCGCGGAATTTCTGCGTGTTCGCGGAGATTTTTTACCGTTTCGCGGAGATTTGCGTAACGCAATTCCGCAAATTCCACCCACCCCTAGTGTGATGTGTGTGGCTTCGCCCAGGGTGTGTGGTTGTTTGTGTGTGTATTGACTGTCAAGTATTGCCAGCCTTCAGTGTGTTTGGCACTGGTGTTGTGTGCTGCTGGTGTGAGAGGGCTATGTGTGTAGATTCTTACTGGTGTTTGTCAGTCCTGAGGTGTGTAGATTGTCGCTGTGTGTAGTGCTGCTGGTGTACTCCAGTGAAGTAGTTGTGTGGATGTGTGGCTGTTCCCAGTTTGACTTCAGGGCCTTACTTTCATCCTTGTGCCTATACATGGTTTGCCTTGCTGTCTCCCTGTGTTGTTGAACTGAGCTGTCTGTGGTTTGAGTTCACTGACTATGCCAGCCATGTGTGCTTTGATGGTGTGAGGGTGTTGTGCTCTGTTCCTTTTGTTGATGTGATGTACACATGCTTGTTGTTTGACTCCATGGCCTTCCAGTTGTGTGCAGCCCACCTTGGTTTCCATATTTGTTGTGCTCCATTGCTGTTGGCATGTGGGTTGTGTATGTGTGTGTGTGTGTCAGTCTGTGGTATGTATGTGTGACTGTGCAGGCTGTGTGTCAATTTGGATGTTAATTCATTGTATGTGTTCATTTGTTGCTTGTCCCCATTTATATTTCCATGAGTGTGGTGGTGTGTGTGTTTCCCTGGCCCTGTGCTACTGTACTGTGTGTTGAGCGTTCCTGTGCAGCCACTCCTACAGTGTGTGTCTCCATGATTGTTTGTTGTGTGGTGCAGGGTGTGTATTGCCCTGGCTTGTTGTTATGCATGGGGTGCACAGGAGGGGCACATGTCATGTGCCTTCATGGGGTGTGCTGGTTTGTGGTGGGAGGGGGTGTGGCCCTTGGGTCTTTGTGCCCTGCCCATGCCTGTCACTGGCCCTGCCTTCTGCATTGTGCGCATGTATTTGCTTGTGTTCCCCGCTGCGGTAACGTGACCGGGACATTGCTGCTTGGTGGCAGTAGCTGTGTGTCCAGGATCCAGCGGGGTGACTTTGTGGCAGGTGGGTGATGTGTGGGTGCCCTTGTGGATGGGTCCCTGTCCCCCCTAGGATGTCTGATGTGGATTTGGACCCTGTGTCAGCCCGTGTGTTGTGTTTGTGTTGTTGCGTACCTGCGGCAGCGTCCGCGGCAGTCCATGAGTTCCTGGTGATGTAGCAGGTACAGCACCAGAAAGACGTGTAGAGCTGGGTCCATGGCAGTTCTGACAGGGACTCTGGTTTCGCGTTCCGCTGTCGAGCTTCCGCCGTCTCTGGTTGGGCGGTGTCTCCGCTGCGGTGCATCTGCTTGCTTGAGTCATCCTAATTTGTGGAGCGGGGTGGACGTCATTCCACATGGCGGTGAATCTCCACTGGCTCCCACCGCCGCGTTGGCGGGCGCACTTTGATAGCGGTGTGCGTCGCACCGCGGCGGTTGGGATATGGCCTATGTTTGACCATACTAATATGGCGGGCGTGAGGTCCGCTGCTCGCGGGCAGAATAATAAATTTTTCCACACCGCCAGCGCCACGGTGGTGCTACCGCCCAACATCCTAATGGACCCCCTTGTTTCCAAGTGGCAACATGGGTTCATTCCTACCAAAGGGACTACCGAACACGTTCGGTGGACCATCACTTGATTTGATGCCGCTGAAGTGTCAGTAGACCCGATCGCGCTAATTTTGCTGGATGCTGAAAAAAATTTCAATCGGGTCTTCTGGCAATTCCTTTGGGGCATCATGAGGAGGATGAATTTTGGCTCTAAGGTGATTCAAGCTGTGCAGGCCCTGTATTTGAATACCACAGCCAGAATCTCAATAAATGGGAAATTAACTGAGCCAATCGAGATATCAAGGGGAACACAGTAGGGCTGCCCTTGCTCTCCATTGCTATTTGGGATGTTTATAGACCCCTTCAGCAAGAAAATAGAAAACAACTCAGATATCCTGGCCGTGAGTAGACATGGTCTGATCACTAAAATCATGGCCTTCGCCGATAATCTTGCATTGGTTACTCCGGATCCTGGACAGCCATTTTAGCTATAGAACAGGAGGCTCATGAGTTTGACAAGGTATACGGATATGCACTCAATAAAGAAAAAATGCAGATCATCTTAAATAAAGAAATCTCATGGTCAGATAGCAGGGACGTTCAAAAGGCTAACTATTTAGGGGTAAACATCGTGGCTGACATTGAGCTAATTGTTAGAGAGAACTTGAACCCACTGGCAGCTGAAACCAAGAAAGCACTTAACCGGCTCAATAATTTGCACCTGACCATAGTGGGGTGGTGTAATGTCCTTAAGATGAATTTTTTCTGAAGTTGCTTTATTTTTTTAGGGCCATCCCCATGGAATTTAGCAAGCTAACTCTTTAGAGATTTGAACAAGTTTTTTCTCAATTTGTTTGGGCATACACTCAGCCGAGGAGGTCTTTTAAGTTTTTATCCCTTCCTCGGGAGTGAGGGGGGTGGGCGCTTCCCAACCTGAAGCTGTATTAGTGGGCCACTATCCTGCAAAACTGTATATTTTATTGAACGAACAACCACCTCCAACAACAACAGGGCTCCCATCTCTCTTCGAATTATTACTTGGGGCTGAAGCTCGGGGCTGCCTTTGGCGACAGCTAGAATGCGGATACTACAAGCAGGTAAGATTCAAGACTTTGGTGGGTGCTTACAGGGTCTTCTCTAACCTCCGTAAATTCTTAGGTCTGGGGCGAATGAACTTCTATACCCCCATAAATAACAACGTTAATCCGCCTGCAATCCTCGGGAGATCATACTGCCCAAACTGGCATAAAGCGGGCATATTAAAACTAGGAGATTTGATTACTGTCGAAGGAATCGGGCCCTTCAATGATCTCAGGATTCAATACAATCTGAGCCATTGTGAGGCATTCATATACCTTGCCATTAGGGATTTTCTGGTACGCAAGGCTGGCGGGCCCGCAGGGTTTGCCCCAGTGCCCTTATTAACAAGCTAAATGATCCTAAGCTGCCCCGCATCTGATCTATATACACTGCATTGTATAGCCGAATGCCGGATGATATGGGCAAGATTGCAAGTAAATGGTAAGAAATACTAGGTACTTCCAATAATACTTTTTATCTTGCCATGCGAGAGGCCCAGAGCGACTTGCTATCCGCCAAATTGCAGGCACAGTTTTACAAAACCAGTTTCTTTTTATATATCACACATAGTAGGATCACAAAGTGGGGGACAGGCAAAGGAACTCACTGTCCTAGATGTGCGGAGTTTAGCGCTGATTCTGTACATATGTTTTCCACCTGTATAAAACTTGAGCCACTATTTAGTAAAATACAGAATTTCCTAGGGGTAGTCTTATCACGTGACATCTTGCTAACCCCCACAGTTATCTTACTGGGTATACAGGATAGGATTGACAGGAAGAGCGGTGGGGTATTCATTTTTGTGGCTATGACCATCCTCAGGATCTGTATTACTTCTGTTTGGATAGACCCAAATGCTCCTTTATTTTCCCAATAGCTGGTCCGATTGGTAGCCACATGCAACCTGGAGAAGGCTATCTATGCCAAAAAAGGCATCAGGGCCAAAAAGAAGGGATTAGACATATGGGAACCTCTATCCAAATGGCTCAATCAGATAAGCCCTTAGGGCTTCTCTCTGGCACATAGCACTGTACTTTATCAAAATAATATTTTTTATCTTTGTCTTCTCCCGTATGCTATACTATGGTTGTAATGTTTGCACAAGAAGCACGTGGCACTTTATTAGCAATAGTTTTTTAGCAATGGTGCAATCATGCTCATAGTTTGAAGAACGTACGCACTGGCACTTTTTATTATCAGTACTTCCTCCTGTTTTTATGATGTTTGTACAACAATTTGCTTTTCTTCTTTGTTTTCTCATAGGGATGTCTAATGGGGACCATTGTTTTAAGATAATTTTGCTCTCCCTGCTGCTGTTAAAATTTGCTGTTCTTGATTAGAGGGTGGGAGGGATCACTGTATTGAACTACTCTACGCTTTGTTTTTGTATCGCATATTTAAAAATATTTTTTAAAAATATATTAGATATGAATTTGGTAATTCATAGAGCAACTGATATTTGAATTCCAAATGGGCATAATTACAATGTGTCCATCCTTTATTGCACTTTAAATATACAGTGTAGTGTCCAGATGTTGTAGAAGCTCCTTTATGGAAAATAATTGCTACTGCTTTGAAAGTTCTTCCTGAAATTGACAGTTGACTTGCCACAAAATCCTTAATATTAGTTTACAATTTTCTTCCATCTGGTCGGCAACGTTGTATCATTAAAATGACATATTGTCCAAATCTTTCCATAAATAATGTTGATAACATTTCAGATTTGCACTGACTACATTCCATATTTTGATTTACTGATTTTACTAATTTTTTAAAAGACACTGTTTTACAATCTGGTATTGTCAAATATATGAATCTTTCAGTGTCTATTTCAGTGGTAGAAGTAAATGTACAGTCTTCACATTCATGTTTCCATCTGTAACGAAGTCCAAACAGATTTTCAATTTGTATTCCTTCAGCTTTCAGTACTGCAAGCGTAAACATGAGAAATTCCCGAGCATCTTGTTGAACATTCTGTGTAAATTGTGAAGAACCAGAACATATATCCAGAAGATTCCGAATGCCAGAAACATTTTGGATTTTAGTTTTATCAGTACTAAGTTTTTCAAAAATCGAATGCAACAAGGAACAAAACCTTTTTTCTCGATTCACAATAATTTGCTGTGGGAGATTTTCTAGAAAAAATACGACGTTCACCACTACATTAGCATAGCGGTTGATACCTGAACTATTTTCTAACTGATACCCTACAATCTCTTCAACAGTGTCCTTTTTCTTTTTGTTTGGAATCTTAACATTGTCTTGATTTTTGTTCTTCTTTCCAACTTCACTACAGAGATTCTTATATCTTCGTTTTCAACCTACTACACACTTTTCATATACAGGATATTCACCTAAATTGGGAGCATACAGTCTTCTTAACCAATTATACTCTCTTACACAATTTGCATCTGCACTAATCTTTCTCTTTTCAAAAC
This sequence comes from Triturus cristatus, assembly GCF_964204655.1. Taxonomy (NCBI): domain Eukaryota; kingdom Metazoa; phylum Chordata; class Amphibia; order Caudata; family Salamandridae; genus Triturus; species Triturus cristatus. The sequence goes on from NC_140593.1 coordinate 1,170,058,375, forward strand.
CAATCAAATACAATCCAGATAAAGTTCTGACTCGGGACAATGCAACATATGCAATTCCCTCTTTAAACACTGTACTTCCAATGTTTACCAAAGAGCTGTCTACACTTTAACCTTGAGATTTATGAATGGTCACCGCATATGCTAAAGAAAGAGGAATCTGTTTTCTACAAACATACAACTCTTAAACAAGCAAAAAATGAACAGAACAACGGCCAATCTGTTTTACTTCTTCAATCTGATCAAATTTAGTCTGTAAAAATTCAATTCTATCTCTATTTTGATAGTTAACAAAATCAACAACTTTTTCCATTGCTCCACTTACTAAACCTTTTTCCACATCGAAATTACGCCGTAAAATTACCCGACAGTTTTCACGTACATATAAATTATTTTCTAAACCAGCAGTTTTAGATATGGATTTTTCCAAAGAATCCAATTTTGTTTTTAATTTTTCTGACAAGATAATAGTAATTCCTTCATGCTCTATTTTATCAGTGGCTTCCATTTTTAATCTTTGTTGTTTTTCCAGCTTTAAAAGTTCTTCATTGAATGTAGAACACTCTTGCAGTGTTGGCATTAGGCAGATTATAGATTTCATTTCTCCAATTTTTTTGCATATTCTTTCCGGAGCAACATTTTCATTTGGAAACAAGTTTGTAAGTAGTCAACTTTGCAAAGCTTCTTTTCCATGTTCTGTCAATACCCCAATTCTTATATCTTGGAGAATGCTTCCATAATCATCATCCCTTGCCTGTCGCAAAATTTTTAATACTTTCTTTGTATTAAAAATATGACCAAATGTTTACAATTCCAATACTTCCCAAAGATTTTCCGGTGTCTTCATGCACAACTGTTCTAAAAACTGGTTGCCCTTTTACAGGAGTAAGTTGCAAGATCACCAAAAACTATCACATGTTTTCCTCCAAATAACAAATCATATTCTGTTTTTAAAATTTGCTGCATTCTTAAATGTACAAAGGCAAGCATTACGTTTGAGACTATGTTCACCTCATCAATAATCAAAAATTTCATTTTCTTTAGTACTCCTGAAACTTCCAAACAAGCTTCTCCAGAAAGCTTGTGATATTCCAACTTTGTTTTCATTTTCAACAGGTAACATGAGTAAACGATGTAAGGTAATCCCTTTAATGTTGTGTGCTGCTAACCCAGTTGGAGAGGTTACAACACAAGATAAATGTGATTCAGTGTTTTTTTGTAAATAACTGGTCCAAACTTTAAATAAGAAATGTTTTCCTGTACCAGCTTGACCACTGATATACATTTAATAGGTTTAAACAATGTTCAGTTGCATTCTTTTTTTTCATGAAGTAAACCATGGTCGATCTGTTGTGTCACTTGCTGATATATTTCTTTCTGTTCAATATTTAGTTGCTCTTCCAAATTTCCTAAGTCCATAATATTGTGTTGTGCTTGATGCATTGCTGTTTCCACTTCACTCATGGCGATTGCCGCTTCCTTTTCAAGAATTGGTTCTCCTAGTGGATCTTGACTCAGTGGAGCAGAACTTTGACTATCTTGAGAACTGTCTCTAGCAATCTCAGCTGCAATACTGGCTTCCTGTTCAATTTCTTCATTCAACAGTTGGAGATTATTTGGAAAAACTGTGCATTCAATACTATCTATACATGCATTAAAAGAATCTACATAGCACTGCTGAAAATCTCCAAGTAATTCCAGTTCCGTATGCCAAGGCTTGAAGAGTTGCAGAAGTGCTAAATAGTAAAATTCCCTTTTAACAGGAGTATCGCAACTCAGTTTCCTGTGATTAATCAGATTTCCTTTACTATGTTTCACCAAACACCCATCCGAACCAATCACTGCATATTTCTCTTCATTTATGTTCTCTGTAATATTTTTCTTAAAACTGGAATATTGCAGCATGTCATAGAGACATATGTTTTCAAGATGAGGACTTCTATTTGGATAGTACGTATCCAACATGATTGTTTTAACAATATCTGTGCTTTCCGGTTCATTTAATGCTAAATATTAAATTTCTTGTATAGATTTAAGTACTTGATTTTTTGTTGCAACAAGACCTAGACTAAGTGTAATTATTCCTCTTGACTTTGAATATACACTTGCAGAGGACAACCGATCCGAACATTCGTAGGATCCAATCTCTCGATGGGACAGCATCTTTAAACTAAAGCTGTACAATTTCTTACTAAGACTCTTCTTGTGGGAAATTTCTTCCCACATTTCTTTCAACTCCGTCTTTTCTGATTTTGTTATGTATGACGTTACATACCGAGCAACAGCAATGGAATTATCCGCAACATACTGGATATCCATATTAGCGTTCCACATCGACAAAATAACTGGATTATAATCATTAATATACTTTGACTGTTCACTTCTTTTTAAATTGTAAGTATTTTTGGGAGATTTTCTAGTGATGGTATGTCTCACTGCTGACATGAAACTGTTGACTCTTCCTTTGGATATTACTGGACATGGAAATCCAAAACGACATTTGGTATAAAACTTTTCCTTTGACTTGTATTTCCGTTGACAGTATTTGCCACATCGATGAGTTTAATCCGTAAAACGTTTTGCCTTAAGGTGTTTTCTTCACTTGTTTTTGGTATAGCACACATAACATAGTCTTTAATAAAAGATAAAACAGTCTCATCCGAATCAGTTTCAAATTTGGGTGCATCCTTGATCCATAAAAGCATATGTATATGAGGAGCACCTCTAGCTTGATACGCCTTGCTCCAAAAGAAATCAATAACTTCTCCAAGAGGAGGATTATTATTATTAGGAGATTTATTGAGCGCACAAATACCCTTAGGTGTCTAGATTGTTTTTATTGTAGGTAAAGACATCATAGCATGAAACCTATGATTAAAATATCTGAACACATTTACAGGATCCAAGGAACACAGTTCTCTAGGTGTCTTGAATTCAATGTTTTTAATATTTGAATTTACTTCTCGAAGAAATTGAAGTAAATTGTCCCATGCGTATTCAGCACAGCTTAGGGTAACAAACCACGTAGGAGTTCCTAAGTTCCTTAACATACATTTAAGTTCTCCATGACGACGATACCAATACTCATTAGTACCATGTTGACACACCATCAAATTAATCAATTGAGATTCTAAATGATCATCTCTCTGATGTACTTTGTCCATAAGTTCCTTTGCAGAAACATTTTGAAGATGAACTCCTGTCTTTAATATGTGGTTCACTGAATATGAAAGTCCAGACAAGCCACTTTCAAACAAAAGATGAAATATATATAGGATACATGGTCGAAATCTTGGATCTTCTGAGTACAATCTTGTTGTCCGATATTCTGATGCGGGAATCTGTACTGGTCGTTCGTCATATCGTCCACCTTTTCCAGTGGGGAAAACCTATGGAAAACAACGAGCTTCCAAACACTTTTCCCAAACACTCATGAGAGTCCCCTTCACTTCATTCATTTGGAATAATTCAATACTATTTCCCATCACTTCTTTGGAATGTAAAGGATGTACACTATAATGTTTATAAATTTCTTCAGTTTAGGACATGTTCACTTTTTCAATTTGGCCACTTGAAATTTAGCTATCATCTCCTAAAACTATTTCTTCTTTTTCCACAAACACATTTTTGTAGTAATCATTGTTTTTTATGAGATATAACATAGCCTTTTGCACTTTGCTCACATCTACTAATTCTTTCCAAATTTTCCGACTCTTCGTAGGAACACCATTAACTAGAATAACTACAGGTTCAGTTTCCTCTTTCTCTACACAAATAGTTTCAATATTTTTCTTTAAATCTAAATGTAAATAAACAACTCTTCCTTTTAATCCTCTGTGTAAATCTGTGGGAGGCAACTTACCTGTGTTAGGCTCCATACGAACAATAGCCTGAAACAGGTACACAGATTGAATCAGAATGGACTCATAAGTATTTAAATCTACCAGCTCTAGAGGAATAGCTACAAACTCTAGGTTATTATATACAGCTCTAGCTGGCATTTTGTTATCCTCTAATTTGGTATAACAATATTTACAAATACATTGATCACTACCCAAATCAAAGCAATCTTCTACCAACAAATAAGTTGCAAATGCCCTCCACTTATCATTGTTTCCTTTTTCACTTTTTAATTACAGATCAACATTCCTAGTTTGATTTTTATAGTGAGTTCGTCGACAACAAATACAAACATAATTTGGTCTTTCACAACAAATTACCTTAAACTTTGTAATTTCTTCTTCAAACTTCTCAGTACTACTTTCTTGCAGGCCTTCTTCAACACCTATTTCTATGAATGTCTCACTTTCTCTACTCTCTTGTTCAGGACCAAAATAACGAAACTCTATTTCATCACAAACTTTTTTTACACCTGATACTGACCCATGCAGAAGAGCCCTGTTTAAGTCACTTAAAATTATTGCTGGACTTTTTGCGTAATAAAATCTTCTGACCAACTACCGCATTTGAGAGTGATGTACTGCTAACCTTCTGAAATGATGAAAAACACTTTGACACACTTTTTTAGAAAGACAAGCCAGAGAATGACCTTGCGAACCAGTATTTTTTCTCACTTTGCAAGGATCTAGTCCTTGCAGCATCTTAATCTTTTGTTTAACACTTTTTTTACTATACGCTCGTAAGAAACTTCGTAAAATATCAATAGACTCATGTTGTATGCTACAAATACTACTACAATCCCAAGTATACACTAGGGCTTTACTACGTCTCCCTAGAACTTTATCAGCAATCACTTCTACCACATTTCTAGGAACCATCTTTCTTTTTCAATTGGACACTGGTATCAACTGCGTGCACTAATGTATTGGTTTGAAAATAGCTCTCTTCATTAAAAAAGGCTCTGAACTTGAACTGTGCTTCCATTCACTCAAAAAAAACACAACAGATAGTTCTGTTAATTAGTCTCTTCGTTTTACTTTTGGCCTTCATAAAATATTTTGGCTTCTCTAATGATCGAATTCTGTTCAAAACTAAAATGAATAATTTCCTTTTCAATTCAAAAGCCTTCTCAACAATAGTTTCAATCTGTTTCTTCTTTTTATAAAATGCTGATCTTTTTTTATATGTATTGCCATCTTTTAATAAATTAAGTACTACTCTATTGTGAAACATTCTTTTCCTTATTTCAGCAAATTGATTCTTTCTCCTTTTACCATAGATTGTTTTTTGAAAACGTGAATTCCCATTAATTTCCCCTTCTTCCTTTTCATTCTTCTTTGTTGTTGAGGTATTCTTTCTACTTTCTACATTGTGCAAACTGTTTCTAGTCTTTGAAAGTCTTTTAATAAAGTATTTTGTTCTCTTACCACAAAACATTTTCTTTTTCCCACATGTTGTAGTTCATCTAATTCTTGCTGTTGTCTTTTCTTTAAATAATACTCTTTCTTTTGTTGTTTCCTCTTTACTTTTTCTGTCATGGTAAGTATTTTTTTATGATGATGAAGAATATCTGTAAAAAATAATTTAATATTATTGATATAAATCTATAATATATACCATTCTATTACTAAACAAACACGTTCTACATAAAAACCATTTAAACGCTTTGTTTTGAAATCACAATGCATTTGCTGCAGTACACAGGTACTACCTGGATAATTGTAGGAGTGAATGAGTAGTGTTTAGGTGTTTGCATATGCATTGGATAGAGGATTTGAATAATGCATGTATTAGTACCTGGGTCATTGCATGAGTACATGGGTAGTGACCGGATGATTAGAGTGCTGCAAAGAGAGCATATCGTGACTTTATAAGGGCTTGAGTATAGGTGCAGTGATTGGATAAGTACATGGTGCTGGCAGGGTGATTGGAGGACTGCATAGGTAGTAACAGGGAGATTACTGAACACTATAGGTAGTGCTCAAGGGTTTGTAGAAGTGCACAAGTTAGTGCCTGACTCATTGCATGGGTACATGGGTAGTCATTGGATGAGACTGCAAGGAGAGTGCATAGTGAATTGGTACATGGTAGTCATTGGATGACTACCATGAATTTCTACAGGGGTAGTCATTGGATGATACTGCACGGAGAGTGCATGGTGAATATATAAGTGCTTGTGGTGCACTGATTAGATAAGGATATGGGACTGGCTGGGTGATTGGAGGAATGCATAGGTAGTAACAAGGAGATTGCTAAGCTGTATAGGTAGTGCTCAAGGGATTGTAGAAGTGCATGAGCTAGTTCCTGGGTCATTGCATGGGTAGTGACTGCATGATTAGAGTACTGCAAGGAGAGTGCATTGTGAATTTATAAGTGCTTGGGTTTTGGCACAGTGATTAGATGAGGACATGGGAATGGCTGGGTGATTGGAGGAATGCATAGATAGTAACAAGGAGATTACTGAACTGTATAGATAGTGCTCAAGGAATTGTAGAAGTGCATGAGTTACTGCCTGGGTCATTGCATGGGGAGTGACTAGATGATAAAAGTACTGCAAGGTGAGTACATGGTGAATTTATAAGTGCTTGAGAATTGGTGGAGTGTTGGATTAGTACATGGTACTGGCTGGGCGATTGGAGGAGTGCACAGGGAGTGACAGCGTGATTGCTGGACTGCATGGGTACTACCTGGGTAATTGGAGGAGTGAATCAGTAGTGTGCAGGTGGTTAGAGGACTGCATGGATAGTGCACATGTGATTGTAGCGCGGCATGTGTTAGTGCCTGGGTCATTGCAATAGTACATGGCTAGTGACTGGATACTTAGAGTGCTGCCAGGAGACTGTATAGTGAATTTATAAGTGCTTGGGTTTTGGCAGAGTGATTGGATAAGGACATGGGACTGGCTGTGTAATTGGAGGAGTGCATAGGTAGTAAGAGGGAGATTACTAAACTGTATAGGTAGTACTCAATGGATTGTAGAGGTGCATGAGTTAGTGCCTGGGTAATTGCATAAGTACATGAGTACTGACTGGATGATTAGAGTACTGCAAGGAGAGTGCATGGTGAATTTATAAGTGCTTGGGTTTTGGCAGAGTGATTGGATTATTACATGGTACTGGCTGGGTGATTGGAGGAGTGCATGGGGAGTGACAGTGTGATTGCTGTACTGCATGGGTACTACCTGGGTAAATGGAGGAGTGAATCAGTAGGGTGTAGGTGGTTAGAAGACTGCATGGATAGTGCACAGATGATTGTAGCACTGCATGTGTTAGTGCCTGGGTCATTGCATGAGTACATGGGTAGTGACTGGATGATTAAAGTACTGTAAGTAAAGTACATGGTGAATTTATAAGTGCTTGGGTTTTGGTGGACTGATTGGATAAGTACATGGTGCTGGATATGTGATTGGAGGACTGCATAGGTAGTAACAGGGAGATTACTAAATTGTTTGGGAAGTGCACAGGTGATTGTAACAGTGCATGTGTTAGTGCCTGGGTTTTTGCATGAGTACATGGATAGTGACTGGATGATTAGAGTACTGCAAGGTGAGTGCATGGTGAATTTATAAGTGCTTGGGTTTTGGCACAGTGATTAGATAAGGACATGAGACTGACTGGGTGATTGGAGGAGTGCATACCTAGTAACAGGGAGATTACTGAACTGTATAGGTAGTGCTCACAGGATTGTAGAAGTGCATGAGCTAGTGCCTGGGTCATTGCATGAGTACATGGGTAGTGACTGGATGATTACAATACTGCAAGTAGAGTGCATGGTGAATTTATAAGTGCTTGGGTTTTGGCGCAGTGATTAGATAAGGACATGGGACTGGCTGGGTGATTGGATGAATGCATAGGTAGTAACAGGGAGATTGCTGAACTGTATATGCAGTGCTCAAGGGATTGTAGACGTGCATACCTAGTAACAGGGAGATTACTGAACTGTATAGGTAGTGCTCATGGGATTGTAGAAGTGCATTAGTTAGTGCCTGGGCCATTGCATGGATAGTGACTGGATGATTAGAATACTGCAAGGAGAGTGCATGGTGAATTTATAAGGGCTTGGGTTGAGGCACAGTGATTAGATAAGGACATGGGACTGACTGGGTGATTGGAGGAATGCATAGGTAGTAACAGGGAGATAACTGAACTGTATATGCAGTGCTCAAGGGATTGTTGAAGTGCATGAGTTAGTGCCTGGGTCATTGCAAGAGTACATGGGTAGTGACTGGATGATTAGAGTACTGAAGGTGAGTGCATGGTGAATTTATGAGTGCTTGGGTTTTGGCACAGTGATTAGATAAGGACATGAGACTGACTAGGTGATTGGAGGAGTGCTTAGATAGTAACAGGGAGATTACTGAACTGTATATGTAGTGCTCAAGGGATTGTAGAGCTGCGTGAGTTAGTGTCTGGGTCATTGCATGAGTACACTAAGCATACATGCAACTTTATAAATAGTATCTGAACACACAGATATCTCATTACATACTATCTAGTTAAGTAGATAAGTGCAACATGCCTCAAAGGGTAATATATGGTGGTGTATGTTTTGAGTTATATCTTGACCATTCAATCTACAAATATGCGACATCATTAAACTATACCTCACAACAGACTTAAGAAAGAAGAGCAATTAACAAAACATTTAATGATCATTTTTAAAAGCACATATATCTTCAGCCTTGTATCTAAAATTATGTGGCATCATTCAACTATACCTTTGCTTAGACTACAAAAAGAAACCGAATTAACAGCACCTTATTTCACCATTCTATCTTTAAGTATATGGCATAATTTAACTTTACCGTCTGTACAAACTAATAACAGAAACCTAATTAATAACACCTGATATGATCATCTTTCAAACACCACAGTTGTGCTGCATCTATACCAAAGTATCTATAATCATGCAGTATCATTCAACTATACTTTTGTAGACAGAAGAAAAAACTGAAGCCTAATAAACTACACCTTATATGAACATCTTTCAAAATACACATTTGTACTGCATCTTCTTCAACCAACTATCTAAAATAATGAGGCATCATTCAGCTATACCTTTGAACAGACCTAAAAATACACATATTAATGTACAGACTGTTTTTTAAACAAACTTCAAGTACAATGAAACTAATTCCAATATACATCTCTACATTTAATAATATATTTTAAACAACACAGTTTTAGAATAATGTCAAATCATTTTTAAATAAACATCAAAAGTATATAACTCACCTTTCAAATAAATCTGTTGAATGAAAAACCTCACACACTCAGACAGGATTTTCTTTTTCACGCAGTTAATATAAATCACCAGACTCTGCAAGGTGAAACCAGTAATGGCAGGATTCCCTTTCTTTTTCCATACAAATACACATAAGCAACAAATGACATTGCTTCCCAGAAATTTTCCAATTGTAAAACACATTTGGTCACAGAAAATAACCCTTATCAACTGACTTCTTCACTCCTTCTGCTTAATGTCAGTTTCCATAACAACAGGTCATGCAACATTCAGCTTAACTGACAGGTCACGAGTTCACCACACAATGTTGCAAATGAGAACAGCAGGTGTTGTTGGCATTGCAAAACATGACCTTATCCTTTCTGCTGTACCTTTCAAATATTTTTGACTAACCAATAAGAAACTTGCTTTTTAAACAAAGTAAAATGCACCCTATTTTTGAATGTACAATGTTCTTAAACAGCCAATCAAATCTCTACTTTCTTAAAAACAGAATCTTGTCCACCATTTTAGATATCTCTCATTCTACCAACTGACTACCTCAGCTACAGACATCTTTTCATTACCTGCAGTCATCACTTCAAGATGATTTCAGTGTGGATTATTGGGCACAGCTATGTTTTCTGGTGCCAAAGGTATGCTGAACGCAGAGGTATTGACAAAGACCTAGCTTTGCAAAATGTAGACATTAAATGGATTGGACAGAGAGGATTGAAGTGACACCAATTGATGCCTTTGGTTAAAACCTTTTTGCATCTCCATTCTCCACGCCCCTGACCTCATAATTGTGCACTGTGGTGGCAATGACCTAGGCACATTGACTGGGGCAGGTCTGGAAATGCTAATGAAGGACACCTTTGTAGAATTGATTTTGCTTTACCCCCAAACTGTCTTTGTATACTCTAACATATGCCAAAGACAGAAATGGTAGTGGTCCAATCAATTTTGTCCTCAGATTGAGAAAGCTAGAAAAAAATGTCAATAAAGCTGTTTCTGCTTACCTGAGAGACCATAGGATGTGCTCCATCTATAACAACAATATTCGTTTCAATATGGATGGCATCTACAGAAGTGATGGAGTACACTTCACTGATGAAGGCAACAGAGTGTTTCTCAACAACCTAAAGATCTGCATCTGAACTTACATGTAGCTACAACGATCTCCCAATGAAAACAAGGGCTCTTTTTAGAGCCACTGAATAACCCAACTTATAACCTAGGTTTATATGATTTTTTTTTTGCTTGGAAGCACGCACCCAGCGCGACTAAGAGAGCTGCGCACCCCTCGCGTTCACACTAGGGGGCCGCCCTGGGAGCTGTGCACCCCTTGCATTCACACTAGGGGCTGTGCTGGGAGCCGCGCACCCCTTGCATGCACACCAGGGGCCTCGCTGAGTGCTGCTCACCCCTTGCGTTTACACACGGGGGCTGCGCTGAGCACCGTGCAAGGGTCACGACTCCAAACTTTGGTGAAAAAAAAGTCTACTATTATTAAAAAAAAATTATAAACAGGAGGGGGGACTGCGTGGGCCCCTCCCCGGGCATTTTTGGCCCCGGAGACCCCATCCCCCGGGGCATAGCCTCACAGTTGGGGACCATGGGGGAGCCCCAATGCCCCCACAGTCCCGTCGGCTCCCCTTCTCCTGTGGGAGCCAGCATTGCTTTTCCAAAACGGGAGCTGCTGCTGGCTCCCCTTGTGGAAAAGCAATCCTGCTTTGCTTCGTAGAAGCAAGAGCAGGTTCCCCTGCTCTCGCTTCCATGAAGCAATGAAGGAGTTTGCAATGACAGGACAGGAGCCCCATGGCTCCCACCCTTGTCATTGCAAATAGCAGTGCCCAGGGGTGGGAACCCTAGGACACTACTAAAGCCGGCCCTGGCGGTGGCGGTCCCCAGGGCATTCGAGGGCTCCTGGAGGGGGGGCGCACAGCCCCCTCCCTACTTTTCATTGCTCCGGGGAGGTGGCGGTCCCTGGGACACAGGGGTCTGCAACAGACCCCGTATATAAATATTGACTGCCCCAGGGATGTGGCAGTCCCCTGAGCTGTGGGACCCCCAGGGGCCTCCATACATTAATTCCCGAGTGCCCCTGAGACCTGGCCCACCCTGGGGCTTTTTGAAAATGACAGTCCACGCTTCTTTTCTCGGCAGGGGTCGCAACCCTAACGTGACTTCTGCTGTTTTTTTATTTAAAACAATATTTTTCTCCCTAGGGATCCTTGTGGGAGCCCTTAAGCAGCCCTAGGGGGTCAGGGTGCTTCTGCCCCCTTTTCTTCATTTTAGACTTTGTTTTACTGTTTTCTTGTAACACGATTTTACAGAGTCACAAGATGGCTGCCAACAGTTCCTGGTTTGGAGTGTTGGCAGCCAATTAGAATGAAGCTCATGATCGGGAGGGTTCGCGAACCCACCGCTGCCCTAGATATCGATGTTTCTTCTTTTTCTAATTTCTCAGGAACTGCTGAATGGATTTACACCATTTAACAAAAAGGACTCTTTCTGAACTAACGGCAACCTTTTTGCCAAATTTTGTGTAATTTCGTTCAGCAATTCGGGCTGTAGCTTTGTCTAAAGTTTCCTATCGAAAATTACATGGGGAAACTCGTTTTAGGACCCCCCTTTTTACTCGGCCCCGGCTTGACGAATCCCCGCGAAACTTCCAAGACAGGAGCTGACTGGAGCGGGCCACTAGTTTTGGAAATTTCGCGAAGATTGGTCAACCGGCACCAAAGTTATTAGGAAAACAAAAAATGCTTTTCCTATGGAAACTAGATCCTAACTATAACAACCTACTGGTGACCGCCAGTAGGTGATATATATATATAAAATTTCAAGATAAAGACAGATGCAATTTTTTGATTTTTTTGACTGGAGTTTGCTTTCTTTCTCACACATTTTTTGCATAGGACACGTTAACATTTTGAACTAAAAAAACACATACATTTGCAGGTTATAGAGAGCAGAGATATAGCTAGTGGTGTCTAGTTAGTGAGCTGAAAAGAGTGTTTAACGAGTTCTACTACTTATAATAATTTGCAGGTGGTGGATAACTTGTAAATGAAAGTTATAAATATACCTTTGGAATGTTTAATATTTGTGTAGTTTAAACTTGGTGTGTATAGGGAAAATAAGTTTTCCTAACTATAACTGAGCTTTACCCATTGTTTTTTCATTGAATTTCAACATTTTTAAAACTTTTTTAATAACAATGTGTTTCAAATCATAGAGTCTAGTGTTGCAAGTGGAGAGTTGTTATGTGGAGTGTTGTGCAGTATAGTGAAGGAGAGTGTTGTAAGGTCTATTGTCATAGATTGGAGTATTGTAGATTGGATTCGAGTAGAGTAGTGTGTTGTAGCGTATAGTATAGTGTAGTAAAGTGTTTTATATTGTAGAGATATGGTGCCTCATATAGTGGAGTGAAGTATCGTAGACTAGAGCAGTGAGTTGTACAGTGGAATGGCATGTCAAACAGTAGAGTATGGTGTTTTAGAATCTCATAGAGTGGAGTAGGGTGAAGTAGAGTGTCATAGAGTGGAGTATCATCAAGTAGAGTGTTGGAGAGTACAGTGGAGGAGAGTGTTGTAGAGAGGTGTGATGTGTCATGTAGTGGAGTGGTGAATCATAGAGAAAAGGTTTGTGAGGTTTCGTCAAGTGGAGTAGAGTGGAATAGAGTGTCCTAGAGTGGTATATAGTGTTGTACAGTGTTCTACAGTGGAGTGACGTAGAACGGGGTATAGTACAATGGCATTGAGTAGGATAAAGTGTAGTAGAGTGGACTATAGTGGAGTGGAATCCACTGGAGTCGGGTAGTGTAGAGTGGAGTAAAGTGTGATAGATTGAAGTGGTGTGGCATACACTTTAGTGGCGTGGAGTGCAGTACAGTAGAGTGGCGTAGCATACAGTTGAATAAAGTGTTATAAATTGCAGTACTGTCTTATATAGCAGAGAATAGTGTGGTGTCATACAGTATCAGAAAGTGATGTAGACTACAGTAGAGTAGAGTGGCATACAGTGTAGTTCATTTTTGTAGAGTGGAGTGGGATACAGGACAGTACAGTGTTGTAGAGTGTGATACAGTGGATTATCATACAGTGTTATGGAGCTCAATGGCATTGAGCGGAGTAGAGTGGCGTACAGTGTAGTTGTGGAGTAGAGTAGAGTACTGTATCAGATTAGAGTGGAGTAAAGTGGGGTGCAGTGGCATACAAAGAGTTGCATACAGTGTTGTTAGTGGACTAGAGTAGCGTAGAGTGGAGTAGAGTCTTGTGTACAGTATAGTACAGTGTTGTACAGTGGAGTGAAGGGGTATAGGCAGGAGTAAAGTATTGGAGAGTGGCATACAATGTAGTAAAGTGTTGTAGGTTGGAGTTGTATAGAGTACAGTAGAGTGTGAAAAAGTGGAGCTGCATAGAGTGGATAGTTCTATAGTAGCGTAGAGTGAGGTAAAGTCTCATACAGTGGAGTAGAGTTGAGTGGAGTGGTGTAACATAGTGTTGAGTAAAGCACAATAGAGTGCATTGGCTTGTTATAGAGTAGAGTGGCATGATGTGGAGTATACTAGTGTAGCTTAGGTAGTAAACTGTTATAAAGTGGAATTGTATCTTATAGAGTAGAGTGGAGTTCTACGTCATATTGAAAAGTGTTGTATTGTGGAATAGAGTGTTGTACATTGGAGTGTACGGGCATAGAGTGGAATATAGAGTTAGACAGTGTAGTGTAGGTGGATAGAGTGGAGTAGAATGTCATAGTGTGCCATGAAGTGTGATAGACATCTATATTAAATACCTAGATAAACAGTTATGTCACTATATTGTAGCCACTGTTAGTCTTACTTTCATGTTTAAATCAGTGTGTGCATGGCTGTCTCAGCATAGCATCAGTGTGTGCATGAGTGTACCACAGTATGCCTCAGTGTTTGCCTAGGTCAGCATATGCATCAATGTGTGCCTAAGTGTGTCAGTGTTTGCAAATATGCATAAGTGTGTGCCTGGGTGTCTTCGTTTATAAATCAGTTTCTGACTGGCTATATCAGTGTATGCATATGTGTGTGACTGAGTTTGTTAGTGTATGCATGAGTATGTCCCTGGGTGTTTCAGTGTATTGCTCAGTGTCTGTTTGGGTGTGTTTCTGTGTGTGCCTGGGTGTGCAACTGTATGCATCAGAGGGTATCTGGGTGTGTCAGCGTATGCATCAGTGTCTGCCTGGGTGTGTCATTGCATGCATAAGAGTGTGTCTGGGTATATAACCATATCCATCACTGTATGGGTGCATCAGCATATCCGTCAGCATTTGTCTGGGTGTTTCTGTGTATGCATATCTGTGTTTCTGAGTGTGTTAGTGTATGGATCAGTGTATAAATTGGTGTATCACTGAATACATAAGTGTGTCATTAGGTGAGGTATTGTATGCAAGAGTGTGTTTCTGTGTGTGTCATTGTGTCCATTATCGTCTCTTTGGGTATGGTAGTTTATATCTCAGTGTGTGCCTGGTTGTGCTATTGTATGCATCAGAGTATCTGGGGTTGTCAGTGTATAGATCACTGTCTGCCTGGGTGTGTCAGTGTTTGGATCAGTGTGTGTGTGGGTGTCTTACTGTATAACTCAGTGTGTTAGTGTGTGCATCAGTGTCTACTTGGCTGTGTCAGTGTATACATTAGTGTATGTGTGGCCATGTAACTATATGCATCAATGTGTGCCTAAGTGTCTTACTGTATGCATAAGTGAATGCCTGACTGTGTCAGTGTATGCATTTGTGTGTACCTGGGTATGCCAGTGTATGAATAAGTATGCCCCGGTGTGTCAGTGTATGCATTAGTGTGTGCCTCGGTGTGTCAGCATATGCATATGTGTATTCATGGATGTTTTACTGTATGTATCCGTGTGTGCCTAGGTGTGTTAGTGTATACATCAGTGTGTGCTTGTGTGTATTATTGTACACATCAGTGTGCGCCTGGGTGTGCTACTGTATGCATTAGAGTGTGTCTGGTGTGTCAGTGTATGCATCAGTGTATGTGTACCTAAGGCCTACCCTACAGTTCACTTATATGTATAAAAAAGACAGTTTAAGGCTGGGCAAGGGATTTGAAGTAGCTACTCGACCTGGCAGTAGAACTGCACACACAGTCTGTGCAGTAGCAGGTCTGAGTCGTGTTCAAACAACTACTTATCTTGATAGGTGACTTAGAGTGTCAGTACTTGAGTAGATACCTTACTAACTGTATCAGCCCGTCTCTGGGTGTGTCACTTACATGTGTAAGAAACTATGGGGCATATGTATCAAGTTCCGTTTTTGTAATTCTCAAATAGCGATTTTTAGGGAATCGCTATTTGAGAATTGCAAAACGGGATGTAATAAAATATTCGCAAATGTTTTGCGATTTCTTGGCAATCCTTAATTGCGATCAGCAAATTGCTAATCGCAATTAAGGAAAACCTTCCCATTCATTCCTATGGGCTAGGAGGCCCATAGGAATGAATGGGAAGACATTCTCATTTTGCGATTCGCAATTTGAGAATCGCAAAATGAGAATGCAATTTCAAGGGTGCTAGGGTGTCAAAAGGACACCCTGTTGCACCCCTGAAATATGTATGTATGCATATGTGGCGCACATACATGCCCTAAGGGCATGTCTGTCCGTCACATGGCACTTTGAAAAATGCCAAAAAGTGCATTTTTCAATGAAATCGCAAATTAACACCAACTTGAAGTTGGTGGTAATTTGCGATTTCTTACGGCCAAATTGCAATTTTTCTAGTTCGTCATACATTGCATTTAAGTAATCGCAATTTGCGATTCCTTAAATGCAATCGCAAAATGGAGAATCGCAAATTTTGCGATTCTCTAATTTGCGATTCCCTTTTGGGATGATACATCCCAAAAGGCCTTTTCCCGTTCGCAAACGGGCCGATTCTGAGAATCGGCCCATTTGCGAACGGGAAAAGGGTTTGATACATATGCCCCCATGTCACTATATGAGTGGCTGTCTAAATGTATGTATAGGTCTCTATACGTATACTGTATAGATACCTTACTGGCTGTATTAGGGAGTCATAGCATACATAGAAAAAGGAAAAACTAGGAGAAATAAAGATATTTCTCCCCGTTGTCCCTCCCTTACACCTCCCATGGGGAAGCGTAAGTTTTTGGCAGTGCCTCAGATTTACGATTTCTCATAAATCTGGGGCAGTGTCAAAAAGCCATGGATGTTGCTGGGAACTTCCCCAGGAACATCCATTGCACTCCTCTTCAACACAGAAAACTGCATTAATGGGAACCATATTTACAAGGAAGCATTAAGCCAAAAAAGTGGCTTAGTGCTGCATGATGAATATCGTGCAGGCTCCTGCGCCACAGAACGTCACAAAAAGTGACGTTCCAGTGTGGCAAGGGGCCTCATAAATGAGGCCCAGGGAGTTTAAGGGTTGGCGAAGAGTTTTAAATGCCAGCTCAACCTGCCAGTAAAACTGCAAACACAGGCTCTGCAGTATCAGTCCCAACAAATGTTTAAAGGGCTACTTGTCTGGATCGGTGACTTGGTTGTGTCAGTTCTTAAGTACGTATCTTAATGAATGTATTAGTCCCTCTGTGAATGTATCATTGGATATGTAGGTAACTATGTCAGCATATGACTGGCTCTCTTGGTATGGCTATAGATCTGTAAATGTGTATGTAAGAGGTGGCATGGATTGCTTACTGGCTGTGTTTGTGAGGGTTGGGATATTTAACTGTGTGTGCAACTGGCTCTCTTACTGCTGGACACATAAGTGCTATGTGGGTGCATGAGTAAATGTGTAAGTACCTCTGTCGCTGTCTGACTGGGCGTGTGAGTTGCTTTATGCTTTTGGAAATAAGTATGTGAGTTGCAGTATGGTTGGGAGACTGGATGTATAACTGGGTTTATGACTCTCGTAGTGTGCATGTAACTCACTGAAACTACAAAGTACATGTCTTACCTTTTAAACACATACCACCTGTCATATGGCCTACCTACAGCTTACCATAGGGATCACTTATACTTAATAAAAGGGGACATTAAGGCTTGACAAGGGGTATTAAATGGCAAGTCAGCCTGGTAGTAAAACTGCACACACAGGCTTTGCAGTAGCAGAACAGAGACATGTTTAAAGCGTGACTTGTCTGGATGGTTCACTTGGTTTTGTCAATACTTTAGTACATATCTAAGTGAGTGTACAATTTCCTCTGTGCACGTGTCGCTGAATATGGAAGTAACTATGTTGCTATATCACTAGTTCTCTTAGAAACAGTGTGGGTCTCTGAATGTGTTTGTTAGTAGTGTTATGGATTGCTTACTGGCTGTATTAGTGACTCTTGGATTGTGTAACTGTGTGTGCAAGTTGGTCTGTTAGTGCTGGATATATAAATGCTGTATGGATAAGTGAGTAGATGTGTAAGTGTCACTGTCTCTGGCTAGCTGGGTGTGTGAGCGCCTCGATGGTTTTGTAAATAGGTATGCGTGTTGCAGTATGGGTGGAAGACTAAATGTTACTTAGGTCACTCACTCATACAACCACTGACACTCTCACTCACCCATATATTTATTTATTTATTTAGAAAGTTTTATAGAGCGCGAACAAGATCCTTGCGGATATCAGAGCGCTCTACATAACCGCAGCCTGTAAGAGGAACAAAAACAGAAATAAGCAAGTGAATAAACATATAAAAACCATGATGAGGTCAAATATAGTGGTATAGAGGAATTACAACATGGTGCTGTCAAATAAGACAGGAACTAGCGAACTCAGTTCTGAAGGGAAAGTGCTCAAGTAAATTTTGCCATGAGAAGCGCTTTGACTTCTTTTTTGAAAGCGGTGGAGGAGGCATTCCATCTGGTTTCTGGGGGAAGAGTGTTCCAAATTTTGGGCGCCATCCCAGAGAAGGATCGATTATATGTTTTCTTTTTGTTGAACCTTTGAGGTTTCAGTAAAAGGTTTTCGGCACTCCTGGAAGTCCGTAGACCACCAGAGATTGTCAGTTTCTGCGCGAGGTAGCTGGGAGAGTTGTGGTATAAGGCTTTATGAGTCATGCACGCCACTTTTAGGTGGATTCTAGCTTCAAATGGAAGCCAATTCAAGGATTTTAAGTCAGGGGTAAAGTGAGCAGTTCTTTTCGAGCCAGTGATGAGTCTTGCCGCAGCATTGATAGACGCTCTTAAGGGTGCTGTTGCGGCTTTTGGTAGTCCACACAGGGAGACGCTTCCGTAATCCACACAAGGGAGAACTAGCGCTTGTACTGCCAACTTGAGGTCCTCGATTGGCAGGAAGGGTTTCAGCTTCCTTAGGGTACTTATCTGGAAATTAGCTCTCTTTGTGGCGTTACTGATGTGTTTTTGCATCATGAGGTTGTTGTCGAGAGTGATCCCCAAGGATTTTGCAGAATCCACGATAGTTGGATGTACGTTGAACGCGGAGAGTTGTTTGATCAGGTCATGCATTAGAGGGATCTTGGCCGGTGGTGCTATGAGGAGGAATTCTGTTTTTAATGCGTTGAGTTTGAGATGGTTTTTAGATAACCAAGACTGGGTGATCATGAGTGTGGAGTTGAGCAAATTAATGTCCTCTATGGAGTTGATCTTGAGGTATAGTTGTGTGTCGTCCGCATACATATGAAATTGAACATTGGATGTTTGCAGGATTTCAGTGAGCGGTTCCATGAACAGGTTGAATAAGGACGGTGAGAGTGCAGACCCTTGCGGCACCCCAAGAGATACAGGGGAGGCATTGGAGAGCGCGTTGTTAACCTTGAATTTTTGTGAACGGTTATGCAGGAAGGATGTAAACCATTTTAGCACTGTGCCAGACAGACCCATCCTATGCTCCAGGAGAGCTAAAAGTTTCTGGTGTTTGACCGTATCAAAGGCTGATGAGAGGTCTAGTAAGATGAGTAAGCACGAACCATTCTGGTCAAGGATTTGTAGCGTATCATCAAGAATGTGTGTCATGGCCGATCCAGTGCTGTGACCCGCTCTGAAGCCTGGTGTTTATTTAGTAGGTTGAAGTGATCTATGTGATTGGTCAGTTGTCCGTTTACACATTTTTCCAGCAATTTGGCCAAAGTGGGGATATTGGAAATGGGACGGTAGTTGTTGAGGTCAGTGGGGTCAGCAGTGAGTTTCTTTAGGATAGGTGAGACTTGGCCTACTTTGAGGGAGTCCGGGATGCAGCCTTGTTGGAGTGAGCTGTTAATGATTTTGGTCCAGAGTGGAAGGAGCCAAGGTGAAAGGGCTTTGACTGCATTAGCCGGGAGGGGGTCAGTGAAATGATTGGCCGGTTTCAGGTTGTTGAGAATCTTGCCTAGGTCGTCTTCAGTGTACGTCTCAAAGGAAGACCAGGCTGCCTCGTTTTTGGGCCAGGCCTTAGGGGGGGAAAGGCATGGGATGGGTGTAAATAACAGGGTGATTACCGTATGAGGTGCAGTGTGTAGTGGGCTATCATTAAGGAGGTCCTTTATGAGGTTGTCGGTCTTCAGATTGAAGAAGGTGGAGAATTCTTGACAGTTAGGTTGTGGGCGATCTAGGTCTCGGGCCCGTTGGGGAGCTTCCTTGGTTTGATTTTTGACAAGTTCGAAGAGCTTTTTTGGCCGGTTTTTAGCTTGGTCAAGTTGGTGTCTGAAGAAGTCAGCTTTAGTGCGTTTAATTTTTTTGTAGTATGCATTTCTCTTTTTCCTAAGGAGTTTGAGGTAGAGAGCCGATGGGACTGCTCTCCAGTTGCGTTCTGAGGATCTGAGGGCTCTTCGATCTTCATTAAGTAGAGCGTTGTACCAGGGCTTGGAATCTTTAATGGGAGCTCTCTTAAGTTGCAGGGGGGCGGCCTCATTAATTATCGAGGTCATGGCGTTGAGATAGTGATTCGTGAGAACATGGACGTCAGAGGTGTTTACAGGGGGCTGGAGCAGGTTATAGCTGGAGGCGGGTAGTGAGTTGGGGTTGATTTTTTTCAAGTCTCTTTTCCAGATCTTTGGTTTTGTGGGTTGCGATGAGTTGAGTTTAAAGGTTTCTTTGATGTGAAAGTCAATAATGTGATGGTCCGAACAGTCGCATGGGTGGATCGAGTCCACCTGGATGACGTCAGCTTTGGAGATAATGAGATCAAGGGTTGATCCTTTAATGTGTGTAGGACTACTGCAGGATTGGGTGAAGGCTAGATCATCCAGGAAGTTTTTGAAACTGTTGACCCCTGAGTCATTAATGTCATTCCAATGGAGATTGAAGTCGCCTAGGAATATTTGGGTATTTTGCCGCCTGTTGTTAGAGGAGATCAAATCCATGAGGTGTTCGATGAAAAAGAGGTTGTCTCCTGGGGGATGGTAGATGATGTGGAATGAGCAAACAGGTTTGCCCTTGCAGCAAATGTTTAGGCATAAGTATTCGCAAGATGTGAAAAAGGGCGAAATGGCTTTGTTTATGGTGATGCTGCTGCGATGTATACAAGCTATGCCGCCCCCTATCTTGTCCGATCTATCGAGTCTAATGATGTCGTAGTTAGGAGGGACTAGGATGTCGAGTAGTGGTGTGGATGAATCTGTTAACCAGGTTTCCGTAAGAAATAGGATGTCAAGCTCCTGGGAGATGATGAGGTCAGCTATGTCGGCAGCATGTCTGGAGGCTGATCGGCAGTTTAGAAGAGTGCATTTCAGATGGGGTGCAGAGAGGGAAGAAGAGGGATCTGGAGGTACAAGGATTCTTCTAAGGTTATTTGCACAGACTCCTCTGTTGTTGTGTGTGGCATGTCTGCGAGGGTTGAGGGGGATAGTCGGGATGGTAGTCTGCGAGGATGGAAGGGAGTTGGGGAGGGAGGGTTCGTAAGAGTGCAGAAGAGAGAGGAGATCGCTCTCCGAGAGTAAATTGGTGGTGCGCATCGGGCGTGTACGAGTGTTGTGGGAGGGAACTGTTTTCCAACATGGAGGGGGCATTTTGAAGGCAGGTGGAATGGGGTCCAAGTGCTCGTGTGACTTATATGACTTAGATGGTGTGAAGCGCTGTGAATGTCTCGACAGCATCACCTTGAACGAATGTAACTCCGCTTTAATTTGGTGCAAGGTGATCATAATTTCGTCTATTCTGGGGTCTGATGCGGATGAGTGAGATGTAGGAGGGTGTGTTGTGTCAGTCGGAGGCTGAGTGGGGGGTTGTAGGGTTTTGGATGCTGCCAGTTGTACAGGAATGAGGAAAGGATGGAGGGTGGTTTGTTCAGAAAGGAGCGTAGTAGCCAAAGGGGGGGAGGTGAGACATTATTATCACGCAGTCTCTGTGGAGGGGGGGGACAACGTTGAGGGGAGTAGGTGTCAGGTGAGGCCGGGTCATGTGATAGGGAGGTGGCTGAAGGGAACGAGTCAGAGGGATAAAGATTGTATGGGGGAGAGGAGCGAAGGGCTCCAGAGGAATGGATTCCTCCTCTGAGGGGGGCGTATAGGTTGGAGCAGTTGTGCTGGGCAGTAGGATTAGTGGGTCAGGTGCAGTGCCGGGGGTATGGAGGGGAGGGGTGCTCGTGGGGGAGGGAGAGCTATAAGGCGATGGTGTTGGAGGTGGCTGGGGAGTAAGTGGGGTAGGGGAAATAGAGGCACCAGGCGTTGAGGGTGAGGTTAAGTGACACTGACACATCCGCACACTCACCCATACAGATACTAACACACACTCACTCACCCATACAATCACAGACATTCCCACTGACTCACCCATACAGCCATTAACACACCCACTCACTCATTCACATAGCTACTAATACATGCACATGCCCAATAATAAAGCTACTAACACACACACTCACTCACCCATACAGACACTCACACACCCACTGACTCACCTATAGATCCACTCATGTACCTACTCACTCACCCATACAGTCTCTAACACACCAATTTAG
This sequence comes from Triturus cristatus, assembly GCF_964204655.1. NCBI lineage: Eukaryota > Metazoa > Chordata > Amphibia > Caudata > Salamandridae > Triturus > Triturus cristatus. The sequence continues at coordinate 1,170,080,391 of NC_140593.1, forward strand.
TCATCCATTTGGGTGCTAACATACGCAGTAACTCACCTATAGAGCAACTCATACACAAACTCATTCACACATACAGTCACTGACATACCCACTCACTCACCCAAAGAGCTACTAAAACGCACACTTACTCTCCCATATGGCCACCCATGCATGCACTCACTCACCCATACAATCACTCACACGTTCAAATGCTAACACACCTATTCACCTATACAACTACTCACACACTCACTCACTCACCCATACAAGAACTGACATACCCTCTCACTCATCCATGCAACTACTAACACATGCACTCACTTACCCATATAGTTAATAAAACATGCACTCACTCACCCATGCAGCTACTAACACACCCATCCACTCAACCATCCAGCTATTAACATACCAACTCATTCACCCATACAGTCACTGATATACCCACGCGCTCAACCATACAGCTACTAACACACACACTCACTCACCCATACAGCTACTAACACACACACTCACTCACCCATACAGCTAGTAACACATGCACTCACTCACCCATATAGTCACTGACACATCCATTCACACCCATACAGCTACTAACACACATACTCACTCACCCATTCAGCCACTCAGACACCCACTCACTCACCCATACAGCTACTCACACATAGTCACTCACCAATATAGCCACTTATACATGAAAACACTCACCCATACAGTCACTTAGACACCTACTCAGTCATGCATACAGTCACTGACACAAACACTCACTCACTCATTCAGCTACTAACACATGTAGTTACTCACCCATACAGCTACTCAAACATACAGTCACTTACAAATATACCCACTCTCTCACCTATACAGCTATTAATACACACTCATTCACCCATACAGATACTCACATATCCACTCACTCAAATATACAGATACTCATACACCCTCTCACTCACTCACTCACTTGCCCATACAGAAACTGACACACCCAGTCACACACCCACACAACCACTCTTTCACCTTCTCACTCACCCATACAGTGACTCGCATACCCAGTTACTCACCCATACAGTCACTGACATACCAACTCACTCATCCATATAACTTCTCACACACTCACAGACCCACTCAGACTCTCATACACCAAATACACTCACTCACAGCTAGGCATTCACCCATACACAGCCATTCACTCACCTATATGGCTACTTACACACCCACTCACTTATCCATACAGCCACTCACACACCCACTCACATACCCACTCACTCACCCACTCACACAGGAACTTACTCACTCATACACTGACTTACACATCTAGACACATACAATTCTTCTGTTTAAACTAAGAAAGATGGTTCTAACAAGAACCTTTGTTTTTTTATTTTCTGAACTTTTTTATTGTTTTTTAATTTAATTAACATTTTGTTATTCTTTGGTAGTTTTGTTTCACTTAAAATGACAACTGGAAAAAACATTTTAAAACAAAATACTCTAAACTAGAGTAACCAGTGTCTGTATAAGACAACCAAAAACAAAAATTAACACTTGTGGTTTCTGTCTGCTTCCAGAACTGCAGCAATACTGTTTTCCAAAAGTCAAAAGTTTCTTACAAATGGTAGAGAATGTCCCAACTTTTTCCAATTCTGGTACTCTTTCAGGGAGTCTTGGCTGGACCTCAGGTGGAAGGGTGTCCCTGGGAGCAATTGGCGTTGCAGATGATGTTGATGGGTCAGATGCACAATGGTGACTCTCAGCCCTTGTCAAGTACTTTGAATGCACAGTTTGTAAGTACTTTAGCATACTTGTGGTCTCACAAGAATATTTTTTTAGATGTTACTCTGGAGAGGATCTTGTTGCACTTGACATATTTCTCTATTACCTCTTTCTCTCAAGAGGGGATAGTAAAAAAAAATCCCAGGCCATAGACTGCCTCTTAGCAGGTTTTTTGATCTCAGAAGAAGTGGGATCTCTCTCCTTGGGCTGCTTTTCTTCATTTCCTTCTGATGCCATTTTAAATGGAAAAAATGAAAAAAGCCAAATAAAGTAATTTTAATAGCAAAACTGGAGCTGTACCAAGGATATCCTCCAATATCAGTATTGAGAGATAAGCAAAATTCTAGAATCATTAGAAGTGTTTTATCCAATGTAATCCCTTTATTCCATAGTCATGTGGGATTTGTGAATGCTGACTTATCAGCAATTTATTGGAAATGAAATTGTAACATAAATTTAATAATTAAAATGTATGTTTTATGTCATACTAGTAAGGCACTGACCTCAAACAATAATTTTATAATGTGTATATATGTTTTGAAATGTTTCTAAAAATGACGTTGATTTTGCAAATATCTGCAGAAAGAACGTATAGCAACTTTTTGCAACAGATTTGTGAACAATAAAAAAACCCGGAAAAAATCATATGGGCACTTCTATTCATAGCAAGAAAGAATATACCTATAAATTACAAATGATCTTAACTTCCTGGACTTGGTGTAGGTAAACTAAGTGTGTTTTCTCAGCAATTGAACATTAAAAAATGCTCTGAAATCCTTGGTGGACGTGAATGCATCATTGATCTATCGGAGCGCAATATATAGTAAGTGTGACAAGTGTGTTCCTTCTTGATCTCGCCTAGTGAGTACAGAGTTAATGCTTCACCCTTTAAATTAGTGCAAGTATGTAAAAATGCAAAATCACTTGGAGGCATTGCCCATTTAGCCCGCCCTGTCCATCTTAGAAATATGCAAAGGTCTTCCTGTCTTTTGCCAGGTTAATGGACGACTTACAAAAAAGGTTCCCCAAACACATTTCCATCAGATTTTAGTGACACATTCTTGATCCTGAACAATATGAAGAAATCTCCAACAAACAAAGAAGCACTTATTTTATATGGTTAAGAAACAGTACCCTTGTTTGGTGAAGATTCACAATTTTGTAGTCTTGTTGTCTTCTCTAAAAGAGGATTCATGTTATCACAGAATTCAGGATAATGATGCACGAGGAACAATCACATTGCCAAAGCATGCACAAGGTCCCTGGAGACATTTCCTCTGGGTCCATTACACAGCTGTACTGTTCAATATGCATTAGACATTTAACTAACGATCAATCAATCAGAGCATTTGTAGAGTGCACAACTTACTCATGAGGGTCTCACGGTGCTTGGGGGGTGTGGGGGGGTGCTACTGCTCGAATAGCCAGGTCTTGAGTAGCCTCCTGAAGGTTTGTAGGTCCTGGGTCTGCCGTAGGAGGATGGGAGGGTGTTCCAGGTCTTGACGGCGAGGTGGGAGAATGATCTGCCGCCAGTGGTCGCTCTTCAGATGTGGGTGACAGCGGCGAGGACGAGGTTGGCGGAGCTGAGTTGTCGGTTCGGGGTGTAGAAGGTGAGTTGTCTGTTGAGGTATGCCTGTCCGGTGTTGTAGAGAGCCTTGTGTGCGTGGGTGAGGAGCTTGAAGGTGATCCTCTTCTTGACAGGAAGCCAGTGCAGGTCTCTCAGGTGGGGTGTGGTGTGGCTGTGGTGAGGGATGTTGAGGATCAGGCATGCAGAGGCGTTCTGTGTGCGTTGTAGTCGTTTCAGGAGTTTGGCCGAGGCTCCTGCATAGAGGGCATTTCCGTAGTCCATCCTGCTGCTGACGAGGGCCTGAGTGACCGTACTTCTTGTTTCGGTGGGGATCCACCTGTAGATCTTGTGGAGCATGCGGAGGGTGTTAAATCAGGAGGATGAGACGGCTTTGACTTGAACCCCAGGATGCAGGCATGGTCAGTGGGTATCAGAGCTGCTACCAGTGCGGGTGGCCACCAGGAGTCGTCCCAGGCTGAGGGGGTGGAGCCGAGGATGAGGACCTCCGTCTTGTTCGAGTTCAGCTTCATGCGGCTGTTCTTCATCTACTTGGCGACGGCTTTCATTCCTTCATGGAGGTTGCTTTTGGCGGTGAGGGCGTCCTTGGTGAAGGAGAGGATCAGCTGGGTGTTGTCGGCATAAGAGATGATGTTGAGGTTGTGCAGTCGGGCGACGTGGGTGAGCGGTGCCATGTAGACGTTGAACAATGTCGGGCTGAGGGATGATCCTTGGGGTACACCGCACCGCAGATGATCTCAGAGGCTTCGGAACGGAAAGGGGGGAGCCGGACGCTCTGGGTTCTGCCGGAGAGGAAGGAGGTGGTCCATTCCAGAGCCTTGTGTCAGATCCCTGTGTTGTGGAGGCGTGTGCGTAGGGTGCGGTGGCAGACAGTGTCGAAGGTGGCTGATAGGTCCAGGAGGATGAGGGCAGTGGTTTCGCCGTTGTCCAGCAGGGCCCTGATGTAATTGGTGGCGGCGATGAGCGAAGTTTTGGTACTGTGGTTGCTGCGGAACCCGGACTGGGATGGGTCCAGGATGTTGTTCTCCTCAAGGTGGCGGGTCAGCTGTCTGTTGATGGTCTTCTCGATGACCTTCGCCGGGAACGGGAGCAGGGAGATGGGCCGGAGGTTCTTGAGGTCCCTCGGGTCCGCATTGTGTTTCTTGAGTAAGGCGTTTATCTCAATGTGCTTCCAGCTCTCCGGAAAGGTCGCAGTCTCGAAGGGGATGTTTATGGCCTTGCGGAGATGGGGTGCAATGGTGACATTATTTTTGTTGAAGATGTGGTGTGGGCATGGATCTGACAGAGAGCCGGAGTGAATGGTGTTCATGATTTTGATGGTGTCATAGTCGTTTATATTGGACCAGGTGAGCAGGGGATCAATGTGGGTGGTGGCCGCGGGGTCTGAGATGTCGGTGGTTGTCGGGCGGTCAGGTTGTAGAAGCTGTCGTGGATGTCTGCGATCTTGCGATGGAAGAAGGTGGCATGGGAGTCGCACAGGTCTTACGATGGTGGAATATCGTTGGTGTTGGAGCTGAGGTTGGAGATTTCCTTCACGATGTTGAAGAGCTGTTTGCTGTTGTGAGCGTTGTTGTCAAGTCGGTCCTTGAAGGAGGCCCTTTTGGTGGATCTGATGAGGTGATGGTGTCTCGGGTGGCGTTCTTGTGGGCTGTGTAGCTGTTCAGTGTCTGTTTGCGGTGCCATTTCTTCTCTAGTGTATGGCAGGTTTGCCTGGAGGTCTGTGGTGAACCAGCTGGCTTTCTTGTTAGTGTGCCTGTTGGAAGGTTTCTTGATCAGGGCGAAAGTGTTGGCGCAGTCGAGGATCCAACGCCTGAGATTGCGGGCGGCGGAGTCGGTGTCGGTGGGGTCGGCGGGTAGGCTTCGGGCGAGGGTGGTATTTAGCTGGTCTTCGGTGATTTTGCTCCAGCTGTGGCGGGGGATCTGTTGAGTGCGGTGGTGTGTGGTGGGTTTCCGGAAGGTGAAGTGGATGTAGCGATGGTCGGTCCAGTGGAGTTCGGTGGTGTGGCTGAAGGTGACGTGGGGGCTTGAGGTGAAGATTGGATCTAGCGTGTGGCCGGCTGAGTGGGTGGGCGTTGTGACGTGCTGTCTGAGTCCGAGGTTGGCAAGGTTGTCAATCAGGGTGGTGGCGTTGGTGTCGTTTTTCCTCTCGAGGTGGAAGTTTAGGTCTCCGAGGAGGATGTAGTCTGTGGAGGCAAGGGCGTGCGTGCTGACAAAGTCGGCGATAGAGTCGCTGAGGCCGTGGTCCGCAGGGTCTGTAGATGGGAGTTCCTCTGAGGGTGGTGTTGGTATCGGTGTGGATCTCGAAGTGCAGGTGTTTGGCAGTGCTGAGGGTGTCATCGGTGTTGGTCAAGAACCTGAGGGTGTTCTTCTGGATGATGGTGATTCCCCCTCCTACTCCGTTCGTGCGGTCCTTGCAGGTGATCTTGTAGCCGTCCAGGATGGCTATGGTGATGTTGGGTGCTGAGGAGGCGTTCATCCAGGTCTCTGTCAGGAAGGCGACGTCCGGGGAGGATGTGTCGAGCAGGTCCCAGAGTTCGACGGCATGTTTGGTGCGGAGTGGGTGTTCAGTTTTATGCATCTGAGGTGATTGCGTCCCGTCACGGTGGGCGGTTTGGTGGCTCGGAGGCTGGTGAAGTGGCAGCTCTGGCAGGAGAAGGGTCCTTTGGTGTGCTTCGGCGCAGCCAGGAAGCAGGTGTGTATTCGTCTGGTGTTGAGTGCGTGGAGGGTGTTGCATTTGCAGCGTAGAGTAAAAAGGGGCGTGGCCTCGGAACACCTCTCTGCAATGCAGCTCTGCTGCGCTTACTGGAGGTACCTGGTGGGCTAGTTGGCCCCAGGGACCCTCAGGTTTCAAGGGGACTTAATCCCCCAACTTACAAGGTGCCAGGGGGCGCGTTTGCACAGTGGTGCAGGGAGGTGAAGGGGACCGATATAACAAGTGTGCAAACGCGCCCCCTGGCCCGTTGTGAGTTGGGGTATTAAGTCCCCTTGAATATTGAGGTCTCTGGGGGCCAACTAGCCCACCAGGTACCTCTAGTATGTGCCACACAGCTGGATTACAGAGAGGTTGTCCGAGGCCATGCCCCTTTTTACACCACTCTGCAAACGTGGCTTCTGGCACATTGCTGGTGGGGCAATGAGGTCCTCCTGTGTCCTGAGGACCTAAGGATACAAGTGGACTTCATACTCCGAGCAGCAGTGCGCCAGAAGCCTTGTTTTCAGAGTGGTGTAAAAAGCGGGGTGGCCTCGGACCACCTCTCTGCAAAGCAGCTCTGTGGAGCATACTGGAGGTACCTGGTGGGCTAGTTGGCCCCCAGGGACCCTGAGAATTCAAGGGGACCTAATCCCCCAACTTACAAGGTGGAAGGGGGCATGTATGCACAGTGGTGCAGAGAGGGGGCAGGCCTGATATAGCAAGTGTGCAAACGCGCCCCCTGGCACATTGTAAATTGGGGATTAAGTCCCCTTCAATTCTGAGGGTCCCTTGGGGCTAACTAGCCCACCAGGTACCTCTAGTATGAGCCAAAGAGCTGTGTTGCAGAGAGGTGCTCCGAGGCCACGCCCCTTTTTACACCACTCTGCAAATGCACCCCTTGGCGCACTGGTGGTGGGGCAATGAGGTCGTTTTGTGTCCTGAGGACCTCAGGACACAAGTGGACTTCATCCCCCGAGCAGCAGTGCGCCACGAGGCACGTTTGCAGAGTGGTGTAATAAGGGAGCTGGCCTCGGACCACTTCTCTGCAATTCAGATGTGTGGTGCTTACTGGAGGTACCTGGTGGGCTAGTTGGCCCCCAGGAACCCTCAGTATTCAAGGGGACTTAATCCCCCAACTTAGAATGCACCAGGGGGTGTGTTTGCAGAGTGGTGGAGAAAGGGAGCATGACCTTTGTCCACCTCCCAGCAATCCCACTGTGTGGTGCTTACTGGAGGTAAGAGGTAGGCTAGTTGGCCCCTAAAGGACCCCCAGCAGTGAAGGAGACTTCAATCCCCATCCAAGAGCACGTCAGGGAGCGCGTTTGTAGAGTGGTGGGCAAAAGGGGCATGGCCTGCTCTTCAAACTTAGCAATGCTGCTGTGTGGGACTTACTAGAGGTAATAGGAGGGGTAGTTGGCCCCCAAGGATGTTCTTGGGGGCCAAGTAATACATCCTTGGGGGCCAACTACCCCTCTTGTTACCTCCATTAAGTCCCGCACAGTGGGATTGCTAAGATGTCTTCGGAGGCCATGCCCCCTTTCTCCACCATTCTGCAAACGCGCCTCCTGGCAGACTACGGGATAGGGGATGAAGTCCAATTTACACCTGAGGGACTTTGGGGGCCAAGAAGCCCTACTGGTACCTCCTGTAAGCCCTATGCACTGGATTTCCTGAGCGCTGGTCAGTGGCCCAGCACCCTTTTTCCACCACTCTGCAAACGCGACTACTAGTTAAAGAAGTGTTTGCAATGTAATAGGTTTCGCATTTGATAGAATTAAGAACTATTGACATTGTAAATGCAAATGTTTTTTACTAATGTTTTTTGGAGTCGAGTGGATGTTCGTTGTGTGTAGTGGAATTATGTGGTATGTTGTGCAGTGTAATTATGTGGATAGAAAGTATGTGGTTTTAGTGTATAGGAATTATGTATAGTGGGATTATGTGTTATGTAGTGTAATTATGTGGTATGGTAGTCTGTGTTGTGGAGTGGTAACCTCAGGTTTAGTCTTCTTTGTTTCCATAGAAGCTCAACTATGAACTCAGTGAGACAAAAAAAGATGGAATCACTGAGAAGAACTTGTGGACCTAGTCAGAGGTATGAGCAGGGCCACTGGAATTATGTGACTGTTTGGCTGCACTGACCTTCGCACAATTATACATTTTCTGCGTCAGCCATATAATTTATCATCTGTACCCTAATCTGCAGATTTGAATAAAAAAAGCCTTGTTTCTAGCTGAAAAAGGTCAATCATTACCAAAAATGCAGCGACAAGTGTTACAGCATGGTGGAAGGCCTTTTGCAAAGCTCAAATGGTCACCTGTTACTTATTGCTAAATGTGGGTGTTAAATTGGTACTAAATGTGTGCAAGCCACTCTTGCTTCCCTCTGCGCCTCTCTTGCCTCTTTCAGCATTTATGTTGCTTCTTTCTGCACGTTTCTTTCTTTTTCTGCATTTCTCTAGACCTCATTCTGCAAATCTCTTGTAATTTCTGCACCTCTCTTCCCTCTTTCTTCACATCTGTTGCCTCTTTCTGCACCTCATTTGCGTCTTTCTGCACCCCTGTTGTCTCATTCTGCACTCGTCTTCCCTCTTTCTGTACCTTTCCGGCCTGTTTTTGCATCTCACTTGCTTCTTTTGCCTCTTTCTGCACTTTTCTTGCTTCTTTCTACACCTCTGTTGCTTCTTTCAGCAATTCTCTTGCCTCTTTGTGCACTTCTCTTGACTGCTTCTACACCTCTCTTGCCTCTTTTTGTACCTCTGTTTGCTCTTTCTGCACCTCCCTTGCTCCTTTCTACACTTCTCTTGCCTCTTTCTGCACCCCTGTTGCTTCCTTCTGCACTTTCCATGCTTCTGTCTGCACCTGTCTTGCTTCTTTCTGCACCCCTGTTGTCTCTTTATGTACCTCTTTTGCCTCTTTCTGCACTTTTCTTGCTTTTTTCTGAACCTCTCTTCCCTCTTTCTGCACATCTGTTGCCTCTTTCTGCACCTCATTTGCTTCTTTCTGCACCCCTGTTGTCTCTTTCTACACTTGTCTTCCCTCTTTCTGTACCTTTCCTGCCTGTTTTTGCATCTCACTTGCCTATTTCTGCACTTTTCTTGCTTCTTTCTACACCTCTGTTGCTTCTTTCAGCAATTCTCCAGCCTCTTTATGCACTCCTCTTCCTTCTTTCTGCACCCCTCCTACCTCCTGTCTCTTTCTGTACCTTTTTTGCCTCTTTGTGCACCTCTCCTACCCCTTTATGCACCCCTTTTGCCTCTTTTTATACCTCTGTTGGTTCTTTCTGCACTGCTCTTGCTTCTTTCTGCACCTCACTTGTCTCTTTCTGCACTCGTCTTCCCTCTTTCTGTACCTTTCCGGCCTGTTTTTGCATCTCACTTGCTTCTTTTGCCTCTGTCTGCACTTTTCTTGCTTCTTTCTACATCTCTGTTGCTTCTTTCACCAATTCTCTTGCCTCTTTGTGCACTTCTCTTGACTGCTTCTACACCTCTCTTGCCTCCTTTTGTACCTCTGTTGGTTCTTTCTGCACTGCTATTGCTTCTTTCTGCACCTCACTTGTCTCTTTCTGCACCTCTTAGTTAGAGGTAGTTGTAATCCCCCTACCCTATTATGTACTAGGGCCATACATGGGAGGTCACGCCAATCACAGGGGTACCCCAACCCATAGTGTACCCTAGTGTATGAAGGTGTTTTCACTGTATTCTAAGTGTCTTTCAGCATAGCACTGGCTCCGGGCCTGGTTAGTCAGAGTCAGTTACCACCAGTACCTGTCAGCAAAATATTGGGGGCACAGAATGCAACAAAGACTCTTTCTGCTTCTCTGTTGATTCTTTGTGCACATCTCTTGCTTCTTTCTGCACCTTTCTTTGTCTTTCTGGACTTCTGTTGCCTCTTTCTGCATTTCTCTTGCTTCTTTCTGCGCCTTTCTTCTTCTTTCTGCACATGTCCTACCTCTGTAGGCATAGTTAGACATTTGAATTTTAAAAAAACCTTTGAAATCCACTAAAAAACCACAGGTTTCAGGGACATTATAGTTACAAATTAGCAATTAAAAAACCTTTGAAATTCACTGAAAAAACCATAGGTTTCAGGGACGTTATATAGTTTGAAATTAGTATTTAAAAAACCTTAGAAATTCACTGAAAAAACCACAGGTTTCAGGGACGTTAAAGTTAGTTGGACATTTCACTCGTGCAAAACCAGGGAAATTCAGCCATTATAGTTAGTTCAGCTAACTATAACTCATGCCCCCGCAATGCACTGCTGATGACATCACATATTACATCATTCATGATATGGTCAGTGACATCACTGATGACATCATCCATGTGATAATTCTGATGCACCTCCTCATCCCCTAATATAAACTTTTATACACCCACTCTAAAATACAGACTGCCATTTTTGAAACAATAGACACACAAATACCAGTTAGTACATACCCACTCACTTATTCCTAGGTCTAAACACACATCCACTCATTCACCCATACAGTCACTCATACATGCATTCAACCATCAATAAGGCACCATCATATGCACTCGCATATCCATACAGATACTCACACACAGCCACTCATCCATAGAGTTACTCGCACACCTAGGCAGTCATGCAAAGTATCAATCATACCCCCATTTAATCACCTATACATTTATACACACACCACCTCACTTATTCAAACATATACTAACACATACTTACACTCTTATACAATAACTAATACAAGCACACACTCATCCATATAGCCACTCTCACAATCACTCACTCTCACATATAGCCATTTATATACTCCAACACTCACATATACTGCCTTTCCCATATGCAGTTACTCACACATGTACCACTGAGACATCCATTCACTCACAAAAACACCCATATACACACTCACCCACCCATACAGCCCTTCACAGATACACTCTTGAACCCATACTCCCAGTGAATCACCCACTCACACATCTATGCACAGAGTCACACCCCTCCGCCCGCCCACACAGACTCTCAGGCACCCATACACATACTCAGACAACCAATGAATAACCCATATAGACCCTCATTTAGCTACTCACCAACCCATGCAACCGCTTACAAACCAACTGGCAAACTAAACTGTGTGAATGTCTGTATTAGTCACTAATCCACGCATTCAGTAAGACACATTTAATCACTCACTTATACAGTCAGTCACACACTTACTAAATCATCCATTCAGACACTTATGCATTCACTCATTCTTCAATACACCTTGGCCTATACATATATATAAAACATATTTAAACTTTACTGAAACACACAGTCACTGGATGATGTCATCAGTGATGTCATTTGAGATGTCATCAGTGATGTTACTGCCCATGTCATGAATGATGTAATATGTGACATCATCAGCAGTGCATTGCAGGGGCGCAAGTTAGAGTTAGCTGAACTAACCATAACAGCCGAATTTCTCTGGTTTTGTACGAGTGAAATGTCCAACTAAAAATAACGCCCCTGAATATTCACTGAAAAAAACAAAGATTTCAACAAAAATGGCTTCAGGGCAGCAGGCATCACCTGCATCTCCTCATACATCTGAGGATGAATTTTTGGAGGAGGCACCACGCAAAGAACGTTTTTCTTCAGTGGTGTGGACATTTTTTCTTTTCCCGAGGGGCAGAATAAGACCAATGCCACCTTGGTCACGTGCAAGATTTGCAAAAGAGTGCTGTCACGAGGGGATCCTAACAAGAAATACTCGTGCAGCACGGCAAGTATGATGAAGCACCTGAGGACCCTTCATCCAAACAATCTTGCACGACAAGAGTGCAAACGGATGATAAACACTCCTGCTCCTGCGCCTTCCACCTCATCGCAGCCGAGCACCTCAAGAGTGCATCAATCAGCCCAAAATTTGGACATCCGTCCTCAATTTCAATATTTAAAAATACTCTGCACTAAGTGCAATGCGACTTTGTGCTTCCGTGAGCAGTCGATCTATCTGATCTGCCGCAGGCAAGAAAGTCACATTTGCTAGGTTTTTTTTTTTTTTCATTGTTCCCTGAAGTTCATTGTTTGGTTCCTCCTGTTTTGTTTTTTGGGTTTTTTTGGCAGAAAACCCCCCAAAAATTAAAAATTGTTCAGAAACCCCCCCAAAATATATAAAAGAAGAAAGAAGAAAAAAAAAAGTTCTTGTAAGAACTAACTTTCCTGGTTTAAAAAAAGAGCTAAATTTCTTTGTTAGTGTGTGAAAGTTTATATGAATGTATGTGTACGTAATTGACTGAATGAATGCATTAGTAGCGTATGGTGACTGTATGAGTGCAGAACTATGAGGAAGTGCTGCAGCATCACACAGTAACCTCTTTAACTGCAGTGTGCTGTAGTACTTACGAAGCACAGGGATGCAACATGTGTACATAAATATGTTGCAAATCTATGCTTCTCTCTGCACGGCTGCTTAAACTGCAGCCATGTGGTGACACAGGCACCCTTGCACCATAGTGCAAGGATATCTCTGTCATGTGTTGTTTGTTTTTCTGCAGGAAGACACACCTTCCTGCACAAAAACAATGAAAAAATGCATTTTTCTCCATCAATGTATGCTGAACATTTCAGCATGCATTGCAGATATAAAAATGTGGAGAAATGAAAACAATTCTCCTTGTTGTGCTTTCCTACACCACTTATAGAATGGTGCAGCATTCACACACATATCGAGAATTATAATTTCTGATAAATCTAGACATGTGTCTTGTTCTATGAGTATTCAGTGCAATCATGCACAACAACACTTATAAAACACCCTTTCAACGCAAAGTGGTGTGCATGATGAGGTTGTATTTACATGGAGTATAAAAAGTGCACAGAGTGCCTTTTCCTCTCTTTGTAAATATGAAAGAGTATCTTGCACAATAACTATGTTACAAAAAGTGACATATTTCTGTTTTTAAAATTCCTTGCGAATGATAGAAGGTAAGCACAGAGTTTTGTCTGCAAAGATGTTCAAAGAAGAATGATTGAAATAATTGCGGTCCTTCAATAGCTAAAATGGGAAATATTATGAACCCCTCAAATCTCTTTTTTTGCAGGTCACATGATATCTGATTATGGTCAGATTTCAAAACTACATAGGTATAAACAGAGTGTTTTTAGAAACGTGTTTCAACTTTCTAGCTTCTTGCAGACCTCCTCACTCTGCATATTGAGACTTAGTTAAACTTACCTTCACAGTAATAGGATAAAAAAATGGTATACATTTTTTTCAGATTTTCTTTCCAATCTAAATTCATATAAATTGTTTATTTTAAAATGTGTATCTGTGAAAGAAAAGGAAAAAAAATATAACATGTAATAATACATTTTTTACAACACAGCATAATTTCCACAAAGTAATTTGTTTGCCTTTTTTGCTGTTCTCAGAATATATTAAATTTCACTAAAAATAGTGATTTCAATCGTACTCATCACTTAACAGTGGGCAAAAAAAAAACAATCAAAAAGATTGTTAAAAAAAAAACAACATGCTATTCTCAACAAAATACCACAAGATACAAATCACAGATATATAAAATGCTCACAGCTAACAAAATTTAAGTTTAACTTACAAAAACTGTAAATGTTGTCGCTCTAAAATATTAACCGAATCTAAGGATGACTTTTTGGAGGACGCACCACGCCCACAACATTTTCCTTCAGTGGTGTGGAAATTTTTTACATTTCCCAAGGGGCAAACAAAGATCAATGCCACCTTGGTCACATGCAAGATTTGCAAAAGAGTTCTGTTGCAAGGGGATCCTAACAAGAAATACTCGTACAGCATGCTAAGTATGATGAAACACCGAAGGACCCTTCATCCAAACAATCTTGCACGAAAAGAGTGCAAACAGATGAGAAACACTCCTGTTATGTATCTGTAAAAAAGAATCACAAATAAATGTATATTAATAACTTTCAAATGTATACTATTCCATTACTGTACAAACACATTTTATATAAAAACTGACTATAGCCCTGAACCACAAGTGTGACGATCGTTAAAACACTACATGCATAGTGCATGCGACGCGCCGTTACTGGCGAACCTCGCCAGCACACTCACCTGCCCATTGCCATGAGGGAAACGGCCAGCAAGAGTCACAGCAGCCATCCTTCCGCACTTTGCATCCCGCCGTGAGGGGAACGGCCAGCGTGGACTACACCTCCCAGCGGCCCTGCGCTCACCCCAAGCGCTTGCCTTTGATGTCAGCAGGCAGCGCCGGGGGAGCATAAAACCGCTACTGGTGCCCCGCAGCGCGGGACGCGCCGTTACTGGAGAACCTCGCCAGCACACTCACCTGCCCATTGCCGTGAGGGAAACGGCCAGCAAGAGTCACAGCAGCCATCCTTCCGCACTTTGCATCCTGCCGTGAGGGGAACGGCCAGCGTGGACTACACCTCCCAGCGGCCCTGCGCTCACCCCAGGCGCCTGCCTTTGATGTCAGCAGGCAGCGCCGGGGGAGCATTAAGCCGCTATGGGTGCCCCGCAGCGCGGGACGCGCGCAGGCGAAGCCCGGGCCAAGGGCGGGCCCGTCCTTGCCCGTCACTGCCAGGAGGTGCCAGGCCAGGGCTCCCCCCCTAACATCGTGCTTACCAACAGGAACAGAAAAACCCAATCGATTCCAGCTGTAAAGAGATCTGAATCAGCTTAAAGGTACTGTCCTTGCCATAAACTTGGAAGGTGTTTTGACTTACTGTTTTACCTCTTAGGTCGTATCATTATGGGCAAAAGAAAAACAATGGAGGGGGTAGGGGGGGCTCAGGAACAAACGTAATGCAGGGCCCTAGGAAAGCCAAAAAAGTAAAGAAAACCAATAAGAAGGTGCCCAAATGCGATACGATGGACCGCATGGAAGCCTTGGCTGAAGACTGTGAAAGTATCTTGCTGGGGGCTCCAATAGTAGACCAGGAAGTAAATATATTAGAGAAGGGGGAGCTGTGTAAATCCTACAAATCAGATTCCATTCACATACCAGAGATGTTTCGCAAGCTATCCGGCCAAAGAGGCGCACAGAATATTCTCTCCTCGGAAATAATCCCACTTTCACAGTCATCGACTCAGTCTTTCTCACAGCACAGGCCAAGCCATTTGGAGCCCACTGTTATAGTGCGCACCAATAGGTTTGCGGCCCTAGCAAATGAACCAGTCCCTCATGATAATTTGATAGTCCATAGCCCTGTGGAAACTGCTCCTGGGATCCAATTAGAGGGTGGTTTGGACATAGATAGTGGCACCCCAGACCTGAAATTGGCTATTAATTCATTAACAGCAGAAGTAAGGTATTTAAAAGCCTTAGTCAGAGATCTGAAAGCCTCCCTAGAATTGTTAGTATCGCACCACACCTCGCTAAATCTAGCTGCCTCTCAGGGTGCAAAACAAACCTCAAATATGATACTAATTAATCACAAAAAAAACGATAGGGCATGCTCTCAGTCTACTCAATCAGAGTCCGCCACTCCAAACCATACGGTGGGGTTGCCTGGTGAGCCTGTGGCAATGACGCAGTGCTGAAGGATGACTGGTGCCTTGCCGGCTCTAACCCCTCTTAGATCCCAGGCAATTACATACAATAGAGGAGCATTAGGAGCCTCATCTAATGGACATTTTCCCTCTCTTACATCTTTAAAGTGGACAGTCCTTATGGTTAACGTCCCTAAGGTGGTGGGTAAGGAACACGAGGACTCGCTGATCAATAAGGTCACACATTGGATTAGGCATGTTAGAGGCTGCTACTCAGTAGTAAGAGAGGATATAGTGAAGGCTATTAAGCACCCACACCTAGCCCAGCGATCAGATACTATTGAGCTCATCTTGACATCTCCGCATCTAGTGGAGGAAATTTTAGCTCTGTATTATAGAACTTGCCCCCCTGCCACTTCGGACATCCAATTCAGACACTCTTTAATGACAGGCGTTACAGTTTTGGGGGATGAAGCCACGAAGCCTCCTAGAGGGTCACCTCTTGGAAACGATTGACTGACGGAAACTTTACAACCGTCAATCTTCTCCACATGTGACCCTGACTCATTATTCTCCCAAGATGTTTCTACCATCATTTCCACCCCACAATGTTTAAATACCCAGGCTCGCTGTCCAGTTGAACTCCCTGGCTATTGTATATGGGTTAAGAGCAACAAATGGTAGGTCTCTATCCGATGCAAAAGGGGCACACACTTATAACAGGTTGGGTTGCTCGTCGCGGATTGATTACATTTTATTAAATTACAAACTGTGGCAGCACCTAAAAAATATGGAGGTAATACCGACAGTTGATAGTGACCATAATCCACTTTCCTTAACCTTAAAACCTTTGTGGTTACCCAAACCCGGTGGCCTGATTTCAGAAGATCCAATGCCAACAAGGGAAGTAATTCCCTCTAATTGCAACAGGTACTTGAAATGGAACAGGGTCCTTCTAGATGAAGAGAAGCTATGCGCCATTAAAAGAACTGTTGCAGAGGCACTGGAAGAATTGGGAGGTGATCCTATGGATCATAATGCTGTTGTCAAAATTCCTGAAATTTATGACAAAACAATTAGTATTCTCCAGAATCTTTTTCGCCCAATGATCAGAGCAGGTTATCGGCCAGCGTCCAAAAAGCCAAATAGTGGCAATTCATGGTACACGGAAATTTGTAGGCAAAAAAAAACGGCCCTGGTCGTAGCAGTCAGAAGCAGATCGCACCTTATGATTAAGCAAGCAAGGAAGGATTATAAGAAGGCAGTAGATAGTGCTAAAAAAGAATGGGAAGAGCAGCACTGGCAGGATCTAAAAACGGCTAGCCTAGAGAAGGATGCCTGTCGGTTTTGGAACATTATTAGGACAAAGACGCGGCCCGACAGTGACTTAATTACTTGTAACATCTCAAGCTCCATTTGGCATGATCACTTCCTGCAACTCTACTCTGTCCCTGATGATTTTTTATCAAAGGATCTATCAACAGACCTAAGAACAGCCATAGGGGAATTAAATAGTCATCTTTTTTCTGAATTGGAAGTGGAAACTGCCATTCGGCGCATAGTTCCAGCCAAGGACCGTATACCTGGAGATCTTTTTCGAACGGACCCCGTAAAATGGGCAAAATGTATCTCCTTCTTCATTAATGCCATTGATACTGGCTCTCCGATACCAGACTCCTGGAAAGGAGCAGAGGTCGTCCCTATATATAAAAAGGGTAAAAGGGACGACCCAGCTAATTATCGCCCAAAAAGCTTAATCGACTCCATGCAAAAGATCATTGGGAGGGTGGTGTTGGAGAGAATTCTGGAACGGGTAGATGAAAAGAAGATTCTTTCTGATTGCCAAGCAAGCTTTAGGGTAGGCACGGGGACAAATGAGCAGGTGTTCAGACTACTTCTCCTGTACTGGAAGGTGGTCAAGATAGGCAAAGGCAGTCTTTATCTCGCATTTATAGACCTAAAGACTGCCTTTGACCTGGTCCCCCGAGGGTGTTTGTGGAAGGTTTTAGCTGATCAGGGGCTTCCGACGTATATTTTAAATCTCTTGGTACGTCTTCACGAGGGAAATTATGCCCAGGTCAGATGGGGCCCGAAGGGGCAGAGAACGGATAGAATACCGGTGAACAGGGGTGTCCGCCAGGGCTGTGTTTTAGCTCCCACCCTATTTATCTATGTATATAAATGGGGTGGTGGAGCACTTGCAGCAAACACCATCTGCCGTACCGGCCCTGGCGGGCGAAAAAATTCCTACTCTCCTGTTCACCGATGACACTCTTCTTATTTCTAAGACCCCGAGGGGTTTACAGTGCTTGCTTGACGGTTTCCAATCCTTTTGTACCACCAGAGGATTGGTCATCAACACAGAAAAAACTAAGTATCTGGTGCTGAACTCTCCTGCTAATCTTAGACTTTCACCTGTCTTAAACTCTGTCCCGCTTGAGAGGGTCACTGTGTTTGACTACTTAGGTATCTGTATTTCAGACACCATGTGTTGGAGCTCACACATCCAAAAATTGTTTCTGAATCAGAAAAGAGTAGTGGGAGCTATATTTAAAGAGCATCGCACCTCAGTAAGTAGGCCCATAGCTCCTGCAATTGATATTTACAAGGCTAGAGGAGTAAGTTCGGCCCTTTATGGAGCCGAACTGTGTGGCTTCTCCAATGTAGAACAAATTTCAAAGTCAGAAAACAAATTCTTAAAACCCTAAAAGCCGACCCTTGAATATTTTCGATGTTAAGAATCAATTTGCGTCCCGTGAATGACCTTCTGATGTTTTATGTTACTAATATAATAAGGGTATTTTTAAATGCTTTTTTTAACCTTTGATGAAATGTTTGTATCTTGTAAAATTTAGTTTTTTTAAAGCTTTTAAGATATGTTTTATCGAAATAAAGCTAATATGACTGACTGGTATACTACTTTGAAGCAGTTCATGCCCCAAAGCCTACCTCACTAAAAGACTACATGCTAACTGACTAAATGATTACAGTACTATAAGGAGACACACTGGGTGAGTGACAGGGTGTTTGCTAGAAGTGTATGAATACTGACTGGGGAATTGAAGGTGTGAAAGATTACTGTGTAGGTGGTTAGAGGCCTGCATGCATAGTGAATAGGCATTTGAAGCAGTCTATGTGTTAAGGCCTGG
The DNA here is from genome assembly GCF_964204655.1 of Triturus cristatus. Lineage (NCBI taxonomy): Eukaryota > Metazoa > Chordata > Amphibia > Caudata > Salamandridae > Triturus > Triturus cristatus. The sequence goes on from NC_140593.1 coordinate 1,170,099,035, forward strand.
CTCACTGCATGAGTACTTGGGAACTGACGGAATGATTAGAGTACAGCAAAGAGAGTGCCTGAGTCAATTTATAAGTGGTTGGCTTTTGACACAGTGAATGGATTAGTACTTGGTACTGAATGGGTCACTAGAGGAGTGCAAAGGGAGTGACAGGATGTTTGCTGGACTGTATGGATACTGACTAGGGAATTAAAAATGTGAAAGACAAGTGTATAGTATGTTAGAAGACTGCATGCATACTGCATAGACATTTGATGCAGTCTATGTGGTAATGTATGGCTCACAACATGAGTACTTGGAAACTGACTAAATCATCAGACTACTGCTAGGTTAGTGCCTGGGTAAAACTTTTAAATGTTCAGTTCTGGCACAGTGAAGAGAATAGTACATGGTACTGCACTTTAGTGTCAAACCCTGACTCATTTTATCAATGCATAAGCAAAGAATAGCTTCTAAAGCTACTAAAGCTTGACAACATGACCGATTTTAAAACAGTTATCTGTCAGCAAATACACCATGTTACCAAATGCTTCTCTCACAATCCTTACCCAAATGTACACAGACTCACAGTGTGAATTTAGACAAGCAACACTATCCCTAGCAGTTTACCAAAACTCATTCACTAGTCTAGAAGAGGTAATGGTACTGCACACAATCTACATATTTAAGTACAGCACATTAGTGTCAAAGCATGACTCATTTAATCAACGCATAAGCAAAGACTGGCTTCTAATGCTACTAAAACTTGACAACATGACAGGTTTTAAAAAAATTATCTGTCAGAAAATACACGATGTTACCAAATGCTTCTCTCACAGTGGTTCCCAAATACACACTAACTCACGGTGTGATTCTAGACAAGCACCACTATCCCTAGGAGTTTACCAAAACTCATTCACTACAGTGGAAGTGGTAAGGGAACTGCACACAATCTACATATTTCAGGACTGCACTTTTGTGTCAAAGCCTAACTCATTTAATCAACGCATAAGCAAAGGCTGGCTTCTAAAGCTACTAAAACTTGACAACATGACAGGTTTTTTAAAAGTTATCTGTCAGAAAATACACGATTTTACCAAATGCTTCTCTCACAGTGGTTCCCAAATACACACTAACTCACAGTGTGATTCTAGACAAGCACCACTATCCCTAGGAGTTTACCAATACTCATTTACTACAGTGGAAACGGTAAGGGAACTCCACACAATCTACATATTTCAGGACTGCACTTTTGTGTCAAAGCCTGGCTCATTTAATCAAAGCATAAGCAAAAACTGCCTTCTAATGCTACTAAAACTTGACAATAAGACAGGCTTTAAAACAGTTATCTGTCAGCAAATACACAATATTACCACATACTTCTCTCACAGTGGTTCCCAAATGCACACAGACTCACAGTGTGATTCTAGACAAGCAACACTATCCCTAGCAGCTTACCAAAACTCATTCACTACTGTGCAAGGGGTAAGGAGACTACACACAATCTACATATTAAAGTACAGCACATTAGTGTCAAAGCATGGCTTATTTTATCAATGCATAAGCAAAGACTGGCTTCTAATGCTACTAAAACTTGACAACATGACAGGTTTTAAAACAGTTATCTGTCAGCAAATACACGATGTTACCAAATGCTTCTCTCACAGTGGTTCCCAAATGCACACATACTCACTGTGTGATTCTAGGCAAACAACACTATCCCTTGCACTATACCAAAACAATTTTTTTCATCTAGAAGGAGTACTACATTTTAATATAGAAACATAACTCATTTCACAAAATTCAAAAACAATGACTGGTTTCTAATGCTACCAAAATATAAAAACAGCACAGTTATCTGTCTGCAAACACATGAAAAACACACATGCTTATCACAGAATGGTTTCTACATGCACACACACTGTCAATAGGATTGTAGAGAAAAAAAGTACTCCCTACACTTTAGCAGGAGAAATACATTAGTCTGATTAAAATCAAAATAGTCTACATACATCCCCTCACAATTAAATAACTCACCTTTCAAGTTGTTTTGTAGATTAAGAAGTATATCAGTCACACACCAGATTTTCTTTTACAGAATCTCTGCACTGTGCACCTCTCAGCAAAAACAAAGAATTGAAAAGTTTCCCTTTCATTTTCCACACATATACATGTAAACATCAAATCACAATCCTTCACACATAAATTCAAAAGCAAACACACATTTCTATTGGTTAAACATTTTAACCCTTTCCAAATGAAATACATTTCAACCCTTCCCCCAATCTGCCTTCTGCCTGTTACCATAGAAACAGGTCATGGAACACTGCACTGAGCACACAGGTCACAAGTTCAGCACACAATGTTGCTAAACAAGACAGCAAGTGTGCTTGACTTTTCAACATATCAGCTTATCATATATAATGTTCCTTACAATCAGTTTTTGTTAACCAATAACAATCATGCCTTTAAAAAACAGAAATATACACCGTACCTTTCAGTGTAGAAAGCTGTCATACAGCCAATGATTTCTTGTCTTTTTTCAAATTTTTTTTTCCTTGGATCCGCGCACCCAATGAGAGAGAATGCGTGCACCCAACGCGATAGGATGCGCGCACCCTGCGCGCATTTCGCCGTTTTTTTTTTTTAAAAAGGGGGCCCCAGGGGGTCCTTCTGGGACCCCCTAAGCACCTCTAGAGGGTCAGAGTATTTCCACTCTGCCCCCTTTATATGTTTTACACACTTATTCCCCTTGCTTCTTCAGCCTCGCTTCTACCGAGGCAGAAAATGGCCGCCAACAGTTCCTGGTTTTGAATGTTGACAGACACTCGACAGCTAATTAGCATTCAGCGCGCGATCGGGAGGGTGCGCGCTCGGTTCGGGGAGGGTGCACAGACGGTGCGGGTAGGGTCCACGGATCCTCCCCGGCCACAGATATAATGTACTTTTAACTCTAATTTTCTCAGGAACTACTGAACGGATTCACACCATTTATGCAAAAGGCACGAGTCTGAACTGAGGACTACCTCTTTACCAAATTTGGTGTCATTCCGTTCAGCGGTTCAGGCTGTAGCTGCGACAACAGGTCCTATGGGAAATTGCATGGGGAAAACGTGTTTTGGGACCCCTGTTTTTTCTCGGCCCCCGCTTGACGAATCACCACGAAACTTTCGGGGTAGGAGCGGAGCGAAGCTGGCCAAAAGTTTGGAAAATTTCACGAAGATTCGTCAACTGGCACCAGACTTATTGGGAACAGAATGTTGCGGATTTCCTATGGAAAATAGGTCCTAACTATAACTACCTACTGGTTTCCCTTCCTGCACATTAACAATCATTAAAACAATGACGTTTTGCAAGTTCTATGTGTGCTAATTCAGCACACATAGAAGTTTTAAAACGCCCTTTCTGATTGTTTTTGTGCAGGAAGGGAACCCTTCCTGCACATAAACAATCTCCCCACAATGCAGGCATCCTTGCACCATGGGGCAAGGGTACCTGTGCTGGCACATGACAGCAGTTTGTGCGCCAGCGCAGGGGGAAGCACAGAGATGTGAACTATTGTTGTAAATATGTTGCATCCCTGTGCTTCGAAACTAACGCAGCACGGCGCAGCAAAATGTTACTGCTCCGCGCAGCGTTAGTTTATTGTAAATCTGCCCCTTAGAGTTGCTTTTAAAATGTAACAAGTTGCATTTCTATTGATAATATGCAGAGTCAAATCTTTGTCTTAGCAAATATGGAAACCACTTGGATGAAAAATAGTCAGAAATTAAATATAAACAATTGATCCTCTCAACCATCAAATATTTCAGGATAGCAGACGTGAATTTTCAAATAAATAAATATTTATGTATATGTTTATCATCACCAGTCATAGTAAACCTAAATATCACTTTTTTGCTTGCACTGTTTTTCCGTACATGATAGGCTCATACCTTACCTGAGGGAACCTGCTGAGCCCAAGTATTCTTGCCATAGGAAGAGCTTCTGTTGATGGCCCTGCTCCGATGAAGCCAACCAGCTTGGGGCTTGAAGGGCGACTGTAGTTGGGTACTGTCTCTTTGCCCCCCGAGAGCAGCTGCAGAGTCCCCTGAATAGCCCCCAACTCAGAGAAACAAGAGTCAAAAATTTGAAATCCCAAAGTGGTGTTAGGTAGAAGATCTGGGCTACTATTAATTTCTCTGATGGCAAAGACCATGGCAAGGACGCATTGATAGAATTCTGAATAAATCCTGGACATAACGAAACAACATGAAACCAGTCATTTTTTTCATTAAATCAGTGGTGCCTATCATCAAATTTGAATCAAATATCATTTATATAAACTAAAAGCCATAAAGTTAGCAAAGCATCCTGTCACACATGTAATTATATGAACTTACATTTTTTTATATATTATTTCTTTAATTTTATTTTTTTTTCTCTTTATTTTCATTAAATTCATTATACCTTATTTAGAAGAGGTATTTATAAAGTTTATTTTAGAGTATTATATTGCACACAGAATTATAAACCTCAGTGCACACAAGACATTTCTGGAGTCATTGCATTTTTGAATTGATGAAAGGAGGGGGCAGACATTTTCAGAGAAATTGTAGTTTAGTGTCCTTAAACACAGTTTGAAAAGTCTTGCCTTCCTGCCTTTTCCTGTTGCCTTTTCTGGACATCTAATGTTGACTGGAAAATGCTCTTTGGAGTGTCGAACTGGACCGAAGTAGAGAGTTTCTCTACAAGGAAATTAGGCTTGTAGTGATGTCCTTGAAGTTGATGCTAAATCCTACACTGGAAGGGCAATCCATTAGGATTCTCAATGTAGTGGTGGCCATAACTGAGGGAAAGATAACCTTCAGGTATGCCAAAATTGTGTTTAGGATGCCAAAGAGCACAATATGCATAACATGGGTTTGCATTGTAATGCATTTTATTTGCATTTTTATTGGACTTCATGCCACTAACAAGGTGCTGAAGGTCATTTGTGGACTCATAGAAGGTGCTTAGAGACAGTGCTTGGATGAATGAATGGCCAGTGTTCCAATGTGTGTGAAGACCAGAATTGCACTCTTATGTTGTTTTTGTTGATACATCTTGGTGAGAATTGAAGAACACAGGAGTGAAAGATAAGATGCTTACTCACTAGCTAGTGTATGAATGGATAAACCGTGCATGAGTGTAGGGCCTCTCATGTTGGAAGTGTTTTGGTGTTGTGCATGTTTGTCATAAACGGCACATACGATATTGCTGTGAACACTTAGCTGGACACAAGCATGAGTTTAGGAGATAAGTGTCTGACAGAGTAATGTATGTGGATACCAACTATGGGCATCATTAGGATGGCGGGCAAACTTTTCCCGCCTGCCATCCGATCGTAGAATGGGAACACCCGCCATTGGTGCGGGGATCCCATTGGTGACATTAGGATGCACCCCTCACACTGGTGGGTGCATCCTGCATACTTGAATTTGCGGCAGGCGGTGCTCTCAGCACCGTCCACCGCAATGCCAAGAAGGCACATCGTGCTGTTCCATGCACAACATGGCAGGCACTGTGCAGTGCCTGCCATGTTGTGCATGGAACTTCAGGGGGGTACCATAGGTACCCCCCATGTGCACCCCTCACCCCCCATAATCCCTGGGGGCCCGCTACGGGCCCCCAATGGCCAGAACCGCCTGCCTTCCGCCACGGAAAGGCATGTCCCCGCACAAATGCAAATATGGATGGCGGTGTCTCCCAGACACCGCCACCATGTTAACAGCTTTTCCGCCCGGTAGGCAATCAGGCGGATTGCCTACCGGCGGAAAACCAGCGGACTGTCTTTCTGTCCGCCAGGGTCCCCCCGCCATGGTAATATGGCAGGGGGAAATTGCTATATGGGCGGTGGTTTTTGGCAGCCGGATCGCCACCGCCATACGGGCATTGGCGATCCGCCCGCTATCATAAAGACCCTCTTTGTCTGTAGTCATCTTTATCAAAAGAAAAAAATGCCCAGAAGTGAAAGATGCTAATCTCCCATGGATCATAGTATACTCTTTGTGGTCTCCACTCAGAGGAATGTGCAGCATACAACTAGCAGTAGAACATTCTCTGACAGTTTTAGTCATGTGTGGATGGGAACAAACCAAAGGAATGGACATTATAAAGCCAGCATCCACCCAAATCGAGCAGAGGGCCATCTGTTAGGAGGGTATGGCTTGATATTTACTAAATGTAATATCTCAAGAGTCCTCCCAGTATTATGGGAGTGCCTTCCCTAATACATATTTGGGGTGCCCAGTCTTAACGGTGTCAACTAGAAGGAAAGCACTGCTGATTGAAAAAGAAAGGCTTTGAAGAGGAAAAGTGCAGGTTAATACAGCCACCAGGACTTAAGGCCAAGATGAAGTGAGGCTGATGGCTAATCCAGGGAAGAATGTTGTTAAATTAAGACACTGGAAAGGATTGGCAGAGAAGTGGATCCAGGAGGAAATCATACTGAGATCCTATCAGGCTGTAACAGGCCCAACCTCTCTGCCCTTTTCCTAGGTTCCTGGGATGAATACCCAGTAGGAAGCAATTCAACTGAACATTCTAATGATGGGACAGGAACCTAGTCACTTGAATCTGAGTCCTCAAATAGTCCAGTTCAGTGATACTCAAAGTACAGCCCATGGGCCACTTTTGCAGCCCTCCTGACCTTTACATCCGGCCCATTGGTTAACAGCAACAGTTAAATTTCGGAACACATTAAAAGTTTAAAAATGACAAAGTTGCAGAAGCGTTCCAACTTAGTACATAAGATTGAACCAATGCATTTTGAAGCATTTTTTTAAAGTGATATTTTAAAAACATTAATATAGAAACAGTCACGCCTCCTCCCACCCTAACAACAATGCCAACAGTGTACTAAGAGGCAAGTCAGTTGTTCTGTGGAACCATTTGGGTGGATAGTATACATGGATAACATTACAGTTTATTAAGTCAAACACGTTAGAAGGTTTTGTACTGTACATATCCTGAACACGGATATTTCAAGGTGCTCTTACATGTGAGAACAAGAAAAAGGACGCAAAGTGAAATACAATAATTGCCTAGGATCACAAAATTTGGTCAAGTGGGGGCTGAGATTGGTCATAGGTTTTGGTTTCTTATTGTGCAATTTTATTTCATTCCAATTCAATAATGAAGTTACTTTTGTTTTACACTTGACTTTCCTGAACCAGTGATAGCAAGTAGAGAAAACTGGTAAAGGGATAGCGATTCAGATACTGCTTAGCACAGTACTGTCAAAACTATAACTCTTCTAGAGGTTAGGGGATTAATTTAGAAGACTGCATGGACTGAAACCCTCAAAATAATTCCATGACTCACATACCACACTATGTACATGCTTCGCTTCCCCACTGCCAACCTTAATCCCAGCCTGCAAATCTCCACTCAGTTCCCACTGGCATCAATGCCGCACTCGGGCACACCACAGACCATGTTGTTTTGCACACAGTGCAGTCTTTGGCAAATGTCCTAGCTATATGGCGGATAAGTTTAAGTTGTATCGCCCGAACCGGAATTTGAGGTCAGAAAATAGAGGTTTTCTGGTGGTTCCTCACTTTAAGAAAAGTCGAACTGGAGGCAAAACAGTTGCCTTCCTGGCCTCCAAACACTGGAACTCCCTGCCAGAGGTTCTTCGGAAATGTTCTAGCTTGATGCGTTTCAGAAAACTCCTCAAGAAGGAATTATTTAAGATCTGAGCCTTGTAAAGCCATGTCAGCCTGCTCTGTTTTCTGTGCTAGCGCGGAGATACCTCTACGGGGGTGATTCCTGCGCTTTATAAATCTCATACATACATACATACATATCTTTTGGCCCCTGGGAAAATGTTCGTGAGTACCCATGGTTTAGTTGAAACTGGGTATCCAAGAGCGGCACCAAGAAAGGCACTGGCTTCAAGAGACCTTGATTAATGATTAAACACAATGTAATTACAATTTGGCAACTAAACAACCCAGTACATGAGGCTTTCAGGCAGGTGTCGGTGCTAATGTGGGCCACTGATGGTGAGCATGACAAGGGGTACAGAACTTAACTCACACAGCCCTCATGTGCCCATTTCAGAGTATGGTTTGACAAGCAGGAATGTTCAGAGGACTGCAGAGTCAAGATCATACTGAATCGTCTTGAGGATATCGCTGCACTATTCTTCACAGCCTAGTCTGTCATCTACTTCCCAGCCTGAATTTGTAGAGGACATTTACATTGCACAATATAGCCATGAGCTGTTGCTGTGGGTGCCCACTCTTGAACAATGTGTAAGGCATGCCAAACGTTGTACAACCCCTTGACCTGATGTCACCTATACAGCTAACAAGTCAACTAATATTTTCCAAAGTAATTACAAGTAACAAACATGTTCATACTTCACCTGCAATAAATCCAGAATTCATGCTTGAAGCAATCATGAGAGATATCATTGCTATGGGAGACTCTGTTGGGTCAATGGAAGGAAAAATATCTGAAATGATCTCTGAAATAATTTGACTTGCTTGGACATTGCCTCCTTCCAACAACATCTTGAACAAGATGAACAAGACACCTAATTAGGACAAGTCAAGTTATTTGAACTATAAGTTACATAAAAATGTTCCAATGTTAGTCTTTTTTGGTGTGCTGGAAAAACCAGAGAAAAACAGCATGATGGTATTCCTAACTAAACTAATTATGCATCTACTGTGCAACTAAATCAAACCACACAATCCTACTAAGTCAATATAGCCTGCTTTCTGTGACAGCAGCTGGTCAAACAGATGATGTAATTGACTAAAAAGAACAGTCCAAATTCTTACAATAGTCACAGATTTTCCATGTGACACTAAACTCAGGACAAAAAATATGCTATTGCTTTATCCTAGACTCAGACAAATGACAATTAAATGAAGCTTCCATGATCTAGCAATGATGCTCATTAAATCGGGCAACAAATTGACTAAATAAATTGAGCTGGACAACCTGGATAGTATTCTCTGTATCTTGACTCTACTGACATGGAAATATCATCTGGGACACATTATTATTTGCAAGGGCTGGTCTCCGTTAACACTGCAACAAAGGGCACCACTCTTTAAACAGCAGACCACTGTTTCATTTTACAGATAAAAAGGGCACTTGTCAAAAATAAGAAGTAAAGGTCTCCAAAAAATGCAAGGATATATTTCTGCCAGCCTTCCCATCTTATTCAATGACCTGCTGCTAGGGTGGTGGAGGCTTTTGTCGCCTCCAACCTGCTAGAGGAACATCCTCTCTATTGATTGGTCCATGGCTCTCTAATGTGGATTTCTTTGCTTTGACGTGTGTGACTCTCTTGACTTACTGAGTGGACACCATGTTTAAAGCACCCACTTTGCAAACCTTTTTGAGTTGAGAAAATACACTTCTGAGAAATTTCTATTTTTCAATGCAAAAAAACAAATAGCCCGCGATGAGAAGGGAGGTTTCGCCACATGCACGGCCATTCTACATTTTCCCTGCATGTGTTGACATTCTTTGTATGGTGAACACAGACAGTGAAAATAAGCAGCGGTCACCCAAACCTCAATAGTTCGAACTGTGGATCACTATGAGATAGTGCCCATTTAGCTGAAGGGTAGTTGGGCCAGATTCTTAGACTGGAAGATCCCATGTAGGCACAGTCTGTGTAAACCTGGTTCTCTCATTGACTCTAAATTGAGCATTAAAACTGTGATTTTGGTAGAAAGACAGCTGCTATTTTTCATGCCTAGTCATGACCACTATGCATTATTATGTGAATGCTCATGATCTGTAGATCTTCAGACTCCCATTTGATCAGAGTTTATAGAACAACCAACTGATTATTTCTTCTATCCTCAGCTGACTGCTCTTGGAGACTGTCTTTCATCCCTAGTTCGATCTATGTTGTTTACTCCTGTTTGCCCACCAGTGTTGTGACATCTCCTTTTACAGGTGACTCACACAATGATAAGTCAGGAGGCAAAGGTCCATTATACTCCACCAGTAGCTCATGTGCATCCGAAGTAGACTACCTTGTGGCCATGACTAGGCCCAACACTGGAAGCAAGTTAGCAACCAGTGATCTGTTATTCAGATATGAATTTACCTTAAAGAAAAGAAAAGACAAGAGGTGTTTGACAAAACAGGATCAAGTTGGTTTAATTAAATGCAGTGGCCAGGAGATTCTCGTCAGAATGTGTCTGATGAAAGTCTCTCTCTGTTCAAAGTTTTGGCTGTCATTATATTCATCTTGAGCGGCACAATAAAGTAATTCCTGAAAAAGCATCTCAGTGATAAATTAACAAGTTTGGACATCTGATAAGGACACAGATGGCTCTCGACCTTGGGAAGCACTGATGTGGTCCAGTGTGAATGTGTCCAGATGTCCGGCATGAGGCGTGCATGATCACTAGGTGTGGTGTGCATGTCATGTTCTGATTGGCTGAGTATTCCTATCTACATGTAGAATCTTGATTTGTGGTATTTTTGGGGGACGTGAGCCTTTGGTCAAACATGTTTTATTGGAGCCAATTTCCTCTGATATCTTTGTGCAGCAACTATCTATCTGCTGATTGATCAGGGGTTCCATGGGCATGTGTTTGTCTTTGGGTTAAGCGAGACCCCTTCTGTGATCTGTCATTTGATAGGTTAGGGTCACAGGACCTGCCTGACCACGTTTCTCTGATTCGGGGTTGATGGGGAGGTAACCATGGGTAAATCTGACAGCAATGATACGAGTTCATTGGAATCCATGAAAATGATATGCAGTCATTGGTGTCATTTATATTGACATTCTCAATATTGTGCGTACAGTTGTCATAGAGTACATCAATATTGGTTTTACTGATATTGACATTGTGCTGGCCCAGGTCATGGCATACATTGACATTGAATGTATTGATACTGCTGTAGTTGGGCATGCACATATCAGGGTATTATTGACATCGTATGTACCCATTCCAGCAGATCCATCCAAGGTTGAGCCCAGCAAGTAAGAAAACACTGACCTCTCCAAAGCAGGTGAAACCACTGACACATGAGTCACAACCACAACTGATAAGACAGCTGCATAGATGGTGTCACACCTGGCTCTACAAGTTCTTTCTTGGTCCAAGGTACCACAGTTATGATGATGACTACAATAACTGGTCTGATTTCATAGCTACTATACTAGTTACTGCAGCAAGTGCCACTATTGGTGCAGTGACAATCAGTGTGATATCTCCACAGAGACCAACACACCCATCTGTATTACAAGCATGATATCCAACTCTATCTAAATCGCGGTACTAGTAGCATCAGTCACTACTACTGACATCACTGCCCCAACCATGAATATGTGCAGTGCCATGACAGGTGCTATTTATGAGCCCTGTGCAACAACAATTTTGTGCTATTCAGATATCTGAAAAAGTGTCACATCCTGCCTGATGATATCTCCTCATTCTGACTACAGAGCATGAAGGAATTTGGTATGCTGGGAGAGAATAGGAAGCCAATCAGCCTATCAGCTAGCCAAGGTTAATTGAACTCACAATGACTATTAACAGAACAGAATATAGATGCCTCCTTCCATGATGAACTAAAGTATCAAGCTATTCCTGGCTGATGAGCCCATACCAAGGGCAAAACTGGTCTTGGGTTGCTTTTTTTAAGGTTCAGTGAGGATCTGGCTTGGCAGTTTGGGCTGGACTGTTTTTGGAGCAGGGTCAAGACTGATTTGCATATCGCTGGGTCCAAACTAATGGAACATGGTGTGCAAAGTAATGATGGATTGGGATGCGGCCCGGGTAATTACCAGTGGCTGAGTTGAATTAAGGCATGCATCCATCACTTTTTTGTATGTGTTGGACCTGGCCCTTTTTGCAGGGTCATCCCTAAACTTTTTGCCTTCCTCCTGTATATTTTCTGACCTGTTGTTGACGGTTTTATGACTCTGGGCACCTTACCACTGCTGACCAGTGCTAAGGTGCATATGCTCTCCCTTATGAACAATGTATTATGTGAATTGACTTCCATGTTTGGCTTATTTGGTTTACTATCAGTCCCTAGTAGAGTGCACCAGGGGTGCCAAGGGCTTGTATATCCAAATGCTGCTAGTGGGCTTGCAGCACTGGTTGTGCCACCCACAGAAGCAGCCTGGTAAAATGTGTCTAAGGTCTGCCATTGCAGAACCTGCATGCAGTCTGGTACTGTCATGCTGACTGGGCAAGTGTCCCCACTTGCCAGTCCCTAAACCTTCCCTTACCTTCATGTTAGCCACCCCTAAGGTAGGCCCTAGGGCAGGGTGCATTGTAAGGATAAGGCAGGACATGCCCTGGAGTGTGTGGCATGTCCTGATAGTGAATTACAGCCATTTTCGTTTTTCACTATTGTAAGGCTACCTGCTCTCCATAGGCCAGAATGGGCTGCTAGATTATAACACTCTATAATCCTAGCAGGCTCAGGAAGCATGGTAGAAATTCATGTTTAGTATGCCTGAACTCAGAATAGTAAAATACATCTTTTAGCAAAGGTTATTTTAATATCCTGGGTTTGCAAATGATACTTTTAGAAAGTTAGCCTTTGCGTGCCTAACCATTTCCGTCCGCCTCTGCTGGGAGGGGCTGTCTTCCTTGTGTGTAGCTTGAGTGACAGAGCTGGGAAGTTCCAGGAGACAGGCTGGGGCTACCAGGTGGTGAATAGAGAGATTACACCAGGATGGGTGGGAGGAGTGCACCTTGACTCTGAATAGGGCAGTGCTCTGCCACCACAATGCTGGCTCCACCCCCTGGGGAGCGTCTGATGTCTCTGCCCTGCCTGCTGAAAGAACAAGCCAGAGTCCCAACAACAAAGTGCTCCTGACTGAATAGAACTGGGCTGGGATTATGTAAAGGCCCCCCTGGCCTGTAAAGACAAAAGAAACTTGGTATAAATGTAGGAGCCCTGCTCCTAAGAAATCAGATCCTGATTGAACCACAAAGAAACTCTGCCTGACCAGAAGGACCTGGAAGAAGCTGAAGGAGGAGTAACTTTCCCTGACCTGGGGGATTGGCCTGCAGTTGGTGCCTTACTGAGGAAGGAGAGGAAAAGACTAAGAGAGACTTTGCACTTTGTTTTTCAACTATCTCCAAGGGCTTGGAAGAAGAGCTTGCCCCCTGAACTGAGTCCCAGGACCATTGGACTCATCTGCCTTCTAAAACTGAGTTGCCTGGGCAATTCTTGCTTGGTTCCCGCTGGATTTGGCCCCAGTACGCCTCGTACCCCATCCGCCGCGAAGCCGTGTCTTTGCCACCCAGCACCGTGTGTCTACGCTGATCCAAAAGCGCTAGAACGCACCGTACTCCTCCCGGCCGCATCGCACCTAACCTTCCCCACCGATTCGAGATGTACAACACTGGCTGCCGAACCCTGTACGCTGGACTCAAGCTTCGCTGTCCCGCAGGTACGGTCCATACGCTGCCAACGTACTGCACCGTGCCGTACTCAGAGCCGAGAAGCCGCATCACGCTGATCCTCCCCGTACGCTGTACGGCACCGAGAAGTGTCGCCGCCTATCCGCACCGAAGGTACGGCTCGAACGCCGAACGCCACGGACTCTGCAAGCTGATCCGGGCCATTCGCACGTATCCCTGAAGGTCCCGTACCAACGCCGCGTACCGACGCCGCGACCCGACCAGCATCTGAATACGCTGCCGAACTACGACCCGGACCCATCAACTTGTCCCGCACTGTCCGTCGCGGACCCCACGAACTTAGGGTACTTTGTTCTGTTCGCACCGCAGCGTGCGTGTTACGGACCCCGCAGTCTGCACCGATTGTTTGACTCGTACTTTCCTTGTTTTTAATGCGGACGAGTCGCACACCCAGGTACGAACCGTACAAAGCCTGAAAAGAAGCGGAAATGACTAAAAAAAGCCTATTTTTGCATTTTAAGCCTTTTTACAAGAACATTGAACTTTAAAATAATACTGTGGTCATTTTAATCGTTATTCTGGTCTTGTGCTAAGCCTTCTATAAAGAAACCTATTTTTGATACAACTTTGACTGGTGTCCATTTGTGGTGTGTCCTTGTATTACTGTATGTGTTCACAAATGCTTAACCTATGACGCCCTGAGAATAGTCTTGACTGCTTGCGCCACACTACCTAAAGGGTGTGCAGGGGTTATTTGAAAGGGTGATCCCCTTACTCTGACTTAGAATTGAGAGTCCCTGCTTGTCGCAAGTGCATACCTGTGCCAACTAGAGATTCCCAATTCTAACAGTATACCTTAGTGCTTTCCCCTAATTAGGACGAGTATGCCTAGACCTGGACCCAGTGTACACTGTGTCATTGGATCCAAGTTATACCGACTAATGAGTCCATAACTAAGGTGAAACTGGTCCTGGGTTTCTTGTGTTCTGGTTCAGGGCAGACCTTGCTTTGCAGTTCGGGCTGGATTGACATGATTGGAGGAGAGTCAAGACTGATTGGCATAAAGCTGCACCCAAACTCAGGTGATATGGAGTACAAAATAATATTGGATTGAGATGGGGCCCTCAGTAATTACCAGTGGCTGAGATTAATTCAATCAAGTGGCCTGTAAAGCATGAATTCTCATCTGTAAGGAACTCAAGGCACTGGGGGGGCAGACTGCTGATCTGTCGCAGGGCACTGTGGTTCAGTCAAAAAGCCAGGTCTTGAGGTCCTTCCTGAATTGGAGCAGTGACGGTGATTGCCTTAGGTGGAGAGGTTGGGTGTTCCAGGTCTTTGCTGTGAGGTAGGAGAAGGATCTGTCCCTGGCTGTGGTGTTGTGGATACGTGGGATGGCGGACAGGGCCAGTTGGGTGGAGAGGAGGTCTCTGGTGGGTGCATGGAATGAGAGCCGGTGCTTGATGTATGCAGGTCCTGTGTCATATAAGGCTTTGTAGGTGTGTGTGAGAAGCTTGAGGGTGATTATTTTGTTGACTGGGAGCCAGTGGAGGTCTCTCAGGTGGCTGGTGATATTGCTGTGGCGGGGGATGATGAGGATGAGCCTGGCGAAGGCCTTCTGGATTCTTTGCAGTTTCTTGAGGAGTCTGCTGCTGATGAGTTCATGGGTGACTGTCTTTCTGGACTCGGTGGGGATCCACTTGACGATCTTTGGGAGCAAGCATAGCGTCTGGAAGCAGGATGATCAGATGGCGTTATCTGGTGGCCATGTTGAGCGAGGAGTCCAAGATGATGCAGAGATTGTGGGTGTGGTCTGTGGGTTTGGGGGGAGGTCCAAGATATGCAGGCCACCAGGAATCCTCCCAAGCGGAGTGGTTGGAAGTCAGAATGAGGACTTCAGTCTTGTCCGAGTTTAGCTTGAGGCAGCTTTCCTTCATCCAGGTGGCGACAGCCTTCATCCCATTGTGGAAGTTGCTCTTGGCGACTGTGGGTTCATTGGTGAGAGAGAGGATCGATTGGGTGTCATCAGCATAGGAGACGATGTTGATTCTGTGCTCCCTGTTGATGGCTGCGAATGGGGCCATGTAGATGTTGAAGAGAGTGGGGCTCAAGTAAGAGCCCTGAGGTATTCCACAGCTAATTTCTCTGGGTTCTGAGTGGAACAGTGGTAGCCTGACTCTGCGTCTGGCTGGTAAGGAAGGATCGCCTCCATTCCATTTTGCAGATGCCGATGCCATGGAGTCTTATGCATAGGGTGCGGTGGGAGATGGTGTCAAAGGTGGCAATAAATCTTGAGTAAAATTCAATAAGTGCGCTTGGTCACTGGGATAAACCTTCTTGTTTATAGCAAAGAGACACTAAGGGGCCGATTCTGATCCTGTATATTTTTTTTCCGTACGACTCGTACCCATAATTTTTTCCGCACAAATCGTACAAGTCCCGTCCGACCCGTGAAGTACGATTCGTACGGGAAAAATACATACGGATCGGCCCGATCCGTACGAATCGTATCGGGAAAAGTTGTACGAGACGGACCCGGACACTTTTCCGTACGAATCATAAAAATGCAGTCCGACCGTACTAGTACGATGTGGACCGGCTTTTCGATGTACGATTCGTACGGAAAACGTCCCGTACACAGGGAATGCCATTACCCGCTACGAAGCAAACTTTGTACAACTCGTATCCTGGGAAAAGTTGTTCCCGGGGTGCGAGTCGTACAGGGGTACGAGTCATACAGGCCCCCCCTGCATATGTACGCACCTTACAACAACAACGCGTATGTACGGTGCGTACCCCCAGTGCGTATGTACTGTGCGTACCCCCAGTGCGCATGTATGGTGCGTACCCCCAACATCGTGTATGTACGGTGCGTACCCCCATCATCGCGTATATACGGTGTGAAGCAAATCCTATTCGGAGTGTATGTTTCTGACCAAATTGTCCCCTGTTCCAAATGACCAAGTACAATGCCAGGAAGCCGTCATCGCTGACTGAATCGGATTCAAACCCGAATCAGTCAGTCTGACTCGTTCGGAGCCGATCCGTTCCACTCAATGGGCCCGGCTTCCTGAACAAGTGATTACGATGCCCAATTCTGACAGCCGCACCGACTCGGTTTTAACGAGACATAACGGCTGTGGGAATCGAACTTCCGGGGGCCGTAACAGGCCCGCTTTGACCCGGGGACCTCCGAATCATTCGCAGGGGTACCCATGGGTCCCCCGTTTCAATGCATGCACAGTGTGTGTTGCCCACCACAGGGTGCACGCTTTTCCTCACCCACCCCTTTTTGCAATGGGAGCCTGTGTACACATTCGGTACATATGCTCCCATTTAGTTCAATGGGAGTACGACCGATTAGAGTCCGTCACTATACGAACAGATTGAAATCAGTTGTTCGGACTCACAAAGCACGATTTGTTCGGAAAGCTCTCCGGGACCGAGTCGTTCGGATGGCTTTCCTAACAAGATCGGAATTGACCCCTATGTTGGAATCAGTGTGGTGTCTGGAGAACCCTGAGCTCTATGCATCTCTTTCGATGTCATCCACCCTGCTGGGAAATGTTTTCAACGTTGGCTTCTTTTTCTATGCCTTTTTGTGTCACATACTGCCCATTGGGACCTATCTCGCCTTGCTCCAGAGCTTCATTGGCGGAAGAGCAATTGTCTTTAAAGAAGGCAAAGTTGTTGCTTGAAATGTGACTGATGGTTTATTTATGGTAGAGCTACTTTTGGTGTTTGGGTCCTCTCTCGGCTTCCCTTCTAATGTATCCGTTACATTTTTATCAGTTCCTAACCATTTTTATCAGTTCCAGAAACTGTTAATTTGACTTAACATGCCTCTGTCATATGCCATCTGAGGTAAGGGTATAACCAGTATCTGTTTTGCAGGATCTTCCTCTAAGAGGACATGCTTTAAAGATTTCCATAAATTAAACTCAGAAACTTGCGCATATCACTGTTTTGCTGGTGCAGCTACCTCAAGTACTTTAACAATCGGTTTCATACAGTCTCTTATGGTTGACTTTCTACCATCACTTTTTTGTCTCAGTGGCATACTTACCCCAAGAGAGGGTACTCTCCGTTGTTTGATATGCCATGATTTTGGTAGGATTTAGTTATGTCTCATACCCAAGGATGTGAATCCTCATTTAATTTCCTCTCTGGGTTCATGGTGACCTTCCTTATGGCTGAAGTTAATTGATTAAAATGCAAAGTCACAGAAGCACATGGAGTTGCTTGTTCCGCCCGTTCGCAATGCGTTTTTCCTGTTCGGGAACGCGTATTGTGTGTTGGGGTATGCTTTTTGCGTGCTCGGGGTGAAATATCACTTGAACGCCACCACGCGGTCACCAATGGGTGCGGCCACCTTTTTTTTGCACTTTTTGCTATGGTTCTGGACCTGTTTTTCTATCTTCCCTATATCTTTTCAATCCTCTGTTTCTAGAAACTTATTTTTGATCTTTTTTATTTATTTTCTATCCCTCTCTCTTCTTGATTGTATATTTGGCATTTTTCCCTACTTTTTTTATTTTTATTGCTTTTTCACTCTTTTTCTATTAGTTGCTTTTTTCATTTATTTTACTTACTTTCTTACTTCCTACCTTTTCTTTTCTGCCCCGACTACCCAAAACCATGTCAAAGAGCCTTAAGAAAACCAAGGGCCAGGGTAAGAGAAGTGAAGCCGTGACCGCCTTCCTTGCGGAAGGCAGCGCACACAAGGGGTTCAGCCACGGGCCTTATTCAGTGAGGCAGAAGTGGCCGCACTGTTTTTTTTGTGCAGCGCCACCTCCCCTTAACCCTGGCAGCAGGCGGCAGGCCTGGGTCCGGGTACGGGCTCTGGGAGTGTTAGGTGTTGAGGTCCTGGGGCTTTGTGAGTAGCTAATTATATTACTATTGTGTTGTTCTGTTCTGTGTTATTGTGAATTTTATTATTTTCACAAATAGCTAACATGCTGCTACTGCTTACTTGCAGGAAACTTATGTTTAAAAGCCTTATGTGATTGTTACTTCCAGACAGGTGCTCGGCGCTAATAACTAATTGTACTTGTTTGCAACTTTGCGCTCTCCTGGGTTCATTATGTAAGAGTGGTTGGAGAATTTAAGTAAGTATAGTGAGTGATTAGAATAGCAACCAACCAATGGTGTGTGTAATATGCATGTGGCCATCTATGCATTAAGAAGATTAAAAATGCAGACTCAGGGGCCGATTCCGATTTCGTCCGGAAGGGCTCCGAACGATGGTCGGAGCCCTTCCGACCGAATCAGAACGGGGCGGCCAGATTCCTTTCTGACCGAGCCATTCAAATGGGCTCGGTCGGAAATGAATCCGACTCGGATTTCCGGATGGCTGACAACAGGCTCGAAGAACCCGTCCGCTGTCCGGAAATCCCTCAGTACTCCCCCGGCCGCGTCTTTACAACCGAGGGAGTACGATGGCAGTTTTTCACTGGCAGTCGGAAACTGTGTTTGGGGGCCCCCAGTAGGGCCCCCATGGGTGCGAGGCTGCTGAATGGGGGCCTGGGGGCACCTATGGTACCCCTCTGTGGATCCCTGCACCCGGTGGCAGGCACCTTGGGGTGCCGGCCACAGGGTGCAGGGATGAATTGCACCCCTGCATTTCACAATGCAAGCATGCATTCCACTCGGAATGCATGCATGCATTGTGAAGTATACGATTGCGACCGAACACTGTTCAGTCGCATCGTACTTGCAGGGACGTTACCGATGACAGCAGGTCCGTCGGTTACGGCTCCTGACTGATGTCGGACGGACATGAGCTCGTCCGACATCGGAATAGGCCCCTTAGTGATAGTAATTGGCCCATCAAAGGGGATTTGAGTTGGAGATGATTGGGAATGAGATCGGAACTTAGTAGAACCAAATATAACATTTTTGCAATTCATATCAGAGTCTGGAATAGGCAGGCTAGGTATGTTTAGGATTGACGAATCGGAATTAAACTGTGATATTATAATAATGATCAGATGGTACTCAACTGCGATACATACTAGTCGACTACTACTTGTCGAATAAGTCGATCTTTAGGTCAATGTTATTGCAATTGCTGTTTACTCTCTAAAAATATCTTTAGAACAATTGTATTTATTTTTTTAACACAAATCATTTTTTGTTTCTTTAATTATGTCTTACATGATCAGCATACAGGGGCAAGAAGAAGACTGGGTCAGCTGGCAGTGGGGGAAAAGGAGGCGCCTCCCAGGAGCAGCAGGAAGCGGCCTCAGGCGGCTCTGCTGCTGGCCCCAGTATGTCCTCCAGGTGTTGTTATATATAGTAATATTTCCCTAACTTTTACTGCTCTATTATTTCCAGTTCCTAATTTATTTTTTTCCAAAATCCTCTTCAATCTATCTGTTTTTAAGTTCTTGTTTTTGCTACATTACCTACTACTAACGGGTCGATTCCGATCTGGGTTGGAAAGTTCTCCAACCGAGCGGGATCTGGAGTGGTTTCCGACAGAGCCAGACCCCTGCAGTCCGACTGAGCGAGTACGATTCGGCCGCATGCTGCCCGACTCAGTTCGGTCGGGCTCCCATAGAAGTCAATGGGAGCCGGTCGTACGACGTGTACATGGGCTCCCATTAACTGAATGGGTACGTCTCGCACAAGGGCCCCCCTACAGTGGGTACACGTCAGTGCCATCCATACCATACATGCCTGTGCTGGGGAGACCCTTGGGTCTCCCCCTGTGTCCGAGTCGTAAGGTTGTGTGTGATGGGGTCTGACGCGGACCCCCAAAGGCAGCTTCCCGGATGTATTGCAAGACGGAAAGTTTGGCTCGATCTGGCTGTCCGACGCATGCATCATACACGCTCGGTCGTGAAACATCTCCATTGCGCGGTGCGAATTGTGTCCGTATGAGTCAGTTGGAGCAACTCGGATCCAGAAACAGTTCGGTCAGAGCACACGCTTACACTTGCATCGTACTTGCTCGCTCGTACAGGTGTCCGAGTCGGTCGTGAAACGCGCGTCCGACTCGTACCTTTTTCCTGCCGGATCACGTTCGGAGCCCTTCTGAGCGCGATCGGAATCGACCACTAAGGGGCCGATTCTGATTTCGGTTGGAAGGGCACCGACCGATGGTCGGAGCCCTTCCGACCGAATCGGATCGTGTCGGCCGGATTCCTTTCCCACCGAGCCATTCTGATGGGCTTAGTCGGAAAGGAATCCGACATAGATTTCCAGATTGCGGACGACAGGCTCGGAGAGCCCGTCCACCGTCCGGAAATCCCTCAGTACTCCCCCGGCTGCCTCTTTGTGACTGCGGGAGTACGATGGCAGTTTTTCACTGCCTTTTCGTGCGTTTTTTCCGGCACGAAAAGGCAGTCATAAACTGTCTTTGGGGGTCCCCAGTAGGGCCCCCATGGGTGCGAGGCTGCCGTATGGAAGCCTGGGGGCACCTATGGTGCCCCTCTGTGAATCCCTGCACCCGATGGCAGGCACCTTGGGGTGTCGCCCACAGGGTGCAGGGATGACCTTCACCCCTGCTTTCCACGATGCACGCATGCATTCCACTCGGAATGCATGCTTGCATTGTCTTGTATATGAGTGCGACCGAACCCTGTTCGGTCGCATCGTACTAGCAGGGCCATAACCGACTACAGCAGGTCATTCGGTTATGGCTCCTGACCGATGCTGGATGGACCTGAGTCCGTCCGACATCGGAATCGGCGCCTAAGTAGTACTACTAACATTGTTTCTAGTGTCTGTTTTTTTTTCCATCAAATCAAACTGCATCTGACTAACCTCTGCTCTGACTCTGTATTAGTCTGTCTGTAGCTTGTTTTCTTCTGGGTTTCACTCAGCTTTCCCTCTCCCCTTATATGTGGATTGCCGAATAGTGGTACTGTAAGACTCAGAGAACCCATTGGTCCTAGGCTATTACTAGTACTAGGACTCAGATTGCATGCCCAAGTAAGGTATTCTCCGCAGGTTTGTGAGATGAGAAGACTTTAGTTTCTTTTACTGTCTCATGCTCAAAGTAATGGTGGTCACTCACGTTGGACAGAACACCTCAATGTGGTGAATTTTACTTTTTATAATCCAGGCCTAGTACTTTTTTTTAGTTGCCGAAGTTGATGGTGAACACTGAACAACTGATTACCGTGCGGTGCACTGTGAAAATATCGAGTTTTTTATTTCGATATACAGAAATATCGAGTTGACAATATCGACAGTGGCAAATATCGATGTAAAAAATATCGATTTGATGTCCTTAGTGAAATATCGATGTAATGTCGAAAGAAAAAATATCGACATTTAAAAATATCATTTTTGTATGTTTTTTGAAATATTTTATAGTTAGTGTTGAGTATTAAATTGTGTTTAAAATGTGTATAATAATGTTTTATTTTAAAATAGTTTTAGGAGCGGGATGTTGGATTTATAGGGGATAAGGGTGGGGAGTGTTTTAAAAAAGTTATATTACATTTATAATTATTTGTAATTCAATTATGAAATTAATTTGTTCAAATTCGAATTTCAAATAACATTTTCGGAGCGGGATGTTGGGTTTATAGGGGATAAGGGTGGGGGCTGTTTTAAAAAAGTTTAATTAAATTAATAACATTTTAAAATTTGATTATGAAATTAATTTAATAAATTTCGAATTTCAAATTAATTTTTAGGAGTGGGATGTTGGGATTGTAGGGGATAAGGGTGGGGAGTATTTTTTAAAAGTTTAATTAAATTAATAAAATTTTTACATTTAATTATGAAATTAATTTATGAAATTTCAAATGAAATTTTAGGAGCGTGATGTTGGGTTTATAGGGGATAAGGGTGGGGAGTGTTTTCAAAAAGTTAAATTAAGTGTATTAAAAAAATTAAATTTAATTATGAAATTAATTTATTACATTTCAAATTTCAAATTACATTTTAGGAGCGGGATGTTGAGTTTATAGGGGATAAGGGTGGGGAGTGTTTTAAAAAAGTTAAATTAAATATATAAAAAAAATGTAATTTAATTATGAAACCAATTTATTAAATTTCGAATTTCAAATTAAATTTTAGGAGTGGGATTTTGGGTTTATAGGAGATAAGGGTGGGGAGTGTTAAAAAAAAGTTAAATTAAATGTATAAATTCTTTTAATTTAATAATGAAATTCATTTTTTTACTTTCAAATTTCAAATTAAATTTTAGGAGTGGGATGTTGGGTTTATAGGGGATAAGGGTGGGGAGTGTTTAAAAAAATGTAAATTAATTTAATTTATTTTTTAAATTTTAGTATGAAATTAATTTTGGGGATTTTGAGTTTATAGGGGATAAGAGTGTGGAATGTATTTACAAATATTTATATATTATCTTTGAAGTAAAAAAAATATGAAAATTTAATTTAAATTTTATTTTCAAAATTAATTAAATGTTTTAATTAATTAGGTTTAGTGTCCAGCACATACCCCAATTAAATTTAGACTGGAGTGTGTATAGTAAATTAATTTAAGTCAGTGTCCAGCACTTACCCCAATTTAATTTATAGTGGAGTGGGAATAGTAAATTAATTAGGCTCAGTGTCCAGCACCTACTACAGTTTAATTTAGACTGGAGTTGGAATAGTAAATTAATTAGGCTCAGTGTCCAGCACCTACCCCAATTTAATTTAGATTGGAGTGGGAATAGTAAATTAATTTAAGTAAGTGTGCAGCACCTACCCCAATTTAATTTAGATTGGAGTTGGAATAGTAAATTAATTTAAGTCAGTGTCCAGCACCTACCCCAATTTAATTTAGATTGGACTTGGAATAGTAAATTAATTGAAGTCAGTGTTCAGCACCTACCCCAATTTAGGGGCCGATTCCAATCCTGTATTTTATTCCCCCGTACGACTCTTATCTGTAAATTTTTACATGCGAATCGTACGAGTCCTGTCCGACCTATGAAGTACGATTCGTATGTGAAAAATACATACGAATCCGCCCCATCCTTACGAATTCGAGTCTGGAAAAGTGGTACGACACAGACCCGGACACTTTTACATACAATTTGTAAAAATAGATTCCAAACGTACAAGTACGATCCGAACCAGCTTACCGAATTACGAGTTGTAAGGAAAACATCCGTCTTGTACACGGGGAATGACTTCCACATAAGAGATGCCGGTGTACGCACCGTACCTAGCAATGGCGGGGTACGCACCGTACATATGCGATGGGTGGGTACGCACCGTACCTAGCAATGGCGGGGTACGCACCGTACATAAGTGATGGCAGGGTACGCACCGTACCTAGCACTGGCGGGGTACGCACCGTACATAAGCGATGGCAGGGTACGCACCGTACCTAGCAATGGCGGGTACGCACCGTACATAAGCGATGGCGGTGTACACACCGTACCTAGCAATGGCGGGGTACGCACCGTACATAAGCGATGGCGGTGTACGCACCATACCTAGCAATGGCGGGTACGCACCGCACATAAGCAATGGTGGGGAACGCACTGCACATAAGCGATGGCGGTGTACGCACCATACCTAGCAATTGCGGGGTACGCACCGCACATAAGCGATGGCGGTGTACGCACCGTACATAAGTAATGGCGGTGTTTGCACCGTACATAGCAATGGCGGGGTACGCACCGTACATACACAACGCATGGGGGTGGTGTGCCTGTACGACTCGTACCCCTGTACCATACTGAACCACGGACACTGTAAAACAGCACAAGGAGTGTCTATTCGACTCGCACAACACCACAAAACACGTTTACACTGCACAAATAATGGAAAGGACTGACCTGGACACAACCAAACAGGCAAACAGAGGGGCAAACTCACAACCACCCTTAATAACACACACACCAACAATTCAAACTGAGCCCCACCCACAAATTGACCAATAAAAAGGGCCCACACACACAAACCATGAGCCTTTGCAACAGACCCACTGCTGAGAGAAACCACACAAACAACTGCACCCATCCACCTTAACTTACACACCTTCACACAACCTCCTTCACACATACCCCCTCTTCACATTCAGACCCACACCGTCACATTCACACCCACACACCCACAACCATCCACACCCTCACCCCACACCATGCCCACAGACAAGAATCCAAAGTTCACAAGGGAGGAGCTGGAGATCCTTGTCAATGAAGTTATCAGAGTCGAGCCACAGCTGTTTGGAACATTGGTCAGACAGACCAGCATAGCTGAAAAATCACGCCTGTGGCAGAGGATTGTCGATAGGGTGAATGCTGTTGCACCCATCAGAGGGACCAGGAACGTTTGCCAAACCAGGAGGTACGATCTGCGGAGGGCTGCCAAGAGGAAAATGACAGAGGAGCACGCCCAGAGCAACATCACTGGAGGTGGGGCGCCCCGCAGACCAGTACATTACCATCCCTGGGAGGAGAAGGTGATGGGCACGCTTCCGCCGGTGGGAGTACATGGACTTCAAGGACTTCCAGAGCCTGGTGAGTACACTAACAACTTACGAAACAGGGGGGTAATGCCATCCACACCCCAACTACACCAAATGCACGCAACTACCCCCAAGCCATCACCGGCCACAACCACAGTCAAAAACAACGTGAATGCCAATAACATGTGTATGCCCCATTGAGAAAGCAAGGCCATGATATGTCCCATGCTACACGAAGCACCAACCCAAGAATGGATGTCCGGTATGCAGGGAGGGTGGGTGCCACAAAACGCTTGTTTGAAATCCTAATCAGACACAATTGCCCTCATCCCATATGGCCCAACTACATACCCATGCACCATGCGCAATGCACAGAGATTGGGAAAGTACTGACAAGATAGCACACACTCGGCCCTGGGTTAGGCAGCACAAGGCCCTCCTGTGACCAGTGCAAACACAAACACCAAGACAACAAGGTCAGATAGCTAGGACAGGAACTCAAACTCACTGTCATGGCAGCATGCTCCATGGGGGGACAGCTACATCACCTGGGAGCCCCAGTGCCAAATCACACTACACCCACCAGCAGGCCCTGTCACACAGACCCCTTACACAAGCAAACAACATCAGGACAGGCAATGGATTCACCCACTGTCACAATGGACATGCAACACAACAAGACCAATACATAGCCGAAGAAGCACCCAAGCCGCAATTCGACATGTCAAAGACTCAGGAGAACATATCAATCTGTCCCCCGCAACATACCCATCCGCAAGTGAACATTCAAGAGAATGCTAGGCACATACAACTACCTGGAGGAACAGTGCCAACTTGAATGTGTATGAAACATGCATGTTGCATGAAACAGCATTAACGTTGTCTGTCTCTCACACACAGGGCAACATCAAGAACAGCCCCCCAACAATGGGGGGGAAGATTCACAGTCACAGGCTCGGGAGGAACCTGACCCCACCGGCAGCGACGCCTCTCAACACTCCGCGGATGACACCGACCAACCTGGACCCTCTGGTGTCCAAGCCCCTGCAGCACCTGGTTCAGGGACATCTGTGCCAACCACCACCCCCATGACTGCCACATCCCAGGAGACCCGCGGAGCCCTGCCCACACTGAACAACTGAGCCTGTCTGACCAGGAGGGACAAGGTGCAATGGGCACCCAGGAGGAGGCAGACAACCCCGCCACTGCCATCCCTCAGGGGTCCCGTAGACCCGATGTGCTCACAACGGCAGCCCAGGCTCGTGTGGTCAGGGGTGGTGGGAGTGGAGGACGGCAGAGGCGAGAAACTGACCAGCCAGCTGAAAGGTCCGGTATGTCACACATACAGGACATCATGGCCGCATACCGGCGGGACACCAGGGTGTTGAGCCAGGTAGCGGTGACCCTCACAGAGAAAAAAACCAGCAGGCCTAGCTCTACGCCAGTCAAGAGGAACACCAAGGACGGATGGAGGCAAGACAGGCTGAGCTCCTGGCAGTTGAAAGGGACATTAGCCATTCACTCCGTCGGATTGCCAAAAACATGGGCAACCCTCCCTGTGCCACCAGGCGAAGACCAGCACCAGCCACAGGGAGGGAGGAGGAGGAGGATTCGTCCAACGGCGCGTCCCATGCATCGCCAAGGCCTGCATATGAGGATCCCGCGAGGAAGGTGGGTCGTCCACGGAAAAGACCCTGAGAGGCAGCCGCCCATTCACATCTCCCAGGTCACCTGGCCTGGCACCTGGCCTTCATGTGCGACAGCATCACCTCATTGACTGACATCATCTGCCACATGGACTTGCTGGTCACAGTCTGACCAATGATGCCAAACACTGTGGGCTAGACTCTGATGACTTCAAATGCCAAGGATCCCATCTCCCCCTGTGAACTTTGGATTCCATGGTCCCTGCATTGCCCCTTTTTCTTTGCACAAATCACACCCCAGAGCCAAAAATAAAAATTCTACTTTTCAAATTTTATGTTTCCATCATTTAGCATGAGTCCACAACATACGTGTGGGGATCTGTCAAAGTATGCCTGAGTGCGGAACTAACTCCAGCCATCCATACACTGGGATCTGAGTCTGGTCGAGGACACACATGGTCCACAATGTAACACCAAATACAGTCATGGAGCACAATACTCACCCGTGATGGCCTCAAGCTGCTGATGGGGGGCTTGCAATACTGCTCAGACAGACCAATTTGGAAGAGTATCATGAAGGTGTAGAGCTCATGGGTCATGTTGAGGTGCCCGGGGAGGGAGTCCCAGGTCTGTTTGGCGAGGTGGGACGGTGCCGCAGGTGAGGCAGCAGCAGGTGGAAGGGGTGAGAATGTACGCAAAAAGTAGCACATAAAGACAAGGAGGTCAGAAAGGCACAGTGCAACAGGTGTATGTAAAGGAAGGAGTGTCAGGTTACTCATGGGTCACCACGAAAAAATGTATCAACAATCAACCAAAATTAAGGCCACAGGATCAGGCAACAGAATGCGGAGCTGCGCACAGAAGACACAACATCATCAGGCATTCACGTCCTGTTGTGGGGAGCAACCTGCAGAAATACCTACACAACCAGGGACTACACGCCTAATAGAGATCATTAGCCATGAAGCACTGCATGCATGTTGTCGAAGGACACATACACACAGATGCTCAATCTGTGACAATTATGCCATCGTTGACGCAGGCAAACTGGCAAGACAGCTGCAGTGACAGAGAGGAGGCACTTAGGATTGTGCTGAACACCTTTATTGCACATACACACACAAAGGGATATGCATCCATATGAACAGACTCACAGGTCAGTTGACATAACATGTGGGACATATGCTGAACACCACCTACACAACACGGATGATGTACATCCCAATGAACTGCCACACAAGATTAAGGGGATGACCCAAACATATCCTGCTGCACACGGAGAGGATGCAATTCCCCATAGAGTCTGTTGTTGTGAGGTCCCACACTATCTCCACCCGTAGCATCCGCAATGTTTCAGAGGCAAGTTTTACACACATTGATGCCTTCATCAGACGCCACACTCCACTACAGATGACTGTCAAGAAGGGTGACTATCATGTCATGGGAGTGATGCTACATGTGATTTGGTCCATGGTGAGAATACATGTATGCATGGTAACACAACATGCACAGAAGCAGGCCCACACAGTCCCAACCCGTACCACCACCAAATAGCCTTGCAGCAATCCTTACCCAAACTGACATTTCCACATGTCCGTGCATGGACCGCTGATTTAGCACACGTTGAAATACTCATGAGGAATAGCAGGAGGACAATGATGACACGAGCAGACAACAGGCGCAAAATCCTGTGAATGACAGACACACAAGAAGTCAGCTAAAACAATTATCGCCACACACATGGACATTTACAAAACATGAACAATGTTGGACACATGTACAGTTGAAAGACAGTCTCTCCACCAAACTGTGTGGCATGACATCATCACTCGAGTGACACATCAGAACACACATCAAAGTCAATTAGCATTCATTCAGTTGGACACACACATTGCAACACATGCCACTCAATGCTACAAGCTTCCACACCCATACCCAGTCACTGACCATCATGAGAAGAAGTTGCGTATGAGCGGACTCCGGATATCATCCTCCTCCTCATCACTAGCCTCGTGACCAAGCCCATCAGCCTCCACGGGTGGATGTTCCTGCTCATATGGATCGAGGATGAGTGGCACTGCCTTGTCAACTGCCATGTTGTGCAGCATGCAGCACACGAGGAAGATTTTGCAGACCTTCTCCGGGGCATAAGGGAGGGACCCGCCCGTCTTGTCCAGGCACCGGAATCGGCTCTTCAGGAGTCCAAACATCCTCTCAATCATGCGCCTGGTCTACCTGTGTGCATTGTTGTATCATCGGTCATCTGCAGCTGTTCTTGGGTTGTGGAGAGGTGTCAGCAGACATGGCATGTTGGGATAGCCAGAGTCTCCTACATGGAAACATCATGTAAAGAAGTGGGTAAGGACTCAGAGATGCCATAAGAGACAAAGATACCGCAACACACAGGACAAAAAGACTATACCCACCAACATGCTCGTTCGTTGTGCAGCCGCTGCATCATTTGTGGCACCCTGCTACGCCTCATGATGTAGGCATCGTGTGCTGATCCTGGAAAACGTGCACAGACATGGGAAATCAGCATGTTAGCACGACACACCACAAGGGCATTTATCGAGTGGTAATGTTTGCGGTTGGGATAGGCTACCTCCTGTGCCTGTGGTGGTACCAATGCCACATGTGTACCATCAATGGACCCAATTATATGGGGAATCCCAACCAGGGCATAGAAATCACCCTTGACATCTCTCAAATACTCTGGAGTGGGAAATTGGATGAATTCATCAAGGTGAACCAACATGGCTGCTAAAACATCACGCAAGACACGGCTGAACATGGTCTGGGACATCCCACCCACATCACCTATGGTCAATTGAAACGTACCTGTGGCAAAAAAATGTAAGGCTGCCATCACCTTCACCTTGGGGGTCAGCGCAGTAGGATACCTGTGTCGCGGTTGGAGGTCCGCTGCCAGCCTGTCTGTCAAGTCCTCAATCAACTGCTGAGTGAATCGGTACCGGCGGATGCAGGCACGTTCCTACATGGTACCCAAATCTGGCATTGGTCTTGGGACAGGTGGTGCCCTGCAAAACATTGTTTAGAAGAAGGAAGATTGAGAGTGGGGAAACATCAATGTCAATGACCATAGCACATGCTACACTGCCAATACACATCAGGTAACTATGGAGTCGGGTGGGTGCAATACATACAGGACACATATGCCAGCTTGCTGCCGCTCCTACAAAAACCAAGATACACCTGTTTATTGTCAAGTCTACATGACATGCCTTCAAATGAGCTGGGGGCCAGTCTGAGAGAAAAGCCACAGTTATCGCCAGAGTGAAACACAACCACATAGCTGCATTGGAAGGATGTCATCTCATCCAGACAGCTGATTGCAAGGCACACGCACAGGTCACATGGAATGTGAAATGTACATGTCAAACACATTGCGATGAAGGGGAACACGTGACAACACAAACACACAGCCATTGAGACACCGAAGACATGTATGCCTGGGAAACACGATGTCTGATGCACACTGACACTCAAGCCGTGGGAATCCACATGGGGCATGGTGTGAGTATATGTGTTCCATGCCCATATCCACACAGACCCATGTTGGACGCACCAACAGCATATGCAGTTGACGGAACACTGACATCAAGTTCATGTGAGCACATGACACACACCTGACATAGTCACAAAGGGGCACGCTGATCGTGACCTGTCAGTTGATGGAGTGTCCCTGTCCCTGCCATCAGGAGACAGGTGCGGGTGTTGATGACTGTGCCATCCCACTGCATGCAACTAGATGAGATGACCTGTGCAATATCACTGGCTAACACACCTAGAGCCTGCACATGACAGTATGCAGTGACAAGTACATGATGGACATCCATGTGCAACTTGTAGCCCTCCATTCCTGGCATGTGTACACCTGTATTACCATTGTAAGCGTATGAAATGCGTACCCGTACGTGTACTACCAGTGCCTACACGTACGTGTACTACCAGTGCGTACATGTACATGTAGGCACTGGTAGTACACGTATGTGTAGGCACTGGTAGTACCTGTACCCGTATGTGTACTACCAGTGCCTACCCGTACGCACTAGTTGTACATGTACGGGTACGTGTACTGCCAGTGCCTACACGTACGTGTACGCACTAGTTGTACACGTACGTGTAGGCACTGGTAGTACACGTACATGTAGGCACTGGTAGTACACGTACCCATACGTGTACAACTATTGCGTACACGTACGTGTACGCACTGGTAGTACACGTACCCGTACATGTACTACCAGTGCCTATACGTACGTGTACTACCAGTGCCTACACATACGTGTAGGCACTGGTAGTACATGTACCCGTAGGTGTACTAACAGTGCCTACGTGTACGCACTAGTTGTACACATGCGGTTACGTGTACTACCAGTGCCTACACGTACGTGAGTTGTACACGTACGGTTACGTGTACTACCAGTGCCTACACGTACGTGTACGCACTAGTTGTACACGTATGGGTACGTGTACTACCAGTGCCTACACGTACGTGTACTACCAGTGCGTACATGTACATGTAGGCACTGGTAGTACACGTACGTGTAGGCACTGGTAGGTAGTACCTGTACCCGTATGTGTACTACCAGTGCCTACCCGTACGTGTATGCACTAGTTGTACATGTACGGGTACGTGTACTGCCAGTGCCTACACGTACGTGTACGCACTAGTTGTACACGTATGTGTAAGCACTGGTAGTACACGTACATGTAGGCACTGGTAGTACACGTACCCATACGTGTACAACTATTGCGTACACGTACGTGTACGCACTGGTAGTACACGTACCCGTACATGTACTACCAGTGCCTATACGTACGTGTACTACCAGTGCCTACACGTACGTGTAGGCACTGGTAGTACACGTACCCGTAGGTGTACTACCAGTGCCTACGTGTACGCACTAGTTGTACACATGCGGTTACGTGTACTACCAGTGCCTACACGTACGTGAGTTGTACACGTACGGTTACGTGTACTACCAGTGCCTACACGTACGTGTACTACCAGTGCCTACACGTACGTGTGAAACACACTGTGCAACTGGTGTCGTAGGGGTACGTGTGAAACGCACCGTACCTGTGTGGATTTCAAAATTACATAGGGGACACATAAGGGACAAGTTGTAGGCCCTAAATGCATGCTGGTTGTCATGGATACCGAGTTTTCAGTTCAAATTTTTCCATCAGGTGTCCTGGAAAAGTCAGTTGGCCACAAAATACAATGTTGCAAAGTGGTTGTTGACTTGACATGATGCTCAAAATTTGAAAGATGCAAATGCTGTCACTGGTGTATGTTTAAAGGGATTGGAGTAAATGTAAGATGCAAATGATTCTGACCAATCACTATGTACTCCTCAAAATGAATGCCCCTCAACAAGACAGATATAAGGCAGCCAGGACCCATGAGAGGGCACTTGCCTGCACAACTTTCCTGTTGACAAGATTGCTGCTGTCTCTGCTTCCCTGTACCATGTCTCGTGCTGTGGAGAGGGCCCAGCCATTCACACTTGAGGAGAATGAGGCCTTGCCGGATGCCCTCCTCCCAAAGTACACCAGCCTGTATGGGAGACCAGGGGAGCAGGTGAGTGCTGAGTCCACTAGCTTTGCCTATGCACCTGTTGTGTGACTCTCAATATTGTGTCCAGGTGGGACTGACATGCTATGTTATTTAAGTGTGTCCCGGGGGGGTCATGCTTAAGGCTCTCATGCAGAGCATCATGTAGTTCCTGTGTGTACTCCTCACTTGCATTGTGCTTACAGTGACTTTCACTGCATAGTGCATGACACATTCAGCCTGGCAAATCGTTGGGGGCTTTTGTTCCTGTTGTCCTGAGGTGATTCAGTGGTCCCCCCGGTGTGACAGGTGACTGTACCCACAGATGTGTATGAGTTGAGTGGACCTGTGGTGAGAGTGTCCAAATGATGTGTACGACCTCATGGACATTGATGTGTGTGAATGTTCCTTGTCATGTGTCTGAGTGTCTATGTGAAGTGTTGCACCACAGCTGCATGTTTGAGGCTACAGATCTACCCATCTGATTTGACAAGTGAGCCGTGCTTCATGTCTGACTTGCAGAGCTAGCACCACACCTGTGACTCCCCACTGGCAAATGGCACATGTGCAGATTGAGGGTTGTGTCCGCTGTTGTCAATGACAGGCGAGTGATCTGTGGCTGGGTGTGTCTGTCTAGTCTGCTGAGGGTGCGTCAGTGGAGTGGGACATGTGACTGCATGGCACGTGCTGGCCATCAGCCTGCTGTTGCATGTGCTGCACAGTGTGTGGCATGTTCATTGAGTGTGTTGCACCCCTCATGCCACCTGTAGATGTTCAATGCCATATACTGCATTGGCGCTTACTTACAGGCCAATTTCATGTTGTGAATGAGGCTATTCATGTCAGCATCCTATGTCCTGTTCAACATTTCCAAGATGTTCTAATGTGTGCCTCTGGGACATGGAGCAGGTGTATTGATGTTGTGTCACTTTGTCATCCTGACAGGTAGCTGCCTACGAGAAGGGGGAGATCTGGACCAACGCCGTCAGGGCTGTGAGGACTGCGGGGAGGCGTGATCGCCAGCTGGCCCAGGTACGCAAGAGGTGGCAGGACATCCGGTGCTGGACCCGGAGGATCACCCGGGTCCAGCTCAAGCTATCGCCACCTCGTCCCCACGGCGGCCGCCCACAACTCACCACCCACATGAACATGTCCTGGCGGTGGTCTTGCCTAACCTTGATAGGCAGTTACAGGAGAGACTGCAGCAAGGAGGGGGTAGGTACATGGCTTTTTGTCGTGTTATGTCTTGCCATCTTTAGGAGGTGCTATTTTGCATGAATACACTGACGGAGTTCATATGGGCAGTGCATTTCCTGTTCCCAAATGTCACCTGGGGCTCTTTTTCATCCCTTCCTCTCCTTGACATGTGTCCCCTGGTGTTTATGTAATCATATTTGCACATGGTCATCTAGGGTGTCAGTACATCTAAGTGCACATTGCTTTCTGCATCATGTGGGAGTGTGATCTGCGACTTGTGTCGGTACCTTGCCTGTGACATGACCTGTTCACTATGTTGTGGGTCCATAGCTGATTCTCAACATAGGAGTGTGAGCTTTCAACTGGACACCCTTGCAGCATGCATGACCAATGTTGTGGCCTCAGACATGATGTGCATGAGTGTGAGATATGCATAGTGCCATGACGGATGAACATGGTACAGTCAGCTCATGCCAGGACCATGGAGCAGTGTGCCCACTACAGTCCCCTGAGACACCCTGGCCTCCTAATTATGTGTGTCATCCAACACTGTGTGCATTCTCTGTGTGTTCTGCATAGGTCTGCCTCTGTGGCATTGTTCCCTGGCCTAGTTTGTATTATGCTAATGTGTGCTACATTTGTCCACTGGACAGGGATACACCATTTTGCTTGTGCATACTCACACTGGGCAGTGCCTGTGTGGCTATTCACAACAATCTGTTGATGGTTGTTTGTCACAAATATGTGTTGCCAGCCCCACGAGGTGATGTGGTGTACATGAAGCAATTTTTCAAGCACAGTTGTTGTAACCCTGAATAAGAGGTGTCACTTCTTGATCTGTATCAATCACATGTATGTATGTAAGCTGACCAAGTTGCTCTTTGCACTTTAGGATACGTGTCTTTTAAAACTGCACTGTGGGGAAACATTGCTTTTTAATAATTTAAGAAACAGCTCAACAAAGCGTTAATCTTACTGAAAAACCCGATCTGGGCTCGCCGGTTCTCTTCTCGCGGTGACCGCATTTTACAGCGGAGCCGCCGGTGAAGGTTCGCGGTCTAGTTGTTCCTGCCCTACGCCTTTAAGAGCGACGCGATGGCGTGGCCGCGCAGCATATTATGAGATACAATTGCTGTGTGTAGGCTGATCAAGTTGCTGCTAGCACCTCTTTGCACTTTAGGATACGTGTTTTTAAACAAACTGTACTGTATGTAAGCTGACCAAGTTGCTGCTAATGTTATTTGCACTTTAGGATACGTGTCTTTTAAAACTGCACTGTGGGGAAACATTGCTTTTTAATAATTTTAGAAACAGCTCAACAAAGCGTTAATCTTACTGAAAAACCCGATCTGGGCTCGCCGGTTCTCTTCTCGCGGTGACCGCATTTTACAGCGGAGCCGCCGGTGACGGTTCGCGGTCTAGTTGTTCCTGCCCTTCGCCTTTAAGAGCGACGCGATGGCGAGGCCGCGCAGCGGACGCGCGCAGCGAGCGCCGCGGGCGCGCCAAAGGCGCGCACAAGGCAAGCCCGTCTGCGCCTGTCTGCGCTCCGGCCACGCTCAGGGCCAGCCATGCTGCTCCGTTCGCTGTGGATACAGGAGGTAACGTGAGGCTCGTATATACTAGAAACAAACTGTTAGATCTGGGAGCAGATGGAGGCAAGAAGGGTAATATTACAATAGAGAGGACGGCAGGGCTGAAGACCGATTTTATGAGGGAGGATGGTCTGAAATGTGGCCTGCTCAATGTCAGGTCATTGCCTAAGCATCACCTAGAAATCCAATTATTGATGGAATGTAATGACTTGGACGTATTGTTCATGACAGAAACATGGACACATATTGATTCTGACTTGGAGCTGGCCATGGCCTGCCCATCTGGGTATAAATCCCTTCATAAACCACGTGTGGGCGGTAGGGGTGGAGGGGTCGGAATCATTTTTAAGGACAGCTGGGATTTCTCACCCCTTGATATTGAGGATATGGAAGGAATAGAGACCCTGGGCTTTGTAATTAAAGAGCCCAAGGGACAGCTTCTGACTGGCTTGGTAGGCTATAGACCACCGGGAGCCGCCGACCTTGCATTCCAATGAGGACTTATTGAAATCCTGAATAACCTGGTCCTGTGTCACTCAAGGCTATTAGTTGTAGGAGATTTTAACTTATGGCCAAATGGGATATTGGATACAGCCTTCTATAATATTGTTCAATCCTGTGAACTTATTAATTTACAGCAATGGGTGAAGGAATCCACCCACAAGGGAGGACACATGCTGGACCTGGTGTTCGCTAATGAACAGTTGATGGGACCTCTTGAAGTTCTACCAGTATGTTGGTCAGACCATTGTCTGATCATTTTCCAGCTGTATAATTTGGGACTGAATAAACTACATCAAAAGACTGATCGAGTATTTCAAAGCAGGAACTGGAAGGGCCTTTTAAAGAAAGTACAGACCATCCCGGTTCTTGCACCAATTGAGCCTTATGACATTGATAAGACAGTGGAAGAGAACTATATAGATTATTGTAATAATATCAGTTCCCAGTTAGACCGAGTTGCCCCCTTAAAGACTCATAAAAAAGTTGGTAGACCGTCTGCCCCCTGGTTCACAGATAATCTTAGAACCCTGAAACTCAGCTGCAAACAAGCAGAAAGGAGATGGCACAGAGATTATACCGAGAGTGACAAGGCCCTCTGGAAACTCGCCTTAGCAGGATATAGAAAAGAAATTGTGCTAGCAAAGACGGGTATTTTGCTAACTGTATCCTGAAGGCACAACATAATTCTAAGGAAGTCTTTAGGACTGTAGATACTCTGCTCAAGCCTGAGTGTGTCAAGAATGAGATTGTGCCTAGTCAAACACTGTGTGATGGACTGGCCTCCTTTTTTGGGGAGAAAATAAAGAACATCATTAATGATCTTGTTCCTCGACACTCACCTAAGAAACTGGGACTATGGAACCATGCAGAAAGGAGGATATCACATCCTCTGGACCATTTTAATGCTTTCTCTCCGGGGGACTTTGAAAAAGTGGCCATGAGTATCTCCTCGGGTTCGCCATTGGATCCCCTACCACATAAAATCTGGAAGGAACTGTCTTCGGAGCTATTTCCAGTATTGCGGCAAATTTGTAATCAGTCCCTGATGGAGGGCTCAGTACCTACATGTTGGAAGCAGGCATCAGTAACGCCATTGCTAAAGAAGACAACACTAGATCCAACCTGCATGAAAAATTATAGACCAATTTCTCTACTACCATTTCCAATAAAAATTCTGGAACGAGTGGTTAGTAAAACAATCTCTCAGTTCCTAGAAAGTAACAATGTCCTGGAT
Source organism: Triturus cristatus (assembly GCF_964204655.1). NCBI lineage: Eukaryota > Metazoa > Chordata > Amphibia > Caudata > Salamandridae > Triturus > Triturus cristatus. The sequence goes on from NC_140593.1 coordinate 1,170,135,544, forward strand.
AAGACGCAATTTGGATTCCGTCCAGGACATGGTACGGAGTAGGCCTGGGCGGTAAAATCCGTTCCGCTCACGGAATTTGCGGAATTTGGGTAATTTCGCGTTCCGCGGAGAACGCGAAATTGACCAAAAATCTGCGTTCCGCGACTTCGCGAAATTTTTGGCTTGTTCGCGTTCTCAATATGCGTGTTCGCGAGATATTTCACCCCGAGCACGCAAACAGCGATCGCGAACAGGAAAAAAGTATCGCGAACAAGGAATTCCGCGTGTTCGCGGAAGTTCTGCGTGTTCGCGGAGATTTGCGTAACGCGATTACGCGAATTCCGCCCACCCCTAGTACGGAAACGGCCCTGGTGACCGTTATGGACGATCTACGAATGCGAGAGGACAGGGGACAAGCGGCGGTTTTGATCCTTCTCGACCTGTCCGCCGCATTCGATACGGTGAACCATGGGATCCTTTTGTCCAGATTAGAGGAGGTGGGAGTGATGGGAACTGCTTTTAAGTGGCTTCACTCCTATCTTTCTAATAGACAGCAAGCAATTGCTCTTCCCCCCTTCCGCTCCAGTTTCACAATCATACCGCAAGGTGTCCCACAGGGATCGGCAATAAGCCCCATCCTTTTCAATATATATATGAGCCCCCTACCTTCAATTATAAGATCTCACGGCGTCAATTTAGTTAATTATGCTGATGATACTCAGCTTATCCTGTCCTTAGAAGGCGAGCATTCGGTTCCTGTAACAGACTTTCATGCATGCCTGCAGGATATAGCAACTTGGCTTAGGGAGAACTCGCTCCAATTTAATTGTGAGAAAACTGAGATTCTATACTGCGCCACAGGAAGAGTTCCTCCTCCGTTTCCACCTAACTTTTGGCCAAGTATGGATAATGCATCATTGACTCCTAACCTTGCTGTACGTAACCTGGGTGTAACGTTTGACAATAAACTGACGCTGGAGAAGCATGTTAATAAGATAGTTGGGAGCAGTTTCTGTTTAATAAGAGCCTTTCGGAAAATATTCCCACTATTCTCATCAGAAGCAAGGATGTTGATAGCCCGAAGCACCATCCTGGGCAGATTAGATTACTGTAATGCTCTGCTTCTGAACTCACCACAGTATCTGATCGAGAGATTGCAGAGAATATAGAATATGGCGGCAAAGATAACCTTGGGACGACCACGCCGTTCCTCTACTCTGTAAGCCCTCTCGGAGTTACATTGGCTGCCAGTCCCCCAGAGAATTCAATTTAAAGCCCTTTGCCTATTGTTTAAAGCTTTACATGGACAGGGGCCAAAATCTCTGCAGGAAAGTTTTAGCTGGTACACTCCACTTCGGCTGCTCCGCTCCTCTTCATCTAACCTTGTGAGGGTGCAGAGAGTTAGGAAAGTTAAGTCAGGAGGGCGAGCTTTTTGTATAGCAGCCCCTCGACTCTGGAACACACTTCCACTGGATATTAGACAAATAGACAATCTGACGCAGTTCAGAAAAAGAATTAAAACTTGGTTATATCCCCGGGCCATCTCCCAGTTCTCCCGCTAACTTTACTCTGACAGTAGTCCTTGTTTCACCCAGCACACACTCTAACATAGCGCCAGGTTACCCGTAGGGTGTCAGTAGCGCTCTATAAGCAAATATAATAATAATAATAATAATAATAATTGACTCAGGTATTGGGGGGGGTGCGGGAGAGGCATACATGTGCAACCCTGATTTTTTATTGCCAGTTCTGACTTGTGTGTGAGAATTGCCTGGACTAAAATACACTGTGCTGTACCCCTGTGATGCTGGCCAGTGCTTAATGTACATGCTTTGCAGCATGTGTCATTTTTTTACCAACAAGAATCCTGCTCCTACATTTTTTGCACGTGTGTGGTTCTGATGCAACGCAGTTTTGACTTTCTGTGCTGACATCTGTGTGTACATTCTGGCTTGCCATGAGGGTGTCCCCACAGTACAGCTGGTCTTTTTTACCACCCAATTGCAGGCCCATTAGCTTATGCATTGTCCTGGGTGTGGACATGTGTGCCACTCCAGATGACAGGCAGTAGGTCATATGTGTAGCCACCTGGGTAATCAGGTGACGGATGGACTGGTGACAACTGACAGGATTCAAGTCCTTACTCTTCATAAATTGTCCCTTGGCACTCACAGCACTTGTCAACAGTTGTTCATGTTTAACATGTGGAAATTTGATGACTTGTGTTAAGAACTCTGATGTACCTGCATTCAATATGTTGCACAAGGCAGTGCACACAAAAGTTCATTGACACTGTCATTGAATTAGCTGGCACCTTTTCCTAAAGAAGCCACTGTTCTAAATAAATGGTGTTGCAGATTCTCCATATACATGTTCCCACGGTGGTCTTGATTTTGTGAGACTCCTTAGTTGTCGGTGATACAAACTAACGAGTGTCAAGACATCAAGACTTCCGTGAGTCCATGTATATGTACTTTCTGCAACACCATCTATTTCTAACAGTGGCTCCTCAGAAAAGGTGCCAGCTTCTTCAATGACAGTGTCAATGTACTATTGTGTGCACTGCCTTGTGCCACATATTGCATGCAGGCACATGAGTGTTCTTTTCACGAAATGGACAATTGACACATTCAAAACATGTAGATTGTGTAAAGTATTGTGAGTCCCAAGGTACCAACATTTGTTCGTGTTGTGTTCCAAAGGACTTACAGGTCTCTGAGTGTGGTGACACCTTCTGTATTGAGCTGTGTTAGTTTACATTGAGTGCACCACTACTGTTTCTTTTAGGGTAAACAAGAGGTGTCATGACTTCATTGTATTGCTGTGCTCACCGGTTCACAGACACTAGCTCCTCAGTGTATTTCTCATTCAAGTTGTGGCCTTTTGTGTATTTATTTTCATGGTGTCCAAGTGGCAAGGTGGGTCTACCAACTGGGCAGTACATGGCTTACATATGTGCGGAGTAATCTAGCTGTTACTCATGATGCATTGCCTGATATGCACTGTGACCAATTGTTCTTGTGCTCATGTGTCAGATGTATACAGGTGACTGATGCTTTTTTGTTTCTTCTCCTTGCCCACAGCATCATCATCCACAAGCGAGGGAGACACCAGCATGGACCTTGAGGAGGGACCCAGCGACAGTGCCACCAGTGCTGTGGAGTCAGCAGGAGCCAGTGGCACGGAGGGCGAGGGGAGTCAGTCAGAGGACCTGTCCGGAGGCGAGAGCATGTACGACACTGACGGGTCCCAGGCTGACATCCTTGAGGAGGATGCAACAACATCTGGCATCATCCCACCATCTGTACCCACCTCCTCCATTGCCATCTCCGCCCTCCCAGTTGCTCCCGTCCCTTCTGTCCGTGCAGGGTCCCACCGTGTCTCCTTCGGACCAGGCACCACAGCCCCTGCCCCTGTCACCCCTGCTGCCCTCAGTGAAGAGTCTGTGGACACACTGCGGCAGTTGCAGGTTGGTCAGGCATCGATGCTGCATGTCCTCCATGAACACACTAGACTGCTGACACAGTTGGTGTCGTTCGTGGAGGGCATGTCATCAACGATGACTGATCAACGCAGGTTTCTGCGGTCCATGGACTCTTCACTGACAGAAGCAGTGTCTCTCCTGTGGCGCTTCATCCCCCCCTACCCCGGACCCATCCACACTGCCCTCTTCCATGCCTGATCAAAGCACACAGACAGTCACAGGCATACACTCCAACAGACACATCCACCACACCCCCAAGTAAGGCACAGCGCACACCTCCAGTCACGCACACTCAGGGGGATGTAGTCACACCCACAGGGTCTGGGGGCAAACGGCAGACACGCAGCCACAGTCGGAGTCCGCAGTCCTCACGTCCCACTTCCTCCAAATCCACTCCCCTTAGCTCCCCTGCCAAACTGTCAGACAAAGAGACCTACATGGCTAGTCTGTCCCTCAGCCCCACTGTGACACCACCCCGCAAGCAGGTGAGGAAGTCCCTGGGCAGGGGAGTTCAGTCCCGCCCATGTCCACACCCTCCCCCAAGAGCACTGCACCCCATCCCTCGGACACCCCCCCCTCCGTTGACCCTGCAGTTTCTTCCGGTGCAGGGGTTCCTCTGGACGCCCTGGCAGCAGTGTGCAGCGAGCTGTTCACCACCACCTTTGCCGCTGCCCCACCCCCTGTGGTGGATACATCCAGCCCTGCACTCACCACACCTACCCAACCCACACCTGTCCCTGCGGTGCCTGGTACTCCCAGTGATGATGCCCCCCCCGGTCGACAACCCTTGAGGTGACTTTGTGCAGGCAAGGTAGGGGTGGACACACTCACCTACGTCCACCCTTGCACTCGAACTATGGACTGGCCATTGACCTTTGTAAATAGTGTCTTATTTGAAATAATTTTTTTGTGTGCTGAATAAAGCATTTTCATTTAGTTTCAACACTATTGCATTTCAGGTACTTGATGTTGGTGAGGAGGCCCATGAAGTTGGTGTTCTGGTAATGTGTGAGGGTTCTGAGAAATGTTATAGTATGATGGTCATGAGGTGGACCATGGTATCTGTGTGCCATCACAATGTCTGTCAAAAGATGATTTGGTAGTGTGTGTTCCCTTGGATTGGCAGACATTGTCCCAAGGAGTGTTCCTTCCTCTGTGGCACCTGACATGTTCCCTGCAAACAGTTGCACAATTGTTGTGCTGACCTGTATCAACATATCCTTTGTTGGATCCCTTCAACAATGGCCATGCCTGCTCACCGATGTCTCCTGCTGAATCGTCTGTGCCATCCTTGCCAGTCACTGTACTTGTGTTTTGGGTATGTAGGAATGGCATCAGGGACTAATTGCCCCTTTTCAGCACTATGCATGTGTGTAATCACGGCCTAACACACAAATGGCACGTGTAATGCAGGGTATTTGGGCACCTGACTCACAATTGTGGCATTGTATCTAGTCACAGTGAAGCCTATTCTTTCCATGAGAGACAACATCTGGGTGGCTGGACCAGCACCTGGACATTCCTATCACTCCTGTGATGTGGGTAACAGTGTGTGTTCCCTTTGGCTAACTTTTTTTTGTATTCATTTCCATGACTATACAGTGTGTTGGCATGAAATCAGGGTGTGTATTGCGCGGCATCCGCCATGGGTGGGTATGCATGTGTTGTATGTACTCACACACACATGTGGTGTGTCATGCAGTGTGTGAAAGACATCCATCCTCCTGCGAGTGGGGCACTGCTGGGAGTCCTCTGCACCCACCCCTCATATGCCTGGACACTGCTGAAGTCCTCTGCACCCACCCCTCATCTGTCTGGACACTGCTGGGAGTGATATGCACCCACCCCTCATATGCCTGAACACTGCTGGGAGTCCTCTGCACCCAGCCCTCATATGCCTGGACACTGCTGGGAGTCCTCTGCACCCATCCCTCATATGTCTGGACACTGCTGGGGGTCCTCTGCACCCACCCCTCATATGTCTGTCCAATGCTGGGAGTCCTCTGCACCCACCCCTCATATGCCTGGACACTGCTGGAGTCCTCTGCACCCACCCCTCATATGTCTGGACACTGCTGGGAGTGCTATGCACCCACCCCTCATATGCCTGAACACTGCTGGGAGTCCTCTGCACCCACCCCTCATATGTCTGTCCACTGCTGGGGGTCCTCTGCACCCACCCCTCATATGCCTGGACACTGCTGGAGTCCTCTGCACCCACCCCTCATATGTCTGGACACTGCTGGGAGTGACATGCACCCACCCCTCATATGCCTGAACACTGCTGGGAGTCCTCTGCACCCACCCCTCATATGCCTGGACACTGCTGGGAGTCCTCTGCACCCATCCCTCATATGTCTGGACACTGCTGGGGGTCCTCTGCACCCACCCCTCATATGTCTGTCCAATGCTGGGAGTCTTCTGCACCCACCCCTCATATGCCTGGACACTGCTGGAGTCCTCTGCACCCACCCCTCATATGTCTGGACACTGCTGGGAGTGCTATGCACCCACCCCTCATATGCCTGAACACTGCTGGGAGTCCTCTGCACCCACCCCTCATATGTCTGTCCACTGCTGGGGGTCCTCTGCACCCACCCCTCATATGCCTGGACACTGCTGGAGTCCTCTGCACCCACCCCTCATATGTCTGGACACTGCTGGGAGTGACATGCACCCACCCCTCATATGCCTGAACACTGCTGGGAGTCCTCTGCACCCACCCCTCATATGCCTGGACACTGCTGGGAGTCCTCTGCACCCACCCCTCATATGCCTGTTCACTGCTGGGGGTCCTCTGCACCCACCCCTCATATGTCTGTCCACTGCTGGGAGTCCTCTGCACCCACCCCTCATATGCCTGGACACTGTTGGGAGTCCTCTGCACCCACCCCTCATATGTCTGTCCACTGTTTGGGGTCCTCTGCACCCACCCCTCATATGTCTGGACACTGCTGGGAGTCCTCTGCACCCACCCCTCATATGCCTGGACACTGCTGGAGTCCTCTGCACCCACCCCTCATATGCCTGGACACTGCTGGAGTCCTCTGCACCCACCCCTCATATGTCTGGACACTGCTGGGAGTGATATGCACCCACCCCTCATATGCCTGGACACTGCTGGGAGTCCTCTGCACCCACCCACACACCCCCTTGGAGCTGTACACTGCTGGCCAGGACCTACACACACAACAATATGAAGGTAACATGCTGGGCCAGTCCTCTATGCCCACATTCCTGGTGTGTGTATGCCTCATATCCAACATTTCCTGCTACCGTAACGGGGTATGTGTGGTACGGACCTTACCACTGTTGTCATGGTGCCCTAGGGGTATGTGTGGTACGCACCGTACCCACGCATGAATGCGTGGGTACGGTGCGTACCACACGTACCCCTAGGGCACCATGACAACAGTGGTACGTACCTTACCCACGCATGAATGCGTGGGTACGGTCCGTACCTGAGTACTCATGGGGCCGTAGGGGTACATGTGGTACGCACCGTACCCACGTATTCATGCGTGGGTACGGTCCGTACCACTGTTGTAATGGTGCCCTAGGGGTACGTGTGGTACGCACCGTACCCACGTATTCATGCGTGGGTACGGTCCGTACAACTGTTGTAATGTTGCCCTAGGGTTATGTGTGGTGCGGACCGTACCCACGCATTCATGCATGGGTATGGTGCGTACCACACGTACCCCTAGGGCACCATGACAACAGTGGTACAGACCGTACCCATGCATGAATGCATGGGTACGGTCCATACCTGAGTACTCATGGGGCCGTAGGGGTACGTGTGGTACGCACCGTACCCACGTATTCATGCGTGGGTACGGTCCGTATCACTGTTATCATGGTGCCCTAGGGGTACGTGTGGTACGTACCGTACCCACGTATTCATGCATGGGTACGGTCAGTACCCATGCATGAATGCGTGGGCACGGTCCATACCTGAGTTCTCATGGGGCCGTAGGGGTATGTGTGGTATGCACCATACCCACGTATTCATGAGTGTGTATGGTCCATACCTCTGTTGTCATGGTGCCCTAGGGGTACGTGTGGTACGCACCGTAACCACGCATGAATGCGTGGGTACGGTCCGTACCACTGTTGTCATGGTGCCCTAGGGGTACGTGTGGTATGCACCGTACCCGTCCACTTCCGTTGTTGCGGTATGCAGGGGTTGCTGGACACGCCCCCCAAGTGACCAGTTCCAGGTGGTAATGTATGGCCTCCATATTATAGGTTTGTGTTTGGTATGGGGTATGTTTCCTGCCCCTCACCCCCACCCTGGCCCCTGGGTGTTGTTCTCACCTTCTGCGGCGTGTGCGTCGGTTGCGGTGCACCAGGTCGTAGGCCAAGAGTACCGGGATGACACGTAGGGCGGGGTTCATGGCTGTCCGTCGCGTACCGGGGCTCCGTGGCGTAGGGTTCTGGTTTCCCGGCAGTTTTTCGCTCCTGTAATGAAAGCGTAGTACGTGGTGACGTCGGGACGAATCGTACTTGCTGGGCCGGAAAACGCTGCTTACATACGTGCAGAGGTCGCGTACAAGCAGTTCCAGATCGGAATTGCTGGTATTTTTTGCCTGTATGGTCTTTTTTACGATTCGTACAGAAAAAGGCTTTCTGTACGAATCGTATTTCCTAGCTTGTAAGGAGAGTTTACCGGGTACGAGTCGTACGGGTAAAACGCTCCTTACAACCATTTGTAAGGCCTTTTTACAGGATCGGAATCAACCCCTTAATTTAGACTGGAGTGGGAATAGTAAATTAATTAGGTTCAGTGTCCAGCACCTACCCTAATTTAATTTAGATTGGAGTGGGAATAGTAAATTAATATAAGTAAGTATCCAGCACCTACCCAAATTTAATTTAGACTGGAGTGGGAATTTTAAATTAATTAGGCTCAGTGTTCAGCACCTACCCCAATTTAATTTAGATTGGAGTGGGAATAGTAAATAATTTAAGTCAGTGTCCAGCCCCTACCCCAATTTAATTTAGATTAGAGTAAGAAAAGTAAATCAATTTAAGTTAGTGTCTAGCACCTACCCCAATTTAATTCAGATTGGAGTTGGAATAGTAAATGAATTTAAGTCAGTGTCCAGCACCTATTCCAATTCAATTTAGACTGGAGTGGGAATATTAAATTAATTAGGCTCAGTGTCCAGCACCTTCCCCAATTTTATTTATATTGGAGTGGGAATAGTAAATTAATTTAAGTCAGTGTCCAGCACCTACCCCAATTTAATTTAGACTGGAGTGGGAATAGTAAATTAATTTAAGTCAGTGTCCAGCACGTACCCCAATTTAATATAGAATGGAGTTGGAATAGTAAATTAATTTAAGTCAGTGTCTAGCACCAACCCCAATTTAATTTAGATTGGAGTTGGAATAGTAAATTAATTAGGGTCAGTGTTCAGCATCTATTATAATTAAATATTAAGGGGCCGATTCCGATTACAGCCGTAAAACGTACCGACCGACACGGACCAGAGCCGTACGACCCGTGCAGAACGATGCAACGCGTGTGAATTCCTACCGACACGTACGGAATAGAAGCCGTACGACAGAGCCGTTGGGAAAATAGTGATCCGGCCGGAAAACCGACACGATTTTCACCGACTGACACGAACCCGGAATGAACCCGACTGCCCCGTACCCGCGATGTACGATTAGCGCAACACGATGCAATGCGTGTAAATCCAGACCGACTCGCACGGAGACCAAGCCGAACGACCGACACGCACAGACAACCCGGCACACAAGCAATAGAGACCGCCGCGAACGACGCGTACCAAACACAGAAGACAGGCAGCGTGAACGAGGCGGAGAAGCCGGCACGAGACAACAGCAGTGTCCGTTTCCGTCACATGAACGTCTCCTTCATGCCTACAAAACACATAGGAAAAAAGACAAAAAAGGACCAAACAAGCAATGACAAAGCCAATAAATACCCAAACAAAAAAAAAATGGGACAAAGGCACACCCACAACTCTAACTATATAAAGGACTACAATCTCTACCATCATCACTTGCAAACAGGAGACACAGCCAGCAGCAAACACCAGTACACAGCAACCACAGACACACTCACAACTCACCCATCACACAACTAACACACCATCAGCACCTCATACAAAAGCACACACACATAAACACAGCAAAACCAACACCAACCAACCATCACGTGCACCCCCACCACCCATCACCATGCCTCCAAAGAAGAATCCAAAGTTCACAGATAGTGAGTTAGATGTACTGGTAGACGAGATCATCAGAGTAGAGCCACATTTGTTTGGTACATAGGTTCAAAGGACCCCCATCTCACAGAAAACCAAGATGTGGGTGAGGATTGTGGACAAGGTGAATGCTCAAGCACCAGCAAGGCGCACAAAGGACGGCATCCAGAACAGGTTGTGCGCAGGAGGGTCAAGAATCTCATCGAAAAAGATCACGCCCTGAGTCAGTGCACCGGCGGTGGCCCTCCTGCCAAACCAGTCTACTTCAGGACCTGGGAGGCGAAGGTGCGGGACATCCTACCACCAGAGAGCGTCCATGGCCTAACACACATCCCAGAGCCTGGTGAGTACACAAACAACATACCCAAGATTGTGTGGCAACGGGACAGTGAAACTATGCACCCCAAGCAAAGCTACACACACCAATAGATAATCAGCCCAAGATGTGTATGCCAGTCAGACACACACAATACCTGCCATCTCATAGTGACTGGGGACTGTGTCATGACATGCACCAACCTACAAACAAATAGAGCAAGCCAGTAGCACTAAGCTAAATAGACCCTGCCAGACAGTTTGCCACCACAAACACACCACCTCACAGTGCAGCTGACTGTCAGGAAGGAATAGTAGGGATGCAGGTGAAGTTAGTGTAGCCAAAAGCATGATGGGGCCTGTAGTCACAGATAATGCACACCCTCCTGATTGGCCCATCAAGACCTCTCTGAAACATGCCCACATCACAGGGAGTGGAAAATGACTGACAAGATGGCTGACACTGGGTCCTGCTGTGGGGAGCACAAGGCTCTTCTAGGGCTTGTGTGCAAATCAGAAGCCGGTTACCACTGACTGACATCCTGAAAGACAACTTGCACGCCCTACAATGGAAGCACGTTGCATGATGGGAGGGAGGACTGACAGCCCTGACCATACTACTCAGCATGGGGAGACACCCCCCCTCAACACAAACTCCACACAACTCACCGGGTACAATGCATTGACACACACCTCATTGAAATATCAGCAAAAGATACCCCGTACTGGATGATGCTGTGTAAAGCACAAGGGCTCACTTGGGACTTGTAGCCAAACAAACACCAGGATTTCACAGTCAGCCATCTTGCCATTGCTGTCACACACCCTCACAGGGAAGCAGAGTCAAGAGGGAGGAAGTATGGGCATGCTGGGAAGGGGGGTGTAGCCAAGAGTATGATGGGAGTCGCAGTCACAGACAACCTACACCCACCCACATGGCCCAGCAAGATCAAACTGAACCATACTCGCCTCACAGGGAGTGGGAAGGGGCTGACAAGATTTCTGACACTGGGCTCTGTTGTGGGGAGCGCAAGGACATGCTGGGAAATGGCCAACAACAATATCAAACTCTGTCTGTGACAAGCTGGGAAAAAGCAGTGTACAGGCAGGCATCTGTTTGAAAAGTAGAAAATGTTATGTTTGTGAACCATTGATGCATGTAGAAACATAAATCACATTGTGTGTCTCTTCCAAACAGAGGTGGTGCTGGGCAACCAGCACCAAATGACGAGGATACCCAGTCCCAGGCTCTGGTAGACACTGAGCTCTCTGGTCTGACTCTCTCACTGTCCTCTTCGGATGACGACGACCAACCTGGCCCCTCCGGTGTGAGCCATCATGCAGCACCAGCATCAACATCTGCCCCCCCTGCACCCACGCCGCTAGCATCTGGACACTGACAGGGCACCCCCGCCAAAACGGACAGACCAAGGACAATCAACACCCACAGCACAGGGACAGAGGACCCCCCGGAAGCTACAGCCAACACCACCAGCAACACCACCCAAGGGGTCCCAGTGTCACCTGTGCGTACCGCCGCTGGTCCTGCCCGTGTGGAGAGGAGTGCTGGGAGGGGTGGGAGGCACAAGGCACGCCTTGCAGAGAGGTCTGGACTGCATGATGACCCCTAACTGGCACGCATCTTAGATACATACCAGGATAGCACCGGAGGATTTGGCCAGGTAGTGGGGATCCTCAAGGACATGCAACATGAGCAGGTCGCCCACCATGCCCGCATAGAGGCCAAGTGGGATGACATCACTGCTGTGGATCGGGACATACTACAATGCCTCCGCCAGATCAACACCAACCTGTCCACACCCCCCCTGTGTGCCCACAACATCTGTCGCAACACCATCTGCCAGCGCCACAAGGAGGTAGGAGGACTCTGGCGGAGAGTCCCCTGCACCGCAGAGGCCTGCACATGAGGATCCCCCCCCCCCCCGGAAGAAGAGGGGTCGTGAGAGGCAGATGTCCCAGCACATCCCCCAGGGCCTCTAAACCTGTTCTGGACAATGTTCTTTGTGCGCAACCCGTTCACCTTGTCCAATCGCACACAACTCGCCCACATGACATGGAGGGTTCATGTTGGGCCAATATATCAGATGACTGTGGACTTTACTCTGGACATTTCATCTACCAGCACTTCCAACTCCAATGTGAACTTTGGATTCCAAACCACTGTACAGCACTTACCATCCTGTGCACTTCCCTCACACATGTTTGTAAATAAACTCACCATTACACCATACTTGCCTCTGTTGTGATTCCAACTTGTCATGTTCAGGGAGATGTTGATCTGTTACACAACACAGTGCATGCCAAATACTGCAACAATGTGACCAACGTAAGGTGAGTCATGGGGATGTGACACATGTGAGGGACACACACCACTATGGCAACACAAAACATACTCACCATTGCCATGTTACTCATCACACACAATGATGTTGACCTGAAACACATTGGCATGCACAGACACAACACCAAGCCCAGTCATGGGAATAAGTCCACAGGGGAGGTAAGCAGATGTCACTCAGATGTGGGAAGACAGACAACGCACATAACAAAGCGTAGCACAGGTTCATTACACATCCGTAACACGTTTATTCCACACTAGTTGCACAGTAATTCTAAGTAACAGTGGACACACGCTCACAATGTGTTGGAGAACGGAAGTCCAGGGATGTGTGGTACATCAGTTGATGGGAATTGTCAACTTCCACACTGGTGTTGGCTTCTGGGTGTTGGGGGTCAGTGTTGACCACACAACAGGCAAAGTACCCTGGGAAGGACAGACAAGATACAGTCAACAGCACAGAAGAACAGGAGAGAAATGCAATACACATGCACACAACATGTTGCAAAACACCTACACAAACACTAGTTAGCAGTACTACCCTATTGTGGAGTACAAACCACCTGAATGGACACATCACAGCACGTATCCAGTCAAGTGGCACACAGACACACTCAGACAGCAACAGAGCTGGCTCAACACATTCCAGGCTTTCTCCATACATTCACATAACAACCCTGGAATCTCACATTCAGGTGAAGAAGTTGTTGATGAGCTGGGAACGGACGTCACCATCATCTCAATCATCATTGGCATCTTGGCCCAGGCCGGGATCCTCCACAGGTGCCGGAGGTTGGTCGTCATCATCGTCATCCTGGATGAGAGGCACCTCCTTCCGCACCGCCATGTTATGTAACATGCAGCAGACAAGGATTATTTTGCACACCTTTGCAGGCTCATATGGGAGGGCCCCTCCGGTGTTGTCCAGGCAGCGAAAGCGGCTTTTCAGGAGGGTGAATGTCTGCTCAATCACCCTCCTGCTCCGACCATGTGCCTCATTGTAGCACTTCTCGGCTGGTGTGACAGGGTTCCTGAGGGGTGTCAGCAACCACGGCATGTTGGGGTATCCGGAGTCACCTACACACACAAAAATGAACAAGTAGCTGAGTTTTGTAGGAGTGCAGAATACAACAGTGACAAACACACACAATGAGAAACAGTCAGTACACACCGCCAAGCCAGGCAACCTGAGCTGGCATCTGTGACATCAGCATTGAAATGCGACTACTCCTCATAATGTAGGCATTGTGCACAGAACCAGGGAACCGTCCACACACATGTGTGATCGACATGTCAGCAAGACAGACCACCAGAGCATTGATCGAATGGCAGTGCTTCCTGTTCCGGTATGACTGCTCATGTGCCTGTGGTGGTATCAGGGCAACATGTGTCCCATCAATAGATCCGATGACGTTCGGCATCCTCCCCAGTGTATAAAAGGCATCCTTAATTTCAGGGAGTTCATCTGGGCTCGGGAACTTGATATACAGGTCGAGGAATTGCAACATCCCCTCCAAGACATCGCGTAGCACCCGACTAAACATCGTTTGCGACATACCACCAGCAGTAGCCACAGGATACTGGAAGGTACCTGTAGCAAAGAAGTACAGGGTTGCCATCACCTTCACCTCTGGGGTCAGTGCTGTAGGGTATGTCCGGCCAGGTAGCAGATGTGGCGCCAACTGCTCTGCCAACTCCGCAATCAGTGGCCTGGTGAAGCGGTACCATCTGATGCAGTCGCGTTCCTGCATGGTTGCAATGTCTGGGAACGGACGATGGACAGCTGGTGCCCTGCAGTACGGAGATGCACAAAGGAAGATTGTCAGTACATCCACCCATGTGGCCATGACCACGATCACTATCACATGCTAGTTCATGACATTACACAATGTACTGAGGTGTGTGCTGTTGGGCATGGACACATATGTCACCTACAAGACCACTACCTCACATCTCAATTCCACATGTCCACATGAGTCTCATGTAGTGTAATGGGCCAATCATCTGGCTGTGTTGGAGGGAGGATTTATTACAGGACAAGGAAGCTAGGGGCGGTACTCAGAGCCCCGGGAGCCACCACAGAACTGAGCAGGAGAGTTAGTCAGGGACAAAAGGGGCACCTTAATTTGAACCGGGGTGCCTAGGAATGCTTGCTCTAAAATTGAAGAAAATAGACATGTGAGACATGGAATTGGAGGCAGAATACAATGGCAGTTTAATGAGAAGATGCAACTTCAAAGAAACTGCAAGACAAAGGCATAAAATACAGAATTCAGATAATCACATGGAGCTCATCATGATACCCTCCGTATCTGCACTAGTGTACTGTCAGAGAGAAAGAGAACGCATCTATAAGTGCAATTGAAGAAACAGGTTACATCAAGGAGAAACGTTTCAGAGTATAAGAACTCTGTCACCTAGGAACTCTCACGTTTACTCTAGAGCAAGCATTCCTGCAATTACAATGAATACATTATGTGAATACAAAAAAGGAAAAACAAATAAAGAGAACAATAATTAAACATAACAGGACATTCATATGGGTAAAATACAACATAATGCTAAGCAGACGCAAGAGCTTCTTTTTCTCTTGGGGAAAACTCTACGCAGTCCGTAACCCACAGACAGACAGCGAGGTAGTCCGCTTGATGTTTGTGACTGCTCCCTATTTATACTGTTTTTTGGGGTTCTTTGCACGCAACTTCTACCTACGTAAGTTACCCAAATAGCTTTGTCTGCAGTATTTACCAGACACGTCGTCATCCACCCACTCAATGCTGACAACGAACTAAAAATGTTCTCCTAACTTGACGCTCTGCGGTTGCCACTTCCTTAAAAGCGGGAAACCTGCTCAGGAAACAGGTGCCATGCCAGGATGCAGCTTACTGTATGTCGAAGTCTCAAGGGTATGCTGAACTTTGATTCCGAGCACAGAGCGGTAGGGTGGAGGGTGGGGGCCACCAGTCTGGAGGCAGAAGGCCTCGCAGAAAGAGGAACAGAATCTGAGTTGGGTCAGAGTTGGGTCAGACCTGCCATCAGCCTGCGATACACTAAAAAGGCAGAGCTATGGTCAATATAACAAAGGCCTATATTTCGAATAGAAGGGCCTACACAGCACTACATGCTGGCTAAGTGAGAGGGATGTCCTAGGGTAACTATATAGCAACACAGGACCCACTGGTCAACTTAATACGGCCTACAAATTAGGCTGGCAGCGCAAGGACAAGGGACTCATACTTCAGCTGTGGCCAGAAAGGGCCAGGGGCCCCCTATGATACAAAGTCTACCCTCTCTCAGCTGTGTCACCCAACCTATGTGCTGCTGCAATGTTAAAAAAACACACCCCAGTGACAATTGAGGCCTCATGTCTCCCAGAAATCACAGATCTTAGCCATGCAGAAACCCAGGCTCCCTGTATTGCCACATAAACACAGCAATGGACATGGTGTAGCACGTACACACCACAAGGCAAGCGTAAGTCCCACAGGGAGTGCCCACTGTTATTCTTGCTGGCCCTAAATGTACGTCTCTTAGACACACACCCCTTCAAGGTTGATGCATATACCACATGGATGTGGAGACTGTCACCCGTTGCTAACATGTGATCAGACACATCTCAGACACAACATGCACACAGACTGTGGGTGCACATCAGTATTGTGGCTACAGGTCTCACTGTGACGTACATGCCATCACCCCCAGGACTCAGGGTGTATGTGACATGTCCTAAACATATCCAACCTGACACTGTGGCCTTGACTCATGCCCATTACTGTACAATTGCACATCACAGTGGTAGTGTGCACAACACACAAAGGATTCTGCCCCCATGTATACGTGCACAGCCTGGGAGTGGCTGCACAAAGTGCCAGCCAAAAAAACAGCTGTGGCCCCCCAAACACCCAGGGAATGCAGCCTTACATGCCATGGGACACTGTGTGGCCAATGCTATAGTGTGGCAGGTGTGCGCAGGTGTCCATGGCCAGTATATGTGTGTTGCATCCGTATAATAGTCACACTAATGAGGTCTGACGTGGGTGGCAATGCGTACGTATTGCACGTGTCATGTCCGAGCCGTGCGTACGCTTTGGCATTGAATGCAATGAGGTCCGTCGCGGGTGACAATGCGTACGCATTACATGGGTCATGTCCAAGACGTGCATACGCTTTGGCATTGAATGCAATGAGGTTGGACGCGGGTGACAATGCGTAAACATTGCACGGGTCATGTTCGAGCCGTGCGTACGCTTTGTCATTGAATGCAATGAGGTCCGACACGGGTGACAATGCGTACGCATTGCACGGGTCATGTCCGAGCCGTGTGTATGCTTTGTCATTGAATGCAATGAGGTCTGACGCAGGTGACAAGGCGTACGCATTGCACGGGTCATGTACGAGCCGAGTGTACGCTTTGGCATTGAATGCAATGAGGTCCGACGCGGGTGACAATGCGTACGCATTGCATGGGTCATGTCTGAGCCGTGCGTACTCTTTGTCATTGAATGCAATGAGGTCCGACGTGGGTGACAATGCGTAAGCATTGCACGTGTTCATGTCCGAGCCGTGTGTACGCTTTGGCATTGAATGCAATGAGGTCCGACGCGGGTGACAATGCGTACGCATTGCACGGGTCATGTCTGAGCCGTGCGTACCTTTTGTCATTGAATGCAATGAGGTCTGACGTGGGTGACAATGCGTACGCATTGCACGGGTCATGTCCGAGCCGTGTGTACGCTTTGGCATTGAATGCAATGAGGTCCAACGTGGGTGACTATCATGCATACGCGTCGGACAGGCATGGTCCAAGACAGGCGTATGCCTTGGCCATTGAATCAAATGGAGACGGGTGCATGTGTACATTCAAAATACACGTTGTACAGTCAGTTGAATGAGCCGTGTGCACCCATTGGCTCTAGACTGTCATGGAGACGGATGTGGATTCAAAAGTTGTACGAGTTGTGCACTGGCAATTCAGTTGGATGCCTACAACAATGTTGCAATTTCAAGTGTTCCATGAAGGTGAAGATTTGAATGATGCGGAAGGCGTGTATGAGTCGTACTTTCAAATGGATTGGCCAGAGTCATAGAATATATATATATATATATAGAGAGCTTATAGAGCGCTCAGTAACGCCATCTCGGCGTGTCCCCGCGCTAAAGCTACCAGCGATCACCATGAGAGCCTGTGACCTACACAGTGTATAGATGTGTTTTAAGCTTGGCCCTGAACAGCGCTTCACTGCTCTCCAGTCTCAGAGCAGGAGGAAGTTTGTTCCATTGTTTAGCTGCTTGGAACGCAAAAGATCGTCCACCCATTCTAACCTTCCTTATCCTGGGGACTGTCAGCAGCCCGGCACCCTCCGACCGGAGGGTCCTTGTTGGTTCGTAGCGGCTGACTAGATCCCTAAGGTAGGCGGGCGACCTGCCCCAGACAATTCGGTGACAGACGAGGAGGCACTTAAACAGCACACGTTTCTTCACAGGCAGCCAGTGAAGCGCATCCAGCGCCTTTTGAGAATTAGCCCTCCTAGGTCTTCTTATCACCAATCTAGCGGCGGAATTCTGGATAACTTGCAGGCGGCCCAGGCAGCCCTCGGTGGCCCCTAGGAACAAGATGTTTCCATAGTCCATCCGAGAGGTCACCAGTGCCTGCGTCAGTGTCCTTCTGGCCGCTATGGGTAGGAGGTCTAAGGTTTTGTTTAGGGTCTTTAGTACTCCAAAACATTTGCCCACAAGACGCCTTATGTGGCCATCATAGGAGAGAGAGGAATTCATCCAGACTCCTAGATTCTTAGCCTCCTCACAAGGTATGGGGGTAGGGCCAAGGCATGGAGGCCACCACTCGGCTGACCAGTTTTTGCTTTTTCCCCCCACCACCAACACCTCTGTCTTAGAGCCATTGAGTTTTAGGCAGTGGGAGTCCATCCACTCAGCTAGTGCCTGCATACAGGACTTAAAGTTGGTGGGGGTGTTGGCGGTGTTCTGCGATAGGGAAATCAGCAGCTGGGTGTCGTCGGCGTAAGACACCAATTC
Source organism: Triturus cristatus (assembly GCF_964204655.1). Taxonomy (NCBI): domain Eukaryota; kingdom Metazoa; phylum Chordata; class Amphibia; order Caudata; family Salamandridae; genus Triturus; species Triturus cristatus. The sequence goes on from NC_140593.1 coordinate 1,170,153,956, forward strand.
CACCCCAAAAGATTGTACAACCTTCGCCAGGGAGGCCATGTAGAGATTAAAAAGAGTAGGGCTCAATGCTGAGCCCTGAGGCACTCCCTGATCTAGTGGCATCTCGACCGAACGACATGTCCCTTGCTGTACCTGGAAACATCTTTCAGTGAGAAACGACTGTAACCAGTACAGCGCAGGACCCACGACCCCAGCTTCGCTCAGACACCGTAGCAGGATGGAATGCGCCACGGTGTCAAAAGCCGCGCTGAGGTCGAGCATGATCAGGGCCATTGTATGTCCTGCATCCGCCCCTGCTCTTAAAGTCTCAGTGGCCCGTAGGAGAGCTGTCTCCGTAGAGTAGCCCGCCCTAAATCCTGATTGTGAGGGATGTAGTAAGTTCCCTCTCTCCAGGTGCTCAGTAAGCTGAGCATTGACCACCTTCTCAGCCACTTTCGCCACATACGGCAATAATGCAATCGTGTTGGACCTATCACTTGGGACACATGGCACAGAGTCTGCCTCTGCAGCACAGATACAAGGCTGGCTAGCCCCGATGGAGCTCACTTGCCTGCACTACATGCTCCTAGACCACATCCCTGCTACCACTGCTGCTGTCTCTGCATCCTCTGGCTCCTGCTATGGCACATACTCTGGAGAGGGCCCCAGCCTTCACTGAGGAGGAGAGCCAGGCCCTGCTGGACAGGCTCCTTCCAGAGTACAGAAAAGTCTATGGGAAACCAGGGGAGGAGGTGAGTGTGCAGTCCACTGCCTTCCTAATTATGCATGTTGTCTGACTAGCAGTACTAGCAGTGTGTACACCAGTGGCAAGCAGTCTCAATGACTGCTTTCATCCCCCAAAGTGTGTAGGTATATGCAATGAATAGTTTTCTTGCTTATAAAGTGCATTATTGCAAGCTCAAACTATCCAGGCATTGTTAACATGTCAGACATGCATGTGCTTTTGCAATCCCCATGATTGCACTACCTGTGTAATTTATTTCCCTTTGTGATGATGACATGTCTATCCAAATGTGTGCTGCAGCAATCTGGGGCATGTCTGTTAATGTACTTTTCACTTTGTCCTGGTCACAGGTTGATGCCCACCAGAAGCAGGAGATCTGGCTGACCATCGCCCGGGCTGTTCATTCTGTGGGGGTCTACAAGCGCCGGATCCGCAACTGCCAGAAGAGGTGGCAGGACCATCGGGGCTGGACCCGGAGGATAGCTAGAGTCCAGCTGAAGCTGTCACCTCCAAGCAGGAGGGGTGGACACCGGACCCTGACTCCCCACATGCTACGGATCCTGGCAGTGGTCTTCCCGGACCTGGATAGGCAGCTGAAGGCCAGACAGCAGCAGGAAGGGGGTGAGTCCATGTCTGATCTGTGTACTATGTCTGACATTCAAATAGCAGTATTTTGTCCTGCTCACACTTCCACATTACGTAGCTCTTGTGGTCCCAAACTCAGGTCCCTCATTTGTGTGATGCACCCTCCTCATCTGTTCCACAGGTGTGGCCCCTCCAATCTGTTGCTTGTGTCACTAGGGCACTGTGTCCCTGCAGTCAGCTATGCTTCAGGTACTGGTCAGCATCAGTTCCCATGAATCTGTTGTCGGTTTCATGGGTGGGTCAATTTGTTATGTTATGTTATGTTAGGAGTATTTATATTGCGCACAGCTGCCCCAGCTAAGGGGCGTCCTGGCGCATGACCGGTAAACACACAACTAACACTGAATTGAAATCCCAGGAGGGGGAACATCTAGATAGGGGGAAAATGAAAACAAAAGGGTTTTTATGGCTTTACGAAAAAGGAAAAGATCGTCCATCGCACGAATCTCAAATGGAAGCGAGTTCCAAAGTGCTGCTGCTTTTACCCGAAAAGACCGACCACCAACTGTGGGTCAATTGTTGACACAATGCCTGAGATATGACATGTGATCTGTGTGTGCCCTTGAGATGTGTACCAATTGCTGGTTTGACTCGCAACATGTGGCTGGGGTATTCCAAACAAACCGATGCAGCAGGGGACTCCAATTTAGGGGCCTCAGGAGTATGTATGGCAAGTATGTCTCACTTGCTTAGCCACCTGACTACTGTCCAGGGCCAAACACTGTTTCACTTAGTCCTGGCCAGTCACGCCCCCTCAAGGGCATTTACAAACACTCTGTAATCCCACTTCTGTGTATGAAATTGCAGTTTGTGCTCAGTGGCATGTGCCCTCAGGTGTCTGCCTCTGTGTCATCAGGGTGTGGCGTGTTGCTACGTACAACTGGGGTGTCCATGATTCAGAGGGTCAGCATAACATCTGCGATGTGACTGTGAGAGGCACGACCTGTTTGACATATAGGTGTGTGATAATCTGACAGCGTACAATGGAGTATGCAACTGTGTCCTTCATGCAGCTGGGTTACATGTATGGCAGACTGTGATGTGTTAATGTACAGGGATTTGTGTTTGCTGACACTCATATGTCTGAATTGCATGATGTGGGGTCTTCTGGGTCCTGGATATGTTGTTTGAATGGGATAGACAAGTGCGCCGGTCATCTGCAGAGTTAGTTTTACCCCAGAGCTAGGATTGTGAGTCAGTGCATATTGTTGTTGTCTGGATGCCCTGCCCCTGTGACAGGAGACAGTGTTGACTGACTTTTAGGGAATCCCAGTGCCATGGCATTTAACTTGCTATGAGTGAGCCTGCATTGTGTTCAAGTGTGCACCATGCACAACATTGTGGCATTGACCATCAGGACAGGAGTACATCATAGTGTGTGTTGCTGGCATGCATCACAAGCATGTGGAATGAGTCTCTTCCCATCCCTTCATCTGGACACCTGGACTGAGTCAGTAGCAAGAGATGTGCTGTGTGTATAGTGACATACTCCTACATGTTCACTTGCATGTACAACTGATGTGTGGGTGGTGCATGTTGGCACATTGGGGTGTTAGCATTCAACATGCAACTGACATATGTGTGAAAGTCAAGGAGGGATATGTGTGCCATGGTTGATGTTGAGAATGACAATTGTCTTATCCTAAACAGTGTGTGCACTTTGAGCAGTGTTCAGCTGATGATTCCAGGGCTTGCCCTGTGATGTGATGGACTTACTGTGGTGTGTGCAGTCGGTGCAGGTGACTGATGTAGTTCTGTTACTTCCTATTCCTATCCAGATACATCCACGGCCACAGGAGGGGACCGCTCCATGGACCAGGAGGAGCCACAGAGCCTTACAGGGACAGAAGGAGAGGAGCTGGGTGGACCCAGTGGCACGGAGGGCGAGTTGAGCCACACAGAGGCGTCGTTAGTACCACCCCCCCCCCATTGGCCTTTTGTTAGAACAGACGTTTCACTTTTAATATTTTGAATAAAGCTTTTTTCTTTATCCCTGTGAACTTGATTTAGCTGTACATTATGTTGATGTTGTTTTACATGCCCTTGCACCTGTAATGCTTGGTTTACAATGTTGAATATTGATGTGTTGATGTGAGGTACTCCCTGTGTTCAATGAGATATGTATCCTATTCTGGTGGGTATCCATGTCATCCTTTGCAGCTACCTGGGTCTGTCAGGATCAACTATTTGTGTACATCTCTCTGTGAGCATTTCATTGGCATGGTCACATCTGTGGCTTGCACCCCTGCACATATGATGTGCTTCCCATTGTCCAATTTGTCACTTCCACATACTTTGTGCTCATCAACACTGGACCTACAGGTGTGTGCATCATTGTAATAGGAGCAACTGGGGCCTCTGTGCAACTTGTAAACATATGTTTTGGGTATGTGCAGATGACTTAGGGGAGACTCACATACCCAGGCTGTTGTGACCAGAGCCTTCATTGTGTGGTAACTGATGGCTGACTGACCAAGTGTTCTGCAGACATGAGTAGGCCTTGCGGTGAATATGTTTGGCACAGCTGGGCTCCCACAGGAGTGGTGTCCCCTCAAGTTAGTGTGTTGTCCAGTGACATGGCCTGGGCCCATGGTGTGTGTTGTATGAGCATGTGTGTGTGTCCACATCCCTGTTCATACACAGACAGTGTTCCCTTGATATGTTCCTGTTGTTGATGCTTGCTGAGTGGTACTGGGTTCATCCCACTACTTTTCCAATGGGCTATCAGGTGTGTGGGTGCATGAAACACTACTGTTAATTGGTGTATCATCATTGGTATTTGTCAGTTCTGAGTGGTGATGATGTTGTCAGACACAGATGGGACACAGTCAGGGTTCCTCAAGGCACTTTTTTGTTCGCAATATCATGTAGTTGTCCCTAGGTGGTAGTTTTCAGTGATTGAGACATTTGTATGTGTGTGTGACTGCTCCCACTTGTCGGGTTCACGGCTGCGATGCTGGCAGGTGTCAGCATGTGTGCCTTGTGTTTCTCCTTGGCATCTGCATTGTCTTGGGACTGTGGCAGGGATTCTGAAGGTTACATGAGCTTTGAGGTCATGGCCATGTACTGCATACTGTGCAGTATGTCTGTCATTCCCCAGGGTTGTAAACTGTCCTTGTGTGATGTGTCTGTGCACCTTAGCTCATCCCAACATTCCTGCGTTTGTCAAGGGTGCATGTGCAATGTCACCTGTCCATGTGGGCTTCACAGATACACATAGTTGCAGTTCAGGGTGTGTGGTGTTGAGGGTGAACTGATGTGAATTTTTGCATGGATGGTCCCCTAGCTCCCGTTTGTCCATGGATAAGGGGCCATGCTGAGTGATTTGTGTTTGTGTATGTGTGATGTACGTTTGTGGCACAGGACACTGGGTTTCCCAGTTTGTACAACATCTGCCTTTGTCATCACAGTGGAGGTGTCATGCATGCTTGTGTCACCCCAATGTCTGGTCCCTGGGGGTAGAGGTGTTGTATGTCAGTCTCTTGCTGTGTTAGTTGGTGTTCATTCCAGCTTGTGTCACATGTGTCGGTTGTGCTCCCTCTCATCTCCCAATGCCTGATTGACCACTGAGGGTGTCCCAATGATGGTTTACTTTTGTATGGCACTGTGTCCACATCTGTGTCACTGTGGTTCAGCCCCCCTCATGTGTTGTGTAGTTGCCTGGGGATACTGTGACACACACACACATGTTGTGTCCGATGTGCAGTGTGAGTTTGCCTGTTTGTGTTTGTGCATCTGCACAAGTGCATTGGAATTGCTGTTTTGAGCCTTTGTCTGGATGCTGTTTCTGTGATTTTGCATGCTGTCCCTGTCAGTCATTTCACATCATTGTGCACATTCATCCTGGTTGTTGGGTGCCATTGCTGGCATGGAATGTGAGTTTGTGAGCTGACACCTACAGTCTGCACGTGTTGTTTTGATTGGTGTGTCTATTTCCGAGATGTGTGCATGCTTGGTGATGGTCACTTCTGCTGTTGTGTCATTGTACGCTGTATGCATTGTCAGCCCCCATGTGTGGTGCTTGTCTGCACATGGCCGAGAGTGTGTTATGTTTTCACAGCACTGTTAGCCTCACCACATCTCTGTGTGTATGGGACACAACCACTAGTTTGCCCCAGAAGTGTTTGATGTGTTAGGAGCAGGGATCATACATGCTGTTTGTTATTTGCAGCTTTGACCATGACGACACTTACCTTTTGGTCACTGTGATGAGGGGGGTTTGGTCCCCATCACCACAATGCTCCACATCTGCTGCATTTTGCAAGCCCCCACTTAACTTCTGTTCTACACAGTGTGGTGGTGTTCTTTTTACATTGCCACAGTGCTATGGTGATGCTTGCCTTGTGTATGTCACACACTCATGTGTATGTCACACACTCATGTGTTGGTCACACATGTGCTGTTACTTACATTGTATGCTCGTAGCCATAATCACTGTTGTGGGCATTTGTCACAGACTACACACTGTTGTCATGATGTTATGGGGGATGTATTTGGCAGACATACCTGATGTTGGAGTATGCTGGATGTGTTGCGCATCACCCATCCTATGGCTGGGGGTGGCAGGGGTGATGGGCAACATAAGCACTATGGGTGGGGGTGGCAGGGGTGATGGGCAACAGGTCCCCTGTTAGTGGGGGTGGCAGGGGTGATTGTCAACATAAGCCCTATGGCTGGGTTTGGCAGGGGTGATGGGCAACATAAGCCCTATGGCTGGGGTGGCAGGGGTGATGGGCAACAGGTCCCCTGTCAGTGGGGGTGGCAGGGGTGATGGGCAACATCAGCCCTATGGCTGGGGGTGGCAGGGGTGATGGGCAACAAGTCCCCTGGAAGTGGGGGTGGCAGTGGTGATGGGCAACATAAGCCCTATGGCTGGGGGTGGTAGGGGTGATGGGCAACAGGTCCCCTGTGAGTGGGGGTGGCAGAGGTGATGGGCAACAGGTCCCCTGTGGGTGGGGGTGGCAGAGGTGATGGGCAACATCAACCCTATGGCTGGGGGTGGCAGGGGTGATGGGCAACAGGTCCCCTGTGAGTGGGGGTGGCAGGGGTGATGGGCAACATAAGCCCTATGGCTGGGGGTGGCAGGGGTGATGGGCAACAGGTTCCCTGTGAGTGGGGGTGGCAGGGGTGATGGGCAACAGGTCCCCTGTGAGTGGGGGTGGCAGAGGTGATGGGCAACATCAGCCCAATGGCCGGGGGTGGCAGGGGTGATGGGCAACAGGTCCCCTGTGAGTGGGGGTGGCAGGGGTGATGGGCAACATAAGCCCTATGGCTGGGGGTTGCAGGGGTGATGGGCAACATAAGCACTATGGGTGGGGGTGGTAGGGGAGATGGGCAACAGGTCCCCTGTGAGTGGGGTTGGCAGGGGTGTTGGGCAACATAAGCCCTATAGCTGGGGGTGGCAAAGGTGATGGGCAATATAAGCACTATGGGTGGGGGTGGCAGGGGTGATGGGCAACAGGGCCTCTGTGAGTGGGGGTGGCAGGGGTGTTGGGCAACATAAGCCCTATGGCTGGGGGTGGCAGGGGTGATGGGCAACATCAGCCCTATGGCTGGGGGTGGCAGGGGTGATGGGCAACATAAGCCCTATGGCTGGGGTGGCAGGGGTGATGGGCAACAGGTCCCCTGTCAGTGGGGGTGGCAGGGGTGATGGGCAACATCAGCCCTATGGCTGGGGGTGGCAGGGGTGATGGGCAACAAGTCCCCTGGAAGTGGGGGTGGCAGGGGTGATGGGCAACATAAGCCCTATGGCTGGGGGTGGTAGGGGTGATGGGCAACAGGTCCCCTGTGAGTGGGGGTGGCAGAGGTGATGGGCAACAGGTCCCCTGTGGGTGGGGGTGGCAGAGGTGATGGGCAACATCAACCCTATGGCTGGGGGTGGCAGGGGTGATGGGCAACAGGTCCCCTGTGAGTGGGGGTGGCAGGGGTGATGGGCAACATAAGCCCTATGGCTGGGGGTGGCAGGGGTGATGGGCAACAGGTTCCCTGTGAGTGGGGGTGGCAGGGGTGATGGGCAACAGGTCCCCTGTGAGTGGGGGTGGCAGAGGTGATGGGCAACATCAGCCCAATGGCCGGGGGTGGCAGGGGTGATGGGCAACAGGTCCCCTGTGAGTGGGGGTGGCAGGGGTGATGGGCAACATAAGCCCTATGGCTGGGGGTGGCAGGGGTGATGGGCAACATAAGCACTATGGGTGGGGGTGGTAGGGGAGATGGGCAACAGGTCCCCTGTGAGTGGGGTTGGCAGGGGTGTTGGGCAACATAAGCCCTATAGCTGGGGGTGGCAAAGGTGATGGGCAATATAAGCACTATGGGTGGGGGTGGCAGGGGTGATGGGCAACAGGGCCTCTGTGAGTGGGGGTGGCAGGGGTGATGGGCAACATAAGCCCTATGGCTGGGGGTGGCAGGGGTGATGGGCAACATCAGCCCTATGGCTGGGGGTGGCAGGGGTGATGGCCAACAGGTCCCCTGTGAGTGGGGGTGGCAGGGGTGATGGGCAACAGGTCCCCTGTGAGTGGGGGTGGCAGTAGTGATGGGCAACAGATCCAATATCCACTATGGGTGGGGGTGTTTATGGTGCTGGCTATGGAACCCCTATGGTGGGCTGTTGTTAGTGGCCAGGATGTGGATCCCCTGTGTGTGTGTGCCATTTTGCATGTACGTGTCGTTTGTTTGTGTTGTAGGTGTCTGACTTACCGCCCCTTTTTTTCACCACTCAGCAAACGAGACTACTTGTTAAAAAACCATAGATATTCGCTTAAAAAACAAAATTTGCAGGGACGTTATAGTTAGGAAATAGAATTAAAAATCCTTAGAAATTCAATGAAAAACACAAAGGTTACAGGGACATTATAGATAGGATCAGATTTAAATCATACAAAACCAGTGAAATTCAGCGGTTATAGTCACATGAGCTAACTATAACGTAGGCCCCTGAAATGCACTGCTTATGACCTCACATATTACATCACTCATGACATGGTCAGTGACGTCACTGATAACATTACTGATGACATCTCAAATGACATCACTGAGGACATGATCCACAGAACCACTAACACCCACTCACACCCCCATACAACCTCTCATAATGCCACTCCCATACAACCACTCACATACCCATTCACAGACCAATACCAGTATTCACACACCCACTCACTCCTCCATAGAGGAACTCACACATCTACTCACTCGCTCATACAGCTACTCACACAACCATTCACTCACTCATACAGCCAGTCACTCACTCATACAGCCACTCACATAGCCACACATTCACCCATACAGCTACTGACACACCCACTTATTAACCTACACAGCCACTCACACACACACTCACTCACTCATACAGCCCTTGAGCACATCCGTTCACTTACCCATACAGCCATTCACACAGATACTTACCCTCCAATATAGCCACTCACATACCAACTCACTTAACCAAATACCCACATGGCCACTTACAATATATACACTTGATATATATATATAAACTTCCCAGCATATTCCGAACTTTACTTATGGCACAGCTATTTCTAAGCCTGGGTGGAGTTCACGGAGTTCCGCTATGCCGAAGTCCACATAGTGCAAAAAAATACTCAGCCGAGCTACGTGGAGCTCTTTTTCAGCAGCAGAGTTTCTTTAGATAAATGTCGTTTGCAGTGATTTTCAGTGCCGTGTGCTTGTCCGCACTGTGCAATCATAGCGAGAGGCACCATGCACAGCGCAAGCGGGCGCTGCTTCCTTTCTGCCACTCGAGTAGATTTTTACTCAAGCAGCAGCTTTCTCAAAGCGAACAGATGGTTTCTCAATGTGAGCGATCACGAGCATACGCAACCACTCGTAATGAGAAATCTGACCGCCTGCGTTGAGACATCTCGCCGGCAGGTTGATTTTCCATGCTCACGCTCACCAACTAGATGTTGTCGATCGAGAACGAGGAAAAATATCGCTGGGAGGTGGATTTTCCTCACTCGCGCTCACCAGCTTGCCATTGATGAAGGCGAGTGAGGGAAAAAACTGTGAAATTTGAAGGAGCATTAGAGCCCTACACCATCTCCTATATAAATCTTGATTGCCATGTACTTTACTGAAAACTTGTAAAGACATTGATTTATAATGCTCTGCACTGGAGAAACAAGCCTGACACACAAAGTATGTTTTTAATAAAACTCTATCTTGCACAATTGTCTATGTTTACATTTCAATATTCAAATCTCTGTAAAATAATTGTTTTTCCAAAATATTTAATGAATATATTTTAGTGTAATGGTTTTAAAAGACTAAAGACTTGGAAAGAATATATAATTCCGCATTTCGGTTTCCTTGCAGCCTTGATCACAAACACAGAAGCACCATCTTGTTTTTGTATTTCACCACTCGAAAGTGACATCATCATAGACAATGAAAACTTTCTTACTGTATCTTATCTCGTCTATATATACATAAGAAACAGCACATTGTCCTATCACATATTCTAAATAGGCCTGGGCGGTGAACTTTGCACCGTTCGCGGAGTTTGCGGAGTTTTCTGCACTCTGCACTCCGCGGAGCACGCGGAGTGCAGAAAACTCCGCTTCACGATGTGCAGCAGAGTTTTTTCCCAGCTTATGATCGCGAATGGTAAGTTCGCAATCACGAACAGTAGGTTCGCATGCGCGAGCTGACGCTCGGGTAGAATTTCTACCCTAGCGGCAGGATACCAACACAAACTGCAGTTCGCACTGTACTCCGTCACTCTCGGAACTTCGCAGAGATTTTTTGTAACTTCGTGGAGTTCCGCGCAGCAAAACTCCACAAACTACACTCAGGCTAAATTCTAAACTGCTTACTTAACCAACTCATCATGGTTAAACCACATGTTATTCTTACATCAATGTAAAATATATACGAACCATAGCTTAAAGAATTATTTTAGCTTGAAAATAAATTAATTATTATTTTTACATAATTCCTTAATTAAAAATCATTATATAAAAATCTTTTAAATATAGCCCAAGTCAGCAACACATAAAGGCCCAGATGTACAAGGTGGCTTTTGCGACTCCCAAATTGGGAAAAATTGCTAAACAGAGACACTGTTGGCGATTCTCAATGAGGTCGCAATTTGCATGCCTCATCAATATTCATGAGGCACTCGCAATTTGCAACCCCATTGAGAATGGTTGGACCTCCCAGGTATGGTGGCCTGCTGGGCTCAACTGGCCCCCATGTGTGGGACTGCTTTCAAATAAAGCAGTTTTCTTTTTAAATGCGGCCCGTTTTCCTTAAAGAAAACGGGATGCTTTTTTTTTTTTTTAAATGAAACGTTTTCGTTTAATTTTTTAAGGGCAGGTAGTGGTCCCTGGGACTACTGCCTTCCCCATAAAAATAATTTCCCAAAGGGACCCCTTCCCATTTGCTACTACATTACCACCCTCTTGATGTGGGCGGTAAATTGCGAGTGTTTTGCGACTGCAATTGCGGTAGCAAAACATTCTTATATAGGGTAGCGAGTCGCAATTAGGAAGGGACGCCCTTGGAGCACCCCTTCCTATTGGTGAGTCGCAAATCCTATTTAGTGAGTTGCAAATAAACTGTGACTCGCTAAATAGGGTTTATACATGCCCCTGCAGGTTTTTGCATGCACAAACGGGTTGCAAACCCGTATACGCGTGCACAAATGGGTAGTACATCTGGCCCAAAATGCTTAACATTTTCCTTGCTAACTATTTAGGCTCTTACAATTGCGGTCCCCCCTCTATTGACAACACAATGAAGCCCAAATTGGCAGGCTTTGCGAACTCCTAGTATTATCAAACACTACCGGTAAGGTGTTGATTGTTGTAAGAAAATGGTCCACTTAGCTGTGTAGCCTGCACAAGAAATGGGTCCACATTTGTTCTCCAATGAGAATCAAACATCCCACTGTAATGCTTGCCTGTCTCAGGGTAGAGAAGCGGAGCAGTTCAAGGCCACTCAAGGGAGGTGATGTGTGCTAGTAATAATCATTCGAGGGCATACAATGCTAACACTCAATAAATGAATTTCCACTCAGTGCCTTTTCTTTTGAAAAAGGAAAAGTACATTATGACACACCATACTCAATACTACGCAGGAAACTACAAATATATACAAGCTCATGCTAATAATTTTAGATGACAATGTTTAATCTCTTTTGACCCTCCAAAAGGGGTCTAGTTCAACAAACCACATTTAAACACATTCACTTGAACTTAAATGAAAGAATTGAATATAACTTGAAATGTACACACTAAATTGAGGCAATAAAGCATGTATACTTTGATCACAAGCGGCTGTCAGCATTATTATTTCACTGAAGTTTTTGCAAGAAAAATGTATATGCATGTCTGAATGATTTGTGTACTCATAGTAACTTTTATCATGAAAAACACAATTAAAACGTAGCCCCTAGAGACCATCACACTTTATCACTATAGCTTGTGATTACATACTTTTGCCCCTAGTGGGTGTTGCACAGCATTAAAACCCATGCCAAACACCTTCAGGCCACAGAGACTGCAGCCATAGACATTGCATCTAGAGGTCGCTGCTCTGATAGCCAAAGAACACACGCTCCAACCTGGGGAGTGCCTAAAAATGCCTGGCAAACTCCTGGTAGTTCTTTTGGAGTCCCATCCATTTTAGGGTGGGGGATCTGGAAATCATTTTGGGGGAGGCTGTGCTTCTCCTGCAGCTGTCACTGCACTTTGCCATTCTGTTAATGGTGACCTCGCCTTCATGGGACCATCACAAAGTCTAAAACGTTTAGATTCAATACAAAGTAGGCAAGCCCCACTGGAATTATGGGGCACTCCTTGGAGCTTTGTGTATATTAAATAAGCTCCTCTGCGCTAGTCCTTTATTGAGGGACAGCTCAGGGAACCCACCCCTGGCTGTCCCCCGCAAGCTTCCCACACAAGCAGCAGGCAGCACTACTGAGTGCTGGTGTGGGAGAGGCAGTTCACTTCTGCTATGTCCACTCTGGCAAGCAGGGAGCTGCACTTATGGTGGCCTCCCACTCCCCTCAGTCAGGGGGAGCAGGGTGGGCAAGCCACATAGCAGTATTGCTCCCCATTTCTCTTCTTCTCAGGCCCAGGGATAGGCCCCTTCCTGTACTCTCATGGAGGGGAAATATGATGGAACTCCACCATGGTCTCTGCAGCTCGGCACTTGAAGAAGCACGATAGAGCGTCCCCCACTTCAATCAGCATTCGGGAGTTGGGGTCCCTGGCCCTCAGATGAATAAAATGGCCTAGGGGTCGGGGTCCCCAGAGCCCTTGGATAATGGGAAGGGGGCCCCATACATGCCCCCCTCCCAGCCTGATAATTAGGCCTCGATTCTGGTGGCAACCCCCATGCCCTGTCCAAACCTGGGGATCTAGAAAGGCTCTGGCAAAGAAGCTCCAAGCTCAAACCATTTGCAGTCACATATCTCGGGAAACCCATTGGGACGTTTTACTTGGTTCTGTTTTCCGGCTTGCTCCTGGTGGCGAACCCAAGCCACCTGGAGCACTTTCTAAAGGCCTGCTGGCCTTAAAGGGGACAAGCTTCTCAGGGATCTAGTTTCTCTGGCTCCTTGCACCAGCCTTTCACTTTGTTTTTCCCTTGGGCATCACTCCTACTCGGTGCTGAAGTCTAGTCTTTCCCCCAACTAGTCATCAGAAGATGTAAGGGGACTAGCTTCCCTGGTGCTGGGAAGAGCCCAACTGGCCCCAGGGTCAATTAGAATCAGACTCCTTAGTCCAGATGGCCATCAGGGGGTTCTTCCTTCCAATTATCTATGGTGGCGCCTCTATTTCAAATGCCCTGCAGACAAGAACACAGAAGAGAGAGTGCACTCCCCTGCTCAGGCCTTTTAAGTCGAGGTTGGAGGTTTCAGCAGGGATGCACCTATAGCCTATCCTGGGGTGCCACATCACCTCTCTGCCCCTGTTTCAACCTTCCTGCACAGACTGCTGGGATATTTAAAAATGGAGTCATTCAGGAGTCAATTGCCACAATTGCTCTGTGGTCTGAGCTCCACCCAACGCTGACATTACTTCAAAGGGAGCCTCCTCCTGGGATCGCTCCAGAGGTCTGGACTCTCTCCTTTCTTTAGTGGGCTTGGGCAGGCCCCTTCCCTGGCACAGTGGGACAGCTGGCTGATTGATGCAGTGCATTCAGCCACACCCCTTTCCACCTCAGGAGCTGACTTAAGCACTGTTAATTGTTGCCTTTGTGTGGGGAGGTCTTTGTTCCTGCTGCTGGAGAGAAATGTAATTAACTTGGCACAGCAGGGTGACAAAAAACGTGGGCTCTGATCCTGAGCTAAGCCAGAGAAATATGATATTCCTCAATGTCCCAGAAGTTGTAAAGATATGTCCTTTGATTTTGCAGAATTAATCTTTTCATATAGGTTAAGCTCTAAATGTGTCTGTAGGCCAAGGGGAAGCAAAGCTACACTCTAAGGCAGCTCTCTACATGTGGGTATAATGGAGTGTCACTGCAGACAAGATAGTATACCACATTGACTTTCCCTATGAGAGCACCCTAAAATGATGAGGCTTCCCCCAGGTCAATACCTAATCCTGCAGAGTCCCCTCTGTTCCAGGTTACCTGTGTGCAGTTACTGTTCTGCACACATCAGGAGTCTCCCATGAACAGCCTTAACACATGTGAACACGACTAACCAAATGCATCTTACACTTGCTGCATTGCAGCTGCCTTATCTTAAAAGGTGAACACTGGCGGTAACCACACGCATTCCATTTGCCATGAGTTTACCATGGATGAACCCCAGGTTATGAGGCTCTAAATGTGTCTGTAGGCCAAGGGGAAGCAAAGCTACACTCTAAGGCAGCTCTCTCCATGTGGGTATAATGGAGTGTCACTGCAGACAAGATAGTATACCACATTGACTTTCCCTATGAGAGCACCCTAAAATGATGAGGCTTCCCCCAGGTCAATACCTAATCCTGCAGAGTCCCCTCTGTTCCAGGTTACCTGTGTGCAGTTACTGTTCTGCACACATCAGGAGTCTCCCATGAACAGCCTTAACACATGTGAACACGACTAACCAAATGCATCTTACACTTGCTGCATTGCAGCTGCCTTATCTTAAAAGGTGAACACTGGCGGTAACCACACACATTCCATTCGCCATGAGTTTACCATGGATGAACCCCAGGTTATGAGGCTCTCCCACAGCAAAGGGTTGAAACCCAGGTGATCAAAAAGTGAAAATCTGTGTGGTTTAGATAGGCAGAGCCATCTTCTCACAACTTATTTTCCAACAATATAAACAAATTGCCAGTGTTGCTCTTATGCTCATGTGCCTCTCATTGTCTTCTTACTGATTATTCTCTCTAAAGTGACAAATGCAAAAAAGTGGTTAAAAGTGCAAAATATTAAAATTCTACAAAACTGCCTCTCACTAGTTAAAAGAAATTACTAGCAGAGCTACATGTATGTCGAAATTCTCTTCTGTATTCAACCCACAGGGAGGGTTTGTATTTAACTCAATTATGAATCGGGCTCGAGTTGCCTCGGTGGCTTCTCCCTGTTGCCCCCTCTACTATTCATACATACAGCATCAACTACAAAATATACCAGTTCTAGCACATTACTCATAAGAATTTCTTCAAAATGGCAAGCTTCTAGATATCTTCTGTCTTTGTTCTTTATAGCTCTCATATGCCGCAATATTCTCTTATGGGCCGGGAGTATAGTGCTTCCCACATACATACATTTACTGGGACACTGAAGGGTGTAAACTGCATGATCAGTCTTACAATGTAAGTAATCTCTTATTTTCAGAGGTCCTCCCTTCTTGCCCTGACTCCAGATGCACTACAGGGGGATATGAAGCCCTTTGTGTGGGGACAGGGCACAGCCTATTCAGGTCTAAGTGTGAGGTACTGCAGAGTTCCTCTTTGCCATCCTCCCAGGATGGTCCATCAAGTCACACCTAAGTTCTCATTGTGTGTGGTTGTCTAGGTGGAATACACAAAGTCCAGCGGTCACCCCCTCAGACATGTATATGAGACAGTTTGCAGGTAGACAGGGCTCAGAGCAGAAAAATGCAGTTTTTCTAAAAGTGGTATTTTTAAAATTGTAATGATAAATATGTCTTTGGCATTGAAGAGGATTTATCGTTACAATTCCATAGGTACAAAACATAGGGGATCTACCTCCTTCTAATTGGTAATTACAGCTCCTTAGATGTATTAAGGAATTCATTGTTATCCTGTGGGAGGGGTAGGCCTCATATTAGTGAAAAATGAATCTGGTAATTTTTCACTACCAGGACATGTAAAACACACAACTACATGTCCTAACTTCTATTTACACAGCACCCTGCCCAATGGGCTACCTAGACCCTACTTAAGGGGTGACATATATGCAATAAAAGGGGATTGTAAGGCATGGGAGTAGGTTTTAAATGCCAAGTCAACATGACAGTGTAAACTGCACACACAGTCTCTGAAGTGACAGGCCGTAGTCATGTTCAAGGGGCTACTTAAGTGGGTGGCACAATCAGTGCTGCAGGCCCATTAGTAGCATTTAATTCACAAGCCCTGGGCACATGTATAGCACTCTACTAGGGACTAATAGGTACATTAAATATGCCAATTGTGGATAAGTAAATCAGACAATTTTTAAGGGAGTGAGCACATGCAATTTTGCACTGGGTACAGTGGTAAAGTGCACAGAGTCCTATGGCCAACAAAAACAAATTCAGCAAAATTGGAGGCTAACAGGAATTTATTTTGGGAGAAGACCACCCTAAGGCTGGCAGTTAAAGGTCTAACAGACTCCATAAAATGTTTTCAAAACATAAGAATTAGAGGTGAAGGTTCTCTGTGAAAAATAGTAAAGCTGTGTCCCCCCACATACATGAGGTACAGTGAAGAAGAGGTGGTGCCCATCCCACTGAGCCAAAGATAACTATTCTTAAAAGGACACAGTCACATTCAACACACTCATAGAAACCTCAGGTGTTTGTGAGGGGGGCCATCCTGTCAGAGTCCTTAAAATTATCATGATGCCGGCTATAACAAGGGAAACCAAAGCAGAAACACTTAGGGCCTGATTAACAAAGATAAAGTTAGACCAAGGGGGAGATGTACGACACTTGTATTTAGCGAGTCGCAAATTGCATCAAATTGCGCGATTTGCGACCCCATTAGGAATTGCCAGCAGTCATAGGGATGGTGGCCTGCTGGGGTCAGCAGACCACCATGTCTGTGACTGCTTTTCCAATGAAGCAGTTTTTTTTTAATGCAGACCGTTTTCCTTAAAGGAAAATGGGATGCATTTAAAAAAGACAAATTAAACTTTTCAGTTTCATTTTTTAAGGGCAGGCAGTGGTCCCTGGGACTTTTAAAAAGGGTGGTAAAGTGCAAATCTTTTGCAACCGCAAATGCAGTCGCAAAACAATCATACATAGGTGTGAGACTCGCTATTAGGAATGGAAGCCCTTGGCAAGCCCCTTCGTAATAGCGAATCTCAAACCATATTTTGTGAGTCGCTAATATGTTAGCGACTTGTAAAATATTGTTTATACACAGGCTGACCTTTTATGCGGTCGCAAATGGACCGAATTCCTGTTTGCGAGCGCAAAAAACAGTCGTACATCTGCCCCAAAAGTCTGACTTAGACCAAAAGTGTAACTTTACTAATTTTCAGTATACACAAAGGTAAGTTAAGACTGATTTGCATACAGCTGGGTGAAAATCGGGATGGCATAGTGAACAAAAGAACGATGGATTAAACCCAGATATCTTGACTGGGGGTGAGTGGTTGAAAAGTTTCAGCACTCCGTCTATCTTCTTGTTGTTTTTGCTATGTTCACCCTAAGTGTCCAAGGGTATGCCCAGATGTGGGTCTCTTGCTTGCTGGGCCACTGGATTCAAGATAGCCTGGCTGTTGATGGGGTGATTTTGTGAAACCGGTCCCAGGATGCTTGCTTCCAAACCAGGGAGGACACAGCCAGGCCATTCCAGCTAGATTATTCCCATGAGAAGCAGGGTCAAGCCTGATTTGAATATGGCTGGTTCCAAACTGGAGTGGCATAGTGAGCAAAAGAATGATGGATTAAAACCAGATCTCTTGGCTTGGAGTGTGTTCTTGAAAAGTTTCAGCACTCAGTCCATTATCTTGTTGTTTTTGCTATGTTCACCCTAAGTGGCCAAGGGTATGCCCAGACGTGGTCCCTTGTTGCTGTGCCACTGGATTCAAACAAGCCTGGCTGATGAGGGGTGATACCTCCAAAACAGTCCCAGGATGCTTGCTTGTTTCCGGTCCAGCGAGAACCTGCCCTGGCAGTTCTGGCTGGACTGTTTCCATGAGGAGCAGGGTCAAGACTGATTTGCATATGGCTGGGTCTAAACTGGGATGGCATAGTGAGCAAAAGACCGATGGATTAAACCCAGATCTCTTAACTGGGGTGAGTGGTTGAAACGTTTCAGGATTCCGTCCATCATCTTGTCCATCATCTTGCATTTGCTATGTTCGTCCTGAGTGGCTGAGAACATGCCCGTATGTGGGTCCCTTGATTGCTGTGACACTGGATTCAAGCTAATCAGGCTGATGAGGAGCAATATATTTTCAAAAGTTCATAATCTATTACTGAGATCATGAGAAATTACTCTGTAGCCACAAATAATCTATGTGCCCATAAATAATATGATTGTGTTCATGTTACAAAAGACTAGCTGCACAGCAAGCAAAAGCTGCACCTGTTCTTTAGAGTGATAAACACTTGAATAAATGCACATTTATGGTAATAGAACAGTAAAAATAATGTAATTTTTAGGTCTGGTTTAGAGGTAATCGAATATCATCATAAAAAAAATACATACATATGTACGTACATACTTTTTCACTCCATGTCCACAACAGCACGCAGCATGGGGCAATGGACCAGCCATTGGTTCTCTTGCTCTAAACTGAAGTGCACTTCAGTGCAGTGAATCCTGGCAATACTTTACTATCACGTTGTTTTCTTCTTTCAATTCTGTATCCCTTTTTAGTTGGTATAGTCATCCTTTTGCAAATAAACTATATCTTCGGATTACTGTAATTCTAAGCCAACAGTACCTTTTCTACGTGTCAGTGAGAATTATATTTTTCTCTGAAATGCATTAAACCTGAATATCTGACGTCTCTACAGACTGCTGTTAAGCATCCATACTGTTCCATTAAAATTATATGCAATGGTTATTTTTGTTTATTTTATTTTTTTCTGACATACCGTTGCAGTAATAAAAACAGGTTTTGCCAAAGCTTGCCAAGGCACAACATATTGGATTTGCAAAGGCTTATTTATTAATGAGCCAGCACATGATGACCTACACTGTTCAAATCCACATAAAAATGATGTTCAAGAAAATACAATAAAACAGAGTTGATATTATTTGCCAGAGTTTTACTACCCTATGTTGTTGTAAATCGAATACAGATTCGACTGCTTCTCAGATATTCAAGGGTGTAGTCATTTGCATTATAGTGCTACTATTAGGATGCTTACAGTGACAGCCAGACTGGCATGCCCCATGCTAGTTTCTACATTCTACCCCTTTGAAAAGCATATTTGAGAAGAAAGCATATCCAGTGTGGAGGCACTAATCACATGCTGGTTTCCACACACATGGGGGGGCTCAAAACCACGGCCACAATTCAAGCTGACATATTCCTGGTGCATAAAGTGCTTCTGCCATTCTACATTGTGGCCACCCACTTTGTACAGCACCATTCCCGCCCTATTCCCCCAGTATACAAATTATAAAGCAAGACATGTTTATGTGAGGATGCTTTGTTGGCGAGTTACCATGTCACACACAAGTCACAGGATGCAGAGTAATGGGGTTGTCGCATTGTTGGCACAGAGCACTCTGGCACACACCCATCGAGCACTCCCCTAGCTGCGTATGAGCATGCCATCAACTGTCTTTTGTCAGACAGTCAACGCTGGTCCTGCACCCTCAGATTACCTCTCTAGAGATTGCCTCACCCACTCTCCAAAGACGTCTGCACCCGGCACCCAAGGCATCTCTCCCTGGGTCTGTACTACTGATGCAAGACAGTTTCCTTATTCGTACAGGGCGCATCTTTTGAAAAGTGTGCCCTGCGTAACAAGGATAGTGCACCATGTTAGAATGAACGCGCTGTCCCCAGGGCAGCCACAAACACGAGCAAGCCCAAGGTAGCAAGTTGAAGTGAAGTGTGGCGCAGCTGTTTAAAAGCTGCTCTGTGTTTCGCTGTGCAGGTGGTTACCCGCCTGCACTTTTAAGGGGAATGAGAGATCCCCTTTCAGATGGGTGCAGTGAGTGACTACACCCCTCCAACAGGGGATGTCTGAGGGGTCATTGCACCCTGTTTCACCCACCCAGAAGGCTGCCTTTCAGGAGGCATACTGAAAGTGCACCACCTTTTTGTGGTGCACTTTCAGTGCATCTCTTGGAGGCATGTTTCCCTCTGCACCCACATCGGTAGTGCGGTCTAGTCGCAGAGGCAAAGTGATTTCCACATTTGCATGGGACCATGCCCCCATGTAAATGAGAGAACGCCGTCTCATGATAGCGCTGGTGGAACATGTGCACCAGCACTATCTGTATTACAGAAGGGGACGCACAAGCATCCGCAGCCCCTTCTGTGATACCATTGTGCCACCGGGGTGCTGAAAGCGGGTGTTTACGCCCGTAGCACCACCGGGGCACAATGTATAATGCAGGCTCTGGAGCGCAGCTGCCAATCATCTGCTGGGAACTGCTGAATCATGCAATCCCATGGCGAGTACTCACGTCTACCACGAATGGAATGCTTCCACCTACATAGCAGCAAGATCTGAAGCTGCTCCCCCTAATTAAAGGGACAAAAGAGGACAGCTAATAGAGCTTTTTGCATGATGACACCTGTCATAACACCATACCACAATTTTACAATTTTGTGAATCATTTTACTATTACAATTTATGCTGCTTATACAAAAAGTGAACATTTGGGATCTTTTGTTTTTTTGCAGGAGTGTTTTTCTTACCTCACATCAGTGCTTAATTTGTAGAACAATAAGTGCCAATGCCCACAGCTCTGCTCCGACACCCATGCAAAATACCAAGGATTTGCAGGCTGTAATCCAGCTCATGCTTCTTTAGTTCTCTACAATCAATCAAAGCCATTTGCAGAGCGTGCAGGTGCCTCAAACCGAGGCGTCCCCGTGCTAAAAGCAGACTGAAGAACTGACTTTACCATTGCTATCTACACTTGATCAAAGAGCCAGGCTTTTAAATCCCTTCTGAAACCGAATTCAGACTTTGCCATATGCAGATGGAGAGGCAGGGTGTTCCAAAGCTTAGCCGTCAGTACTGAGAAGGACATCCCACCACGTCCAGCCTTCGAAAACCTTGGGAAACGCAGAAGTCTCAAATGATTAGATGTCAAGTCTCTCACCTGCTGGTACTGTCTGATCCTGTTTCTCAGGTATAGTAGCCCTTTGCCCCTAATGACACTCGCTGTCCCTTTACCTCACTCTTACAGGTTTCTAATTTCTGTCTTTGCGACTTTTTTTGTCTTTGTCTTTCTCCTTCTTTCCCCTTTGTGCATTTTTCCTTTCCTGCTCTCGGGAAATGTCCAGTGTGCAAAAATAGGTGTCAGTCCTTAAAAATGAGTGTCAGTAGAATCTACCAGCCACCACCAGCTCAAATTAAGCACTACCTGCCATGGGAACATGTGCTGCAAATTCAAGCTGACTACTTGATTAACAGCAATAATGTCAGTCTCAGAGTGGGGACATCAATGAGCATTCAAGAATAGCATTGTCCATGGGCAAAGCAGCACAGTGCACTCTGAATTCAGGGCAAAATGTAAAACATTTTAAACTCACATTACCCAATAATAACTCAATGCCCTAGGACTATATTGCACCCAAAGTGTGCCAGATGAGCACCTCGCCACATAAACACTGTAAATAGATTCAATTTATTAATGCAGAAAGAAGTATGATAACAAAGGAAATCTAATTACCTTTCACAGCGCCTGGGAGGAGGGGGCTTCGTGAACAAAGACTTGATAGAAGGCTGGATTGTTTCTTCATTTACAGAAGCCAGAATGCCAAATACCACATCCCCTTCCCTGGAGTACAGCTCCACGTTTGGTAGTGAGAGTTCACAAGGCAGTGGTGCGCCATCAGATGCAGCAGTGGACGCAGTTGCCCACAAGACCATAATAATTATCAAGTATGTAATATCCATTTCCAAGTTTGGATCTTACTACCTAGAGATGCTCCTCAAGCTACACAAACAAAATGATGGTCAGTGTGGGAGAGCAAGGTAGTTGCTTTGGTCTAAGAACATGTTCTCGGCTATCATAACCTATTGATTACTGTTTTCAAACCTGATATAAAAGTTAATCACATCACTCATTAAAGCACACCCAACAGCCTAGCAGTGGTAATCCATTATTATTGTAATACAAATTAACATAAACTATTGACTCTTGAACACCCCATTACCAGTTGTTGAAAGAGGACAGCTGTCACACATGAATATACCTTCTTAGTAGGGAGTAGTATAGTAGCCGTTTTGATGTCCTTGACTAGTTACGCTGAACAAGGCTGTTTACAGCCTACTCAGCCAAGTACTTCCCCAGTGCAACTTCCACTCTGGTGAACCCCCACTTTGTAACCACTAACACATCAGCGCAATGACGCCCCAACATTCAATGACCTCATTGGCCTGATGGCAAAGACATAATTATAACAGAAGGTGCATTTTTAGCAAACATTGGACACCATGAATTCAACAATTCAAAGAAGTTTAAGAGAGCTGCAAAAAATACTAGGAGTCAAAAAAGAATTAATTTGCTAAAAATAAGTCATTAAGTTCTCTTGAGATGACCAGCGCACTATTAGTTTTTGTTACATTCTTAAAACAAAATGCATGTTGTAGATTCCTGGCATTGTCTTTCAGTGCTGGTATAGGCTTGAACCCATGGCAAGGTTTCCTGCTGCAGTGTAGAAGTTAAGTTTGGTAAGGACATTGTTGGTATGACTGAGGATGGAGGGTAAATGGATTGGGGAGTTCCCACCTGTCCTCCAGCTTCCTGCCATATTGTGTTAGACCACGGGGACTGGATGCAGGAGATAGATTAGGAAATATGTGGCAGCTTAGTGAGCATAGCACAAACACAATCTTAATATGTATGTTCACTTGGATCATACCATTGTGTTCACTGTCACAAATCAGAACCATCCTCCCTATGCAACTCCTAATGAAGGTATGTGTGCATGGCAAAGACATTAACTGATCCATTATTAATTACCCTTAACAACTGATTGTGCACATGGTCTCTCTACCCATTTCCTCACTCTCTTCATTCATCCAGCACTATGTCTCAACAGAGGTAGAACAAAACACAGTTTCTGAGCGTAGGTACCATAAAGTGTATTTTTGGCATCCTCATCTTGTGCTACAGATGTCTAGAGCACCCAACGGGAATTGTACTACACTCCTTTGATACAGCCTTCAAAACCACTCGTCCCTGATTCATCTGGCCCAGTACAGCTCCTTAAGCTGGGCTAGTGGCCAGTGGTCAAGGACTGCATCTTTGCAACCGACTTGTGGCCTCACACTTCACCTGAGAGACATGCGGTTATAACATCTCAATGAATGGACAGACTCGAATCTATGATGAATAAGGAGAGTACATCTGTCCACATATACCATTTCCTACTTCACACTATTGCAATAGGAGAACAAAGCCTGTGAGATTTCCATATTCAGGGTACAATATGTCAGCCTGTACAGAACTGAATTATGGGGAAGTGAAATCGTCAGGTGCTGTTTTCAAGGGAAATCTATTTTGCTAGATCACTTTTATAGTTGCCGAAAAGCACATGTCTGGTGCCTTTCTTCTATGACACAGATCTCAAGAAAATTGATCACATCCTTGTCTTAAGACCATTCTTATTTTGAGTCAGATTGTGGACAACAGCTGTGCTTGACCTTTATAGGGCTTGTCTATTAGAAATCTTATCTCTAGGTAAGACAGTTACACTGTCCTGGTTAGGCTATGAAAAGCATTGGTTAAGTATCCTGTGGTTAGAAACCATGTGGTAGAAACCTTGGTCTATGCACCAGACATCCTAAGGCACTTGGAAAGTTTATTAGCACTGTGGTGTGTGCAGGAGTTATCAGTGTCCACAAAATATAGTTTAACTGATACACGTTTGGAGTTTAAACTATTTCCACCCACATTTTGATGATGTATCTAGATGAAATATTTCCAAACAAAAACACTTTTTATGAAATGTAGGTTTGATAGGATGCATATGACAAGTAAATGGAAGAATCGCTTTCATGATGAGACTAACAGGTGTGATATGTGCATTCATATTATTATTGCCCGGTCTATCAGAATGCGAGGAGATACTGGATTCACCCTTTATGTCTGTTTTTGAGGTATAGGAGCTACTTAGCCCGCATTTTACACTTTGTACAATGTTTTATTGTATGCATATTGTAAATGGCAACTGTGTGTTTTGTAGGGTTATGCCCTAAAATAAACATAGACTTGACTTGACAAGGCAAAGTAACACTAACACATGTTGGAAATCAGTAAGCATTTAGTGCCAGATGTATCAATGGTTTTACAGTTCGCAAACGGGCCGACTCTCAGAATCGGCCCGTTTGTGAACGGGAAAAAGGCTTTTGGGATGTATCATCCCAAAAGGCCGTCGCAGTATAGGGAATCGCATAGATTGCGAATGCATTTAAGGAATCGCAAATTGCGATTCCTTAAATGCAATGCAGGAAGCACCCAAGTTGTGCGAATTTGCCCTAAGAAATCGCAAATTACCACCATATTGAAGTTGGTGGTAATTTGCGCTTTCTTTGAAAAATTCACTTTTTTGCATTTTTCATAGTGCCATGTGGTGCACATACATGCCCTTAGGGCATGTATGTGCGCCACATGTGCGCACATACATATTTCAGGGGTGCAACAGGGTATCCTTTTGACTCCCTTACACCCTTGAAATTGCATTCGCAATTTGTGAGTACCTAATGGGTACTCGGAAATTGCGAATGACTTCCCATTCATTCCTACGGGCCTCTAGGCCCATAGGAATGAATGGGAAGGTATTCCTTGATTGCGGATCGCAATTTGTGATTTGCAATTAAGGAATATTAAGGAATCGCAATTATTGTTGCGATTCCTACATACATTCCATTTTGCGAGTCCTTAATAGCGATTCGCTAAAAATCGCTATTAAGGTCTTGCAAAACTGATTTTTCATACACCTTGCCTTTAGAGAGGTGTTGTAGTGTACATTTGTATTGTAAATATTATCCACACCACGCGCACATATATATGTCTGCTACAGGTACAATTCTGAACTAGAACAACTTTCCTTTGTAGATGTGGCCGGTGTTGTTAGGATGCATGAGGGAATGCAACTGAATAGGTCTTATTAATCCACGAATGACCCTTTGTATTTCCTTCTATTCTTTATCACCTTTTTGAGATTGCTTAACATCCTACACATTGTAACGTGATGCAGCAAATAAAATGCATTATTACGATGACAATGGCATGAACCCCAAAATGAACTTTAAACATGGCGCAGGTAGAGACAGATAGCGTGTCTGCAGGTAGATTGCTGCATCTCCTTGGAAACCATTATCTATAAGTGTGATGGATCCCCTATTCCATCCCCTCATAGGGGCTGCTTGTGTTCTCTCAGTTGTCAGTGACTGACCAATCAAAATGCAATCCTCACATGACCAGTTTCTACACTTCCACAGGGTCATCTATTGTGAGCCCCACTCCATTTGTCCAGCGAAACAGGTGTTGTCGAATATCATTCTCTTCCTGACCTAACAACACCAGAACATCAATGAATTGTCAAGTCAGCTTTGCCCTTTTTCAAATCTCAGGCTGCTATTTCGTTTATGGTGCTGAAAAAAAGCAACAACAACCAAAAAAAATGTTTTAATGTGACCTGGCAAAAGGTTTATACAATCCGGAACTACTTTGTAGCCCAAAGATCCTTGGCGATTTTAATGGAGACTACTTTCTGTTGCTTAGAAAAGAAGAAACTACAACACGTTAGAAATAAAAAAGCACTTACTGAATTATCAGAGATGTAGATACCCGTTTTAGTACTGAAGGGATCCCGCTTGCCTGCAACAGCTCGAACAATTGAAGGACATTTAGTATGATCAGCAGTTTTATAACATTTTTCTTTCCTAGGTATGGCTGTTACCAGAGAAATGGCTTCATATTAATCACCTTGGCTGATCCCTTGATGGTCCACCCACCACCCCACAGCCAGTCCTCCTCCAGGTAATGACAGGTTAACACCAGCAGAAAATAGCCACCTTCAATAAATAAAATTATAGCCTGTCTGCACGCCAGGAAGCTATCAGGCACAGCTGTCAGTGACATCTCCACCATGATGGACATCTGGTGCACTTCTGAGGCCACCCTGCAAACTAGATTGTGACCAAGTGAACTCACACATAAGGCAGGAGGAAGGCAGGCAAAACTTGGGGGAGCACCACCCTAAAACTGTCAGGGTTGACACCTTCATCACAACTCCATTGCAAAATAATACACAACTCCTGCAGTACCAAAGTATGAGGCAGTGGAAGCCATGTTTGAGCACCTGCGCAGAGGTTGATGCCAACAGCAAGCTAATCTTGATAGATATTGCGCTTTGTTGAATCTTCCCCTTCTGCAATTCGGGTCAGCACATTTTCTGTGTAATTCTAGTTGCTATAATCTGATTAGCTTTGTAATGTTTGTGAATGTGTCTTATCATTTTCTCATCATACACCACCGCCAATAATCCCTGCCTTGCTTTTCCTCAAGGAGCTTCCCATTGACAATATGCGACTTACGGGCCATGTGTATGAAAATATTGCGACTCGTGAAATGGTCCCAAAAGGGTTTGTGACCGCAAAAATGACTGTCCGCGATGTGCTTCATTCACAAACCCCAAATTGCGAGTCTGTAGAAATTGCGAATGCAAATACTGATTTGCAAATAGGAAATCACTATTTGCGACTCGCAAAGGGTATGTTCATCGCATTCGCAAATAGCAAATGGTCGCAAAATGGAGCTTTTGCACATGCAATTTGGAACAGGTAGTAAATGGGTGGAGAGTGTATAAACTGGCCTAGGGTGCATCAGGGATTAGCACAAACGCTGCTCTTTACCTTATTGCACAGAGGCTTCGAATGCTGGCTGTTCAGTGGAAGAGGAGGCGGAGACAAAAGTCGATTTTTTAAAATCAGGCAGACCCTCTTGCACAACATGAGGAAGAAATCTATGAGAAATACAGGCTAAGTAGCACTGTCATATTGGAGATTATTTCAATTTTACACCCACATCTTGAAAGCAGGAGCCTGCACAGTAATGCAATCCCTATTCTTGTACATGTGCTGTGCTCATTACACCAATTAGCCTCTGGCAGTTACCAGGGTGGGATTGCAGTAGCAGGAGGGGTTTCACAAGATGCGCTTTCACAGTTCTTCAGTGCATTCCTAGATGCCATGCTGATCTACAGTCACCAAGACATATACCTACCCAGGAATGCCCAGGAAATGCACAGTACCAAATTGGAGATTTACAGGATTGCAAGTTTTCCCCATGTCATAGGGCCTGTAGATGGGACACACGTGCCCATATGCCCCCCATCCTATCTTGAATACATTTTCTGAAACAAGAAAAGTACAAACTCCCTCAACATTCAGTTGGTAAGCAATGCCTACAGTATCATAACTGATATGGTGTCACAATATCCAGGAAGCACCCATGACTCCTACATGTTTAGACACAGCGGAATAAACAGATGTCTGGAAAGAGGGTAATTTGATGATGGATATCTATTAGGTATGGAATAGAAAGTTACTAAGAGATATATGTGTGTGTGGTCAACTATTCATCATGCCATATAGCCTCGAGACTATGTCTGTGTTGCCGGTGACATTGCGTATGCCATATGTCCACGAATCCTTAAAACGTACCTTTCTCCCACCTCCAAAAATGAGTGCCAATATAACAATGGACATTGTAGCACCAGGAGTGTCATTGAGCGGACATTTGCTCTACTGAAAATCCCCTTTCAGGTGCTTGCACTAGAGTGGGGCTGTGTTGCCATTTGCACCCAAAATAGCTTGTAAGATAGTAGCAACTTGTGCCATACTCCCAAATATTGCCACCAGGATTGGCATTCACATCAAGTTGTCTGAGTCATATTCAGAGGATGAAGATCATGAGCCACCAGTACAGACGTCGAGAGATGGGAGTAGAGCAGTGGATGGGAGAAGGCGCAGGGATCACATTTGAGGGATAAAAAAGGTAGATTTCCCGTATATAAGGAGTATTCGACCTATATTATGATGCATCTATACATACGCTCCCTGTTTGATATATATGCATTTGCTTGGAGGAAACTTGTTTATTTCCTCCCTGTATATCTATTGCTAAAAGAGTAGGCTGAGAACCATACAGACGCCATCTTCTGATCATATGTTCGAGCACGGGCCGTGATCATGCATTGATCACGTGCAGTTGTCAGGCCCCAGTTTATCTGAGTTATTGGTAGCAGCTGAAGGTAGGCTGTTTACTCGACTGTTTTAAGACTCAAGGTCGCATTTGGCTTTGGGGGTGATAAGTGCATTCCTGGAAGCGCTGTGACTACACTCCCAGGCACCAAGACGAAAGGGAGTCACCCCTCCTGACCTCATCAGTAATAGATAGTCAAGCCTTTGTACTGGTCTGATGTGTGCCATATATGGTCCTTTCCTGGAGCTCGAGGGCCAACTGGTGTTTTTCCTTTTATAGTGATTGTATGTGTTGAACCGAAAAGTATATAACCTCATGTTTGAAAACGAGCCAACAGTCTTCTCGGCGCACCTGATGGGTGAGGTTCGGAGAGGCTCCTCTATAGAGTATTTTGTCTAATAAACGATTGAACCTTCTTCACTGCCAACTGACTGATTATTTGGTAATGGTATTGGGACTATTGGTAGGATTAGTCCTTTAGTTTATTTTTGTGGTACATCAGTTGGCGACTCTGGTGGGACTCCGTGACTGGGTCGTCCTTCCCGTAAATGGGTGGTAAGGACAAGGGGTAATTCTGCTCGAGCGGGTGGACAGAAAAAGGATCCTTTGAAATTTAGCCATCTTTGGTATGAACTTACTCCGCTCTCACGATCAGAGTATCCCCAGCTGCTAGTGGCCCTTCACCGGAGTCCTACGGGCATAACCCAGAAGCTGACCGTGTTGGTCTTCAGGAGTTGGCAGTGGAGAACACGCAATTGTACCTGTGTGCACCAGGTGAGGGGGATTGTTTTGATGTTCTTGGCATCCACTGTTGAGCAGTGCTTTTGAAGCAGTTAACTGTGTAAGTATTTGGTGGTCAGTATACCACGGAGAATCTTGGGGGCTGACGGGCAGCATTGTGGTGGCTGCACGTATAGATGCTCCACGGACCTTTTGTGAATAATAGAGATGCCGATCGGACCCCCGGTGTGGCATGTGTGGTGCGCGCCCGGCTGGACTGCTCTCGGAAACGCCTGTGGCTGCACCTGGGTAGCCTTGGGAACACATCTGAAGCGGTGCTAATGAAGCGGGCTTAGTCAGAATAGTCCCAAGAGTGAACCAGGAAGGCTGCGGGATGGTCTGTAGGTCGGTCTGTGGTTATACCTGTCTGACAGTCTCTTGGTAGTCTTTGGACTGCTTGATTTTGGTATCTGTCGGTCTTGGAATCTGAATTTGATTGATTCTCCACGAACAGGAGTCGACGGGCTCTGTTCTTTGTTTTGAAAAGACGTCATTTTTAATATCTTTGCATATATATATATATTATTGTCTTGTGTATGAGCGTGAGGTTGTATGTTTTGCGAATGTTTGAACATGGCCATGTTTGGAAGTTTATTTTTATGATCGAATGAGGAACGCGTGACGACAATAACCATGCCATGTTTTAGCAAATTGAGTTGTTTTGGATGTTGTTGCCGCCCTAATGATACGCGTTTGGCTGAAAGTCAACCTGCCCTGCCTGAGGGCAGCCCAAGTTATATGTATGTAAAGCATGGTATTTCACCTCTCTTGTTCAATACACTATGGCATAAATATACTAAAGATAATGTGGAATTACAATGGCCCTTAAACGGGTCTTTTGATGAGAAAAAAATACATTTTCTGCAGGATCGATTATTTTCTAAACGTAGTCGACAGTCAATGTTTGACTCCCTAAGCCTGTGGCAGAAGGAAGCAAAGCGTAGACGTATGCGGGAGGAGAAAGTATGTTGGATGAAAGGAAATCGGATGATTACGCAGAAAGCTACAGCTTATGATAAAGCACAAATTGAACAAGGGATTGATTGTGCAGACGGACAATTTAGATTGCAAGTGGATAGACCTATGTGGCTATGACTGAAGCGGAAGATGAGATAGAGGATTTGTTGGATACTCGCCCACCTCCACCTTATGCTCCGCAGCGTATATATCCCGTTGTTCCCCTGACCCTAGTACAAGCCCCTTCAGCTTCCGCCCCTGTTGTTTCCTCCTCCCTTGCCTCTCCGGGAACGTCCTCTGTTTTGTCTCCCTCAGTGTCTGAGACGGCTACTTTATGGCCTGTTACATTGCCGTCTTCCGTTATGTCCACAGCTGTTTTGTCTCCCCCCCACCTCTGTGTGGGCTTCCCTTTCTGCGAGCACGACCCCATCTCCAGCTGTTTCGACTCCATTTCGTGCTCTGGGGGATTTTGATGCACGGAAGTTGTTCACCCGTTCGGCTGTAGGACAGAATGAGAAACAGATGATTGAGAATCAGTCATCCCAGTGGATGCGACAGCCTATTTACACTATAACTGATATATGGAACACGCTTCGAGACTATGAGCCTTTTATGCAGTAACATGCCTTGAAACACATGGCTGCACGTATTATTACTCTCTGGGAACAGTGTTTTCCAGGAGGGATGGCCCCCAAGTGATGTATGACATCCGGGACATGGCTCATAAGTCTGAATTTAGCCCAGATGAAGTGTATAGAAATGTGGAGGTTTTATTGAATTATCGAGAACGGATGCATCAAAAGTGTCCCTCATGGGAGACTCAGCATCCTATGCGAGAAGTTCATCCTATCTTTCATCCTGAAATACTGGAACTAAAGAATGACCAGGGCATGGTGACTAGACCTCGTGTAGAGGCCCGAGTGCAGGAGCAATGGGTTTACACCCCCTGGAAGAGGAGTGAAGTCCTCTCGCTAAAATCACAATTACCCGACTCCTGTATGAATCCCACGGCTTATTATAAAGAACTCACAGAAGCGGCCTCTCCGGCCCTCATCACCTTAGCTGACATGGAGGTATTTTTTGCATTGTTAGTTCCCATTGACGTATGGCGTCAGGTGCATGATCAGGACCATGCTCAAGAATTAGGCGGAACATGGGAGCAGATAAAGATTGGGACAAGGATCGTAAGCCTGGAGATAAGCCAAAACTTGAATTATTGGCATTACCTGGCCGTATTATCACTTACATGCATTCCTTAATTCCGCCTCGTAAGGTGGATTGGGACAAATTGACCACATGTAAACAGATTTTTTCACTAGATTTGAGGGTGTATTCATTGATTTTAGTGGGCAGGATTTATCGTTGGAAGGCGGTATACGATTATTTGTTAATCATTTTGTGACAAATTTGTTACCAGAAGTCTCTGCACGGCTACATGCCGCTGAAAGTACCTGGACCACTTCCACCCCCTCAGTAATATTGAGAATGGCCCAATATTATGAACATAGAGAAAATGAGAGTAAGGATAAGACAGAAAAGAGAACGAAGGATCTTAAAACACGGGTGTTGTTGCAACAAGTTTTTCAAGGATGAGGCAGAGAGAGAGGTGGTAGAGGGTTTGTCCCGAGGGGGGCGGGAGCTGGACGAGGCAGAGGGCTGGCTGTCGTTTTGGGAATACATCAGTGTGCTTATTGTAAGGAGGAAGGGCATTGGCGATTTCAATGTCCGTTGTTGCAGACCCAGAACGGGGCTATGAGAAGTAGAGGAAGAGGTCGAGGAAGTGTGGATCGCTGTGATACGCGACAAGAAGAGGCGACGCAAGTTGGACAAGAAAATAATTATTTTGATAATCCAGGAGGTAGGCAGTATTATAATGAGGTGTGGGCAATGGACGCGACCGAAGGGTATGCTTATACATAGGATAGCCATGGACAGAGTGAGGGCCTGGTGTCAGTACCCATTGATCAGCAAGGACCTAATGTAGAGGCGTATTTGATGGGGACATCTGAAAAGGTTTTAGTTGATACGGGTGCAATAAATAGTTCTATTTCTCGTTCCCTGGTCCCAGGGGCTGCTCTTTCCGGGTACAATAATGTTTCGGTAAGATTCTTGGGAATCTGGTGGTGAAACCCATCTCCAAACCTATTCCTTTTACAATCAGTCCTGTTACGATAGCCTCCCCGTTTCTTTTGACTTCCCATTGTGGCGAAAATTTGTTGGGCTTGGATTTGTTGAAGAAATTACATGCTAAGATTCATTGTTCACCTGATGGTGTTTACTTGACTATTAATTCCCTTGGGAAGCATACTGTGCAGTGTTTCACTAAAAATGAACCCCTCCCTCCTGAGTTTGCTGTTATTTCAGCAACATTGTGGGCCACTGGTGACACAGATGTAGGATTATGAAAGATTCCGCCCGTTTCTATTACTTTGAAGCAAAATGCTCGGCTTCCTCGTATACCTCAGAACAAAATTTCTCCAGCAGGCGAGAAGGGTTTGCTTTCCATCATACAAAATTTGGTAAAAAGGGGTGTGGTGGAAGAGACAGCTGCTAATGTGTGCAACAGCCCCATTTTGCCTATCTTAAAGAGAGCCCCTGTTGGAAGCGATCCTGACTATGCTGATACCTATCGTTTTGTGATTGATTTGCGAGAAATTAATAAAATAGTGCTGCCCCAATACCCTGTGGTTTCAGAGATCACTACTATTCTCACTATGATTCCTCCTACTGCTAAATATTTCTCTGTGATTGATTTAAACAATGCTTTCTTTAGCATTCCGATTCATTCTGATAGCCGCCATATTTTTGGCTTCTCATTGTCTGGTTGCATTTTCCTGTTCTGCCGCGCTCCCCAGGGTTACACAGAGAGTCCTAGTATTTATAGTCAAGCTTTGAAAACATTGTTGGATGATTTGGTCTTGCCCCCTGGTAATGTGTTTTTGCAATACGTAGATGATTTGTTAGTGGCCTCTGATACTGAGGAAGGTTGTAAGAAGGCCACTGTACAATTATTGTCTCATTTGGCTGCTAATGGCAATAAAGTATCCCTTTCTAAATTTCAATATTGTCGACAGGAGGTGACCTATGTTGGTCATCTACTGTCGAAGGAGGGGAGGAGACTAACCCCTGAGCGTGTGACTACCATTTTTAATATGTCTGTACCTCGTACTCAGCGTGATGTTCGTGCATTTCTCAGCATAACTTCTTACTGTCGCCAATGGATCCCTAATTTTTCCCTTCTAACTAAACCTCTTCTGTATTTAACCACTAAAGATGTGCATGAACCTTTACCCTGGACTGATGCTTGTCAAGATGCTTTTGACTCTTTGATGTCTGCACTTTGTTCTGCACCTGTTCTTGGTACTCCTGACTACCGAAAACCTTTTGTGCTTTACGTACACGAGGTGGACGGTTGCTCGCTTTCTGTGTTAACACAAGGATTTGGTGGTAAGCAGAGACCTTGTGCCTATTTCTCGGCGGTGTTGGATAACGTCACCAGAGCACTTCCTAGCTGTTTAAGACCCACTGCTGCGGTTGCGGTGGCTATTCGACAGTCGGAAGGGCTCGTTCTGAACACTGACCTCACAGTGATGGTACCGCACGCTGTGGATACATTATTGAACAAAACAAAGACCCAGCACCTTACGAGTGTGCGTCTTACCGGATACGAATTGACTTTGTTTGCTCCACACATTATGATTAAACGATGTGCCACTCTGAACCCTGCTACGTTACTGCCCTTCCCTTCGAATGAAAAGAACAATGATGTTCATGATTGTATATTTCGGACTGAGGAAGAAACGAAGGGACAGGTAGACCTGATTGACACTCCTCTATCTGACCCTCAAGGGAAGTTGTACGTCGATGGCTCTTGTTTCAAGTTACCAGATGGCACGACAACTGCTGCATATGCGATAACTACTCTTCACACTATAGTTGAGGCTTCTCGAGTACCCTATCAGTCAGCACAGGCGGCTGAATTAGTGGCATTGTTTCGGGCCTGTGAGTTAAGTGAAGGACTGAGAGTAATTATTTACACCGACTGCCAGTACGCCTTCGGCGTGGCTCATAGTTTTGGACGACTTTGGGCAGAGAGAGGTTTTCTTTCTTCTCATGGTCAGCGAATACAGCATGGCCCCTTGATTTTGTGAGTACTGACAGCATTAATGTTACCAGAAATAGTGGCTGTAGTCAAATGTAGTGCACACAAGGCAGTGGTTGATGCAGTGGGGGAGGGTAATGCCTTTGCCGATTAAGTACCTAAGGAAACTGCGAAATCCAAATTGACCTCAATGTTTGTGACTGCAAACAGAGATGTTTGAGAATACCATGGAGAGTGTCCGAGAAATACAGAAAGAAGCTACCCCTATTGAACTGGCTCACTGGAAAGAGCGAATTGGGAGATTAGATGCAGATGGTTGTTGGATTGATCTGACAGAAAAGCAGTGGTGGCTGCTGCCTAATGCATTAGTGAATGAGGTGGTGACAATGGCACATGGTTCAGCTCATATTGGGGTGAAAGGTATTTGTGCATTATTAGATCCTGTATGGTACAATCCCAATATTTCTAGGACCGCTGCTCATTTGGTACAATATTGCATGGTTTGCTTATGACATAATCCAGGGGGCAGGGTGCCTGTTCTGAGTGGAAACTTTGCACCACCATCTTTGCCTTTTGAGATGCTTCAAATGGATTATATCCAGCTGGAGCGCGTTAACAATTTGAAGTATGTCCTGGTCGTGGTATGCGCTTTCAGTAAATGGGTAGAAGCCTACCCGACAAAAGAAAATACTGCTTTGGCAACGGCAAAGGCGTTGGTAAAGGAGTATTTCCCTCGCTACGGATTGCCTCATGTGGTCTGGAGTGACAACGGAAGACATTTTAATGCAGAACTCATCACACATATGTGTAATGGACTACAGATTAAACAGAAATTCCATGCTGCTCGACACCCCCAGTCCGCTGGGTTGGTTGAGAAGTATAACGAGATATTAAAGCTCAAATTAGCTAAAATTCAAGAAAGTACTGGATTGAGGTGGCCAGATGCTCTGCCGCTGGCATTACTGTCAATACGAGTTACCCCACATTCTCGTTCTGGTTTGTCTCCGTATGAGGTCATTTTTGGGTGCCATGCTAATGTTTGGGGCGTCCCGAGACCCAGAACGTTTCGTGATGTACAGTACTCTATGCAAACAGACTATTTGAATGCTTTGACTAAAGATCTTGGTTCCATTCATCAACAGGTCTCAGCAGTTTTGCAGCCCCTGCCGGGGGGTCCTGGACATCGCTTGGAACCAGGACAGTGGGTTCTTGTCCGTAACTATCAGCGAAAATCCAGTTTGGATCCTCGTCGGTCTGAACCATTTCAAGTCTTGTTGGCCACGCGGATGGCGGTAAAAGTGAACGGCAAGCGACACTGGATTCATGTGTCACATCTGAAAAAACTCCCCCTTCCGCTTCCACGTGATCAGCGAATCCAGGACAGGGTTCTGACTCAGGAAAGTGAGCGAGTTCCTCGATACATCCCTTTTTCTGACGCCCAGGTAATTGGAGAAGGGCAAGGAGAAGGTGCACCGGGCTCGGAAGGGGCTCTGTCATCAGCACAATTGATCGCCCCAGATTCTGTTGTTCCCACAGCTAACCCAGAGGCTCGCGGTACCCCTGTTTCACCGGATTCGTCATCCTCTGTTTTGTTCTCTGATCAAGAAGTACCTGGCCATACTCGAAACACCCTGCGGCCCAGAAAACAACACGGTACACCAGGTGAACATGGTAGGAGATAGGGAGAGACTTTAGTGATAGGGTACAGACCTGTGCTGTGAATGTCTGCTAGATACGCTTCTGGTGTACTGAGCGAGACACTAGACTGAACACGCTGAGAGCCTTGAACATTTGTTTGCTCTGTTCAGAAAGAAAGACTGAATTTCATGTTAAAAGGGGCCCAGGTTGTGTTTTCTTCAAGGGTTGTGTGAGAACATAACTCCAATGTGAAAAGTTTGTTTTGGTATTATCTGTGATGAACGATAGGAGCCTGCCTATGAGGCTCTAAACGTACACAGGAAAGAAGTACCCTCTGGCAGGTTGGACTGCATTGCCCTAGTTTATTGTCGGACTTTTAGTTAGCATGTATCCCTTTGCTCGTTTTGTTTCTGAAGAGGAACGTCCTTTTGTACCACGCTATTTTCCTACATATATGCCTGTTTTTTCTAGTTGGACCAATCGTGTTAAAATTGCATTTATAGCTGCTATAGTAATATAGCTAATTATATTACTGAGAATATTCATATATTTAGAATTTCGGCACCCTATGCATACTGTTTTAGGAACAACTACCCCACCTCCGGAACATGTGTTTCATACTTTAGCCCCTCATAAGGAAAGACATCGTCAGACCTATGTGAAAAGCGCATTCATTGAAATGCTTCATCAAGCACACAGTGCCACCAATACTACAAATTGTTGGGTTTGTGGTCTTTTACCATCTGTTATGCACAAGCACGACTTATTTATAACTCTACCTTTGTCTCATCTGGGAAGTTGCGAGGCTTGGTTCAAATTGCTTTCTATGATGTATATGCATTACACTATGGACGCTCAAAGGTTTTCAGAGAAAGATTATGAAATGATTGTAGCATATATTGAGGTTCATCAAGGATTCAACCCCGATGGGAATAATGGAGAGGGAACCTTAGATCCAAATGCCTGTATGAATATGTATATAACGTACAGAAATACCACTTGGTTGAAAAATGAAATTTTGGACTTTGTTGAATTCAATTTCACTCAATATTATCGACACTTTCAGGACCGTAATGTTACTGAAGATAGGGCTATTCCAGTGCCTGTATTAAACAGTACCTCTACGTTTTGTGTTCAAGGAGCAGGGTACATATCAGTAGGAGAAAGTCGATGTAATTACACTTATCAATTGCGTACCTTTAGCAGCCCTCCATTGTTAACCCCTCCTAATGTATATTTTGTCTGTGGAGAAAGTGCCTATACTTGGCTCCCACGAGGTTGGACTGGACGTTGCTACCTGTCCTTCCTATACCCTCCAGTCTATATTGCCCCTTCTAGTTATCACAAGGATCACCGACTAGATAAACGTAGCGTGCTTATTAGGAGAATTAAAAGAGTGATAGATACCACTGATATAGATCAAACCGATACTCCACTGCAGCATTTCACCGACATTATGAAGGGAGTGTTACCCTTTTGGGGGCCTATGCTTACTAGCCGAGAAGTACGACTTTTGTCTAGAGTAGTTGAAGGGGTAATTAACACTACTGCAGGAATACTGACCAATATAACAGCAGAGCTACAGGTGACCAGACTCGTTTCGCTTCAAAACCGTATGGTTTTGGACGTTATCTTGGCAGATCAAGAAGCAGCATGCCGTGTGATCGGCAGCTCTTGCTGACTCCGCCCCCTCCGTTCATTTGGCCATACAGAAGCTACATCGTTTAGCTTCCGAGATACATGTAGACGTGGTCTCTCTCTGGTTGGTTCTGGGGTTTGCTGTCTACTTGGGGATGGAAAATTTGATGGTGCTGACATGTATAGCCGGTATCATATTCACGTGTTGTGTTTGTGTACAATGTGGACCTGCATGTTGCTCTTATTGAGCAACAAAACTCACTTCCTCTGTGTCTGGTCCATCCCCAACAGCGGTAAAAGCTCAGCTAGTTCAGCAGGAGCTCAAAGACCTAATGCAGATTGATGAGGGAATATTTGAAGATTGAACTGTTTTAGTTAACTGCATCATGCTAAAAGTGCCGTTCTGAGGGATAAAAAAGGTAGATTTCCCGTATATAAGGAGTATCGGACCTATATTATGTTAGCATGATGCATCTATACGTATACTCCCTGTTTGATATATATGCATTTGCTTGGAGTAAACTTGTTTATTTCCTCCCTGTATATCTACTGCTAAAAGAGTAGGCTGAGAACCATACAGACGCCATCTTCTGATCATATGCTCGAGCACAGGCCGTGATCACGCGTTGATCACGTCCAGTTGTCAGGCCCCAGTTTATCTGAGTTACTGGTAGCAGCTGAAGGTAGGCTGTTTACTCAACTGTTTTAAGACTCAAGGTCGCATCTGGCTTTGGGGGTGATAAGTGCATTCCTGGAGGCGCCGTGACTACACTCCCAGGCACCAAGACGAAAGGGAGTCACCCCTCCTGACCTCATCAGTAATAGATAGTCAAGCCTTTGTACTGGTCTGATGTGTGCCATATATGGTCCTTTCCTGGAGCTCGAGGGCCAACTGGTGTTTTTCCTTGTATAGTGATTGTATGTGTTGAACCGAAAAGTATATAACCTCATGTTTGAAAACGAGCCAACAGTCTTCTCGGCGCACCTGATGGGTGAGGTTTGGAGAGGCTCCTCTATAGAGTATTTTGTCTAATAAACAATTGAACCTTCTTCACTGCCAACTGACTGATTATTTGGTAATGGTATTGGGACTATTGGTAGGTATAGTCCTTTAGTTTATTTTTGTGGTACATCACATTTCCAAACATTACTTTGGGAAGTATGTCCTTGATAATAATGCTTTGTGTATGTGAAAGGAATGCAAGATGATTTTGATGCATGTACACCAGAATACCTTTATTGTCAGGTACGAAGTCTGTAGTCAAACTAAACACACATTAGGAAACGAAAAGACAACTCTGCTGGTTAATTCACCGATCGGAGTAAACACAGGTAGGACATACACAACTGCATAGACAGCTCACTGTTTCTTGTCACTATGGCCAGAAGGGCTACCTTCTTATTGCAGCATGTGTTTGGCTGTTACTGCATCTCAGATACCTGGCATCTGAGACACTGCTGATGCTAGATCTGTCCTCTCTATCAGCCCTTCTCTACCTGTGACCGCTGCAATGCGGTCAGTCTGTTTTCCCTCAACAGCAGATGTTATCTGTTGCAGATCCCTTGTTAGATCGCCACTAAAGTGGCCCATATCTACCTGTACATTGACAGTCCTCCTGCACAGGGTTGCTGTTGCATGCCCATCTTGGCTGTACTGTATCTATCTCTGCATGTCCGACCAGAGTCATGTGTCAATTTGTGGTCCAATTGTCTTTGGTTCTCTGTCATTTGGTAGTATTTTCAAAACCCACTGCAATACTGTCACGCATTTTCTGAACCTCCTGTTCATCATCTTCATCTGTTTATGTTGCAGGCGTTGAATTTGCGACATGGAATGTTCCAGCCCTCCACACACCAGTGTGTCCTCTGATGCCTGTGGGATCAGCTGAAGTGTTTGCGGTACAGATCGTACCCTGTGTCATCCATGTCTCAATATATGCGGCTGGCATGGTCTCGCTATGGGAGTCGCAGTCTGACTTGTTTGTGGATAGGCCTCATCCTTCTCCGGTGATGCAGGCTGGGATGAAAAGACAGCACTGGTGGGCATGGAATGTGATGTGGAGGGCCCACTTTGTGATTGATTGGGCTCTTCCTCCACATCCATGTAAGTTGCCTTACTTGCCTCCGACTCCGCCCCTTCTGTGGGCTGTCTAGATACACCTGTGTTGCAGAAAACATTCTAGTTAACTTCTGTTTTATCAGTTTGTGTGCCAACTAATCATACCTTTATATTTTAGTTACAATAAACTTTGATAATCTTCACTTTGGGTCTTGTACTACATGTCCCATGACGCATTGGTATGGCTGCAGTAAGTGTTACCTTAACATGTTTCTGTGTATGACCCATTTATATTAAACAGTACAATGTACATGTTGCACTTACTTGGGTTGGGTCCTGGAGTCGAGGTATCCAAGTGTCCGAATTTAGCAATTGCCTCAGGCCCAAAGGCTCCTTCCACCATTGTTTCTTTGGCTGTAGGTGGGGGTACGGTGGAGGGTCCACCCCCTGTCACACGGCTCTCTGCAAGGCATCTGGCAACCTTTTTCTTGGTCCTCGATCTGAGGTCGTACTACCTCTTGTGTATTTCCTCCTCAGATCGCTGAGTGACCCCAACAGCATTGATTTTTGCCTGCATGTCAGTCCAGATTTTCATTTTTTGGGGCCTCAAGGACTGTCATGGAGGCCTTAAAAAAACACAAGTCGTGGTAGGTGCAGCATTCATCCATGAGGATTTTGATTTCCTCAGTGAAGTTATATTGTCTCTTCCTGCCCCCTGTCTCCTTCTCTTCTTCCTGGTTTGCCATGTTGTTTGGGGGTAAGGCTGAGGTTTCCAGAGGCTCACAGTTTTCAGCAGCCTGCCATGCATTCTCTCTGTCTCTTTCCTCCTCTTGCAGCCACTGATGAGCACTTCCTGGTACAGGTCTTTGGGCTTTGGGTGTGACCCTTGTTTCAGGAAGTATTTTCCCTATTTTGAAATTGCATCCACAATTTGCGA
This sequence comes from Triturus cristatus, assembly GCF_964204655.1. Classification (NCBI taxonomy): domain Eukaryota; kingdom Metazoa; phylum Chordata; class Amphibia; order Caudata; family Salamandridae; genus Triturus; species Triturus cristatus. The sequence goes on from NC_140593.1 coordinate 1,170,193,982, forward strand.
TTCCTTAAATTGTGACTCACATTCTTTGTGAATCGCAATTTCACCGCGCAAGGCATACATACATCCATAAATGCAATTCCCTATTTGCGATTCGATAATTTTTTTAAATAGAGAATTGCAATTTTTGGGCTTTGTACATCTGGCACTAAGGTGCCGATTCCGATTCGTTAGGACGGAGCGTTTTCTCCGTTCGACTCGTACCCGGGGAAAACACCATACAAACATGCAAGTACGATTCGTACGGAAACACCATTTCCGTACGAATTGTAAAAACCACCGACCGACTAAAAAATACCCACAATTCTGATCTGGGACGCCGCGGACGTAACGTCCGGACGGAGTCAGGCAGCGTTTCACGAACCAGCAAGTACGATTCGTACCCACGTCACTCCGCACAGACAATATTTTACGGCACCCAAAAACTGCCGGGAAATCAGGACGACGCGCAGAAGGAGCACCGGTATGCGACGAACAGCCATGGACCCCAACCTACGTGTCATCCCGGCCCTCATAGCAGTCCACCTGGTGTACAGGAACCGACGCAGACGCCGCAGAAGGTCAGAGCAACACCCAGGGGCAAAGGGGGGGGCAGAGGCAGGAATCATAACCCCCACCCAAGGTCAAAATCACACATGCCCTGTACATACCTGACACCCAGGGCCTGGTCACTTCGGGGGTGGGTGCGTGTCCACCAAGGCCTGGTCCGCCACAACGGAAGTGGACATGGACGCGAACGTCAACACAACAATTGTGGTACGCACCGTACCCACTCCTTAAGAGCGTGGGTACGGTTCGTACCACACCCACCCCTACGTCACCCCAACAATGGCGGTACGGCCCGTACCCAGGCGCCTGGGACATGGGTACGGGCCGTACCCCCATTGTTTGTGTGACGTAGGGGTACGTACCGTACCCATGCCATTAGGACATGGGTACGAGTTGTACCACGCCTACCCCTACGGCACCCCAACAATGGCGGGACGACACGTACCCACGTCCCAAAGGCATGGGTACGAGCCGTACCCCTACGTCACCCCAACAATGGCGGTACGGCCCGTACCCAGGCCTTTGGGACGTGGGTATGAGCCGTACCCCCATTGTTTGTGTGACGTAGGGGTACGTACCGTACCCATGCCATTAGGACGTGGGTACGAGTCGTACTACGCCTACCCCTACGTCACCCCAACAATGGCGGTACGACCCGTACCCAGGCCTTTGGGACGTGGGTACGGCCCGTACCCACATTGTTGGTGTGACGTAGGGGTACGTAACGTACCAATGCCTTTGGAACGTGGGTACGGCCCGTACACCCATTCGTGGTGTGCCGTAGGGGTACGGACCATACCCAGGCCGTAGGACGTGGGTACGGGTCGTACCACGCCAGTGGATAGACACATAGGGGTGTGTGGCCATCACCCCCAGCAGTGCCCAGACATAGGAGGGGTGGGTGCAGAGTCCTCCCAGCAGTGCTCAGACATAGGAGGGGTGGGTGCCCATCACCCCCAGCAGTGCCCAGACATAGGAGGGGTGGGTGCAGAGTCCTCCCAGCAGTGCCCAGACATAGGAGGGGTGGGTGCCCATCACCCCCAGCAGTGCCCAGACATAGGAGGGGTGGGTGCAGAGTCCTCCCAGCAGTGCCCAGACATAGGAGGGGTGTGTGCAGAGTCCTCCCAGCAGTGCCCAGACATAGGAGGGGTGGGTGCCCATCACCCCCAGCAGTGCCCAGACATAGGAGGGGTGGGTGCAGAGTCCTCCCAGCAGTGCCCAGACATAGGAGGGGTGGGTGCCCATCACCCCCAGCAGTGCCCAGACATAGGAGGGGTGGGTGCAGAGTCCTCCCAGCAGTGCCCAGACATAGGAGGGGTGGGTGCCCATCACCCCCAGCAGTGCCCAGACATAGGAGGGGTGGGTGCAGAGTCCTCCCAGCAGTGCCCAGACATAGGAGAGGTGGGTGCAGAGTCCTCCCAGCAGTGCCCAGACATAGGAGGGGTGGGTGCCCATCACTCCCAGCAGTGCCCAGACATAGGAGGGGTGGGTGCAGAGTCCTCCCAGCAGTGCCTAGCCATAGGAGGGGTGGGTGCTGAGTCCTCCCAGCAGTGCCCAGACATAGGAGGGGTGGGTGCTGAGTCCTCCCAGCAGTGCCCAGACATAGGAGGGGTGGGTGCAGAGTCCTCCCAGCAGTGCCCAGACATAGGAGGGGTGGGTGCAGAGTCCCCCCAGCAGTGCCCAGACATAGGACAATATACTCCATACACAAGTACAGTGACCACCAAGGATGCCAAAAATGATGCAGGTGGAGACATTGCTGAGCCTGCATGGCCAAAGTTGAAGGGATCCGTCACACACCTAGGAAATGTAGACACAGCTCAGCACAACAATTGGGAAACACCCTGCAGGGAAGATGCCAGGGTCCACAGAGTAAGGAACACACCTTGCGACAATGTCACCATACAGTAAGAACATACATGACCAAAGATTATTTGCAGAGACCTTGTGATGGCACGCAGATACCAGGGTCCACCCCATGAGCAGCACACTACAACATTTCCCAGACACCTAACACATTATCACCACCCCAACTCAGGGAGCAGCAGCACCAACAGCAAGACCAGAAAAGCAATTGTGTGCAAATGAAAAACAAAATGCTTTATTCAGCATAAAAAAAATATAGGTTTTGAAATGTACACTATATACAAGGCACATAGGCCAGTCCATATTTGAATTCTGGGGGGGGGGCACACTGGGACGCGTCTCCCCTAGCTTGCCTGCACAGTTCAGTCTTCCATTTCATCCACAGAAGGGGGGCATCATGTGGGGGGGAAGGACCAGGCACCGCAGGGACAGGAGGGGCAAGGGTAGGTGTTGTGGGTGCAGGGAGGGACAACTGCGCCACAGGGGGTGTGGCAGCGCCAAAGGTGGTGGTCAGGATGGCGCTGCACACGGACGCAAGGTCTCCCAGCGTCTCCCCTGCACCCGATGGACCCACAGGCCCCAAGGAGGGGGGGGGGCAGAGGGACGGGTTGCAGCGCTCCTGGGGGAGGGTGTGGACAGGGGGGGACTCAACTACCCTGGCCGGGTACTGCCTCCACCGCTTGCGGGGTGGTGTCATCCTGGGGCTGGGGGACACACTTGCAGTGAATGCTGCCTTCTCTGACTGGTGGCCAGGAGAGCTAAGGGGAGTGGATTTGGAGGGAGTGGGTCGTGAGGACTCCCACCGTGGCTGCGTGTGTGCATGACAGGAGGGGTGCGCTTTCCCTTCCCTGGTGGTGTGCTGCGTGTGGCTGGTGGGGTGCGTGCATTGGGATGTCTGGGTGTTCTTGGGCCAGGCATGGGAGTGGAAAGTGTGGATGGTTCAGGAGTAGGGGGGGGCAGAGCGGTGCAGGAGACCCACTGCTGCAGTCAGTGATGAGTCTATGGACCTCAGCAACCTCCGTTGGTCAGACATCGCTGCTGACATGCCCTCCATGTACGACACCATCTGTGGCAGCTGTTTTGTGTGGCCATGGAGGACATTCAGCTGCAATCTCTGACCAACCTGCAATTGCCGCAGAATGTCCACAGACTCGGCATTGACGGCAGCAGGGGAGACAGGGGCAGGGGGTGCGGTGCCTGGCACGAAGGAGACATGTTGGTGCCTAGCACGAACGGAAGGGACCCGAGCAAGTGGGAGGCCGGTGATAGCAATGGAGGGGGCGGCGAGAGATGGAGTGCTGCTTTCTGCACTGGGAGCAGCCTCCGCCCCCTCTGGGAGCTCAGCCTCGGACCCGTCTGCATCATAGTCGGTGGTGTGACTGGACAGGTCCTCCGCATCACTCCCCTCGGCCTCCCTGCCACTCGCTGCGCCAGACTCGGCAGCACTGGTGGCACCGGTGCTGGATCCCTCCTCATGGTCCGTGCCAGTGTCTCCCTCGGTTTCCCCCGACGATGCTGTGGGCAAGGTGAAGAGACAGGAAAAATCAGACACCTGTATACATATGACACATGATTCAAAACTACATAGGTCACAGTGCATAGCATGAAAAGCAACATGAGTAACATCTACAATACTACGCACATATGGAGGCCCTGCACCACACAGTTGGATGACCCACCATGCCACTGGGAAACAATGGAGAGCATGACACAACAGCAAATAACTTGATATCAAATTAGACAGAGGACCCAGTCCCTGGGGACAGTCGAGCACAGCATCTGGACAGCACACCGTTGCAAAAAACGGGATGCGCAGGAACCATGTCTCCTAACTTTTGGCACATGCTGCTTAGCAAATACATTAAACCATGCCCAACCTGACTGGATCACTGCATGTTAAGTGTATGTTCAGACAATCATCACACACAGGCCAGACCTGGCAAGGAGACATAAGGTTTGGACATGTAGGCCTTTCCCGCACAAACCCCCCCTACCTGAGACAATGTGATAGAGACAGAGGAAGTACTTACAACTCCTACTCGGGGATTACAAACATGCCCTTCAATGAATCCTGAGTGTACACAAAGTACCCCTCGTGCGCCTGTCCACACATATAATTGACAAACAACCATCAGCAGATAGTTGTACCAAGACACACAGGCACTGGCCACTGTGAGTATGCACGAGCAAAATTGGGTCACCCTGTACAGTGGACACATGTAGCACACTTTACGTAAATACAAATTAGGCCAGGGTACAATGCCACAGAGCCCAACCTATGCTGAAGACACAGAGAATGTCCACATTGTTGGATGACACACATGATACCTAGGAAAAGGTGCCCCAGGGGACTGTAGTGGCCACACTCCTCCATGGTCCTGTATGGATATGACAGCAACAGAAGCAACCCTCCATGCACTATGCACATCTCCCACTCCTGCACATCATGGCTGAGGGCACGACATTGGTCATGCATGCTGTAAGGCAGCACACTTGTGAGACACACTCCTATGTCGGGACTCAGCATCTGTGGCAACTAACATGGACCCCACAATGACTGAACTGGCCAGGGCACAGGCAAGGACCCAACACATGTCACACACCACCCCCACACATGATGCTGCAAGCATTGGGCACTTGGATTAACTGGCAGCCTAGATAACCTTGTGCAAGAGTGACTACACACAGACCAGGGTACACATGTCAAGGAGGGGAAGGGAGGAAGAACAGCATGGGTTGACTTGGGGGAACAGGATATGCACTGCACATATAAACCCTGGCAGTGTATCCATGTGACTGGGCACCTACAAAAGCTGGGGACACACAACAAACACACATGTACCTACCCCCTTCCTGCTGCTGCCTCTCCTGTAGGCGCCTATCCATTTCGGGGAAGACCACCGCCAGGACACGCTTCATGATGTGGGTGAGGCGGCGGCGGCCACGGTTCTTATGGCCCTCTGGTGAGTCCCCCAGCAGGACCCGGGTGATCCTTCTGGTCCAGCACCGGATATCCTGCCAGAGTTTCCTCACCTGGGCCAGTCTCCGCTTCTGCCCCTCCACCGACCTCACGGCCCTGACGGCCTCCTGCCAGATCTCCCCCTTGGCATAGGGGCCTACCTGTGAGGATGAGAAAGTGAGACAACATCAATACACCTGCTACATGTCACAGAGACACACATTTGAACAATTTTGCTGGTGTGAACAGGGCATAGTATGCAGCCAAATCATTGCACCTTTGTCATAGGGACATTATCCTCTGGGGAAGGCAAAATGCACTACGTGGCTTTGAAAGGACACAGGTGGAATGAGGGGTGCCACACAATCAATGATCCTGGCTCACACTGTGCATCACAAGCTACACCAGGATAAAGTGCCTCACCTCAAAGCAGTCACATGGCCCAGGCCACTGACGCAACCTCAACAGAGTACACAGACACTCACAGGCACAGGACAATCACCTGCCATTGGCAACTGCGGGTACAAACCTCACTCTGCACATGTGCCACTTGACTGGGGGGTTTCACAGGTGATGGGCTAGCCCAGCACGTCAGACACACAGCACTGCTCCCTGCTCACATCAGATGGGTAGGGTATATGTATCCCTCATGCATCTGGCCTGAAACACTCCACATACACACTCACCCACATGACAGGGGACTTACACACACAACAATGTCCAGGGGACGAACACATCATTTGGACACTCCCACCACGGGTACACTCAACTCACACACATCTGTGGGTACAGTCACCTGTCACACTGGGGGGAACACAGAATCACTTCAGGACTGTAGAAACAACATTCCCAAGAGGATTAGCCAGGCTGAATGTGGCATGCACCATGCAGTGATATTCACAGTAAGCACTATGCAAGTGAGGAGTGCAGACATGCACTACAGCATGCTCTGCATGGGAGACATGAGCCATTCCCCCCCTGGGACCCACTCTAAAGAACCTTGCATGTCTGTCACACCTGGACACAATGCCAGAAGTGACAGTCACAAAAAAGGGGCACAGTCTAAGCTAGTGGAGTCAGCACTCCCCTGCTCCCCTGGCCTCCCATACAGCCTGGGGTACTGTAGGAGGATCACATCCACCAATGCCATATTCTCCTCCAGGGTGAATGGCTGGGCCCTCTCCACAGACCTGGACATGGTGCCAGAGGAATCACGAGCAGCAGCAGTGTTGTGGAATGAAAGGTTGTGCAGGCAAGTGCTCTCTCATGGGACCTGGCTGCCTTATATTTGCCTTGCTGGGCTGTTTCATTTACAGGAGTACAGAGTGATTGGTCAGTCTCGTTTGCATCCTACGTTTCCTCCAATCCCTTCAAACCTTCCCCAGTGAGGGCCTTTGCATGATTCAAAATTTGAGCATGATGTCAAGTCAACAACCACTTGGCAACATTGTATATTGTCTCCAACCGACTTCTGCTGGTCACCTGATGAATAATTTGAACTGGAAAATCGGTCTCCATGACAACCAGCATGCATTTAGGCCCTTATACTTGTCCCTCATATGTCCCCTATGTAATTTCACTATACACACACAGGTTCCACGCCCCTAGGGCACCACTTCTCCAGTGATACGGTCCGTACACGCGTGTGTAGGGTCCATATCACTATGGTAGTGTAGCCGTACGTGTACGCCACCGTGATACGGTACATACACGCGTGTGTAGGGTCCGTATCACTATGGTAGTGTAGCCGTACGTGTACGCCACCGTGTACGGACCGTATCACGGTGGCGTACACGTACAGCTACACTACCATAGTGATACGACCCTACACACGCGTGTACGGTCCGTACGCGGTGGCGTACACGTACGGCTACACTACCATAGTGATACGGACCCTACACACGCGTGTACGGTCCGTACACGGTGGCGTACACGTATGGCTACACTACCATAGTGATACGGACCCTACACACGCGTGTACGGACCGTATCACGGTGGCGTACACGTACGGCTACACTACCATAGTGATATGGACCCTACACACGCGTATACGGACCGTATCATGGTGGCGTACACATACGGCTACACTACCATAGTGATACGGACCCTACACACGCGTGTACGGTCCATACACGGTGGCGTACACGTACGGCTACACTACCATAGTGATACGGACCCTACACACGCGTGTACGGTCCGTACACGGTGGCGTACACGTACGGCTACACTACCATAGTGATACGGACCCTACACACGCGTGTACGGACCGTATCACGGTGGCGTACACGTACGGCTAAACTACCATAGTGATATGGACCCTACACACGCGTGTACGGACCGTATCACGGTGGCGTACACATACGGCTACACTACCATAGTGATACGGACCCTACACACGCGTGTACGGACCGTATCACGGTGGCGTACACGTACGGCTACACTACCATAGTGATACGGACCCTACACACGCGTGTACGGTCAGTACACGGTGGCGTACACGTACGGCTACACTACCATAGTGATACGGACCCTACACACGCCCTCAGAGCGTGTGTACGGTGCGTTTCACAACTTACACAGGTGACATGCGGCACACAGAAAGGAATTGAGCTGTCATACTTGGCCAAGGCTGGACATCAAGTCATTGTCAGTGCAGTCCCACATGTCTCGGGACTAGGTGTGTCAGGCTGTGATGTGTCACATATCGCCTCATGTTTGAACCCAATAGATGTGTGATGAGCTGTGTACACATGTCATGTGTGATGGTGCACTATGTGCCACACATCCCCTTCCCACCTTTGACATGTGTGCATGTAGTACAGACTTGTTGTGCAATGCATCACTGGCATGGCACAGTCAACAACACCCGCAACTGTCCCCTGATGCCATGTACACAGTAAATTACACCTGACATGTAACTACCGGCGTGGCACGATGTGACTATGTCATGTGTGTGTCATGTGTTCCCATAAGCTTGCTGTTGGTGTTCCGTCAAATGCATCTGCAGTTGCTGCCTCCAAGATGTGTCTGTGTGTAGATGGGCATGGCACACCATTATGCACACCAGGACACATGTGGCATCAAACGTAACATGTGTATGTATGCATCCCACATGGACTTGCGAGACAAGGACGTATCTGCGTAGTCTCAATGTATGTGTGATCTGTCTTGACATGTACCCTGTCATGGCAAGGTGTGTGTTCTGTCCTTTTTTCACGGACATGTGACCTGTGCCTCTAGTGTTCCGCAACCTGTCTGTATGATTAACATACTTATTCTGCACATATGCGGATGTCTGTCACTTCTGTAATGCGTCTGCCTGTTCACTTACACTGGCCCACAGCTAGATTCATGCCATGTCATGTTGAGCTTGAGAATCCAAGTTTGTAGCTGGCTCTTGGTAGGAGTGTCACCTGCCTGGCATACGTGTTCAGGATATGTTGCACAGACCTGACTCTGTATGTCGCATATGTGTATTGGCTGTTTAACATGTGCTCAGTACATTGACATTGTTGTTGTACTGTACTCACTCTTTGTTGTCCCTTCCAAATTCATGCAGGGCTCCGCCTCTCCCCCGACCAATGCCAGACTTGGCTGCCCTGAGGGAACGTGACTGTATACGCCGCTACCGCTTCACCCAACCGTTGATTGAGAACTTGACCGCCCGGCTGGAACCACACCTCCAACCGCGACAGAGGTATCCTACTGCACTGACACCCATGATGAAGGTGATGGCAGCCCTACATTTCTTTGCCACGGGTACGTTTCAACATACTATAGCTCATGTTGGTGACATGTCCCAGACCATGTTCAGCCGTGTCCTGCATGATTTTTTAGAGGCCATGTAGGTTCACCTGGATGAGTTTATTCATTTCCCAACTCCTGAGCAGTTGACAGTTGTCAAGGGTGACTTCTATGCTCTGGGAGAGATGCCCCATGTCATTGGGTCTATTGATGGGACACATGTGGCATTGGTACCTCCACAGGCACAGGAGGTAGCCTTTCGCAACCGGAAACATTACCACTCCATTAATGCCCTTGTGGTGTGTCTTGCTAACATGGTGATTTCCCATGTCTGTGCTCGTTTTCCAGGATCAGCACACGATGCCTACATCATGAGGCGTAGCAGGGTGCCTGAAATGATGCTGCAGCTGCGGAACGAACGAGCATGTCTTGTTGGTGGGTATACTCTGTCACTCCTGTATTTAGCGTCATCTTTCTGTCTTACTGCTTCTCCTGACCCACTTCTGTCCATGATGTTTCCATGTAGGGGACTCTGGCTATCCCAACATGCCATGGCTGGTCACGCCTCTCCGCAACCCCAGAACGGCTGCCGATCACCGGTACAACAATGCCCATGGGCAGACCAGGGGAGTGATAGAGAGGACCTTTGGCCTCCTGAAGAGCCGATTCCGGTGCCTCCACAAGACCGGCGGCGCACTCCCATATGCACCGGTGAAGGTCTGCAAAATCTTCCTCGTGTGCTGCATGCTGCACAACATGGCAGTGGAGAAAGCTGTGCCACTCATCCTGGATCCGGATGAGCAGGAAGATCCACCCGTGGAGGATCAGGGGCTTGGTGACGAGGCAAGTGATCTTGAGGAAGAGGAGGAAGAGGACATCCGGAGTCGGCTCATACGCAACTTCTTTGCTTAGTGGTGAGTTGCAGTGTCTGAGTGTGCACGCATTGAGCCTTGTGTTGCATGTGTTGCAATGTGTGGGTCCATCTGCATGTATGGCAAGTGAGTCAGAGGTGTGTTTGGATGTGTCACTCCAGTGATGGTGTAATGAACGAATGTCTTTCCTGAGACACTATTTTCACCTAGCATGTTGACAACCTTATACGTGTCGAGTACATGCCCATGCATGCGGATGTGCTTATTTTGGCTCACTTCTTGTGTGTCTCCCATCCACAGGTCTTTGCGCATGCTGTCTGCTGGTGGCATTGTTGTGCTCCTGCTATTCCTCATGAATACAGCACCGTGTGGTGAATCAGCGTAACATGCACGGACATGTCCGAAATCTCCTTAGGGTAAGGGATGCAGCAAGGCTTTTTTGGTGTGCTATTGGTTTGGAATGTGTATGCACGGCTCCTGTTCATGTTTGGTTACTTTGCATACATGTCGAATCACCATGGGGGCCATGACATGGAGCTGGATTCACCTGAAGTGATAGTCACACTTGGTGACAGTCATCTGTAATGTGATTGTGGATTGTGATGAATGCATCAATGTGTGTAACACTGCCCTCGGAAACATACGGGATGCACCGGGTTGACATAGTGTGGGACATCCCCATTAGAGGCTCAATGGTGAATTGCAGCGTCTCCGTGAGCAGCACGGGTGTTTGCCTCACACCCGTCACTTGTGTGCCAGTGCTGTGGATTTCCTGCATCTGCGGTGCAAAGGGGGGTGCCAGTGTAGGTCCCACATGTTCATCCACATGACCTGTGCATCTATCAATATAGATGCATTTGCCTTCCGGCAAACATGACTAATAAAGGTGTCCCTCAGCCTCCAATGTGCCTCATCTCTGTCAATGCAGGTCTCTTGTCACTGTGCATGCAGAAAGTCTGGCATTGTAATCACAGATTGTGCATATGAGTCTATGTGTAGAGTAGCAAGATGCAAACTGTTTGTCAGGGATTATGATATGTATTGTGCATGATGGCTGTGTAGGTATTTTGGCATCTCAGTCCCCACAACGGCCACTTTGCTGCATGTGCATTGATTGTCTGTGTGTGTGCCATGTTGACCCAGACACTCCTTCCTTTTCATACACCTTTTGCAGTGGTCCTTTCTGACATGCTTGTGTTTGTGTGCAACTTGTGGCATGGTTTTCAGGACATGGCGCCTGCTGCTGCAGGCCCTGCAGCAAGGGCACACAGAGTTTAAATATTTGCCCTCACTCACACGCCTCTAAGACGCACCCCCCTTCCTCCCTCCACCCATTCATTTTGTTGTAATCTGCTTGTGTGTGACACAGTTGCGGTGGCAAAGGCTGGACCGTCTGCACATGCTATGTGCACATTGCACGTGCATCATGTCCTTGCATGTGCCACATCACGCTACACCATGATGTTGAGGCCACCCACCAAGCAATGTCCATCCAATACATCTGTTGCATGCACTCAGGTATGCACTCATCGCCCACACAACACCTTTGCATAATGAGTGTGCAACTTCAACTGCCTACACAGCGCTGGCACGCCTTCCAGGCCCTGTCACACCAACCAGGTCATGTCCCTCCTACTCCCCACCGGCTCTGTACCCCAACAAGGCCATGGGAATGGTACTCCAGGCCTCTGCATGTAGCATGTTGTTGTTGTGGGACACATGGCACAGGTATCATGTCTCACCGGGTCAGTCTACAATGTGTCCGGGATCCCCCTCTACACCATGACATGCGCACTGCATCTCATCATCATCTGGTGTCCCATTGCCAGCCAGGTGCTCCTCACCCTCCCCAAAGACGCAGTCCATGCCAGTTCTCATATTGAATAATGCATGGTATCCATTGACAGATGGCTGAACATCGGCCACCTGATGCAGGACTTGTACAAGACTGAGGTGTTCATCTGCGGATTGTCCCCTTACAGCTGGGTCAACTGCTTGTGTCCCACCCGCAAGGGCCCTGCACAGGCAGACAGTGTCCATGCACACGAGCTGGTGTGCATTATGGATTGCTTGCTCACATGTGCTATGCTGATCACCAGCATCTGTACCTGAGGCTTCAGCACACTCTGCATTATGCACAAGATCCACAGTTCGATCCACCTCAAGGCAAGACAGACCATCCCCCAGGTCAACTACAACATCCGTGTCTAATCCTACCCTGCACTCTACGGAGAAGTACGTTACAACTCCCATGATACTTGTCCACATCCAGGGTGCATCTGCACAGCTCTGCTTCAACATCCGGCGACCCAGCCACATCACCGTCCAACAGAGATAGCTGCAATGGATCACTGTCAGCTGCAGGATGACCTTCACAATCCACGCCCACACTCAGGATGCAGGCCGCCACCACGACCCCAACACAACCTTGTGGCTCTGTCATCCCAGACCACATTGTGCCATCTCCATGCATCCAACCTTGGCCTGGCCACCATTCTCCACATCCACCTGACTCCAGCATGCAGGACCTAGTTCTCCCACCTGGCTACACATACCTGGGACTCCCACCCCAGGACACTCCACATGATCCCTGACCTCTGCACATGACTGTTGCTCTTCGAAATAGGTCTGTCCGCACAGTTGTGCAGGCACCCCCTCAACTGGTTGGGCCCATCACGGGTGGGTATGGTGCGCCATGTCTGTATTGGATTATACCTTGTGACCCATGTGTGTCCTGTACCAGACTCAGATCCCAGGGTATGGATGGCTGGCGTTACTTCAACACTCAGGCATGGTTTGACATTTCCACACACATATGTTGCTGAATGATGCAAAATGACAGCAACGTCTCATGAACCAAAAATATATTTATTTGCGGTGGGGTACGTGCTATGGAGATAAAATTAGGTGCTCTACCGGGGGAATAGAATCCAAAGTTCACAGGGGGAGATGGGATCCTTGCCATTGGAAGTCATCAGAGTCTATGCCACAGTCTTTGTCAACATTGGTCAGACTGGGACCAGCAAGTCCATGTGGCAGAGAATGTCATTGTATGAGGTGCTGCTGTTGCGCCAGAGGGCAAGGTGCCAGGCCAGGTGACCTGGGAGATGGTGATGGTCCGCTGACTCTCACGGCCTTTTGCGTGGATGACCCACCTTCCTCCGGGGACCCTCAGAAGCAGGCCGTGACGATGTCTGTGATGCTCCGTCGGACGAATCCTCCTCCTCCTTCCTCCCTGTGTCTGGTGCTGATCTTCGCCTGGTGGCACAGGGAGGGTTGCCCATGTTGTCGGCAATCCGACGGAGTGAACGGTTCAGTTCAGTTAGCAAAGCCACGAGCTCAGCCTGTCTTGCCTCCATCCGTCCTTGGTGTTGCTGTTGACTGGCATATTGCTCGGCCTGCATGTTCTTCATCTCGTTGAGGGTCTCCACTACCTGGCTGATGCCCCTGGTGTCACGCCGGTATGTGTCCAGGATGTTGCAGACGTGTGACATAACCGGTTCCTCAGCTGTCTGGTCAGGTTCGCGCCTCCGCCGTCCTCCATTCCCGCCACTCCTGCCCTCATGAGCCTGGCCTGCCGTTGTGGGCAGATCGGCTCTCCGGGACCCCTGAGGGATGGCATTTGCGGGGCCGCCTGCCTCCTCCTGGGTGCCCGGAGTACCTTGTCCCTCCTGGGCAGACTGGCTGCGTTGTTGTGTGCGAGCAGGGCTCCTGTGTGTATACTGGGATGTGGCAGGAGTGGGGGTGGTGGTTGGCACAGTTGTACCTGACGCAGGTGCTGGAGGTTCTGGGGCATCAGAGGGGCCAGGTTGGTCGAGATTGTCCACGGGGTGGTGAGAGTCGTCGCTGCCGGTGGGGTCATCGTCACGCCGAGCCTGGTCCTGTGACTCTTCCCCCCAGTGTTGGGGGGAGATCGACGACGTTGCCCTGTGTGTGAGAGAGAGACAATGTTAATGGTGTTTCATGCGACATCCATGTTTCATACATATTCAAGTTGGCACAGTTCCTCTGGGTAGTTGGATATGTCTAGCATTCCTCTCACAGTGCACTTGTGGATGGGTATGTTGCGGGGGACAGATTGATATGTACTCCTGGTTATTTGGCCTGTCTAATGAGTGTTGGGATGCTTTTTTGGCTATGGATTGGTCTTGTTGTGTCACATATCCATTGTGGGAGTGCCAATTTGCGTTGGCTGCCCCGGGGGTGTGTGCTTGTGGGAGGGGGGGTGTGTGTGACCGGGCATGCTGTTGGGTGTGGTGTGATTTGTCATTGGGTCTACCAGGTGATGTGTCTATCCCCTCATGGTGCATGCTGGCATGACAGTGAATGTGATTTCCTGTGGTAGGTAGATGGCATGTGGAGTGGGTGTTTGAGTGTTCAGTGGTCACAGGATTGCATTGTGCTGTCTACAGCAGGGCCAAGTGTCATGTACCTTGTCTGTACTTGGCAAGTCCCTGTGCATTGTGCATGGTGCATGGGTATGTCCCTTGGCCACAGCTTTCAACACTTTTCCTATGTGTGACACACTCTTTGTTGTTGCATCATTTTTGAACACAGTGAGCAGTGTAGCGAGCGTGCGTAGCGAGCGATGCAGAACAGGCTTACGTGTTGCACTGTACGTGGGCAATTGGTGCTTTTTCATTTCTATTGGAGAATGCAGGTAGGTAACTTATGCATTTGTGACAGGGTTCTAACAAACACAGTGAGTAGGTATACTGGGTGTAGGGTTAGGTTTGTGCCTGCAGCAAGGATCTACTCGTGCACAGTTTGACACATGGCCCAGTGATTTCCAATCGTAAAAGGGGTGTTTCACGCACTGCCAGACATGCTTGTCAACATGCACACAGTCCCCCTGCTGACGAGCGGACATGGCCACACCACCCAAGGGTGATTTTGTCTCCCTCTGTCTCCCTCTCTCCCTCCCTCTGTCACCCTCCTCCCTCTGTCTGTCTCCCTCTGTCTCCCTCTCTCCCTCCCTCTGTCACCCTCCTCCCTCTGTCTGTCTCCCTCTGTCTGCCTCTCTCCCTCTGTCACCCTCCTCCGTCTGTCTGTCACCCTCTGTCACCTCAGCCCAGCTTCCTGGGCACACACACTTTGCAGGTCTTTCAAAGGCCATTGGCTTGTTCATGTGGCTTTGTTTAGTATCTCCCGGCCCCCATTGGGCAGAGTGTCTCTGAGTCTGGCACTGCAGCGGCGGTGTGTGCTGACACTCTTTCACAGTGATGCCTCTTCATTAGCTGCTGTTATGTGCAAATTGGGCCTTCATTCCCATGTCATCCTGCGAGGTGGCCACCATGTGCAGGCGACACTGTACAGTGTCGGGACACACTGTTTGTATAGCTCTGCCCCAGGCCATATGGGCTGAGGGCATTGGTGTCTGCTCCTGAGTTGCACAATGTATTTTTGGAGGCCCACCCTCCCGGCATCACGTACATCCTGTCTTGTGTTGGTGTTTTGTGTGGCCTGTGACTTGGTATGGCCTTGGTGCATGGGGCATGGAGCCGCTAGTTGCATGTGCATGTTTTTGGAGTGTGATTGTGTCCGGTGATGGCTTTGGGGTAGTTGCGTGCATTATTGGGAGTTGGGTTGTTGATGCGGTTCCCCCCATGTGAGGTGAGTTGTTTGTGTACTCACCAGGCTCGGCGACTCCTCCTACTCAGCATACTCCCACCGGCCGCAGCGTGCGCATCACCTTCTCCTCCCAGGGATGGTGGTGTACAGGTCTGCGGGGCGGGCCACCTCCAGTGATGTTCCCCTGGTTGTATTCATCTGTCATTTTTCTCTTGACCGTCCTCCGCAGATCGTACCACCTGGCTTGGCATTCATACCTGGCCCTTCTGATGGGCGCAACAGCATTCACCCTCTCAACGATCCTCTGCCACATGGCTGATTTTGCTGCTATGCTGGTCTGTCTGACCAATGTTCCAAAGAGCTGTGGCTCGACTCTGATGATTTCGTTGACAAGGATCTCCAGCTCCGCTGTTGTGAACTTTGGATTCTTGTCTGTGGGCATGTTGTGGGTGTGGATGGTTGTGGTTGTGGGTGTGTGGTTGTGAAGGTGTGTGTGTGTGAATGTGATGAGGGGGTGTTTGTGAAGGTGGTTGTGTGAAGGTGTGCAAGTGTAAGGTGTAGTCAGGGTTCAAGTATGGTGCTGTGGGTTGTCTGTGGGGTCTGGCAGCGGTGGGTCTGTTGCAAAGGCTCATAGTTTGTGTGTGTGGGCCCTTTTTATTGGTCCATTTGTGGGTGTGGCTGTGTTTGAACTTTGGGTGGGTGTGTTATAAGGAGTGGTTGTGTTTGGGGCCTCTGTTTACCTGTTTGGCTGTTGCAGGTCAGTGTATTGGATGTATTTTGGCTTGTTGGACGTGTTTTGTGGTGTTGTGCGATTCGAATGGACTCTCCTTGTGGTGTTTTGCAGTGTCCTGGTTCAGTACGTGTTTTTTTCGCGTCTGTAAGGTGCGTACATCGGCCGTGTTGTTGTACAGTGCTCACATTTGCTATGGCTTGGTATGACTCATACATGCGCAATGCTGGGTGAGGGTGCTGGTGTAGGGGCCTGGGGTAGGGTGCGTACAGGCACGGGCAGGGTGTAGGAGCCTGGGGGTTCATGCCGTACATACAGGAAACGAGGGTACGGCGCGTACATACGGGGTGCTGGGGGTACGGTGCGTACCCCCCACCCTGTAGGTACGGGGTGTACCCACACCCCCGTAGGTACGGAGCGTACCCCCACCCCACCCCGTAGGTACGGATCGTACCCACACCCCCCGTCGGTATGGAGCGTACCCCCACCCCACCCCGTAGGTACAGAGCGTACCCCCACCCCTCCCCGTAGGTACGGATCGTACCCACACCCCCCCCGTCGGTACGGAGCGTACCCCCACCCCACCCCATAGGTACGGAGCGTACCCCCACCCCGTAGGTACAGATCGTACCCACACCCCCGTAGGTACGGAGCGTACCCCCACCCCACCCCGTAGGTACGGAGCGTATCCCCACCCCGTAGGTATGGATCGTACCCACACCCCTGTAGGTACGGAGCGTACCCCCACCCCGTAGGTACGGATCGTACCCACACCCCCGTGGGTATGGAGCGTACCCCCACCCCACCCCGTAGGTACGGATCGTACCCACACCCCCGCAGGTACGGTGCGGACCCCCAGCGCTACGGGCTGAGAGAGAGAGTCACTATCTTTCTAGAGTTGCTAGGTAGACGCAGCATTGTTATTTACTTTTGCAGGTACTGTTTAAAAGTATAATATAAATAGATATATATACATATTTGATATGCGTTTTATGTCTAGCTTGTTCTTGTATGTTCTCTCCACAGGTCTCCCTCCCCGCTGTCCCTATCCTTTCCTTCTCTGGTTTGATCAGATCAACATTCTGTGCTGTAAGAGCATACAGAATTGAGTTGATCAAAAGGTGGACCCCTTGTTTGCATCGAACCAACCTCGAAGTATCATCCGACCTTCTTGTGAAGCTATCAGAGCTGATAGAATAAACGTCCTCTATACACTATACTTCCCACTTGGTTTGGGGGATAGAATGGCCACCCTAGATGAAGTACTTGCTGCGTTGCGAGTAGTGCAGACTGAATTAGCAGCTTCTCAAGCTGACACAGCAGCCTTACAGGAGACGGTAGAGAGAATGCAAAGAAACCTGTTTAATAAAACAGGGAGTAGAGCGGAAGGGGGTTTTCCATGGGATAGAGGCCTTCTTTTCCAACCACACCCATGACAGTAGAGATTCCAACACCCATCCCGTAGCGACCCCCAAACCTTTTCATGAAGATGGAAACAAGGTACAGGTATTCCTTACCCAATTTAGCTTAATTTCACTTGTTGTCCTAAAGTTTTTAACACTAATCAGGCCAGATCTCTTATTTGGCAGGAGATGCAGCTCAATAGGCACTACCTTTGGTGAGGAGAGATGACCCATTATTGTATGACTGGGAAGGATTCAAAGACGATTTTAAACGCATTTTTGACCGCAGAGCTAATTCTTTATCTGTGGATAGGGAGTTGCTAGACTTCAGACAAAGTAATAGAGAATTATTGGTTTATGTTAATACATTTCAGAGTCTGGTGGCAGAAACTAATTGGCCAGAAGAGAAACAGGCCGCTATTTTTCATCACAGACTCAAAGATGAGTTAAAAGATGTGATTGCCCGAATAGATCCCCAACCCAAGACATGCACAAATCTTATTAATTTAGCCATGCAATTGAATTACCAATTAAATGAGAGAAGAGGGGATAGGAAGAGACATGATCACCCTCCTCCTAAATGCGAAAAACTTCGCTATCCTGTTGTGTCAACTGGTTCCGTATCAAAACAAATGGAAAGAGGGAGAGTGAGGGTTTCTCTCACACAAGAAGAAAGGGTGCAGAGAAGGAAACAGGGTCTTTACATGTTTTGTGGGAAAAAAGGGCATTTTGTGAAGGATTGTTTAGCCAAGCCAAGGAATAAAGAAGGCAGTTTTGCAAGAGCGGCTACCATGGCGGTACAGAAATCAGCAAACTGAAGGGCCCAGGGATTAGGGAAGGAAATGCCGAGGGCTATGAACAAATACCTTCTGTTCTAGTGAAGAAAGATCACTTCCTATGTTACAATTCAGCTAATCATTAATTCTGTTTCTCAGGTTGTACAGGCGCTCTTAGACTCAGGGGCAATAGTTATATTTATTGATTGCGACCTAGTACACTGATTAGCAATCCCACTGGTTGCTAAAGACCAACCGGAAACTGTCCTGACAGTAGACAATAGAGATCTTGCTTCAGGCCCCATTTGTTTTCAGACCTCTGATATAGAAGTTATCTGTCAGAAGGACCATAGAGTAGTCCTGTCTTTTAATGTTATCAAGGCACCGTTATATGGGTTGATATTGGGATTGCCTTGGTTAACGAAACACAACCCTGACATTGACTGGAAGGCCAGAAGCATTCTAGTCAACTCTCCTTTCTCAGATCAAAGTTGCCCATGTTATTCGGTAAGTCCGGTCCATTTCCTACCGACTGGGCATACCATCGCTACAGCTGCCGAAACGTAGATTGAGTTGCCTAAGATATACCATGAATACAAGGATGTGTTCAGTGAAACACAAGCCGAGACACTCCCTCCACATAGTCAGTACAATTGTCAGATTGACTTAGTCCCTGGGAAAATCATTCCTTGTGGTAGGATTTATGCTTTATCAGAAACTGAGAATGAACACCTACGGGAGTATTTAGATAGGTATCAAGCGAATGGATTCATCCGACCTTCCAAATCTCCAGCAGCTTCTCCACTCTTCTTCATTCCTAAAGCGAATGGAGAGTTCAGGGCTTGTATTGACTTTCGGGCTTTAAATAAAGTTACAGTTAAAAACTGTTATCCTCTTCCTGTGATTTCAGTACTCTTAGACCAGGTAAAGAAGGCAGTAATCTTCACCAAGTTGGATCTAAGAGGAACTTATCATCTCTTCGCATGAGACAAGGGGATGAGTGGAAAACCACATTTCGCACTAGATATGGATTGTTTGAGTATCAGGTTATGCTTTTTGTGCTTTGTAATGTCCCTGCTGCATTTCAATATTTCCTTAAAGATGTATTGAGGGAATTCCTGGATTTATTTGCCATTGTCTACATTGACGACATGTTGATGTATTCATCTAACCCTGAAGTTCACAGTCAGAATGTAAAAAGGGTATTAACAGCTTTATGGATTAACCAACTTTTATGCAAACTCAGCAAATGTGAGTTTCATGTTGCTCAAGTTGAGTTCTTAGGGGTCCTGCTGTCAGCACAAAGACAAACGATGGCTGAAAGAAAGATCATGGCAGTACAGAACTGGCCTATCCCTGTGAATGTGCGTGACGTCCAATCCTTTCTGGGCTTCGCAAATTTTTATTGCATGTTTATCAATCAGTTTTCCTATGTGGCTGCCCCTATAACCAAGCTGCTTAGAAATTAAGTACAATGTAGTTGGACCCCAGAAGCTAATCAAGCCTTCAATCACTTGAAAGATGCCTTTACCTCAGCTCCCATTCTAGCTCACCCTGATCCAGAAAAGCCTTACCTGGTGGAAGCAGATGCTTCATAAGTGGCTGTTGGAGCAGTTCTCTCACAAAGAGATTCAGAGAATGGCCTACTGCATCCTAAAGCTTTCATGTCAAGAAAGCTGAGTTATTCGGAAATCAATTACACTATCGCAGAAAAAGAGCTCTTGGCTATAAGTGACAATTTCCAGGAATGGAGACATTACTTTATGGGAGCAAAACACAAGACCACAGTTTACACAGGAACTTACAGTTCATTACATCTGCTTGTCTCTTATCCTCAAGACAATTAAGGTGGAAGTTTTTTTTTTGAGGAATTCCAGTTTATGCTCAACTATAGGCCAGGGAGTGAAAACCGAAAGGCTGCCGCCCTTACACAACAGGGAACTACACCCATGCCACAAGAACAAATCACTCATTCCATAATTCATCCTCAGAAGGCCTTGTGTGTGTTGCAAACAGACCAGTTCTTAGATAAGGTAGCCAAAGCCATCAGGTTTCGGATGTGGAAAAAATGGCTGGCTAACAACAAAGACTGGAAAATAAGAGATGGATTGCCTATGAAAGGAACACGACTATTAGTTCCTACTAAAGTACTTCAGAATGAAGTCATGAAATGGTGCCATTCGGCACTAACTAGAGGGCATAATGGGATAGACAAGACAAAAGAACAAATACCAAGACAATTCTGGTGGCCTTCTATTCAGAGAGATGTGATTAATATGATCCGTCAGTGTGACATATGTATGCAGAAGAAACCCGACAGAGGAAGACCGTATGGACTGCTCTGTCCTTTACCCACTCCTGGAATACCTTGGGAGCAAATCTCATTAGATTTCATAGTAGGGCTGCCTAAGGATAAGGGTTGCATGACTATTCTTGTGGTGATCAATAGCTTAACTAAGATGGGCCATTTTATCGCTTGTACTAACACTTCCACATCGGGACAAGTAGCGCAACTGTTAAGGTTGCATGGCCTTCCCAGAATCATTATTTCTGACAGAGAAAACAGTTCACGGCACAGTTCTGGAAGGTGTGGTGCTCCCCCTTACAAATCCCATCAAACACGTCTACGAGTTTCCATCCTCAGACTGATGGACAGACCGAAAGACTTAATCAGACACTCAAACATTACAGAAAATGCTATGTACAAAGCAATACAGAAGCCTGGGTGAATTGGCTATGGATAGCAGAAGTAGCCTATAACAGCGCACAACATAGCAACACTAAGTTATCCCCTTTTTTTGTCACTTATGGTTTTCATCCTCGTTTCCTACCGTTGTTACATCCAGGAGGAGGACAACGGGTACCGGAAGTACAGACAAGGGTGAAACACATACAAGAGATATTTAAAATCACACAAGACAGTATCAAAAAAGCTAAGGTCAGGTATAAAGAGCGGGCTGATAAAGATCGAAGACCTGAACCTCAGTATAAGGTAGGAGATGGGGTTTGTCTGTCAACAAGAAATCTATACGCTTCAAAAAAAATATTTTTTCAATCCGCGATATATCGGACCTTACAAAATCATCAAATTGGTAAACCCTGGTGCTGTGAAACTTGCATTGCCCAAACATATGCGGATACATCCTGTGTTTCATGTTTCTTTGGTAAAGCCTGCTTATACTCCTGAGTGGAAGCCCACAGCTCCTGTAAGGGTAAATCAAGAACAGGAATATGAGGTACAGGCTATAATAGATTCAAAGAAAAGAGGGAACAGAGCATTGTATCTAGTCTCATGGAACGGCTATGGACCTGAAGAAAACTCATGGGAACCAGCAACCGGTGTTCATGCGGCGAAGCTGGTGAAAAGGTTCCAAACGTTGAATCCCACTAAACCTAAACCCTGACAATATTCCTCTTCGGAGGGATGTACTGTTATATGGAGGCTCCATGGAGAACATCATCAAGATTGTTCCTGAATCCAGATCGATTGATTACCTGAACTACAGTTCCCATCAGGCAGTGCACCACCTCCGGCACAGGAGATGACGTGTTTCCGGCGGCAGGGTGGGATTACAGGGATGCCCGGGCAGAGGATCGATGCTGGTTATTCCCCCCGCTTCCTGATTGAAGATGGACGTTTCCTTTGGGTTCAAATCCTTGACGGTGTGATAAGGGTGCTCTGCACCAGTGACACATGACATTTTGGTGTTTCGGGGTAATATATATTTACCACTGAAGGTTCGTTTCTAGTTCTTGGCATACTGGAGTCTGTGTTCTTGTCATTGTGCAGCTCATGCGGCTGCAAGGAATATAGTCCGAGTTCCTGCATATATACTCTGCACTAAACTTGCAACCCGTGATGTAAACAGCATTCTATTACATTTTGTTTGGGTATGATTCCGTCAGCCGTGAAGGAAACAGCGTGCTAGGGCTTTGTTTTGGGGCATTCATACACACGCCGCAGCCGTGTGGATCTGGGATTACAAATGGCAAAGCCGTGTTGAGAAATGGCCTTTGAAAGTTTGAGTCCCTTTACTAAAATTCACTTTGCTATTTGGGTCATTGACAAAAGGCGGCATCACACAGCAATAGCCGACCATTGTGTCTACATCATTTTATCGCTACTTACTCAATATCTGAAATTTCTGGCTCTATTATTTCTGCTGCTTCATATTGCCGGTGGTATTCTGTTTTCAAAACATGCCTTCATTGATTTCCTATGTTTTCATTGCCTTGTAGTAACAGGGGAATTAGGATTTTGTATGGAAACCCCTGTGAAGCCATATCAAGCACATGAAAGGGTGGGTAATTTGGACATCGTTGGTATAAAATTATTCATTACAGAACAGTCTATTCTAGTACTTACCTTCCTCTTTGTTTTATTCATAAACACGGCACAGCGTTTGGTTTATTGGACTCAAGACAAGAGATCCACTATCTTTATAGAGTTGCTAGGAAGACGCAGCGTTGTTATTTTCTTTTACAGGTACTGTTTAAAAGTATAGAATAGCTAGATATATATACATATTTGATATGCGCTTTATGTCTAGCTTGTTCTAATGGTATGTTCTCTCCACGGGTCTCCCTCCCTGCTGTCCCTATCCTTTCCTTCTCTTGTTTGATAAGATCAACATTCTGTGCTATAAGAGCATACAGAATTGAGACGATCAAGAGGTGGACCCCTTCTTTTCATCGAACCAACTCCAAGATATCATACGACCTTCATGTGAAGCTATCAGAGCTGACAGGAAGGGGGGAAGAGATGGTGAGTCAAGGTGATTAAGAGGAGAGGGTACAGGTACACAGAAAAGAGCTGCTTACAAAATAAACGATGATAACGTCCGTAACAAAACACACCATCTAAAAGAATGTATGGAAGCGAAAAGGTCTCTGCGGTTAGAAGATTTCAGGCGCCCGCTTCTTGAGTATCTACTTATAGTTAGTAGACTTGGAGGTTGAAAGGCATTCCCAATCATTACATCAGGGAGCCGTAAAACTGATAGTCACAGCGGATTCTGAGAGCAAGAAAGTGAACTTACTTTACGTGACACGAGTATCATGTCACGTGACTAATGGCAGGAGTCTAGAGCGTAACGGCAGGGAGCCGTATGCCCGATAGTAATGGGGAATTTCTAGATAAATTGAGTGCCAACTGTAGTAGAATGACACAGAAGGCAGTTCACGTTAATGACGGCAGGCATATCTGTTTTATTTTTTTATTTTTCTAAAGAACAAAGGTCCTTAGCTTATTGATAGATAATGAAAACATTTCAACATAGATTTCAATAAGAGCTATGGACATTCTTCCAATGTCCAGCCGGACAGAGGAACATTTATTTAGAACGATACAAAAGGAATTAAACAAGGTGAAAACCACGAAAAAGTTTTTGCCTGTTATTTTTGCTTTCTTCTCATTTCACTTCTTCTAAAGCTCGGTACAGGATTGTGCCCGTGTTTCTTTTTTCGTGGCCTTCACCTTGTTTAATTCCTTTTGTATCGTTCTAAATAAATGTTCCTCTGTCCGGCTGGACATTGGAAGAATGTCCATAGCTCTTATTGAAGTCTATGTTGAAATGTTTTCATTATCTATCAATAAGCTAAGGACCTTTGTTCTTTAAAAATAAGTAATCACCCGAGGTCCAAAGCTAACCGATCGGGTCCCCTTGTTATTTATACTGTGGCAGGCATATCTGAGCATCATGATAGGAAAATGTGAGCCCGATAGTAACGGGAAAAAGTTTAGTGTACTGAAACTAACAGTGTGATCTGAAAAAAGTTAAATGACAGCAAAAAGTAATGGAAGTAAAGGTCACAGGAAAAATACAAATTGCGATAAGACAAGGTGCTGTTTACGAAAAATAAAAGAAATGTGATTAAAAAGTAAGTAATTCAGCTCATGTAAGCCAGTAAGGCACAAGGAAAATCAAATTGCGAATGAGGTGATCTAAAGACTTGAGTCAGGGTCACGTCAGGATAACACTAGAAACAGTCTTGACAAGTAAGAGCAGATAGGCAAGAAAAAAAAAAATTGGTGATGGGGAACCAGGGGTCGGGCGATAATTATGATAGAGTATTATGGGGAAACCTTGCTGGGAGCAGTCTTAGTAGGAAATAGTAGAAGAAGAAGAGGTACATGCAAGAAAACAAAGTACAATACTATGAGGAGACATCAAAATTAACTAATGAAAGAACGGTAGATGTAGAGAATCGTCATCTGAGGTTACATGGTACATATACTTACCTTGTAATGGGTAAACAATAAAGCTATCAGAGGATTTTCACATTGGACGCGGGTTAGTAATCTGTAATTAAACAGGGAAGGAGGGATGTGGGTTGAAAAGGCTGTATTAGGAGGGAAAAGGGCAAAAATACTGGAGTAAACGGAAGATAGTAAAACAAGGAGGTCAGGCACAGGAAAGGGAAGAGCAGCCAGCGGATTTGTACAAAGAGACAGAGATACAGTCGAGTTAGTCATAACTATGTCATAAGTAGACTATGTTGAGGAACAAGTCATTTGCACAGCCAATAGTGCATTACTGCATCCCTATTGAGTCCCAAATTTGCAGTGTCCATGCGTATGTTGAGTTCGCTCTCTCATCCTCTCATGTGTAGTTCACGGTTTTCCTGTCTGGATTGTGGTTTAATATGTTCCAGTTCGAAGAATTTGAATGTTTTATGATGGGGGTGACATTCCTGGAAGTGGTCTGTCAATGACAGTCCTACTTCAGGTTTGTTGATGAAAGGTTAAATGTGTTATAATGCAAGCTACCCTGCTTGCCTTTTCATGGCCTTGTAGATATGGACTGAGGCAACACAGCACAATTCGCTGCATTGCTTCACCCGGTGATAGGGAGGCATTCCATGGGCGTTCCAATGTAACAACCATGGCATTTGACAAATTCCCAGATTTACAAAATCCTGGGAATGCGTCAAAAGCCTACGCCTCTCCAGGGGTGGCATAGGGGAGGCACAAAGAAGAGAAATAACATTATATCTCCTCGTTTTTTCCTCTTTCTATGTGTGCTGCATTCAGAAGCACACATAAAAAGAGGACATCGCCTCCATTGTTTTTGCGCAGGTAAGTGTCCCTTCCTGCACACAGTCACCCATAAAGCAGGAAGGCTTGTGGTGCTGCCCTACACAAAAATATTGTAAATGAGGCCAAGGATATACCTATTCAAACCAGACACTACCCTCTGCCTCGAGCATCAGCATTTTGTCCTCATTACTTAATCCAGAAAATCAGCTTAGCTGCAAATGCACAAATATATCCATCTCAGTCAGACAGTATGTCAAAAGAGTGCTCCTTTCAGATCCTTTGAGTTAAATTTAAATAGCTAATGCCTCTAGCCAGGAAATGGTCATCTTAGTTGGATTTTAATAGATAAATGAGATCAGCTTGAAGCATGATAGATATTGTACATCAATTTTTACACACAAGTCTGTTGAGAAAACATTTGTGTACATAGGCCATACCAAGGTAAGGAATTATCACATGTCGTATATCCTCAGAAAGCTTTGATTTAGTCTGTGCAATTTAATCTAGAAGCAAACTTTCCAGTTTATTCCATTAATGCTCTTATCCAGTACGCATGGAAGTTGTTGCTTTTTTTACCAAAACTTCCTTAGTATTCATCTCTGGTCTGAGAAAGATAATGTAAATCTTTGGTGCAAAAATACAGTACATGAGGCCTGCACCAGAGGACAAGATTGCAAAAATCTCAACTGCAACAAGGTATTTTCCTTTTGTGCTGAGATAAGCTGGGATGAAAGAAATCCAGACACTGACAAATACCAGCATGCTAAAGGTGATGAACCTGGCTTCGTTAAAGCTGTCTGGCAAATTTCGAGCTAAAAAAGCAATTCCAAAGCTTACACATGCCAAGATTCCCATGAACACCAACATGCAGCAAAACATCAGGATGGAGCCCTCGTTACATTGTGCAGTAATCTTCCAGTTGTCCGTACTATTGGTAAGTTCTGGGAATCCTGGTGAAGTTCCCAACCAGATGACTCCAATAGTAACCTCTATGAAGGTACAGACCAGGACATTGATGTAGGACAATCTTGAGCCAATCCACCTTCTTAACTTGCTGTTGGGCTTAGTGGCTCTAAAGGCGATGACGACCATGACTGTTTTAGCCATCACACAGGAAACAGCAAGCGAGAAGGATATGCTGAAGATAACCTGACGAATCATGCAAGTCCCTCTACTTGGCTGGCCAATGAAGATCAAGGAACAGAGGAAGCACATCATGAGGGCAAAGAGAAGAATATAACTGAGGTGGAGGTTGTTAGCCCGTACAACTGGAGTCTGCCGATAAGATATGAAAGTAGTCAAGATGCCAGCAGCATTAAAGAACAGGAAAATGGAAATTAAAGCCAGGATGAATCCCAGTGGGTCCTTATAGGACAAGAAGTCAATTTTCTTTGCAATGCATCTGTCTTTTTCTGTGCTTGACCAGTGGTCAATCGGGCATTTTATGCAGTCTAAGGAATCTGAAATAAAAACAGATGGCAACCTTTGGAACTAAAATATTGTATTAGATATTCAGATGAAGAAGCATAGATATGCACTCATTTTGTTTCAGAAAAATCAGCTTCCATGGGAAAAGACATGTCAAGTGTTTGTGCAAACTGTACATCTTATGATGTTGTACTTTCAGGCTCAATCTTTTATGATGCTTTTGATTAAATGTTAGTTGTAAAGACAAAAGTGACTAAATATTTGCCTTTTTTTCTTTGTCATTCAGGGTCCACTAGATGTTTCTTGGTATGCCACATTTAAGAGGTGGGCCTAATCCTAGTGGGACACCCAAATTGCAGATCACGTGCTTCTAAGTAGAAGTAGAGGTAGGTGAAATTCCTGGGTGAATTATGAAACAGGAGGCTTTTGCCATTGTTTTCACCTGAATAGCAGAAGTAGGGTTGCCCTACATGAGAAAAATAATCAGTCCAAATCCCAATAAAGGTGCTTTTGTTACTCTTGAAAGCAACTTTCTCAGCAGTGAAGCTAACGTGTAGAGTCTACCTGAACGATCTTCCCAGCATTCTAGTAGGCGGTACCTAATGCAGGCCACAACTCCTGCGGACCTGGCATTCATGCACTGACAAGTACCAGATGTTGTTATTAACATAGTGCAATTATCATTAAGTTATATACATTGCTCAGATCCCAGCAGCCCTAAACAGCTCGCTTGTTTTCCTCATTTTATGCATTTGGCTAGATAGTGATTTGGCCCTTTGGGCACTGACATCTGTCCCCGCTGATTTTTGTTTGTTGATAGTTAAAAACCATAAACCATGATTAGAGATTTGCCATGATTGGACCGAAAGATTCTGAATTTCTTTATTCTATTTGTTCACTTACATTGCAACATTCATGATTATTTATTGATCTTGAAAATATGTTGTCTACTATCAAAGCTCATGACATCACATTTATTCATCTTAGCTAGGCCTTGACTGATTGACCTGCCTACCCAGGCACTCAAGAAGGCTTGGAACACAAACTTTCTGTTGCAAAGCAAGTACCCAGAGTCCTGGCCCGAACTGAATACCTGAATTGTCAGCTTTAAAATTGCTTTGTTTTCCCTTGAATACATCAGGGGAAATAGCCCGACAACAGTACATCAAAGTGTGAGGTGTTACAGTTTAGGTAAATCAGTGACAACTTCAGCTAGCCAGTGAGTATAGTGTGGAGGTAATCCAGAGCAAACTAAACCATAAAGGTCAACATGCTGGGTTTCAAGAACCTTGATGGAATTACACTTGGAGCATCTATAACAGATAATAAGAATAAAGTTACATTGGGGAGAATTGCCACTCAGATTAAAATGTAACTGAGTATGAAAATATGAAACTTATTTAATGATTTGTAACTGTACCCACCTCAGCCATGCTTCTAGCTCATGTTATTTGTGCTAGAGCGGATGTGATCATTTATGATGATTAGAACTTCTCTTTCACATTATTATTAATTATTATTAACCAGCATTTATAAAGCACGTTATTCACCTTGCAGATATCATGGTACTCACATATAGCCTGAAACATAACAAGACCTCTTAAATTTGCCGCAGTTATCCTTGATGTCACATCCTTATGCCTCTTATTTTGAAAAGAGGCAGGTTTTTAGACTCTTCCTAAACTGAGCAGATTTCCCTTGGCTCTACAAGGTGCTGGCAGTTTGTTCCTTAACTGAGCCACCTTGAACTGAAAGGATCTTCCACCTGACCTTACTTTCCTGAAACTTGGCACACATACCAGGTTAGACAATGATGATTGTAAACACCTTGTAGGCTTATAAGGCCTGAATTTTCCTTGTAGTAACAAAGGACCTGAACTGTTGACAACTTTATAGACTATACATAAGGCTTTACAGATATGGACCTCAAGGTGCTCGAGGCTGAAACCTGATTGATTCAAGGCAAGCTTAGCTGCCAGAATTTGTATCCTCCTTAGTCTCCTGATTAGTTAGTCTGGAATTAGCAGGGCACTCAAAATAAAGCTGTGCCTTGTATCACTAGCCTCCTGGTGGCTGTAGTAGCACTGTAACAATTTTCTTTAGATTCCTCAGTAGACCAAAACAGGTAGCTGAAGTTTTATTAAAATGATTCTCCATAGAAAAGTGTTCATTCATCATTACTCCCAGATTTTGTACCTCCTGAAGAGTCTTCAGAATTTTAGAGCTACTCCAGGGCCAGAAATTACACTGGAGTAAGGTATGTTAGAGGGGGCACAACACAGGAGTTCAGTTTTGTTTTCATTAAACTTCAGTGAGTTTCTCCTTAGCCATTTCGCCATTTCGTTTAAACATACGTGCAGTCCTTCAATGTGGCTTTGGCCGTTGTTATCTAGATACAGAATTAGCTGTGTGGTGTCTGCATAGTTAAAACAAGAAATGTCATAGGATTTAATCAAAGTGAAGAGAGGGTGTAAATATGCAATAAAGAGCTGATCCCTCGGGTACTCTATGTCTAATTTCCTTTGACTCGGAGAGGAATGAGGGGAGTGAGATTGCTTGATATCTGCCTGATAGATAGGATTTAATGTACTCCAAAAAAGTACCTTCTACTTTCATTTCTTCCAATCTAAGGATTAGTTTTATGGTTGACAGTGTCAAATGCAGCTCGATAGATCTAGTAATACCAACAATGCAGACCAATCACTGTCAACTGTCATCCTTAATTCATCCATGGCCATAATAAGTGTTTCTTGATATGATATCATGTTAATACCTTGTTTGAGCAAAACTTTATGTCCTTTAAATGTTTAAAGACCATCTCTCCATTTCTCGTGACATCAAACCCTTGCACCTACAATATTCCCTTAGTAGGGGCAGCGTGACTTAAAGCCTGTTTGTAAAATATTTGTGCCTGCTTTTTCTTCAGGGTGACTCTCTGTCAAACTGAATCTGGGCCTCACATATATTTTTCTTTTGTTACTAAACATTTTAAGACTTGTGCAAAGATTTGTCTTTATTGAACTATCTAGTGTCATTGGTTAAATTGATTTGATGTCCTTTATATCTGTCCAAGTTGAGTGTGGCAGACGTTTCTCACATCTTGCCACTGCCTTAGCACATGGCACTATAGGTCTGCTTGTGCTAAAGCAAATTACTGAAAAATACAGTATGTTCACCCCAGTACGCTTTACCCGGTTGGTTAGGGAGTACACAGGTGTCACTCCCACCAACTAGCCGTTGCCAGGTACAAAGGTTTTAATCCAAGGCATCTCCTCAGAACTCTTTCTGGATCTGTAGAAGAACAGAAGAGGATTGGACCTTCTGTCTGTCACCTAAGAGGGGCCCTGAAGGAGTTGACCTGCTCACCCATGTACTCAGGACAGAGATGTAGACTTCAAGGATCAATTGGTTGTTCTCCAGTGTGGCAACATGGACTCAGCAAGCTACAAGTGGACTTTTCCCAGCAAATACAAGCTAACCAGTAGCAACTGGAACTTAAACTCAACATTGATGGTGACTTCTGCCTGATACCCTCTGAGCCTCTAAGTGCCCCACTCAGGTCCTGGGGGACTTGGAAGTGCACCCCAATAATTATGTGAGTGCTAAAAAGTTCAGAAAATTATGAAAACCCTTTGCTAAAGGGGACCTGCTGAGAAAAGTATCTGACTAGCAGTTCCTCGACATCTAATTGAATTTCAGGTTTTTGACAGGCAACGATCTCCACTACAGGTGATATAACATAACTCATAAGGACGGAATGAGAGATTGTTTCAGGACAGGGCCCACTTACACTTAGAACGTGAAATGCAATTTTATACCCACAATGAGAATAATTATTTGTCAGCAAGAATGGTTTCTTCTCCTAAGAAACCTAAGACGTAACAAGATTTTGTGTGTAGAATCAGAACTGAAATCTAAGGGTCAAGTACAGAAACTAAGCCCTAGATTCTGAAAGCTGCCAGACAATGCAGCACAGCACCCAAAGAGGCTGGGCTTTCTTCTGTGACAGTGAGAGAGCAGGAGACCACCATATTCACTGAGATATGTCACTCTCTTCCCCTCTCCCTAGCGCTAGTGATGATTTGTGCTGTCGTTCTACAGGTACACACCTTAGTGCCATAGTGATAGTGTGTGTGCCCACGTCTAGCATAGGTTTTGTACAGGAAAGGTACCCTTCCTGCACAAAATACTGAGCCTAGTCAAGTTTAAAACTTTTTCCTAATCTGTGTCTGTGCTGTACAGTGCAGTATGCATGCAAAGTTGGAAAAGCTCAGAGAAATGAAAACATTTCTTCATTTAACGCCTGCTTTTCAGCTGTGTTAATTTTTGGCACTTGACCCTTTGTACCAATGTAAGTGAATAGGTTTTAGCATCAAAAAGCATGGGTGGTAGCATGGAAACGCCCATGTACCACCCATGTATCAACCTCTTGATGCAAAGTAATACAAAGCAGCATTTTGCACTGCTTTGCATTACTTTTATGTACAAACTAATGCAGAAACCAGGTTTAGTGTCAGTTTGAGTTGAAAAAGTAACACTAACTCAATGCTAAACCTTTGAGAATCTGGGCCCAAGTGTTCATTTTGTGACAATTTTCTAATATAGTTTTCTGAAAATATTTTCGAACGCTATTTGAGATGTGTGCAGAATAATCAAGTGACTTTTCAGTGAGCCTATATGTGTTCTATTTAATTGTTGCCATCCAGTTGAACAGTTTCACAACTGCTCTTGTTTCCTACCTAGGGTATCTCTTAGATGCCTACTTCATCATACATACCCACTGATCATTTTCATTCCTTTCACAGAGAGGCACTCCCTACCAGTTTAGGCTGAATTCTAGGTGCAAGTGGTCCTTGTCTGCTGAGGTTGAGCTGTGCACTGAATAACATATCTTTACTATAGGAACTTAGTGAACCCACCTGTTTGGTTGGTGAAGCTCCCATCAGGACAGGGCACACAGGAGAAGCAGCACTTTGGACGTCCTGTAATGGCAGACTTCCGGTATCCTGGATCACAACTTTCACTGCAGACTGACTGAGGGATCTGGAATAATGACAGATGGTTAATCATTTCCAAATCAAGCCTCTTTCCTATCTTTAAGCATTGTAT
Source organism: Triturus cristatus (assembly GCF_964204655.1). Classification (NCBI taxonomy): domain Eukaryota; kingdom Metazoa; phylum Chordata; class Amphibia; order Caudata; family Salamandridae; genus Triturus; species Triturus cristatus. The sequence goes on from NC_140593.1 coordinate 1,170,226,025, forward strand.
TTGAATATATGCGTGACTTGAAACTGTTCTGGATCCCGTTATGAGAATGTTCTGTATTTTCTGCATGGCCCATTGTGGTTTTCCCTATGTTGGCCTAGCTGTGCAAGTTGTAGGCCTCATTCTCTTTTGCACATGCTACTTTATACACATGCTTGCTTTGTGCCACATTGTACTTTCACAAGGAACTAGCATATGTATTTGAGTTATGTTCTTTTCGTGGGATGCTGTATGAACACCTCAGACAAAGTCAAACAACAATGTCCCTTGTTATTCTTTCTGCCCAGGCACTAGCACCAAGACATAACACAAAAATGCAGCTGTTGTTTATGTGCACACGTCTTGTCATAAAGATAAACACAGGAGCCAAAAAACAACACATGCAACAAGAGTTCTGAGACAAGAACACTGTGTCTGCTGAGATGTAGAATGTTCATCTGTGTATGCTAAGGTGCGGGGTCCTCCACTAATGCTAGAGATCAGTGGTCTAACTAAATTTGAGGGGGGCCCCCTACAAGGTGCATTGGGGGGCCCGCTCCAGATTTTATCAGGAGCTCTCGGACAAGAGTACTGTGCTGAGGGGCCCCCTGCAGCTCGAGGGCCTCACCGCACTGCAGGGGCTACGGGGGCCTGTGTTACGCCCCTGCCAGAGATCTTTGATATATAAATATTTAGCTTCTGCAGCAGGGGAGGGAGGGTTTAGACTACTCTGTACTATAACATGACAGGGCATTTCATTGTATATGGTTTATTAACCATGCTAACGGTATTTTTAGAATGCGTTTGTCTTCTAATTGTGGCATATACTTCATTTCAGAGCACAATAGTTTAATAAATATTCTAAACTTTCTTTGTGTCTCTTGTATATCTTATTGTGGACAAGTACGAGAAAGTGAGCAAAAGGGTGTGTCCTGTTACCGCGATCCCTGAGATGGTCTACAGCACTGCTACTCAAAGTATGACCCGGGGGCCACTTGCGGCCCTCTTAACCTTTACATGCGCCCCCTTTAGTGAACAGCAGCACAGTTTCTGAGCACTAATATTCAGAACCAAATGTTAAATAAACAGGCAGGTAGGCATTTATTAACCTGCAAATAAATGCTTGCACGTTTATTTTAAAAAAAGTGACCTCCTTACAAAGTCCCTGAACCACCCAGACCCACTACCACCACCCTGAACGCATCAATGCGGCCCTTGGTCACACCACAGACTGTACTTTGAGGCCCCTGGATGAATATTTGTGAGTACCCATGGTCTAGAGTGTTGTATTCTGGGGTGCCAGGTCACTTGTTTCTTTGGTAAGGTTAGGAGGGCAAGTGAGGCACTATAGCTAGCAGGACATGGACTCATAGATACTGAGGTGGTATGGTGACTTAGTCCCTACATACTGATGTTCTATGGTTACAAGCATATTTCTTTTTAAAGAGCAGAATCCCTTCAACAGGACGAGCGGTGGTTCTCTTAGTGATGGATTTCAGCAGTCTAAAAATGTGAATTAGTACTGGAAAAATGTGCACCCGGCTACATATTTAATTGATCCGATGTGATATTACCACAAATAAGATACTATTAAAGAGAAATAACAATTATAGGCTAAGTTGAAAACTACATAAATATGTACAGCAATAACCTCAATCAAAGAAAGTGTGGAAAATGAAGGACCACTCTACACATATATTACCAGATGTTAAAGAGCACTATTGGAGTGCTCTATCTCTTGTAGTGATATAAATGCATAGAAAAGTTAGCATTTTACGTAATAGGAGAGTAGTGGCAGAGCATATGAGTCTTGAATGCACTTGTAATGCTGCCTTCTGCTGCTGTAGGACAGCCTCTGATGTGAAAACTAGGATGTGAGTATTGAAGGAGCATTTTGTCCCTCCTATGCCTGGCTTGTCAGCATGCCACTTGCAGCATCAACATTGTCTGCACCACAAGTGTACCTTGCCCTTGTCTTTATGGCAGGTCTTCATGCTGTCCTCTTCAGTCCCCCTTTGTGTTTCAAAAGGCTAGGATTAGTATTAGCAGCAATGCATTATTCATGTATTTTTATAATAAGAATAATGGTTGAGGCAATGTTTGAGGGTCCAATGAGTAAGGTGATGCACAGGAGATGCATTAGAAGAAAAAAGAGTGTAGCAGAGTAAACGCAGTATGGACACTTTGAAGTATCCTTTGGTTTGGCCATTAGTCACAAGTGGGAATAAACTGAGCTGATTTAATATGATGTCAGGAAGTCTACGACCTGGAGGACTTGACAAAAGCAACCAATGGCACACAGGCCCAGAGAGAGGCCTGAAGTGAAGTTGAAGGTAGCTTTAACAGCCAGAAGTGCTAGGCTAACATCTGATAGATAATATGTAACATACCACACCATTCTTCACCCCAAACATAATTTGTTCCAGAACCCCAGAATTTTGGTATTGCGCCTTTGAAAACACACAGGTTTAATACTCCTATTGGCCTCGATTCTCCGAATCATGGGATCTATTTAACATGCAAACAGAAGAGGGGAACAGGGGTAGCCTTGTCTTGTCCCCCTTTTTATCAAAAGTGGTTCTGTAAGGCCCCCATTAAGGCAAAGCCGAATAGAAGGGGCCTGATACATTACCCATATTGCATCTACAAAACCCTTACCAATACCGAACCACTCATGGGTGGCCCAGAGGTTGTTCCAGGAGACCCTATCAAGCGCCTTTTTGGCATCAAGCAGGATCAGCGCCATAGGATCTCCTGTGACTGCAGCTGCATCAAACAGTGTTACCACTCTGTGTATGTGGTTAGTTGTACCTCTGCCTGAAAACCATGCTGCAGAAGGAAATCACCTTACTAATAATAAGGCTTATCGGGGAGGCTAATACCGTTCAAATTATCTTTGCATCGCTGTTCATAAGCGTTCTGGGTCTATAAGACCAAGCTTCAGTTGAAGGCTTCCCCTTCTTCAAAAAATTATAATGGCGTCCAAGCCCATGACTCTTGGGGGCAAACCCCCATTTGTGTCTTTTAAAATTCCAGAGGAATCTGACCAGGTCACACAGCCTTTTGGGAGGGAAGATCACAGAGTGCTCCGTATATTTCTTCTTTTGAAAACAGAGCATCTAAGAATTCAACATCTTCTGGAGAGAACTGCTCCGGGTGTATAACAGTTATATAATCTTTGATTAGGCTCTCCTCGGAGTTATGATTTTCACGGAATAAGTTCTCATGATACTTACAAATATTTTCCTGTATGCCCGTGGAAAAGGTTACTAAGTTACCCCACTGAATTTTTATCTCAATGATCTCACCCCTAACTGCTTTCAGTCTGGTCCAAACTGCCAGCATATGCCCAATTTATTTGTTATACTTGTGACAACCTTGACGCCATGCAAGATACTTTTCAGCTGCTCTAGCTGTTGAGTTTTCTCCTATTGTGGCTCTTGCCAAAGCAAGCTTGAGCAATATATTATCTGTGCATGTCCCACAAGCTAAAGTACCAACAAGTTCCTCCTTATTATCTGCCAATGCAGGAGCCAAAGGATCAGACTGCTGCCCTTCCTCTCCGAACCCACGGAAATTAACTGCGGAGTCCCACAGGGATCATCTCTCAGCCCAACCCTCTTCAACATCTAGATTTCCCCCCTCATCCAACAACACGGCCTCAGCATAGTCTTCTACACCGACGACACCCAGCTCATCCTCTCCCTGAACAAGGACCCCACAAAAAACCAGACTCAATTTCCAGGAACGTATGCAGGACGTCGCAGACTGGATGAGCAACAGCTGCCTTAAACTCAACTCGGATAAAACAGTAGTACTCGTCCTCAGAACCACCCCATCGGCGTAGGACAAAACCTGGTGGCCCATTGCCCTCGGCAGCCCCCGACTCCCACGGACCACGTCAAAAACCTTGCCATTGTACTCGACTCCTCCCTCTCCATGATCCGACAGGTAAACGCCCTCCGCATCCTCCGCATCCTCCGCAAGGCCTTCGAATGGATCTCCCTGGAGACAAGAAAGACTGTCACCCACTCACTCGTTACCAGCAGGCTGGACTATGGAAACGCCCTTTACGCAGGCATCAACAAATCTCTACTCCGCCAGCTCCAGACAGTACAGAACACCGCCGCCAGACTCGTCCTCAGGGTTCCCTGACACAAATACATCAGCCAACACCTACGCAAGCTCCACTGGCTCTCCGTCGAGAAAAGAATCACCTTCAAGATACTGACCTATGCCGACAAATGCCTACACAACAGCGGACCCCAAAACCTCAACAACAGAATCACCTTCCACGTACCCAAACTAAGCCTCTGCTACTCCATCCTCCTCCTCACCAAAACCCTGCGCATCTGCAGAGTCATAGCAGGGGGAACATCCTTCTCTTCACGACCAAGACCTGGAACGAGCTCCCCGCTGACATCAGATGTGCCCCATCCCTGAACACCTTCAGGAAGGTGCTGAAGACCTGGCTATTTGACTGAAACAGAGCTGATGACCCCCATTCCCCAGCGCCTTAAGACCCTCACGGGTGAGTAGTGTGCTTTAAAAAAAAACTGATTGATTGATTGATTGAGATAACTTTAGGTGCTGAATTTCCTTCTTTTTACGATGCAGACTAAAACTGAGTGTCTCCCTTTTACCCCTGCCGTAAACATATCCCAGACCATACCACTAACAGTGCTGTGTCCGTTTATCCTCATGAACTCCCCCAATCCTTTTTTCATGTGTATGATATGGCCCTGATCCTGCAACAGGCCCCTTTCAAATGTTCAAGTATATTCTGCTCTTTACAAATCCATAAATGTAACTTCAAAAACCAAAGGCTTATGATCTTACATGACTCAGGGATATTTTTCAAAATATTACATCTTGCTATCAACTGCTGTGTAAGAAAGAAATAATCAAGATGAGCTACAGTTTTATGAGGGGCTGAAAAACAGGTGCTACCAAGGTCAAAAGGCTTTAAATGGGGCCACACATCGATTAGCCCATTGTCTAATGTCAGGTATGTGAGAGCCCTAAAAACCTTATGTTTCCAGCCAGTATAATTACCAGTGTTCCTACTCCAGAGCCTACCCATGCCATTAATATTCAGGTCACCACAGAAGAGAATCTGAGTTGGTCATAAAGCTAGCTCAGTTTTGAGAAATTCCAAAATATCAGAGTCACCACAAGTAGACCCATATACAGAGCAGATGGTAAATACATGTTTACATTAACAGCATTCTGCTATCACCCAGCCCCTATAATTATTCGCCAAACGCCTTTTGAATATTTTATCTCCCCTCCTAGAAAGAATACTCACTACTCTGGTTTATTGTCTAGTATCGACAATAACATTATACCCAAGCTGTTCCATTAGATTTTTCCTCACAACTTCAAACACTAAGACTCATCTTGGTTTAACCATCTTAAATGAAACCCCATCAAAACAGAAGTATTCTGATCTCCCCCAAAAGTAACCAACTTCCAATCCAAGACTGGATAAGTGACCTGAAGGCCCTAAATTTCTCGCTTACTCTATCCAACTCAGCTAAATCCCTAGGCTTCGCCCTGGATAAAAATGTGTCAGTGAAGGATCATATAAAAAACTCAGCCAAAGGAGCGCTTTACACACGAAAAAAACCTCATAAAAATGTTAAACCATTTATTCCATCAGACAATTTCAAATGAGTTGTGCAATCTCTGGTCCTCTTCAAACTTGACTACGGAATGCTATCCTCACAGGGAACCAGGAAACTCACCTCACCTTAACCCCTCAGATTGGAATGCATCAGCAATTTCATGTATAAATTGTACACCATTGATGCCAGTTTCAAGCCATGGGAAATACCACAGACCATGAATGTGGCTTGGATGCATAATTTCCTAATGTGACTAAGTCTTAATGAATAGTCAAGAAGAGGTCAAAGCTACTGAGGACCTCACCACCTATTCATATATAATTCTCCAGGATCTGTAGGAGACTATGAAGATCATTCTTGTTACTAATTCTAAAAGGATAAGAAGGCAGGCAGCACCAATATCTAACATGCAATTAATATACGAAAGGATTTTGAGGGTTCCAGTTTCTCTAATACAACCACTTTGCAATCTGTGTTGATAAGAGGCCCAGAAGTTTGTTTTGAACAATGTGATTATTTAACTGTATGTCCACACATTGATTGAGGGTCTTGCATGCCCTTGAAATTTTTATCACAGTTCGGAAAATAGTCATAGGGATTTTTATTATGAAAGTCATATGGCTCTTTTTTTTAATAGGATATAGGATATGGAAACATTTAGTCTTTTTCTCTCATGAGCAAGTTATTTAGTATATTATTTAGTTCAGTTCAAACTCTGTTAATCAGTTGGCTGTTTTTCCTTCTTTGTGTTTGTCTCCATTGTTCTTGATGACTTTCTCTCCATGGTCTCGAAATGTTCGAATGGACCTCAATTCAGCAATTCCAACCTTATGGGCACATTTTTTTTCTGTTTATATATTGTGGTGTGCTTCTCTTGCCCTGCCTAACTATACATACCTTGTTTATATGTTATGTTTACTTGAACCTATGATTATTGCTCGTCTTATGCTCGGTGACTGATTATTGCATTTTTCCCGACTCTCTAAAGCGCTCTGATACCTCAGAGACTAGCTAGCACTATGTAAAACCTTAAATAAGTAAAATAATTAAATAAATAAAGGATGTATTTTGTTTTCTCGTAGTTCCATTTAAGGGGGTTAGCAGACATCAATGCTTGATTCTTCAGTATTCTGTCTTACAGTGTAGAAATATCTTCTATTGGGTTTAAATACTTATGACTTTTATCTGCATAATGAGGAATGCTAACTATGTCTCCTCCATTGGAATGCATCAGCAATTTCATTTATAAATTGTACACCATTGATGCCAGTTTCAAGCCATGGGAAATACCACAGACCATGAATGTGGCTTGGATGCATAATTTCCTAATGTGACTAAGTCTTAATGAATAGTCAAGAAGAGGTCAAAGCTACTGAGGACCTCACCACCTATTCATATATAATTCTCCAGGATCTGTAGGAGACTATGAAGATCATTCTTGTTACTAATTCTAAAAGGATAAGAAGGCAGGCAGCACCAATATCTAACATGCAATTAATATACGAAAGGATTTTGAGGGTTCCAGTTTCTCTAATACAACCACTTTGCAATCTGTGTTGATAAGAGGCCCAGAAGTTTGTTTTGAACAATGTGATTATTTAACTGTATGTCCACACATTGATTGAGGGTCTTGCATGCCCTTGAAATTTTTATCACAGTTCGGAAAATAGTCATAGGGATTTTTATTATGAAAGTCATATGGCTCTTTTTTTTAATAGGATATAGGATATGGAAACATTTAGTCTTTTTCTCTTATGAGCAAGTTATTTAGTAGGCAGCATAAAAAGCAAATAGTTACATCATCATCATAGAATGTGAGTTTTAATCCTTTAATTCTGTCTGTTAAATTGACCATGGAGAAAATTATGGCTACACCTCAACTTTTGGTGACTGGAAAATAGGAAGCGAGGTGGTGACTTGAAATAAAATGGATCTTCAAATTAATATGAAATTTTTGCAGAAGAAATTTAGAAACTCATGTATTTAGGTAGACACTTGGGTTATCCGATTTTTACTTGTTAAGTTTCACCCACTTAACTATACCCTATGGGCAGTTTAGGGAGTTGGAAATGCACCTTTGGCTTTTACAATAACTGCATTTGTTACTTTCCTCTAACATTGTAACACAGATAGGGATCTAGGAATCTTACAGTAGTGCCATGTTCTCTCAAACTTCTAAATTCACAATCTTATGTGGGAAGGATCATCTTAGAACGATGATTTTCATTTGCTTTTACTTTATTTCATTTTTCTGAAAGGGTACATTTGCGAAGGAAAAACAGATAAAAGAAGTCCATGTAAAAAAATTAATCATAAACAGCAACAGCCACAAAGTTTCAAAGAAACAGATTTTAGTCAGCTTGGTATGGTTCAATCGAAGATAAGTGGCACCATTAACTGTGAAGAACTGTGAAAAATAAAGTTTGCTCTTAAGTAGAAACTGGTTAGAAACAACGTAAAGTTGCAAATTGTTCTTGTATCCTGCAAGTCAAACCATTGAGAATATGCATGCGGTAAGTTCAAACTCTTTAAACTCCCAACTCCCTAAACTAGTATACAAGTGGTTAATCACATAAATATGTTATTTTCCTGAAGAATTACCCTCCTCACTACCACCTGCAATCTCTGATGGAAAGAGTCCATTGATTATAAATCCATGTATGCCAGCCACCCAACACATTGTTCTCTTTGGGTTTGAAGCACTGTACCCTTCAACAATAGTACCATAATTATGTTCCTTTGTTTGGAATTATGTGATTATGGTTTTCTCATTTTCTCCAGCTTAATGAAGTATGAAAGTCTGTTTTTTCCAGATACATTATATACATTTCAGCTAAGTTGATAGCGCATCACAAAAGCAGTGCCCAACTCCCTATCGAAAGGCACTTGAGGGTTTATTTTGCTACTGTTCAGACACAGAAGCTGAAACACTACAGGGCACACTTGAACTGTTATATCTGCACGCTCAGCAGTGCTATTTGCCCCAGGTCAGGCAACACCTGTGTATACAACATTGACAAATGCAGGCAATTTTAAACCTATCATTTGCAAGCAACTAAATTATTACTTGCATATCAACAGTTACCAAAACTCAGAACAAACATGAAATCAACTTGCAGTAATCAGAGCTACTGGCAATTACTCTGGCTCATATTTCATATATATAATTCCATTGTTTTTTCTCACTTTACAGACAGGAACCAGCCATATGAAAACTTAGTCCTAGACCTGCCAAAAGACGACACACAGATACATGAATTGCCCCTGCCATGAAACACAAGTGACTGCAGGCAAGTTGCAGCTTTGTTGGATCTCATCAGTGAAATGTGGATTGTATCCCATCACACAGTTAGATACCAAGCCGACAACTGGGCATAGCCATGGTCATCTCATGGATAGTGGGACCACGTTCAGGGGAAGACGTGGGCTATAGTCGGTCCCAGTGATTAGTAGCAGGGAGAAAAAAATGGTTGACTGTAATATGTCTGAGAACAAGTACCCGTTATTGTGATTATTTCAACTTGTTTTTCACGATGCCACCCCTAACAGCCTCAAGTATATGAGTTTTCTTAAATGATATATTCAATATTAAGAGCCTGTAGATGGACAGTTAGGTGTTGGTGTACTATGTAAATATATTCCTTACATATTTCCTTCCTGTTTTCCTTCATTCCTTGCTTCACTTCTTCCTTCTTTGCTTTCCTCCTTCTATTCTAGTATCTAGTTGGATCCATGGGATTCCTGATCATGCGCTTGGAGGGGATTTTTCTCTTCAGTTTTAAGAGGAGGTGTGAACAAAGAGGATGGGATTCCTGCTGTTTGTAATGCAATACTTAGTAGTTGTCCTTCTTTAAATAATCTATGTAGTCTCTTCCTTGGATGCAGTGCAGCTCTGGGTGGCAAATATAAATAAACACTGACAAAGCCAATAGGTCTGTGTTTGGCCGACTTCATATTGAAATGGCTAATGCATGCTTTTTAAAAATGTTTTTGTAAATTCTTATAAAAGCATACAAATAGGTGCCCTTGTGTGCCCATGCATGTGGCACACAGACCAATGTATTAACTGCTTCTGTAGAAAGGTTTCACAGAAATATGCATAAAGGTGACCATGTGCATTGATGGATATATGAGAATGCAGCTAGCAACACAGAAGAATATATTGACAGAGCACTGTCTGGACATCTTGGTAAAGCCTTGATATGACAATATTCTCTATATCTGAGGAGTGAAAGAAGAGAAGGAAGATGGAGAAAGCAGAGAATAAATTCTGAAATTGGTGGTTATTCTCAAGTAGTATCATTTATGTTCAGCAGCCTTTTTAAATGCACATTTTTTAGCTTAGACAATACATTTTTTATTTGAAAAAACATAATGAGAATAAAACTTTTTACAAAAAGAGTTACCACCCTTGCAGTGTGAATGTGGTGCACAGCAAGCAGCATTCGCAGCCCGGTAGCCTGGAGGCCTACCCGGTCCATGCAGGAAAGAAAATAAACATGTAAATAAATAAGAATAGTCCCCAGCCACTCAAGGTGATTATTGTTGGTGCAGAAGTGAAGGGATCCAACGGCTGACCAATTGCAACATGCTGTATGGTGTGGTGTGCAGAAGGAAAGCATGAAGGACACAAACTAGGCAAATGAATGAAGAGAGATAGCTGAAACCTCCTAAAAGCCTTGACTAACACAGGGTCTAAAACATTATTTGCATACCTCACATGGTATGCATTACGTACAGTGGGCTTTCAAATTATGATAAGTCGGCAGCCCTATGGTGGATACGTTTCAGGCTATAAGATTTTGGCACCAGAGGCTGCTAAGGTTCCGCTGTCTGAAACCAAGTAGTTCTACCATCCCAGTCTGCAGTGAGGAAATACATATTGCTGGTAATGGTACCACAAACCACTAGTCCTTCTGGTGTCTAAAAGAACAGAGTGATTCAAAAGCACTGCTGTTATAGAGGTTGTTTCTGCATTTTCAAAATCTGTTATGGTTTTAAATGGAGTTTAACTCATTGGCACATGCTGACCAACTGTTGTTGTCAGGATTTGTTATAAGGCACCCAGCAAAAGGAAACGCCTAAGTGTGGAACCTTCTGCACATTGCGAGTGCTGGCTTGTGGGAGGCCATTTCCGTAGAATACATCTTTGAGAGGGCCAAAATCTTCAAGACCCAAACTTTAGGAAGGTAGCTCTTTTAAACTCGACACAGGAGGTTTCCCAGATTATCCATTGAGTGTGTAAGGTTTTACCACTAGATGGGTGGGCAGATCCTAAAACTGTCAACTTTCTGGAAATATAACTGGATTGAACACTGAGAAGTTATCACTGGAGATAATTCATTCTAATGCTAACCTATAGAGGTGCCAAACAGTCCAACTTCCAATGGTAGGCTAGGTTTTTTGCCCTTTAGGTAAAATGTTTCCTTTTCAAGTTGGTCCAGCACAGAAGACCCACAGCAACACATGGATGGATGTGTGATTTTGTAAACATTTCACATATACTGTCATTGCCCTAAGTCATTACAATGCCAATACTCATACTCTTTAAATGTTTAATTGTTCCACATACTTTGTGTTTTTTAGTTAATACATATTCACTATTTCTAGAAACCTGCTCCGGACCATAGCTGCTTTGTTTTATTATGTGCAATGTTTTAGAGGTGTTAGTCCTGAACACACTATGAGTAAATCTAAGACTCTCCCCACCATTGTAAAGGGCAAGATACAGATAATTTGGTCATCTTCATTTAGTTTTGTTTGGTTTGCTTGTTTGATAAAATGTTGGAGTCTTCACCAACTCCCAACTTCAGGATGGGGAAGGAATGCTTGGTAATACATGATAACACTGAGTCATTTAATTTTGGAGCAGCTATTGTCTTTTCAGACTTACCTTCTACAAATGTGTTGAAAGTATTGTTTTTCTATAAAGTTTATCCAAATGGTTCATACCTGAGACCCTTTTCCACCCCATATGCTGACATTCTTGTCAATGACCAGTCGTAGGTGTTTGGGAACACTGACGTCATAGGTCCCCAATGTCACAAAGCTTTTGGTTTCATTGGATGTAATATGCCAATATAACAAATCAAGGAATGAACGGAAATCTCCAGATGCATCGAAATATAACTCGCTGACAGCAGAACTCCACGTTCGTGCATTCTTCACATAATGCAACATCTGCAAGCAAACAATATTGAGGGACTTCAAAAGGGATGAACTTTGGAAGGCTATTCATTATACTGCTTGGAATCTGTAATGAAATGTTGAGGCCACAGATATCTTATAGAGTGAGTAATGCTTCAGAACATGGTACTCTACCATAGGAAGGCAGACTACAGTGATTGTGAGAATGGGTTGGGGGAAGGGGTTAGACACACTACCACATAGATAGCATCTCTAGGACAAAAGCAAAACTGTATACAACATATTGGTCCCCTCACCTGCCACAACTCAAACTTTTTAGGATCTGCACATGAACCATTGGTGAAGGGACCTTCATGAGCTTTACAATGAAGCAGATCATGTAATGCCTGGGCCAAGGCATAGATTGCTTGGTATGCTGAAAAAGGGTACCGGAAATCATTCACTTCAAACATTGAGGAATCAAGAGATTTAAGATTTTCTGTCCCACTGCATAGAACCTGCTCGTCTTCTTTTTCCCCAGATTTTGTTCCATTAATTGTGTTCATCCATTTGCAACTAAAGGCCTCCTCCCAAAAGGTCGTCATGAAGATATCCCTGGTGTCCTTGAAGGGGTGTATATTGTACAGGAACTCTTTGAGGCCAGGGATGTCTCCTCTGTGCACCGCCAGACCCAGTGTGCCATTTAATATAAGCCACATGTCCCTCCATGAGAACACTTTTGATGGAACCCAGCTTGGAATACCAATCCATAGCTTTTCAGGGATCAATCTCAGAGATATCTCCTTTAGAAATGGTGCTATATCTATCACATAGGTGTAGCACACAACCACTCTAGCTGTGGATCGTTGCACAATATCAATAGCATGGGCTAAGGATGCCCTGCTGGATTGTGTGGGCAGAGTTTCAAAGAATTCAATGCAGATGTCATTCTTTGCAGCCTCCTCTCTAAGCATCTGACTGCCTTGGAGACCATGGTCATTATTTGAGACCAAAATTCCAATCCACTTCCATCCAAAGAGGAGCAACAACTCTATCAAGCCATCCACATGGAAGGTAGCACTTGTCACTGTCCGTAGGAATGATGGGAACTGGACTTTGTCACTTAGAATTGGAAGTGCTGCAACATAGCTGATCTGAGGAGAAAGAAACAATTTTAATAACACAAATTGAACATAAGTACATCTAGTGTTTTCAAAATAAATTTAGCTTTGAGCATTCTAGAGTAATTTCATCTTTCTTTTGTAAATTTTGCATATACATAAACCAGCATGCGTGCATTCTATTAACAATCAGGACAACAGTGTTTGATCTATATTATGTATTCATTACCCACATGACAAACAGCCAATAAGGACAATAACATTTGTGCAGCAGAGTGGGGTTCCATCTTTCAGATTCTGAGCAGCCCCAGATTGCCACAGCATTAGTAGGCCATGTACATCAACCATTGAGACATATGTAATAGTAATAGTAATCTGGACTGTAATGCGATTGCTTACCCCGATCCCAAACCTCCAATGAAATTGAGAACCATCCATCCACAAGAAGGAAGTCAATTCTTAGGGGCCAGTCAGTTAAGATGTGGAAGATGCTTTAATCAGAAAGTAAAAGAATGGGAGCAGGATATTGCTGGGTCATGAAGTCACTTGATGGTAGGCCAAGCCCTGTGGCCAGCCCCCTATAAGCACAGTCAAAGGCCATGAGCGGTGGGGGGTTGACTTTACATATGGAAATAAAACATTACTTTACGTTTAAAATAAAAGTAGAATTCACTGACAAAACCAAAGTTTAAAAGTAAAGTTATAGCTAGTTGCAATAAAAAGATCTGTGTCTATAAAATAAAAACTTAAACATTCACTGAAAGAACATGTAGACAAGTGACATTATAGTTAGGTGGATATTTCAGTGACTAAAAAAAGCACAGAAATTCAGCAGTTGTAGATAACTTTGTTACAGTAAGTGTTGTCTGATTAGTGGTAAGAAATAGTGTGTAAAGAGGTCAGCTCCTTATTAGTTATTGTTAATGAAAGTTATAATCGTACCTTTAGAATTTTTAAAGTTTGTGTGGGGAAAATAATTGTAACTATGACTAAGCTCTAACGTTTATTTTTGTGATTGAATTCCAGTGTTTTTAAAACTTTTTTTATACAAATGTGTTTCAAATCCTGGAGTCCAGTGTCGCAATTGGAGAGTTGTTATGTACAGTTTTGTGCAGTACAGTGGAGGAGAGTTTTGTAAAGTTTATTGGCATCGACTAGTGTATTGGAGATTCAAATCAAGTAGAGAAGAGTGATGCAGCATATCATACAGTGTATTATAGTGTAGTATAGTGTGATATAGTGTAGTGGCATGGTGTTTCATGTAGTGGAGTGAAGTATCTTAGACTGGAGCAGTGAGTTGTACAGTTGAATCTCATGTTAAATAGTAGAGCAGGATGTAGTAGACTGACATAGAGCAGAGTAGAGTTTTTAGAGTGAAGTAGCGTGCCATAGAGTGGAGAATCATCAAGTAGAGTGCCATATAGAACAAAGGGGAGAGTGTTGTATAGTGAAGTGCAGTGTCATATAGTAAAGTAGTGTATCATAGAGAGAACTTGAGTGGCTTGTTGTTGAGTGTCATACAGTGTAGTACAGTGTTATAGAGTGGAGTTGCATACAGGAGGGCAGAGTGTCAGACAGTGGAGCAACGTAAAGCGAAGTATACTACAGTGGTGTAGACTGGAGTGGAGTACAGTGGAGTATAGTGGAGTACACTTGAGTGGGTCGTAGAGAGTGGAGTAACGTGTCATAGATTATAATGATGTAGAGTGCAGTAGAGTAGAGTAGCATAGCATACTGTTGAGTAAAGTGTTAGAAATTGGAGTACCGTGTTGTACAGTAGAGTGTAGTGGGGTGTTGTACAGTATTGGAAAGTGATGTAGACTACAGTAGAGTGGCATACATTCTAGTTGATTTTTGTTGAGTGGAGTGGTGTACATGACAGTACAGTGTTGTACAGTGGATTGGCATACAGTGTTACATACTACAATGGTAGTGAGTGGCATAGATTGGAGTGGCCTACAGTGGAGTAGTGGAAAAGAGTGAAGTACTGTGTCAGATAAAAGTGGAGTAAAGTGGTGTGCAGTGGCATACAAAGAGTTGCGTATGGAGACATATGGTGGACTTGAGTATCGTAGAGTAGAGTGGATTAGAGTGTTGTCCAGAGGTGTATTGTGCAGTACAGTGTTGTACAGTGGAATGAAGGGGTTTAAGCAGGAGTAAAGTGTCTGAGAGTGGCAAACAGAGTAGTAGAGTGTTGTAGAGTGGATTTTGCATAGAGTACTGTATTGTGTGAAACAGTGGAGCTGTGAAGAGTCGATAGTTGTATTGTAGCGTAGAGGGAGGTAAAGTCTTGTTTAGTCAAGTAGAGTTGAGTGAAGTAGTGTAACTTAGTGTGGAGTAAAGTGCAATAGAGTGTATTGATGTATTATGGAGTAGAGTGGGATGAGTGGAGTGTAATGGTGTAGTGTAGGTAGTAAACTGTTATAAATTGGAGTGGGGTCTCATATTGAAGAGTGGAGTACTGTGTCATACACAAAAGTTGTGTTTAGTGATTTGAAGTGTTGTACATTGGTGTGTACGGCTATGGAGTATAGAGTTGGATCACGGAGTAAAATGTCATGGAATGCCATGAAGTGGAGCTATATAGAGTAGAGTGTCATACAATGGAGTGGTGTAGAGTTAGTGGCGTACACTGTAGTGGAGTAGAGTGGAATACCGTGAACTAGAGTAGCATACATTGAAATAGCATACAGCTGAATACTGTATAGTGGTGTTTAGAATAGTGGCTGGCATAGAGTGGAATAGCATAGTGTGGACGGATGTACAGTGGAGTGTTATAAAATGGAGTAGTGCACAGTGGATTAGCATGAAGTGGCATACCATAGCGTTGAGGAAACTGTTATAAATTTGAGTGGCAACTCATACCATAGAGTGGAGTGCTGTGTCATACAGTTCTGGAAACCACTATAGAGTGGAGCAGAGGGTTGTATAATAGAGTGTATGGGCATAGAGTCCAATGAAAATTTGGAAAGTGGAGTGTATAGGGATATGGTGGAGTAGATTGTAGTATAGCGGCATAGAGTGTAGTAGAGTTTTGTGGAGTAAAGTAGAGTAGATTGGAGTGGCGTACAGTGGTGTGACGTAGAGTGTAATAGCATATAGTGTAGTAGCATACAGTGGAGGGGCATAAAGTGTAATAGCGTATAGTGTGGTAGCGTAAAGTGGAGTGGCATACAGTGATGTGGTTTAGACTGGAGTGGTATATTATGGGGTGGGGTAGAGTGTAGTAGCATACAGGGGAATGGTGTAAAGTTGATTGGGGCAGTGTGGAATACCATACACTATAGGGGCAAACATTGAAGTTTTGTACAGTGTGATAGTGTAGAATGGAGTGGCATACAGTGGACTAGCATAGTGTCAATCAATCAGGGAATTGTAAGTGCCCTACTCACCCATGAGGGTCCCAAGGCGCTGGGGGGGGCACAGCTCTGTTCAGTCAAAGACCCAGGTCTTGAGGGTCTTCCTGAAGATGTGCAGTGTGGCGGCACACCTGATGTTGATTGGTAGCTCATTCCAGGTCTTGACCGCGATGTAGGAGAAGGTTCTTCTCCCTGTTCTTGCTCTGCTGATGCGTAGGTGTTTGGCGAGGGTGAGGTCGGCAGATCAGAGGTTGCTCTTTGGTGTGTGGAAGGAGATTCTGTCATTGAAGTATTGGGGTCCAGTGTTGTGAAGGTATTTGTAGGTTTGGGTGAGTATCTTAAAGGTTACTCTTTTCTCAACAGGAAGCCAGTGGAGGTTGGTAAGGTGCTGGGTGATGGGTTTGTGAAGACGGATGCCAAGGATGAGTCTGGCTGCGGTGTTCTGTATGGTCTGGAGATTGCGGAGCAGAGACTTGTTGATCCCGGTGTAGAGTGGGTTTCCGTAGTCCAGTCTGCAGGTTATGAGTGCGTGTGTGATGGACTTCCTTGATTTGGGGTAGATCCATTTGAAGATATTTAAGAGGATGCGGAGGGTGTTGACGCAGGTGGAGGCGACGGCGTTGACCTGTCAGGTCATAGAGAGGGACGAGTCAAGTACAATGCCGAGGTTTTGGGTGTGGTCTGTGGGGGTGCGGAGATGCCAATTGCGGTTGGCCACCTGGAGTTGTCCCATGCAGAGGATGAGGGTCCAAGGACTAGGAGGACCTCTGTCTTTTCCGAGCTGAGCTTCAGGCAGCTGTTGCTCATCCAGGATGCGACGTCTTACATTCCATTCTGGAAGTTAAGTCTGTCAGTGATGGGGTCCTTAGTGAGGGAGAGGCAGAGCTGGGTGTCATGGACGTAGGATACTAAGCTGAGTCCGAGCTATCTGACTATGGCGGCGATGGGGGCCATGTAGATGTTCAAGAGCATGGGGCTAAGTGGAGTACAATTGAGTGGTGTGCAGTAGACTAGTATAGTCTAGAGGAATAGCGCAGAGTAGAATAGGGTAAAGTGGAGTGAAGTGGAGTGGTGTAGACTGGAGTGCTGTGTAGTGGATTGGGGTAGAGTAAATTAGCATATAGCGGAGTGGCATAGAGTATAGTGACGCCCAGTGGAGTAGTGTAGAGTGGAGTAGTGTAGAATGGAGTGGCGTAGAGTGGAGTATACTGGAGTGGCATAGAGTGAAGTAGCATATAGTAGAATTGCATACAGTGGAATAGGTTAGAGTGCAGTGGTGTAATGTTGAGTGGCATAGGAATAGGGTATATGGAGAAGCAAACTGTGCTGTTGTGTACAGCATACTGTTGTAGACTAGATTGGCATACCATGGAATGGGGTAGAGTGTAATGTTATGCAGTGAAGTGGGGTCAAATGGAATAGCCTAGAACGGAGTGGGGTAGAGTGGAGTGGCATACACCTGAGTGGCATAGAGTAGAGTAGTATAAAGTGGAGTGGCATACAGTGGACGTACATAGAGTGGTGTGGCATACAGTGGAAAGGCGTAAAGTGAAATAGCATATACTGGAATAGCATAAAGTGGAGTAGTATACACAGAAGTGGTGTAGGTTGGAACTGCATACAGTGTCATAGTGTTGAGTGGACTAGTGTAGAGGGAAGTTGTATACAGTGTAATAGTTTGGAGTGGAGTGGCGTACAGCAGAGTGTTGTACAGTGGAGTAACTAAGAGTGTAATAGTGCATAGAAAAATAGTGTACAATGGAGTGATGTATAATCGAGTGGTGCAGACTGAAGTAGCATACAGTGCCATGGGGTACACTGTAATAGCATACAGTGGAGTGGAGTTCAACCAAATTACATAGAATGAAGTGGTGTAGATTTGAGTGCCATACAAGATCTTCCCCATGCTCTTTGCACCCTTCCATCTATTTCTGCGGACCAGATGGATAGGCTGATTGTTAAAATTAAATCCGGCTCCCCTGAGGATCCTGTAAATCCCGAAATGGCGCGACTTCATAAGGATCCCATCCTGTTAGAAGGTCTGAATCTGATCAATAAAACCCTGGAATCAACCACAATACCTAGATCCTGGAAGCATGCTAAGGTCGTCCCTCTATTAAAAAAACCCACTTTGGATCCCTCCAAGCCGGAAAATTTCCGACCGATATCCTTGCTACCTTATCTATCCAAGATAGCGGAATCTCATGTAAATTCCATTTTGATCAACTATTTAGAGGTCAATGGAATTTTGGATGACTCCCAAAATGGTTTTCGGGCGAATCATAGTACTGAATCAGCCCTATTAGCCGTCACAGAACAACTGAGGGAGGTACAGGACCGAGGTGGTACAGCGGCACTGGTCCTGTTGGACCTGAGTGCAGCATTCGACACGGTCTCCCATGAGATCCTCTTAAGAAGACTGTGGGAGATCGGGGTCCGAGATGGAGCCCTAGAGTGGTCATTTTTGATGGACCGCTCCTTCCAGGTCCATGCTCCACCGTATAAATCAGGAAGGTTTCCGCTGTGCTGTGGCGTCCCCCAGGGGTCCGCACTTAGCCCCACTCTATTTAATGTGTATGTCCGCCCTCTGGCCGTATTGGCCAGAGCTCGTAACATCAAATTAACATCTTACGCGGACGACACACAGTTTATCTTCTCCTTCTCCAGTGATACCAACGCCGACAAAATTAAATTCCAGGAAGATCTATCGGCCATTGCAAACTGGATGACTGAAAATCGTCTCCAGCTTAATTCATCCAAGACGGAGGTACTACTGGTTGGTAAGGAGATTAAAAAATGGGACGATCAGTGGTGGCCATCTGCATTGGGACCTGCACCCACCCCTAAGAAGGAAGTCAAAAACCTGGGTATTATGGTCGATAACCGACTAGACCTTGACTCCCACGCCAAAAAGGTGGCAGGCATGTGCTATGGCCGTCTACGGTCTTTGAGACCCATTTTGGGTTTTTTCGAACCCCAAGTCCGACAGATGATCATTCAGGCCATGGTACTGTCAAACATTGACTATTGCAATGTCCTCATGCTGGGCTCCAATCAATCCACGATTTACAGACTGCAAAGAGCTCAGAATGTGGCCGCACGCAGTCTGTTTGGTTTGCCAAAAAATTGTCACATCTCCCCCATCCTTCACCATCTGCACTGGCTGCCTGTAAAGCAGCGTATTCAATTTAAGGCACTTTGCCTCATCCATAACATTCTCTATTCCTCGGACCCCAATATTCTGCAAAATCTAAGTTTTCTATATGTCCCTACTCGGGCTCTCCGTTCTGCAGATCTGTTTCTGGCCCACATTCCCATGATTCAGAGGAGAAGAGCAGGAGGCCGATCCTTCAGATATTTGGCCCCGAAATTGTGGAATACAATCCCGCTTGAAGCTCGTGCTATCATGAATCATTTGTCTTTCAGAAAGAAAATTAAAACTTGGCTATTTACCACTCCTTAGGCCCGGCTTTCTGTAGTTCTTCCCACACCTGGCTTGGTTGCTGCGTATCTGGTTTGTCTGCAAGCGCTGGGACGCCCCGTTGCTGGGGTAGCCATGCGCTATCTAAGCTACTCTAACATAACATAACATACCCTGGAGTGGCATACATTAGAGTGGCATACAGTGGAATGGTATAGAGTGGAGCGGCTTACAATGGAATGGGGTAAAGTGGAGTAGCAGATACTGGAGTAGCGTATACCGGAGTGATATACACTGAAGAGGCGTAGAGTAAAATTGCATACAGTGTAATAGTATACAGTGGACTGGCATAGACTGGAGATGTATAAAGTGCAATAGCACAGATTGGAGTGGCATAAAGCTGAGTCTTTGTACGGTGACGTGGCATAGAGTGTATTAGTGTATAGTGGACTAGCGTACAGTGGAATGGCATATAAATGAGTGGTGTATACTGGAGTGGCAGAGAGTGGAGTGCCATACACTGGAGTGGCATAGTATGGAGTAGTATACTGTGGAGTGGCATGAAGTAGAATAGTGAACAGTGGAAGGTTGTAGAGTGGAGTGACATACAGTGTAATAGAGTACAGTGGAGTGGCACACAGCAGAATGGCATTGAGTGAAATAGCTTATTTAGGAGTAGTGCTCAGAGGAGTGGCTTACACTGATGTTCGTACAGTATAATAGAAAAGAGATGGAGTCTTGTACAGTGGAGAGGCATATTGTGGAATGGCGTAGAGTGGAGTGGCTACAGTGGTGTGGCATACAGATGTATGTGACATTGCCAAAGAGAGAAATTCACAGCATTTCTCTAGATTTCCAAATCAACACAGGGCCACCCGTGGTCGCCTTGCATTCCTTTGTAAATCTGACTGAGTCTGACTGAGACTGACTGAGTCTGAGTGACACAAGGGCACCCTATCCAATAATACAGCTAGGCCTTAGATATATTTTGGGCCATGTTATACTGTAATAACTTTGCAGTGAGAAGCCAGTATAAAATTGATTAGAGAATAAAAAGGCAGCCATATTGTTCTTACTACACTTTGGCTTTGTTCAGTGTTAGGGCTGTAGATATAGGTAAGTAGTAGGTCTCTACCTATTATAACTTTATCAATTGATGAAGTAATTCTGCAAATTAACATATGCATTGTCGTTTTTTTTGGGGGGGGGGGCTTCCTTGCTACTTTTAGTAGGATCGTGCTACATAAGAAGCCAAAAGTAAATGAAAGCCAATCATTGTTATAAAAATTAAGATTATTGTTTTCTTCTTAATGGCCATTTATCAGGTCCTCCATATAGTAGTTTGTGTAGCTCACCTTTCCATTTTGTTGCACAGGAGTACATAAAGAAGATGGCTTTTGTTTGGCTTGTTGGGCACAGTTTTATTTTGTAAGCCAGAGAGCATGCAAAGAAAACGTATGTAAACTAAGATGTATTCTATTAGTTATCTATTTGTTTATAGGTTTCCATTAGCATGTGACCATAAATGGGTCTTTTGGTTGTTTATGTAGTAAATCTAAAACTATATATATGTAATCTAATCTAGGGATTCCTTTCTACTTTTAGTAGGATTTTGCTACATTTGAAGGTGAAAGTGGATGAAAGGTAATCATTGTAATTTTTATTAAAATTGAAGGCCTGATTCACAAAGTGCCTCCGCAGTTGTGGGGGAGTTCCACACTCGGGGTGCAAACCTCGGCAATGAGAATTCTCATTGCAGAAATTCTGCCCTGAAGTGCAGAGACCCCCTCATAACTGTGGAGTCTCTACCATAAATGTGGAGGTTCTTTGTGAATCTGGTCTTGAGATTAATATTTTTTTCCTAGTGGTTAATTAAAGTGTTCTCCAAATAGTAGTCTGTGTAGCTTACTCCTGGGGCAATTTTTCATTTTGCTGCATGGGAGTGCATGAGAAAGATGTTTTTTGTTTGGCTTGTTGAGCCACTTTTATGGTGTGAGACAGAGAGCATGCAAAGAAAGCTTATGTAGATTAAGATGTGCTCTATTTGTGCATGTAGTATACCTGCAACTCTACCTATGCCATTTAGTTTATCTTTTGGGATTCCATGGTAGTTTTAAGAGACTTGTTCTACAAGGTACCAGAAAGTTAAAAAACCTAATAACTTAAAATATACTTACTCTACTCATTTGCAGTACCCAACAGAATCATTCATGCACCCTAATATCTAATGCTGCCAATTTTCTGCAAAACACAACTCTCTGTTTTTGTGCTATGGAAAATACAAAAGTCTATGTAAAATGCATTGTATTTCAAGCAAATTTTGAGAACCTTCTTTTTTCATTGCACCCCTTGACCAAATACAGCAAAACTATAAAAATAGAAATAAAAATGATAGAATAAATAACAGAGGACACCCTGGATGGAGTAAGGACTACCCACTGGAGGGACTGAGAGAAATTTGACCTACCAAAAACAGGCTGCATAGAAGGGCAGTAAATGAGGCATTAAAGGACACATGCAAGAAAAACTGATGCTTAAAATGATAATAATGGCTCTGAAACAAATGACATGGTGTAAAAATAATTTTTTTTCACAGCACTTGAAAATACATAAGTCTTTCACTTAATGAAATAAGCACAATAAATATAAGTCATTAGATAGCACTACATCTCCTAGAAACTCTGCGAGTGGGTCAGTCCGGTTGGAAAGGAAATGATGTAACACAATGTTGAACCTGTTAAAAACAAGAGTTTTCACATTTGAATCCGACCGTGAGCAAGGTATTTTTGCAATACCGAAATGCGTTGGTTTTAGCCTGTCCTTTCTGTAATGATTTGAAATGGATTGTAGAATAAATTAATCTTGCTAAAATCTCTCTGCGAGAGTGTGACCCGTTCTTTTGGAAACGAAGGATTTGGTGCAATTGATAGCGGTTTGGTTTAATCGCGGAGGTCTCGCACCTAATTGAGTGCAAAGCAAAGTAGGCACAGAAGAACGAAATGTGGGTGGATATACATTTATATCTATAGAAAAACTAATGGCGGTCACCAGTAAGTAGTTATAGTCGGATCTGCTTTCCATAGGAAAAGCGCTTTTTTTACTTGCCTATAACTTTGGCGTAGTTTGACCAATCTTCAAAAGATTTTCCCCAAAAAGTAGGTAATGGTTGTCATGAAAGGTTGGGGGTAATCCTTGCAGTGAGTACTGAGAAATAGGGGTGTAAAATAAGGGTGTGTTTGTAATGTTAATTCCCATAGGAACACTTTGTTGCACCAAATTCGGCAGAAAGGTTGTTGTGATGCAGATTGTGCCTTTTGTTATTTGGTGTAAATCCACTCAGTAGTTTTTTTAGGAATTTAAGTTGAAAATTATAGTGATATCTTTGGTTGTGAAGCCTTCCCAAAAAAGGCAACCTCGTGCAGGGAAATGCACTGCTCTGATTGGCTGCCAACTTCAACCAGGAAGTATTGGCTGCGATCTTGGGACTTGGTTTCACCTATTCCAAAAAAAAGTGAAAATAAATAAATAGGAGCATGGTAGGAATACCCTGACCCCCAAGCCATGGTGTTGGGTTCCCTCTGGGACCCCGCCATGGCATAAAAGCATTTACTTTTTTTTTTAAAAAGTCACAAAATTGCGATAATTGCTCTTGCTTCACAATAACCCCTGGCTGAGCCATGTCTCAGTGGCATAAGCTAAATATAGGAGGGTAGCATCCAGGGCCCCCTCCTAGGGACCTCCACCTCCCTGCTGCACTTTTAATTATAAATGTAGGTCCCGCCCGCAGCCCCTGGGACTGCCACCTTCGGGGGGCCAGTTTCAATAATATGGGGGCCTTGTAGAACCCCATGCACCAGGTACCGCCACCTACCTGAGCTAATTTAAATAATATGGGGGCCTTGTGGACCCCCTCCACACCAGGGACTGCCAACTGCCAGGGGCTAATTTCCCCCTGCCCTGCCACCTCCCTGGAGCACAATGCTTTTTTTGAGTAATGCTGGAGAGGCCATGGGATCTCCCCAACTTGCCCAGGGCCGCAAGCTGCCCGGGGCAGAAATACAATAATTAAGGGGGTTTGTTGGAGGTGAGCTGCAGAGTGGTGGAGAAAGGGGGCATGGCCACCAAAAACCACTTGTCATTTGAGATGTCATCAGTGATGTCACTGACCATATCATGAGTGATGTAATATGTGAGGTCATAAGTAGTGCAATGCAGGGGCGGGAGTTATAGTTAGCTCACTAACTATAAGACCTGAATTTCTCTGGTTTTGTATGAGTGAAATGTCAGTCTACCTATAACGTCCCTAAAACCTTTGTTTTTTTTCAGTGAATTTCCAAGTTTTTAAAAAGTTTTAGAATGTCCCTTTAGCCTATGTTTTTTTCAGTGAGCATATATATATATATATATATATATATATATTACCATATATTACCTATTGGCGGTCGCCAGTAGGAAGTTATAGTTAGTATTTTGTTTCGATTCAAAAAGCGTTTTTTCTTTTGCCAATATCTTTGGCGCCGTTTGAAGAATCTTTGCAAAATTTTCAGAACTAAAGGCCCGTTCCGGTTAGCTCCAGTCTTGAAAGTTTTGGGGTGATTCGTCAAGCAGGGGCCAAGAAAAAAGGGGGGTCCCAAAATGCATTTTCCCCATGTTAATTTCCATAGGAAATTTTAGGTACGGCTACAGCCCGAACTGCTGAACGGAATTACACTACATTTGGCAAAAAGGTAGCTCTTGGTTCAGAAAGCGCCCTTTTTATAAATGGTGTAAATCTGTTCAGTAGTTGCTGAGAAATTCCAAACATATTGATATTTGAGCACTGAGGAGGAGGCGCGAGGACCTCAGAACACAAGTGGACACAAGTGGACCTCATCTCCCAAGCAGCAGTGAGCCAGGAGCTACGTTTGCAGAGTGGTTGTAAAAAGGGGGAGTGGCCTGGGACCACTCTCAGCTATCCAGGTGTGTAGTGCTTACTGGAGGTGCCTGGTGGGCTAGTTGGTCCCCAGGGACCCTCAGGAATGAAGGGGACTTAATACCCCAACTTAGAACGTGCGAGGAGGTGCGTTTGCAGAGTGGTGGGGAAAGGGGGTTTGGCCTTTCTCCTCCTCTCTGCAATCCTACTGTGTGGGGCTTACTGGAGGTAAGAGGTAGGCTAGTTGGCCCCTAAAGGATGCCCAGCAGTGAAGGGGACTTCAATCTCCATCCAGGAGCATGCCAGGGAGCTCATTTGCAGAGTGGTGGGCAAAGGGGGCATGGCTTGCTATGATAACTTAGCAATCCTGCTGTGTGGGACTTACTGGAGGTAATAGGAGGGGTAGTTAGCCCCCAAGGATGTCCTTGGGGGGCAACTACCCCTCTTGTTACCTCCAGTAAGTCCCACATAGTGGGATTGCTAAGACGTCTTCGGAGGCCATCCCCCCTTTCTCCACCACTCTGCAAACGCGCCGCCTGGCAGACTATTGGATGGATGAAGTCGAATTTACTCCTGAGGGACTTTGGGGGCCAGCAAGCCCTCCTGGTACCTTATGTAAGTCCTACGCATTGGAATTCCTGAGCGCTGGTCAGAGGCCCAGCACCCTTTTTCCACCACTCTGCAAATGCGACTACTAGTTAAAGAGGTGTTTGCAATGTAATACGTTTCGCATTTGTGAGAATTAGAGCTATTGGCATAGTAAATGTTAAAGCTTTTTACTAATGTTTTTAGGAGTGGAGTGGATGTATGATGTGTGTAGTGGAATTATGGGGTATGTTGTGCAGTGAAATTATGTGGATAGAAAGTATGTAGTATTTAGTGTATAGGAATGATGTAGAGTGCGATTATTTGTTATGGAGAGTAATTATGTGGTATGGTAGTCTGTGTTGTGGAGTGGTAACATCAGGTTTACTCTTCCTCATTTCCATAGAAGCTCAACTATGAATTCAGTGAGACAAAAAAAGAAGGAATCACTGAGGAGCACTTGTGGACCTAGTCAGAGGTATGAGCAGGGACACTGGAATTATGCGACTGTTTGGCTGCACCGACTTTCGCACAATTATACATTTTCTGCATTAGCCACATAATTCATCATCTGTTCCCTAATCTGCAGATTTGTACAAAAAAAGCATTGTTTCTAGCTCAAACGGCTCAAACGTTACCAAAAAGGCTTCGACAAGTGTTACAGCATGGTGGAAGGCCCTTTGCAAACCTAGAATAGTCACCTGTTACTTATTGCTAAATATGGGTGTTAAATTGGTACTAATGGTGTGCAAGCAACTCTGGCTTCCTTCTGCGCCTCTCTTGCCTCTTTATGCATTTCTGTTGCTTCTTTCTGCACCTTTCTTTGTTTTTCTACACTTCTCTTGCCTCTTTCTGCAAATCTCTTCTTTTTTCTGCACCTCTCTTCCCTCTTTCTGCACGTCTGTTGCCTCTTTCTGCACCTCATTTGCTTCTTTCTGTACACCTCTTGCCTCTTTCTGCACCCTTTTTTCTGCTTTCTACACCTCTCTTTCCTTTTTCTGTACCCCTCTTATGTTTTTCTGCATCTTTTTTGCCTCTTTCCTCACCTCTCTTGCAAATTTCTGTACCCCTCTTGCCTCTTTCTGCACCCCTTTTACCTGTTTCTACACCTCTTTTGCCTCTTTCTGCACCCCTGTTCCCAGTTTCTGCACCTTCCCTGCCTGTTAATGCACCTCTCTTGCCTCTTTCTGCACCCTTCGTGCTGCTTTCAGCACCTCTGTTGGTTCTTGCTGCACTGCTCTTGTTTCTTTCTGCACCTTATTTGCCTCTTTCTGCCCTTCTCTTGCTTCTTTCTATACCTCTGTTGTTTCTTTCAGCACTTCTCTTGACCTCTTTCTGCACTCCTTATCCTTCTTTCTGCACACCTCCTGCCTCTTTCTGTACCTCTCTTGCCTCTTTGTGCACCTCTCCTACCTCTGTCTGCACCCCTCTTGCCTTTTTTTGCACCCCTGTAGATTCATTCTGCAGTTCTCTTGCCTCCTTTTGCACCTCGCTCGTTTCTTTCTGCACTGCTCTTGCTTCTTTCTGCACCCCTCTTGCCTCTTTCTGCACCAATCTAATTTCTTTCTCCACCGTCTTGCCTCTTTATGCACCTTCCCTGCCTGTTTCTGCACCTCTCTTGCCTCTTACTGTACCTCTGTTGCTTTTTTCTGCACTTCTCTTGCTCTTTTTGCACCGTTCACACCTCTTTCAGCACCTCTATTGCTTCTTTCTGCACTTCTCTTCCTTCTTTCTGCACCCTTCCTGCCTCTATCTGTACCTCGCTTGCCTCTTTTTGCACCTCTCCTACCTTTTTCTGCACCCCTCTTGCCTCTTTTTGCACCTTTGTTTGTTCTTTCTGCACTGCTCTAGCTTCTTTCTGCACCTCAATTGCCTCCTTCTGCACTTCTCATGCTTCTTGCCACAGCTCTGTTGCTTTTTTCAGCAATTCTCTTGCCTCTTTCTGCACTTCTCTTCCTTCATTCTGCACTCCTCCTGCCTCTTTCTGTACCTCTCTTGCCTCCTTCTGCACCTCTAGTGCCTCTTTCTGCACTTCACTTGCTTCTTTGTGCACCTCTCTTTCCTCTTTCGGCACCTCTGTTGCTTCTTTCGTTACTTCTCTTGCCTCTTTCTGCACCTCTGAGTTAGAGGTAGTTATAATCCCCCTGTCCTATTATGTACTAGTGCAAAAAGAACAATTAATGGACAGAATGCAGAACAATGTCATACATTCACCCCTGTACAGATATCTGGGCCCAAATCCATTGTTTTTTTGCTCACCATGCCATTCCAGTTTGGACCCAGCCATATGCAAATTAGTCTTGACCATGCGCTCAATGGGAACCCTACAGCCCAACCCGCCAGGCCAGGTTCTCCCTGGACTGGAAACAAGCATCCTAGGACCGGTTTCAGGCGTTCAGCCCTCAACAGCCAGGACAGCTGGACTCCAGTTGCATGGAGAGCAGGGGACCCACGTCTGGGCATACCCGTCCCACTTGGGGTGATAAATGCAAAAAGAACAATTGATGGACAGCATTCAGAACAATGTCATACATTCACCCCAGTACAGATATCTGGGCCTAAATCCATTGTTTTATTGCTCACCATGCCATTCCATTTTGGACCCAGCCATATGGAAATCAGTCTTGACCCTGCGCCCAATGGGAACAGTCCAGCCCGAGCTGCCAGGCCAGGTCCTCCCTGGACAGGTAGCAAGTATCCTAGGACCGGTTTGGGGCTTTCAGCCCTCAGCAACCAGGAAAGCTTGACTCCAGTGGCATGGATAGCATAGGACCCACATCTGGGCATACCTGTCCCACTCGGGGTGACAAATGCAAAAAAAAACAATTGATGGACAGAATGCAGAACAATGTCATACATTCACCCCAGTACAG
This sequence comes from Triturus cristatus, assembly GCF_964204655.1. Classification (NCBI taxonomy): domain Eukaryota; kingdom Metazoa; phylum Chordata; class Amphibia; order Caudata; family Salamandridae; genus Triturus; species Triturus cristatus. The sequence goes on from NC_140593.1 coordinate 1,170,254,025, forward strand.
ATATCTGGGCCTAAATCCATTGTTTCTTTGCTCATCATGCCATTCCAGTTTGGACCCAGCCATACGAAAATCAGTCTTGACCCTAGCCGAATGGGAACAGTGCAGTCCGAACTGCCATGCCAGGTCCTCCCTGGACTGGAAACAAGCATCCTAGGACAGGGTTCGGGCTTTCAGCCCTCATCAGCCAGGATAGCTTGACTCCAGTGGCATGGAGAGCACGGGACCCACCTCTGGGCATACTCGTCCCACTCGGGGTGACAAAAGCAAAAAGAACATTTGATGGACAGAATGCAGAACAATGTTATACATTCACCCCAGTACAGATATCTGGGCCTAAATTCAACGTTGTTTTGCTCACCATGTTGTTCCAGTTTGGACCTAGCCATATGGATTCAATCTAGCTTAGCTGATGAAGGGTAATACCCAGAAACCAGTCCCAGGATGCTTGTTTCTTGTCCAGGGAGGACCTGGCATGGCAGTTTGGTCTGGACTGTTCCCATGAGGCACAGGGTCAAGACTGATTTGCATATGGCTGGGTCTAAACTGGGGTGGAATGGTGAGCAAAAGAACGATGGATTTAACCCAGACCTCTGTACTGGGGGTGAATGTATGATTTATTCAGCATTCCGTCTATCATTTGTTTGCTTAGCACTTTTCACCCTAAGTGGGATGGGTATGCCCAGACGTGGGTCCCTTGCTCACTTTGCCACTGGATTCAACCTAGCTTGGCTAATGAAGAGTAATGCCCAGAAACCGGTCCCAGGATGCTTGTTTCTGGTCCAGGCAGGACCTGGCTTGGCAGTTCGGTCTGGACTGTTCACATGAGGCACAGGGTGAACACTGATTTGCATTTTGCCGAGTCTAAACTGGGGTGGCAGGGTGAGCAAAAGAACTATGGATTTAACTCAGATCTCTCAACTGGAGCTGAATGTATGACTTATTCAGCATTCCGTCTATCATTTGTGTCAGGGTGTCAGTGGCACAAGATAGAAATGAGAGCCACTAACCTCTTCTTAGCAGCCAGCAGGGACGACGGCGAGCTGAGGAGCCTCCCTACTCTCCTGAGCGCTATCCCCCACAGTGCAGCGAACGCAACTATGGAACACAGCACCCCGGGGAAAAGGGAAGGGGACAAAGTAACAAAGTGTACTGCCAGGAATGCGTATGTCCTAGGTCTGGTCTAGGTTCTGTATTTCTTCCTTATATGTATGCACTGCAGGGGGGAATAAGAGAGAAAGACAAGCGTGAAATGCAACTAACAATCACATACAATTTCAATCAACACGAGTGCCACACGTCTTTCACTCACAAGGAGCCCTGCAGCAGCTGTCCTTGAACAGCACGAATAGTTCTTTCATTCAAAATAAAGATTCTTTGTTGTCCAGACAAGAAAACACCAGGAGTTCTTTGATCTCGAGTATGCTTAGGTTCCACCACAGTATATAAAAAAAAACGAACAAAAACTATCCAAGGAGAGGAGTCTTCGCTGCTACGCCACACAAGGGTTTGTCGATATTTAAAAGGGGCCCCCTTACGCTGTCCAGTAAAACACAAGGGAAATGTCAAGTAGCAGCACCCTCTCGGTTCTCAAGGCCGCTGGAGGTCTGCCTGGAAGACGCGCTGAAATCCCAGAACACGCGTTTTGAAATGAAAGACAGGCCGCTGAAGAGTTTGCCGGTAATGTCGAAACGAACGACCGGCCGTTGAAGAGGTGTCTAGTAAAGAAAAAAGAAAACGCACTTGTGCTCTCTATGAATGGGAAACTTGAATACCTGGTAAACGGCTTTCACACTCTTGCAATCTGAGCGAGACACCCGAGAGCTCCATGGAACGTCACTCGGCGGACCATACATAATCCAACGAACGTTTACATCCCAATCCTCTAGCGGGGAGAAAACGTCCGCTCACGAAGGGAGTATAATCCAAATTGTCAAGCACCTTCCGACTGTGGAGGAGGTGCTTATAAGGAGGCGTTCTCATGACAAGCAGTTTGTTCATCAGTGCTAGGCCCCACTGCCTTCTGGGAGAGGTAGTGCAGCGGGCTCCTTTTCCATTTATACCATTGTTCATACATACAGGGGAGTTTGTTGTGGTGTGTGTGGACCCGGTTCGGCTTACTATGGTGCACAATCGCGACAATTTGTTTGCGTAGCACTTTTCACCCTAAGTGGGATGGGTATGCCCAGATGTGGGTCACTTGCTCACTGTGACACTGGATTCAAGCTTGCCTGGCTGATGAAGGGTTATACCCAGAAACCGGTCCCAGGATGCTTGTTTTCGGTCCAGGGAAGACCTGGCTTGGCAGTTCGGTCTGGACTGTTCCCAGGAGGCACAGGGTCAAGACTGATTTGCATATGACTGGGTCTAAACTGGGGTGGCATGGTGAGCAAAATAATGATGGATTTAACCCAGATCTTTTGACTGGGGTTGAATGTTTGATTTATTCAGCATTCCGTCTATCATTTGTTTGCATTGCACTTTTATGTATTAGGGCCTTACAGGAGAGGTCATGCCATTCACAGTGGTTCCCCAACTTATAGTGTACCCTAGTTTATGTAGGTGTTTTCAGCATAGCACTGGCTTCGGGCCTTGTTAGAGTCAGTTACCACCAGTAGCAGTCAGCAAAAAGTTGGGAGTACAGGATGACTTTGCAACAAGGCCTCTTTCTGCACCTCTGTTGTTTATTTCCTCATATCTCTTGCTTCTTTCTGTACTTTTCTTCGTCTTTCTGGACTTCTGTTGCCTCTTTCTGCATTTCTCTTACTTCTTTTTGTGCCTTTCCTCCTCTTTCCGAGACACCGGAGGACTCCGCACACGATCGTGGCGGCCCGCAGATACTCGTTTACCCAGCTCTATCAGATTCAATCAACCTCGCCTCCTTCTCAATCACGGAAATAACACCTGTTGATGTCACAGTGGATCGGGGACCCGACCCTGCGGCGTTCCTTTCGATTCCCTCGTTGAGGTTCCAGTGGACTGCCCGCACTGGTTCCTTGTTCACACGCAGACGTTCATCTACGCTGCCCCACATACATAGACCTGATTCTAGACACTTGTTTCTTGATCCATTCTTGAATTCTCCAGTCCACCTCTTCTCATGATCTACAGCACCCCCAAATTGGCTACCCGGTCCTAAAGATGATCCTGATTTACTAGGATCGAAACGCCGTCGACCAGTTTACCAGTGCAACTTATGGCACACAAGAACTGCTTTAAACCCTTATCAATGATCTAAAATATTCCTTGTGTTGAACCAATTATTTTGTACATGTCCTATACCACTTTCATCACTTCGCGCCCCTCGCTGTGTTTTCTCACTTGTCACTTGCTCCGTCACCTTTGTCATGAGTACAATGTGCACCAAGTTCCTTAGGGTTGCCTCTGCATTTATGCCTACAGTGCTGATATAACTGTTGTGTATAATTTGTGTTTCTAATATATGATGTCATGAGCAAATTCAAACAAAATACTTGGAGTCTCCCTTTTTTGTTTCCTTTTTGTAATGTCTTGTACATACATGTATATTCGTTTTCATTAATTCCGGTTGAGACATTGTTGCTAGCTTTCTCGTACTCACCTAGATCTCAACCTGGTCTATGGGTTATACTCCTGTGGTTTTTTACTACTACTTTCTTCCTCTTTCTGCACATGTCGTACTTCATGGGTTTCAGGGATGGGATAGTTAAAAATTAGCATTGAAAAAACATTAGAAATTCACTGAAAAAAACATAGGTTCCGCCAGGTTATAGTTAGAAATTAGCATTTAAAAAACCTTTAAAATTCATTGAAAAAACCAAAGGTTTCAGGGATATTCTAGTTAGTTGGACATTTCACTTGCACAATACCAGAGAAATTCGCCCGTTATAGTTAGTTCAGCTAACTATAACTCGCGCCCCCGCAATGCACTGCTGATGACGTCACATTTCACATAATTCGTGACATGGTCAGTGACATCACTGATGACATAATGGATGACATCTCAAATTTTATCAATGGCGAATCCGGACATTTTATTTTAAAAAACGTAGTGCGGTCTCCCGCACTTAATTTTATTGAAGCCCCCGGGGGAAGGCCAGATCCTTGGTGTATTATAAATTTGTGATGCGGGGGCCCCGGGAACCACCACCTCCCCAGGACTTTTGGATAAAAAATGCATGGTGGACTCCTGCACCCCATGCTGCCCGATTGACCACCACCTCCCCAGGGCATTCGTTAATTCTGGTTGGTGGCCTCGTGGGCCCCTCAAGCACCGGGGACCACCACCTTCCTGGGGTTTTAATGTGTAAATGTGGGCGACCTCACAACCCCCTGCAGCCCCGGGCACCAGCACCTCCCCGAGGTTTCAATTTTTAAAACCACCACCTTCCTGGGGTTTTAATGTGTAAAAGCCGGCCTCCTGCCCACCCCCACTGTCCCGGGCACCACCACCTCTCTGGGGCATTGATTAATTAAAATATGGGGTCCGTAGCGCATCCCCGGCCCTGGGGACCACCACCTTCCCGGGGCTTTAAATGTGTTAGGGGGCAGCATGGCCCCCTCCAGGAGCACTCCCTGAACCTGGGGATTGCCAACCACCAGGGATGGCTCCAGCAATGTCCTGGTTTGCCCACCCCAGTACATTGCTGTTTGCTTTGGCAGGGTGTGAGCACTGCTCATGCCCTGCCATAGCAACCATCTGCTTCGCTTCATGAAAGCGAGAGCAGGAAAACTGCTCTCGCTTCCATGAAGCAAGAAGAATTGCTTTTAGGCAAAGGAGCTGCATGTTTGCAGCTCCCTTTATCCAAAAGCAATGCCGGCTACCACAGGAGATGAGGAGATGGCTGGGACCTCGGGGCATTGGGGGTCTCCACGCGGTCCTAAACGTGAGGCCATGCCCCAGGGGATGGGTCCCTGGGGCCAAAAATGGCCCAGGAGGGAGGGGGCCATGAGGCCCCCCTTCCAGAAATAAAGGTTTTGCCTGGCCCAGTGGGATGGAGTCCCTGGGGCCAAAATCAGTCCTCATCCCGTTTCAAAAGAAAAAAATAAACAAAGTCCTAACCCAGGGGTAGGAGGGCTTAAATCTGTACCTCTCTTGCTTCTTCTGCACCTCTCTTGCCTCTTTTTGCATCTCTGTTGCTTCTTTCTGCACTTCTCTTACCTTTTTCTGCACCCTCTTTCTGCACCTCTCTTGCCTCTTTCTGGATCTCTCTTTTGCCTATATCTGCACTTCTCTTGCCTTTTTCTGCACCTCACTTGCTTATTTCTGCACTTGTCTTGCTTCTTTATACACCTCTCTAGCTTCTTTTTGTATCCCTCTTACCTCTTTTTGCACCTCTCTTGCTCCTTTCTGCACCACACTTCCCTCTTTATGCACCCTCTTCCGTCTTTCTGTACTCTGTTGCCTGGGTCTGCACCTCTCCTGCCTCTTTCTGCACTTCTCTTGCCTCTTTCTGCACTTCTCTTGTCTCCTTCTGCATTTCTGTTACTTCTTTCTGTACTTCTCTTGCATCTTTCTTTATCCCTCTTGCCTCTTTCTATACCTCTGTTGTTTCTTTCTGGGCTTCTATTACTTCTTCTGCTTCCCTCTTGCCTCTTTCTGCACCACTCTTCCCTCTTTCTGCACATCGCTTGCTGCTTTATGCACCTCTCTTGCCTCTTTCTGCAGTTCTCTTGCCTCTTTCTGCACCTCTGTTGCTTCTCTTTGCACTTCTCTTATCTCTTTCTGCACCTATCTTGCCTCTTGCTGTACCAATCGTACCTCTTTCTGTACTTCTCTCGCCCCTTTCTGCACCTCTGATGCTTCTTTCTGCACTTCTCCTGCTTCTTTCTGCACCTCTCTTGCTTCTTTCTGCAGCCCTCTTCCCTCTTTATGCACCCCTCTTCCTTCTTTCTGTACCTCTGCTGTGTGTTTCTGCACCTCTCTTGCCTCTTTCTGGACTACTCTTGCCTGTTTCTGCACCTCTCTTGCTGCTTTATGCACCTCTCTTGCCTCTTTCTGCAGTTCTCTTGCCTCTTTCTGCACCTCTGTTGTTTCTCTTTGCATTTCTCTTATCTCTTTCTGCACCTATCTTGCCTCTTGCTGTACCAATCGTACCTCTTTCTGCACTTCTCCTGCTTCTTTCTGCACCTCTGATGCTTCTTTCTGCAGCCCTCTTCCCTCTTTATGCACCCCTCTTCCTTCTTTCTGTACCTCTGCTGTGTGTTTCTGCACCTCTCATGCCTTTTTCTGCACTTCTCTTGCCTCTTTCTGCACCTCTCTTGCCTTTTTCAGCAGTTCTCTTGCTTTCTGCACCTCTGTTGCTTCTTTTTGCACTTCTCTCGCCTCTTTTTACACCCCTCTCTTGCCTCTTTCTGCACCTGTCTTGCCTTTTTCTGCAGTTCTCTTGCCTCTTTCTGCACCTCTCTTGCTTCTTTCTGTAGTACTCTTGCCTCTTTCTACACCTCTTCTGCTTATTTCTGCACTTCTCTTGCCTCTTTTAGTACCTCTTCTGCTTCTTTCTGCACTTCTCTTGCCTCTTTTTGTACACATGTGCCTCTTGCTGTACATCTGTTGCTTCTTTTTGCACTACTCTTGCTTTTTCTTAACCTCTGTTGCAAATTTCTATATACCTCTTTCCTCTTTATGCACCCCTCTTCCTTCTTTCTGCACCTCTCTTGCCTCTGTATGCACCGCTGTTCTCTCTTTCTGCACATCTTTTGCCTGTTTCTGCAACTCTCTTGGCTCTTTCTGCAGACCTCTTGCCTCCTTCTGCACCTTGGTTGCTTCTTTCTACACTTCTCTTGCCTCTTTCTGCTCCCCTCAAGCCTCTTTCTGCACACCTGTTGATTTTTTTTACATTTCACTTGTCTCTTTCTGCACTTCTCTTGCTTCTTTCTATACTTCTCTCGCCTCTTTCTGAACTCAAATGGGAAGTGCAAGCTGTCCAGTTTAAAGGTCGGTGTGCTCTTGTGACTGAGGTATGTGTTTACTTGTATATGTATTCAAACATGTGTTATGCATCTGAAGATGGTAGCGTAAAAAGCGGGTGGCTTCTCCTATATGTGGTTAATATTCTCAGTTCTGCTCTGTCATTAAGTTGCACAGGCAGACATGTCTTCTGTATATAGGTGTTATAGATCCCCTCAAATATTCTATTGAATAACCATGTGCCCTGTATTATGAGCAAAAAGAAATGCATACACCTTTTTGTACATACATTTACAGAGTATGCTGTTTGAAACACAGGTATTCAAGAATTTGTATGTTTATTTTTATGTAACATGTCACTAGGTTAAAGCAGAGACACACGCATGCATACCTTCACAAACCTGGTGAGACTTACAACAGTGATATGGTTAGGATTGCTGTTTTACATTTGGTAGGCCCACCATTCTGAGCAGTCGATGAATAGTGAACCTTCGTGACAAAAGTGAGGATTATTAAATCTTGGGAGAAGGATTAGTGATTAGGCTACCTTGGGTGAGTCTGTGGTAATGTACAGTTGAAACATGCCTCTTTCTGCACCTCTGTTGCTTCTTTCTGTACTTCTCTTGCTTCTTTTGCATTTTCTTCCTCTTTCAGGACTTCTGTTGCCTCTTTCTGCATTTTTTGCCTCTTTCTGCATCTTTCTTCTTCTTTCTGAACCTCTCCTGCATCTTCCTGCACTTCTCTTGTTTCTTTGTGTGCCTTTCTTCCTCTATCTGTACATGTCCTACCTATGTAGGTATAGTTAGAAATTAGCATTTAAAAAAACCTTAGAAATTCACTGAAAAAAAACTCTGGTTTCAGGGATGCTATAGTTAATGTTAGCATTAAAAAACTTTAGCAATTCACTGAAAAAACTCTGGTTTCAGGGATGATATAGTTAATGTTAGCATTAAAAAACTTTAGCAATTCACTGAAAAAACTGAGGTTTTATGGACGTTATAGTTAGGAATTAGCATTGAAAAAAACCTTAGATATTCACTGAAAAAGCCACAGGTTTCAGGGACGTTATAGTTAGGCTGAGATTTCACTCATACAAAACCAAAGAAATTAACTCTCACCCCCAGAATGCACTGCTAATGACGTCACATATTACATCACTCATGACATGGTTAGTGACATCATGACATCAGTGACATCCCCCGTGGTCCCCAACATGAGGGCAAGTCTGGGGGATGTGGTCCCCGGGGCCGAAAATGCCCCTGGAGTGGGGCCACTCGGCCCCCTCCCTGGAAAAAATTAGAAATGTATATGCCAAGTCCCAGGGGATGGGTTCCTATGAGGGCGGCATGGCCCCCCTTGCCTTTCAAAAAAGATATATAGAAAGGCCCAGCCCCGGGGGATGGGGTCCCCGCAGCTCAAAATGGTCTGGATAAGGGTGTTGCGCAGGCCCCCTACTCATTTTATTTTTAAAAAGAAAAAAAAAGGTTTGGCCATTCCCTGTGGATTGAGTCAGCGGGGCTATATCAGTCTCATGAGGGGGCCACGCCACCCCCTCCTAAATGTTTTGTTTCAGAAATAGAGGGCAGACCTCAGGGGATGGGGTCCCTGGGGCCAAAATCAGCCTTTCTAAGTGGGGGGCATTAAATACTTTTTTTTGTCTCATGGCAGGAGTCGCAACCCTGTCATGGCTCTCACCCCCCCTCCCCCCCATGTTGTAAATTAAGGCAGAATGTGATTAAGCATTTACTGAAAACATTAATGCTTTCCCTTGCGATCATGTTTTCTTCGTTATGTTGACTGAAGTTCGGACTCCTTTTTGTATTGACATGCTGCCACGTGTTCGTCACGAGGAGAGTCCGACCTCTGTGTTAGTTGCTCTTGTAATCTGCCTAGTAACAGTTTATAAATAGCTCTCTTGTCCATCTGGCGCATGCCCAGACTTGACCACATCTGTTATAATTAGCTTTGCTTGACCATGTGTTTTCGCGGGCCCAAAGAGTATGTTAGCTCCGCCCATGTATTGATTCAGTATCGAGAATGACCATAAATGGTAATGTTCTTCGGCCTTACGTTGTATCCACCCACTATGAGCCCCTCTGTTGTGTATAAAAGGGGACTGTGTACGAATGTTCTTTGTGCTACTCCATGCAATACTGAAGAGTGTTGTGTGGATTGTAGGACCACCCTTAAGGGTTAATAAACGTTGTCTTTGTACTTTGCAGTTTCCGTGCCAACTTCCTTATAGATTCCGTTACAGGAGAGCGAACCCTTGTTCTTGCGGGCCTAGCTGGGGCCTGTATTCATCAATTGGCGCCCAACGTGGGGCTCATCGGCGACTCGGATGCTCGAAGGACTGGTCGCGACGAAGGTGAGGAGTTTGGCCGGGGACGTGATCACTGCCAGCGGCGTCTTAGCCCTGGCATCCCGAGGTTTTTCTTCCTTCCCTTCCGAGCTGACCGTCTGGGTGGCGCCGGTCATCGACTGAGACCTCTTCTGTCGGTCCTGCCGTGAGAGCCGTTTGGGCGATTGTGGAGCTTGGCAGTTGGAACCTGGACTCTTGATTGGTAAGAACCGTTGTACGGTACTTGCTCCGAGTTTTGAAGCCTGGGTTGGCTATTTGAGTTTTGATTGATGATGACTAGTCATATTTTGAATTTGTCTTTGTGAAAATATATGCGTTGCAACACATATAGGCAGGTAATGTGGAGAAATTTCTCCAGGAGCTGTGTAAACTTTGAACGGCGCAACGATTAAGTGCCATTTTTCCTTATAATATTGCATATTTTGCACTATTTCTGAGCATGCCTGCTTTCAGCGCACTCCGTAAGTGGTGCTGCTGTTTTGGTAACCGGTTGAACCTCGAGGAATCTGCTCCAGCTCCCCCAGAGGGGACTCCTAATAGGGATATGTATGTGAAGCATGGTCTTTCTTCCATAATGTACAGCACGCTATGGAGGAAATACACGAGGAAGGATCCTGAGTTGCGATGGCCTTTGTATGGATCGTTTGATATACGTAAGATTGAGTATGTGGAACAGTGTATGTGTAAGCGACGTGCTCGTCAGGATATGTTTGAGTGTGTGCGATTATGGGTGAAGGAAGTGCGTGAGCGAGAGAAACGTGAGAAAGCGCTGTTTGATAAAGAGCAACGGAAGAATGATCATGTGCGAGCACAGGAAGCGAAGCGTCGGGAGGACAAAGAGCAAACGGACAGACAAGAGAAAGAGCGTAGGCTACAGGTTTCGGGTCAATATGTTGTTCGCCAGCCACTTTATCCTGTCCTTAATAATCCTGATGATGATTTTTATTTGCTAGATCGCTCTCCGCCCCCTTATGTTGGCGCATCTGCTCCACGGCCGCAAGATTCTGACCCGGTTTCGGGTAAGGTAGACACACGGTCCATGCTGTCGGCCGAGCAAATGGCTGAGCTTCGGACACTTTCCTTCCGTGCGCTTAAAGGCAAGGTATCTATGGAGGACTTATTTCAGACTTGGGGGCAGTGGCAGGAGAGAGATAAAGTGTATTTCCTGGGTCATTTCGCGGAGGAAGTGATTACTGCTTTCCGAAAATATTCTCATGTTCTTGAGCCTGACGAAGTGTCTTCGGACGCTAGAGCAATACGTAACGGTGCTTTTTCTCCCTCTAAGGCTCCTGAGGCGGCTCGGCGGCTGTTCGCCTTGCGGGACGAGGTGCTGGCCCTTCGAGAGAAAGCACGTCAACAAACGGAGGAGGAGAAGCAGTCGGATTCGTCTGCAGCAGGGGGCCACCCATCCGCCTCCCAGTCAGATAAGGATGACATAGTGCATGCTAAACCAATGCGAGAGGCGGCGCCTTTGTATGTTCCTCCTAAGGGAGCAGGGACTAGCTCGGATATTAACTCCGCCGATGCAAGGGGATATTTCGTATATAATTGGGTTTACACTCCATGGCATAGGGCCGATGTTATGGCACTAAAGAATGCGTTGCCTGACCCCCGCAAGAATCCAGCGGCCTTCTATGAAGAAGTCGAGGGGGCCTTGAATTCTTGCATTATGACCTTAGCGGATATAGACCTGTTCTTTGGCCTTATCCTACCGCCGGATACGTGGCGCTCTGTCCGAAAGGTAGATGATGCGGTTGCCTTCAAGGCCCGGTGGTCTGACCTTGAGGATGAGGATAGGGAACGGAAGCCCGCACAGAAACCACCCCAGAATATTTTAGATCTCCCTGCGGCTATTGTGGCTAAGTTGAAGACGATTATCCCCCCTAAAAAGATTGACTGGAATATGTTAACTGCAGGTAAGCAGAAAGTTGATGAGTCAGTTGCGGACTTCTTTACGCGCTTTGAGGAGACGTTTCATGATTTTAGTGGCCAGTCGCTTACTGACGACACGGGCCGCCACCTTTTCGCGGACAAATATGTGGCTAATCTGCTACCGGCAGTTGCGGCCCGGTTAAAAGCGAGTGAAAGTTCTTGGTCCTCCGCGACACCGACGGCCCTTCTGACTATCGCTCAGTATTATGAGCGTCAGGAGCACGAGGCGCAGGGCCAGGAGGAGAAGAAATCGAAAGATCTCAAAACCAAGGTGATGTTAGCACAAGTATATGGCCCGCCCCGACGGGGTAATAATAATAGAGGAAGGGGCGGATCTTATGGTCCCCCTTCGGGCCGATCTGATTTGAATAGGAACCAGTGTGCGTACTGCAAGCAGTTGGGCCATTGGGCCAGGGATTGCCCAGCGTTGCGTGCTTCGCGTTAGGGGCACACTCCGGGTGGCCCGAGAGGTAGAGGGGGCTTCTCGAACTTTAGAGGGAATTCTAACGATAATGTCCGTTTCGATACTGCCGGGCGGCACCGAGATGGCTCAAATGTTTTTGATCGCCAGCACCAGTATCATGTATCGGACATCGATCAATCGGGATATCATGATTCTCAGCATGCATAGGAATGCGTTGGATGGGGGTCCGAATCAGTTGAGGTGCCGGTCGATCAGACGGGTCCTTATGTATCGGCTGAGGTTTTAGGTTCTACTGATCAGTTCCTAGTGGATACAGGAGCGACACGTAGTGCATTGTCTAGGTACTTGGTTCCGGGGGCTCCCCCATCCGGCTCAATAGTTACATCGGTAGGGTTTGACGGTACACTCTCCCGAAGCCCTCTTTCACAGCCCCTTGCATTTAAAGTTGATTGTTTTTCTGCGCCCTGTCCGTTTCTGCTTGCTCCATATACACCGGATAACATTATGGGCCTTGATATGTTAAAGTACTTTAGGGCTACAATCCGCTGCTCCCCTGAGGGTGTGAGGGTGATCTTGAATGACAACTACCCCCGGTTTGGGAGGATGTGTACGATATCAGAGGATGCATTGTTGGCTACCCTCCCCCGAGCTTTATGGGCGACTTCGGACACAGATGTGGGACAAATGGTGATTCCTCCGGTCCACATTAGTGTCCAGGAGGGGGCGGTGCTACCACGCCTCCCGCAGTATCGTATTTCCCAGGAGGGCGAGGAGGCTCTCATACAGATTGTGCAAGACTTGATAGCAGTAGGGGTGGTGGAAGAAGTTCCCTATAATATCTGTAACAGTCCGATTCTCCCAATTTTGAAAAAGGACACGGATGCAAAGGTCTATCGGTTCATAATTGATTTGAGGGAGGTAAACAAGATCGTGATACCTCAGTACCCGGTGGTTTCCGATATCACGACATTGCTTACCTTGGTCCCGCCTACGGCGACCATGTTTTCAGTGATTGATTTGAAGAATGCCTTCTTTTCCATTCCCATTCACCCTGATAGCCGATTTCTTTTTGGGTTCACATTAAATATTAGATCTTATCGTTTTTGTAGAATTCCCCAAGGCTATACAGAAAGCCCTAGTATTTACAGTCAGGCTTTGAAACGACAGTTGGATTCCTTTGTTTTACTCGAGGGGGTCGCCCTCATTCAATATGTCGATGACATCCTGTTGGCGGCTGACACCCTGGAGTTGTGTGAGAAAAGCACGTTATCCTTACTTTCCTTTTTAGCATCCCACAATCACAAGGTCTCTAGGAAGAAATTGCAATTCTGTAGACCAAAGGTGACTTATTTAGGTCACCTTTTGTCTAAGGAGGGGCGTGCACTCACACCAGATCGTATCCAAGTAATTTTGGACACACCGAGACCATCCACGCAGAAGGATGTGCGTGCATTTTTGGGTCTTGTTTCTTTTTGTAGACAGTGGATATTGGGGTTTTCACACATAGTTAAGCCATTACTAGCTCTTTTGACAAAAGACACGCCCATTCCGATCCCCTGGTCAGATGAGTGTGATGCTGCGTTTCAGCAATTGAGACAGGCCCTTTGTTCAGCACCAGTGTTAGGGACCCCTGATTATGCAAAACCCTTTTCGTTGTATGTGCATGAGAAAGATGGATGTGCATTGTCAGTCTTAGTACAGATGCACGGCGACAAGCAGCGCACTTGTGCATACTTTTCGGCTGTGCTTGATCCTGTCGCCCGAGCATTACCAGGGTGTTTTCGCTCGGTAGCGGCGACAGCTGTGTCAATACGCCAAAGTGAAGGAATTGTGTTGTCCCATAAATTGTTGGTGTTAGTTCCCCATGCTGTGGATGCCCTGCTTAATCAAACAAAGACGCAGCATTTGACCAGTGCCCGTTTAACGGGATATGAGCTGACGCTTTTGGCTCCTCATATTACGTTGAAAAGGTGCGTGACATTAAACCCGGCCACATTGTTGCCATACCCCGAGACCCAGCCTGAGGCGCAGAAAGCGCATGATTGTATTCTTGTGACTGAGGAACAAACAAAGGGTCGTATTGATCTCCAGGATACGCCCTTTTCAGAGGTAGATGGAGAGTTGTGGGTAGACGGATCATGCCTGAAGCTACCAGATGGTACGACTTCAGCAGCGTATGCAATTACCACATTACACACGATAGTGGAGACAGCACGCATACTACAGAAATCAGCTCAAGCAGCGGAACTGATAGCCTTAACACGAGCATGTGAGCTCAGTACAGGATTGTGTGTGAATGTTTACACAGATAGCCGCTATGCCTTCGGAGTAGCGCACGATTTCGGCCTACTCTGGAAGGAGAGAGGGTTCTTAACGTCACATGGGGTACAGATAATGCATGGGGAGTTAGTCCACAATCTCTTAACCGCATTGACATACCCGAAGAAAATTGCCATTGTTAAGTGTAGTGCCCATAGGAAAGTAGTTGATAAAGTTGGAGAAGGGAATGCGTTAGCAGACCGAGTAGCACGGGAGACTGCGATGCAGCCCGGCGCTACTGCCATGTATGTAGTAAAGTCACAGGTGGAAAGATGGCGTGATGCGAAGGAAGAAGTGCGAGAAATACAGAGGACCGCTTCTGACAAAGAGCGGGAACGATGGGCTAGCGAAGGGGAACTGGATGATGAGGGTTGCTGGAGAAATAAGCAGATGGATAGATGGAAATTACCCACGGCCTTTGTACAACCTATGGTTCAGATGGCACATGGGCTAGCACATGTTGGAGCTTCCGCAATTGTGAAATTGCTTACCCAAGTCTGGGAGCATCCAGAGATTGCTAGCACAGCAAAGAGGGTGGTGCAGACCTGTATGATCTGCCTGAAGTATAACCCAGGGAAAGGCACTCGAACTCCAGCAGGAGGATTTGCGACGCCCACTGCACCCTTTGAGGTTCTGCAGATGGACTACATCCAGCTTGAGCGCTGTAACAATTTGAAGTATGTTCTAGTAGTGGTCTGCGCCTTCAGTAAATGGGTTGAGGCGTACCCTACGAAAGACAATACTGCAATGACTACAGCGAAGCTATTGCTGAAAGAGTTTTTCTCTCGATACGGCGTCTGTAGACTTCTGTGGAGTGATAATGGGCCTCACTTTGTAGCGGATGTTATAAAATATGTCTTGAAGGGCCTAGGCATCACCCAGAAGTTCCACGCCGTATTCCACCCCCAGTCTGCAGGACTAGTCGAGAAGTATAATGGTACACTGAAGCTTAAGATCGCCAAAATCCAAGCTTCAACATCTTTGACTTGGCCAGACGCCCTGCCACTGGCGTTATTGTCAATTAGGTCGGTGCCACACTCTCGAACTGGCCTTACGCCATATGAAGTTGTATTTGGACGCCCAATGAATATTTGGGGTCCACCAAGGCCTAAGGCTGTGTATGATGTACCTTGTGTAATGATGAGCGATTATCTGGCACAGTTAACGGATAATTTGGTTTCTATTCATCAACAGGTCCGAGAGGCGCTCCCTGATCGGTCTACCGGTGAAGGACATGGTCTCCGGCCTGGAGATCATGTTATGGTGAAGGTTTTCGACAGAACGAACAGTTTGGAGCCGAGATGGGTAGGACCTGAACAAGTTCTCCTTGCAACAAGGACGGCAGTGCGAGTCTCGAACAGGAAGAATTGGATCCATTCCTTGCACTGCCGAAAGGTACCGCCCGGATTGGTGGAGTCTGCCGTGCTGACCGATCAACGAGAAATCCTAGCAGCAGAGACAGGCCGTGCTGCGGAGCCAAACGACACTGAGGAGCTCTTTCCGGACCACGCGACTTCTGGAGGAAGGCGATATCATCTGCGACCAAGGAAGTGAGGTTTCCAGTACCGGGACATACTGTCAGAACGGCCCTTGGGTTAGTGAAACGGAGAGCCGATGAGGTAAGGGGGGGGGATCAGCCCTGCATTAGTGTAGCGACACCCGTCTTGGCCCGCTGGTGAAGAAATCAACCGCTGCCCAAGGGGAAGAGTTCTGACAGACTTTTTAGTTTCAGGAAGATATCAGGGTATTGTTTCTTTTGACATGGAGAAGAAGAAAATCCTTTGTGCGTTGGGGTTCATGCTAACAGTAGCTATTGTTGGGATAACCACATGGTTTGTGGAGGAGGCAACTCCTGCTCGAAAGACACTTGTGTTGACGACTCCAGTGCCTGCGGAGCACTACTTTTATACATTGCCATATCAAGAGTTGAAGCTTCGACAATCCTATTTGAATAACACTTTCATTCAGATGCTGCATCACACCCACGTTGCTACGAATGCTACGAACTGTTGGATATGTGGGATGATGCCAGCCCATCAGAAGAAAGGAGGAACGCCATTCATACCACTTCCTTTCTCTCATAATGGCTCTTGTAGAGCATGGTACACTTTGCTGTTTGCCACTCGGAAACCGACAGTGGGACGATTACTTTTTAGACTTAACAGAGAATGCCATCAAGACAAGAATGGGTATCCACAAGCGAATGGGACAATTTGGGAATGGGAAGAGTACCGACCGGACAATGAATCCATCCCCTATATCTTCACGAACACAAGAGACACTGTGGGGAAGGACAAATTCGTAATCCAAGTAGCACAAGCTCAAGCGGATTTGTGTGTCCAGAGTGTGGGTTTTATCCCTGTTGGTGTCAGTGATTGCATAACCGTATTAAACATCGACGGGTTAAATAACAGTACCTTCCTAGCGTCCCATAATACCTATTTTGTATGTGGAAATAAAGGTTATTACCGTTTGCCGGCAGGGTGGTCCGGGGTATGCTATGTATCATTCCTATTACCTCCTGTATTCTTAGCACCTGCGTCATATCATAAGGATTTGAAACTGTTGAATAATGTGACTGTAAATAGATATAAACGTACTCTATCAATTGATGATGTGGATCAGACCGATACCAGCTTGCAACAGTATATTGATTTTAACTTAGGATTGTTCTTCTTTGTTGGAGCTGCTTTGAACAGTAGGAAGATCCGAAGATTGACAAGAGTGGTAGAAGCTGTGACAAATCAGACTGCTGCCGCTCTTGGGAATCTTACGGAAGAATTACAAATAACTAGGATTGTTGCATTGCAGAATCGTATGGTACTAGATGTAATGTTAGCTGATCGAGGTGGAGCCTGTAAAATTATTGGAAGTAGCTGCTGTGTGTTCATCCCTGATCATACGCCATCCGTCTATAACGCCATTAACAAGCTGCATAAAATAGCAGCTGAAATCCACACAGAAAACGGCACTTGGTCCTTTTCCGGATGGTTTTGGGCGTTGGTTACTGCCTGGGGATGGAAGGTCTTAACTGGTCTCTGCATTATTATAGCAGTTCTGTTCCTTTTCTGTATGTGTATTCAATGTGGACCATTGTGCTGTTCCGTATGCATTTCATTCTGCATTCCAGATAAGAAAGCTATTGCCGATGTTGCTCGCCAGAAGGGTCTAGCTAAAGAGGTTAAGGGAATGATGATAATTGATATATATGATGATTATTCTTGGAAGCCGGATGTCTTCAGTAAATGCTGAAAGGGTCGTCTGTTGTAAATTAAGGCAGAATGTGATTAAGCATTTACTGAAAACATTAATGCTTTCCCTTGCGATCATGTTTTCTTCGTTATGTTGACTGAAGTTCGGACTCCATTTTGTATTGACATGCTGCCACGTGTTCGTCACGAGGAGAGTCCGACCTCTGTGTTAGTTGCTCTTGTAATCTGCCTAGTAACAGTTTATAAATAGCTCTCTTGTCCATCTGGCGCATGCCCAGACTTGACCACATCTGTTATAATTAGCTTTGCTTGACCATGTGTTTTCGCGGGCCCAAAGAGTATGTTAGCTCCGCCCATGTATTGATTCAGTATCGAGAATGACCATAAATGGTAATGTTCTTCGGCCTTACGTTGTATCCACCCACTATGAGCCCCTCTGTTGTGTATAAAAGGGGACTGTGTACGAATGTTCTTTGTGCTACTCCATGCAATACTGAAGAGTGTTGTGTGGATTGTAGGACCACCCTTAAGGGTTAATAAACGTTGTCTTTGTACTTTGCAGTTTCCGTGCCAACTTCCTTATAGATTCCGTTACAGGAGAGCGAACCCTTGTTCTTGCGGGCCTAGCTGGGGCCTCTATTCATCACCCATGTATTGTTGTGATGGATTGGTGGATCCACCTTAAATAAATAATTAAATAGTACACAATTCAGAAGGTAGTGTTGCAGTTGTGAACTTTTTTATAGAGCTAGTGAGACTGAAGTTAATAATCACATTCAAATTGATAGAGTTAGAAATAATATAAATAAATCCAAATTAAAAGTTAAACTTGAAAAGTAAAATGTGCTGTAGTACATTGAATTTGTGCTTTTGTTTTGCAGATTTGCGACAGGTTCGTAAATCCAGAAAATATTTATGAAAACTGAGGGGGATATTCTCAAGAACGTGTGATAATCATTGCAAAATTAGCTTGATGCAATTTTGCACATCGCAGTCTATCACGAGAAAATAACACTGTAGGAAAGTGGTATTCCCAAGCCGGTGGTACCATGTGATAAGCTCACGGTAACGCGTCAAATGTCTGTGATAAAGTCAACGCGACACCGCAAAAATGCGAAACAGCTGCGATGAGGCCAACAGCGATACAAAAATCAGAGAAAAACAGCGACAGCCCTGCAACTCCCACGCGTCATGTGGGAAAATGCACTATAAAAGCAACAAAAAAAAAAGGGAGTAAAAAGGAAACTGGGTAGCACCATGGATGCACCCGGACCTAGTGCAGAGGCTAACGCGAACCCCACAGACCACCAGCAAGGAACCTCATGGTCGGGGAAGTCCAAGGAGAAGAGGAAGAGGCAGACAGGGTGCAGTCCGCAGGAAAACAAGATCAGTGCCACAGAGGTGACAGAACACTACCATCCACTGAACGTCGATATGACAAACATGAATGCGGTCGGAGTGTCTAGGAGGTCTATGGAGGAGGACAAGAGACGCTGGCATGTTGTGAAAAGCCAAACCACACACAAAACTGCTGCCAACAGGAAGGCAGCAACCGTGACAGGAGGTGGGAGTCCTGCGGCACAGGAGGAGCTGGAGGAAATGGAGGCCACAGTCATCAGGATGGAGATAGTGCAAGGAGTTGGGAATCCGGACACAGCTGGATAGGACCTGACACAACATCAACAGGGTGAGTAACAACCAGGGCCTAGGGGGACGGAGCGAGATGGGCACAATGGCACACATGCACAATGATTTGTATCACACTGCACACCCACAATGACCCTGGATCATGTCCCTGATCCCCGTGGCACACTGCAGCACACACACATAGCAAAACCATCACATCTGACGACAATGTGGCACAAAGTGCACCATCGACACTGCAGAACAGAGGACACAACTGGGTCTGCCCATGTGCAGAAACAGGCCAATCACATATAACATAGCAGGATACTGTGAGATGGAAATGCACATGTACAACCATACATTCGTCATGTAGACCAAATGTCCACTGTCCCGCATCTCATATACAGCACCTCCTAAACAGTCACAATGTACATTGTCATACAGTCTGCATGTAAACTAGAACAATGCGCCAACATATATGTCAACACAATGTCAACATGCATCTCCCCTTCACATTGCAGAGGGACAAACCACACCTACAGCAGAGCAGACTAGACCACTCATCAGTGATGCTGTAGAGGACCACCACACCTTCAACACCAATGCCCTACAACAGCCCATGGACATCTTAGGCAACCCACCCCCAGGAGCAGGACAGCCAAGCTACATAGAGGAGACCCCAGCCCCTGCACAGACCACACAGCAGTAAGCACCCGCCACCACAGCTGGCTCCCAACACTTCACCTAGGCATACATTGCACTTCAATGCCAGGTGTCAGAATGCCAAAAGGAGGTGGCTGAACAGGTGCGGGTGGGGTCAGAGCTCATGGAAGCCAAAGTAGATCACCTACGTGGGTGTTCAAGTCCCATCAGGGACCACAGTCACCCCACAAAGGAGACCCACACCGTGACAGATGCACATGCATTTGCACATTTCCTGCAATGAACCACTCCCAGAGCCCTGGAATCATAATTCACAGCCCACACTGGCCCGCCTTACGATGGCCCAGTCCACTCCTCTTACGTACTGAGTCGCTAACGACAAAGCTACATTTCCAAGGTCTTACCCGCTGCCAGCGGTGACATGGTTGCGTCTGCTGTACACAGCACAATGTCATGTCGTAGGCCCTGGGGCCCTCATGCATACATCATGACCACACGGACACACGTAGATAGTTTGTGGAACTGGCTATGGGCACGTACGCCCGGCCCCTTTATTGGCAGGGTCACATGTACAGTGAAGCCTGTGCTGGATGGGTGTAGGGTGAGTGTAAGCCAGCCCGCATGGAGTGGTTGGTGCTGGCAACAACTTGAACAGTGAACACCATTAAAACGGAAACAGAAAACACCAGCATTACAGAGACAACTGCGGAGCATCATGGTGGTAGCCGGAGCAAGTACAAAGGTCACCCAATCGGCAAACAGAAGTGTCTGTGAGTTTCAGTGCAGAGAAGGATGGGGCACTAGAGCTGAGCATGCTCATGTGAAGAAAATGTAGGGTGTGTTACACATGCATAATCTTCCTCATCATTGTTCCAGAGCTCACCACAGCACACAACTACTTCAGAAATAATCCAAAAGTCATGGAGCACTGAGTCAGTGGCACCTGGAGTGCTGAGCAGGGTATCAGGCAGATGATGGCATCCACGACAGGTGTGAGCAACTACGTTAGTCTGCCAGTACAGCTGTTTCGACTCTGGCAGTTGGCATTTGGAGGTGGTTTTGGCGGTGGTGGCATGTGCCTCCTGCGGTGATGTGACGCCCAGGCCGGTTAGCACTCGATTTGATGTGTGAGCCCTGGTGGACCACAGTTGAGGGTGGAGGTAGAGGACAGCGCAGAGCCACAGACACATGGCTTTGATGAACCCATGGCCATCATCTCAGAGGCCATCCAATATCTCACCGGACAGAGTCCCTGACTTGAACTGCACAGAGTTAGTGGCCCTGGATGCACTGCAGCTGGCACAGGCACACCACCATGGGGCAGTGACTTGCGGTGCAGTGAGATGGGCCACGCGAGATGAGCGGGTCCTCATTGATGTCTGAGGTGAATGTGGCGGAGGGTTCTAGGGGACAGGGAAGGTGTACTCCAGGGTATGATGCAGAGGGTAGAAGCCATCTAGAAGCGGCAAACTGAGTAGTGGAATGCTACAGCCTCGTTTTCGCCCAAAAATCAGTATCACTGACATGATGATGAAGACAACCCCCAGTCCATAGACACAGTCGCCACCAAAGTTCAACCAGAAAGTGTCCATGGTTGTCGGGGAACAGACTTAGTGACATTGTAGCTGAAGCGGTATGCAGTCAACTGTGAGGCCAGTTCAATGATATCAAAGCTGCCATAAATAAATCAAGACTGAGTTCCCAATGTGTGACCTACTCAACCATAGTGTAGGCTCGAGGCAGCAGTCAGCAGGGGCCCACAGCCACTTGTCATTGGCTCGCGATGCACAGAGTTAGTGACACCAGAGCAGTTGTTGGCAGTGTTCGATCACCTCTGTAACGAGGATCCTTTTTTCCTCTGGACTGAACCACATCTTCCTCTTACTCCTCTCCATGGGTTCAATGATATGAACTCTGCCATAAATAAATCAAGACTGAGTTCCCAACTGTGTGACCTACTCGACCGCAGTGTAGGCCGAAGGCAGTAGTCGGCAAGGGACCACAGACAGGTGACGTGCGGATGCTATGCACAGAGTTGGTGGCACCACATCAAAGGGAGTACAGTGTTATGAACTCTGCCATAAAGTGTGTACTCTGCCATTGCGTAATCAAGATTCAGTCCCAAATATGTGACCCACTTAACCACAGTGTGAGCCGAGGGCAGTAGTCCACGAGGGCTCACAGACACCTGTGGTTAGAATGCCATATACACAGACTTGGTGGCATCATATCAAAGGGAGTATAGTGACATCAAATCAGCCATAAATATGTACTCTGCCACTGTGTAATCAAGACTCAGTTCCAAATGTGTGACCTACTTGTCCACTGTGTATGCCGGTGGAGTACGTCAACGACAAAGGAGGACTGCAGGCCTTGTTCTAGGAGGCCGTGATGGTCTGAGAAGGCTGCCAAGGTCATGGGCCTCGGGCTTGGAGGTTGCATCGGCACATGGTGGGCTCTCCTTGACACACGCCGGTGTCGGCAGGTAAGCAGTGAGGCCTGGCTGTGCAGGGGCGGGCAAGACAGGTTCAGGGACCAGCGGCCCAGGGTACAGCAGGCACACAGGATCGCAGGCAACTCCGCTCACGACAAAAGGGGTCAGCCTCGTGGCAAGGTGAGAGGCGCTGCCCTGGCAGAGATGTTGGGCATTCCGGAGGAGAACCCCACCCAGGGCTCTGTGCTTTTAATTTAGACCCCTACCCAGGCCCGGCGTATGCAGGGCCAGCCCACTCCGCTCATGCTTAGAGGGGGGACGTATCAGGCTACATTTCCGCGATCTTCCCCACTGGCTGGGGTGACATGGTTGCATCCGCTGTCCAGTACACTCCATATACCAGCGGTGTATGTCGACAAAGATATGGGTGTGGTCTGCATACTGCAGTCTGTCCAGCACATCTCCGCCACACTTGGAATTGTGCACATTCTCATTCATGGGTTACTTGCCTCCTTTGCACATGCCTGGTGCCCACCTCTCCCCACAATCTGCTGTTGTGTGGCTGATGTGCGATGCCGTTGAAGGCTCATGTACATGGCTAGCCCAGGTTGTCACAGTAAGTTGTGCTGTTGTGTCTGGTGGGTGGGCATGTTGTATGTGAGTTTGTAACATGTGCATTCCCAGTTAGTTGCATGGATGTGGAGTTGAGGTATGTGGTGTGTACATTTGGTGCTTACTGACGTGCAGTGCATTTCCATGGGTGCCATCCTGGCAGCGCTGGTTGATGGTGGACTGTCAGTAGAAGTGGTATCATACACACTGCCTGGGTAGTTGGTGATGACGTTGGTGGCGATTCCCTGGTGGTCAACTGTTGTCTGCACATTGATGGAATGCGTGTGCGTTCTGTTTTGGTAATTGTGTGCAGTGTCACCAGGGGGGCACAAGTAGGACATGTGTGCAGTCAATTGCCCCCGAACACATGCGGGAAGCCAGCTATGGCATAAACACCTTGCTTGGTCTCCAGCTGTTCCTGCGCAGTGTTGGGGGAGTATAGGTACTGGGGTACCAAGCTGATGATCGCATCCAAGACAGTTGTGATGAACTTTGATAGGGCTGGCTGTGAGACTCCTCCGACTCTGGTGGTTGTTGGTTGGAAGATCCCTGAGGCTAACATGTGCAGCACAGACAGCAGCTTTGTCTGAGGTGGGATGTTGGATGCCCGCTGTGTTGGTGCTGTCAGCCTGTGGGCAATGGTGGTCAGGATGCATAGGATGGTTGTCCTTTTGTACCTGTAGTGGCCAATTACATTCTCTGATGCTGGGTCTGTGAGGTTGGTGCATTTTCTGAAGGTCCGCTGTCTTGGTCAGCGCTGCCTCTGTGGTGGTCTGGGAGGGACAGGAGGATACGGGGGTGGCGGTCCTGGGTGTGGTGGCCTGGGGTGTTGTGTCCCTGTTGGGGCTCTGCGCAGCATGATCAGTGGCTCCATGGCATCTGTTGGTCTTCAGGTGTGGCTGTGGTCTGGGCTTCCTTTTCGGTTGCTAGTTGTCATCCGACTTTGCACCAGGTCAGAGCAGGTGTTAATTTTCTGCTGTTAACGCGCCTTATCGCATGTTATGGGATCTTATCGCCAATCGGGCTGTTTGTTGAGAATGTTGAGGTGTGGTGCTTTTTGCTGGGGAAAGCCTACTCTGCATCTCTTTAGCGAAAGTTGCCGGGGTCATCTGTGGCGATGATTTTGAGGATGCTATTGCAGGAAAACTGGTGATATCAGCTGTTAGCACCAGCTTGTGAATGGGGCAATACATTTATCGCGACTTTGGATGCGCTAAAGTGCCAATAACTCTGCTATAGGTCCTTGAGAATATGCCCCTATATATGTTAAAAAATATATAAGTTTCACTGTTGGGTTATAGGGTGGCTTTAGCAAGACACTTTGTGTTTATAACGACTTCGTTGGAGCTGCATGTAAGTGCGGATGGACAGCTCAATGTTGTTGAGAAACACTCTGTTCCCTTCATCTGTGAAGTGAACTCTGTCAGTTCTGTAGATGTCTTGCATATCAAAACTTATATTGTTGTTATAGGTGGAGCCCATCCTATGGTCTCTGAAGTAAGCAGAAACAGCTTTATTGACATTCTTCCTAGCTATCTCAATCTGTGGACAGAATTGATTTGACTACTTCCATTTCTGTCTTTGGCATATGTTTGAGTATACAAAGGCAATTTGAGCGAAAAGCAATATCAGTTTCCAGCCCTACACCAGTCAATGTGCCTAGGTCATTGCACCACAGTGCACAATCATGAGATGAGGGTGTTGGAGATGCAAAAAGGTTTTAACCAAAGGCAGCAATTGGTGCCACTTTAATCCTCTCTGTGCAAACCATTTGAATGTCTGACAGAATATCGACGGACAGAAAATCGACCTACAAAAATATCGACACAAAAATATCGATGACAAGAATATCGAGATCCTATCCACAACATGGTAAGTGCAAAAATATCGAAAATAAAATATAGAATGTCAAAAATATTGTTATTAAAAATATAAAGTATTTTTTTGTTAAAATAAAATATGTAAAATAGACCAAATAATACTTATAATTAAAATGAACATAATTAAATATATGTTATAATGTTTAAAATTAATACTTAATATATATAATGTAATAAAACATTAATTAAACATATACATATAATATATAATATATATATACTTACTTAATAATACATTTTAATAATTGTTTTAATAACTTATAACTTGTTAAAAATTATTATAAATTACAAATACATCATACACATAAAACAATAACATGAATAAAAATTAAATAATTATATATAACACATTTAAAAAATTACATTTAATTTGAATATTGTTAAAATTAATTATATATTACATTAGCTAAAATAATACAAAAAATATTAAATAGCACCGACAATAAAACTACTACTCCAGCTCCAAAAAAAAACAGTAAAGAAAATGTTGGATAGCGTAGAGCTAAAAATTACTATTTCCACTCCAGGGAGTGTAACAATAGGGAAAGTGTTGGATAGCGTAGGGGTAAAAATTACTATTCCCACTCCAGGGAGTGCAACAGTAGGGAAAGTGTTGGATAGCGTAGGGGTAAAAATTACTATTCCAACTCCAGAGAGTGCAACAGTAGTGAAAGTGTTGGATAGCGTAGGGGTAAAAATTACTATTCCAACTCCACAGAGTGCAACAGTAGGGAAAGTGTTGGATAGCGTAGGGGTAAAAATTACTATTCCCACTCCACAGAGTGCAACAGTAGGGAAAGTGTTGGATAGCGTAGGGGTAAAAATTACTATTCCCACTCCACAGAGTGCAACAGTAGGGAAAGTGTTGGATAGCGTAGGGCTAAAAATTACTATTCCAACTCCACAGAGTGCAACAGTAGGGAAAGTGTTGGATAGCGTAGGGGTAAAAATTACTATTCCCACTCCAGAGAGTGCAACAGTAGGGAAAGTGTTGGATAGCGTAGAGGTAAAAATTACTATTCCAACTCCACAGAGTGCAACAGTAGGGAAAGTGTTGGATAGCGAAGGGGTAAAATTTACTATTCCAACTCCAAAGAGTGCAACAGAAGGGAAAGTGTTGGATAGCGTAGGGGTAAAAATTACTATTCCCACTCCAGAGAGTGCAACAGTAGGGAAAGTGTTGGATAGCGTAGGGGTAAAAGTTAGTATTCCAACTCCAGAGAATGCAACAGTACGGAAAGTGTTGGATAGCGTAGGGATAAAATGTACTATTCCAACTCCAGAGGGTGCAACAGTAGGGAAAGTGTTGGATAGCGTAGAAATTAAAAATAACATAGTTATAAATAAAATAATTATTTAAAATAATTAGTGATTTAATTATTAAATAACTCAAAATTATTTACAAATACCAATAAATAATTATTACAATTATAACTACCAAAGAATAATTAATTAACAATACATTAATAATAATACCAATAAATAATAATTAATAAATATTAATTACCAAATAATAAATATTAAACAATAAAATATTTTTCATAACCAAAAACATATGAATTATTAAAAAGTAAATACCAATTAAAATATATTTAACCATTTAAAAAAATATATACCGCAAAATAATAACTATGAAACATTAATTACCAATTAAAAAATATTGAACTATTAAATATTTTTCATACGCCAAAATAATAAATATTACACATTAATTACCAATTAATAATTACTTATTAATATATTAATTAAAAATATCAATGCATAATATTTAATTATATTTAATTCCCAATTAATGATTAATCAACAATTAATTATTTTTCATAACCAAAATATTATAATTTAAAATATTTACCAATTAATAATTACTGTCCAATTAGTTAATTATCAATACCCAACAACTAATTTAATAATTACTTAATTAGATTTCAATTACTTCCAACACTATTCCCCTATAAACGCACGACGGGGGGTACGACACGTACACGGGTGTACATACACGGGGGGTACAACACGTACACGGGTGTACATACACGGGGGGGTACGACTAGTACACGGGTGTACATACACGGGGGGTACGACTCGAACGTACACGGGTGTACATACACGGGGGGTACGACACGTACACGGGTGTACATACATGGGGGTACGACACGTACACGGGTGTACATACACGGGTGGGGGTACGACTCGAACGTACAGGGGCTGGGGGGGTCGGCGCGTACATGCGGGGGCTGGGGGGGGGTCGGCGCGTACATGCGGGGGCTGGGGGGGGTACGGCGCGTACCGGGCCACCTACTCTGGTCGTTTCGCGGCGTACTTCGCTTTTCCGGCACTTTTTGGGTGCCGTGAAAATATTTCCGTCCAGACTGCTGTCGGTTCGAATCGTACTTCCTGGGTCGTGAAACGCTGCCTGAAAGCGTCCCGACGTCACGTCGCAGCATTCCCGGATCTCATTCGTATGTATATTTTCGTCGGTTGGTGTTTTTTACGATTCGTACGGAAATAGTGTTTCCGTGCGAATCGTAATTCCCTGTTTGTAAAGTTGTACAACCGGGTACGAGTCGGACGGAGAAAACGCTCCGACCGACGGTTCGTACCAGGTTTTTACCGGATCGTAATCGGCACCTTTGTGGGAAGCAGTGTTTTTAAAGCTTGATGTTTTCTTTAATAGTTAACAGGGATCTTTTTCACAAATTTATAGTTTCTGTTTTACACAGAAATTTGTACCTATTAGACATTCATTGCAAAAACAGTAGAATTTTTACGACTTTATAGTTTCTGTTTTAGACAGAAGTCGGCACCTATTAGACATTTGGTGCAAAAATGGTAGAATTAACACATATTATTTGGTTTGTATTGTCAGTAATACATTAATTTAGCTAAGATGAGAAGGATGGACTTTAAGCACTTTGAGATTGAGCAGTGTCTAAATGTAAGATGTAAGATGGGTTTGTCTGAGGACATAACTCCTGGTAACTGATTAGTTTTGCCTTGTATTCTAGAAACCCAACAAACGGATTACACTGCGGCACACAGTCCCCTTGTTTCTACATATAATCACCTGCTTAGTCCTCCTAATAAGTTTGGGTAACTTACTTTTTAATTTACAATTGGTGTAGGTTTCACTGACTTCCTTTCATTAAGTCTTTGACTCCTTTCGGCGATTACTAGAACTAGATTTCTCTATCATTAAGTGGTTTGGCATCCAAACTTTTCTTCTATAACACAATTTTCTTTTGGCTATTTTCACGCCATGGGTGTATTACCTTGTTTCTTCCATATCTTTCATTGATGTACGATTCTTTGCATTATTTCATCTACATAGAGGTCATTCTACATATGAAAATATCTCCCTGAAAATGGTCTTACAGATGTCTTCACACCAAAGACCGAAAGGTCGACAACTGCACCCATTTTCTTTTAATTTTTTTCATTATAGGAATTGTTTTTTACAAAATCGGCGGCAATTTCTTTAGCCGTACGACATACGGGAGATTACAAAAGTGTCAATGAGATGAGAAATGCTGTAAAGAATTGCTAAATCTCGGTCACCTTTTGTATATATGTAAATTGTTTTTTGTACCCTTCAACTTTCCATCTTTTTTCACATAAATTTGTGCTTCAATAAGTATACACACGTCTTGTATTGTTCTTCTTTTTAAGTCATAGTTTTGTCAAGATTAATTCATGTTAAAATAAGGAATTATTTTTAAAACTAATTTAAAATAAGCTACTGTGCAGAGCTTATCAACATTTATTTCAGATTTCAGCAAAACAATTATGAGAATGAATCCCTTGTAGGCATCTTTACCTGACAATACACTAGATTGCCCAAGCCGCCAAGGGTTTATTGGGTTCCCCACTCTTTTGTCTAGTATAAATTTTGGTGTCTGCTTGCGAGGAATTGTTTTCTACAAAATTAACGACAATTTCTTTATCATTACAACATATGAAATGGGTGATAACAAAAGTGTCAACGAGATGAGAAATGCTGTAAAAATCATGAAATCTCAGTCACCTTTTGTATATATGTGAATTGTTTTTTGTACCCTCCAACTTTCCATCTTTTTTCACATAAATCTTTGCTTCAATAAACATACACCCCTCTTGTATTGTTGTTCTTCTTTTTAAGTCATAGTTTTGTTAAGATTAATTTACGTTAAAATAAGGAATTATTTTTAAAAATAATTTAAAATAAGCTACTGTGCAGAGTTTATCAAAATTTATTTCAGATTTCAGCAAAACCATTATGAGAATGAAACCCTTATAGGCATCTTTACCCGACAATACACTAGATTACCCAAGCGGCCAAGAGTTTATTGGGTTCCCCACTCTCTTGTCTAGTAGACATTTTGGTGTCTGCTTGAAATGGGACGAGCAGTCTGTCAAGTTTGCATGGACTTGTGACTGATGTATGTCTCTACTTGTATATGTATTCTCACTCGTGTTATGCATCTGAAGATGCTAAGCATTTGAAACACAGGTATACAACAATGCATATGTTTCTTTTTATGTATGACAGCACTAGCAAAACAGCACAGACCCTTGCGTGCATGGTTTCAGGAATATGGTGAGACTTACAACAGTGACATGGGAAGGATTGCTGTTTTAAAATTTGGTAGGCCCAACATTCTCAGGAGTTGTTGGAAACTGCAGCTGAAAACGAAAAGTGAGCTTTAAGACATGCTAGAAGAGGGATTAGTATTGGGTACTTCGAAAGAGTCTCTGGAAATGTACACTTGAAGTACGCTGTATAAATGTAGGTGTCTGTTTGAAATGAGAAATGCAGTCTGTTAAGTTTAAAGGTCTGCACGGTCTTGTGACTGAAGTATGTCTCTACTTGTACATGTATTCTCACATGTGTTATCCATCTGAATATGATAGACATTTGAAACACAGGTATACAACAATTGATATGTTTCTTTTCATGTATGACGACACTAGCAAAAGGCACAGAAACGTGCATGCATGCTTTCAGGAATATGGGGAGACTTACAACAGTAACATGAGAAGGATTGCTGTTTTAAATTTGGTAGGTCTAACATTTTGAGCCGTCAGTGATGTTAGCAGAGGGATTACTGATTAGGCTATTTTGTATGAGTCTGTGGAAAGTTGTACTTGAAGTAGGGTTTATAAAAGTAGGTCTCTGTTTGATATAGGAAGTGCAGTGAGTCAAGTTTAATGCTCTGTGTGTTCTCATGACTGAGGTATGTGTGTATTTGTACATGTATTATCAAATGTGTTATGCATCTGAATATGTTAGACCTTTAAAACACAGGTATACAACTATTTGTATGTTTCTTCTTATGTATGACGCCACTAGCTAGCAAAAGGCACGGACACATGCGTACATGCTTTAAGGAATATGGTGAGACTTACAACAGTGACATGGGAAGGATTGCTATTTTACATTCGGTAGGTCTAACATTCTGAGCAGATTGTTAGAAATGGAGGTAGAAAAGAAAGGTGTGGTTTAAGACATGTTGGTAGAAGGATTAATGATTAGGGGAGTTTGTATGATTCTCTGGAATGGTACACTTGAAGTAGGCTGTATAAATTTAGGTGCCTGTTTAAAAGTGCAGTTTGTCAAGTTTAAAGGTCTGCGTGTTCTTGTTATTGAGGTATCTGTCTAATTGTAGATGTATTCTCACACATGTTATGCACTTAAAGATGCTAGACGTCTGAAACATAAGTATACAACTATTTGTATGTTTCTTTTATGTATGATGCCACAAGCAAATGGCGTGGACACATGCATGTATGGTTTCAGAAATGTGGTGTGACTTACAATAGTGATATGGGAATGATTGGTGCTTTAAATCTTTGGTTCTTACTGTACTTGTCTTGTCTCTTTGTGCACATCTGTTGCTTTTTTGTGCAGTTCTGTTGGCTCTTTCTTTACCTCTGCTGCTTCTTTCTGCATTCCTTGTGCTTCTTTCTACACCTGTGTTCCCTCTCTCTGCACCTCGGTTGCCTGTTTGTGCACCTCTCTTGAGTCTTTTTGTACCTCTCTTGCTTCTTTCTATACTTCCTTTGTCTCTTTCTGCACCTTCCTTACCTCTTTCTGCACCTCTCGTGCCTTCTTATGCACCTCTGTTGCTTTCTTTGTGCACTCCTCTTCCCTCTTTTTGCACCCTTCTTCATTCTTTGTGCATCTCTTTTGCATATTTGTGCACCTCTCTTGCCTCATTCTGTATTCCTCTTGACACTTTCTGGACTTCTCCTGTGTATTTTTGTACATCTCTTGCCACTTTCTGCACATCTCTTGCCTATTTCTGCACTTCTTTTTTTCTGTTTCTGCACCCCTCTTGCTTCTTTATACACCTCTGTTGGCTCTTTCTGCACCTCTCATGTCTGTTTCTGCACCTCCCTTACCTCTTGCTGCAAGTCTCTTTCTTCTTTTACTGGATGTTCTTCCCTCTTTCTACACTTCTCTTGCCTTTTTCTCCACCTCTGTTGCTTGTTTCTGGACTCATCTTCCCTCTTTTGTATACCCTTCATCACTCTTTATGCATCTCTGTTGCCTGTTTGTGCATCTTTCTTGCCTCTTTCTGTACCTCTCTTTACTCTTTCTGCACTTTTTCATCTGTTTCTGCACCCCTCTTGCTTCTTTGTGCACCTCTCGTGGTTCTTTCTACACGTTCTTGCCACTTTCTGCAGTTCTCTTGCCTATTTCTGTCCATTTCTTGTCTCTTTATACACTTCTTTCTGTACATTTCTTGTCTCTTTATACACTTCTTTTGCTTCTTTCTGCATGTTTCTTGCCTCTTTCTACACCTCTCTTAGTTCTTTGTGCACCTCAGATGGTTCTTTCTGCAGCTCACTTGCTTCTTTCTGCACCTCTCTTGCCTCTTTCTGCACCCTTGTTCCCTCTTTCTGTACCTCTCTACCCTCTTCATGCACCTGTCTTGCCTCTTTCTATACGCATCTTGCCTATTTCTGCACCTATGTTGGTTCTTTCTGCACTTCTCTTGCTTTATACTGCACTTCTGTTGCTTTTTTCTGTACCATTCTTGCCTCTTTCTGCATTTCTCTTCCCTGTTTCTGCACCCCTCTTAACTCTTTCTGCACCTCTTTTGCCTCCGACTGGACTCCTCTTGTCTCTTTCTACACCGCTCTTGCCTCCTTCTGCAGTTCTCTTGCTTCTTTCTGCTCATCTCTTGACACTTTCTGCAGCTCTCCTGCATGTTTCAGCAGCTCACTCTCTTCTTTCTCAATCAATCACGGGATTGTAAGCGTGCTACTCACCCATGAGGGTCTCACGGCGCTGAGGGGGTTCTGCAGATCTGTTTCTTTACCTGTGTTGCTTCTTTGTGCATTTATCTTGGCTCTCTCTGCACCCTTCTTTTTCTTTCTCCACCTTTCTTTCTCTTTCAGCACCTTTTTTCCTGTTTCTGCAGTTGACTTGCTTATTTCTGCACTTCTCTTTCTTTATTTGTTATAAAGAGAAGAGCAATGTAATTGTAAGTATTTGCTTAGTGGTTATTATGAATATTGATATGTAGTTTATTTAAAATTGTTAGTTGATGTAACAAACTTTCGAAACTGTTCTTTGTTTTTTAGAAATTTATTTTATTTGGATCACAAATTGAAGATGGCAAGAAAACATGAAAAGAGAAAAGAACAAAGACACAGCACTACTTAAAGAAAAGTAAAAAGAGTACATTAGAAAAATACCAAAATGTTACTTTGGAAAAAATCTCTTCTGGTAAGAGAACTAAACAATTTCTTAAACCAGTTGTAGAAAGATTTCAAAAAGTCAATAAGAATGAGAGCAAAAATTAATGTTTTACAACAAACTGCTAGGAAAAGAAGAATTGTAACAGTAAAAACACATTAGTTTATGGGAAAACACAAACTGTAGGAAGGTAAAAACAATATAAGGAGATTCTTATGAAAATGTTTAGAAGTAGAATACCTCAACATTTATTAAAACATTGGAAAAAATATTAAAAAAATATCAGTAGCGTATAAGAAAAAGCAACATATTGAAAATGTAGTATTTAGTGCTTTTGAATTGAAACGAAAATTGTTGATATTAACATTGATGAGAATGAGTACACTGGATAAAACAATGGTGTTTATGAAAGAGAAAAGCAAAATAAAAATACTGGTTAATAGAAGTAACTTTTGTCAAAGTGTTACTGGTGAATGGAATCAAACTTCCAGTACTGAGCCTTTCTTTAATGAAGAAAATTATTTTCAAGAGAACACATTAGTGCATGCAGTTGATACTAGTGGTTGATGCTAGGAGGAAAAAGAATTGTCTCCCATTCCAAAAGAAAAAATGGTTCCTAGGAATGTGGAAGAACTAATAGCTGAAGAAGTTGAAGGGAGATGTACACAAGCTCCTGTATATAAGTGGGATTGTAGCAGTATTTGCTGTATACACCAGGAATCTATTGCCATATTACAAATTTGCTTATGAGAATATTCAAAAAAAGTGTTAAACAGAAGATTAAGATGAACAAGGACTAGTTCCACATAAAATAAGAAAATATACTTGCAAGTTCATTCTCTGGCTTGTCTTACAAGAAAAGTGTGCCAAAGTACTTTCGTCATTTAAGAATGTTAGCTGTACACCACTCTGTAATGCGGAAGTAAGTAAGGAGACTCTACTATGTAAAGTATGTTTTTTTGGTTCACAATAGGAGTGTAGAGAAAGTGTAGGTGTTGAAGAACACGGGGAAGAGATTAGTATTGATCAGTTTGAAGAAGAAATTACAAAGTTTAAGATAATTTTGACTGAAAAAGCAAACTATGTTTATATTTGTTGCCGACGTACTCACTATAGAACTCAAACTAAGAATGTTGATTTATATTTAAAAAGTCAAAGGGAAAACAATGGTAAGTGTCAGCAATTCGGTGCTTATTTGTTGGTAAAAGGTAAGTTTGAGTTGGCCATTGATCAAGCTATTTGCAACAGTCTGTTACAGCAAATTAGAAGAAAACAAAATGCCAGCTAGAGCACTACATAACAAGTTAGAGTTGGTAGCTATTCCTCAGGAACTGGCAAATTTAAATACATGAGTCTATTCTTGTTTAATCTGTGCACCCATTTCAGGCGATAGTTCGTATGAAGCCTAAAAGAGGTAAGCTGCCAGCAACAGATTTACAGAAAGGTCTGAAAGGAAGAGTTGTATACTTACCTTCAGATTTTAGGAAAAACATTGAAACTGTTGGTGTAGACAGGGAGGAAAATGAGCCAGTAGTTATTCTAGGATACCAACAAAGAGTAAAAAAATCTGTCAAGAGTTTGCAGATGTTACTAAACTTCAGAAGGCTACATTGTACCTCATACAGAATAATATTTTTTATAAGAACGTAAATGTTGATGAAAAATTAATATGCGTAGAGATTAAATCACTAATGCCCAATGGCCAAATAGAAAAAGTGGAGAAGTCCAGGACTGAAGAGATTTATGAACCTTATACTATACATCCTCTACATTCAAAAGAAATCATAGGAAACAGTCTTGCATTATTTCAAATAAAGGAAGCAAAGGGAACTCCTGTGAGTGTTTGGGAAAAAAGTTTAGAAGCTCGTTGTTTTCCACAACTATTCCTTCCAGCTTCACAATACGGCTCAACAACATTGTACTCTGAAGATCCAAGATTTCGACAGTGTATTCCATGTATCTTTCATCTTCTGTGTGAAAGTTATTTGGCTACACTTTCATATGAAGTGAACCATATATTAAAAAGAGGATTTCATCTTTAACATGTTTCTGCAAAAGAATTCATGGACAAAGTTCAACAAAAAGGTGAACATTTGGAGTCTCACTTAATTAATTTGATGGTGTGTCAATGTGGTACCAAGAGTATTGGTATCGTTGTCATGGTGAACTTAAATGTATGTTAAGAAACTTAGGTAGACCAACATGGTTTGTAACACCCAGCTGTGCTAAATATGCATGGGTAGATTTACTTGAATTCCTACGGGAAGCAAATTCAAATGTTAAAAACATTGAATTCAAGATACCTGTAGAACTCTGTTCCTTGGATCCTGTAAATGTTTGCAGGTATTTTAACCATAGGTTTCAAGCTATGATGTAATTTATCTGCAATAAAAACATTCCATGTCTTAGAGAGGTACGAGATTTTTTTGGGTGAAAGGAGTACCAAATAAGCAAACAATAGGATGAGTATAACCAGGAGACAACTCGATGTCAAGAAAGGAAATTGTCCTTTCTTAAGAAGACCCCTCACTCAACAACCTAGTTGGTGACATGCTTCATCATCGGGGACCCACCCGAATAGCCGAATGCCATCCGGGTGTGCTTCGACACCTGATTACAGTGGAGAGGGTTGATTTTGTGTGTGTAAGTGAGTGAAAGAAGTGATTTAAAAATTGGCCAGATTTAACACACTGAAAAATGTATTTTAGAGCAACTGGACAATATTAAAAAATTATTGGTAAGATACCTTTTTTGGTTAGATTGACCTCTGGTATCTTTAAATTGAGAAAGGGTGCAAAAAAGTGCATAAAAGGTCTACATGTTTCAAACTGTAGTAGATAGTACTAGGTTTTTGTCAGGACCAAAAGTGCGTGAGCTGGGTGGTATACACACGCTAAGGTGCACCCTACCCTTGATCACTGTTCCCTAACCATGTACTTACAGTCAGGTGTCCTTTCATCCAATTAGTCCAAAGGAAAAATTAAAAGACGCAGCGTTGCGTGCCTCATGGGAACCGGGGTCGAGGTGCTGGCTCAGTTACGCGATTGCGTCTAGTCAGTCACCGGCTGTTGCGCCTAAGATACAGACCCACCACCAAGTGCCAAGCCAGAGGTGCTCCTCATATACACATGCTATTATGGAAAAAGAACATACCAAAATTTGGAACAAATAGTGATGAAACTGTTTTGCCTTTCATCGAAAAGTATGTTACATGTGCCTTTCCAAGAGATGGTGGAGAAAAGCGCCTAAGACAAAAAGTTTTACGCTTTCAAAGTCATCGATGTGGGAAATACTGCCAATGAAAATAAAAGTAATAAGGGAAATTTTATACAAAATGTTCTTTTGGATTCCAACGTCCTATAATTTCTAAAGGAAGAGTAAATGTTTTTTTGTCAGCAGTAAGACATACAATAACTCGGAAATCTCCCCAGAATACAGACAACTTAAAAAGAACAGAAGCTGCAAAATACATTAATGACTACAATCCAGTTATTTAGAAAATGTGAAATGCAAACATGGATATTCAAGATGTTGCAGATAATTCAATTGCTGTTCCTAGCTATGTTACATCATATATAATCAAATCTGAAAAGAAAGAGATGAAAGAAATAAGAGAAAAAATGTCAGCAGAGAAGAGTCTTAGCAAGAAATTGTACAGCTTTAGCTTGAAAATGCTTTCCCATTGAGAGATTGGATCCCATGAATGTTTGGATCTTTTATGTTCTGCCAGTTTATATTCAAAGTCTAGAGGGTAAGTCTAGGTCTTGCCTCCAAACAAAATGAAGTTTTAAAATCTTTACAAGAAATCGAATACTAGCACAGAATGAACTAGAAAGTATGGCTATTGTTAAAACTAATATGTTAAATATATACTATCCCAAAAGGAGTCCACATCTCGAAACCTATGTCTGTATGAAATACTTCAACATTACAGGTCTAAAAGGAAAGTTACAGAAAATATAAAAGAAGAGAAATATGCAATAATTGAATGTGACATGCTAAGGCAACCTTATGAACCACAGAAAACTTAGTTGCGAAAGTCCAGATATAAGAGAATGTTTCTACTTAGCACTTCTGCAACTGTTTAAGCCTTGGCATATTGAAACAGAATTACTTGGGGATTTTGACTGCTATGAAGATTCTTTTAACCTCTTGGGTGCGACGCACCAGTGCTCATGTGTGTCAGACGGCCCCCAGCCATCCTAGCACATTGCACAGAGAATCCCTCTGGTGCGGGCACCAGATGGATTCCCTCGGGCTGCAAGCTGGGGAAAAGCTTCCCCAGCTCCCGAAGCTGCCTCTGAGGTTTCCCTGAAATGATGCCCCCACCCCTGCTGCAAAAGTACCGTATTTGTGTCCCCCCTAGGGGGCAGATGGGGGCAGTAGCTCCCATCTGCCCCCATCTGCCCCAAAGAGCCCACTATGCGCCAGTGAGTATGCTGGCTTTTTTATACGCAGGGGTGGGGGCTGATCAGAATGGGCATCCCAATGTCCCCATATCCCCTAAAAGAATAGCCACAGTCTTTCTGCCCTCCTCGGGGGCATATCGAGGCAATAACCCCCGATTTCCACCCTCCCCAGGGTGGCAGAAAGACCATTAGTTACTGATTTTGTTTCAGAATGTGGCTACATGTGGATTTTGGGTCCTAGTGCAGCCGGAAAGTAGGAAAACATAGCAAACCTGTATATTTTTTAAAACTAGCCACTAAGGGCAATCCAGGATGGGGTGATTTGTGTGGCTCTTACTAGGTTCTGTTACCCAGAATCCCTTGCAATCCTCAAACTTAGCTAAAAAAACACATTTTCCTCACATTTCTGTGATGGAAAGTTCTGGGATCTGCGTGGATCCACAAAATTCCACCCACCCTGCATTCCCCAAAGTCTTCAGAGAAAAATGGTACCTCACTTGTGTGGGTAGGCCTACACTGTAAAAATGAAGTGTGTCCACATTGCGTTTTGAACCGTTTCCTGTCGCGTCATTAGGCCTACGCACAGTGAGGTGCCATTTTTATCAGGAGACTTGGGGTAACACAGAATTGTAGAGCAAATGTTATTATCTATTGACTTCCAATGCATTTCTGCCTTCCAAATGAAAGAGAATGAGTAAAAAAAGTAGTCCCTTTGAAAAATGTCCTATACTGCTAGTATGGGTACTCACAATTTCGGAAATGTGTAAATAGCTACTATTTCTAAACTCTATATTTTTTTTCAATTTCAGAAATACATAGGTGTCTTTCATTCCGATTTTTCACGGTATATATTTTCCCAAATGAATTTGCAATTTTTCGTACTTTCAAATGTTAGTTTCTATAAAGAATCCTTGAAGGATCTACACAAACGACCCCTTGTTGAATTTAGAATGTTGTCTACTTTTCTGAAATGTATAGCTTTTCAGGATCTATTATTGATTTCATACCCATTTTTACTGTTAACTGGAAGAAGGTTGAAAGCACAAAAATAGCAAAAATAGGCTATGTCCCAGTAAAATGCCAAAACTGTGTAAAAAATTTTGGTTTTCTGTCAATCCCTGAAAGCTGAGAAAATGGTGATTTCAGCCCCATAAACCCCTTGTTGATACTATTTTGCAGGAAAGAAACGAGACGCTTTCATTTGCAGCACTTTTTTCCCATTTTTCAAAAAACAAACAAAATTTAGCTGTATTTTGGCTAATATCTGGGTCCCCTCCACAAACCCTGGGTACCTTTAGAATCCCTGTGATATTCAGAGAAAAGGACGCAAATTTGGCATAGATACCTTATGTGGTCGAAACATTACAGGCGCCTAAGCGTGAACTACCCCAAATAGCCCAAAAAAGGCTTAGCACGGGGGGGAAAGGCCTAGCAGCGAAGGGGTTAATGCAACAGAAGACAGCATTTAGTGCACAATTTTTCCAACTTATCTATAAATCTTAAATGATGAGATTGAACAAGAAACTACTATTGCAGCGAAATAGTTCGGAAAAGTTCACAAGACAGTCAAAGTTCTGGAGCACTGAGTCAAGATACACTAGGGCAACCATTTATTGAAAATGAAGCAGCACAAGCCATGAATGAGGTAGAAACAGCAATGCATCATGTACAACATGATATCATTCAGTTGGGAAAGTTAGAGGAACAACTAAATATTGAAGAAAAATAAATATATCTACAAATCAAACAACAGGTACAGCATGGTTTCCTCCACAAAAAAAAGAAATGCCAATGTTC
This sequence comes from Triturus cristatus, assembly GCF_964204655.1. Lineage (NCBI taxonomy): Eukaryota > Metazoa > Chordata > Amphibia > Caudata > Salamandridae > Triturus > Triturus cristatus. Next base: position 1,170,292,259 of record NC_140593.1, read on the forward strand.
ATCATTTAAACCTATTCTATTGTACATCAGCGGTCAAGCTGGAACAGGAAAAGGTTTCTTAATTAAAGTTTTGACCAGTTACCTACACAAAACTACAGAATCACATTTATCGTGTATTGTAACAACTCCAACTGGATTAGCAGTGCGCAACATTAATGGTATTACTTTACATCGATTACTTATTCTATCTGTTGAACATGATAATAAATTAGAATATCAGAAGCTATCTGGAGAAGGTTGTTAGGAAGTACAAATATATATATATGTAATTGAAATTGAGGAGCGCCCCGGCAGAGCGGGTGCTCCTGTTGTTCTTTGGGGAATCGCCCGGCCATTTCCTGCTGTCTCCGTCCTCCGCTTGCTGCTGCCCATTGTGCTGGTCTCCCCTCGCCGCCGCCACGCCACCAACGCGGCTGACGAGAGGGGTGGACCACAGGTCCCAGGAGGCTTAGCGCCACTCAGCCGTCAGCGGGATTTTCGCGCCAGGCGGCGCTTGAAATTGAGGAGCACCCCCGCTTCGCGGGCACGCGCGTGGGCACCGCCGGGCTAAGCCCGTGCAAAGGGCGGGCCGTCTGTGGCCGTCAGGGGCAGGAAGAGGCAGGGCTGGGCCCCCTCTCTAAGAGCTCTGCATCGACTCTAAAGGTACAGTCCGCTTTACCGTGTATTACAACTGTTACAACTCTTCCGTTTCCTGGTTCCAATTGAGTGTGTTGTATACCTGGTGCTTATTATTACCAAGTTTTATCATCTTATACAGCTGCCTCATCCAACTATCATTATGACAACACGTACTCCAACACGTAGAACATCTTTACTGGGAGGTTCAGTGGAGGCACGCTGGACAACTTTATTACAAGGGCAGCGTCAGTTCTTCAGAAGGAGATTGCTATGGTGGAGCGACGTCTATCGGCCGAACACTTACAATCTAAACGCTCCTCGCTCGGCCCTATCCAGATGTCCGTCTCACCTGTGACGGTGCCTCCTATCCCCTGTACATTAAATATTTCTCAGACCACTTCTAGATCTGCTTCGCCTATACAAGTTTCAAAGACAGTGTCTCAACCTTACATGCACTTAACTCCGTCTGCCGTTGATCTCCATGATAATCACTCCTCTGATTGCTCATTAATGGACTTGCAAGTATCTAGGGCCACTGCCATTGCCACTATTGCTAGTCCACAAAAGAAAGGAGGGAGAACCAATAATGTAGGTCCTCCCCCTTTGAAAAAAAGTAAGAAGGGAGGAAAGAAGTATAATAAAAAGAATCAACTTGGTAATGACAAGTGCAACCAAGTGGAAAATCCTGTGATTCATTTTCCATTAGTTGCCAAACAATTACAAGATGTAGAAATACAGTCGGATCCCCACAACTATGATTTAATAACAAACGAAATTGTGGGACGACTGGAAACATTTGTCAAATCACTCCTTCTCCCATTGATAGAAAGAATGAAGGGCATATCGAAACAACTTGGGCTAATGGAGAAGCTGATTTAAAAAAATAGTGATCAATCAAAGGAGCCATTGCCCATTGTAGCGGTACCTTTAAATAGTGCCTCTCTCTTTAACCCATTGTTAGTGCCAGATGATAGACAAACTAGTTCTGAGATAACTAAAATTAAAACTTTATTACCCTCATTAAATCCAACTAATTTGTCAACTAATCGGAAGATCACTACTGAGCCAAATCATCGCCAGATAACTACCAACTCTTGTTTTGATGATCCCGACCTTTCGACACGTAATGTACCTGCTGTTACTTCCTTGACTAAAACTTCCGGTGCTAACCGTCATCATATAGATTTGCCCCCGGAGGCGGTTCCTTATGTTGTATGTATGACAGGAGTCCCAGTATTAGAGTTAGGTAAGAAAGAAGGCTATTATGATCTTAAAAACAAGGTCATGCACTGGTTGGGAAAGAACAGGCCTTTACCCCCTAACATTAATGGTGAAATTTTGAATGTTCGTAGGCTAGGTTGGGTGGGTTCAAGGCCAAAGGATATTGAAGGTGATGTAATTATTGTAAATTTTAGAGACCATAGGGCAATAAGTCACATAATCAATTGGTTTCAAGGACAGCATCAGAGTGCCATTAGAACCCTCGACCTAACCTACTTTTACCCACAGTCACTAACCAGGAACTCAACAAAACATAGTTTTTACCCACGGACCCAAGTAGGGTCCCATAATTTTAATTGACCTATTTTTAATCGTTTTTCCCCTCTCAAAGGATTAGAGGATATTGATTGACTTTTCCCAGGAGACTGTATTCGACACCCTTCTTGTGGTACAATGAAGGTTCAAACAAATAGTGATGACTCTCTTATTCCATCGCCCAACGTCGTCTTACCCAGTGGGAGGGATAAATCTGGAACAATCCACATACTCTCTTGGAACATTGCAGGCCTCAAGAAGCACCTGGTCAATCCGGATTGGCATGATTTTATTAACAAATATGAGATTTGCATGTTCCAAGAGACTTGGAGCCTGGATTCCCTTTATATGTCTGGTTACTCTACCTTTTATATACCGGCTGTGACCCAGGGTGTGGGCAGCCCTTTGGGGGGACTACACATCTGGATTAAGGTAGTATTGAATTTGGATATTAAAATCCATAATGACAACTCAGTAGACATTCTGCATTTATCTTTTAAAGGGCCATGGAATGGCACTAGATTTGACCTTTTTAATGTGTACGCAAGAGGAGGCCCTCCTAATCAAAATTATGTTACCATTTCCTCCCTGGAAAATGTCTTAGCAGGTATCCCTCCACTTTCCAATATTTTATTGGGAGGTGATTTAAACTGCACAAATGAGCCGTTAAGTAATAAAGACCTTCTAGGGACCAGTGAGGAAGATAATAAATATTTCATCCCCTCTTTAAACCTGAGCCCCATTAAGAAATGGACAGCGAGGGCATTGCAGATCACCGGTTTAACCATGGAATTTAACCTCCGGGCTCTAAATGGTAGAACCCTCTCTGACTCTCATGGGGCTATGACCTTCAACAGTTCAAACGGGCCATTGCGTATTGATTATATCATCATAGATACAAAATCATGGGGGTATGTGGTTGACATGAAGGTAGAGCAGATGCCAGATAGTGATCATAACCCTCTTTGTGCAGTTATTAAGTGGCACGTTAAGGAAAGTATCACATCCACGAAGCCAGCCCTAAAAGCAGTAATACCTACAAACTGCAACAGAAGGCTTAAATGGCATAAAGTGTCATGTCATGAGGACATTTTAACTGCTATAGATCTCCAAGTGGCCTCTAGGGCAGCAGCCTTTGCCCTCCTTAATTCCACGTTGGCTGAGAAGAATTGTATAGACCTTTGCAATTCCTACAAAGCACTTATAGAAGGGATAGGCTCTTATTTTAAAGTAAGAGGATCAAAGGGTGGGATAAATCCCGCAGTCAAGAGAGGTAACCCATGGTTTACTGCTGAATGCAGAACCCGGAGAAAGGCCATTTCACTAGCCTTACAGAAAAAAGATCCGGTAGCTGTAAGGTTGGCCAGACAAAATTATCGAAAATCCATTGAAGGCGCTAAACGGGCTTGGGAGGAGGATCATTGGCAGGAATTAAAGAAGGCCGCCTTTTTAAAAGGTTCAAGCACTTTTTGGGCTTTAATAACCCAATTAACTAAAAGAGACTCTGACCCCATCTCCAATAACATAACTGCTCAGCAGTGGTTTTTGCACTTTTCAAATCTGTACTGCAGCGAGGTAGAGTCTGATCACTCCTTGTCTGTTGGCCCAGACCCTAACCTAGTTTCTATACAGCCTGAACCAACAGATTCTTTCACATTTGTGGAGGTTCAGACAGCTATTAAAAGCATAGCACCTGGGAAGGCAGCTGGCCCAGATGGGCTGCCAGGAGATTTGATCCTCCACGACCCCGTAGTATGGGAAAACCTTATTTCTAATCTGATGAATTTATTGCTACGGGGCCACGCAGTTCCAGATTCTTGGAAGGGTGCAGAGGTTGTCACAATTTACAAGAAGGGGGTGAGAGAGGACCCTGCCAATTACAGACCGATAAGTTTAATTGATGTCATCCAAAAGGTGGTTGGCAGGGTAATCATCTCACGAGTGGGGACCTGGCTAGAGGAGGGAAACCTTCTAACACATTTACAAGCGGGTTTTAGAAAGAAAGTAGGTACTATGGACCAAGTATTCAGATTTATAGCTACCTATTGGAAGACTGTTCTAATTGGTAGGGGATCTTTGTACTTGGACTTTATTGACCTCAAAACCGCTTTCGACCTTGTTCCCCGGGTTAAATTGTGGCAGGTATTGCATGATATGGGTCTCCCACGATATCTTCTGGAACTCATTAAAAGATTACATGAGGGAACGTATGCAAGAATCAGAGGGGACAGTGAAGGTCAACTGACTGACAGGATACCTGTCCAGAGGGGGGGTCCGCCAGGGATGTGTGATGGCTCCGACCTTGTTCTCCCTCTTTATTAATGGGGTGGCAGACCATTTGAGGGAGGACCATGCAGATGCCCCCGCCCTGGCGGGGGAAAAAATACCTACCCTCTTCTTCGCAGATGATACTCTCCTTATGTCTAAAACACCCTTTGGTCTCCAGAAATTGATGGACAGGTTCAGCACTTTTTGCAATAGCCGCGGCCTCACCATCAATACTACTAAAACAAAATTGATGGAATTGTCTAGAAATAAAAAATTTAAGAAAATTAATATCTCACTAAATGGCACTTTATTGGAGGAAGTGGATGCATTTGATTACCTAGGGGTCAGGATAAACTCGAAAATGAAATGGGATTCACACATCGCTAAGATGTTACTAAATTTTAAGAAAGTGACAGGAGCAATTGCTAGAGATCATCGCCTGTCCACTAGTAAGCCCATTAGTCCTGCATTACTGGTTTATGAGGGCAAGGCACTGTCTGCCGCAACTTATGGCTCTGAATTATGGGGTTCGGAAAGAGTTCCTGACTTAGTCACAGCTGAACATAAATTTATGATAGAGCTAAAGGGTCTTCCAGTTTCTACCCCAATTAAACCATTATTATATGATTTGGGTCGTCGCTCGATCAAAGACATTGTAGGGCTTCGCCCTTTACTTTTTTGGGTTCGCCTTAGAAGGACCACGGAACTTAGCAATTATGCCTCAGTTCTCGACGAACTTATTGCCTTAAATGGTTATGGGGTGATTCCGTGGCTGAAAAATCTAAGGGACCTGGTAATCAATTTGGGGTTAAAAGAAGAATGGTTATCTCAGCAGCCCCCGCCAAAAGACACCATCAAGAAACTTTACTGGGCAAGCATAGAAGCAATGGATCTGGGTAATCCTAAATTGGGCACTCTTACTGACATATTTTTGACTCATAAGCGAGCACCGAAGTTAGAGCCGTTTCTGGATTTTATCTCCAAACCAAGAGATAGAGCTCTGTTCCTTAAAATGAGGTTAGGCACACTACCCCTGAATGAGTTTACAAATAGCTGGAAAATTTTTAAATCCCATCAATCAGTCTGTCCGGGGTGTTCTAATCCAACGGAATCCCTGGGTCATTTTTTGTTTGCCTGTAAGGCATACAGGGGGCCCAGGAAAAGATGGCTAAGCCCAGTTTGTAGAAATCTGGGAACTAGGCAGTGTTCAGTGGCTCTTCGTATCCTAACAACGGATACCACATCCCTGTTGATAATCTGTGGGGTTGCTAAATATTTGGGGAAAGCGTGGCAAATACGAACTAAGCTTGTTGAATCAAATACTGGATAGTCCATCACATTGTGTAATTGTGTCACTTTTATGAATTAATGTCTTAATAATTGATATGTATTTGTTTGATTATATTTTCTCTGGGTTTGTCGTTTTTTAATCTTTATCTAGGTATTTTAAGAAACTTAAGTGTATTGTATATTGTTCTTTTAATAATTTATATTAATCTTTTTTTATATATTGAATGCAACTTGATTCATGTTGTATTGTATTTACTTTTATGATACCTTGATATTGAATAAAGTATTAACATATATATATATATATATATATATTACCTACTGGCGGTCGCCAGTAGGTAGTTATAGTTAGGACCACGTTTCCATAGGAAATCCGCAACATTCTATTTTGAATAACTTTGGCGCCGGTCGACGAATCCTCGCGTATTTTTCAAAATAGGTGGGGCGCTACGCTCCGCTCCTACCCTGAAAGTCTCGGGGGAATTCGTCAAGCGGGGGCTGAGATAAAAGGGGGGTCCCAAAACACGTTTTTCCCATGCATTTTTCCATAGGACCTTTAGACAGGGCTACAGCCCGAACGGCTGAACAGAATTACTAGAAATTTGGCAGAGAGGTAGTCCTCAGGTCAAGGAAGTGCCTTTTGTAGGTTTGGTGTAAATCTGTTCAGTAGATTCTGAGAAAATAGCCTTTAAATCAATATATATATCTGAGCCAGCTTACGGTGCGCTTACGGTACGCTTACCGTACGCGTACGGTGGCGTGCGCGAGCGCGATTCTGATTGGCTCTTAGATCTTAGTAAACATTCGAATCGGCCGAAACCAGGAAGCGGCGGCCGCCATTTTCTCTCTCGCACTGAGAGTGATTTTTAAAATATAAAGCCCAAAAACATGTAAAGGGGCTGTTTAGACAGCTCCCACACACATAGCCATGTTAATGAATTCCCCAAAGATCCCCCAAGGTCAAAAACGGAATTTTTATTTTTTCGGTAATTTCGCCGATTACGCTTACCGTACGCGTACGGTAAAAAAATTAAAAAAAAAAAAAATTATCCACACTCTCTCCACCCCCTGTGCAATTGGTGCCCGAAGGGCACCAATTGTGCATTGCTTATTAGTGATAGAGATAAACTAAAATATTTTTTAAAAAAAATAATAAAAAAAAAAATTATCCCCACTCTCTCCACCCCGTGTGCAAATTGTGCCCGAAGGGCACCATTTGTGCATGGCTTATAAAATATAAGAAAAATTAAAATATTGCCTTTCAAAACGAAGTGCATCATATGTCCTCCATGTGCGCACGGTGCGCGAAGCGCATCGTGCGTACATGGCCCATCTAGCGTAACGTGGGCACGCGGTGCGCGTAGTGCACCGCGTGCCCACCGTGCGTGCACGGCACTAACTGCGTAAAGTGGGCGCGCGTGCTCACTGTGCGCGCACGGTGCGCGCAAGGAACGAACTGCGTTAAGTGGGCGCGCACGCCACGAATGGCGTAAAGTAACTTAGCATTTAAAAAACCGTACAAATTCACTGAAAAAACCATAGGTTTCACACACGTTATAGTTAGGAATTAGCATTTAAAAAACCTTGCAAATTCACTGAAAAAACCATAGGTTTCACACATGTTATAGTTAGCGGAAATTTTACTGATAAAAAACCAATGAAATTCCCCCGTTATAGTTAGTGCAGGCAACTATAACTCACGCGACCGCAATCTTCTGCTGATGACATATGTGTCTTTATGAAAAAAAAATATTTGTAATATATGTATAGCTAAAAATGTATGGAAGAAGACATGGGCAAATAAGTGTCTAAATACAGTATTAGCATCAGCAGAGGATTGCGGTCGCGTGAGTTATAGTTGCCTGCACTAACTATAACGGGGGAATTTCATTGGTTTTTTATCAGTAAAATTTCCGCTAACTATAACATGTGTGAAACCTATGGTTTTTTCAGTGAATATATATATATATATATATATATATATATATATATATATATATATATATATATATATTCACTTAAAAAACCATAGGTTTCACACATGTTATAGTTAGCTGGACATTTCACTTGTAAAAAACCAATGAAATTCCCCCGTTATAGTTAGTTCAGCTAACTATAACTCGTGCGCCCGCAATCCACTTCTGATGACGTCACATATTACATCACTCATGACATGGTCAGTGAACAATTTTAATATGTGTAATATATATAGGGAAAGGCCTGTTGAAGAATGAGTGGGTGTACAAGTGTGTAAATGGAATTTTTTTCTGTGGTGCGTAACTGACTCTATAAGTGAGTCATTAAATGTATCTTACTGCAGACTAGTGACTAAACTGTGTAAATGTTTTTATGTGTCTGTATGTTGGTGTATAAGTGGCGGCATGGTTTTGTGAATACCTATATAAGTGTCTATATGAGTTATTGATTGCTTGTCTCAGTATCTGTATGGGTTCCTGAGCGTTTGTGTGGGTAGGGTGTGTGTGACTCTATGCATTGATGTGTGAGTGGGTGATTCTATGGGTGCATGGTTTTAAGAGTGCATCCGTGATGGACTGTATGGTTGAGTGAGTGTATGTATGCGTGTGTTAGGGATTGAAAGTATATCTCAGTGGTACATTTGTGACTAACTACATATGTGAAAGGCAGTATAGATGCGTGTAAGAGTATATAAGTGGGTAGATGTGAGAGTGTGTGATTGTGAGAGTGACTGTATGGATGAGTGTGTGCTTGTATCAATGATTCTATAAGAGCGTAAGAATGTGATACTATTTTTATGAGTAAGTGAACTTGAGTGTGTATAACCGCATAGGTGAGTAAATGGGAGTGTGATTATTTGCATGACTGAGTAGGTGTGGGAGTACCTCTATGGATGATTGGTAGTGTGTGAGTGTCTATATAGGTGTATAAATGCATATGATAGTTTTGTATGGAGTGACTGTAAGTATGAGTGACTGTACAGGTGAATGAGTGGAGGTGTATGTAGACCTAAGAGTTAATAAGTGGGTATGTAGTTATTGGTATGGCAGTATGTATGGTTTTGAGAATGGAACTCTTACATTTTGAGTCGGTGTATCAAAGGTTATATTAGGGTGTGAGAAGATGAGGTAATTTATCACATGGATGACGTCATCAGTGATCTCATCAGTGATGTCATTTGAGATGTCATCAGTGATGTCATGAGTGATGTCACTGACCATGTCATGAGTGATGTAATATGTGGATTACGGGCGCGCGAGTTATAGTTAGCTGAACTAACTATAACGGGGGAATGTCCAGCTAACTATAACATGTGTGAAACCTATGTTTTTTTCAGTGAATTTTCAAGGTTTTTTAAATGCTAATTCCTAACTATAACGTGTGTGAAACCTATGGTTTTTTAAGTGAATTTGCAAGGTTTTTTAAATGCTAATTTATGAATGTATTAATATATTTTTTAAATATTTATTTTACAATAAGCTACCTATATATATAGTTATAGATTAACTTTATCTTGTAATATTGAATGGCTCAGTTTTTTTTTTTATTTGGATACAGTTGAACAGCATAGTTAATATCTTCTATAAACTTATAAACACTTGAAAAAAAAAAAAAAATTGAGGATTTTTGACCGTGCGCGCACGGTGCACGCATGCGTACGTGCTCCCTGTGCGCATGCGTACGTGCTCCACGTGCGCATGCGTACATCATGCGTCCCCCGTAAGCGCGTGCTCCGTACGCGCATGCGCGCGTTCTCCGTGCGCATGCGCGTGCTCCGTACGCGCATGCGTGCGTGCTCTGTGCGAGCACCGTGCGCGCACGGTGCGCGCATGGCAAGTCATGTGATTTAAAAACAACACTTTTCATTGGTTTATAGTAGTTTCAGTTCTAGAAACTTCCAACACCACACCCACTCCCCTCATTATTACTTCTGATTCCCTGGGAGAAGGAGCTGAGCAGCTTTTCCAGTACTCCAGTACTTGAGAATGGCAGAGCAGCAGTCATCTTCTGGGAGTGAGCAGGAGACCCTTTTGCCACAGAGACAGAGGAAACAGAAAAACTCTTTTATATGGCAATTTTTCACTTTTCCAGAGGGGCAGAAGAAGGTGAATGCTCCAGAAGTCACCTGCACTATTTGTGGTGGTGTCTTATCAAGAGGAGATCCTAAAAAGAAATACTCTTTTAGTATCTTCACTATAATCAGGCACGTTAGAGATGTACATCCTGTGGCTTATGCTCGAGCTGCTAGAGAAAACCCTCCAGCAGCTCAGCCGAGCACATCCGCAGCAGCTCAGCCGAGCACATCATGGGCAGCTCAGTCGAGCACTTCATCTGCGGCGGCAGCTTCACCTGCTTCTGTTCCTCTGGATATACACCCTCTGTTTAAGAGGGTGCATATACGGTGCAATGCGTGCAATGCTCTTCTCTCTTATGGGGACACCGGCATTCCCCTAATAGAGAGCAAGATACAGCAGCACAGGGCGGCACCCTATAATTTTTGTCATTGTTTTGTACCTCTGTTTCTCAATTAACACAATGGCTCTTTTTAGAGCCACCTAACATCGAAACACTTAAATTTGATTTTTAATTCTATTTTTTTAATCATTTTTTTTCCGCCGTGCGTGCACCGTGCGCGCTCCCCGCCATTTAAAAAAAATAAATAAAATGTTTTTTTCACCCTTCATGGTCCTTCGGGGACCCCCTGACAAAAGCTAGGGGGTCAGGAACTCTGTACCCTGCCCCCTTTTCACGTTCTCCACCTTTCTTTTTCACTGTCACACACAAAATGGCAGACAACACTTCCTGATTTCGACCGATTCGAATGTTGACTGACATGTAACCACCAATCAGAATTACGCTCGGGCACGGTGCGCGCATATAGATATTTATGTACTTTTAACTGCAATTTTCTCATGAACTACTTAACAGATTGACACCATATATGCAAAAGGCACATCCCTGACCTGAGGACTACCTCTTTGCCAAATTTCAAGTAATTCTGTTCAGCCGTTCGGGCTGTACCTTCGACTAAGGTCCTATGGGAAAATGCATGGGGAAAACGTGTATTGGGATCCCCCTTTTTTCTCAGCCCCCGCTTGACGAATCACCCCGAGACTTCCAGGGTAGGAGCTGAGCGGAGCGCCCCATTAGTTTTGAAAATTTTGCGAGGATCCGTCAACCGTCGCCAAAGTTATTCAAAATAGAATTTTCAGATTTCCTATGGAAACACGGTCCTAACTATAACTATCTACTGGCGACCGCCAGTAGATAATATATATATATACATATATATATAATTATATATATATATACACACATACATATATATGTTTTTATAAGAAAAATAATACAAAAAAATATTAAAACAATTTTTAAAATATGTCTAATATGTCTAATATATATATAAGTCTCAAAGTGGCATTGTGGGAATTGTAGTGTATTTGAAACCCTTCAAAATGAAACACACTTTATATATAATATTTACAAAGAAGAACGTTTTGTCAGATATTTACATTTGTCATCAGTTTTTTTCTCATGTTTGAAGTAATTTATCTTTTACGCTATTTGCCATTTTAAGTGTAATGCATGTTACAGTTACCCTTCATTATGGATGAAATATTTACTGGTATAGTACCCATTTTTTATTATTGATGCATTTTAAGATTCATATTTCATACATGAATACAAACGAAATTATTGATGCGTTAGTGCCTTCAATCTGTATGAGCAATGGAAACAACTTATTCTTCGTTACATGGTATCGTACCCACATTTCTGAGATGCATCTATAAAGTGTTATATTATATTAAACTTTTGGGTTTATGAATTGGAAAACCAACTGTTTATTTGAGATGTACATAAAGTTCTTCATCATTATTGATGCCTCTAGGGGTCTTTGTTCTGAGTCTTATGATAAAACGTGAACCCATTTGGCGTACCTTTTTTAGTTCTGTCTCCTCCACGCTCTCCTTGTGGTATCATTTTGATTCCATAATAGTTCATCGCTCTCCAGTTTCCTTTTTGACATTTAGTCATGTGTTTGGCTGTGTCCTATATCCTCATTTATTTTTTACTGCACGAATATGCTCAAGGATGCGTTTTTTGAGCATGCATGTTGTACTGCCGATGTACTTCATCCCACAATTACATTCTATTATGCAGATGACGAATCTAGATGTGCAGGTGATGTTCTGATCAATAAAGGTTGTATTTCCATTCGGTTCCATGATGGTTGCCTCATTTTTACCTATTTTACAGGCTTTGCACGAGTTACATTTCCTTAAGCCTTTATATTGGTCTGTTAGCCAGTTTGGTGGTTGCTTTTCTTGAAAGTGGCTCTTGACAAGTAAATCCTTCAGAGATTTGGTTTGTCTGTAGGTAACTACTAGCTTTGGACCCAAGATCTTCCCTATATCTAGATTGCCTGAGATTAGATGCCAATATTTTCTGATTTTATTGATGATTCTTCCACTTTCTTTGCTATATGTGGTAACAAAACGAGGGGCCCCAAGTTCTTTATTTGCACTGTTTTTAGTTTTTGTGATCAATGTTTCTGCTCTTGATTTATCAATATGTCTTTTGCATTTTTTTTACGTATTCTCATTGTATCCCCACGTTCTGAGTCTGCTCATTGTTTCTTAGATCTTCTTTTCCGCATCCTCTTCTTTGGAACAATTTCTTTTCATGCACATGGATCCCCCATAGGGGATACTGTCTCTTAATGGTTTGGGGTGAAAACTCGTCCCATGCAGGATGCTATTGGTTGCGGTCTTTTTCCTGAAAAGTGTGGAATGTGTTTGTCCATTCTCTATATAGATATTTTTGTTTCTAGAAAATCAATTTCTCTTTTGTTTATGGTACACGTGAATGACAAGCCGACTTGGTTAGTGTTGAGTTTCAAATATTACTTCTGGAAATCTTGTTCTGTTCAGGTCGTCAAAATAGCGGACCCACAAAATGATTCACTCTAAGTCATCGTGATTATCTGTGCTCCGTGCTATGGTTCTCTCCCACGACCCCATCATGATGTTTGCATAATTTGGGGGAAAAGAAATGCCCATAGCTGTCCCACACTCTTGTTTGAAGATCTCTTTGTTGAAAAGAAAAATGTTATTTGTGAGACAGATTTCTATCATGTTAAGGAGCATTTGGGTGTGGATGAGTTCTGTGATGTTTTTCTGTTTAAGAAAATAGTTGCAAGCGGTCAGTCTTATCTCATGTCTGATGGCCATGTATACGGATACTACGTCTATTGTTACTAGAAGATATTGTTGACTCCAAGTTATTCAAGCCAGAATTCTGAGGAAATCTATAGTGTCTCTTAAGTATGAGCTCATACTTTGTGCAATCCACAGGTTTCAGGGATGTTTCAGTCAGGAATTAGCATTTAAAAAACCTTAGAAGTTCATAGAAAAAAAGCAAAGGTTACAGGGACGTTGTAGTTAAGGTGATATTTCCCTTACACAAAACCAGAGAAATTCAGCCGTTAAAGTTAGCTGAGCTAATTATAACTCGCGCCCCCATAATGCACTGCTTTTATACATTATTACATTACTCATGAAATGGTCAGTGACATCACTGATTATATCACTGATGACATCACTGATGACATCGCCCAGTGACTGAGTATGTCTGAAAAGTTTAAGAATGTTATCCATATATACGCCAAGGTGTATAGAAGAATAAGTGGGTGTATGAGTGTATGTAGGGATTATTTATTGGATTTAGTGGATTTGTGACTGACTATATAAGGGAATGATTAAACATGTCTTAGTGAATGTATGGGTGAGTGACTAATCTGTGTCAGTTGATGTGTAGCGGCTGCATGGGTTGGTGTGGAACTATATGAGTGTATATATGGGTTAATGATTGGTTGTCTGAGTACCTGTATGGGTACCTGAGTGTCTGTATGGGTGGTTGGGGGTGTGACTCCCATCATGGATGTGTGAGTGGGTAATTCACTGGGTGTATGGGTTCATAAGTGCATCTCCGATGGCCTGTAAGGGGGGGTAAGTGTGCATATGGCTGTGTTGGCAAGTGAATGGATGTTTTAGAGGTATATGACTGAGTAACTGCATATGTGGAAATCAGTATATGTGAGTTTTGGAGTATATAAGTAACTGTGTGAGTGAGTGATTGAGAGACTGACTGTATGGGTGAGTGCATGCTTGTGTCAGCGACTTTAAGGAGAGTAAGTCTTTGATAGTATATGTATGAGTAGTGAGTGTGTGTGTTTCTGTATGGATGAGTAAGTGGCTGTGTGATTGAGTGTTTGGGTGAGTGAGTAGGTATATGAGTAGCTCTATGGGTGACTGACTGAATGTGATAAAGAAAGTGCTTAAAGTGCAGGGTAAGGTAAGCTCGAGGGCAATAGATCTAAAGTATTTGAGAGAAAAAGACTCTGTAAAGTTTATGAGCACAGGATGGGAGAAAGACTCCAGCTTTCCATATATGGATTTGCTACCTAACCGTTGGCTAAGGAAAGAAGTCTTTAAGTTAAGAATAGGAATCAATCCGTTATTTATAAATAGCGGAATAAAAGCTGCCCTTTCACATCCGGATGGTAAATGCGTGTGTAAAATAGGAATGAAGTGTGATATTTTGCACCTTTTATTGGATTGTCATCACTTTTTAAATCTACGTAAAGTGTTCCTTCGTCCGATATTTTTAAAATATGATGTCAATGAGCGCTCGCAAGCACGTGATCTTTTAGTGGAAATGGAAAATCTTGACATTGCGATAGCCATTGGGAAATTTATGCAGGGGGTTTATAAATTTATAAACTGAGTAGAGACCCATGAAAAGGCCAAAGCTTTTTAATTCTAATGAATTTTGGTTTTAATTGTGTAAATGTAGTTTTATGACAGTAGAATTTTTATAGTAAATGGAAAGAATTTGTGTTATGATGATTTTAAATGATAAAATATGTATTGTGGTTTATAGATCAATTGGTCTAAATAAACTTTATTTTTGACTTGACTTGACTTGACTGACTGTGTATGAGTAGCTGTATGGGTGTATGAGTGGATATCTCAGCGGCTGTATAGGTGAGTGACTGGCTGTATGAGTACCTGTCTGGGTGAGTGAGTACATGTGTATGTAGACCTATCAATCAGTGAGTAGGTATGTACGTACTAGCATTGGTGTGTCAATGGTTACAAGAATGGTAGTCTATTGGAGTAGGTGTATGATAGCTTATATTAGGGTGTGACTAGGTGCATCAGAGATTATGTGGATGATGTTATCAGTGATATCATCAGTGATGTCATTTGAGATGTCATCAGTGACATCATTAGTGACGTCAATGACTATGTCATGAGTGATGTAATATGTGATGTCATCAGCAGTGCATTGCTGGGGCATGATGTATAGTCAGTGCAGCTAACTATAATTGCTGAATTTCTCTTCTTTTGTGTGCGTGAAATTTCACCCTAACTATAATGTCCCTGGTTATTTCTATGAATATATATATATATATTCACTGAAAAAACCATAGGTTTCAGAGACGTTATAGTTAGAAATTAACATTTAAAAAACCTTAGAAATTCACAGAAAAAAACATAGGTTTCAGGGGTGTTATAGTTAGCTGACCATTTCACTCGTACAAAACCATAGAAATTCCTCCGTTATAGTTAGTTCTGCTAGCTATAACTCGTGCACCCGCAATGCACTGCTGATGATGTCACATATTGCATCATTCATGACATGGTCAGTGACATCACTGATGACATCACTGATGACATGTCAAATGACATCACTAATGACATCATCCAGTGAATGCGGTTTAGTTTGAAATTTAAATATGAATTATATATATATATACCAATCTGTATTGAAGATTGAGAGGATATATAACTGTCTGGATGGAGGATTTAGTAGCTGTCTGACTGTCTGTTTAAGTGAGTAATTAAAAGTGTCTCACTTAATACATGGATTAGTAACTAAACTATGTGAATGCGTGCATCACTCTCTCTGTTGTTGTATAAAATGCTGCATTAGTTGGTCACTAACAACATGAGTGTGTATATTAGTTATTGATTAGCTGGGTGAGTATTTGTATGGGACACTGAGTTTGTGTGTGGTTGGATGGGTTGTGTGTAACTCTTTGCATAGATGTGTGAATGGTTGATTGACTAGGTGTATAGGTGTAAGAGTGCATGTGGAAACAGTTGTTTGGGTGACTGAGTATATTTATTTATGTGTTGGTGAGCGAATATATGTTTTAGTTGTACATCTTCAACTAAGAAAAAAAATAAAAGACGTATGTGAGAGTTGGTGTATATAAATAAGTATGTGTAAGAGTCAGTAATTGTGAGAGTAACTATATGAATGAATATATAATTGTAATGGTGATTTCTTAACATATTAACTATGAGTTACTATGTGTTTGAATAAATGAGGTGTTGTTTGATAATTGTGTAAGTGAGTAAATGTAAGTGTGATTAATTTTTTTCATGAGTGAGTAGGATGACTGCATAACCGACTAAGATGACTGCTGATGTGTCAATGTCTATATATGTGTATAAGTGCATTTGATAGTGTTCTATTAATTAGTGACTGCATGTATAAATGATTAAGGGTGGGCGTAATGTGTGTAAGGGACCTACGCGGAGAGGCACGGAGATGGAACCAATCTCTGCACTCTCCGCATAGTTCCGTTATGCACATCCCGCCTCCCGCATGCCTTCCGCCCGCCTCCCGCCCACAGTATTTAATACATTAATAACGCAATTTTTAAATAACCTTACCTTATCGGCGGTGGCGGCCCCGGGCTACCATCCTCATCTAGCGCGTCTTCTTCTGGGAACTGCGCATGTGCGGGAGCCCGCGCATGTGCATTCCTGCCAAGGGTATTTGTGTGTGTAGACTTAGGAATCAGTGAGTGGGTATGTAGTAACTGGTATTGGTGTGTCAATGGTTTCAAATATGTGTGATAGTAGTTATACCTATTTTTTTGTACTGATTTTCTACAGATTTTAACTGTTTATTTATAAATATTTATTCATTAAATAACATTATATATTTTTCTGAAAATTGCAAAAAAAATTGTAAAAAAAATTCAGACTGAAATATTGATAATTTTTTTGTTTTCATTTTTTATTTTAATATATTTATATTATTATGTTTTTTTTTTTTTAAATACGGAGTCGCGCACTCAAAGCGTACACATCACGGTGGGTGCGCGGATTCTAACCGCCATTTTAGAAAAGTTGTGAAGGATCCGTGTACGGTGTGTGACGGCCGCGTGTTTTTCAGTTACATCATATACATGTAATATTACGTGATGTGCGCGATTGGTATGCGACCAGTCCGCGACTCCTGCTCCCGTGCATTCGCGACACATGCGCATTACGGTACGAGATGCTTGCGCGGTGGCAGGTCCTGTGTGACATCATATACATGCTGGGGCGCGCTGGGTGCACGACTCCCGCAAAAAAAAATTATGTTCCAAAATGATATGTATGTGTCATTAATATACATATTAGGGCAAGAGATTATCGAAGATATTCATAAAAATAATATATTTGTACTTATAATAAACTTATATTATTTCTAAATATATTTTCGCGAAGTCGGGTACATGCATCATGAGTGCAGAGAACCAGGTCAGCAGAGCTGCTGTAGAGCCAGAGAAACCAGGTCAGCAGAGCCGTTGTAGAGGCAGAGAACCAGGTCAGCAGAGCTGCTCTAGAGCCTAAGAAGCAGGTCAGCAGAGCTGCTCTAGATCCAGAGACCCAGGTCAGCAGAGCTGCTCTATAGCCAGAGACCCAGGTCAGCAGAACTGCTTTAGAGCCATAGAACCGGGTCAGCAGAGCGTACGTTATGTTTTAACCTGTTGCGTGCGCACGTTGGCCAACGGCCGTCGTCTGCACTACCTCGGTAGTGCTGCACACGTCCGTGAGCTGACGCGGCCCCGCCCACTCAATAAAACTCCCGCACCGCCGGGAATTTTCACCGCGGTTAAGGAGTTAATGTAAATTACATGTGTGTATCCAAAAGTGTAACTATCAATCAGCTCGCAATAGTATGAAGAGCAAACATGTTGCAAATACTATGAAATTATACTGTGTATCAAAGCAATGGGTGAGCCTGAAATCAGTCTGTCTTCAGTGGAGGTCAGGTTCACGGGATTTAAAAGTCAGTCTGGGATACGTCCCTTTGTAATGAGCATGTGATCTAGGTTGCTTGTCGACCGAAACACGTTGCACGAAGGCTGACCAAGCAAGTATGGGGTTCTATTTTAAGTCCCTGCCTCAATTACTTTTGATGGGAGGGTGTTTGCAGTACCAGTGGTTGGCCATGTGCTTTGCTTGATTTAATCCAGTTCTTTTTTTCTGGCTATAGTAACTTTAGACTCTTGATTGTCGCTACACCTTCTGCTTTAGATGGTGGAGGCATTGATGTCTGTACTTTCCAGTAAATTTATACTTGAAACTAGTGAATAGCCCAAAGCAGTAAAATTACTGCAAAGTGTAAGAGTAAATGCATATTTGTAGATTTACTCATGTGTAAAGTTACCTTTGCTAGTAGGCCCTTTTGTAGTGAATTCACACTTGGAAATTGTGAATACTCAAAAGCAGTAAACTTACACATGTAGATTTCCTCACATGCAAATTTACCTTTGTGAATAGGACCATTTATCTTACTTGGAGGCCACCGTGGAACGTAAACAAGCTTCACAGTCATTTACTGTCTTGCAGTAAATATGACTTAGTTGGGCAAAAAGTAACACCTAATAACCGCTAATAAAATTAAATGTGCATTAATTAACAACATACATGCCTCTCAAATCAGTTCCCTTCATTAGCCCAAGACATCTTCTTTGACTGGGTCGGCAGATATTTCTTGTTAATGATTCACTTCCTGAGTTCCTAGAAACAATACTAAAAGGTTTCAATCATTCACAATATTGTCTTTTAAAATAATTCAAACTAATTTTAAATTATAATTTTGAAGAATATAGGGGTTTTTACGATGGTGGGCGGTCGGACAACTAACCGTCAATGCAGCGGGAATGGGACCACCCGACAAGGAGTCGGAGGTCCCACCGCCGTATTATGATAGGAATGCCATCACGGTAGTTGGAATGTGCTCAATAACAACGCATCTTGTGTTCTTGAGCACTTTGAGCACATCCATGCACCATGTGCCAGGCACCACATGGTGCATGGATGTGTGGGTCACCTCATGTGCCACTGGCCACTTTGCAGTGGCCCACAGGGGTAGGGGGTCCTGCTTGAGGCCCGCAAAGTCCCTTTCTGCCTGCCTTTACTTGGCGGTGTAAAGATTGAGGGATAGGGACATCATTATCCCTATGGCGCTGTCTGCACAGGCACCACCTCCATTGTAGGGGTTTCTGTCTGACAGCCACCCAATGGGCTCCTTCAGCCTGTCGGAGGGGGGGCTCTGTCCCCACTGCACTCCGACCACCGGTATCATATTCCGGAAGTTGGACCTATGCCTTGGATGTGTGGGCCGACTGCCACCGACGGTCCGTCGGTGGCGGTCTGCCCAACATCATGATGAGGCCCTTAGGCTTTAATAAATATATGTGTTACTTTCAACTTAGAGTTGTTTTTCCAATTTAACAAGTTATATTTCGATTGATAATATGGTAAGTCAAATCTTTGCCTTAGCAAATGTGAAAACACCTGGTTGAAAAATAGTCAGAAATTAAATATAAACAACTGATCCTCACAAGCATCAAATAGTTGCAGATGCAAATTTACAGTTAAATAATTATGAGTGTATATGTTCATCAGCACCAGTCAGAGTAAACCTAAATATCCCTGTTATGCATGCATTGTTTTTCCATACATGATAGGCTCATATCTTACCTGAGGGAACCTGCTGAGCCCAAGTATTCTTGCCATAGGAAGAGCTTCTGATGATGGCCCATCTCCAATGAAGCCAACGAGCTTAGGGTTTGAAGGGTGGCTGTAGTTAGGTACTGTCTCTTTGCCCCCTGACAGCAGCTGCAGGGTCCCCTGAATAGCCCCCAACTCAGAGAAACAAGAGTCATAAATGTGAAATCCCACAGTGGTGTTAGGTAGAAGATCTGGAATATTATTGATTTCTCTGATGGCAAAGACCATGGCAAGGACACTTTGATAGAATTCTGAATGAATCCTGTACATAACGAAACAACATGAAACCAGAATAAATTTAAATTAAAGCAGTGCATCATATCATCAAATTAGAAGCAAATGGGGTATATATCAATAAAAGACATATAGGCAGCATAAAGTTAGCAAACCACCTGGTCACACATGTAATTAAATTCACATAAAAATGTTTACATATTATTTAATTGCTCTTTATAGTATTTTATTTTAGTTTTACTTCATTTTGTTTAAATTAATTTTACTTTATTTAGTAGAGGCATTTATAGCGTTTGTTCTAGACTATTAAATTACACACAGAATTGTAAGCTTCAGAGCACGGAAGACATTTCTGGAGTCATTTTGCTTTACATTTTTGGAAGGAGAGGGCAGGCTCATTTTCAGAGAGATTTTAGTCTATTGTCCTCAAACAGAGTTTGACAAGTCTTGCCTTCCTGCCTTTCCCTGTTGCCTTTTCTGGGCATCTAATGTTGACAGGATTTTGCTCTTTGGGTTGCCGAACTGTACCACAGTGCAGAGTTTCTCTACAAGATAATTAGGCTTATAGTGGCCTTGAAGATGATACTGAATCCTACACTGGAAGGGGAATTCATTATTATTCTCAATGTAGTGGTGGCCATGAGTGGAGGAAAGATAACCTTCAGGGATGCCAAAAATTGTGTTTAGGAAGGCAAAGAGCACAATATGCGTAACATGGGGTTGTATTGCATTGCATTTTATTTGCATTTATAGTGGACTTCATCCCACTAACAAGGTGCTGAAAGTCATATGTGGACTCATAGAAGGCTGATTGGTGGCAGAACTTGGATGAATGAATGGCCAGTGTTAAAGTGTGTGTGAAGACCAGAGTTGTGCTCTTATGCTGTTTTTGTTGACACATTTTGGAGAGTATTGAAGAAAGAATTAGTGAAAGGTAGGATTCTTAGTCATTAGCTAGTGTATGGGTGGATAAAGAGTACATGAGAATAGGGTAGCCCATGTTGGAAATGTTTTTGGTGTTGTGCATGTATGTTAGAAAAGGCACATATAATGTTGCTGTGAACACTTAGCTGCACGTAAGCATGAGTTTAAGAGAAAAGTGTGGTAACAGACAGAGTAATGCATTGGATACCTACCATCACTGTAGTATTCTTTATCATGTTTTAAAACCACATTTGATATAAACAAAAGAAAAAAATGACCAGACGTGAAAGATGCTAACCTTTGAAGATGCAATCTTTCATGGACCATAGTATATTTTTAGTGACCTCCACTCTTAGGAATGTGCCGTGTTCAACTAGCAGTAGAACATTCTCTGACGGTTTCAATCATGTTTGGTAGGGAACAAACCATCCAAATGGGCAGTATACAACAAGCATACACCCAAATCAAACAAAGGACCATCCATTAGGAGAATATGGCTTTGATACTCAATTAATTTTAATGTCTCAGGATTTCTCCTTGGATGATGGGAGTGTAAACCATAATAAATATCTGGGGTCAATTAGAACGAAAGCACTGCTGATGGGAAAAGGAAGGTGTTGAGGAAGAGATGAGTTCAATGGATTAAATGGATTATCTGCCCATCCATGCCTGGTTAATAAAACCAGAAGAATCTAAGACCAAGATGAAGTAAGGCTGATGGCTAATCCAGTGGAAGAATGTTGTTAAATTATGCAGAAAATGAAATGAAGGAATGTGCAGTTCCTAAAGTGAAGGAGAGCCAAGGAGAGTTCTGGTCTCTTATGGATTGCCCTCATACCCCCCAAAGGATGTCATGCTTCATCATAGGGCATTTTGCTCCTTGTCGGGCCGGCGCACCCACGAAGGGGCTCTTTTCCAGAGATCTTTTTATGAAGCTGTTGGGTTTGTGAGGGTATGTGGACAAGGTAGTGAGTGAGTAGCGTGAATTAAAATAGGTCTGGTACTGTCCTAAGAAATGGATTTTATTCTGAGGGTGTACTAGCCTAACTAAAAATGAGGGAGCCCTGTCTGTAAGTAATGATCCTACAGGGTCTGTCTAGTGAGGGTGGTCAACATGTTTCTTGCCTTACAGATCCTAGCGGCAATTCGTCAGGACCGGTGTATTAAAAGTGAGAGAGAGGGTACTCTTGACTCTTACACTACTGCAGCGCTGGTGCAGTGCATCATTGTATAACCAGTGGTGCTGCCTGGAGTCATGGCATATAGCCTGAACTTATGAGACCCAGGTATCGTGGGAATAGTGAAGACTGGGTCAAAATGACAGAGCACTTCGTTGCTCAATCAGAAGGATGGCATAGTGCTGGAGCAGAGTTTTCATTTAGAAAATTCAGGGGCTTTTGAAGCTCTAGTATGTCTATGCGTTTTATTAATCATTAATAAATAACAAATTAATTATTTGTCTTGTGCAAGTGTGTTTTTATTAATCAATCCGTTTGTCTTAACATAAGAGAAAGTTACACGAGGGTTAGCATGTGTGTGCTGTTTCTGTTTTCTAAAAAATAACGTGCAAGTTTTCATGTTTAAACGTTGCTGTGTGCTGTTTATTTTGAGCACAAAACGCTGTCTGAATTAATGCTTTTTTATGTTGCAAAAGCTAGATAAATGCATACACATAAGGGTATTAGTGGGGTTAACACTGTTTAATCATTATGCTGTAGTAACGTTTATTTTGTCTCTTTAATTAAAGATGGTCTATTGTGGCCTATGGAGGCCTGTATTAAGATGGCTGAGTTTTGAAGCCTGGCCTCGAGTGAATATGTGAAAGACGTGACGAGGGAGACCCCTGCTGGAAATGGTCTTGAAGTTGACTGACCATGGTCCTTCTATGAAACTTTCCATGAGGACAGCAGCAGTTTTTGGGAGTTCTCCAAGAGAAGTGAAAGTGTCCTTGGCAATCTCGAAAGACAAAGGAGCCTTAGAGGAAAACTCTGAACTGTGGCTCGATGGCCGAGGAGAAACCGGATTAAATGTGATACATGTTTTATTTTCTTGGTTCCTGTTCCGTAGTCTTCGCTATGTGTATTTTTCCTGAGCGGAGGTTCACAAATGTTGCAATGTTACATCCTTTCCTTCTCGCTCTGCTCAGTGATTCAGTGTATTTTGCAAACTTGATGAGTGTTTCCATTGTAATTTTTACTATAAAAATTGTTAGCCTAGGGAGGGCTTTGCCACTTGCCATTTTACCTTTGCTGCGGGAGATTGCGTTGTTGAGGATCGTGCTGAGGACTTCGTCTTGAAAGACTTTACCGAGAGACTTGTCCTGACCCGTTCTGACACTTAGTTAGAATAGGTAACTATGAGAAATGATTTATTCTGATTGATTTTACTTTGACTAATTTTAGATAAAGCAATATAATTTTAAACATGGTGTTGAATTTTCTTTCTTGTCAATTATTGGGTTTATATTTTTGATCATTATTGTATATGTTGTGTAGATTATGTTATTGATTAGGACAGTCACTAAACCAGATCTGATCGACCTGATATTGATGCAGGGTGTTTAGGTGTTTTTCTTTCCACAGGATTATTGCTGGTAGAGTATTTGAGCGTATGTTAGTGAAATGGGCCCTAGCGTATGATGAATATATGTGCGTGTAACTGTGTGATTACTCTATCCGTGGTAGTGGGCATATTTTAGATACCCTGATCTCTATCAATAGCAACGAGCTATCATCCTACCCATGCTCTGAGACCCGTAAAATTAAGACACTGACAAAGAGTGACAGAGAGACAGATTCAGGGAGGGGATTATCCTTTGGTTTTACCACGCTGTAATATGCCCAAATACTTTAGTGTGTCACCCTCAGAAGGACGGGAATGCCCAGACCTGGGATTTGTGCACACTGTGTCACTAGAACCAAGCTATGCACAACTAATGAGTCCATAACTAGGGTGAATCTAGGGTGAAATCCGTCATGGGTTGCTTGTGTTCTATTCAGGGAGGACCTGGCTTGGCATTTTGGGCTGACTGTTCTGATTGGAGCAGGGTCAAGATTGATTTGTAAATAGCTGTATTCAAACTGCGGTAACATAGTATGAAAAATAAGAATAGATTGGGATGCGTAATTACCAGTTGTGAAGATTAAGTGAAACATTCCATCCGTCACTTTTTTGTTTACTTTAATGCATCGCACTAAGTGGGACATGTATGCCCAGATGTCGACCCTGTGCAGACTGCGTCACTGGAACTAAGTGGTACCTGTCTGATGAGTGCATAATTCGAGTGAAACCAGCCGTGTGTTGCTTGTGTTCTGGTTCAGGGAGAACCTGGCTTCGCTATTTGGTTCAGACTGTTCTAATTGGACCAGGGGCAAGACTGATCTGCATATTGCTGGGTCTAAATTGAGGTGACCCGGTATGCAAAATAACGATGGAGTGGGATGCAACCGAGTAATTATGAGTCACAGAGATTAATTTAAGCATTCAATCCATCACTTTTTTTGATACGTTAGTTCTTCCATGATGAAGTCCATCAACTAGCTGTTTCAATGCAGTACTGGCTTTCAGACTGGTGAGCACAGACAGTAAAGTGAGCAGCAAACACTTTCTTTGTGTTTGTGTATGTGTTTGCCAAGATATCACCAATATCTTGGCAAACACATACACAAGCACAGAGAAAGTGTTTGCTGCTCACTTTACTGTCTGTGCTCTGCAGTCTGAAAGCTGGTCTTGCAGTCCTGGTACAGCTTGAAAGAGAATCTGAAGCACATGTTAGACCAACCAGTCAACACGGTGACACAAGGGACAAAAGTGCAATCATCTTAAAACATGTGTGCTTCTATACAGATCCTGAATCATCAGATGGTGCAAAGGCATGTATGCACTGGCTCAGCATTAGACACCCAGGGAAAGTTCCTAGAGAGGTAGAAGATAAGACTGTCACAAGTGATACAATTGATGCCCGTTGCGGCGTGGCGCTCTTCTCTGCTCCATGCACCACATTCACCATTAGCAGAGATCAGCCTGTATGGCACAGCTTCAAGGGTGTCCATGTGAGCCTGTACCCTAGGAAGAAGGGATATCTGATGGCCTGTTTCCAAACTATTGTGTTGCTGCAGTTCCAGACATTTTACTTGAATGTTCTATTTTAATTTTTTGCACTGGTTATTATGTGACCTGTGCTAGAGGATGATGTTAAGAGCAAGCATCGCCCCTGAATCAATTTTCATGAAGTCATTGGTCTTGAGGATAGATCACAATAAATACAGTTTAATAAAGAATTGCCTGCACTACGTGCTTTTGTTATACTACATGTGTTGTATCATTTTAGTATCTCTAATATTAAAAGGAATTAAATATATATTGCACCTAGTGGCATTGCCATCCTGGTGCTATCTCAGCTTCTTTGGATCTTCATCATCATGTCTACTCTCAAAACCATCCTCATTCTCCTCAGGTATTTTATTACAGATGTATATGGAAAACAGCATAGAAGGCTATAACAGGACCACATTTTTCAGGCATATAATCGAGAACAAACATTGTGGTGCTGACAGTTCAACCTTCCCTTTATAAGACAGATGGCATGTTTGATGTTGTTATGTCTATAGAGGTGTGCCCAGTTGTTTGAGTGCCTTTGAGCAGTCTCTGTTTCTTGAAATGGTATCATCAGTGATGACTTCAGTGGTATCCTGCATTACCTACAAATGATGTATTGATGATCATGAGTGGTGTGGAAGATGATGAAACTAAATGTACAGTACAATTGTCACTTGTTTCTAATGAAAAAAGATTAATAGTGTGTACTTCAAAGGCAAAATGGGGAAAATTCTTCATTGCATAGAGTCACCGACTTGATACTCCTTTTGATATATATTACACAAAGTCCAAATTGTTAAGGAATTCAGACTAGATTTGTTAAGCAAATAGAAAACCTAACTCAATCATAAGGTGTACTAGCCGTAAGGTTATCCTGGGCTGGTTTTGCTCCAGGCCTGTCAGACACTAATCTTTTGCTTGATGCAGGAACCAATGAAAATATTCAGCCAGCTCACAGCATTGGCGCCCTGGCAATATGAACCTCATGGATTAGCGCTGATAGCTGTAGTATAGTGTGTGTTGTGAGGAAAAAGGAAGGCTGGAGTCGGAGAAGGAGAACACGGGCCTCCAGTACTTACCTCAGGATCAGGCAAGGAAAGAAAGCAGGCACTGAAATACATAGAGAAAATATTGTACTGCTGGATACATGACTCCACCATATAATTTGAATCGTTGACTAAAACATGCCTTCAGAAGGCAAACTGAAAATGTGCCATAAAAAGGTGGCACGCTTTTAATGTGCCTTCTGAAGGCAGCGAACTGTAGGGGAGAAAAATGGTCCCATGGACCCCCAGACCTCCTCTCTTGAATGCGGGTGCAATCACTCACTGCACCTACCTGCAAGGGGATCTCTCTCCCCTCTTGAAAGTTCATGCGGGTTGCCACCTGCACTGTAAAACACGGAGCAGCTTTAAAGCAGACCTTTGTATTTCTCTTGAATGTGCTACCCCCAGGGCATAATGAGTTTGCTTCTGCCCTGACAGGATCACTTTCCCTATTTGAGCCCGCCGCAACTGGTTTAAGGTGTGCCGTGGCACAAACATAGAAAGTGTACCCTATTTGTCATGGGGTCGCAAGTGCCTTACAGAAATCAAAGAGGACACTGGTATGTAGCATCCCTCAATGTAATGGAAAATGTCCTAAACCATATAATGCTCAGCAATTCAAATCCATGGTAATAAACGTCTTAAAGAAAGAACATTCACTATCAGTCACAGAGGCATGTAAATAACATTCAGTACCTCAAAGGGCCTTATGGAGCCAACAGTGATTTACCAACAAAGTTCATATGAACTGCAGGGCTGCCCAGAAAGCAAACAAGGCAAAATAGGAAGGTGTCATAAACCTTCCAATCTCGGTGAGCAGAGCGTTGTCCAGAATATCCCCCAAACAGAAATATAGAGCAACATTTAACAAATAAAATGTGACCAAAATGACAGAAATCCAATCAGTACTTCTGCAGATATTGAATTTTAAAATTGTAGGTAAGTATAGCACCTAAAAGCACACAGAGCCAATCTCTTGGTCATCTCCTCATGCTAGACTGGTGGAAAGCGACAAGTTCAGGATGACCATGATGCAGCACCGGTCAGATACAGGGACCAGGTTAATCCTGCTGAAAAAATTATCTTCCCAAAGTCCAGCGCGAAGTGTCCAGTTCAAGGTGGAGGAGGCCATAAAGAGCAGGCAAGTCATCTGGATGGCCAGTCAACTGCTGTTGGAGCTTCGCCGCTTTGGCAGTCATCCTGGGCTGTCATTGCTGTAGCACGAAGTGCAGGTCTCACAGTGACAGACATCGCTGACGGTTGCTGTAGCACAAAGAGTTGGGTTCACTGGAGCTTCACATTGGCAGTTGTCAGCGGCAATGGAGTCTCGATGACAACAGGCCCATTTGCAGACCAAATCTTCAGGATTTCTCCTTTTTTTCAAACGAGGAGCTCTTCGGATGCCAGCTAATTATCTAAGACCTAAGGAGGCACCTCCGGTGGATTAAAAACTCACTCCAGTAGAGGCCAGGAGAGTTCCAGCAGGTCCAGTTGCAACAAATCATCTGGATAGTTGGAGGGGGGCTCTGGAGCTTGCTGCATCCCCATGGCAAAGAACAGGAATCCAGCCAACTGGCCCTTGAAGTCACTCAGGTCAGCCTAGAATGAATAGAGCAGGTCCAGAAGTCCTTTCAGAGAGCAGGGCTAGCCCCTAGCAGCAGTTCAGCCTTTGGTAGCATCAGGGTAGTCCTCTGGGGAACATGGCAGTCCTTCTTCTATAATGGCCATAGGTCCAGGAGTATACTAAAGAGGTTCCTTGAATGTACAATATTTATATCAGCCTTTGATGAAGGGGATTCCCTACCCTACCCCAACATCTGGTTCTGGAAATTTCTTCAATTTCCCTGCCAAGGCTCCAAGAAGTCTGAGGTGACAAACGGCTAGGGTCAGGTTCCTCGGTGTGCTCTGGAGATAAGCCCTTTGAAGTGGAAGTGGAGCAAGGAACAGTTCTGCCCCCACCCATACTGGCAGGATTGCCCATTTGTACTACACCAATCCTTTTGTCTCACAATCTTTCAAGAATACACAAACCCCAACAGCATTGACCAACAAAAATGGCTGCAGGCACCAAGTGATTAGGATAAGAAAATGCAACTTTCTAAAAGTTCCTTTTTAGAACTGTGACTTGAAATCAGACTTTACCATTAAAGAGGATTTCAAATTACAATTCATTTGAGTGTAACATGACCTGTCTAACTTCTCCCAATCCACACGTATCACTTATCAAATTTAATAAGGTAAACCAATGTTATCCAATTGGTCTAATGGACCTTACTGTAGTCGAAACACATTAAGGAGCTTTTCACTACCAGGATATGTACAACTTAAAACCTTATGTCCCACTTTTTAAATACAATGCAGCCTGCCCTATGATTACTAAAGACTTACCTTAGGGGTGACTCATATTAATTAAAAGGGAAGGTTTAGGCCAGGCAAAAGGTTTGTTTTGCCAGGTAGAAATGGCAGTTTAAAACTGAACTACAGGCTGCAATAGCAGGCCTGAGACAAAGGACTACTATAGTCAATGGCACAATGAGTGCTGCAGGCCCAATTGTAGCATTTAATTTACTGCCCCTAGGTGCAGGTAGTAATATATAACAGTTGAATTATAAGTAAATAAAATATTCCTCTTGGGTGTAGGCCAATGTGACCATGTTTAAGGGAGTGCAAGCACTTTAGCACTGGCTACCAGTTGTAAAGTGCACAGAGTCCTAAAGCCAACAAAAACATATTTAGGAAACAGGAGGGATGTAGGCAAAAGGTTTGCGTTAAGTCCACCTATAAGGATGTCAGGTCAAACAAAAACCGAATGTGTCATCTACTAGATTAGCAAGAAAACTTGTCTTCAGGCCTACATATGTAGCCTGACTGCTGTAACTTTTAAACCTACAGGCAAACCTGTCAAATGTCAGGAAGGAACCCTATTTTGAAATATTAAATAAGCCAATCCCAAGGAGCCTTATAGCCCATAAGTTAGTGAGACATGTATTTAAAGGAAGACCTTTATCTTTTTTCATATTAGTATGTTCCTACAATGACTAAAAGCCAAAGTTATTTTCACCGAAAAAGGCTGTTACTGATCTTGTGATTAAAATTAAAATGCAATAAAAATTCTGTTTTTGGTATCATTGATTTGGGAGAATCTACAGGGATTATGAAACACATCACCACACTTTTTAATATTTATTTAAAATCCAATTCCATGCCAAAGCTGACAAATATGCATTCAATGTAACTTTTAAGACGTTAAGCTGTACCTACCTGAAGTTCCATTGGCTAATTAGCATTAGTCTGCAAGCAGCTGCCGTCTGTCAGCATGTCCCACTTAATAACATGGGCAAGCTGCTTTAGAGAACAGAGACAAACTGTTTAGAACTCATGGCCAGAAGACCTGGGTGTGAGATATGTGATTCCTATCATCTCAGGAAGGGCAGTTGAGGAGGGCCCTGGATTCTCATTAACTTACAAGGGACGAGGGTGAGATCTGTCCATTCATAGTTAAGTGTAACGTGAGACCTGAAGAAGAGAATCATTTTATTCCCAGAGCCAGCTAAGTGCAGCCCATTTTGAGGGGGCAGCTAATCCCAGAAACAGTTTGGTATCACTAAGATGGAGAGAACAATTAATTTCCTTAGGCACACCCCTGACTGCAACACAAGACAGATCTAAAGACAGAAGGGTTATGCCATGCAGGATTTCAATTAGACTAATGCATTGTGCGATAGCCTGCAGTAAGGCAAGGAAGGGGTAGCCCATTGAAACCTTGAGCCCAATAGTTAATAAAATCCAGTAGTCACCCCTTCCCGCTGGATAGTGAATCCTAAACAAGTGGCACCCAATCCCCTCCAGAACACTTTCCGAATGTGTGGAAGAATTACAATGAGACTGGACCTGCTGTCTTTGACCTGTGTGGACATTTCAGGGGCTGGACCTGCTTCCAAGGGTCCAATGGCTTGCCTTATATATGGCCTCATTGGTGGCTGCCTGAAGACAAGACTCTCCAAGAGGCCTTTTTCCTGGAATAACCTGCTGACCAGTTGCAACTGGACCTGATTGGACCCAGCAGGTGGTCTCTGCCAGAGTGGGTTCTGGTGCTAGCACCTAATTGCAGATTCTTCCTTATGAACCTCAGGTTTTCATTCTTGATGAATTTGAACAGTCAGTTTCAGATGGAATGACTGTGTGTACATGTTCTGCAGCAGTGACAATGGGCCTGATGTATCAAAGGGTTTTCATGATTATGTTTCTATGGTGAATTCCAATGATATAAAAGGGCCATTGTTCCTCTAGTTTTCGTAGGACTTTTCCTTCTCTGATGCACGTCTCTTGGTATTTCAGGCATGGATTTTGCTCAGCACATGGTTGGGATTGTGAGATCGCTTTTCCATTTGATTATGGAAGCTAGATTTCAAATTCTGAAATTTTGGGCTGAGACTGTCCCATTGGCTTCGTAGGTGATATCAAGGTCTGTTTTATATAGGGTGCTAAAATAAGCAAGCAGACAGCCATCAATGTAATGAATCAAATTCACGTTTAAATCAAAGATACACTCAATCCAGGTTTCCTTATCCACAGGGTTATATTTTTTATTTTTTTTACCTTGCCCATTATTTCCCTGTTAGGTCCAGAGCCTCTCAGTTTCCCCTTATCTAGAGAGGGCATGACCAAGGTTTACCTCCATTCTTGGTCTCGACAAGCCACTTCTCTAATTGCTTTCCTACATTATTTTAATAAATTGTTTAACAGTGAACTCTCTATAAACAGAATCTCTTTTAAATACTTCTCTTATGCTCATTTTATAATATTGCTCTAGCCGGTCATCTTGGGAAGCGCATCTTCTTCTATAGCGAGACTCCATGTCTAGGGCAATTATTTGCACAAACCCTTATTGCATCCTTTTTTTCCTAATTGCCGATTCTTTTCCCTGGAACGTGTGTAATATATGTTATTACTAAGTCATGGATCAATTTTTCAGTATGTTGTCTTAATTGTGATGACCATAAAATTCAGTCTGTCCAACAGTAAGGAAAGCTTTGGACTCCAGAAGGTTAACATACTATTCCCACTCCAGTCTCTGCAACAGTCAGGAAAGCATTGGACTTCAGAGGGGTAAAATATACTGTATCCACTCCAGTCCCGACAACAATAGGAAAAGCACTTTACTTCAAACACATATCATATGTAAAACGTAACCCAACTAATGTAAAAAAAAACTCTTAATATAAGCTTTATTAATTAACCTCCCAAAATTATATATATCAAAAACCAATTAACAAAATGATTAATCAATTTAAGAATTAACTATCAATGTAAAATAAATTGGCCAATATTTTACCCCCACAAACCTAAGAGCTCCCACTTACAATATAACTAAAATAAATACATGTAACACAATAAAAAAAGTATTAACTAATTAAATATTATTTAATACATTTGAATAATTCATTTTTAGTTAATTAATCAATTGAGTATTAATTATTTAATATGTATATATTTATTTAGAATTTCTTAATTAACAATTCACTTCCCGGCCTATAACCCTACAAACCCTCCAACCCGCACCTAACAAGTCACTTCAAAAATATAACAGAATTAAGAATCAATTAAATATTTATTAATAAATGGCTAATCAATTATTACTTAATTAACATCCCACCCTATGCCCTTACAAACCCAGCAAACTGTATCTAGCAAATAATTATGACTATTACTTAATGTTTATAACTAATAATCAATTATGTTATGTTATGTTATGTTACGACTATTTATTGTGCGCACAGATACTCCAGCCAAGGAGCGTCCTGGCGCAGAGACAAGGTAGCACGTAACACAACCACAGGCTAAAAACAGATACAAAAAGACAGCTAAAACAAGAAGGTTTTTATAGCCCTCCGAAAGGTCAGAAGGTCCTCCAGCACGCGGATTTCAACAGGCAAGGAGTTCCATGCTGACGCAGCCATTACCCTAAACGAGCGGCCTCCCATGCGGCTAAGCCTAAATCTGGGAACCACCGCGAGGGCCAGACCCTGAGAGCGAAGGCTACGGGCAGGGACATAGAAAGACAGACAACTCGACAGGATTTCCGGGCCTGTACCACGCAAGATTTTAAAAGCAAGGCACAATACCTTGAAGAGGATGCGCTTCCTAACCGGAAGCCAGTGTAGGGAGCGAAGGACACCTGTAACTGAGCAGAATCTGGGCAAGCCAACGATCGCCCTCGCCGCAGCATTCTGAACCCGTTGTAAGCGGGTTAGTTCAGCCTGGTTAGCCCCGGCCAGGAGAGAGCTGGCGTAATCCAGGCGGGAGATGATGGTAGCCTGGATCACCAGCTGCCTGGTCGGGGCGTCAAAGAACTTGAGAACAGGTCTCAAGCCCCTCAGGAGACCAAAACAACAGGCCGCGGTTCTTTTAGTATGGCCTACAAAGGAGAGGCCCGCATCCAGCCATACCCCCAGATTTTTCACTTCCGATACCGGGATCGGAGTAGGTCCCAACTCTGAGGGCCACCAGTGGTCACCCCACAGCTCCACTCCCTTCCCGACGACCATCACCTCTGTTTTAGTGGCGTTTAGCTGAAGGCAGTTGCCTGTCAGCCAACTAGCCACCGCCTTCAGTCCGGACTGAAACCTGGGGGCCTCAATCTCCGCATCCCCACTGAGAGTAACCGCCAGCTGAGTGTCGTCAGCATATGAGACCAAAGTAAGGCCCCACTGCCTAGCGACATCCGCCAGCGGTCTCACGTAAAGATTAAACAACGTGGGACTCAGCGAGGACCCTTGCGGAACCCCCATGGCCAGTGGTTGGTAGTTGGACTTGAAGGGAGGGATGGCAACACAGAAGGAGCGGTCATAATTAGTAATTAGTAATGAATTAATAAATAATGATTATACTTCAATAAATTCCCACACTACACACCTACAAGCCTAGCACCCACTACGATATTATAAATTACTATTATAATTAAATTAAATATTTTAAAATCACTTAACATTATAAACTATATTTAGAAATATTAGCAATTATTAAAACAATAATAAACCTATAAAATTCACATATAAACTAACACACATAAAGATAAATAAAAAACAATATTTTCTGCAACTATATTACTGAAATCATATTTTTAACATTGCCCAAAATTTTGCAATTATTTTTATTGGAGAACTAGCCCAAAATGCCTATAGGAAGGGTCAGGCTTGCTCACTAACCTTCTTTGATTGACAACATGTGAGGTTGGCTGGCATAGTTTTTTTGGGCGGGGATGCGTTTCACACTCAGTTTAGTCTTGGCCATTGCCTGTCTTCCTTAGTAAGTCAGTCCTAGGGCAGCCCTAGACCTTTGACACACTGGGAGATTGTGTGTGCCAGGCTTAATTGCATATTGTCCTACAGCAAAGTCAATAGTGTGGTATCAGATACCGCGTCTGTATGTTTTCCATGTGGCTCCTCCATCCATCACAGCTACTGTTCTCGAGAACCATATTTTGTTTATAAGGTCCAACTTGAGCCACTCACTGCTTCAGTTTCCCTTGTTATAGCTATTATAATGAGAATTCTAGCTACTCTCACCACCACCTGAGGTTGCTATGAGTGTGTTGAATGTTACTCCTTTTAAGAATGATTGTCCTTGGCTCAGTGGGATGGACACTACATCTCCTTCACTGTACCTTGTGTATGTGAGGGGACATAGTTTTGACTGCTGGTGCTATTCTGTACTTGTTCACTTTTTGCCAGAAAACCTTCACCACTCTTTCATATGTTGTTAAAACTGTTTAAGGAGTCACTTCTCAATCGGGATACTGGGCTCAAATTGCAACAGTCAGAGCTTTAAAGCAGTTTTATGTGATTTCATAGAAAAGTGATTTAATTGAATACCACCAACTAGAAATCATATCACCTAAACCATTTAATGAAAATGGCAGTTCCCATTTATTACAAACCAATTAATAGAATATGTTTTTTTTCTATAGTGTTTTACATGCCTACTTATTAACATATAAATGCCATTTCATTTGAAAATGAGTTGAATAAATATGCACTGTTTCAATATTTTTTAACAATAAATTACATGCATTCATATTCTTAACTATTTTAAATAATGTAATTAAATGTAACATTATTTCCTATTGGTTTTTATTTTTACCTCCATTAATTTCTATTGAAAGGTGTTCCAGTATGAGTAGTTGTCCATGTATGGTGTTGTACTTACTAATTGTTTTTAGTAGTAAGTTGCACTCGCATTTTGTGAATAAGCAAATAGTTTTAAATGTACGCAAGTGTAAATTGCTCAAAAATGTAAGTTATCTTTAACTTTTGATTACTTGTACACATTTGAGTACGTTTATTGCTACAATAAATTCAAAACATGGGGCCTAATTACAATGTTGGGTGGAAAGCATCCAACCAGCTTTCTGCCCACCATCGTTGGCTTAGAATGACGGCGGTTGGGTGAAACCTGGGGGAGGAATCCGGCATGGTGCTTGTGGGCTCAAGGAGCCTGTTGGTTAGTCGGAAGGCATCATAATCCCCTAATGATGGCAGAGTTAGGCTCGGCTCAGCCGTCGGGATGAGGATGGCACTCTACACTTACCCTTTCATGGCAGTCCACCAGCCATGAAAAGGCTTTCGGAAAGTGACTTTGGGGGCCGCTAGCAGGAACCCCTTCCCCCGTGGCCCTCTGTTATGGGGCCTGGGTACATCATTGGTGCCCCCCTAAACATCCCTGCACCGTGTGGCCTGCCACGCTATCATCCTACCGGTGGTTGCATCCAAATTGTGAGGTCAGAACCACCGACACATGGTCCAGTGGTTTCAGACTGCTAAGGGTTCAAGACCGCTATGGTGTTGGGTGGAAGCAAGTCCATCCAACATCGTTATTATGCCCCATGATATTAAAATTTGTATTTATAATTAACTAATAAATGTGTTCTTTCTTCTATAGTTTAACATCAAATTATATTTATTTATATGTTTAACTATTTTAAATATTTTACTATAACAGCATTATTTCCTAAGGGATTTTAGTTTAATTTCCTATCTCCCTTATTTTCTATGCAAAGGTGTTGCAGTATCAGTAGTTAGCCATATTGGGTGCTGGACTTACTACTGTTTTCACCTTCTTTACAAGTAACTCACACTTGGATTTTGTTAATAAGCAAAAAATAGTAAACTTGCCTCAAAAGTGCAAATTGCTCAAAAGTGTAAGCCGCCTTTGTAAATCAAGCCTACAGTTTATACTGTGTTATGGAGGCCTTGGGGCAACATACATACCTGTCTGACAGGTGAGAAATGGCACTTATCCTGCAATGCATTTCCTGACACAATGTGATAGGTTGGTAATAGTGTTGTTACCAGTGGCATTGAGTGACTGCCAATGTGAACATACACATTTTCGGATATGTTATTGGTAGAAGACGCACATGTACAATTGAGTTGAAATACCTGTACCTTAACAATGTGGTATGATGCCGGAGTGAGTGATACACAATTAGGTGTTTTGGTTGTTACTGTGGAAGTGGCATAGTATCCTTGTATGTTAAATGGCATAGAACTGTGAGGTTCAGCAACATGGGCAATGATACCACATGCAATGACAGATACAAAGTTGTTGGCCAATTTAACTCCACAGTCTATGACATATTTTCACATTTTACATTTTTGAAAACTAGCATATTAAACATACTGTAAATGTCATAACTATGGATATAAATAAAGTAAGAACACACTCTTGAAATTTTATGATGCATGTTTTTTTAGTGCTAACTTTGGGGTAGGTGACACTAGTGTTAGTCACGAGAAGGGAGTGTATTATATGTGGACAATTTAGTCATGAGAACTGTTCAGAAACCCACAGAATTGCAAAATGTGATATACATTATTGTCTGGACTGTACACGTCATGACATTACACAACACCATACATACAATGACATTGATAAAAAGTTAAAAGGCTCATGAGTCTTTTGTTTATCATTTCCCATGGTAGGACAGCATAAAATATGCAGAGACAAGCCAGGGTGGCTGTTCATTATTTTAGTGACAATGTATATGTCTTGTGGCAATTACCTTAAGTGTATGGTGTATGGTTGACTTTGCTCTAAAACTCACCTAACTAGGTGATACCATGTTGTGCCAGTTCTGGCAGAGCCTCTGCCACATGGGGTGTTTGGACAAAATATTGTGATGCAGAAATATCATTTTAAAGAATGATACTCTTTAAAACTATATTTCTTAGCCAGTTTTAAATCCAGTGGCACATTGAGCAAGAGACCCTCGTCTGGGCATACCCATCCCACTTGGGGCGAAGAGTGCATCGGCAACAAATGATGGACCGAATGCTGAATTAATCACCCCTAGTCAAGACATCTCTGTTAAATCCATTGTTGTTTTGTTCACTATGCCACCCCAGTTGTTTTTGCATTTCTCATTCTAAGTGGGAAGGGTATGCCCAGACGTGGGTCCAGTGCTCGATAAGCCACCAGATTAAAGCTAGGCTGGCTGATACGGGGTGTTACCATAAAATCGGTCCTAGGATGCTTGTTTCTGGTCCGGGGAGGACCTGGCTTGGCAGTTCAGGCTGGACTGTTCCCATAAGGAACAGGGTCAAGGCTCATTTGCACATGGCTGGGTCCAAACAAGAGTGGCGTAGTGAGCAAAAGAATGATGGATTTAACCCAGACCTCTTGACTGGGGCTGAATGTTTGATTCAATCAGTAACCCATCCTTCAATTTATTGCCACAGCACTTTTCACTCTAAGTGGGATGGGTAAGCCCAGATGTGGGTCCCATGCTCACTGTGCCACTTGATTCAATCTAGCCTGAGGAACAGGGTCAAGACTGGTTAGTATATGACTGGATCCATTTGGGTTGGTGTAGTGAGCAAAAGAATGATAGATTATATGTATATATAAATCATAAAACAAGACAGTTTTTTGTGAAGATACTTTGTTAGGCCATGTTCCATCTCACACACAACTCACAATATGTAAAATTATGTGTTGTGCCTATGCATCACATGCCCCAACATTTAGGGACCATTGTCACGGTCACAGCATTTGCTAACATTATCACCTATAAAATCAAAATTGTAACTGCTCAACCTTCTTCAGGAGCTGAAGTGGCAATCAGGCTGTTCTGTATCTGCAGGGCCAAAGGGTAATAGGCTTGTTGCTTTGTTGGCACGGAGTGCTATAGCACACACCCACCGCCCACTTCCCTAGCTGTGTATGAGTCTTCCATCAACTTTCTTTTGTCAGACAGTCAGCTTTAGTCCTGTACATTCACTGAGGCACTACCTCTCTAGTGATTACTGATCCCACTCTCACAATTCTGCACTCGCTGCCCAAGGCACTACTTCCTGGAGCGCAGCTGGCAATTTCCTACTGGCAATTGTTACTCCATACAATGCTCTGACAAGTACTCACAACCAGTCAGCCCAAGGTCACCAGCTGTTCAACCACTAAAGGAATGCTTCCACCCACATAGCTGGTTTCTACATGAGTGCAACAAGATCAAAAGCTGCTCCCCCTAATTAAAGAGACAAACGTTGGTAGCTAATAGAGCTATTTTAATGATGACACGTGACATAACATTATGCAACAATTTTACAATTTTGTGAATAGTTTTACTATAAAAATTTATGCTGCTCATACAAGACTTAGATATTCTTTTTTCACAGGAGTATTCCTCTTACTTCACAACAGTGCTTAATTTGTAGAAAAATAAGTTTCAGTACCTTACGCTCTGCTCAGAAGCCCATGGCCGGCACCAGTGCGTTGAGGCTATGTACTCTGGAATCTACCTCATGCTTATATAATCCTCTACCAGACACTCCCTGCCACTTTATCTCACTCTTACAAGTTCTAATTTCTTTGTGACTTTTTTGTCTTTGTCTTTCTTTCCGCTTAGTGCATTTTCCCTCTCCTGCTCTTGGGATATATCCGATGTAGAAAAATAAGTACCAGTCCCCAGAAATGAGTGTCAGTAGGCCCTCCCAGTTACCACCAGCTCAAATTACGCACTACCTTGTATGGGAACATGTGCTGCAAATTCAAGCTGCCTACTTAACAACAATAAAGTCGTTGCTAGGGTGGGAACATCAATAAGCATTCAAGAAAAGCATTGCCCCATGCTTTTGTCCATGAGCAAAGCAGTACAGTGCACTCTTTGAATTCAGGGCAATATGTAAAGCATGTCATACTTACATTACCCAATAATAACTCACTGCCATAGGACTACATTTCACCCAAATTGTGCCAAATACCCATTATAACACATAAACGCTGTAAATGGATTCAATTTATTAATGTAGAAATAATTATGGTAACAAAGGCAATCTAGTTACCTTTCACAGTGCCTGGGAGAAGGGGGCTCTGTGAACAAAGAGTTGATGGGAGGGTAAACTGTTTCTTCATGAACAGAAGCCACAATGCCAAATAAGACATCCCCTTCCTTGGTATACATCTCCACGTTCGGTAGTGAGAGTTCACAATTGTGTGATCGGCCATCAGATCCAGCAATGGATGCAGTTGCCCATAAGACCATTACAATTATCATGCATATTATTGGCATTTCCATGTTTGGAACTTCTTGGGAACCACACTGGGCCTTCTACCTAGAGATGATCTTCAAGCTAGAAAAACAAAATGGTGGGCAGTTTGTGAGGGTAAGATAGTTGCTTAGGTCTAAGAACATGCTCATGGCTATTGGTTACTGTTCTCAAACCTGACATAAAAGACATAAAAGACATCACTCAGTAAACCACACCCAACAGCCTAGTAGTGGCAATCCATTATTACTATGACACAAATTAACATACACCAGGTGCCAAAAGTGAAGATACCTACTTAGTAGTCAGCAGTATGGTAGCTGGTTGATGTTGCTATGTAGATACGCTGTACAAGGATGTTTACAAGCTACTCACCGGAAGGGCTCCCCAGTGCCGCTTCTACTCTGGTAAACCCCCACTCTGCAACCACTGACAAAGCAATTCAATGACACCCCAACATTCAATGACCTCATAGGCCTGGACAGCAGAGCAAATAATTCGTTACAAGGAATGAGGGCTTGTCTACTAGAAATCTTATCTCAAGGTAAGGCAGTTACACTTCCCTGGCTAGCCCGTGTAAAGCATTGGCTAAGTACCCTTGGGTTAGTAATCAAGTGGTATGAGCCTTGTTCCATGGACCAGACATCCAAGGGCACTTTGAAAGCTTCTTATAAGCATTGTGTTGTGTGCAGGATTCATCAGTGTCCACAGAATGGTAGTTTAACTGACAAATGTGCTGCCTCATCAGATCACAGCGGAGTAAATCCTGATGCAGCGGAGCGGGTAGGTGAGCCACGAAGCTCCGAGCGGGAGCAGAGACACTACACTGTGTGTCCAAATTACTCCGCTGTGATCTGATGAGGCAGCACATGAAAACCAAAGAGGTTTGCTGCCTTTCTCCGGGGCATTAACCCTCGGATAGAAAGAGTGGTAGGTAGTGCTGGAGCAGAGTTTTCTTTTAGAAAATTCTGGGGCTTTTGAAGCTCTGGCATGTCTATGCGTTTTATTAATTTATTAATATTTAACAATTAATTATTTGTCTTGTGCAAGTGTGTTTTACTAATCAACCTGTTTGTCCTAACACAAGAGAAAGTTACATGAGGGTTAGCTTATTTGTGCTGTTCTTGTATTTACAATAACGTGCAAGTTTTCATGTTTAAATGTTGCTGTGTGCTATTTATTTTAAGCACAAAACGCTGTCTGAATTAATGCTTTTTATGTCGCAAAGCTAGATAAATGCGTACACATAAGGGTATTAGTGGGGTTAACACTGTTTAATCATTATGCTGTAGTAACGTTGTTTTTATTTCTTTTAATTGAGATGGTTTATTGTGGCCTATGGAGGCCTAATCCATGATGGCTAATTTTGAGAGCCTGGCCTCGGGTGAATATGTGAAAGACGTGACAAGAGAGACCCCTGCTGGAAAAAGGTCGAAGACAACTGACCATGGTCCTTCTATGAAATTTTCCATGAGGACGGCAGCAGCTTTGGGTGTTCTCCAAGAAAAGTGAAAGTGTCCTTGGCCATCTCGAAAGACAAAGGAGCCTTAGAGGGAAACTCTGAACTGTGGCTCGATGGCCGAGGAGAAACCGGATTAAATGTGTTACATGTTTTATTTTCTTGGTTCCTGTTCCGTAGTTCACGTCTTGTGACTTTTCCTGAGCGGAGATTTACAGATGTAGCAATGTTACATTTCTTCCTTCTCGTTCTGCTCAGTGATACAGTTTATTCAGCCAACTTTATGTGTGTTTCTATTGTATTTTTCACTATAAAAATTGTTAGTTTAGGGAGGGCTCTCCCCACTCTTTTGGCCACCTTCGCGCGTTGCTGAGGTTCGATGCTGAGGACTCTGTCTTGACAGACTTTACCGAGAGACTGGTCCTGACCCGTTCTGACACTTAGTTAGAATAGGTAACTATGAGAAATGATTTATTCTGATTGATTTTACATTGACTAATTTTAGATAAAGCAATATAACTTTTAAACATGGTGTTGAATATTCTTTCTTGTCAATTATTGAGTACATTTTGATTATTGTTGTATAGATTGTATAGAGTATGATTAAGGATAACCACTATAATTAGGTCCTATCGTCCTAGATATAGATGCAGGGTTTTCTTCCCACAGGTCTTATGCTGGTAGAGTATTTGAGCGTATGTTAGTGAAATGGGCCCTAGCGTATGATGAATGTATGTGCGTGTAACTGTGAAATTACTCTATCCGTGGTAGTGGGTTTATTTTAGGTACCCTGATCCCTGTAGTGGGTTTATTTAAGGTACCCTGATCTCTATCAATTTCTCTGGTAGCAGAGGATGGTTGTAGATGGTTGTCGTGATCTGATAAGATAAGATTGCTTGTATATTGGCTTATTGATTATTGATTTATTTTGATGTTGTTGGTATATGTACTAATATTAAATGTTGGAGTCGTAATGTTGAGTTATATGTAGTGCTTCTGGAATTTGGAAGCTGGTAGCAGTTCCGTAGTAGAGCAGAGGAAGGTGTATATGCTGCTCTCGGGAAAGACGGGATTGTAAGGAATTACGTGTGACAATTGAAGTTGCGCGTTCACATTGTCTGGGTTCGGAATCAGTGACATCGTCATATGTTACTATTAGATATTTCTGGTATATAAGGAGTGTGTATGATAGTGAAGGTTATCTGTGAAACTCTGGTCTTAAGTCCCAGGGATCCGTAAGGATTGCCGTTAAAGCTTATCGCGGGAGGAGTAATAGGTATTCTCTGAGCTTGTTTGAGGAACTGGGCAGAGGTAAGCTGCTTAGTTGTTGAGTTATAATTCTGTACAGGGACAGATTGTGCTGTTCTCGAGAAGCAGGATTCTGTGTGCATGTACTATATTTTTCTCGTGTGAATGTGCGTGAATGCATATACATTTATTGACTGTAAGACTCGTTGGATAAGTCCTAGAGGAAACAGTTATGCGATGTATGAAAGTTGTTGATTCTTGAGAAATAGACTCTCTTTTACTATTCTGTGGTTAGCGAAGCAGACAATGGAGATGTTTTTATGTTGTAACTAATAGATTTTGTAGAAATTTTGACACACGAAGTCTACTGAGAGTTTTTGTAAAGGAGGGGTAGACGAGTGACAGAGACAGGAGACAGAGACTGCAGTGACTGTTGACGTCAGAAGGTCCGCGCACTGATTGGATAGTGAATCAGAATAGGGTTCGCGCTAGGATTGGTGCGTTAGTGTGAGTCGCGCAGGGATTGGAAGAGCTGATTAGTGACGTAGACGCTCCAGGATTGGTGCGTTAGTGTGAGTCGCGCTGCTATTGGTTGAGAAACTTGTATTGTATATTTATAATACGGAGAGAGTAGAGAGTTTAGTAAGCGCTAAAATGTATTATCAAGAGGAGAAAAAGAAGAAAACCTTTTTTGGAAAAGTTAAAAAGTGGTTTAGCAAGGATAAAGAGGTTAAAACGAGAGAGGGTGAGTTGTTACCTCCAGCGAAAACACCTGCATCCTTCATGGCTGCGAAATATGGATTACATACCTGTATATGGTTGCAGAATTGGGTTAAGTATACTAAAGAAGATGGTGTTCTAGCATTTCCAGAACATGGTTCATTTAATTTGGCCGTGTTGAGAAATTTACGGGAAAAGATGTTATGCTTAGACCCGAAGCCGAGACCTACGCAGTTCGAGGCTTTAGTGGAATGGGAAGAGGAAGTTCATGACCGAGAAAAGCAAAGGTCTGGAGGGTATTACAGGTACATGTTTGGGAGGAGACATGATCGTGAAACACATCATGATCGAATGAAAAGATGGCGAGATGCTGGTATGACAGAGGGATTATATCCAATGAGAACAGTTGAAGCTTCTGCTCCTTCGACAGAAAGAGTTTCTGAGTCAGATATGAGAAGATATGGAGAGTATGAGGATGAGGTCTTAAATGACATGATTTACAAGAGACCACCTCCATATAGACCAGAACCAGATGAGAGTACACCAGTTGTTTCTCCGATAAGAGATACAGTTGAGAAAGAAAAAATGACACCTGAATCAAGAGGTAGTAGTTCTTTCAGGGAGAGAGAGAATCGAGGTAGTGAGGAAAATGCTAGAAAATTAGCAAAGACGACAACAGAACTGACTGAGAAAATTAGGGAGTTAACGAAGAATCTGGAAGCTGTTACGGTGCCTGTAACTATAGGTCCAGTTATGCCTGTGTTTGATAAACAAAGAGCAGGTGAAAAAGGACTGGTAATTCCATATATTGCAAATGAATCGACAAATTCAGTTGGTCCTTCAGGAGATTCAGATAAAAGAACAGGGAGAAGTGACCTGAGACAAACCAGACATGACACATGTAGTGAACTATTGGATGTTAGTGAACCTAGTTGTTCAGGGATGCCGATTTTAGAACCACAGAAAAAAGTGGTTCCAGTGAGAAAAACTGCTGAAATAACAGTTGATGATTTGAATGATTGGATGAAGGTTCTTCAGAAAAAGGACAAGGATTCACAAGTTATTGATGTGGTTAAGTTACGTATAGAATTAGAAGAGCTTGTGACAGGAACAGTTCCAACAGAAATCCTGAAGAGTCATCATGATGGTGAGCTAATGTTCATGTGCAAGAGCATAACATGGAGAGCAAGAAATACACATGATAGACTAAGAGCAATAGCAAATGAGCAAGGAGTTGATATTGATAGAGTAAAGGCTTTGCAGAAAACGTACAGGATGGATTTCACTGAGAAAGACATTGAGAATTTGAATACTTCTGGTAGAACAGGACAGATTAAAGAAATGGTGGCATTATTGCGAAGATGGGGTGATGTTGAAAAGTGGAAGGATAGGTGGTATAAGAAAAGAGAGGAATCTGAGGATAGAACAACTTATTCAGCATTTCCAGTGAGAGAAAAAGAGAAACCGGTGGAGAATTATCCCATGAGAGAAATACCTGGAGGAGGATATGTACATGTTCCATGGACCAGACAGGATATTTTATCATTTACGAATGATTTCCCTCGATTGAGAGAAAAGCCCGTCGAGTGGTATAGGCAGGTAGATAGGTTTGTGAAATTGTCAAAAGTGCTGTGGGTTGACCTGAATAGTCTGTTTGATATAATTGTTCCAGCAGACTTGTGGACTGAGTGTAAAATAGTTGTGAGTTCGCCTACTGAGGAATATCCAAGAGATTCAAGAACAGGGGCACCAGATCCAGAAGTGATGAGGAAGTATGATCAGGTGATGGTATACCTGAAGAGTAAAGTTCCTCCAAAAGAG
Source organism: Triturus cristatus (assembly GCF_964204655.1). Taxonomy (NCBI): domain Eukaryota; kingdom Metazoa; phylum Chordata; class Amphibia; order Caudata; family Salamandridae; genus Triturus; species Triturus cristatus. The sequence continues at coordinate 1,170,335,910 of NC_140593.1, forward strand.
ACAGACTGGGTTAAAATAGATCGAACACAACAGGAAGCAAAAGAATCAGTTCATGCTTTTTACGAAAGGCTGATACTGGCTTTTAAACAATTCAGTGGAGATGAACACCTGGGTGACAAAGATTTGAGTCATTTTGTATACAGATTTGTATATGGTCTTAGACCTGAAATTGGTGAGAGAATTCGTGAACACACAGTGGATTGGCAGAGTAAAAAAGTAGATGAGATTCTGAGACATGCAAAATACTTTAGTGATGAAATTGAAGCAAAACAAAGAAAGCTGAAAGAGAAAGCAATGTGGGCACAAGTGAAAGTTGCGGAAAGACAGGAAGCACAGTTGGTGGAACAGGCAAATAATGCAGGAAATAATGGAGGAAATAGACCGAGATTTGCAGGAAAAGGAAGGGGAAGTCTTGAGGAAGCCAAAAAGAAGTTCCCTTGTCACAACTGTGGCCAGCTGGGACATTGGAGATCTGAATGTCCTAATCCACCATTAAATGAGGGTAAATCCTTAAATCAACAGGTGCAGAATGATGGGAATAACCAGCAGCAACAACAGCAGAAAGTTGTGAGACAGCAGAGTCAAGAGCCAAAACCGCCCTTACCGCAGAATAGAGGGGTACAAAAGTACAATCAGGACTCAGGATTCTTCAATGATGAGCAGGTAAACAAACCGAGACGTACTAACAAAGTACAGCAGTACTTGTTAAAAAGTGAAGGGAGTGAGTCTGAGGGTGATTATTGACGGTGCCGAGGAGAGGAAGAAGAGTGCATACTTGGTGCAACTCTAGAAATAGACCAGGCAGGACCATTTGTGGATGGGAAAATAAATGAGGAGGGTGTTACTTTTTTGGTAGACACAGGTGCGACAAGATCAACTGTCAGGTCAACAGATGTTAGAAATCTTCCTCTCTCGGATGAAGTAATCCAAGTAGTTGGTGTAGCCAATACACAAATCAGAACACGTCTTACTGAACCAGTAAGGGTACAGATAGGGAAATTTTCAGACATGCATAGATTTATTGTCTGTGACACGAGTCCAGTGAACTTGTTAGGTAGGGACTTATTGTGTAAAATGAATTGCACAATTTTTTGTACACCAGATGGAATAGCTTTTGAGACACCAGATGATGATGTTTTCTACCGAATGACTCTAGAAAATAGAGAAAATGAGTTAATTGGTGCATTTCCAGTGTTTAATCCGGAGGATTTGCCTCAAGTGCTGAGAGACACAGTGAAAAGAGCAGTTTGGGATTTTACAGTAGAGGATGTGGGATTGATGAATAATGTAGATCCAGTGAAAATTGCAGTGAAAGAGGGAATTACATATCCTAACATTCCTCAGTACAAAATGACACCAGAAATAATTGAAGGGATAACTCCTATAATTGAGAAAATGATTCAGCAGGGAGTTCTGAGAGAACTACTGAGTAGTCCGTGTAATTCACCAATAATGGGACTGAAAAAGCCCAATGGCAAATTTAGGATTGTACAAGACCTGAGAAAAGTTAATCAAATTGTGGTGGCATGTTGTCCCATTGTGCCAAATCCATCAGTGATTCTGTATCAAATTCCACATGATGCTGAGTGGTATACAGTGATTGATTTGTGTCATGCGTTCTTTTCAATTCCATTGCATCATGACAGCCAGCCGATTTTTGCATTTAGGTTTGGCCAGCGTATTTTAGCATGGTGTCGTATCCCACAGGGGTATACGGAGAGTCCTTCGATATTCAATCAGTTATTGAAAAAATCGTTGGAAAGTCTGATCATGCCTGAGAGCTCAGTGCTAGTACAATATATTGATGACCTACTTGTGGCATCAAAGACACGTGAAGCTTGTGAAGTGGATACCATAGCTTTACTGAATCATCTGGCAGATGGAGGGTTAAAGGTATCTCCAGCCAAATTGCAATTTTGCAAGAAAGAAGTGCATTATCTTGGACATAATATTGAAAAAGGTCTGAGAAAAGTGACTACTGACAGGATCAGAATAATCAGAGAAATGAAAGCTCCGAAAACCCAGAGAGAAGTGAGAATGTTCCTGGGTATGGTGGGATATTGTCGTCAGTGGATAATTAATTTTTCCCTGATAGCAAAGCCATTGATTAAATTGACAAAAAGTGAAATGACAGATCCGTTAGATCTGGATGCAGAACAATTGGCAGCATTTGAAGAGCTCAAAACTAAAATGTGTGAGGCCCCAGCTTTGGGTATGCCTGACTACGAAAAAGAATTTGAATTGTACTGCAGTGAGAGAAATGGATGTGCACTTTCAGTGTTAATCCAGAAACATGGGCAATTGAGAAGGCCTATTGCATACTTTTCATCGACACTTGACACTGTAGCCGTGGGGTTACCAGGTTGTCTGAAAGCTGTAGCTGCGACATGCAGAAGCCTGGAACAGAGTGAGGGGATCATAATGGGGTATCCTCTAAGGGTATTCGTACCTCACAATGTGGCAATTCTTTTGACAAGAAGCAGAACTCAGCATATGTCACATAGTCGGCTGACTAAGTACGAAAAAGTGATTCTGGGAGCATCAAATGTGACTCTTGAGAGATGTGTGAATGTGAATCCAGCGACACTCTTGCCGGATATTGAAAATGTGGGTATAAAGATGGAAGATGATCATGATTGTTTGGATGTGCTTGAGTACTGTACAAAACCGAGACCAGACATAAGGGATCTTCCCTTACCTGAGAATGACCATGTGTAGTTTGTGGATGGATCATGCCTGAGAAATGATAATGGTGTGTTATGTGCAGCATATGCAGTGTGCAAAGTTTCAGAGGTTATGGAAGCATCACCATTGAAAGGAGTGAAATCTGCGCAAGTTGCTGAATTAGTGGCATTGACAAAAGCTTGTGAGATTGGGAAAGATTTGAGAACAACTGTGTTGACTGATAGTCAATATGGATTTGGAGTGGTGCATGACTTTGGCCAACTGTGGCTACAAAGAGGTTTCTTGACATCGGGTGGAACTCCGATAAAGAATGCTGAGTTGATTGGAAAATTGCTTGAGGCGATACAGCTGCCTAAGGAGTTAGCGGTTGTAAAATGTGCCGCACATGGTTCAGGGGACGATTTTATCACTGTTGGTAACAGGTATGCCAACGATGTGGCGCAGTATTGCGCCAAAACAAACCAATCAATTAACAGGGATAGGATGGAAGAAATGTCTTTCCTTTCTGTGATGTTTACTAATGTCCTAGAAACGTGGGATGAAGTAAAGCACTTACAAGATGAGGCAGGAGAGGAAGAGAAACAAGATTGGGTTAAGGCAGGATGTGCTCCAAGGGAAACAGACCATGTTTGGGTCTACAGAGATGGCAGACCAGTAATGCCAAACTCAATTTTGTCGTCAATGGCAAGGATGTATCATGGCCAGGGACATCTGGGGAGGGACGCGATGGTAAGGTCCTTTAAACAAACCTGGTACAATGCAAAGTTTAGGACAATTGCGGAGAGCATCTGTCAAAGGTGTTTAATTTGTCAGCAATTTAACACAGGGAAAAAGACAGTGGTGAGTCTAGGGACAATTGGCAGAGAAGGAGGTCCTTTTACAAGAATGCAAATTGATTTCATTGAGATGCCCCAAGTGAACAGACTGAGGTATGTTCTAGTGGTAGTCTGTTTGTTTTCAAGGTGGGTGGAAGCTTACCCGACTAGAAGAAATGATGGATTAACAGTGGCAAAATTACTGTTGAGGGAATTGATTCCTAGGTACGGGTTTCCAGTTACAGTTGAGTCTGACAGAGGTAGACACTTTCAAAATGAACTCATTGGTTTAATTTGTGAAGCATTGAAAATACAGCAGAAGTTACATTGTGCATACCGACCAGAGGCTTCTGGTGTGGTTGAGCAGATTAATGGCACAATCAAGAATAGAATTGGAAAGATGTGTTTAGCCACTGGCATGAAATGGCCAGATGTGTTACCTCTTGTCCTGATGACAATGAGATCTACTCCAGATAGAACTACTGGTTTGAGCCCGTATGAAATAATCATGGGACATGCTATGCGCCATGCATTCGTGCCTGTGAATAAGTTGGTGTCAATAACTGATGACATGATTTTGGATTACTGTAAAGGCCTGGCTGACGCAGTTCATTCTGTGTTTCACCAGATTGGAGAAGAAGCTACCACACTTGAGAAGAAGCAAGCCCATGATCTGAGTCCAGGTGACTGGGTGAGGATTAAGGTGCACAGAAGAAGAAATTGCTTGATTCCAAGGTGGGGAAGGCCAAGACAAGTTATTCTGACTACAACGACTGCAGTAAAGTGTGCTGGAGTGAAGCACTGGGTACATGCAAGTCATACTCTGAGAGTTCCAAGCCCGAGAGAGGGAACTGGTGAAGAGTATTATGAAGAGTCAGATTCCAGTGATGGTGAAGATCCTGAAGATACGGAATCAGTGAGAAAAGAAGCAGAGAGAGCTTCAAGAGATTCACTGCGAGTATCAGAGGGAAAATCAAATTCTGTTACGGAGCCTGAAGTTTCGAGTAGCAGTGGAGAAAAAAGAAAAGAAAAGAGAAATCACACAGAGACTACTCCTGAATCAGAAGAGGAGGAGATTGAAGAACCACTTGAGATTATTCTTGAAGAAACAGGGTCAGAAGAAGATAGAGAGGGACAGATTGCGGAAGACCCCCGAGGAGGTGTAGGGAACATTGATGAGGAGCTAGGTGAAGGGACAAGTAGACAGCAAGAAGATTGCGTGTCGGAGACCCGAGGAGGGACAGAAGTAGGGAAGTCTCAAACAGTGGTGAAAAAATCTGTAGAGAAAAGAAAAGCTACTGGGAAACGGAAACAAGAGGCACTTGAAACAGATGATGAAGATGAACAAACAGAAGGTCGAGTTCTGAGAAAGAGAACTTCGATTGGAGAGAAGAGTGTTAAAGAATTGAGGCCGAAAAGGGTTGTGAAAGGAGATCGTTGGCCTAACAACCGAGTGAAAAGGGTGAGATACAGAGTAATAAGAGCGAATTCATCAAAAGCTGAACAAGTGAATGAAGTATCAAGCCAAACTTCGAGAGCTGAAGAAAAAGAATCAAAGAAATCAAAAGAACCAGTAGAAATAAGAAGAGTTAAAGGACCCAACCAAAAGTACAGATCACCGGAATGGTCTTATGTGACACTGTCTGAAGAAGGACAAGAAGAAACAGTGACTCGAGATAATCCGGAAGTGGTCTTGAGAAAAGTGGTTGAGGAAAATACTGGTGAAATTCTGAAAGTACTCTTGACTGACATTGGAGAAGAGTCGAGTACTGAGGATTCCGACGTTGGAGATCTGATACAATTTGATGTTGAAGAAATTGAGGTGAAGAATGACAAGTATCCAAACTGAGTGAAAGAAGGATTCACTTGGATCAAGTGAACGAAGAGATCATTTGGATAGACTGAAAGCTGAAGAATTGTTGGAGAATTGAAGAAGTTCGAACAGTAGTGGAGTAGTAGAGGCTAAACTAAAACTAAAATGGCTAACATAGAGGAAAATAGAAATAGATGTGCCTTTTTTAAGAGGTGGTGCAGAATGTGCTGCTGTTGTACTGGATTATTAATGCTTCTATGGGGTGTTTTAATTTTATTAGTAACTTTTAAGGTTGAATTTGGAATGGACACAGAAAACATGACTAATATAGAAAAGAATTCACAAAAAGTAGTTCCAATTAGAAGTAGTAGTTACATACACAAAGATAGGTCAATTAATAATTTTTCTAGTAATGTTTTTTCTAAACTGTTATATGAATATGTGAAGACAATGGAAGTAAGGGATTGCTATGTCTGCATGCAATTACCTGCATCCGTTTCAGAGGATGTTACTTATCACCATTTGCCAGCTACATATGGTATTTCTTGTAGTATTTTAAGTAGTGTTTTTTATTTGTTAGGGAAAATAGATTATAAGATGTCTAACAGAGATAGTATTTTTGGGCACTTGCCAATGAATAAGGAGCTGAATCCAGCTAAAGAAGCTAACACTTCTGGTGAGATTTTTATTGAAGAAAAAGGACTAACATTAGATTACATTTTTAAGAATAATTTAACTTGCAGTTTGAAAGGAGAGGAGAAAGCTTTTCTGGATATGGTTGAGGAAAGGAGAGTGAACATGCATGAAAAAGAGGGAAAATATGAAGTGAGTGAGACAATTTGGGACATTGAGATGGGAAAAGAGTTAAGGAATGGGGCTAGTCCAACTTTGGCTCTAGATGCACCGCAGAAGGGTAAACTATGCATTACCAGAAGGAAATCTCAATATGATACATATTTTGTGGGAACTAGTGAGTGTCATGATACATACTTCATTGCGACAGGTTGGGGTTTCAGAGGTGGAGAAGATACGATTTTTCCAGGAGTGTACTATGTTTGTGGGAACAAGGCTTATTACAAGTTGCCTGACCATTGGTATGGCACATGTTATGTGGGCCTGGTTTTTCCTAAGATTTTTCATACAGATAAAGTAAAAGATGTAGAAGACATTAACTTATTAACACGTTTTAAGAGAGAAACTTGGTCTGAAATTGTGGGTGATATTTTTGGGGTTTTGATTTCAGCAGTGGGAATTTCTTTGAATGCTTATGGAATTCGGAAACTGTCCACAGTGGTTGATCGCTTATCGACAAATACCGCAGGAGGGTTTCTTTTGGTGAATACGGAATTAAGTGCCGTACGTGCCATGTCTATGCAAAATCGACTTGCCCTTGATATTCTTTTGGCTAAGGAGGGTGGAGTTTGTGGAATTTTGAAAGTTCAACATTGTTGCACTTACATTCCTGACGAAAGTAAAGACCTGAAGGTCTATATCAAAAATATTACTGATTTGCATGAAGAATTAGTACCACTTGAGACTGGGAGTTTATGGACTAAACTAGCTAATAAAATGATAGCTGTTAAGGATTTTATTGCAAAAATAGGTAGTACTATTATAGGTAGAATATTGTTTCCTTTGTCTTGTATAATTGTTGCTTTACTGATACTAAGATTGGTGTGTGTGTGTTGTAAAAACAGGAGAGGGAAAGAGAAATTGAAAAATGAAAAGAAAAACAAGAATTCGAAAATTTCAAAAAGAGAACCAGAAGAGATTGAACTAGAAGAATTGAGGGAGAGTGTTTATTTAGAGACAAAGAGAGATGATGAAAGAGTGACTGGTGTTTAATGTTGTCTAAAGGGAAGAGACATTTCTGATTTCCTAAAATGGGACTACATTTTCACTAATTTTTTTTTGGGGTTATTTGGTGATAAAATCACCAAAGGGGGGATTGCTGGAGCAGAGTTTTCTTTTAGAAAATTCTGGGGCTTTTGAAGCTCTGGCATGTCTATGCGTTTTATTAATTTATTAATATTTAACAATTAATTATTTGTCTTGTGCAAGTGTGTTTTACTAATCAACCTGTTTGTCCTAACACAAGAGAAAGTTACATGAGGGTTAGCTTATTTGTGCTGTTCTTGTATTTACAATAACGTGCAAGTTTTCATGTTTAAATGTTGCTGTGTGCTATTTATTTTAAGCACAAAACGCTGTCTGAATTAATGCTTTTTATGTCGCAAAGCTAGATAAATGCGTACACATAAGGGTATTAGTGGGGTTAACACTGTTTAATCATTATGCTGTAGTAACGTTGTTTTTATTTCTTTTAATTGAGATGGTTTATTGTCGCCTATGGAGGCCTAATCCATGATGGCTAATTTTGAGAGCCTGGCCTCGGGTGAATATGTGAAAGACGTGACAAGAGAGACCCATGCTGGAAAAAGGTCGAAGACAACTGACCATGGTCCTTCTATGAAATTTTCCATGAGGACGGCAGCAGCTTTGGGTGTTCTCCAAGAAAAGTGAAAGTGTCCTTGGCCATCTCGAAAGACAAAGGAGCCTTAGAGGGAAACTCTGAACTGTGGCTCGATGGCCGAGGAGAAACCGGATTAAATGTGTTACATGTTTTATTTTCTTGGTTCCTGTTCCGTAGTTCACGTCTTGTGACTTTTCCTGAGCGGAGATTTACAGATGTAGCAATGTTACATTTCTTCCTTCTCGTTCTGCTCAGTGATACAGTTTATTCAGCCAACTTTATGTGTGTTTCTATTGTATTTTTCACTATAAAAATTGTTAGTTTAGGGAGGGCTCTCCCCACTCTTTTGGCCACCTTCACGCGTTGCTGAGGTTCGATGCTGAGGACTCTGTCCTGAGAGACTTTACCGAGAGACTGGTCCTGACCCGTTCTGACACTTAGTTCGAATAGGTAACTATGAGAAAGGATTTATTCTGATTGATTTTACATTGACTAATTTTAGATAAAGCAATATAACTTTTAAACATGGTGTTGAATATTCTTTCTTGTCAATTATTGAGTACATTTTGATTATTGTTGTATAGATTGTATAGAGTATGATTAAGGATAACCACTATAATTAGGTCCTATCGTCCTAGATATAGATGCAGGGTTTTCTTCCCACAGGTCTTATGCTGGTAGAGTATTTGAGCGTATGTTAGTGAAATGGGCCCTAGCGTATGATGAATGTATGTGCGTGTAACTGTGAAATTACTCTATCCGTGGTAGTGGGTTTATTTAAGGTACCCTGATCTCTATCAGTAGCCTTGCACCACACCACCCACTGTAGATAGATTTTTAGTCACCTGGTCCTGAGGAATCGCCAACTGATCACTTCGTAACATTCTGAGGCGAGAAACATGTTGACCATCGGGGGTAGAGCACATTTTTGTCACATTAAAACAAAATAGTTGCCCCCCTCTCTTCCCTTTTTAGTCAGTTTGGGACCTTTCCAGAATAAAAATAATCACAAAGGATTCCCTTACCTGTTTTAATTCACACACCACATCTACACGCCTCTAGGCCCCTCACACCCACGGCACCTATACGTCAAGGAGCTAAGAATCTCCAAAAAAGAGCCCCTTTATGGGTGCCCGTCGAGCATTGCAGCGCCGGCTCGACGAGGAGCAGACCCATATGATGAAACATGACACCTAGCTTAGCTGGGTGTGTGAGGGTCCTAGTTCTAACAGGAGGTATCCCCCACCTCATCACTACCTTGAGTACACACTAGGTGGCCAACTTGCCACCGAGGAACTCCGTACCTTTCATTGTCTTCTGGTCAGACAAATGCCTCAGATGTCGGGCGGACTGCTAATGACGAGCTGCCAGATGGCCTTCCGCCCGACATTGTAATGAGCCCCTTAGTGTTTTGTGGGGTTATGCCCTGAAATAGTCCTATATTGACTTGACAAGGCAAAGTTACACTCACACATCTTAGCACTAATTACCCATATTTGCAGATGAACCAGCAGTGAACTTAAACAAGTAGACTTTAAAAATGTCATTCGTACACACAGACAGCATGTCTGCATGTAGATTATTGCATCTCATTGGAAAGCATTATCCGTAAGTATGAAGGATCCCTATTCCACTCAGCTATAGGGACTGTTTGGGTTCTCGCAGCTGTCAATGACTGACCAATCAAAATAAAATCCTAACATGACCTGTTTCTACAGGTCCACAGGTTTATCTGTTTCGTTACCTTCTCCATTACTCCAGCAAAAGACGCTGGCAGGATGTCATTCTCTTCCAAAACTAACAACACCAGAAGATCTATGACTTGTCAAGTCAACTTTGCATTTCAAATCTCAGGCTGCTTTATCCTTTACAAAAAAAAAAATTAATGTGACCTGGCAAAAGATTTATACAATGTTGAACTACTTTGTTGCCCAAAGGTCCTTGGTTATTTTACTGGAGACTACTTTCTGTTGCTTAGAAAACAAGATACTACAGCACATTAGGAATTAAAATAGTACTTACTGAATTATCACAGAAAAATATAAGGGTGTTAGTAGTGAAGATAATCCGCATGTCTGCAATGACTCGAACAGTTACAAGACATTTAGTATGATCAGCAGTTTTATAACATTTTTCTTTCCTAGGCATGGCTGTCACCAGAGAAATGGCTTCATAGTAATCACCTGTGCTCATCCCTTGATAGTCCACCCACCACCCCACAGCCAGTCCTCCTGCAGGTAATGACAGGTTAATACCAGCAGAAAATAGCCACCTTTCATCAACATAATCATAGCCTGTCTGCATAACAGGTAGTTATCAGGCACAGCTGTCAGTGACATCTACATTGTGATGGACATCTCTGAAAACTAGACTGTGACCAAATGAACTCACGCATAAGAACTTGTGAATGACATGTGCACCTGCGACCTTCAGATCACAGAAGCCATACCTGAGACACAGATTTGAGGAACCACTGTCCTTTGTCACTGTGTTCCATTTTCAGGTTCTGTACAGCATGTCAGTGATTGAAGAGGGAAATCTTTCAATGTGGAAGCTAGGAATCAAGGCAACCAAAGTGAAGACACTGAGACAACAGTCAGATCACAGCAATGTTGATATGTCCTGTCACTTGTTTTCCATACCCAGTTCTGCCTTGCAAGATTTGGAGATCCTGGGTAAGAAAATGACTCAAGCAAGGAGAAAGCTCTTGGTGTATTGAACAATTGCTATTTTGTTTGGCAAGATCAAACTGATACGTTTGTTATTGAAGAACAAAATACTTTGCCAAGAAGAACATTGAGCATGGCATATGTTCAGCATACTTTCAGTGTATTCAGTGTAGTCATGAAAGCAGGTGTTCAACATAAAGCATGGAGATATACTCCAGCTTGCTGAGGATCCATAGATTTAGTGGACGGTCTTCCATTGGGACAGCAATGACCTCGCTCCACTGACCTGTGAGCCTCTCACCATGTAACCCTACCATCTCACTGAAGCACTGTGTTCACTTGCATAATCAACTCAATAGTTAAATAAACTCTTTGAGACCCTGGCCTGCAACCCACTGACAACCATGTGAGAAAGTGCATTGCAAAGGTCAGAGACATGAGAGAATGTGCATCCATGACATAACAGAAAGGTGTTCTAATATATTCAAGACAGCTCAGTATTTTAAAGCAATATACATCATGGACAGCCATGGACAGTTCCTAAAACTATGCAGCCACATGAGTGGGAGTAACATAAGATGACTTAATTAGAAACTAACTATTATGACTCGTAATCTTCGTAACTGCCAGGTTGATTTATTTATAACACCCACCAGCTGTACATCTATTCCTGCTGGCTCCCTGAACATAACCGTCTCATCTCTCCAGTACATTCTTATTGATGTCATCACATTCTCAATGCTTAAAGGAGGAGTTACAACACATCTTCCCTATATAAACAATATACATAAAAATAATAAAGAGAGGAATAGAATAATATGAAAACAGGAAATTGCAACTAAATTGTTTACTTATTGATGTCATCACATTCTCAATGCTTAAAGGAGAAGTTACAACATTAACATTTGTAGAAGAAGAAAAAAAGGAACAAAATGAATAGACATTGGACCCGATTCACAAAGGTAAAGTTAGATGAAAGTCTAACTTTTGGTATTCATGCTGAAAGTCGTAAAGTTAGACTTCTGGTATTCACAAAGGGCTTTTACGAGTAGGAAATGCCCTTTGTGAATTCCTAAAGTTGTAAGTTAGACTTTCGATTAACTTTACCTTTCTGAATAGGGCCCAGTGTTCTCAAGTTAAAGGTACAAATATTACTATGGACAAGGAGAATGCGATCCAGATGTCACCTCCTACATCCCATCCTGGCCCAAATAATCAATTAATAGAGAGAAAAGCAACAGATGAAACAAATACCAATACATCCAGTCCAAAGTAGACACTTTAAAACACACTTGAAATGCAAGTTCACTTCTATCCTGATTTGCATCTGTTACTCTGCAAAACAGGGCTCTCCCAGATTGAAGGGAACTCATGTAGGCCAGATTTACAAAACTTCCACACAACGCAGCGCAGAACCAAACGTTGCTGTGCTCCATTGTGTGACAGGGAGAGAGGAGGAAAGCATCATGGCCCAGAGTTACTCAGCCTTTGTGTTGTCTTTGCATTGTGCAATGCGTTGCAAGGCAATACAACGTCTTGAGTAAGATTTACAAAGCCACGCAAGGGGTGATTTTTGCCACCTTGGGTGACTTTGTAAAGAAATGTAATGCAACAAAGCAGCTTGCAATTCCATTTGATGCAATCCAAGATTTACTGAAAGAAGTAAACCTGGGTTTACACCAAATGGTATGCCACCTCAATCATGCCTTAATGAGAAGAAATATGTTTATTTCTCCTCATTTCTTCCTCTTTCAATGTGTGATGCAGAATGTATCACAGATAGAATGAGGAAATTGCCTCTTAGAATTTGTTTTGTGCAAGAAGGAATACCACCCTGCATGAAAACAATCCTGCCCAGGAAGGAGGCATCCTTGCATCATAATGCAATGGTGCCTGCATTGGCGTTAGGCAGCCTCATGATTGCCAGCACAGATAAAGAGCTGTAGAGTGTTATTTCTTGGTAGACAGGGCACTGTTATGCTCTCTCCCATTCACGCATCGCAGGGCAGCAACTGCGGTGGGACCAAGACTTCTGAGAAATGTAGTCGAGGTCATCTGTATTGCAGTAATGGAGGCACCAGTATCCTCTTGAAACAAATGATTAAATGCAGTTGTTAGATCACGTGGCTCAGTGCTAACATAAGGGGCCTTATTGTTAATGAGGATAAGATGTTTTCATTTTTCTAAGAGAATGTGACCCCAATCCCTCTTTGGTGTGTATTCATTATAGTCATGTGTTTGTAAACTGTTGGTTAACAATTGTCTAGACTCTGTTATAATTATTTCATCAAATGAAACTGATTCCAAAGGATTTTGTCAATGAGCCCGTGTGTGTGAGTTTTTAATCTATAAACTCACCTTTGTACTTGTGTCAGTAACGTCAATGTAATGTTGGAATTTGGGGATATTTTTTCAATGATATTCCAGCACAGAGCTTTAATTGAATGACCCAAATCTAAGAAATGGGCTGTCGTCCTAGTAGTAGTGTGCTTGTACCATATATTACTGCCTTGTTCAAAGATCCTTACATTTACTTATCTGGAGGTCATCCCAATGTAAGTCAGACCACATGGGCACCTAATCATGCAAGTGACATTTGTAGAATTACAATTTGAATGCTGACGTTATGGTCTAGGTAAGCCTCGATCTACAGTGTTAGATGCTAATGTATGGTTACAAACAAAGCAGGTAACCACATGGTGATGTGTAGTTACCTGTTGTAGATTCCACAATGTGTGAGTTTCTTGTGTGATTGTCCTACATGTGACTTCTCCCCAGTGATAAAAACATTATCCTCCTTAGAAAAATCCAATTCCCGAAAATGTATATTGTAAGCACTATTGTGACCAAAACCTTGGCAAGCTGTGTTCTGATGTGGTTCATCTTTTCTGCATCAACCCATAAATAATTATTAGCTCCAAAAATCGATCAAAAATGAGAGATAGCAATAAAAGCATCCAGCAATTTTGCATCCTGAAAAAGTCAGGAAATTGAACATTTGTTCACATAGAGTTATTTACTTTAGAATTCCTCTGTGTACCTGTTTATTTAAGAGTAGTACCTTCCTCTCTGACTTTAAATATAAAACAATTATTTCATTGCTTCCTAAAGAACACATTTGTCTATTTTATTCATCCTTGTGTTACAAAATTAAGGACCAGATTATAAAAATTGGATTTGCAAGAAGTGGTTGAAAATTGTGCACTGACATTTTGCAAATCCAAAAAGATGTGTCAGCTGTTTTTCAGCTATTAATAGGTCATGTCACAAAATCACCATTTGGAGATGGATGCAATTCAACCTATCTCATCAATATTCATGAGGGAAGTTGCAAGTTGTGTAAACACAGGGCCTGATTTAGGGTTTGATGGTTTGAGTAGTGTGAACTAGTTTAGCTCTAATCCTTGCATTACTTTTAAAAGAGAGTACTGGCTTCTCTAATTTCTATTCATTTGAGTTCAATATACACCAATGTTTATTGATCATTCTGTGATCTGATTTGAGTTGTTATGCAGTTGCTTGCGGTCGTGCCCCCGGCCTTGATGGAGTGCCAGCGGATTTATTTGCTAATGATAAGGAGCGCTGGTGCCCATATATCCATCACCTTATTAATGCCATTGCCCTGGGTGCATCAGTACCAAAATCCTGGCAGGGTGCTGTAATTATCCCCGTTTTTGAGAAAGGTGATCGATCGCTCCCAGGTAACTACCGGCCTATAAGCCTTATAGATACCATCCAAAAGGTAGTGGAGCGTGTGATCGTCAATAGGCTCCTGGACTGGGCGGAAGAGACTAATGCCCTTTCAACCTTCCAGGCTGGCTTCCGACGATCCACAAGCACGGTGGATCAGGTCTTTCGTTTCACCATGATACAATGGAGGACGGTAGTGCTCGGCAAAGGAAGCCTGTATGCGGCCTTTGTCGATCTACGGGCTGCTTTTGATCTTGTCCCCCGACTAAAGCTATGGACGGTTCTTCAGAAGCAGGGCATCCCAAACGATTTATTATCTATGATAATGAGGCTTCATGAATCAAATTATGCAAGAATCCAGTGGGGTGGTTTAGGTTCGGTAACCTCAGACTTCCCAGTTGAGAGGGGCGTCCGGCAGGGATGTTCGATGGCCCCAGTTCTTTTTACACTTTATATTAATGATGTTGTAACACGTATGACTTCTGCACAAGTGGATGCTCCTTTTTTAGACGGGACTAAAATCCCCATTTTATTGTTTGCTGATGACACACTCATCCTAGCTAAAACTCCTAGCGGATTGCAGTGTGCGTTGTCCATCTTTGACCAATTTTGTAGTGAGTACGGCCTAGAGGTAAATATTGCCAAAACCAAGTTGATGACTTTCAACCCCTATCGTAGTTCTAAGACAAAAATTACCTTAAATAATCGTCCGCTGGAGGTAGTGAACAACTTTATTTATTTGGGTATGCACATATCTAATGCGAAGACCTGGCGGCACCATATCGAAATTACAACAATTAAACATAGGCAATTGGCAGGCGCAATTAGCTCAGAGCATAGAAAATCCTTCACCAAACCTGTGAAACCTGTCTTACAGGTCTATGAAGCAAAAGCTCTGGGTTCTGTACTTTATGGCGCAGAGCTGTGGGGTTTTGAAAAAATGCCTGCTCTTCAACTTTCAGAGAATAAATTTTTTAGGGCCATTACAGGTGTTCCCAAAAGTACTCCGCTGTTGCCCCTTAAGTATGATTTGGGCAGAAGAGCCATTTTAGATTTGGCGCGGCTCCGCCCAATATTGTACTGGCGCAGGCTATGGACAACACCTGCACTTTCTCACTATGCAGGGGGTTTCTTAGATATTATAAGAACCGATGTCCATCACAAAATAGGTTGGCTAAATGCGCTTAGGGCATCCTTGCTTGAGCTTGGCTTGAGCACACTTTGGGAAGATCCTGCAGGTTCAACTTTCCCTTCTAAAAGTGTGCTTAAGACCATTTATTGGGAGAGGGTTGCCCAGCGGCATTGGTGCAGCACCAGCACTGGTAATATGACTAGAGAGTTCCTAGAGGCCAAGATGTATCCCCATCTTGAACCTTACTGGGACATTATAACTAAGCCCAGAGACAGGAAGCTTCTCTTTCAATTGAGAGCTGGTGCACTCCCCCTCAGATTTTTGACATCAAAGTGGGAAGTGGGAACTAGTGCTGTCTGCCCTGCCTGTGGTACAAACAAAGAAACCATTGGTCATTTTTTGTTTTCTTGTAAAGTTTATGCTCTACCAAGGCGTATATGGCTGTCCCCGATGTGCAAAAACTTAGGAACTACCAGTAGCACTGTTGCTTTACGTATTATATGCACCAGTACATTGCCCTGGATTTCGGTTGCTCCTGCAAAATATCTAGGATGGGCATGGATGATTAGATTGAGACTGCTAGTCATTTGACTATTCTCTCGAACAGGGAGAGACTGCTAGTCTTTTGACTATTCTCCCCCTTGCTATTCTTAGCATTTTACTAATTGTAATCTGTTTTAAAAAAATTTTTTTATCAATTAATCCTTTCTGTTTTTTAATAATTAGTATCCACTGTTATTAATGCAGAATGTTTAACCCAGGGTTTTAACCATGTTTACCTGCCTGACGTTAACAAATAACACTTGTCGCTAATTGACTATAATGTCTCCCTTATGGACGTAATTCAGCCAGAATTTGTTTAAGTATGTTGCATCGAATTATACTGAATTTAATAGTTTTTTAACTCATTTAATGAAATGTCTATTGTAAATTGTACTTTGCTTTTATGAATACTATTCGAATAAAGCATACTTTGACTGACTATAGGTACAGACACAGATTATCTGTTTTGGTTCCGTCCTTTCTCTGTCTATCAATAAATAGTCTATCTAGCTGTATTTAGCCCTCTTTCTAGCTTTCCCTATTATCCTTGTTAGGTAGTCACTAGTAATATTTTTTTTTTGCGCAATACTTCTGTCTCTGATTTGAAGTCCTTCAAATTGGAGCTCTTCGTGGAATTCTTAGGAACTGCCCAAATGGTAGATTCTTCTGGCATGTAGGGGCATTCTCAAAAACAAGTAAGTCATTGTCTGTTAGTTTGTTCTATATTTTGTGAGTAAGGTGCCACAAACCGCCATGATTAATCTGTTGCTTGCAAATTGACTTAGTGAATGTTCGACATTTATCCAATCCACTAAATTGTTTGCTAATTCTTTAGACCCCTTCCAACTGAGGAAATGTCATCAATATATTGATACCATGTGATGTAGTGAGGATTATTTGTCCAGATGTGTTCTTCTATAACTTGGTAGATATATAGGCAAATCAGGCTGGGAGCAAAAGTACTCCCCATGGAAGTTCCCATGTTGTTTCGATACAAATATTTCCTAGTAAGCGTCAGCCTGGCTAGTTTTAAGATGAACTCAATAGGTGTTTTAAAGGATCAATCCCCTGCATGTAGTAGTCCTGAAATGGTACGCAAGCTTCATTCTTGCAGTATGTACGTCTATAGTGTTTCAACATCTAAATAGATTATTGTCTCAGCTGTGGATTAAAAGTCTTGTTCTGTATGGTTTTTAAAACACCTTTTGTATCCTTAACATAAGATGGCATCTTAGCTACCAGAGGTTGTAGAAACCACTCCACAAATGCAGAAATGGGCTCTAACACAGAGCTTATTCTAGACACTGTAGGGCGGCCTGGCGGAGGCATCCTACCATTCTGTATTCTGGGAAGGGTGTAAAAGTATGATATTCTAAGATTCTATGTTGTTAGAAATGTTGCTCCCTGTTGTGATATCCAGTCTCTCATCCTAGCCTCGGTAACTAGCTTGTTAATTTCAGTCTGTAATTCTCTTGCTGGATCTTGTTTAGGTACCAAAAAAATTCTACACCCTTGCAGTAGGTTTCTACAGGCTTGGGTATAGTCAGCTTTGGTGTGGAGGACTATGGCCCCACCCTCATCTGCTGCTGTTATTATTGATTTGCATATGGCTGGATCCAACCTGGGGTGGCATGGTGAGAAAAATAATCTTGGATTTAACCCAGATCTCTTGACTGGGGGTTTATATTTGATTTGCTCAGCATTCCGTCCATCACCTGTGTGTCTTTTGCTTTCTCGCCCCAAGTGTGCCAGGTATACCCAGACGCGGGTTCCGGGCTCACTGTGCCACTGGATTCAAGCTAGCCTGGCTGATGAGGGGCGATGCCCTGAAACCAGTCCCAGGATGCTTGTTTCTGGTCCAGGGAGGACTTGGCTTGGCAGTTCAGGCTGGACTGCTCCCATGAGAAACAAGGTCAAGACTGATTTGCATATGGCTGCCTCCAAACTGGGGTGGCATGGTGAGCAAAAGAACAATAGATTTCACCCAGATCTCTTGACTGGGGGAGGGTAATGTATGATTTGCTCTGCATTCCGTCCATCATTTATGTGTCTTTTGCTTTCTCGCCCCAAGTGTGCCGGGTAAGCCCAGACGTGGGTCGCGCGCTCACTGTACTAATAGATTCAAGCTAGCCTAGCTGATGGGGGGTGATGCACCCAAAACTGGTCCCAGGATGCTTGTTTCCGGTCCAGGGAAGCTTGGCAGTTTGGACTGGACTATTCCCATGAGGAACAGGGTCAAGAAAGATTTGCATATGGCTGGGTCCACAGGGGTGGCATGGTGAGCAAAATAATGATGGATTTCATCTATATCTCTTGATTGGTGATGAATGTTTGATTTGATCTGCATTCCGCCAATTATCTGTGTGTCTTTTGGTTACTCTCCTTAAGTACACCAGGTATGCCAAGACATGGGTCCTGGGCTCACTGTGCCACTCAATTCAATCTAGCCTATCTGATATGGGGTGATGCCTCGAAACCAGTCCCAGGATGCTTGTTTCCGGTCCAATGAGCACCTGGCTTGGAAGTTTGGGCTGGTCTGTTCCCATGAGGAACAGGGTCAAGACTGATTTGCATATGGCAGGGTCCAAACTGGGGTGGCATGGTGAGCAAAAGAACGATGGATTTAACACAGATCTCTTGACTGGGGTTGAATGTTTGATCTGCTCTGAATTCCATCCATCATCTGTGTGTCTTTTGCTTTCTCGCCCTAAGTGTGCCGGGTATGCCCAGACGCGGGTCCCGGGCTCACTGAGCCACTGCATTCAAGCTAGACTGGCTGATGAGGGTTGATGCCCCGAAACCGGTCCCAGGATGCTTGTTTCTGGTCCAGGGAGGACCTGGTTTGGCAGTTCCGGCTGGGTTGTTCACAAGAGGAACAGGGTCAAGCCAGATTTGCATATGGCTGGGTCCAAACTGGGGTGGCATGGTGAGCAAAAGAACGATGGATTTAACCCAGATCTCTTGACTGGGGGTGAATCTTTGATTGTATCTGCATTCCGTCCATCTTCTGTGTGTATTCTGGTGTTATAAATATGTAATTCTGGATACTAAATGACTCTATAGCAATTCTTTCTCCTTTTGTTAGGTTGTTGTAATGGGTCAGGTTTGGACTCATGGTTTTAATGTCTTTTATTGCTCCCCATTGCCTTTGTACAGTATGATGGTAATTGCAGAAAACCGAAGATAGACTTTACCTCTGCAGAATAACATTCAACAAATAAGAGCACACAGCATCACCTCTCTGGAAAATATCCAAACTCTCTGGAGACAGAGGCTAGTTGCATGCCATCCTGTGAATTACATGTATTGATAAGTGCTGTGCTTTGATTTTAGCTGACTTTCAGCGTGTGCATTGGATTTGGGATGATTTGCACAACTTGAGTGCAACACGGACAATTAACCCCACGCGCAGACTTATTTTACTATTTTTAAAGTGTTTATGATTCCTGAGCTGTTCTTAACCACTTATCTTTAAAACTGCAACTTCCCCAATGTAACTCTTTATTTTGCTTGCACTTTGGTCCACCGCTGGTTTATTCAGTTTGAGTGGAGAATGCGAGCAGTCTAGTTCTTTTTCCCCCCATTTCTGGTCACGTCACTTCCGGCCACGGCGCTCTAGGTCGGGCGGGATAATTCTCCTCAGCCTGTCTATTGAATGGACAGGACCCCACGGACGTGCAATGGGTGCGCTGCTGGCGTGTCGAAGGCACACAAAAGTCAACCCTGTCTGCGCTCATCCGTGCCCTGCCGTCGCCAGGAGCCAGCACCCCTGCCATTCTCCACAGAGTTACACCTACACTAGTGCAGAGCTTAACGGCATACGCCGGTCGGCAAACCTGGCTGCCGCCTCATGGGGGTGTCATGCAAATGTTCTCTTAGCCAATCTGGTAGGGCGATTTTCTTGTAGATTCTGCCACTACCAGAGTCTTATAGTAAGTCCTACGGGGGAAGTACAATATCCCCCCAAGATGCAGCTGTTGATTTGAAGCCAGCAACAAGCTCTAATTGATTGAACAGGAGATGTTGATATTTCGTAATATTGTGTTTCCACTGTGAACACCTCCCTTTATCTACCGTATTTTACCCAGGTCCTAGTGACGTGTCTAGGTTTACCCCATTGTTTTGTAACCCCCGTCTGTGAATTTAGGCAGAAAGGCCTTGCTGTGTCCTACCAATAGTTGGAGAGCCTTTCTAATAAATGTCAGGTCCTTGCCTAAAGATTGCACTGAAATATGGGACTTACTGAACTCTCAGGCCCCCGACGTAGAATTCCTAACTGCAACTTGGTTTAAACCCTTCTTCATTCTGGCCATTGCATTAGCCCTCCCAGACCAGTATCGAATTTTGCATCCAAACAGGGACAGTACAATAGGTGGAGGTGTTGCTATTTTTTTTTAAATCAACCTTGAACATCACAATAACAGATACTTCCTTATACAATTTGATAGAGATTCATTTTTTTAAGATTGAACTTTTACCACAAGATTGCTGGGAAGGCGCTTTAGTATACCGCCCCCCAGGGTCTCTGAAGAACTTCTCTTTAAAATTAATGGAAAGGATCACAGCCCACATCATATCTTCTAAACAATTTCCCCTATTAGGGGACTTTAACATGCATAGTAAAAATAACGAGAATGCAGACGCCGCTCTCTTCCTGGCAGACATGGCCTCCTTAGGGCTGGAAACAATCAACTGAGGGCCAACGCACGTAGCAGGGCATTCGTTAGATCTTATTCTTACCAACTCTCCACATATGCACATCTATCCCCCGGTGCCAGTGATTTGGTCAGACCACTCTCTAATCAACTTTAAGATCAATAGCACTCATTAGATTGAGGCCAACGCCCCTCCCATCCGGAAGATATCGTGACAATGGCATAAAATCGCAGCGGTGAGAGGAGAATAGTCCAGTTTGTAGTTGGCTTCACGGGGGATTTTTTCACCTGCGGCGAGACGTGAATAGTACAGGAATTTGAGTAGAGACCACGTCCCCACGCCTTGAAGAAAGTTGTTCACCTGATCCCGTACTGACACAGTGGTTTGAACTCTGGTTCCAGTTTCAAGTTATTCTGTCATATGACATTTGCCGACAGGAGACGTCAGGTACGTTTGGTTCCCTTGCATGAGATTAATTAGTTTGTCTCTTTGCGATAGTCGCTTCTGTGTATTTACCCCTGGACATCCTTTTTGTGTTTTTGTGCAATGGCATAAAATCTCAGCAGAAGCTTTTTCGAAGGAGTTTAGTCCACCTACCTATGGCAAACCCAGGGATATAAATTTTAAACTTAATAAACTCCATCATGCTATAGGGCCAGCCTTCGACATTTTGGCACCACTTAAGGCACAGCAGCCCCAATCTCAAAGAAAGCATGCAGCCTGGTTTACCCCAGAACTACATAGGGACAAATCCATATGTAAGAAACTGGAGAAAATCTTGTGCATAACCCAATCACAGGCAAATAAAGAAATATTTAAATTGGAAGCAATCACCTACCATACAAATATTAAGTTAACGTGGAAAGGACATATTCTCTCGCAATTAAACGAACTAGGGAATTCCGTAAAGGAACTTTATACGATCCTTAAATCTCTTACGACACCAACCGCCTGCGCAAATCCTATCCAAGTTTCTCAGATTTTATGTGATAATATCTCCAGTTTTTTCAAGGATAAAATGTTAAATATTATGACAAATTTCCCAGGGATGCTAGTACCTCAGACACTCTCATTTCCTCTTCTACAGCCCCCCCCAAAAAAGATGTGGTTCTAGCCAGCTTGCCCCCCCTGCAGGATTCTAAAGTAGAAGAGATGTTAAAAACGTCTATATAAGGTTCCCCTACGGACACAATGCCAGCTATGCTCTTCTCCTTGCTAGCAGTAGTGGCTCGCAGTGGTAACGATGTGGGGTGGAGACGCGGGGCGGGGATGGGGCTGGGTGGGGGGCTAGTTGAGTTCGACATACGACATGTACCTTTGACGTCGTATGTCGGACTCTACTGCCCCCCCACCGAGCCCCCCCGCCTCCCCGCCCCACAGCGTTACCGCTGCAAGCCACCACTGTTTTCTGGCCCAGCATCTTGCCTCTTCAATATGCACGTTATTTATTTAACTACTCCCTAGGTGAGGGGAAAGTGCCTCTGGATTAGAAATCTGCCCAAATCCTTCCGATTTGTAAAAAGACTAACGTGCCTCCAACCGAACTATCTAACTTTCACCTTATTTTGCTTCTCCTGTTGATGAGCAAACCTTTGGAGGGATATACTAACTCAGAACTTATGGAATATATTGAAGCCCATTTATGTCTAGACCCCTCACAGTCTGGTTTTAGACCAAGACATTCCAACGATTCCACCCTCATAAGGTGTGAAAGACTTTGTTAAAATTTCTCATGACAATAATAAGGCAGTATCACTAGAGCTGCTAGACCTGTCTGCAGCTTTTGATACTGTGGCTCATCATAGGCTATTTCAAAGACTGACGGAAATTGGGGTGATAGGGCCGACTCTTCAATGGTTTTCCAGCTTTTTAGAGCATCGCACTCAAATCGTCAATCTGGGTCCCTTTCGATCTGGTGCCAAATCCTTAACGAAGGGGGTTTCCCCAGGGCTCTTGCCTTACTCCTACTATTTTTTTTTTTTTCTTTTTTTTTTTTGAAACCGTTTATTACAAGTCTTAAAAGTATACAATATGGGCCCACAACCTTCCGGCCGGCCGCTAGCAATAGTGGGAACATACGACATACATTTATGGAACACGTGGCGTTACAGGAGGAGCATTTCACAGTAGGTAACAATGTCAAAAGCAACATCATCCAGGCCCCATTATGCGGTTTCATTTTAATTTAAGAACAACAAAAATTAAAACCACACCCACAAGGCAACCCACAATGAAAATAGCAGCACGTGCTCCCCAAGAGGGGGGATCCCAACTATACACAGAAGTGTGAGGAGGGGGAAGAGAACAGAGCGAGGACTGGGGGAACTCAATGCCCAGCAGCGGGGGAATGAGTCGGCTAAGGGGATGGGGCTGGCGAGGCATCAGGCAGCACCGGTGGTGCGCAGATACCCCCTCGGTAGGCGTTCCAGGGGCCCCATACTTTCACCCATGTCCCAGGCGTACCCCTCGCCACATACACCACCTTTTCGCGAAACATGCACCAGTCCATGTGTTCTTTCCAGGCCGAGACCGTCGGGGGCCTCTGGGATCCCCACAGTTGAGCAATATCACGCTTGGCTATCATATATCCCAGAGTCACCCACCACGTCTGCGGCGCCGAGTAATCAGTCGGTTCCCACACATTCAACAGGCATCTCCTCGCTTCAGGCAACAGCGCCACATGCGTAACCAGTCGCAGCACCTCATGTACATCACGCCAGAACCCCTCTACCTCTGGGCACTCCCACAAAATATGCATAAAGGTCCCCAAAGCACCACACCCACGCTTACACAACCCATCTCCAGCATAGCCCATACGCAGAAGCTTTGGCCCCGTCATGTAGACCCGGTGGAGTATCTTGAGCTGGACGAAGCGAAGGCGAGCCGGTATGGCCACCTCCTTCGGGGAGGCCACCACGGAGGTCCAGTCCTCGTCGTCCAACTCCAGACCGTCGGCAACCCAAGCCGCACGAAGGGCAGTCAACAGGCCCGAGCGGTCGTTTATGAGCTTTTTGTATATAAGTGAGATCGTGCTGTCCGGGACGTGCCCATCCAGCATTCTATCCTCCAGGGGGGAATATTCCGGGATGGAGGCAGCGTCCGAGAAGACGGAGCCCAGCGCATGACGGACCTGCAAATACCGAAAGTATTCACTGCCCTGCAACTGAAATTCCGTCTGCAGCATATCGAACGTTTTAAATCCTCCCCTCGTCCAAAGATCCCCCACTTTACTGATACCTATTATGTCCCACTTCTCGAAGCCCTTAGAGGTCCACAGGGAACCTAACCACTCAGACGCGTATAGAGGTGATGCCCGGGTCAAACGGTCCTTCCACCCCATAGCTGCATTGGCCGCGTGCCAGACTTGCACCATAACACGCGTGGGGCCCGTCAGACGAGCGTCGGGCGCGCTAGAGTAGAGCGCTCGATTGTAGTCGCCACCTGGCAGGAGCATCTTGTCCATTTCAAATGCCGGGTTTAAGGCGGGCCCGTAGAGGCCATGGTTAATGGCAGCGAGCTGGGAGGCCCAATAGTACCGTTTAATATCTGGGAGGGCAATCCCCCCGTCAAACCATGGGAGCGTCAGCTTAGCCAGAGCAATGCGCGGCCTCCCGTCCCAGAACAGGCGGCGTTGCAGACTCTCCACCTCACGGAAGTAGCGCGCCGGGACCAAGTCCATAGTGTTCTGCAAAGCGTACAGAAAACGCGGCAGAGACATCATCTTGAACAATGCCGCCCGGCTGAGCGGCGAAAGCGGCAGGCGCCACCAGCGTGCGACATCTACCCGCAGACGCTGGAGGGGGGGAAGCAGATTCCGTTCATACCGGGCATCCGGGTCCAGAGTAATGAAGACACCCAGGTACCGAAATCCCTGCGGGGCGATCTGGATCGGACAGCCCCGCGGGAGAATAGGAGCCTCCCCAGAGAGAACATACACACACGATTTAGCCCAGTTGATGACGAGACCGGAGTTACGACCAAACGAGTGTAAAACATCAACTAGCACTATAAGTGATTTACGTGGGGAGGCTAGGTACAGAAGGATGTCATCAGCGTATAGGGATACGCGGTCCTCATACTCGGGGGTCCAACGGAGACCACGGATGGAAGGCTCCCACCGCAGCCACTCCGCCAGGGGCTCCAAGGCAAGCGCAAAAAAAAGCGGCGACAAGGGACAGCCCTGCGGCGTGCCCCGGCCCAGCTCAAACGGGGCCGATACTCTTCCGTTCACGACCACCTGCGCCAATGGGCCCGCATACAACAGTTTGACCCAACTGATGAATCCTGGGCCAAATCCGAACTTCGCAAGCATCGCCCAGATGTATGGCCACTCAAGCGTGTCAAACGCCATGGTGGCGTCTAAGGACGCCAAAATGGCCGGTTCCCGTATAAATGGGACGCGCGCAAGCACCCCATGCAAACGCCACAGATTAAGGGCCGTATTGCGATGGGGAATAAAGCCAGACTGGTCCTGGTGAACCAGATCTCCCACCACACCGACCAGCCGATTGGCGAGTACCTTAGCGAGAATTTTGGGCTCCGCATTCAGTAATGAGATAGGCCGATAAAAAGTAACCCGATCCCGAGGTCTCCCTTCCTTGTGGATCACCACGATTGTAGCCAGACGCTGGTCAAGCGGGAGGGAGCCCAGCGAGTGGGCCGCGAGGAACATTGCGCGGAGGTGAGGCGCCAATGTATCCGGTCGCAACTTATACAGCTCGATAGGGATACCGTTCGGGCCCATGGCCTTGCCAGAAGCGACCGAGCGTATGGCGAGGGTGATTTCGTCGGAGGTGGGAGCGGCGTCCAGCGACACCCTGTCCTCCCCGGACAGGGAAGGCAGCGCGATATCCCTGAGCAGGGCACGGGAATCCTCTTCCGAGCAAGAAGAGACAGGGGAATACACCTCGCGGAAATACTCCGCGAAACAGGAGACAATTTCTTCTGGCTCAGTTACACACACACCATTCGTTTTCTCAATCAGCGGGACCACACGATTCGCTCTCTCCTTTTTATCCAACCACGCTATCAGTTTACCAGCCTTATCACCCACATCATACAGTCGCCCCTGTTGCTCTCTACTAAGGCCCCTGGCCGCCTCCGTAACGAGGGCCCTATAAGCCGCCTGTTTGAGCTGGAGGACATGTAGTGCAGCATCCGTCACCCCATCTTCTAGATTACCCTCCAGCTCAGCTATTTCAGCCTCCACCCGGGTCACCTCCTCCCGCTCGCGCCTCCGGGCGTGGGAAATAAGGGATAGGGCCTCCCCTCTAAGTACTGTTTTGAAGGCCTCCCACAGGGGGATAGCTGAAGGCACTGACCCCACATTCTCCTCAAAATAGCGCTGAAGGGATTTAATCAAGTCAGCGCGAATGGTGGGGTCGCGCAGGTACCAGGAATTGATTGGGACCACCCTGCTCTCAGCCCTCGGAAAGACATCAAAATGCAACAATAGCGGGGAGTGGTCCGAGATACCCCGTGCCAAATGGCGCACCTCCCCCACCCTCCCGACATGGGCCGCCGGGACAAGGACATAATCAAGCCGTGAGAGACTACCATGGGCCCCCGAGTGGAAAGTGTATTGCAGCTGCGTGGGATGTTTTAAGCGCCAGCAGTCCACCAATCCCAGTGTATCCAAGAGGCCGGATAGCCACGCCTGTGCCCGGGGGAGGTCCCTAGGGGGGTGACGATCCACAGTCCCAGAAACCACCGCGTTGAAATCCCCCCCCACCACCAGAAGCCCCCCCGGAAGGCCAAGGAGGAGGCGCCCCAGATCTGCAAAGGTGGTCGACTGCAACCCCGGTGGGACGTACACTGACACAAAGACAACCACTTTGCCCTCCATTCTACCCACCAAGACAGTGTAACGTCCCCTGTCATCGTGGAGCACCTCATCAATTTCTAACGGGAGCGAGTTCTTTACCATGATACCCACACCCCTCGAGCCTGACGTGAAGCCCGAGTGGGCCACGAGGCGGTAGCCACGCCGATTCATGGCGCAGAAGGAATTGCCAATAAGGTGTGTCTCCTGCAGGAAGACCACATCAGGCGAGAGTCGCTTCAGATACTGTAGGACCACACCTCGTTTGATCCTGTCCCCCAGTCCATTGACGTTCCAAGACAACAAAGTTAATTCCCTACCCCCCATCATACACAGAAACCATCATTCGTCCCCCCGAGAGCACAGTAGAACCAACACAAAAAAAGGGTTGCCTTGTGATAATAACGAACAACACCCCATCCCTGCCCACCCACCCCAACAAAACTCCCCCCTCCCTGCACCCCTGCATGAGCCCAGACAGCCCCCCCAACGTGCAGTGTGCCTGTCGCCCCATAGATAGTTAAACTAACTAGACCCCCAGAGGAGGAGGGAGAACCCCCAAGAGACCCCACACAACCTCCATAGGAGGGGAACTTAAGCAATCCGACATATAGTCAGAAGTGGCATCATTTTTGTCCCGAGCGAGGCCTAATATTAGTCCCTCAGTCTGGATCCGGCGAGCCCTCTCCCCCGGCCGCTCCCCCCCCTCCACCCCGATCTCCAGACAGAGTATCCAGCCAGTCCCCGGCCGCTTCGGGACGATCAAAAAAGTGTGTGCGACCTTCCACCTCCACTCGCAGCTTAGCTGGGAAAAGCATGGCGTATTTGAGATTTAGGTCCCGAAGACGGCGCTTGACACCAAGGAAGCTCAGTCTCTGCTTCTGGACCGCAGGGGTGAAATCAGGATAGAAATTAATGTCCATATTGTCAAGTCTAATCGGTCCCTGTAGTCTGGAGGATTGCAGGATAGCGTCTCTGTCCCGAAAATTAAAAATCCGGGCGATGAGAGGTCTCGGAGCGGCTCCGACCTTAGGCCTTCCCCCGGGAACCCTGTGGGCCCTCTCCACAGCAAAGAATTTACTCAGCCCCCGTGGCTGGAGATGGGTAACAATCAAGTCTTCCACGAAAAGGTCCGCCGCCGCTTCCTCACGTCCCTCAGGCACCCCGATGATACGGATGTTGTTCCTCCGGGCCCGACTCTCGGAGTCCTCCAAGCGACGATCCATCAGCGCACTCACCCGAGCAAGCCGGCGCACCTCCGCCTGCAGGGCCGCCACATCTGTCGTAAGGCCCGATGCGGTGTGGGCCAAAGAATCGACTCGGTCGTTGGTCTTGGAGAGATCGGCTCTTATCAGGCCAACATCTACGAGGACCGAGTCGATCTTCTGCGCCAGTGTGTCAAAACGCTGGCCCACAGAGGCCTTCATCTCGGCGATGGCGCCCATGACATCCCGCAGAGTCAGATCCGTGGGCAGATCGGGGGCATCAGTAGGGCCCTCAGGGGACCTGCGTGGCACCTCAGGAGATCCCTTCTGGAAGGTATAGCGATCCATGCTGTTGGACTGATGGGCTGCGCCACGCCGGGTCGATCTTACCTTTGCCCGATCGCCATCTTGTTTCGTGGCCATGGTCCCAGTCTCCCGATCGCACCAGCCACGTCGTGAAGGGCGGGCAAGCCGGTCCACTGGCTCCGGGGGGGTGGCACCCCAGATCTGCGGGGCGGATCACAGCCGGCGGGCAGGCAGGGCCCCCCAGCGAGGCCACACCAACACACAAAGCCCCGCGACCCAACCTCGCATAGACAGCAAGGAGGGTGCGAAAGCGAAAGTGAAAGTGTGGGTTACGCGAGCCACCAAGCCCTATCCGCCGCTGTTATTCACTTCGTCACTGGATCGCCTCACAACGCAAATCCGGGGTTCGGCTAGGAGTAGGCCGCAAACCTCAATCGGTGCTAAAGTCGGTGTCCGAGGTCCGATTTGGAAGCGGAAAACGGGCGCCACCTCAGCTCGGGCTCACCAACACAGTCCCCTCATCTGGGACAGGATATGTTCAGGATAGTCATAGGAGGTCGCGGAGGTCCTCGGGAGCCTCGCACCTACGCGGCCATCTTGGTTGCACGCTAGGCTCCTCCTACTCCTACTATTTTTGATATATATGTGACCCCCTTGCCAATATTATCAGAGACCATGGCTTTGTTCCTTTTTCATATGCGGACTACACGCAACTTCTTCTTTTGTTTGATGATAACACGGAGGAAACAAAGCAGCTCTTTGCATACTGTATCCAAGATATCTCTGACTGGATGACGAAGGATTTTCTCCAGTTGAATGCTGGTAATCCTGTGGTTCCCTGCTTGGTGCCCATTGGATTAGGCCCTGCCCCCACCCCTACAACCAAGGCAAAAAATCTGGGTGTGCATCTAGACCTCTATTTATCTATGAAAGACCAAGTTGCAGACATTTCAGACACATGTTTTCACATGCTGAAGCTCCTTCGGAGAGTGTTCCACCTTCTCCCTTTAGCTGTCCATAAGACTCTACTCCAAGCTTTAGTGGTCAGTCAACTGGACTACGGCAATACACTCCTGGGAGCAGTAAATGAGGTGGTGATAAAGAGGTTGCAAGTAGTTCAGAATACGGCAGCAGGGTTGGCACTCAATAAGCCTCCCAGAACTGACTCCCTGCCATTAATGAAATCACTTCACTGGGTCCACATCCATGACAGAATAAAGTATAAAATCTGTTGCCTGGTCCATAAATCTATCAATGATAGGGGGCCCAGATATCTGGCGGAAAACTCATCCACTATCATCCCAGCAGATCTCTGCGCTCTGGAGAGAAGGCTCTGCTTGTAGTCTCTCGATTTAATAAATTTTGATCAGGGGGCAAATCTTTTGCCTATCTCGCCCCGTGTTTGTGGAACTCTCTCCCCATTGCCTTACGCAAATTTCCTAATCTTCTTAAATTCAGAAGACTATTGAAAACTGAACTCTTTATTATCTGAGAGTTTCTCTATCACCTATCTCCCTCCACTCCCAGCGCAGGGATACCCTTTCGAGGGTGATTCCAGCGCTCCATACAAATTCTTCATTCATTCAGAAAGATAAAACCATATCTTGCTCAGAAAAATATTATTCCCTAAAATGGATACTGCAACCACTCTTGTGACCAAAACCATGGCAGGCAGTAGTCTGATGTGGTTCACCTTTTCTACATCAACCAATGGAAAATTAGTAGTTAAAAAAATCCATCAAAAATGGGAGTTCACACTAACAGATTCTGGCAGTTTTGCATCCTGAATCAGCCATCGAATTGTATATTTGTTCACAAAGAGTTGTTTACCCCAGAATTCCAGTGCTCAAAAAGATTTCCATCTGCATGTTTTGGTAACTGTAAGTTTGTTTGAACACAGCTTGTTGTTCTCCCTATCATGAAAATTAGGTAGGAAGGTAACATCTCTCATGAATTGCAGTCATTACTCTTCCTGATTGCATGCCCTTTTAGGCTAGTCAGAGACATAGGTCCTGCTGCTTGTCTTGTGAGTAACTTAGTTGGTTTTTAAAGAGTAGTACCTTCCTCTCTGCTTTCCAATATAACCAACTTCTTCCATTGCTTCCTCTGCAACACATATTTGGTCATTTTATTAAAACTTGTTTTAAAACATTAGGGGCCAGAATGCTACATTTGGATTTGCAAAATGTGTTAAAAATTGTGCACTAACTTTTTGCAAATCCAAGGTGATTTTGCGATTTGACCTATGTGCTAATAGCTCAGTTCACAAAATCGCCATTTAGAGATGGGTGCAGTTCAAGGAATTCAAACTATAATAGTCCTGAGGAAGATTGTTACTGATTTAGGGTTTGATGGACAGAACAGTGTTCTCCTAGATGATACATAACTTCTGCCATTGTGACGGTACTCAATCTACCAAATTTAGAGATGATCAGTAGGTGAACGGCAATCTCTGTTTTGGAAGAACAAACAACTAGCTACCCCCAAACCATGATAATTTTATACCACAAAAAGGGGGTAATTACTGTTGTTTTGCTGTCCCTTACCATCAGGTTTTTCCTGCCAGAAGCACACATAAAAGAAAACATTTCACTGGCTACCTTAAATAGGATGGGTGATTTAGTGTCCTTCCTCTAATGACCCCTACATTGTTGGTCCATCAGAGGAAGTATTCCATCTACAGGTCCAAATCCTGTTTATCTTCTTACTTGCATTTGGGAGAGTAGTCTAACATCAACATTGACCATTCTTTTTTTCATTTTAGGCCTTGGCCTGGCAGGTCTTTCGGTATACTCGTTATCTGCCTATGTGGCTGATAGCATTTGATAGGAGATTTGAGAAAAAGCCCATTAAATCACTGGTGACCCCAAGGTCATCTCTCAGGCAATCTATCTGTCATCTGGAGGAATGTCCCAACACCAAATGGAAACTGAATTAAAGGGCATATTACTCTTGTTTAATTAAAGTGTGCAGGCTCTTGGATAATGATTCATTCCCTAGAGCGTGTGCTTTGCTTTTTAACTTATTTGACACTCTTTTCTGTTTATTGTATTTTGGGGAAACGTGGCTCAATATCTTGTTTTTATTATTATTATAGTTATTTATTCGATTTGAGATAAATCATAAAAGCATTCACAATTTTAAAACAGAATTAAACATATCGAAATTTCTTCCCTATATTGATGTCTCCGCTAACGTTATAGTCCATATCCTAGGTTAAAAGGCATTACATACACATTTTAGAATTTAAAAAAACTCTAAAAACACCATAAAAATTGTCCAAACTCAGATGTGACAACACACTCAGTTCTAATTATTACAAATCCCTCTCGAGGTTCTTAATTTAAATGCAATCTTTAAAATATCTTGTTTATTATTTTAACATCTCATGCAAGTTTTAGCACAAGTGAGCTATCATTGTTTTAGCTTGTATTTCTTTTATGTTTTTTCTCAATGCCTTGTTGATTAGTTTTTCTTTCCTCTGTCTCAGGGGTCTGTGATGGAGCTCACTGCCACTGCAGGAGATGCCTGGCTGAAGTTCCTATCAATTTTTCCCACCTGGTCTTTATTATAGTTACACACGAAAGAGTGTGTAGCTTTGTGCTCAGCAACCTAACACTTTGTTCCCTTGGTCTCCCCTGGCCTCAGTGTCACGAAGGAACACTATTTCTCTGGACACAGCGTGCACATACATAGAGGACATTCACAAGAGCTCCAAAGGTGTGTCAAAGGCAAGCCCATCTGCACACGTCCTCCTGGCCGTCTCTCATAAGAACTATACCCACACCCAGTATTAGAGAAACAAGATGATATTGGTAAGTGCATGAGCAATGACCGTGCCTATAGAGTACAAAATACTTCCCTTAGAAATAGACAGGAAGTCTATAATTTATCCTCCAGTGACTGCCTAGTAACCCTGGTGTAATACTTTGATTCCATTTAAAGACTTGAATGACGTTTGCACTAGCCCTCTTAGCTCTCAGCTTGTGTGCAGCATTACTTAATGTAAGACCACTGCCCTGACAGTTCACAGAAATCCATGACCTAATTGTTGACTTAGAAATTGATCTACTTTTTCTCACTTAAATTGTGATCCATAAAACCTTACAACTATATAAAGGCATAGCCACTTCCAAAATCACTAAAATCCTACAGGGTAACATAGAAAATAAATGTGATGAAGTAGCAGCAGTAATATATTTACAACATTTTAAACTGTGTTCCATTTCCAATAATTATATGACACATTATTTTTAAGCTTAACATCTTTATTTAATCAATATAACACAAAACAAATTTTACAAGACAAGATAAAAGTTCCAGCATACATTGAAAAAATAATCAATGAAGTAATGGGGAAAGTATAACTCATTGTAATCTATGATCAAAAGTAATACACTGCAGCTTATTTTACACTTTTATAAGGATGGATGTAGGGCAGAAAAAAATATCAGACGTAAAGCAACACAAAATAAATGATAATGAACATAGTACTGATGAACAAGTATAAATGGTAACAATAAAAATTAAAGAGAATGAATGATAACAGTGACCAGAAGAGAAATAAAGAAATAAGTTGATTATTAAGCTGCAAGTGCATAAAAAGAGCATTAAATATTAGAGGAGGTTTTAAATTCTCTGATGTGACATAAGGTATGTGCAAATACCTTTTAGAAGCACCATTTAAATATATTATTAATAGGGGCCAAAATGGGTCTCTATTATTCGCATTTTGGATGAGGACCTTTAAGTGCACATTTTTGAAGTGGAAAGAAAGGATACGTCCCTCCATTCACAATTACTGAAGCCTGAGGTGATTTATACAGCAAGGAAATAAGGAAAACAATTTTTAGCCAATACTGCACCAATGTAGAGATTTAGGCAAAAAGAACCGATGGTGAATGGAATGCTGAACAATGCAAAAATGTACTAGCAGTCACAGATGTGAGTTTAATCCACCAGTTATTTTGCTCACATCACACCTTTGTGCATACCCTTGTCACTTATGGTGACTAAAGCTAAAAGAACAGATGATGGACGGAATGCTGAACAATGCAAACATTTGCACCCAATTACAGATCTGGGTTTAATCCATCCATCAGCCCACCAGGAGGCGTTGCCGCCATTCTACGGTGCCCGGAGGCGCATAAGTCAAAGCGCGGCTCCCGCTTCGCGGGAACCGCTGACATTTGACGCAAGGAGGGGAGGACCACTGCTCCCATACTGCCTTGCTGCCTGCCAGGAGTTGTTGCCACCATTCTACGGCGCCCGGAGGCGCATAAATCAAAGCGCGGCTCCCGCTTCGCGGGAACCGCTGACATTTGACGCGAGGAGGGGAGGACCACTGCTCCCATACTGCCTTGCTGCCCGCCAGGAGACGTTGCCGCCATTCTACAGTGCCCGGAGGCGCATAAATCAAAGTGCGGCTCCCGCTACGCAGGACGCGCACGGACACGCGCCGTGTGAAGCCCGGGCCAAGGGTGGGCCTGTTTGAGCCCGTTCGTGACCGGGAGAGGCCGGGCAGGGCCTACACCCTAAGTCTGATGCTCCCATAAGGTCAGTCCAGGAACAGTCTAACCAGATATATGGTATATTGTGGGAGAGGTGTTGAAATCTGGGAAAAATAGTCATCCTCTAAAGTGTTATTGCTATCCCCCAATACCTATTGCAAGAATGAATATGCGAGAGGGCAACGGGAGAACTGTGCAGCCCTCCAGGAGCCTGGTGGGGACTTTGGATCAATTCCTGATTAGAGCCAGCTCAGTCCTTGCGAATTAAATAGCATTGACAGAGCGTCGCTTATCACTTGAGCCACAAATGAGCAGACATTCATCCTTAGATGCCCTGGCTTCTGCTCGTACCCCTGACTGTCCTCCTCCTCCTGCCATAGATATCGATATTACTGATAAAATAAGTGATCTTGGACAATCCTTACATGAACCATTGGGGGCGCAAGTTGGACTGAGACAACTTAATATTTCACCATCTGATGAACTGGTTGAGGTGGCCATAGCAAATAATCGAAATAGTCCTCCCCCACGTATTGCTACAAGATCTGCCTTCCATGGCAAAACTGACTCCTCTGCTATAACTCCAGATTTATCACAAAAGAGGAAGCGGGGAGGGGGCCCTCAGTGACAGAAACCTGCAAAAACCACAGGTCTAATAAAATCGGAGGAACTACATTATTGTCATCTCCAAAAATGGTGGACATGCAGACATGAATGCCTGGTGATGTGATTTTGGATGTTTCTAGTGATTCCTCCTTTAAAGCTAACGATGCTATGTGGACTAAATTGGATAATCTAATTGTGTCATCTTTGTCCCCTATTATCCACAGGCTCTCAAAAATTGAAGAAAGGCTACCTAATTGTAAATTGAAAGTTATGAAGAATCTTTGTAACCTAGAGGGTTCCTTAGTCCCTAGTAACAAGCTAATGGCTAACACATCTAAAGAGTTGAACCTTTAGTATATAGGCAAAAACCATCAATGCCAACGGCATCAGGGAGGCACGGGGATGTTGTTGGTACTCATGTTATTGCTGCAACGTACGCGGAGACAAAGAGGGTGCGTCAGGGATTATTTCCAGTGGTCTCTTTCAGGCCAGTCCGTGTACCCAGGGAGGGGAGGAAAGTAGAACATCGGCAGGGACTGTGGGTGATAACATCCCGAGTTCATTAGCAGGACTTCAAAGCCAAGAACTTCAATGGATGCATAAGGGAGTGGATGATAGCTTAGCCTTAAATTGCTCTCAGGCTTTACATCTCCCTCCAGCTGCCGCCCCCTTGGTAGTGGTGTTGCGAAATATTCCAACTTTACAGGATGGTCAGATTGAAACCACTGACCACCTGATGGCCAACACCATGCATTGGCTTACAATCCAACTGAAGGATGCGGGGGTTCGGGATTGGGACATCTGTAATCAGATGATTATGAATAGACGTTCCGCTTGGTTAGGACATACTAGGAAGACTGGGAGAGGGGACTGTGTGGTTGCAAATTTTAATAACGAGCAGGTTGTGAGATTTTTGTTAGAATATATAGGGAATACTAACTTAGAGTATCATTCCAGTAAAATCTCCCTTCTGCCACTAGGGTTCTTTTATAGACCCCGTCATTTAACTTGGAAAGGGTGGTCAACTCCCTCTGGAATAATTCAACAGAGTGTATTTTATGGAACCACACAGAGACCACCCCATTTAAGCCTAGCTAACAGATTTGCTCCTCTGTCCGGCCTAGATGGCTGTGATTGACTACAGTGTGTTAGCCCGACCCTGTCAGAAAGTAGTTCTGTTTGGCCCCCTGTATTATCCGCGAGTAACATGGCCACCCGGCTGGATACTCTACATCATGAAAGGAGGAGTTTGAACCAGAGATTTGCTGCTAGCGAGGAGAGTAATGCTGGAGGCAGTATAGGGCTCATCGCGAGAGCTGAGTCAAACCCTGCAATTGATCTACAACAGGAGCACCTACAGATAATGACATGGAATGTTGCTGGGGTAAGGAATACATTGCAGGATGTAAACTGGCTCAAAAGTATCCAACAATGTGATGTGGTCTTAATACAGGAGACTTGGTTTACAGATAATTTGTTCGTGAACGGATTTAAGACTATTTCAACAAATGCTATCCCCTCAAAGGCAGGTAGGGCCTAGCAGTGTTAATATCCTTGTCTTCTAGGCTGACTCTTAAAATTTTTTAGATTAAGGCACCAAATTTCCAATTTTTATTTTTTTTCGGCAAAAGGACTACAGGACATAATAGTGATAAACTTTTATAATAACTTTTTTAATGCTTCGAGACATGAGGTTATCTCATCCCGGATTGTTCTTTAATTTGGGCAGGGGATTTTAATATTGAACCCTGTAATCTTATATCGGGAATTTAATGCGGTTATGAAGAGGAACTAGGTAGTGCCTCTGCACACTTTCTTCATAATAATTATGGGGAAAGTATAAATCTTGTCATGTTTAAGCACAATCTAGAAATTACAGAGAAAAATAAAAAGGGGAGTGGATGTGAGGCTAGGTTCTATTTATACTTATGAAGGAGCAAGATCATCCTCATGTATTGCTATAACTTCAATAAATCTCAGGTCTTTGATATTCGAATGTACAGTTTCTCAAAGTTTACTGAGTGATCATCACCCCCTGTTATTAACCCTAAACTCTCCCTCTTTAAAAAAATCTGTATTAAGCACTCATGCCGTGGATATAAAAACGCAGGGTGAAAATGAGATTTCAATTAAATGGGCAGGTGTTGATCCAGAAGTTTTTATAAATAGGATCTTGCCAAAAGTTAATCATCATATTATAACCTGCCTTGATAAATCCTCAAACAGTTCTGATATAGCCATGGCCTTCCTAAATATTTCTAATGTAATTTCTGATAATTTATGAAGGAACTCTAAGACTAATGTATCGCATTTCCCAAGATGGTTTGATAACCAATGTTCCAGATTAAATAGAGATTTAAAGTCTGCCCTAAAAACTATTCCGCGTAATAGGGATGAGATTAACTCTCTTCGGAAATCATATAAAGAAGCCCTGACTAAAAGAAAATTGGAGATCAGGGAAAATGCCTGGGAGAACCTAATTAAAGCTGCGAAGACTAAAAATTTGATTCTTTTTTGGAAAACTTTGGACCAACCTTTTTTTAAAGATGTCCAATCAGCAAGAATTGACACGGTAGTCACTCCAGCAGATTGGTTAACCCATTTTGAAGCAATTTGTAATGAAACACATCAGGACATCACAAATAATGAGGATAAAACTGCAATAATTTTAAAAAACACCAAAATACGATATTATATTAGACTGTCTATCCCAAGACCGATGTAAGAAAATACCCTGGTTAAGTTATATTAGTGGCCTTCTAGAAGAATGAAATTTGGCATTGAATTGGAATCAACCCAAAGATGTTAAAAAAATCAGTAGGGTCGAATGAAAAAGGAGCCTCTTGAACGCTAGGACTGCGTCAAGAGATGTGGTTTCAAGTACTAAGATAACTATTGTCTCCTATCGTGAGGGGCCAATTGCAAAGGGTATACAGCCATACCTCGTTTCTATAACAAATGTTCAGCATAGATTCTACCTAACCAGACTACGGATGAACACATTACATTATTTTTTTGCCTTTCCAAAAAGGGCTAAGTGGGGTGCCAATCTTCCAAACTGTCCATGTGCTGGTAGGTCCAAACAAAGTACCCTTCATTTTTTAATTTTTTGTAAATTTTATATAGAAATTAGAAAACAATTTTTATGTCCAATTTTTAAAGAAAATTCCCTGTATTCCTATAAAGCAGCTTTTAATTGTTTCCGAAATTTGGAAAATGTATTTGCCTGTAATGCAGTAATCTGCTATAAAATGTCGGCAATTAAACAAAGGAATGAACTCGTTCACTTATGATTATGTGTATTTTAAATATGTAATAATGCTGCTTCTTTTTGGTTATAAATGAATTTTTATTGTATTTTATAGTAAGCTTTTATGGACATTTTGTATGATCCGATTAAAGCTTGTTATTGATTGATATTGATTGACGTGAATTTACTTACCTGCTTCTAAACTACTTTGCTTTTTGGTCCACAGCAGGCTTTCCCATTTGAGCGGAGAAAGCCAAGTGTTGATGTTCTCCACTTCCCCCTGCATGCCGCCATTAAAGAAGTTAGAGGTCTAGCTCATCACACCTCTGGATATAAAATCCGATGTCGGGCCGGGCGAGAAGCAGTCAATGCAAACACTGAGGCTTCAAATCCATGTTCATTTTACTTTACACATTTTTTATGAATTTTAATGGTTTGGGGGTACTAATCTGCTTTTTTGGAATTTACTTACCTGCATCTAGATCACTTGGCTTTTTGGTCCACCGTGGGCTTTCCTGTTTGAGAGGAGAAAGCCAGCTGTTGACGTTCTCCACTTCCCTCTGCAAGCCACGATTAGGGAGGTTAGCGGTCTAGTTTACCACACCTCCAGATATAAAATTTAAAGACGGGTGGGGCGCAGTGGAGGCGGGCAGCCGATACATGGAGCAAGTTGGCAACTGGTGCACCAAAGGCAAGCCCATCTGCCCCCGGCCGTGCCTGAATGTCGTTAGGAGCCAGGACCCCCTGCTCCTTTCCCCCTAAGGTTTGTTTTCTCAATAAAACGTACTCTTCTATTACACTTGTTAAAATAGGGGAAAACTGCAGAAAATGCGTCACACTGACACTAGAGATACCCTTGAGTTGTCCTAAATGTAAATTTAGTTGTAAGCCCTACGTTTCCAACAACATAAGGTAAAAAGCTATCACTACGCTAGTAACAGGCACATTACGTCAGCTCAGTCCTCTTAATCCCAGCCTCCCACATATGGGATTAAGAGTTTTTTATGTAATGCAAGATCTCTACCGAAGCCATCCATCAAATTCTGGGATCTTCTTTCTTCCCTTATGCCTGATGTTGGCTTCTTGATGGAAACATCGCTAAGTCTTAGCTCTCACACAGGCTCTCCCACAGAACTATCACATGATTAAAATCGATAGGAGATCTGGAGGCGGTGTAGTGATTCTTTTAGAGACTCTTTTAGAGTCACACTGATCAAAACACTAAATACAGATTGGGTAGAAATGTGTATTTTGAAACTAGAACTTTCCCCAAATAATCATTTAAGATGCCCTACTTTACTGCCCCCAGGGCCAAAAAAAGTGTTCAGCCAGCATCTTACTGATATAATTGTACCACGTGCTATCGGCCCAACAATTCTTATTATTAGGAGATTTACCACTTCGATGAGCCCTCGGATTCTGGTATGTCCCAGTTCTCCGTTGACCTAGATGCGATAAGCCTTTATCAGAAAGTTATAGGCCCCACACACTCAGTTGGCCACACTTTAGATTTGATCTTTTCGAACATCAGTACATTATACTGTGAGCCACCCCGTCTTTTAAAGTGGACTGACCATGCACTGATCTGTTTTCAAAATCCCTCTCAGGAAAAACCTGCCCTGAATCATTACAGTAATAAGAGAACTATAAGGCAATGGCATCATGTCTCACCAAACTCTTTCAACCAAGTTTTTGACTTTGAATTCCACCTTTGATAGTGCTGCTCCTTTAAGAACCCTGTCTAATACTATTCTTATACCTTGGTACATCTCTTAGCTGGAAATTAGAGAGACACTGGCGTCAAATCTATGGCACAGATTACAATGATGCTTTTGAGGTGGCTCTCACTGCATACCATTGAAATGTCAAAAAGGTGCATAAACTGTATATCAGTAAGCAAATTGATCTAGTGGGTAATTCCTCTAAAGAATTGTTCAAAACTCTTAAGGATTTTATCCATCCTCCTGCTGGACCCAGCCACTTTTAGCATCACAGTAACTTTGCAGCACTCTTATAGATTACTTTGAGGAGTAGATCAACTTAATGTATCAAGCATTTCCTACTACTCCACCCCAATTCACTGCAGTGCTTAATGACAGCCTTTTTACTAAGTCAAGAGACTATAGGCTGGATAATTTCCAAAACTTTACCTTGGAGCAAATTCATCAGGTGCTTGAAAGAGTTAAATCTGGATCTCCAACAGATCGTGTCTGCCCAGCATTATAGCCATATTGGCCAGTCAGCTTGCCCCTGCTGTAAGTCTGTTATTCAACACTTTGATAGAATCAGGTACTATTCCTCCAGCATGGAAGTCAGAACAGATTATACAAATTCAAAAAATAAAAATGTGGAACCATTAATCCTCTCGAATTGCAGACCAATCTCTCTACTCCTTCTCTTATGTAAACTGCTTTAAGGCATATTCAACAAACTGATGAGTAAGTATCTGGAAGCTAACCAGATCTTGTACCCCTCACAATCAGATTTTAGAGCTGAGCATAACACCGAATCAGCCTTGGTTGCCATAACTGTTATCATTAGGTGCTCACTGGATGCAGACATCCCAGCCATGCTCATGCTCTTAGACCTATCTGCTGCATTTGACACAGTGTCCCATGCCAAGCTGCTCCTAAAACTACAAGAGATTGGGATTATGGGGTCAGCTCTAGGCTGGGTTCAGGACTTCTTGAAAGATAGAAGGCAGTGCATCTCACTGGGAAACTTTAAATCCAAACCCAGGCAAGGTGATAAAGGGGTACTGCAGGGTTCCTGTTTGTGCCCTACTTTGTTGAACATTTATGTGGCACCCCAGCCCGTCATCTGAGCATACAGGTTCAAAGTGAATGCTCACTTTATGGCTGGTATGAAGGCGATTGCTCGCTTCATGTTAGCTAACTTTCTCCAGTTGTACCCAGATAAAACCAAAATATTCTGTTTGGGAAAGCCCAAGATCTGTGGTCTTCAGACTGGGGGCCTCCAGAGTTAGACAAGGCCCCTTCTCCCAGTAAGGTAGCAAAAAACCTTGGAATTAAGGTTGACCAGAAACTCAATATGAGGGAGCAGGTTCTTTCCACCACAGGCGTTTGCTTTTCTACTTTACGGCTACAAAAGTACGCCCTGCCGTTTCTCCCTCTGACTCCCTGAAAGACCTCGGAAAAGGCTCTCATGGTAAGTCGCTTGCATTACAAAAATGCGCTATTGGCTTTTGTCAATGAGTCTTTAATAGCCAAACTTCAAGTTTGTGCAAAACACAGCCACACGTCAGATCTATAATGAGCCTCCTAGAATGCCCTCAGCTCCATTTCTGCAATCTTTACATTGGTTGCCAGTAAAGAAAAGAGTTACTTTCAAAATCTGTTGCTGAACCTATAAAGCACTTCAGGGAAAAGGAACCCAAAATCTTTGTCAGAAAATCAAGCGCTATCTTCCCACTAGGAATCTGCATTCCAATGATTAAGAGATGCTTGCAAATGTACACATCTGACATTCTAGATGTGGTGGCAGAACCTTTTCTTATGCGGCTCCTGCCATATGGAACAGTTTGCCTTTCTATCTTCGAACTTGCCCTGACTACAACAATTTCAGGAAAGTATTAACAACAGTACTGTTCTAGATCTCATACTCAGGTTTGAGTTGACCGAGTGCTGAGATACCCCTGTAGGGGTTATTTGTATGCGATATCAAATTGTATTAATAAGAATAAGAATAACTATCATTGCCACTAAAAGATAAGACAACTGAGGGGCTCTACTTAAGACATAAAAAGCAATCAACAATAGCATCAGCCGAGCCGCGGCCCGTGGAGGGAGTTCCGTGGGGCAGAGAGGCGGGGCGGGGGAGGGGCAGGGTGGGGGTACTAAAAACCGGAATATGGATAATTGGAGGTAAGTAAACAATTAAATAAATAAAACGAATTTCGTAGCGCGCGCTGCATTGCATTTTGCGATGCAGCGCGCGTTACGAAATTCGTTTTATTTCGCGGCTGAACAGGGGTGTAACACAGGCCCATGCAGCCCCTGTGGTGTGGGAGAGGCAACACCTTTAGGGGGTCCACTGCCCTTCAGCCCAAGACCAATGAATATATGTGAGATGTAGGAGACTAAGTGTCCTCTGATCATACTCTGCAGGGAGGACCCATCATTTATTGTTACAACTCTTAATGGCATTTTTTATAGGTGCAAGAAGTTTGAACATCTGCCCTATTTAAACCCGCCCTTTACCTCTGCAAGTTTGTTGTGAGATGTGTAACTTGAGGGTATCCTTTCTCACCTTTGCGGGTTAGAAAGAGTCATGAGTGGTTAGTGTATGTTTTAGATGTGGTGCATAGTATAGCAGTGTGTGGGAAACTTACCTAGTGGGTCAAAGATACCTAGTGATTTTTGTATTTGTGATGCGATTTTACAGTCTTTCAAATGATTGCATTGTGCCATGGCCTCAAGAAGGTGAATTGTAAGTTAGCATCATATACCAACTGGATATTAAACTTAGTGTGCCTATTGAAGTTGAAAGAGAAAAAAGTGGGACTGATCAATGGCTCCATGTTTGCTATTGATGGCCCCAGTAGAGAATGGTAATAAGTCACAGTGGCCTCTCAGTCCTTGTTGTATCATTTGCTATATATTCTGGAGGGCGGTGTGTCATAGGACAGTTGATTTGAGTGCATATATCACTTGCTATTGAGATTTGCAAAAGGAACATGGGAAGATGATTATTGTGTTTCTTGTGACTTGTAGTAACACAGAGAGTAGTGTGATTAGGGGCTTTGTCTTGGCAGATTTGATATGAAAACTGATTTTTTTTAGATGTGAGGTGGGTTATGGTGAGAAGGATATCATAGATGTCATCCTTGTTAAACGTGATTGATTGCCTGATTCCCCGATTAGTGTCAAGAATGGTGTCCTCTGTTTGAAACTTCTATTCCTGTATACTCTTCTCTCCAAGTGATTTACATCAGTATGGATTTCAGGCTCAGCTACATGTGTACAAGTCTCTTTCAAGTTGAATTCATCAATGTAGCTACAGTAAGTAGATATATAATGTGGTATAGTTATAATTAGCAGGGCATTTATTCAGAAAGAATGTGGAGGAGATTATGCCACACCTGTATTTTTTATTGGTTTATAAAGGCACACCAAAGAAATATAAATCAAATGTACTCTTCCCAAATTATGTTTATTTTTATACTCAGTATATGCTGCGTGTCTCCAATGCAGGACATTAAATACATAACATATGGTATAATAACTAATCTACCTACTGTGAAATTATCTCCTTGGGTGAATTGATGCCCAAAATTATAGCTCACCCAGGTGAGAAGGGTGGCCCCTTGTGAATCTTAGGTAGAGTATAAATGCAGGGATATCCTGGTCTGTAAAAGGTCAAATAGTTACATTCATTATCATTTAGCAGGGTCAGTTCAAACCAATCTGTCAATTGTGTGTTGATATGTAGACCTGACCCCCTTGAGTGGTTGTTCTCCAAAAATGATAGCATCACCCCTCCTGTTTTGCTGAAATCATTTTTGTTGGCTTTAGTACTCTTTACACTTTACCACTGGTAACCAGTGCTAAAGTGCTTGTGCTCTCTCTGTAAAATTGGCCCACAACTAATTGACACATTTAAATTACTTGTAAGTCCCTGGTAAATGTTAATACATGCCCTTAGGGCCTGTACATTAAATGTTACTAGTGGGCCTGTAGAACTCATTATGTCACCCACTAAAGTGGCACTATAAAACATGTCTCAGGACCACCACTGCATCCAGTAGTGCAGTTTTAAACTGACATTTCAACCAGGTAAAATAAACATTTTGCCAGGCCTAAACCTTCCTTTTTAATGCTTATAAGTCAACCCTAAGGTACGTCTTAAAAGCTCTTAGGACATCTAGGATATTTAAAAAGTTGGACATGTGGGTTTAGGTTTTACATGTCCTGATATTGAAAAACTCCTAAAGTCATTTTTCATCTTTGCAGACCTATCTCTCCCATAGCACAATATTGGGTTGCCTTGTTACACCTGATAAATGATAACTTAGGTTTAGGAGCAGATAGGTACATTATGTTTACATTCAAATACATTGTAAATTAAAATCCTCTTTCATGGTGAAGTTTAATTTTAAATCACAATTCTGAAAAAGCCACTTTTAGAAACTTTGATTTTCTGCACTAGTGTGGCATTCTGCATTTTCTGGGTCCCATGACTGTGAATGGCTTTCCTGCTGTGGGATGTGCACTGCTTTCAGACAGTGACACAATAGGCGATTAGGTTTGGCCCATCTTGATAGGATGATTGGGAGCAGCTGTACCCAGTCTCACTTACACTTCAAAGGGCTTTGTCTCCTGCCCATGCAAAGGATCCTGACACTAGTCTTCCCCCCCCCCCCGCCCAGACGTTTAGGAGCAAAACACAGAAAGGGCAGGGAAGTGGCTAGGTGTTTCCCCCACACAAATGCTGGCACTGGGAATAA
The DNA here is from genome assembly GCF_964204655.1 of Triturus cristatus. Taxonomy (NCBI): domain Eukaryota; kingdom Metazoa; phylum Chordata; class Amphibia; order Caudata; family Salamandridae; genus Triturus; species Triturus cristatus. The sequence continues at coordinate 1,170,379,550 of NC_140593.1, forward strand.
AAGGTAGCACTCTCAGACCTCAAATTATTTTTGTGGAAGACTCAGAAGAACATGTGCCCTGATGCTGGAAGGAATGCCCTGCTGCTCTGCTGCCCTGCTGCTGAAAGAACTGGGGTGCTCTCTTGCTGCCTGAAGAAGAAAGATTGGACCTGCTTCTTGAACACAGGAACACCAGAGAGACTCCGATGGCCAGTTGGCTGGCCTCCTGATCTGAAATATCAGGGACAAAACAGGCTTCCAACAAACCTGCACCTGCACCTAGACTCTGCCATTCTGTGAGTCTACTCTGCCAAGTGGTGCCTCCCCAATCTTGGACCCTTGGAAGTGGGCCTAAGGTTCTTGCTAGCCTCTGTGTATCCGCCAAAATTACTCATCTTCTCTGCTGTGCGGCGCAACCCTAAGCAGTACCGGAACATCACCACAGTTGCATGGATCTCTACCACCGCAAAGACCCCCATTGCATTGCAGTCCCTTGCATCATTGGAACTGCAGCTGCATGATGCATACTCAATGTCGGACTTTGCATTGTAAGCCCTCATCAATGGGATCCACAACGATGATGCAGGACCTAGCATTCGCAACCTCACTGTAGCTTGGAACTGACGCATCACTTTAGCTGCACGACGCATCTTTTGCACTGATTCACGCTGCCCTCCGCAACATTGGATTTAAGGTACTCTGTTCAGTGGGTCTAACTGGATCTATGTAGCCAGCCTGTGCTTCATCGTATTAAGCGCGATCTTTTGACTTTTTACTAGTCTGGAGTGACCAGATTTCCATAGTTGGTGCTTTGTGTGTTTTGACATTATTTTCTCTAAAATCTTTCAAATTGCAAATCTCCTGTGCGACTGAATTGATTTTTGTCATTTTGGACTTGTTTTATTTATTAAGAATTACCCCATTTTTATCACTTGGTAAAGTATCATTTTTGTGTGGTGTTTTCACTTCATTACTGTTTAAACTGTTGCACAAATACTTTACACATTGGCTCAAAGTTAATTTCTTTGTGACGAGCTACCAGAGGGTTAAGCACAGGATAATTTTGTGACAATTTGTGGTTCACCATACCAAGGATTGTGCTTGTTACCTGAGTGGAGTTTTACGCCCTTAACCACTAACCCAATTTTGTACATGATCATATTACTAATTCCTGTCATCAGATGATAGCCTGACATCAAACTGCATTCCTGATTATTCAGTTGTGATATTATCACTTTTTTGTAATCTGATCTATTCATCACAACACTAGTATCTCCTTTATCAGTCTAGGTATTATATCTGTAAGATCACTCTGTGAGTTCTCCGATACTTATCTTTTTATTTATGTCAGACTGGATTTAATGTTAAAGTTAGATTGCTTCTCTTGCTTTTCCCCACAAATCGTTAAGTTCGTAGCCACTGCCTGAAAGAAGCGACTAAATGATGTTTTCAGTGTACATCTACCAAGATGTGGAAATTCAATAAGCATCATTTTCTTGGAGATTGTAGCACATGTGATGTGGCACTGGATGACTATATCTAAATTGCTATCTTAGAAAATTCAAGCACACTATAGGAGATTCTAAAGGTAGAGAACAAAGAAAAAAACTGAAACAAATAATACATTCCTCATTGGCACTCATCCATTTGCCATGGTCCTCTGACCTACACTCAAAAAGCTTAACTTTGAAAGTTATATTAAGGTAGATAGGAAATGCATAATATTAGCTTTTGGTCAACTATGAACCACTAGTTCAAAGAAAGATTTACTGACGTAATTAACTTCAATATGTTTCATGAGTATTTCTGTAAAAAATATACCATCTAACTATTTTCCTTAATACTTTTTAATGATCTTTCCAATTTTACCACATTATTTAGTTAAATCAGTTAAGTCATATTCTAGGAAACAATGTTGATAAATTCACCTTTAGCCAATTATATTGCTAATACAAATGTAAAAAAAATCCTAAACAGCATGGAAAAAGCCTTACTCATGCTACATGTCCCAAATACAAGAATATAAAAAACAACCTTTTTTGCAACATGGAACAACTATATTTGAGTAGCTAACATTTATAGTACTGCAATTCGTTTTGTATAACTATCCTGGGGTGTTAGGAAAGATACAAAAACATGCTGAAATCATGCATTAAAATGCCATTTGGAGGAAGCATATTCAGGATAAAAGATGACAAGTTAGTTCCATATCAATATTTATAATTTCAATTACATAAATACAGAGGCTGTTATTTGTTCCTCTCCAATGAATTAGTAATAGGTTAATTAAAAACATGCTATACATCACAAACTCAGGTAACTAGCATGACAGTAAACCCTTTATCAGTTTGAGAAACCAACAATAAAATCCACCATGCATAGTACAGCCTACCACCTTGGTAGTGTCCAATGTTTTTGCTCCATCCTTGGTTCTTATTGCTCTCCATTGGTACCATGTATACCATGAAGCCATATGTTTGAAGCATGTAATGGGGATGGGGAGGTTATAATCAATCATTCAGCCACTTTTTCCGAAGGACTAGCTTGCACATTAAAAATACAGATGTTGTAGTAAGATACTTGTCAGAAACAATATGCAAATTATTACATTTTAATAGGTAGGAGAGTTATTTATTTGCAACAGACCTTGGTCGCTTTAAAGTGGTGATCGATTGGTGCTCTTGGCAGAGTGGGACATCAAGTTGGGCTGCCCAAACCCTTCTTTGGGGCCATTTAGCCCTGTTGTATACCTGTCTCCAATCGTGTCATGTCTCCCTAATCCTGTTCCTACAAGGTCCTGCACCCAGAAGTCTCCGGAATTACATGAATATTATGTCACATCACCAGTTGTGACCCAAAAAGAGAAACAAACAATTTAAATGAATGCATTTCTTACTACTTTTGGTAGAATCATCTGGAGCTCCCCCTCCCTCTTACTCTCTGTTTTCCATTACCATGCCCTTCTATCACAAGCCTCTTCATCTCGCAGAACTTCAGCATCATTTTGACAGGTAAGATCTGGAGCACCCCTACAATGGGTTCGTTGGCATTGGCATGTTCAGACAAGGCAAGAAATTGCAGGTTCCAAAACTCGGAACGAATGCCAATGTGCACTGTCAAACACATATCTATATTGTTAATTCAATTTAAAAACATTATGCTCACTATATTTTTATTCAAGTTCATTTGGAAAAAAAACTTTCTTCTACTCCAATTTGAATATGATATATGCATATATATATCATGAATTGATCCATCGGCAATTATATATGTTATATGCCATTTCCAATTGCTCATTCAACCCCATGGGATGCACGGTATTCAAATGTTTTGTCTACACTATCTCCCTTTGGAAGAATTGTTTGCTGTTGTCAGTTCCAGGGAAATGCTTGCAGGCTTGTTTAATGCTGGAGTTTATGGGATAAATTTCAACAGGTGAGCTTTTAAACAGAATATTTGATTGTTTGTTTGCCGCTCACACTGTACTTTTCGAGCCGAAATTAACTTGGTTACACCATGGTAGTGATATTGATTTAGATCACTGAGGTGTTTCTTTTCAGTTTGCACACAGTCCTAATTTTAGATTCGCTACTGGTGCACTCAGTGACCGAATCACTGGCTTTGGCTGTGCTTTTTTCAGTCATATTACATCTCTGGGTCCAGCAGGCTTTTCACTTCTCAGATTTCAGCGAGCTTGTTGCTTTGGAGTCACATCAAATGTATTGGTATTAGTCTGTGGGGTGAAGTACATGATGTGTGAGTTTTCCGTCAATTACAACAGTTTTAAAGTTGAATTATGGTGTATGTTATATTATTTGCTTATAGTTTTGTCCTGACAAAGAGTCCAAGTGATCCGAAATGCATTGGAGCTTATGGTTCATGAATGTTCAACCATATTCAACGAGATATCCACTTAGAAGAGTCAATATTTAAAAATAATTGTATAATTAATGATGGATTGAAAAAAACATATATATAGTGAGTACCATTTTTTCAAACTGAATGAGCCATGCGCTACACATTCTACAGAGCGCACGTTTTGCAAGTAGCTATTTCTTGGTTACTGACGGTGGTTGTTGTAAAGAAAACACACCAAGGCAGCACGTCTGCAATGATAAAAATTGGTACAGTTGGGTGCCCTCCAGAAGCCAAAGAGCAACTCAGCTATTTCTGACCTCTTCTTTCCATTACGCTCTTTCTTCAAACGTCTCCCCCACTGACTCCCACTTAATAAATCAACTTTCACTTCCAATGAAACACATTTGGCTTCTTCAAAGAATTTACAGACCCAAATTGACATACACCTTCACTGTAGCAGACATCAATAATAAACCTACCTACCAATTTAACTACACTTCCAATAAACATTAAGGGGGCCTGCAGTACTAACCTAAGATTCTCAACATATATAACAACACTTACACAGTGAGAAAGCAAAACTATTGGCAGGTCATTTCAGCCCTACCTCTCCTAGAAGAGAAGCTTGCTTTCCTTATATTTTCTGACCATTATAATACCATTTCTCACATCGTGGATGTTGAAAATGTGGGATTTCTGCAGGAGCACCTGGATTTGTTTTTGCCTGTTGGCTGAACCCTATTTTTGCTGGCTATAGAGCTCTGTAGACTTTACCCTTGCTAACAAGTGGTAAAGTGCTTGTGCTCTTCCTTTCAATATGATGAAACTGCCATACCCCTGTTAGGCATATTTAACTTACCTACAAGTCCCTAGTATATAGTATACCAAGTACCCAGAGCCTATATGGTAATTATTACCATTGGGCTGCAGCACATATCGTACCACCCAATGCAGTGACAGGACAAACATGACTGCAGACCTGCCATATGTAGCACAGAGGTACAGGTTTTAACTGCAAAGTCAACCTGTCAACATGTTAATCCCGCCTTTAAAATTATAAGTAATGCCTAAGTACCTTTTACTGCCCATTAAGGCAGAGAGCATGATATTTAAAAATAGGACATGTAAAGGTTAATGTTAAATACGTCTTTGCAGTCACTAGCACCTCAAAGCTATTTTCACTGTAGTAAGGCTGGCTGTTCCATGGGAAAGCACTGGAATACAATATTATGTTTAATCAATAGTATACCCAACTATGAGCTAGAGAAACATATACATGACGACGTTTAATAGTTAGTCAAATTCAATTCATTGGTAAAGTAGAATTCTGTCTAATTGTTACAGAAAAGGTGCATTAGAAAAGTTTCCTTTTGGCTGCCTAAAGACTCTGGTGGTCTTTCTGTAAATATTCAGTCAATTGGCAGCTTATGGCTGCCCTTTGGTGAGGCGTGAACTGGTGTGAACTGCTCCAAGGAACGCAGTAGGTTAATCTGAATGGGCAGAGATGAACGATAGGAGCCTTATAGAATATGGAGTGTCTTTGATTGATAGAATACGGATGGGCGGCGGGGAAGAGTGTCTTTGCCATTAAAGTGTGAAGACCTGCCTTAAGCTCACATCCTTAATTACCGCGATCTGCTGGTGCTTTTCAGATGACACTTGGGACAGTCTTGAAAGAGGTCTCCCCTCTCATAGGCAAATTTTAGCTGACACTTGGGCAGGGCACTTCTGTTGTCTTTCAAGCCAGTCATGCTCCAACCACAGTGGACCTCTTTGGACATTACATTGTTACATCCTGTTTGACAGGTCTGTGGGGTCTATACATAACTTACGGGATGCATTTCGAAGGAGGGAAACACAATGGCAAAACACTTTGGGCCTCATTTGGATGTCAGTCGGAAAGCCTCTGACCTCTGGTCAGAGGCTTTCTGAACGACATCCTGGTTTAAACTCCAACCAACTTATTTTAAAAAGGTGGTCGAAGTTATACCAGCCGGTCAAACCGACTGGCTTCCAATGGGCTCAAGGAGCCTGTCAGCCAGTCAAAAGCCATACATAATTCTGAACGGACGGCATTTTTCCCCTTCGAGATTATGATGTTGGGCTTTCTGACATAGAAAGCCTGATGGAAAGAAATTTTGGGGGCCCCTAGCAGAGCCTCTTGTCCTTTGCAGCCTCCGGTTGATGGCTTGGGGTGCACTTATGGTGCCCCCCTGAAAATCCCTGCACTGTGTGGCAGGCACCATGGAGGGATTTACATAAACTACCATTTCTCTATGGGAGCTAGTGCTGCGGGCGGTTTCCGGTTCAACCACAAGCTACCATAGGGAAATTGAGATTGCATTTTCAGACCGCAGACCCTAGGTTGGTCAGCTCTGAAACTGCAGAGATTTTGGCCGGAGGCAACTCCGACCGACATCATAATCAGGCCCATAGTGTGTATCCATTATCTGGTTCCTGAAAGCTCAGCTTTGATTTTACCATGATTTTATTTCTGAGTTTGTTGTGGGCACAGGGACTTCCTAAGATTTTAGTGTTCAAAATGGAAGGAAATCAGGATAGCCTTAGTCTGCTCCCCACACACAGCTAACAGACCCAGCCTACAGAGTCCATTTTTAGTGTAACTGAACACTTTGGCTATCTTGAAAATACCCAAAGTAGGTAGTTAGATGCGGAATATTCAATAATTGGTTGGGGGGCTCTCCAGTGGGCATTCTGACTCACAACCCTGTGCCAGACATAAATGTGGCATCTCTAGGCACCCACTTCAGAACACTCCCAAACCTAAGGAGGATCAGGAGAGGACTGATCCAGATGTCTGCAACCTGATGAGAGCAGTGGAGAACTAGACCTGCTCTCTCTCTTGTCCCAAGGATAAAGACATGAACTCAAAGGGTCTTAAGGCTAACCTTCTAATAGAGCTAGAGGGACATGAAAAGCTACAAGAGGCCTTTTCCTGCAAGTGTTCAGCTGACCAGCGGCAATTGGACGTATACGGGACCCTCTATTGGCCTCCACACTGTAAGTCTCACAGTGCCTCAACAGTGGTCCTGGGAGGCTGTAGAAGCGTACTACTGTGGTGGAATAGTTTATTAAATGACTTTTGTGGTTAACCCTGACAACGACTGTGGTTAATAGTTGAGATGGATACTACCACCCCTCAACTAAAACTCCTATTTCTTACAATGCACCACTACTCAGGGGTCTACCCAAGTTCCCAACGTATTACTTATTGGTACAGAACACAAGAAAAACCTAGGCAATGTGACCTATTACATATTGGTGCAGGACACAAGCACAACCCAGTAAACCTGACCTGTCCCATGGGGCCTCTTGCTTGAGAGGTCAGTCAGAGGAAGGTCCCTGATTGCACAATATGGAAAATCCAGCAAAAGAAGGTTATTGGTCTCAATGCTGGTAATTTATTAAATTGATTTCAAAGAATGTTTAACAGACGGTGAACATACTATACATCCTTTTCATGAACAAAAAGTAATATATAAACATCATTACAGATAGATAAAAGTTGCGTTAATATTTTGTAAGTCAGACAACCCATTTAAGGAAGACATATAATACATGAATATCTGATGTGTCAATCTGGTACCTACTGAATTTATCATCTATGGTGACAACAAGTATGAACAGGTCTGAACAAGTATGAAACAATTTGCAGTTAAAAGTGGTCTTCATATATCAGATAAACTGAACACCTTACATCTTGCCTCAGGCATGGATCCACAAATATCTAACACCCATCTTTGACAGTGTCTTTGCAGTTTATGTTTGTTGCTCCGGTTAAACGGCTTTAAAAAGCTAATGGTCTGATTTTTACCCGCCAATACAGTGGTCCACCCACTGCATTTACAAGCAGATAAACCATAGTGTAAATCACAGCCAAGACTACTCTGCTTCCTCTATGAATAATCCCCTGTGATGGCCCTGGGGAATCAGGGCCATAGGAGAAATGGCTACATGTCCGCCTGGCGGAATTTAAATGAGCAGACAAGTAGTAATTATTTACTGTTCCTTACCGCCAGGTAAAACCTGTTGGTAAGAACAGTACAAACATTGTAATGCTCCTCCCACCATGGGAGAAGCCTCTTATGGTTAGGGTAGGATTACTTTTTTTATTTTCAAAAAGAAAACCCATTTTCAGGGTTTTCGTTTTGAAAAGAGAAAGAAATACTGTTTGCTACAGTGCTGCATCCCTCTGATGCAGTTCCATAGCAAACAGTAACATGTATTGACAGGAACTGCTGTGACGGCAGTTCCTGCCAATGCCTTTATAAATTACCGCCAGGTAGGCAATCATTTATACATCTGGTGGGTGGAGTAGTCTCGGCCTGGCAGATGTAAAGTTCTCCATCAGGCCAAAAGAGAATACTCCATTTGGCAGAAAATAAATCAGGCCCTAAGTTTTCATTGCTATTTAAATTGTTGGGCAATGTTGTTCACTCACAGAGAACCTGAACAAGATTGTGGAAAACAATGCTTTATTTTACTACTGGTGCCTATTCAGCTGTCTAACAACAATGGATTTAGTTGTTGTATGTTTACCTGAAAATTGTGTTAATAAAACAACATCTGTGACAACATCAAATCAAGGACTTTGGAGAAGTTGATATGTGGAGCATAAGTAGCTCTACAAAGAAATTGTAAAGAACCAATGGTCATATAATCAAAGTACTGATGATTGAGAATTAAAGTTAGTCAAAGCAAACAACATTCATTTTAGGTGAAAAGACATAAGCCAAGCAGAAAATCTAGGACTGTATTAGATATTTAAAAAAATTGAATTTCCAAGCATTAAACCAATTCAAGCACCAAGAATAGAATTTAAGCATCAAGTTTCATGTAGTCAAGGTTTTCAATGTAGTTATCGGAATTTGATTTGCAATTTATATTTCTTCATTCACTCATTTTTTCTAGTTATTGTGAACATCTTTTTTAACCAAATACTCTCTTGTATTCATCTCTGGTCTCAGAAAGATTATGTAAATCTTTGGAGCAAATATGCAGTAGAGAACACCAGCACCAGAGGACAAAATTGCAAAAATCTCTACAGCCACCAGGTATTTTCCTTTTGTGCTGAGATAGGCTGGAATAAAAGAGAGCCACACACTGACAAACACCAACATGCTGAATGTGATGAACTTTGCTTCATTAAAGCTATTTGGCAAATTCCGAGCCAAAAATGCAATCAAAAAAGTTACACAAGCCAAAAGTCCCATAAAGGCCAAAATGCAATAGAACATCAGGATGGAGCCCTCATTACATTCAGCTATAATCTTCCAATTGCCAGCACTGTTGTTAAGTTCTGGGAATGGTGGTGATGTCCCTAGCCAGATAACTCCGATGGCAAACTCTATGAAGGAGCAGGACAGCACAATGAGGTAGGACGTTCTGGAGCCTACCCACTGTCTTAAGCTACTGTTGGGCCTTGTGGCCTTGAAGACAAGGAGTACTGTGATAGTTTTAGCCATCACACATGAAACACAAAATGAGAAGGATATGCCAAAGATCACCTGACGGAGCATGCATGTCACTCTCGTGGGTCGCCCAATGAAAATCAAGGAACAGAGGAAGCACATCATGAGGGCAACAAGAAGAATGTAACTGAGCTGTAGGTTGTTGGCTTTCACAAGTGGGGTCTGCCGATATTTTATGAAAATACCCAATGTGAAAAAAGCATTGAAGAAGAGGAAGATGGCGACCACAGCTAAAATGAAACCAAGTGGATCCTCATAGAGCAGGAAGTCAATATCCTTCGGCATGCATCTGTCTCTTTTGATGTTTGACCAGTGGTCCTCTAGGCACTTTATGCAGTCAATGGAATCTGAAGAATATCAGAGATGATACATTTTACAACATTTTATTGATGGATCACATGTCACAGTTGGTATATACTGAGTAAGAAAGAGAGGAGGCCCCACCAGCCAGAGGCACCAAGGCACTACTTTATAGTGAGAAAGAAATGTTTGTCCCTTGGGGAGAAAAACAAACTCGGATTTACACAAACAAAACTTCAATCACATTCAAAGGCCCCAAGCAGCGGGGAGTGCACATATACTAAGAACACTCAACTGAAACACCAAGCCCAAGAATGTAGTGGCAGAGTCTTTATTAATAACATCTTAAAAACCAATTCCTATTATAGGTACCACAATGTTCATTTAAAAATCTGAATTGCCTTACAATTCTAAAAAAACAATGACTCTAATGTACAATAAAAATATTTCATACTAGGCACAGTATATCCAAAGTACATTTGAAATCAGCTTATTCCTTATGTTATGACACATATACATCCCATAAGAACAAATTGTCAATTAGAATAAAACATTTGAAACAAGGATATACAATAACAGCAAAAAATGTTTTTCATAAGGAGAATTATGAAAACCTAATACGGAGACACTATTGCACAGGTTTTTTGAAGGAGAAGGAGCACCAGGATCGATACGACATGAAAAGTGCACACTGGTTGTGGATAAACACCCAAAACGGTTACCCAGACTCTGAGCAGCTGGGCCCACTGCTGGTATTATAAGCCTAACCTTCACCATAAAGAACAAATCTACAGCAAATTCCCCCGGTTATTTAAACTCCGGAACTTTTCAAAAGATGATTGAGTGGGGACCACACACCCTAGTCTCCCTGTAGTGCCATAAGATATCTATCCCTCAGAACAGAGGATAGAATTTACCTAAACCCGGTAGTCCGCACTTGTCCTACTTTTTAAATACATTGCATCATGTCCTATGGGCTATCTAGGGCCTGAGCTAGGGGTGACTTAAATGTATTAAAAAGGAAGGTTGGGCCTGACAAAAGGTTTATTTTGCTAGGGCGACATGGCACTTTTAAACTGCACCCAAGCAGGCTGCCCTGGCAGGACTGAGACATGTTTAAAGTGGGTGGCAAAATTAGTGCTGCATGTCCACTTGTAGCATTTACTTTACAGGCCCTGGTACAGGTTGTGCCACTTTACTAGGGATTTACAGGGGTGAAGGACACAGAGTCCAACCAAAACAAAGTCAACCAACAGGAGGGTTGAAGCCAAAAAGTTAGTGGTAAACAATGCCCAGGATATCAGGTCTAACAACAGTCCATTTGGCATGCATTTTGTTTTAGAAGTCTCCATCCATGTCAGTAGAAGCACTTTCAGTCATTTCACATGGTCCTCTTACATGTTTAAAACATTCTCATCACTTCCTTCCTTAGGAGGTCTACCTAAGGACTATCAGATCTTCTATAGCAAGTATCGCATAAAGCAGTCCATGCACAACCCAAACAATCCCAAGATCTCAGATCAAAATGCTAACCATTGAAAAGTGATTGAAATAATTGTTCACCCAGCTTAACAATTACATGGCAAGAATCTCATAGTCGATGCTCAGGCTACCCTCTCACATCTACAAGGAATGAATCTTTATTGCTGTCATCTAGAATGTCCTCAAAGATCATGTGGATTGAAAATAAAGTTGTATCTAGACTTTTAGGCTGCTTTTGACAGTCAAATCATAATCTCTCATGAATTATACAGCTCTGAGACATTGGGAATCAATTAAAGTCTTTGGACTGATCTTCTTTCTTATAAAATGCACATAGATCATCTGGATTCAGTCTTTCACCTCGTCCTCACTTTCCTAAAAATGTGCTGCACTGTTTGTCTCTATCACTGCTTTCATCCTGTATAACACCCATCCCTCTCTCATCAAGGCATGTTGGCATGTTGGCCAATTTATTTCATCTTTGGAAATAACATTCATATACTGTTGATACCTCTCTGCACTTACTACTTGATGACCCAGAACCATCTAAAACAAAATGCCAAAAAGAGAAATATGGTTGATTGTGGATCTCTGAAACCCACATTTTAAAACACTAAACCAATTTTAGGAGGTTTTCTTAAGCAAAAAGAGTTACTTTCATGATATACAAGATGTGTACTGCATTGCATAGAAAGTCTCAAAAAACTATTAAGGATGGGCTACTATCACTAAATTTCTCTGCCCACATCCACTGTGTGAGGCATGGAAGTACCCAGGCAGATAAAGCTAGCAATGACTCTCATGCACTGGAAGAAATCTCTGTATGTGCCAGGGTTACTGTTTTTTTGTTTTACGGAAATAAGCCCCCATTTTGGGTGTTCATTTCAGTAAAACTAAAAGTGAATTTTAAGTGGGAAAAACAAATATGGTGCCTGCTCACATTGCACATTCCAGCTACATAAAGGACTGGAAAACCTGGCCATGATATCTAACTCTACTGGGACAAATCCAATTCAAACTGATTGCTGTGGTTTTAAGTGTGGGGGGTGAACATTGATGTGGTCCTTTCATGATGACCCAAGCAAGTGCAAACTAGATAAGACATCTTGACAGGTCATTTGAGGTTTACAGATTTGCCAAAAGGACAGTGTTGATTTAGCAGGGAAGTCAACTTATTTAAATGCATTTGCATTAATTGGAGGAGCAACACAGGAATGACACTGGACTGTGCAGCTCAAATGAGGTTGAAGCCAATTTAGCCAAGATTCTATTTGGTACTCAATGGAGTGATGCATTTGTAGTGAAGGAAGCCAAAGCTTCTAAGAAGTTACAACTGATTTAGACAACTAGCTATAGGATCCACTCAGGACCTGTGCCTGTGTAGGTGCAACCTAAAAGAATGGAACTGATTTGCCAAATGGCATGGAGTCTACCTCGTTATAGCATAGCTGCACCCAAGGGAAGCACAACTTGCAATAGATTCAATCAACTTTATATCAATCAATCCTTGTGGTCACTCGAACAGCAATATTGTTGTGACAAATGTTGTCCAATTGTGATTAGCACACTGATTACAGCATAGATTTGAGAATGATGGGAAAATGCCAGTCCTTCTGTTCAGTATGTTAAAGATAATACAGCTGTGTGGAAGTTTTTCATGAATACTCAGGGATCCATCATTCACAATCTAAGTCACAGTGATAAAAAGTAGTTCAATTTTAGAATCAGTAAAACAATCTTGTATTCATCCATGTTTCCTAGATATTGAGCTGATTAGGAGACAAAGATTTGAGAGGACAGTTTGGTTTGTCACTTTAGGTGGGTGGGCTAGGTGGTTAGAATGTTGAGGAGAAGGGTGGGTAGTGGGTGAGGGAGAATGTGCCCGGGGTAAGGTTTGGGATTGGGAGATGAGCATGAAAAGCAGTGATTTGGCTGTGTGCTGAACGTAGGGTATATGCTTTGCAGCACAATGACAGGGCCTTCAAAGGTGTAACAGCTATAGGGGTTGAAATCAATAAAATTAGGCAACCTAAAAGGTTAGGTATGCATGAGCATGACAAGCCTGTGTAATAGCAACTCTTGAGATAGGGGAGGGTTAGGTTTGTGGACTGGGTGGGCGTTAGGAGGAAATGTCACAGAAAATGTCACCTGAAGTATATCCTGGGCAAACAGTTACAGTACTTAGCAGTGTGGTAGTGAAAGCCAGAGGATGGTAGGAGTCAGTCTAGAATAGATATAGGGGATGGAATAGAAATAGTAATAGAATGTGTAGGATGTGTTGCATGGTTAGAGTGGAAGGGATATTTGGAATATTTGGTATGGACTGGGACTGGGTTAGAGAGGAACGGAGGGTTGATTGCAGGATAGGAGGATGTTATGAACTCTAAGAGCAAAGGAAATGATGAAGCAGATGGCCACGTGGATGGAAATGACATATCAAGATGCAGTAAGGCAGAAAGGTGAGAAGGTAGAGGGGAATGGAAAATGAAATGCTGGAGTGGGTTTGCTAGAATGTAGGAGGCATAAGAATGATAAGGATGGAGAGAGGGTGTGAGAATGTCAAGACAGATGGTTGTGGTGCAAATTCAGAATTTTTCAAAGGCCATCGGCCCCTCCGAAGCCAAAAGCTGAGATCGGATTTAGCTTAAATATTCTCTGAGTCTCCCCAGGAGTGGTGTAGTACAACTGAGGATTCAAACAGATTAATTCTCTGATTACTAGTTGATTCAGGTAATTTATTGTGTGCAAAATACAGTGAGGCCTCTTGGCATCCAAGAAATCTCACAACCACACACTACCACCATTGTAGGTGTGATCAGGTTGCACAGCTCTGAAAATGTTACAGGTGATTTACCCAAACTCTCTTTGGGATCCAATGACGATGCAAATGCTTTATCCAACTTTCTACAGGGCACATCCATGACAGCTTGAGTGTGATGGATATGCATCTCCAAAGAGGTTACAAATGATTAGAGTCTACAGATTCTACCTAGGAGTCATATAGATGCAACGTTTCGAGGTGCATCTCCACAGAGATGCATTCATCTTTTTTCCCAGGAATGACATTGGTGTGACAAAGGGTAATGACACAGGTGTTTATTTGTAAATATCAAGGTGTCTCAATAGCAGAATTTGGGAATAGAAAGAGGGGACTTAGAGGTGGGAACAATAGATGTGCTGGTTTCCATATTGGTTGAATAAGACTAAAAGCTATTAGAGCAGTAGAGGAGTTCAAGAGGATTTGTTCAGGCATAGAGTTCACAAAGATGTGAAAGAGACAGAAGCATGCAATTATAACAAGCCTGAATTAAAAAAAGCAAAATTCAGAATTTCTAGAGTTCACTTATAAAGGGAAACTCCAGAAGTGCTGGATCTCTGGGCTAATGGGGTAATTTAGGCAAGGGCAATCTGTATTCAGATATATCAAACCCCTCAGTGGCCATCCCTATGCTTTCAGAGAAGCCATTGCCATGCCCGGTTCCTAAGAATGCACTGATTGTTTACTGAGCTGCTTCCACATTTTACACAGCCATTTAGCAACTAAAAGGGGTATATGCTTTTGTAAATAAAAAATAACTAATGCCCAGACGTGGGACTTTTTCTCCCAGGGTGTGAGGGTACTTTTTCTTTTCTGTTCAAGACGACTGGGCTTTAACTGCCAGCCCAAAAGAAAAAAACTGCACCTGACTGTCCATACTGAATAGGATGGATGGTCTAAAGTACTTGTAATGACAGACTCAAGTCTGTCAGTCAGTCAGTGTAAGGCATTGACCAGTGGAGCCAATGAGGGCATCATCAGTGAAAACATGACGGACTATCCAACTCTAAATAGGGCAGGTGGATCGTCAAAAGAAAGTTGCGTGTCCTAGGCGATTGAGGGGGGAACAATCGCCTGGGACACGCAACTTTCTTTTGTGCTAGACCACTAATTGGTTTCGGTTTTCTAATTACATAAATGTAATTTTGTAACTTGTGAACGTGGCCAGGCTCTGTTTTTGGACGGTGAATTACGACCGATCCCCTTTTGTGAATCAACAAATCTTTGTATTACTATGTTCTCTAATTCTCTCTCTTACCCACTCACTCTTTAGCACTCTTGCTTTATGCACGTTCCCTCTGGAGCAACCTGTTGTCGTATATTACAGAAATTGAAAATTTAAATTGCCTCAAAGGAAAATAAATGTTTGGTGATTTAGATTTTGGATGTTGCCTTTTTATGTTGGAATGTTATATTTAATATTGTGAGCTACTTTAAAAAAAAACTTTCTCATTCAGCTCGTGATTAAGTAAATGATATAACTAGGTGAGGGCCTCTTGCTCTGGTGTATCAATAATTGGTTCAGGACCACTGTTTTTTGTAGCAGAAATCCCCATAGGGAGCAGAACTCATTACAGGAAACAGTAAAAGCACTACGAGCAATTATGTGGGGAGGAGAGTTGTTTTGCAAACCCTGAAAGAAATGGAAATCAGAAAGAGAAAACACATAAGGATCTTTCAGTACTATGTGAACAGCTTAGTAAAGAAAAAGTTAGACTTAAGTGTCCTTTAGAAGCTAAAGTAGTAGTCAAATTTATCCCAGATTCAGGTTTCCTATTGTTTGGGGATTTTATGGCAAGGCTTGTTTGAGACCATTAGGTGGCATGGTGGAAGAATAGTCCAGGCTGAGACAGAACTTATCTGTGATGTTCTGGAAACCTTCCACAATCAATTGTGTCTCTGGTTATTAACTGGGACAGAGATCTTTATCTGTTTAGAAAAAACTCAGAAGAATCCCCTTGGCATTCCTTACAATTTGGAGAGAATTAGATTCTATGCTGGCAAGGTAGCCCAACGTTTTTTTGCATGAGTTATTAAACATGGCCTTGTGAGGAGTATAGCTTTTATGTGAGGTTTTGGGGATACCTAAAAGGAGGACAATACCACTATCAGTGTGTGATAACAATTGTATTCTTGACATTTGATGTGAAGTCTTAATTCATAATGATAATGATAACCATTTTTAGGTGGTAATGGGCCTTATTTAAAGTCTAGTTAGTGCCCCACTGGCCTTTCAGGTCATCAAAGGCTATGGCCGCCATTCCCCTGATGGGGGCCTGTCCATACGATTTAGAGGTCCCCATGTGGCTTGCAGAGATCTTGGTGCCCTAATTAGAGTTGTTACTGCAGCGGCTCCTTTGAAGGCACAAAGACTTTATCATAATATTTTACTGTGCCCACTTATCAAAGTAATTTCCAAAGTTGGACTTTATTTTTGTAGAATAAAATAATAATGTCCTGACGAGTACAGAGCATGTCAGGGTCATTGATGATTTCCCTTCCAGGAAACCACCATGTCTTGAAGGATGGTCCCACATAGGGTACACAAATGATAGCCCCCTTCACTGAAAACGTGGGGCAGCTGCCAATACCACCAGATCATTCTGTGGTCAGGTTCTCAGGTCACAGGTTTCTGCTGATGAATTTGACCGAGGTCCTGTGGAGGAAACTCAGCAGGTCCCCACCTCTAAATGGGTAGGGGAGAATTGTGAGTTTGTCAAGTTGGTCTTTCTGTCATTTTATAGCAAATGCGCTGATCCATAGAATGCTAAATAATATTTAAAGTCTTTATTGGGAAGATTGAAAATTTAACAATCATTGATTTGTGCTCCAATTCTAGTGAGGGTAAATCATTAAGCTATCACTAGACACATCAGTTCGGTAAAGAAGCCAAGGTGCAAGAGTTGTTTGAGCCAGATAAATATTTCTCTGATTTTTCAACATCATGGAGGTGATTGATTATGTTATTTATATACATAATCTCAGACGTCATGCTGAGAGCACTTGATCAGTTAACATAAGTGCCCAATCTCTATTTAGAGTTCAGATGCTTCCTCAACAGATCAGCATTAACATTTATCCATCAAAGACTACACTGTAAGTGGAAATTGTGGATGCAAAGACACACATCCTGAACATGAACTGTAGAATCAACATATTTTCTCTTCAGTACAAAGATCAACGGAATGTGAGCACTTTTTAGAGGGAACATTTCTCTAATATGCACACATGGAACCTATATTGAGGGCACAGTAATTTTGTTTCTGAGTCAGACAGTCTCTGGTTTGCAAATGGTTATGCAATCATGCCTTCTCCTTTTTGGACCACATCTCTGTGGACTTTATAAGTTTTTTTTATTAATGACCAAAGTATATACACTTGCTTGAATAATAGTATTATTTTCTCCAATAAATATGTGACATGGTTCCTTGAAATGTTTGCAACTGTGATTCAACAACTTCCGATTTACAGGTCCTGGGTATTGTTTCATTGGAATACAAATCAAGCAACCAGTCATTTTATAACTTTTTTTAAGACCTAGTTGCAACCTTATGTAATTCTGGCTGAGCTTGTGCATAAGCACTATTGACAAATATATGGGTAGAAGATTCTTTGATGAAACAGAAGTTCATTGAAGATAGGATAAGCGAATCTGGCATACGTGTAATCATGCTGAAAAAGAAGAGAATCTACAGTCACATCCAAAAGTAACTATCACACTCTATAGCCATTATCTATCGGTTACAGGGGAAAAGGAACCAATAGTGTTGTCTAGTTCCTATAAAACCTATATAGGATCTGCACGTCTAGACAACATATACTGCCAGCTTGGTGTCCGGACTGACACCCCCACCGGGTATGTTGGCCTATTTGCCAGTTAGCTCACAGTGCCACTAGAAACTCCTCTTATCAAGGAGAGAATAGTTATTTGGCAACTATCGAACATGACAACCCGATCCCTCAGAATCCTGAAAACAGTGTAATACTTTTCACTCAGTCACTCATGCTCACTTTGTCTCAGAGAGATACACAGAACAAACAATATGGACATTTCAATAAGCATTTATTGAACATTCATCATTCTAGTGTAAAATAGGTGTGCTGAAACAATCTTCAGACAGTAACAGATATAAATGATTTGAAGCACTAACAAAGTAAGGGAATTAACCTTGTCCATAGTAATTATGCAGGAGATGGTGGTCCTGCTGAGTATCCAAGAATCCAAGGATCCTCATTCATAATGTATGAGGCCATTGTTCAGGGAAAACCCCACGTTCTGTAGGCAGTACTGTAACTAGGTAAAGGGTCAGTCCTAGCAGCCCGTTATGTATGTAATGTAAGGATGGATATAGGGGAAAGGTAGGGATGTTACCCTAGCCTATATTGGGGTTCCAATATGGAATATAACAATAGTGTTCCCAGTGGATGTTATGCTTTTGGAGTATGAGGCCAGATAATGAGTACTTTGCTGCATCACTTCTCATCTCTCAACCATCATCCTTAGATCTCATATGTCATCTACCATCCTACTTTTCACAAATCCATCATCCCTACTTCTCATTTGTCATCCCTATTTCTCATCCCTACTTCTCATGCATCAACCTACTGCTCACCCCGTTTCCTTATCAAACATAATTATTTTTCATCCATTAGCCACTATTGCTAATATTATTTATCTATCATTCATCTTTACTGTTTCTAGTCCCTCCTTCTCATCAATCTTATCCCAACTTGTTTTTCATCATCCTTACTTCTAATCTATGAACCCCAATTCTCATCCCTATTCATCATCCATCATCCCTACTTCTCATTCCTATTTCTCATCCATCATCTATGCTTTTCACTACTATTGCTTATCTCTCATCCATTATCCAGCCTCCTTGCTTCTCATTCCTAAATCTTATCCATCACTAATGATCCATCGCCTATTTTTCTCATCATCATCTCTCAAACATCATTCTCATTTATCATCCCTCTTTCATAGTAAGACACAATCAATGTTCTGAAACAGCCTTTCCCTGATTGGTAAGCAACAGCCAGAGTTAGGACAGTGGGCTGAATTCCACTTTCCAATGAAAGACAGACATCTCATCTGATGAAAGCTTTGATGGTTTGGGAAAGACATAGGGGCTATGTGCCAGGTTTATAAATCTACACCTTGAGAAAGGGATATATGATTTTATAAACACAATCTACTTACAATTTCATAAGGAGCACACACTATTACGATAATATTGCATAGACATTGATGTAGTCACTTTGGTTTTGTTATCTAAAATGACAAGGATAGTCTTGAGTAGAATTCTAGGATGTCTGCCATTCATAGAATCCTCCACAAGAATAGTTCATTTTAAAACCCTCCTCATCATTGGTGATATGTCTGGTCTTCAGTGCAATGCTTCTTGTTCAATTACGACATTTATTTTTTCAATGAGTATCCATTCAGTAAGTGTACCTGTCCAAAGAGAGTGCACATGTCTTCTTGCAAAGCCTTTGACAATGTGATTGCTACAACAGTTGGCATCGATACAACATGAGGTGTCTTCATCCTTATTTGCACTAAGGAATATGAGTACCCAGAACATCAGTTATGAAGTGACCCCTGTGGTTCATCCTGGAATCCAGAGGCAGGGATTCAAACAGCTGAAAATAATTGAATGGATATCCGCTGACTCTTAAGCAAAGCTGAAATGGTTCCTGTTGAATAGCTCAAAATGGTACCGATGTCTGAGTTTAATAAAGCAGATTCCCCAAGATAAGGACTGACCTTCCAACCAGTTACTCTACCAGGATGGGTGCTGTTTTTGGAGATTTCAAGTTGGTTGTTGATCAAATGGTAAATGTTACCTGGTTTAATCTTGGTATTGGTGGCTGTAAGAATCTCTGATCTGACTTGGAGCACCATCATCCGGGGAAATATTGCATTGTGTCTTGATAATGGATGATAATCTTGCCCAAATCAATTTTATTTATTAATTTTACCATCCCCAGAAAACTGAGAGGCTGAGCTGCCCAACAAGAACTCCTTCATGTGAATACAGGAATATATATATATCTCACAGGTTACATGGGTTGTATATCACAATTGTTACCGCTTCATTCTAATCCCAATAAGGAATCTTAACCACTTAGTATACCTTCATTGAGAGCTTATTCAATGTTGCTTATTAGTTAGTATGTCAATTAGATATCAAATTGCATCACTACCAATTTTGCTCCCTTTGTAGAATATGATCGCTTAGCTTAAACATATGCATCCACTCATTTTTCCATATTGTTCCCGCTACTAATCAATATTCATTCTGAGGTGCCAGAAAAGTTCAGTATTTTAGGGTGGGAAAATTATATACGTTCCTGGTTAGGGAAATAGTTGAGATTTATATGTCAAATAGTGGAAATGTCTTTCTTGCAAGGAAACAACTGATCACACCTGTTTGATTGGCAATGCTCCCATCAGGACAGGGCACGCAATGGAAGCAGCAAGTGGGGCGTCCTATGATGGCCGACTTTCTGTACCCTGCAGCGCAACTTTCACTGCAGACTGACAGAGGGACCTAAAATGTAACAAACGTTAAAAAAAATCAATTTCCACAATATTTTTCACGATGTGTCTTGCCATCACTATTAACACTGTATAGCTCCAATGTGATCTAAGACCCTATTGCAAACATGTGGCAATCATGCTATTAAAAATAAATGTGAAAGATACCAACAGTAAGACAGCACCCATTGGCAACCAGAGAATTACCACTGTAAAACAGTCAAACCAGGGAAGTTGGATATGTTGTTCTGCCAATATATTAGTAAGAATTAGAGAATGGTTAATGATAATTCTGAATGCGAATCGACTTTTCCAATACTCTTTTTTTTTTAAACTGGGAAGCTACAATGAATGTAAATAGTGCAACAACTCTCTCTCTCTCTCTTTCTCTCTCTCTCTCCCCCTTCTCTCTATCTGATTAATTCTCTCTCTCTGACTCATTCTCTCACTCTCTCATGATCACTCTCTCAGCTGCAAAGAGCGAGTAAGGTGGCCCTGGCACTTCCATAATTGGCTTCCAGTTGCCCCAGGCCACTGGTGAAATGCCCGTTAAGATAAATAGATTGTCCACAAGAGTGGGATGAAAAGTGCAAGAGGAATAACGAGGCATGTGGTGAAATCCAGACACTGCTAACTTGGTATTTTCAGCAACCTGTCATTCTGCAGTACTGGCAGTGGGCTTGTATAAAAACCTTTGACTTTTATTTTTTCTTAAATTAAACACTGAGGGCTATTTGCCACATTACAAATCTACATTAAAGATTGTATTGTATATTACAAGACCATTCAATTAAATATGTTGCTCAAGCTACCCCACTACGTTTTAAGAAGGTCCGCCAAGTAGATATATATGCAGTGTATCATTAACTACCTCAAACTGGTCTATGATCGGTCAAACAGATAGGAAACTGTCTTTGTTAAGTTTGTGAGGGAGAAATCACATCTTGATGTAAACAGACAATCTGGCTTCTATTAGTTAAATACTTTTCTTTGAAAAATCCCTGGCTCGCACTTGTTAGCTTGTCACAAGGCATTCCTCAGAGCAATGTGCATATGTGTACGCATGGAGATTCAAATGCAAAAACAATACAAAGTAGTCAATCTCTCATATTGGTTATTGTACTTATTAGTTCATCTCCTGCCTGGGCAACCTCTCAAAACTCGAATCCCACCAACAAACATAACCATTCGGCATTTTAATGCACCACCTAAGCACCCAGCTTGTGCGAATAACTACTGCTTCACTATAGACACACCCTGTCTACAGTCAGGGGATTGTCAATATTGTGGCCAACTATGTTTGGGTTGGCCAACTTAACCTCCTCTTTCAGCTCTACCTGCATTCATTATTTTTTTTTCCTTTTTTTTTTTGTAGAAAAGGTTTTTATTAATTTGGGGAAGGGCTATAGCCATTAGAATATTGGCGATAGCGTATACAATAAAAATATTATGACAGAGTAAAACTGATGAATCTTAACTTGTATTTTCTGTACTGAGAATTTTTATGTGTCTTTTGTTGTACAAATTTTATTGATGATTTATATGGTATTTTGTAGCATGTATATTACTTTTATGATGACATTTTTTATCGAATAAAGTATCACTGACTGACTGACATACTATGATAGAAATAACATACAATACTTTTACCCCCCATCCAACCATTATTTTATTTTAATTTAAAGTCACTACTAAGTGTAAACGGCTTCCTACCTCTCAAAGCTGGCACTCACCTTACTTCATTCTATGGATCATGCTGTGCCAATATAAGTGTCATGTGCAAGAGTCCGAAACAGACTGGTATTTGGAAGACACAGTTCTAGAACACCCAGGAAAACTCAACGCTGTTTACTTTATGAAATCACGTTAAAGATCATCTGGGCACATTCTTGAATCATGCAAGTTTTGACTGATTTAGACCTTCAACACTCACTGCTAAAAAAAAACAATCCCTGGTGCCCTTACTAACGATGATGCCACCACAAACAGTACATTTTTACAGTGAATTTACATTGGTCGGTTCTTGGTTACTACATATCTGGTACAAACTAGTGTAAACCCATGTATGCCAATATGTGTGGGCGATTTTGTTGGGCGGTGTTGGGCTTCAAAAGATCTAGGCTCAAATTGTTGTCCCAGCTATCCAGTTGTAGCTCATCATAGAGGATGGCCGCTAAAGCAGGGATTATAAATCCCTACCCTATTCTGTAACCAACATAAGGGTTCTATCATGTGCATGTTGAATGGGCTACTGCACTTATTGTGCCTCTGCAGGCCTCAAAGGAAGCTTGCCGTCCAAAAAGGGCTTAGAATTCTTCTTCGTCAACAGAGAAATGGTTCTGCTTCTTGCGAACATTCCAGTGCAAACACTCAGCGAGGCTGTTGAACCAGTCGTTCACAGGGTCCCGGAAACAAATCGAAGGTAGAGGGTAACAGGAGGTAGTGATGCTGATACTGTCACCGTAGGATATTTGCTGTCTCTTCCGCCCATCGAAAGACACCCAAGCTGCATTCCTAGCATCCGAAGAAAGCATGATCTTCAATTCTACAACGGCAGGGACAACTATGGGCCGGAAAGACAGAGAATGAGGGCAGATTGGGGTGATCATGATTGCAGGAACATTCGGATGAATCATAGAGGCCCCTGCAGCAGCTGCGTATGCTGTGCTCCCAGTTGGTGTGGATACTATGACTCCGTCCCCTTGAACTGTGGTAATCAGATGTCCATCCAAGAAGACATCAACGTTGGACAGATATGAAGAGGGTCCCCGATCCACCACAACTTCATTGAGGACCTGATATTTTGTTATCTTACAAGGTTCCCGCTCGATGAAATTGACCATGCCCAGTCCGTTCTGGATCAATGACTTGTTATCCCTGGACTCCTTCACCACTTTAACTTTTAACCTGCTCTGAAGAACAAGTGCTGCATTGCCTTCGATAACCTGAGTAACTTGGGGCTGGAAGTTGTCAAAGTTAAAAGGAGTCAGAAACCCTATGGATCCAAGGTGGAAGGCCATTACTGGAGGCACATTATTTTGGAAAAGGGAAGATGCATAGAGTAAGGTCCCATCTCCTCCGAGGCAGATGATAAAGTCAAAAATTTATAGGTGCAAAGGTGCAAATGTACAAAATACAGAGGTGCAAAGTACAAATGTGCAAATGCGCTAAGGTACAAATACGCAATTCATAAAGATACTGTGCAAAAGAGAAGGGAAAAGAATGACATATTGGGAAAAACCCCTAAAATTAGAGCAACAGAGATACAGCAGGTCATTCAGTTCATTGATGTATATATTCTTACCACAAACTTAGAAACAAATAATTCAAATCTAAAATACATGCATACTTGTACATAGCAGCAAGGGGATACTCTAGCATCCATTCTATTGCTCAACCAATCCCCAATCTTTCACTATACCATTCTGAGATATATACCCAAACCTCCCTCCCCCGTGCCTTGCAGCGTACCCCTCTACAAGCATACAGGGCCTTTTCCTGATTGTATATTCCCAACAGTCTAGACAGCCGCATCTGAACATTTGGGGGTTCCGCATCTTTCCAGCGTGCAGTTAAGAGAATCCAATATACTGCTGCCCCTATAAATAGGGTATACGCTTGTTTTCTAACCAGGACCAGGGAACAATCATATCCTAAAATCATTAGGGTTGGTGTCATCACCGGATGCTGCCCAAATAATTTGCAATAAAACCTTAAAATCTCCTTCAATAAAACTGCCAGCTTGTTACAGTCATAAAGCATATGTTTAAGGTCAGCCGACCCTTCCCCACATCTAGGACATTTATCATCAATTCTCATTCCCCAGCTATGCAACTTTGCCGGGGTATAGTATAGATTATAGACCGTTTTATATAGTTGCGCCTTCAAATTAGTACTTAATAAAATATGCCTAGATAGGGCAAGAGACTTATCAATATCCACGTCCGGATTATTTAATTTACTGGCCCAGACTGCCTCATTCTTGTTTAAATCATCCGGAACTTTTTCCAATAAACACTTACAAAGTATATCGATCCTGCTTATTTCTTTCTTACTCAGTGTTTCTAATAATGGTATTTTGTCACCAACCCTCACCACTGATCAGTTTCTTGTTATAAAACTCATTATTTGAAGTTACTTTAAATAATGTCCACCTGGTAGGCTACACCTCTGTTGAAGTTCTGGAAAAGATATAACTTCATGTTGGTCACAAATATCCGCAAATGTATTTATACCTTTTTCCCCCCACCTTTTACTAACTAAGTCTCCTGATAATATAGAAAGCATTGGCGTATCCCATAATGGGGTATACCTAATAATTTTGGGAATCTCATTTTGGTCACATATTTCCAAAGTTTCCAAACTCCCTGAATTGTCTGTAACTTTGTGCGTTTATAAAACCCTCGCTCCGTATATCTTAGACAAAGCTTCCTTTATGATTCTCCCATTGATAACTCAAAGGTTGATGGTATTCTAACGCCTATATTCGAAATATCAGTACTAGAGGATGAGTATAGTGGTACCATCTGTTGCAAAAAAGCAGCATAGTAACAAAGCCTAATGTTTGGTACTAATAAGCCACCTCTATCTAAAGGTAGCGACAAATATTGTAAGGAGCGCCTTATTTTTCCATACTGCCACATAAACCCTGATATTATAGCCTCGATCCGCTTTATAATTAATTCATCAATTGCTAATGATATGGAACGGAAAAGATAGAGCAGCTTGGGAAGTACATTCATTATTTATGTAATTACCACGCCCTATAAGTGTTAGATGTAGGTTATTAACCCGCCGAAGATCCTTTCCAATAGAATCGACTAAGGGCTTGTAATTTAATTCCATAATATCTTTAACGTTGGCGCAAATGCAAACACCTAGATACATTGCATTATCGGTTCTCCTAATATCATTAGATATTAAATTTTGTGTACACACAATAATCGTTTTCCCTTTATTCAATGCATAGCCTGATAGTGCTCCAAATTCTTCTGATAGCTGCTCTATCTCTTGTATGGCTTCGGTAGGGCGGCTCGTAATTACAGCTACATCATCCGCATACGCGAGTATCTTACTTTCTGATTCCCCCGTTCTAACTGGAATCATTTTCTCACTAGCCATCAACTTTGTCAGCAGTGGTTCCAAATACAGGGCAAAAAGTATAGGGGAACAGGGACACCCCTGCCTCGTTCCTCTGGAGATATAGATGTCCCCTGAATCCAAACCCATAAGTTGGATCCGTGCTGTAGGTTTGACATACATAGCTCTTATGGTTCTGATGATATTGGGGCCAAAACCTTTAAATCGAAGTACCTCCCAGAGAAACGCCCAAGACACCCTGTCAAATGCCTTTTCCGCATCGAGGAGGATCATGGCCATCGGTCTTCCCCCTGCCGCCATGATGTCAAATAGCGTAATTGCCCTGCGAACATGGTCCGTCTTATCCCTTCCAGGGACAAACCCATGCTGCCAGGGTGAGACCAAGGTCCCCATGATCCTCCCCAACCGATTGGCCAAGATCTTTGAATACACTTTATTATCTGAATTTATCAGAGATCTTGGGCGATATGAAGACGGGGCGTCAGCAGGCTTTCCCTTTTTAGGGAAAACTATAATATCCGTTTCTTTCCATGAATCTGGAGGGACCCCATTATACTGTATGCCCAAAAACAGATCCAGCATTAGGGGGGTAGTAACTTCGTTCAATAATCTATAAATCTCCAGTGGTAATCTATCTGAGCCGGGGGCCTTACCTGCAGATAATTCTTTCAGTGCCGAATCTACTTCTTCGTAAGTTATTTCTTTTTCGAGTTCCGCTCTCTCACTTTCCCCTAATTTCCCCACTAAGTCTGTCTCAGCTATTTTGTTCAACAATACTTCGACTTCTTGTGGTTTTTCCACCTCATCCTTACCCTTATAAAGACTCTGATAATATTTTTGAAATTCATTAACAATCCCCCGCGTCTGAAATTATGCCTGCTTGATATTACTAATTAAGTTCTGGGTCTGTCTCTGCCGAGTAATAAGAGCCAATCTTCTTACTACAGCCTCTCCATTTTCAAAAGCTTTATTTCCTATTAAATAGGATTTCTCTGCCGCTTCTTTAGCCAAGTAGCTATTAACTTCAGCTTTTAGAGTAGTTATTTGCTGGTGTGTTTCAGGTATCGTTCTTCCATCTACTATCTCCCTTATATGTTTTTCCTCAGCCTGTATAAGTTGGCGCATTAGTGCCTCCTTTCTATCTGCTTGAGCTTTTCTTTCCGCTGCTACAAAGCTCACAGTCTCCCCCTGAAGTGTGGCTTTAAAAGAATCCCAAACCATGTTAAGACTAGCGCTAAATCTATTAAGATTAAAGAATTCTAACGCCCATGCTTTAATATGGTCGGCATACTTAGGGTTAACCAAAAGTCTTTTATCGAACGACCATCTACTTCTTTTTTTATATGCCCATGTAGTTCCAGCGTAATAGTCAGAGGATTGTGATCAGATATCACCTTCGGGAGCTTTTTAATAACTGCATCCCTAACCAAGCTTCTAGAGATAAAAAAATAGTCGATCCTCACATACTTGCTGTGAGGATAAGAGAAGTAGGTATAGCCAGCATCCTGGGGCTTCTTAATTTTCCATACGTCCTCAAGACCATGGGTTTCTTTTAAGCATGTTAATGCACTAAAGACTTTCGGCTTCCTACCCCCGTAACATGTCTTACCTGACCCGTGTAAAGGATCATTAACCGGATCTATGGATATGTTAAAATCTCCACATAATATTACAGGGGTTGGCCAGACCGCTAGTTCTATTTCCAGCGCCTCCAATACCGCTGGATCATCTTGATTAGATGCGTATATAGTGCCTATTGTGACACCAGCCTCTATTTCAACCAAAGCCCATCTGTCCATATGATCGGCTGCTTTTCTTTTAACCGAGCCCAACGCAGATTTCATCAGGATAGCCACCCCTCTAATCTTAGAGGTCTGTGTCGAGCAAACCACGGTCTTATAGCCCAGAGTGTCAATAAGGCTTCTACTGGCCCTTGGGATGTGCGTCTCCTGGAGACATACTATATCATAGTCAAACAATCTAATATAATTAAGCAGACGCTCTCTCTTGGTCCTATCATTCGTCCCAGCTACATTGATTGTACAAATCGTTACTCTCCCCATAATTTCACATTGGTTTGTCCCAACTTACTGCTTTTCCATTTCTTCCCAAATTTGGTATACAGTGTCATATAGCTACTGATGTTCGCTATATCATTCTTCATTTTCTCCCAAAACGTAATTTTTTTTTTCCCCATATCGTCCTCTTTGAGATGTGCTTTCTTTAACAATTTTTCCCCATCACCAGTCCCACCTCTCCCAGTCCCCCCACCCCACTCACCCACTCCTCCCCCACCCTCTCCCAGTCCCCCCACCCATTTGGTGAAGCACAGACATAGTCTGTGTATGATGGTCGCTGAGCACAAATTCAAGAGCCCATCCAAAAATATAGCCCATTTCCTATACCCCTCTCGTAAGCCATACTTATCAGTCCCCAAAGAACGAGATGTTGTTTCCCAATAAAACTCCATAACCCATGAAAGTTAGTAAAAAATAAAAAATAAAAAAATAAACCCAGATTAAGGGGAAGACACATATTTCACATAGATACAGCAGTCAGGCCACCCTGATATACTCTCTACCTCCCACTCCGAAATTGTCTGCAAACCTGATACAAACCGACGAATGAAATCACTATCTAGCATGATATGGCCTATCAACCACGTCACTCGCCTTCACACGACCGCAGATTACCACTACTTGCCTACAAGCTAAGTCACTGTTTCATCGAGCATCTAGATATCGCCTGACTTGCACTGCATGTTCAACAACCAGACCTATTATTAAGACTAATTGTGATCTTTTCTCTCGTGATAACCCTTTACAAACTCATCACCCTGCTGCCCGTGATCCGGTATTGACCTTTACTTACTTACATTCCTTTTATAATGTTATGCTTGCCTTAAATGTTTTGTGTACGCATTGTTTTTCCGTTACTCCACCTATATGTTCCATGACTTGTCGAACTTCTTACTCTCTCCGTTCCGTTTACGTGTATCACATTCCAATTACCCTGAAACTTGTAACAACCACGTGTTCAATCTCTGCTTATGGCCCTTACCGACATACCAACTGTATATAACAATGTTTCTCTTCATATACCTAAATGACCGTGACCTATGCAACTCTTCATGTCCCCGGTTTTGGTCACTTATAATCACGTATTGCTCTTTTTCATTGTTCTAAAATATGGACATATGTTATGACCATTATTGTGTTTTATTCTAAAATATGCCACACACTGTATCTAAATTTGTACATATCGACTCATACTGCATCTCCCTCACTAACCCCCACATGATCTCTACATCTCAAACCCCCCTTCTTTCTTTCTCTTTCAATGCACTATTCGTTCTCTAACTAACTCTCCGCTGTCAACTACATACTCTCTGTCCTGTAACGTCTATCACCCTGTTCATCCACCTTCTCGCCTTTCTCTCTCCTGCCAACGCACTTTCACATCTTGACAGACCTGTATGTTCTTTCTGATTCTCTTAATACATACTATTATATGTATCTGCATACTTGCAAATGGCTTTATTAACCCTTATTGTACAGCCCTGAAGAAGCCCCAGGCCTATAGGCCATGTAGGGGGCGAAACACGTGTTGGCTGTGCCACCTCTCTCTTTATCCTTCATACACACTCCTAAGTTGAGAGTGTAAATAAAGGACTTTTTCACCTCTGGATCAACCTGTTTTTGAATTGGAATTTGTTCCTCCAAGAATTAAAATATATCAATCTTGCCCAGACAAACCCTCAGAGCTTCATGGGATTCAGTTGTGGTCAGTGTAGAAGATTTCTCTGCCTCTGCTGTGACAATTCGTGACTCCATCTCCGTCACACGTGCCCCTATTGCACTGCATGTTTTAGACAATTTTCTTGCCACACCCTGAAACTTTCTTAGGGCAGTCTGCACTTTGCGCCCCCCATGCGTGTCTCCTCCCTGAGTATTGTTATAGCTTGCAAAATGGCATCTAACGATGGGGGTGTAGGGCTGGCACCCGGGATCTCCCTATTAAGACCTGTAAGTTGCGTTGGGGAACTATAGTCCCAATCCAGCTCCTCTTCACCAGCTCTCTTTTTCAGCCTCCTTATAGTCTTTAGGCTAGTTCCGCCTTCACGAGTTTTCCCCGATCCCTCGCTGTCATTGCTCTCCTCTTGACTGCTGCTGGCAATAGATGGGATGCCCGACTGCGTATCTGACCATTCTCCATCATCCGAAAGAGAAAAGAAAATTTCGCAGTGTACTTTTTCCCCATGATCCTTGTCCTGCTCATGTGACTTGTACACCGGAGGGCCCCCCCCGCTGTACAATGGGGCCAGGTCTCACTATCGTCACCATAGAGGCAGCACTTTGTCCATTTAAGATCCCTGCATCCCCCTCAAATCGGGGGGTACCATTTTCCAAAGCCGTGTCCAGCGTAATTAAATTTTTCTGCCCCGCTCTGCCTGCTATGCTTGCCACATCAGCTACCTCAATTACAGGATAAACTGGTAATTCAAATATGGGTTCAGCGAGGCTATGATTGATTATAGAGCCAGGTGATCTGATAGGATCAGTTATAGAATCAGTTATAGTGGTCACTTCTAGACCGTTTCCCCTTTGTTTAATGCATTTAGTTACAATAGGACTTTTAGAACTGCTCACCACACCATGGGCTGTAGTCGCCAAGTCGGTCTCTACCGGAGCCAACCCAGTCTCTGCTCGTATGTCCACTCGCATATCTCCTTCAAATTCGGAATTTCCAGCACCGACTCCAGCCCCAGCACCGGTTCGCCCCCTCAGCATATCAACGACGGACCGATGGGGCTGACGAGCCTTGCTCCCCCCCACCTCTGCCTTTTTTTTCCGCCACCTTATCGACGACCTCCAACGGCTGCAGCTGTCCTCGGCGCACCCGCCTCGGTGTTGCCGGTGAGGTCGACTCCTCTGTCTCCATGGCCGATCGGGAAGTTTTTAGCTTGCTGATCATCTGCACCGCTTTAGGGGGCACTTAGGGAGCCATAGCCCCGCCTTGTTTCCTTCGCTGACGCGAACTCTCCGCACTGCAGGCACAACTCAGATTCTCCTTCTCCACACTCAACAGGAGGAGGCGGGTCCAAACAATTAGAGACTCCGCTACCTCTAGCACCCGCAGGTAAAATCCCGCCAGCCCCGTCAGATCAAACAGCGCAGTGTCGATCCTGCCTGATGCCTTCAGGTATTCCACTCGATGTTCCGTCGCTGCCATCGTGTTCTTAAAATAATTGTCCTTTAATTCAGCCTCTCCTCCAGCATCTCAATGGTACGCCATCCACTACTTCTCCAATGCCTCTAGGGACGGGCTCTCGAGCTCTCTGCGTCTCAGCTACGGTCTCTACAGACAGCCATCTTGCTTCCGTCCCGCCCTACCTGCATTCAAATGCAAGATCTAACACCAAGGTTAGCAGATAATAAGGCAACCGGCCCTGGACTGTTAAAATTGATATCTGTCAAAATTCATGATAGAGCCACTGCCCATTCCATCAAAGGAGAATTTGGGAGTTGAGTGCCTTTGGTAAGACTTCTCCAGGCACATCTCTGGATGCCTTTGAAATAGAGTGGGTTGCACACCACCCACTCTTTCCATTGCAAGATGCACCTTTCTCATACCTTTTACTTTGCTGTCGGGTTCCTGAACCCAAGTCTTGTTTATAGTACACAAAGAGATCATTGGACCAATAGACCACGTGCTCTCACTCATGGGTTCCTACGCCGACTGTGGCAATTGACTGCCGAAGATGCAATCTTAAGGCACACTACTAACTTTTAATGGGCAACCATTCAGCTTCATTCCAAATTTGTTGCTTTTACAACTTGATGGTTGTGGACATAAACAAGTGCTTAGCCACAATTCTGTTCACCAATGAAGAAATACAGAATTTTAAGCAAATGGGAAAGAGGTTGCAGTCCTTATGTAATTTAGGAATGTGCTCCTAAAAAGTGCAAAGTGTCTTCGTCTAATTAGATAAATATATTTTTGCCTTTGGGGAAGACTGGATAATATATAGAAGCAGGACTTCAAAAGTCTGATTACTTCTTTTTCACCCTCCTGCAGTAGCCTTGAATTTCGTGTTTCAATGCTCTGAACTTGATACATTTGGAAAATGTAGCTAGTGAATGTGTTTCTGTCACCTTTGGCACCATATCCTAAACATCATGACCTGAACATTTTCCAAGTCCCATCTTTAAGAAAGATTTGATTATTTCATTGCTTCTGATATTTAAAAACCGCATCTTATATACCAGGCCAGTGATTTCCAGTGAGAACCACAGTAGAATGCCCAATTGCAACTGGTTCCAGAGGTTATTTTGCAGCACCTCCAAATTCCCTCAATATGCAGGGCTTCTCCACTTCACAGTAACAGGGGTGAGTTTGTAAAGCCCTAAAAATAATAATTTGCTACTGGTTCATTTGTTCTCTTCCAGGAGAACACTGTGTCCTCGCTTTCTAAGAGTTGCTGCTCACGCAGTCTCCATTGTCATGGCCCAGATCCCTTTGTCTTTGTAGGTCAGCACGAGGCTACTGTCATTATCCCTTGGGCAGCTTTCATATGCCAGGCATTGACAATGTAGCAGAAGGGAAATCTCTCCACAGTCTTACATCTGATTTTTTTCAGCAAACATCTGACTGCAGCCGTCTTCTTCAGCTTGGAAGATTAGCTCATAAGTGAATGGAAACATCGCCTAAGCAAATTGACCTAACCTATTTTCACTTTCATCACACACATCTTATAAAAGATAGGAATAGGACTCTTTTCTGACATTTATTTTACTTTAACATCATCCCCAGAATTAATTGCGCTACCTACAGTGAACAAGATTGCAGGGTTAAGCTTTCCCCAACCTCTCTCCTAATCTCTCCAAACACTATCAAAGACCAAGCTACCCCTCACCACCAAGCCTTAATGTACAATCTTGATATCTCCTGGACACGTTTGCTCTTATCCATATATTACGAGGGCTCAGTTGGTACACAATAAGAAAATATCATAACGCTATTAAAATGAAGAACTGTGACTGTGAGACAGGACTTACCCATATGCCATTTTACTTGAATCTATGGAGTTGACTTTAATATCTCACACATAATAAGGCCCCCATACTCGCTCTCCGACAGCCTTTCCATTTCGGAAAGCCCAACCTGCAAAGCCTGCCAGAGACTGAGTATGGTATTCTCAAGGGCAGAAAGACCACCTTTTGGGTTTACGGTCTGGCCTCTGACTGGCCGATGGGCTCCTTGAGCCCATCAGAAGCCAGCCGGAATGATCAGCCAGTTTATTTTCCGACCGCCAGCATTGTAAGGTGGCAGTCGGAAATTAAACTGAGATGCGGCCCTGAAAGGCTCCAACCAATGGTAGGAGTCTTTCTGGGCATCATCATAATCAGCCCCTTAGTGCCCCATTTATGAGGTTTTGGGGCAGAGCAACACCACAAGAAATCCTGCTGCACTGCCCTGCATCAAAAAAAAAATCTGGAATGCGCCGTATCTATAAGATATGGAGCATTCCTGTCCTTCTCCCCTGCACTGGTGCACAATGGGCTGCCAGGCGCAAACGCCGGCATCTTTGAACTATGGTATAAGGGTGCCTGCGTTGCAGGCATGATTTGTTTGTGTTAGGAAGGCGTAGAAATCTGATGCATTCCCAGGTTTATGAAACCTTGTAAATTTGGGAATGCACAGACTTAAGGTGTTGCTTGGGAACACCCACAGCAGCACCAATGGAATGCCCCTTACACACAGAGTAATGGGTGGCTTTGCCTGGCCTTGTAAATATGGTGAAACATTGTGTGCCACCACAGCATGCAAAAAAGTGATGCTCCAGTGGGGCAAGGTGCTTGATAATAAGCCCCTATATTTTCACTGTACATTTACAGGGTAAAGCACAATTGTACACTAACATTTTACTACTGTGCTGAATTAAATAGACTATTTTTACTTCTGACAGGTAGTAATTGTATACACTTGCAATAGGGAAATAAAAGAGTTTGCCTTGCATATTTTCTGGTTTGTAGAAAGGTTAAAACTGTTTTGCAGCAAGTAAAAAAATATACAGAGGAAATGTATTTTGCTTCTGCAGACAAGACATTTATATATAAACATCTGCAAGTTTTCAATGTTGTTATATATACATATATACATACATATGATGCAGAGTAGCCACTCTTTAGTTATAGTTTACAGTCACCTGAGATGGGGATTTTTTGGAATGTTGTCCCTTAATAGCTTTGCATCTGTTTAATGAATGTCTGTGAAACTTTGCAGACCTGTTGCACTCGTTTCATTGTTGGAGGCCTCAAAGATTTGCAGCGTCTGGTCAAGAAAGTGCAAAGAAAGAAGGGGGGACCCAAGACAGAATTGAAATCCAATGCATTTTATTTAGACTTTGCATTTCGCATAGCTCAAAAATTGCCAGACAGATTTTGCTTAAATTAGGCAGCATTCGATATTAGGGTGCACAGATGATTCTGTGGGGTACAGCAATCAAGTAAAGTGAGTTTTTTTTAAAGTTATAAGGTTTTTAAATTGTGTGATAACTTGTAGCACAATACTACTAAAAGTAGCAAGGAAGCCCAAAACATAAACTAGACTGCCTATGTAAAGTTTCAGATTTACTACATAAACAACTGAAATACCCATTTATGGTCACATGCTACTGGAAACGTATAAACAAATACATAACAAATAATATACATCTTAATCTACATAGGTTTGTCTTTGCATGTTCCCAAACTCACAAAATACAACTGGCTCAACAAGCCAAACAAAAACCAGCTTTCTTATGAACCCCTGTGCAACAAATTTTAAATGATGACCTAGCAGTAATCCATACAAACCACTATTTGGAGGACATGATACTTGGGGGCTGAGTACGATGGTGGGCAGATCGCCACCGCCGGCCCGGTGGTGGCGATCTGCCCGCCATCAAAACCTGATTTACCCACCGCCAGATTACAATGGTAGTGGGTACCGCGGCGGATGTAAAGTCCGTCCACCGCTTTTCTGCCGGTCGACAATCGTTCCGATTGCCAGCCGGACAGACTTGGGCCACCAATATGGTGGCGGTGCCTAGCATATTAGGATGCTGGGTTGTAAAGGCCTTTTCTATAGTGGCATCAGCGCCATGGAAAGGCTTGCAGGGATTTGCTTTGAGGGCCTGTTGCATGGAAATGCACAACATGGTAATTTGGCATTGCGGCGGGTGCTGATGTAAGCAGCACCCGCCGCAATGTTAAATTGCGGAATGCGACCGCCAGGGTGGCAGTTGCATCCTAATTCGCGGTGCAGGACCGCCGCATGTCTGGCGGCCGGTCCCAACACTGCGGGGATGGCGGGCAGACTAAGTCCGCCTGCCATCCTTATCACCCCCTAGGCAACTAGAAAAAAAATGATCTCAAGTTTAATAATAAATATCAATGATTGCCTTTCATTCATTTTGACATTCATATGTAGAACAATCCGAATAAAAGTAACAAGGAACCCCCAACAAATATACCAGACTGCATATGTAAAGTTTCATATTTACTACAATTACTGAAAGACCCCTTTATGGTCACATGCTAATGGAAACCTATAAACAACTACATAAAAAACAGAATACATCTTAATCTACATACGTTTCCTTAGCATGATCTCTGGCTCACAAAATAAAAGTAGCCCAACAAACCAAACAAAAACGATCTTTCTCATGCCCTCCTGTGCAACAAAATGAAATTTTGCCCTAGCAGTGAGCCACAGAAACTACTTTTTGGAGGACATGATTATTGGCCACTAGAAAAAAATTATAATCTCAATTTTTATAACAATAACAATGTTTTCATTACAAGACCAGAGGCTCGTAATATTCATTCTTTTCTTGCTTCTTTTTTAACAGCTTCCAAGAGACAAAAAAGCTATGATACCCAGAAAACCCTAGGAAGGAACTGCAACATTGCTTCATTAGAACCACCAATAGGACTTTGAGTATAGTCATAACTATCTTGACAATGTTAATATGGATATAGATGTAGTACATAAACTACTCCTTTGTTTGTAAGATTGAGTAACCCCAATAGGTGTATTACCTCTGCAAGTTTTCAAACTTGAGCCCCCAGCATCAGACTTATCGCCTGAGGGACCCGCATTATCCTTACGTTCAGGGGATGCATTGTCATTGTTCACCTTCACTACCCTGCTCCTGTTCCACCATTCATGCCCCTAGTGACTACTTGCACTCTAACGGGTGCCCTGAACTTAGATTTCCCTTTGCCAACATTAGTGGGATCTTTCATGCACACCCAATGGCTCACACAAATGGTCTAACGGTTAGCTTTGACTCTGTGCTCGGCATCATACTGGCTTTTCATTTTGGCTTGAAAATGTTCAACTTTAGGTCTAACCATTTTATCCACACCTATCATCTGATCATTTTTCTTTTGATACTCTCTCAACCATGCAGGACATAAACTTGACGCAGGCACACGCCCCCTCATGATTTTTAAAGGAGTCAAACCAGAAACAGCATTCGGACAAGACCAGTGGGACCAAAACATATTCTCCACAGCTTGGCACAACTCCACCTTGTTTTGTTAGGCCCACTGTATGCACTCCAGCAGAGTACCCTTCATTTTCTATGAGTCCGTTAGCCTGGGGGTGAAACAAGTCTATGCGTTTGTGTCTTATGGCATTGCTGTCCAAGAAAACTTTCCTTTCTCTTGACACAAACTGGACTCAATTGTTAGAAATAATCTCCTTCGGACAACCCTCCTTTAAAAACAAATTTTTCAAAAATGTAATGACACCTGATGTTTTGGGTTCCTCTATGAACTTGATTTCCCACCAATTGCTATAATAATCTACAACAATAATGGCGAACCTAAACTTACTTGGCAAGGAAGTGAAAGGACCAATAAAATTAATTGCCAGTTTAGACCATACACTCTCATGAAGACAGACAGGTTAGAGGGGCCCAGCTTAAGTTTTGAGACTTTTATCACTGGTAGCACACATGACACATGCACGAACACTTGCTATGATTGCAGCATCCATCCCAGGCAACCAATAACTGTCTCTAATCTTTCTCTTGGTGATCGTCTCCTCCAAATGTCCCTCATGAAAACAAAAAAATGATCTTATCTCTCAAACCAATGGGCACTACTTTCTCTTGAGGCCATGCCCCCATAACAAATTTCCTAACACACATCAATGCTTGCAATTGAAGAATCCTCATTGTCTTCCTCCCCATTTTCTGGATACTTAGAAACACTGAGAGGAGAACTAAATAAATAGTCTGCCCTTGTGGTTTTCCACCTGGGATGTACTTCACATTGAAATTGTACTGTAACAGATTTGAAGCTAACCTGGCCAACCTGGTTATAAAATCCTTGATAACTGTACCCCCAAGAATGCTGACTAATGCTTTGTGATCAATCCGGAGAGTAAACTTTCTTCCCCAAATGAAATATTTGAAGAATTCCACCACCCAACAACAACCCAACAATTCCTTTTCAATGACTGAAAATACTTTTTTGTTGTATGCAAACCCCACCATCATTTCAGAGGTTCCTTCGAGTTGAGCAATGGTGGCACCCAAACCATCAGTGCTGGCATCTACAGTGATAATACCTTATTTGGAAAGATCAAATGGTGCTAAAATTCCTGCAGAAACAATGCCATTTTGAAATTCATCTTGGCACAAGTTACCCCACTAAAAAGTTTTGTTCTTCTTTAAAAGTTCTCACAAATGAACCGTTTTTGCAGCTAAGTAACACTGCTACATACGTGTCAATAAATCATTCCTGCTGATGCTCTCTTGTAAAACGTTTGTGTCTATTAACTATTAAGCTGGGTTGTACATCAAATTATTTTCCCAGTTTTTTACGGCCAACACATACTCATCGATCTCTTCATCATCCTCTTGAAATTGAAAAGGTGGCAGATGCTTATTATCAGACTGTCTCTCAAAACCCAGATTATGTTCCAACAAAACCTTTTTCCGTTCTGGGCAATACCTATGTTCCCCAATGGCTCCCAAGTATTTAGTAAAAGCCCTGTACCAATTTTTCCATGGAATGGATGGGTGACCCGGTGATTGCAGGAAAGGGGGTGGAGCATTAACACTTTTCATGGAGGGACACATAGGTAGTAACTTCTAAATGGCCTAAGGCAAAACCGATATACCTAGTTTAATGTGTACATATAATGTGATAGATACCAAAATAAACTTTCCTTTTCCCCAAACAAAACAGATGTAAAATTGTCCAGAACTGAGGGAAACTGTTTCTAAAACACCAAACACGGTTACTCTACTTGAAGATTCACTGACCGCACAGCATTTGTGTGCAAATCACAGATGTGTAACTCCGAATGCATTAAATGTACCCAAATTTCTTTTGAAAACGCTCGACTGCATGTGCGTGTCATGGATTCGTTGACTTTCATTCACTGAAATACGCACAAAATGTGTGCGCATCACAGATGTAGCAAGATGGACTTCTTTTGAAGGTAATCTGGTATGTAAGGGTATAGGAATCTGTTGATAAATGCGTGGTCCACCCCAAACCATTATGACCACCGACGTGCCGTGCATCTCAGTAGAGCTTGCTTACGCTAGCATGCTGCATATGCCATAACATCATGTGAGAAAAAGACAGTGAAGTGATGACGGGGACTAGCATGCCAGAACGTTGCTCAGGGTGCCAAGCGCTTGTGAAAAATCAGCCGTTTAATCAGTAGGTGCTCAAACCCCGCTTCTACAATGTCACGCTCCAACAGTTGCTGTGAGCCTCACGGGCAGCACGCAGACAGACCACAGTGCGACCGCTTGTGACTCCAATTTTTCACCCAAATTCTCCAAACACTTTCGCTCCATGCCCAGCTTGTGAAATGTTCCCTCTAAAGTTAATACAACACATCCACAAACATTCCCCAGACAGGCCTGATCATCGTGTTCCATGTTGTATTTATTTTGTTTGCATTCTACCAGGAATGCAGGCTGGACCGCCTCTAAAAATACATGGGTTCCTCACTGTGGCCAAATCGTTGCCAAATTATATTGACACAAACTCAGTGAAAATTCTGGAGTCGTGTCTCGCTCATGTAAAGTAGTTTATTGGCCACAGTGTCTGCAGTCTGGCAACAACTGACACATGTCGAACTGTCCGCCACAAACCCCCACAGCACATTCCACATTCCAGGCATATAGTTCTGGAATATGGAATGTGTTAGCAGAGACATCACCACACACTGATAATCAGTGATTAAGTGCAATTGGCTCACAACCAATTGCCACATTTAATTTACATGTAAGTCCCTTTTGAAGTGGTACCCAGTGCCTGTAAATCAAATGCTAATAGTGGGCCTGCAGTACTCATTGTGACAGCCATCTAAGCCGCCCTTTAAGCATGTCACAGACCTGCCATTGCAGTTTTAAACTGTTATTTTGACCTGCCGTCTGAATTTCCTGCCAGGTCCAATCCACACTTTTTACTGCATATGGAAACACTAGGGTAGGTCATACACAACTCAGAGCGCAGGGTGCAGTGTATTTAAGAAGTTGGACATGTACTTTAAATGTCACTGATCCTGGTTGTAAAAAACTCTTACATCTGTTTTTCATAGGGAGGGTTGAGCCAGATCCGATCCTTTAGAATAACTTGCATGAAATTATACAGTAAGTGGCATAAAGTCACAAGAAATGTGTCACTAGTCCATTGCATCACAATTGAATTGTCATAAAATTTTAGGTTCTGAATTATTAAGGAAAGCATGATCAAAGAACCCAGTGATAAAAAAGTGATAAAAACAAAGGACTAAGCCAAATCTTAGAGAGTGATTAATTTGGGGAGGGTCTGTTACAGCCATATATGAACATGACAAACCTTTTGATGTATAATGCGCAGTGTGAAGTTTGGGACAGATTCTGAATGGAAGATTCTGCCCATGATATCATAGAGGAGGGCAGGGAGCCTTAACGAAATATTACTTTTCAAGCCACTTCTCCTGCTCTCAAAACTATAGCCAACATCTGATTACCACTCCCCTGCAAGGAAAGCTAAGAAATAAAGGGCCATCGACAAGGGCTGAGTACTCTTCCCTCTTGACAGATGGAGACCTCTGCAGAGCTAATCCATGTGACTCAATCTGATGCCTTTGCCGAATGGCAGTCGGTGTTTACTCAGCCGTAACAATGATGGGTTTTGTCTCCTAACAGGAGTGTCATAGGACCTTAGGTATTACTGAGCTGCAACAGGGTAAGCAAGTTACTGCTCTTGTACACTTGCTTCTCCAAACGTATCTACATTGAGAGTTCAAGGCTTATTTAAAGTAGTGGTAGTAGGTCTCGATCTCAGAGTAATCCCATGCAATAAAATTAATGTACATCCTGAGTTAGGTCATTGATATAAGGGTATGTCTGTATAAATATATAGGACCATGATGGCCTTAAGACGATGCACAGTGACACAAACCACACAATCCTAGCACTTTCTGCATTTGCCAAATGACCTAAAACATTTGTAGCACTTACATGTCAGGTACTACAATTCAAATACCCTGGGTGTCTTTAGAAAATCAAATCCTACCTTCTCAGGTATTTGGGCCTCCGTACTTTTGCTATATATGTCTTTCCTGAAACCCCTTCCCAGGCCACCCCAAACCCTCCTTACTCCTCCCTAAACCCCTCCCATTTAACAGTAAGCATCCCCTTTTTCGAGCCACTCTCCTGACCTCTCTAAAATGTACAACTTAGTAGTAAACTTAGATAAGTAAGGATCTCCCGCACAGAAAAGATAGGCGAGGTGGAGATTTACACTAGGAGGTTTGTGAATAGCATTGTGTAGTACTATTGTTGTATCACTAAAGTACTACTAAATGCTGTTTCTGATTAGAGCCTGTTCACCTCTCAGGTTCTTCTAACTCTTTTTGTGATGGTTCCTCTTCCAAAAAAATCATGCATAGGCAGCCATGCTCTCTCCACAGCCACTGCCCTAACCTGAAATAGTCTACTTCTCCTTTTA
The DNA here is from genome assembly GCF_964204655.1 of Triturus cristatus. Classification (NCBI taxonomy): domain Eukaryota; kingdom Metazoa; phylum Chordata; class Amphibia; order Caudata; family Salamandridae; genus Triturus; species Triturus cristatus. The sequence continues at coordinate 1,170,420,137 of NC_140593.1, forward strand.
CCTTCTATCCATTCATCACCCCATTTGCCTACTTTTTGTAAGCTGCTCAGAAATTATCTGTTTACACTCCAAAGTTACTCTCTGCCTTATTGGGACTACTGCCAAGACACCCACTAGTATTTGAGGGCTTAGTAAAAATAAAACTCAAAACAATTAATCATGGGCATTAATACACAAAACAAAAAAAACATGACGAGCCATGCTCTGAAGAGCTTAAAACACTTGGAATCTGTGAGCTAATGTTTCTATTTATTGAAACTTCCACCCCGACCAAACATGGTTGAACTTCTGTATTGGCTCACAGGCACTTTGTTTTCCTCCAGGGCCCCTTCTCCTAAGGCTGGTTAGTAAAATAGGCAGGCGTTCACCGTGCCCAATTGGCAACAACACATTTACTATTACCACAGACCCTCGCCCTGTTGAGTTCTGGAAGAATGTGCGCACTTCAGGCTGACAGGACAGTGCTTACAAAGGGGAACAAGAAGTCCACGGGTATTAAATGTAGGTCTGACGCACCACTAAGATTTCTGGGTTTCTCAGACAGACAACAACAAAAGGAGTAAGGGTGTGATTAGCTGCTAAGGGCCTGATTATATAGGCATTGCTATGGAGATGTGTTGCCACTTCCGAGGAAGTGAGGTAAATGTTCCAGTGTGTGGTGGGAGCCTTGAGGGTGGTTTCAAAGAGGATCGAAAAAGCCTGGTATTAATAAAGAGCAAGGAACAAACCTACTGCACATATTGAAGGCCGAAGGTCTCATAATAAGTAATAAAAGTAAAAGCGTGCCTGGGTTTTACAGTTTATATTGGCTTAGAAAATGTGTACTTGCAAATTTGACCTTTAAGAGGACAACTATGTAAAACGTCAAAATGCATGTGTTGCACACGCCATGCTCCTCAAAAGAGCATTTTAAACTTAACACTTTTACCAGGCCTTAAAATAATTGATGCATGGCAGTTAAAAATACATTAATCAGAGTCACCACTTCTGCCTGTGACGTGGTGGCTCTCTACACCTCTATTCCTCATTCTTCAGGTATGGAGGCAGTTGAATGGGCCCTTCTCCAACGCGAAGACATTGACACAGAGAAAGTTTTCATTTTACAGCTACTACATTTTTGCCTTCATCACAGCTACTTCAAATGGAATGAAAGATTTTATGCTCAACTCTCGGGAACCTCTATGGGTTTTCCGGGGGCCCCATCGTACGCAAATATCTTCATGGCGATGTTCAAACAGGAATACATCATGGACATTCCCCAGTGGTGGTCGAACATCTACACATACTGTCGATACATCGATGACATCTTTTTGGTTTGGACTAACTCACAGCAACTTCTCGAACAAATGATAACCACTCTAAATTCCCACAACCCCAGGATTCAATTCACTCACAAAATTGACACACAGTCTATCCAATACCTTGACGTCACCATCATCAAAAACCCAGATGGACATGGACTGACCACGACAGTCTATACTAAACCAACAGATCGCAATAACGCGCTACAATTTTCCAGCTTCCACCCCAATAACCTCATCAACAATCTACCTTACTCCCAGTTCATTCGGATTAAACGTATCTGCTCAGACACATCCGACAGCACAACTAAAATAAGTGAATACAAAGAAAAATATCAGGAACGGGGGTACCCTCTCACTATTATTGAGACATGTGCACAAAGAGCGATGGCAAAATCACGTGGAGAACTACTCACATCAATCAGGAAAACCAACAAATCAAACATAGTGTTCTTATCTAAATGCTCGACCAGTTCCTCTGCAATTAAAAGAATCATTAACAAACGCTGGGAACTACTCGCCAACGAAACCGATTTCAATAACATCTTTCGAGAATTGCCTCTGCATGCCTACACCCGAGGTCAAAATCTTCGAGAACTAATATCTTCCACGAAGAAACCCCACACCACCAGCATTAAAAAAGGAACTTTGAAATGTCAAAACTGTTCGCATTGTAACAACATCATCCCAGGTAATATTTTAAAACACCCCACCACGGGCAAGGATGTTTTGCTTAGACACACCAGTGACTGCAACACCACAAATGTAATCTACGGGATCAAATGCCCGTGTGGCAAACTGTATATTGGCAAAACCGAACGGAAAATGAAAACACGACTTACAGAACACAAAAGTCGCATCAGAACTCAGAGCAAAAACTCACCTCTGGCGACCCACTGGCACGAAGCATGCCATTCAATTTCACAACTTAGATTCCAAATAATCGAACATGTGGAGCAACAACAAGGAGTCAATACCCACCTTAGACTCCTACAAAGGGAGATCATCTGGATCAAACTTCTGGATACCATGGCACCGACCGGTCTCAATGACAGGTTAGACATGTCATGTTTTATTTAACTACGAGCTAACTGACTAGACCGAGAAGCCCTAGGTGGCTTTATATTTCTCATGCAAGTGACAAGCACTTCAGCACAACTAGAACACCAATACAATGACACACACACATCACCTACCAGCACACTATTTCTTAAACCACTTGTCACTCTTTCGTTTCCCTCGGTGACCTATCTATCCTTATGTCCAGATTTTCACACATGTCTCCGCTTTGCACCTACATTCCCCATATGTTCCTCTTGTCTAACATGAGGCTTATTCTCAACTAAAAGAGGCTGCATTCGAAGCACTTCGTACACTTTGGTTTCTCACTCCTAGCCCTAACTGTGTATATTTTTTACATACTCCAGGCAGGAATCTCAGCTCCTGAGACGTTCTGCTTGCTTCCCCGACTGCGTGTTTACTGCCGTAAACGATTAAACATTTTTCTTTCCGAATACTTTTTCTCCTTCATTAAAATTTACATTTCTCTTACGATAGCATTTTATGACCTTTGTGTATTTTCACATCCTTTCGAAGTCGATCGTCTCCGTTCCAAGATGGCGCTTCCGTGCGTCCGTCTAATTTTAAACACCAAGTTGGTTGCATCTGCTCCCAATAGTCCGCTGTCTATCTTGAGTACTTCCGGTTCGTGTTCCGGTTTCTATCTTGAAATAGCATCCGCGACTTGACTTTTTGCACCCGCCTATCTATTGAGGAGAATCGTCGGTTACTCTTTTCCGCCAAACTACCCTTCAGGTAAGGCTTCCGTCACTAGCACTGCCGGTGGCCGATGTACCCGTTAATTTCAGTCACGCGTTTGTTTAAAATCTTGCTTTCTCTACTCTCTTCGCAGCTTCTTAAAACATCTCTCTAAAGGTAAGACTTTTACCTTTTGGAAACGCTCGATAGTTGTGTAGACTGCACAATTCGCATCTCCCGCTAACTCCATTCATTTAATATGGCACGTTTGTCTATTTTTCACTTATTCCCCACTCAGCTTCTAAAAGTATTTCGGCAGAGGTAAGATTTCTATCTCCTTGAGAAACAATACACTTGTGTATACTTTTTTTATCCCAGGTTCTGTTAGCTTCATTTACTCTACACAGCCTGTCTTTTACATTTTCAGAATCACGAGTTTTCTCATAAACAGGTAAGCGTGAATTTGGCAGTTTTCTACTGCCATCACTCACGTATACCCCATAGCCCCAGTTGTTGCTGACATGGTCACATTTTTATCTCTTTCAGAGCATAGTAAAATTACACACACGAACAGGTAACTCTTTGAGACATGTTTGTTCACACTTAGATTGCTAGAGATTGAGCCCCAAGCACAATGTACTCACAAGCAAAATGGTTTATTTTCTATTTTTCAGACTGGCCCCTGACGAAGGAACCGGCTGGTTCCGAAATGCATTGGGCATTAAAAAATGTTGTTGTGTTGTAATCTTGTCGTATTATCAGATGTTTATAACATGTAATTGAATTAATGTCACACATGACTCTTGTATGAGATTGTGTTCTTCATGCATACATGATATGAATTTGTTTTGGTACAAACCGCAATATCTTTACTTGCTGTTTTACACCCAAATAATGTGGAAAGTTCCAGATAATGTCTTGTTTCTTTGTTGAAAATTAAAACACACTATGATTTCAAAAATTATATAGTGTCAGAGTAGACACTTTGTGAACAGTGCACAGTTATACACAGGTTCTCACCCTGTCAATATCTGGTCTTTAGCACAGTAGGAGAGGACAAACTCCTACATAACTGTAGCACCGTTGTTCTATAAAACGCAGAACTATAGACAGAATCAGTTCAGCATTGGAGTGCTCTCCCCACATAACCGTTGTAAATCCCTGTAGCCATCGCCTATATCAGCAAAGCGGCATGTGTGCAAAAATTGGGAGTTCGGATAGATGACAAATTGAGCTGTAGGCACCAGGTAAATAAAGTAGTCTCTACTACCACCTACATCCTTAAACCAGGCAAAAAAATTATGCCACTACTCCCAAAAGCGGTACAACAAACAGTTGTCACTGCACTGATTATGCCGAGATTGGATCATTACAAAAGTCTCTATCTGAAGATACATGAAGGATCCCTAAACAAATTACAGATTCTGCAGAACGCAGCTGCTAGACTACTCACATGTAGACCTAGGACTGATTCCATCTCTGTCCAAATCAAAGCTCTGCATTGGCTGCCAGTGAGGAAACGTATCCAATTCAAGGCCTTGTGATTGGTTTTTAAATCCCTTCATGGAACCGGGCCTGAATTCTTAAAACAGCGACTCCACTGGTACACCCCTAATAGAACCGCACGATCTCCTGACGCCAAATTGTCGACAGTACCCAGGTTGAAGAAGGCCAACTGGGGTGGCAGAAGCTTCACAGTCAACGCAGCAAGAGCCTGGAATGCTCTCCCTTTATCCCTAAGAAGCATGACCAATCTTCTCGCATTTAGGAAGACACTAAAAACTTGGCTCTTCACTAATTGATCCTGCGTATTTCTCCATCTGGCTCGATTCCTCTTTAGGCCTTCTTCCAGCACCAGGACACCTTTGGGTAGCAGTTGCGCTCTACAAATAGCTGTAACATAACATAACATAACACCTTGTGACAGCCCTACCTCAGTAATTAATTGTTAGCACCCCGTCAACCCCTTGCCCTCCTCCCATCTTCCTCACACCTCTTGCGATCACATCACAACGACACCAGCCCCCACAACAATCAAAGTTTCTTTCTGCAGTCCCAGTCAATCGAGTATGGCCAGCAATGCGTGTGACCCTCTGCAGGCCCTCTCCCCCGCCCCTGCCTCTTCCACAGTGAACTGCTTCTTCACACTATATTGTCTCAGTTCTCCAACATGCAAGTGACCATGTTTTCATGCAGCTTCACGTTATTAGAAGCAGCTGCAAACCGTCTATTGCATGATTTGTGAAATATGCGCGCTTCGCAATTCAGTTTGCGCGCTCGGGGAAGTTACAGTGCGCGCCTTACAGGGATCACTGGTAATAGCTATCAATAGGGAGCAGGTAGACAGGCCGAGTTTGATGTCTAAAGAAATTCAATTAAAAATGTTCTTTAATGTTGAAGTGAGAATTTAAGTCACGGTTCTGAAAATGCCAATTTTAGAAAATTGGCATTTTCTTGTCCTAACCATTTGGTGGCTACTGCCTGTATCCTGGGTCACATGGCTAGGTTTAGCAGACAGTTGGGGGCTCTAAGTGTTGGCAGGATAGGCTTTCTCTTACATGTTGAGGGGGAGGAGATGGCACCTACCACACTTGCACATGAAAAAGACTCCACCTGTGCACAGTCACAAAGGGTTTGACACTAGTATTTTGTGATCCCAGACAAGCTGGCGGCCGGGCAGGGAGGCAGAAAGTTCCAAATACCTCTGGGGGTAGAAACCTCCAGAACCTTCTCCTACGTCAAAGTTGGTAACAGGAATAAATATTGTATCGTTAGATCCAACTCTTCAGTATGCCTCTGGACCTGTGGAAGCCTCAGAAGGGCTGCTGTGCTTCTCTGTCAGTAGAACTGCTACTCTGTTGCCCTACTGTCCTGATACCTGCTGCCCTGCTACCTGAGTGAAGGACTGGACCTGCTTTTAGAACCCAGGAACCTCAGTGTGACTCCAAGGTTGAGTTGTTCGGCCTTCTTACCAAAAGCCTCAGAGACAGAACAGCCTTCACCTATCTTGCACCTATCACCGGTACTTAGTCTGTTGTAAATTGAAAGCTCTTCGTCGATGGCATCCTCAACGATGATGCAGGCATCCTCAACGATGATGCAGAACTCTGGATCACAAGCCCCACAACTTCTTCAGAAACAGCTGGTGCGCATCTCATCTTCAATGCAGGACTTCACATTGCAAGCCCCTCATCGGCAGTATCCTCGATGATGACGCAGGACCTCCCATCTCAGGCTCGCAGCACCTTAGAACTACCACTGCGTGACACATCTTCATACCATGACGTTGCATAACTTTGGTTGCAATATGAATCTGTGATGCTGGACCTCGCAATACTCTGAAACTAGGATTTAAGGAACTCTTGTTCAACTGGCCTAACTTGGCCCCTATTTCCGACCTTGCTCCATACCATCTTTTGACTTTGCAACCAGACACCCGGCAGTGGCTATTTGTGCTTTTAGGCACTATTTTGCATGTCTGCTGTTCTACTGATTGTTTTTTTGTTCTTTTGGTCGCAAATCATTTATTAAGTTTTGCTCTATTTTCCTAAATTGTGTGAGATTTTTCATATACAGTGTTTTCATTTTATTATTGTTTGAAGTTAAACCTGACTGCTTTTGTGCCAAACTACCGGAGGATTAAACATCAGGTTAATTTTGGGCTGCTTGTGTTTCACCCTGACAGGGACTTTTGGCTGCTGCTTGAGTAGTATTTCACGCCCTCAACCAGCAACCCACATTTCAACAATGCTCATCTGATAAATGAATGACAGTAAGCAGATATGAATCTCTAGTAAAAAGAATACGTAATAAGCATCAGCAACAACCTGTCTCATTGCAGCTGTCTTGGTGTCTGAGACTACTGGTAAATGCTCATATGCCTGAGCTCTCTAATATGCCAGTAGTGTACTGAGCATGTAACCCAGACCATACATTCCGCTTCATGACATTCTGCCACTCTCTCTTTCTCTCTCTCTGTAGGTCTCTACCACAGTTAGCTGCATCAAACTGGGATTTTAAATTGTCCATTCCAACTACTGCTTTAACTGTTCTTCAGTGAACCAGCAAACTGAATATTAAATTAATATTATGGTAAGCCCTGCTGTGCTGCAGGAATTGTTACATTTCCACACCAGTATGCCAGGGCCAGCTCCTTACTACTGTTTTTGAGCAAACAATAAGTCTCTTTCTCACCTGAATGTGTTTTCCACCCCAAAAGATGTATCTTTCATCAATGACCAGCTTAAAGTCCACAGGAGCACTGGCATTGTACGTCCCCACTTTCACATATTTTGTGGTGGCATTGGATGTCATGTGCCAATATAATAAATCCAGTAATGCTGGGAACTCTCCAGATGTATCGAAGAAGAATTGGCTCCCAGAAGAGGCTGTAATGTGAACATTTTTCACATAGTGCAACATCTGCACACAAACCATAAAAAGTAATTTTAAAACGGATAGAGAAGAATATTGAAAATATATTAATTTATTTGCTTTTCCCTTTTAAAGGTCATGTTTAGCTTCATTGAATAGATTATTAAATTATGTTTACTTTTCATTTAAAGTCATATCACTACTGACAATATTTTTTATGAAATATAAGGAAAACAACATGCACACAATGAGCTTGGGTTCTAACCTGCCATGGTTGAAAATCCTTAGGATCTGCACATGATCTGTTATCAAAAGGACCTTCTTGGTGTTTACAAAGAAGCAGATCCTCCAGTGCTTGGGCCAAAGCATAGATGGCAATGTAGGCAGAGAAAGGGAATCTGAAATAATGTATCTCATAAACAGAAGCATCAAGGGATTGTAGCTTTTCTGTCCCAGTGCAGAGTGTCTCCCCATTGGTCATGTTCTCTGTTTTCATTGCACTAAATGATTCCACAAATTTACAATTGAATACCTGCTCCCAGAAGGCCCTCATAAAAATATCCTCAGAGTCTTTCAATGGGTGGATGTTGTAGAAGAATTCATTGAAGCCTGGTAACTCTGCACTGTACACTGCCAGCCCCAGTGTGCCATTCAAAGTTCCCCACAAGTCCCGCCTGCTAAATACAGTTGAAGGAACCCAGGTTGTAACCCCAATCCAAAACTTTGAAGTGATACCTTGTAGAGAAATCTCTTTTAAGATTGGAGTGATGTGCACTACATAGGTGTAACATACAATCACTTTAGCTGTGGATTTTTGCACAATTCCAATGACGCGGGCTAAGGACTCCTTGTTGATTTGTGTTGGAAGAGTCTCAAAAAAGTCTATGCAGATCTTATTTTGTGCTGCTGCTTTCATGAGCATCTGGCTGCTATAGAGGCCCAGGTCATTGTTGGCAGTCACAATTCCTATCCAGGTCCAACCAAAGTGGAGCAGTAATTGCACCAAAGCATCCGCCTGGAAAGAGGAGCTTGCTACTGTCCGCAGGAAAGATGGGAATTGCACTTTGTCACTCAGGATGGGGAGCGATGCAACATAACTTATCTGTTAAGCATGAACAACAGTTTATAATAGTCTTTTTTTTTTTTAAACATATTTTATTGGATTTTGAGAATACCACATGGGCAAATGCCCGACATAATCCACATGAAGACAATATATTAAAATGGTTATCAGACGTGGAAATGTCATTGGGTACAATTTGTATACATAACACACAAACAAACACTGAAAACGACACGTAGACCCTCCCATCCCACCCACATTGGCATACAAATTTCAATACCATTGCATACCCAAAGAGATGAAACAATACATTGTACATTATGGTCAGCAAACCTCCCATAGGGCTATTGTTATGGGGATTGTGATGGGAGAGGGGGAAGATCGATGCCCCGGTATGCGGCCCACCGAGACCAAATTTTCTATGTTTTTGGGGGCAGCCCCTCGCTTAAAAAACTGCCCTCTCTGCACCCATGCAATTGTCTAGTTCTCTTTGCCACTTTCCTATTGTCGGTGGGGAAGTACCCTTCCATAACTGGGCAATATCCCCTTTGGCAATTGTAAGGGTGAGAAAGAGAAAGTGTTGCTTATATCGGTTCCCACCTATTTCTTCAGTACTGTGAAGTAAAAGCAGTCGAGAATCGTGCGGGAGGTCCCAGGCCAGCACCTCTTTAAGGCAGGCCAATTCCCTATGCCAGAAGGGTTGCAGAGCCACGCAGCTCCACACCGTATGGAGAAACGTTTCCTCATTCTATAATAGTCTTTTAAATAATTTGATGTAAAGGATTCACTAAATGATAATTGACTTCCAAATTTACTCTCACCATTTCGAGATGCATGATTTACAAATGGGCAAAATGTACTTACTTCACAAATGGAAACACTTGATTTGTGTAGGAGTGTTCTACATGTGTTTGATGTACACTGAAAATTTATCATATTGAAACATAAAAACTGGCCTGAGAAAACGGTCATGTGCAAAGCTGTGTGCACTGCCAGGCTAAGTAACTGATGATTTATGAACATAGAGAAGTAAATCCCAGAGTATGCTTGGAAGGTTAAACATTAGGGGTGAGCAGAACTCATGGAGTTTCACTCCACAAAATTCAGCAGAATTTCATAAAAACTCTGCAAGATTCCACAGAGTTCCACCAATTTAGCTGCAGTAGTGTGAGGTGAGCAGTGCTGAAAAAACTTGCGAACGGCACCGTGTGGTGAGCAAGAACTTGTGGCTATATACATAGTTATGTGTGTGTATATATGTGTATATACAAACATTTTACCAATACCATTCAAAGACTGATGAAGAAACACACCAATACTTGCACCAGTTTATTGGCATGAAAACGATGTCTTTCAGTGACCCGTAGACTTTGTTGAAAGGAAACCTTCATTCGCTTTCAATGTAACGAATATGGTTCATGGATATAAACAACATATTACATGTTACATCGTGATGTGATGATAATATGGCATAAATTAATTTCTTTCATTTTATCGACATTTGCAATATGTCACAATCTATGCAAGACTTGGCATGAAAAACATGGAAATTATTTTCCACTAATGCTGAAGATCATATCCGAGGAACATAGGAGCAAGACTATCGTAAACCCCTGCATGTCTGTAGAAACAATGCAATCAATTTATGCACATGTATACAATCAATTAATGCACATGTATAAATAACTGTTAGAAATGGGGTTTCTGGTTGGCTAGGGTATGCACCTAAGCCACTCTAGTCAGGGTAACACCTACTCACTCCCTTGGTAGCTTGGCAGAGCAGTCAGGGTTATCCCAGAGGCAATGTGTAAAACATTTGTGCAACACGTACACACACCAGTGACGCCCTAGACACACCACAAAAGAGACTCCACACAAGGCTTATATACAAATAGCACTTTGTATTATAGGTAAAACACATTAGACCACAATCACATAAATCAGAAGCAGTTTGCCAACTAGGCAATTGTCATAAGCTTGAATAGTGCGATATCATGAATACTTAGGTATTATAGATGTAATAAACCATTAGGAAATAGGTATTAGCAAATAGGCATAGCCCGGATATTCATAACCCACACATGTCATGGACCATTAGGAAATAGGCATTAGCAAATAGGCATTGCATTGACCCTTCAGGAAATAGGCCGACCTAAAAATGCAGGCCGTGCCGATACACCAAGGAATCTGGTTTCGCAGCCCAGGTTGCAGCAACGCCTGCACGCCACAACCAGCCATGTTGTAACTGTTTCAGAAATGCCCCTTTTACTAGATGCAAGGAACAGTGGCTGCTGGTGCTAAGGCGGCACCACAGTGACTTTCAGTGAAAGAAGAGGGGGAGGGTACTCACTTGGCTGGGTTTCGCGGGTCGCTTGTTGTGCGTCCAAACCGGCTACCCTGGAGGATAGGCAAAGGGTTTCCCCCTCAGTCTTGTGGTCGCACAGCACTCCGGTGTGGCTGCAGTTTTCTCCTTTTCTGAGAGAGTCCCCACTTCTCCTGGGCAGTTCTGGTGTATTTGCGGCTCACGCCTCTTCTGAGAGCATCCTCGCTTCTCCTGAACAGCCGTCCCTCGCTGCGGAGTCATTGGGGCAGCCGGCGTGGTGCCTTGGTGGGGTGGGGCTTTGGTAGGCCACGGTCCTTCTTCCAGCCACTGGTCCCATGTTGGCCCTGCATGCATGGTTGCTAGTCAATGCCAGGCACTCCGGCGGCACTCACTTTGCTGTTAGTGGCCTCTCTTGTCTTTTCCTAATCTCTCGTGCAACAGGGGATTGGGGCTCTGCCCCCAAACTCGGGCCCACGGTGGTGCAGTGGGCAGTGCCCATGGCGAGTAGCAATACAGGGAGCCCAAGAGGGCCTCCCTATTTGACACAGGAGCTTTGTAGGGTCTAAAGCCCAATGAATTTCTCCCCACACCAAGGACTTCCAGTAAGTACAGAAAGGTTCAATGAAAAAAACTCATGGCAGGAAGACTTTGATGTCCCTGAGTCTTTCAAAACAGGAGGCCAACACATACAGGCCCTTGGCGATTTCTTCCTAAGCAGGATACCACAGTAGGGCATAAAGAGTCAGTCCTTGTTCTCCACCACTGACAGAAGCAGCAACTGAAGGCCAACCTACTCCTCAAACAGAAAAAAAGCCAGTGCTCCTCACGCAGTCCTTCCACTCTTCTTCTTGGCAGTGGAGTTTTGTTTCCATAAGTGAGTCTGAAGTCTTGGGGTTTTAGGTCCAATACTTATACCCCATTCTATCATTGTTCTCTTTGTGACAAGGGTCTCTAAACCCAGTCCCAAACAGTACTGGCCTCCTTGGTCCAGCATGACCGCAGGAGGTGGAGAGAGCATTGTGGAAAGCCTATTCAGGTGCTAGTGAAAACCCCTCCCACCACTCTAAATGGAGACCAGGTCTATTCTACCTAGGGATGAGTCCCCCAGGCAAGGCAGGGCACACCTCCACCCCCCCACTTGTAAGTGTCTAGAGTGAATGCACATCCACAGCTCCTGTCACTCCAAACCCAGGCAGTGAATACACAACAGGCAGAGGCACACAGGATGGTTAAACAAGAAAGTGTGCACTTTCTAAAATGGCACTTTCAAACACAGGATTTAAAAAACACCTTTACTAAAAGGTGTGTTATTACATTCTGAGTCCAGAGAGCCTAAACTCCATTTCTCTATCTTGATTAAATTGGAAGTTACACATATAAGATGTTACAGTGCAACCCCAATGAGAGCCTTTGGGACAGATAGCCTTTCATCAGTGAAAAACGAATTACACAGTATTTAACGAGGAGGACATGTATCACACATCAGTACATGTCCTACCTTTCACATACACTGCACCCTGCCCATAGGTGTACCTTGGGCCTACTTTTGGGGTGCCCTACATGTAATGAAGGGAAAGATTAGGGCCTGGCAAGTGGGTGCACTTGCCAGGACAACATGGCAGTTTACAACTATGGATGCAGGTCTGAGTTATATTTGTAGTGCTATTCATGTGGGTGGCACAACCAGTGCTGCAATCGCACCATTAGCATTTGATTTGCACTCCCTGACACGCTCAGTGCAATTTACTAGTGACTTAGCAGTAAATCAAATATGCCCATTATGCATAACCAATCAAAGTGATAATTTATACAGGGAGCCCTTGTACTTTGACACTGATCAGCAGTGGAAAAGTGCCCAAAGCATCTAGACCAGCGAAACCCGATCCAATACACAGTCAAAGAAATGCAGGAGGTAGAGGCAAAAAGTCAGGGGAAACCACACCAAGTATGCCAGGCCTACAATTTCTAATGCCAAATCCAAAGTCGTAGGAATACAAATATGACAAGTAAGCAATTAAAATTGTGAAGCTATAGCTCTTGCCCTAAAGTAACTATAACTAGTGCCTGCCATGTACAGTGATGTTATCAACGATCTCAAGGAATATGTCATGAGTGATGTCATTTGTACACTAATTAGCAGTGCATGGTGAGTTATAGTAACTTTAGGGCCCAAGTTTTAGTTACTTGAGTTAATTCTACCTGGTGAATTTCAGTGGTTTTTACAGTTTAAAACTGAACATTTCACCTAACTATAATGTTACTTTAACCTTTGGATTTTCAGTGAATTTCTAGTTTTTTTTGTTTTTAAACTCTTTTTATTCAGATTTTAAGTTTTCGGAGATCAGCACAAACTCAAAAAACAATGTTTATGCAGTGAGATTACATCCAGATTTTTAACAAATTACATTCGTAAAGGAGATGAGCATTCAAAACCTCCTATTTCAATTAACAATCAATAAGAAATGACCAATAATGAGCAATAATGCGTTCATTCCATAAAATAATCCAAGAGTTAGGCTAAGCAGGACTCTCCCGTAAATCTGACATGCACCGACCTATGGCATTTAAAACATTTGCTGTCTAATATCACACCAGATACTTTCTCTGGTCCCTCTCACCATGCAAACGAAAATTAATTAGCTTTTGTGACTCCTTCTATCTTGCTAGAGGAGCCCAGATACACCGACCCAGCAGTCTCGCCTTTTTGCTCTCATATATAGCTCTTTCCAAAGTAAACATTGAAAGTAATCGCGACAACCACTGCTGGAATGTTGGTGGCAAAGGATCCAGCCAGGCATAAGCGACGCTAATCCGCACTACGGCCATAGTCAGAAAGAAAAATTGATAAGAAGGATCTTGCACGTCACCACTACTAACTCCGAGCAAGATCATGGCGGGGGTTAACGTAACTTCAGCCTTAGTGACAAGTCAAAAAACTTCACAATAGAGTCTAGCAGGTTTTCGAAGCGTGGGCAAGAAGCGAACATGTGTATAAGATCCGCCGCAGGTGAGTCGCACCGCGGACAACTAATTTCTAGGTTTTTCTTAATGTAAAGTAATATTTAATTACCATACGTCAATCCAACCAAGCGTGGCGTGCACCCTGCATCTAACCCCTGCATGCAGCCAACCCCACAGGGCGTTCGGTCATGCATGGCTGGGATTGGCCACAAGGCCTAACCTTTGGCCATCTCCCAAATGCAGCCAAACCCACGCTGTGTATGGTCATTGGCAGTTTGCATTGGGGGCTTGGCCACAAGGCCTGCAGCTAGACCTTGTGGCCAACCCCCCAAAGGCACATCCCGGGGTCTGGCACTATAATTACGAAGTAGTGGGGCATGCTGCCTCCCAACCCAGGGTGATTTTGGCCCTGGGGACCCCATTCCCCCACCCAGGGCACCCACCACACTATGGTTGGGGGCTGCAGAGGGAACCTCCAAGGCACCTGCAGCCCAAGCAGGCTCCCCTCATTGAGTGTGAGCTGGCATTGCTGCAGCCGACAGAGAGCAGCCAAAAATGCTGCTCCCTTTTGAAGGGAGTAATCCTTTTATCTGTTTCCCTGCCCACTTCACTGCAGGCAGGCAAATAGATGAAAAGTCTGCTCCCAGCAAATGGGAGTGACCTTGGTGTTTGCTCTCACTTGGCAGGAGATTTGAAATTGCTCTCCCCAAGCAAGAGCAAACTGCTGCTATGTCCTGGAGGTGGGTACCCCGGAACATAGCATGAGCCGGCCCTGGGCAATGGGGTCCCCATGGCCTTTATTGGCTCAGAGAGCGGGGCCATGCTGCCCTCCTCTCCCTTGAGGAGGCTGCCAGGACCTGGGAGGTAGGGTCCTCAGGTCTGAACTAGGCCAGTGAGGGGGCTACATGTCCCCCTCCCCCTTTACTGCATGGTCAGGCCCCAGGGGATGGGGCCCCTTGGGGACAAAATGATCCTGGAGACCGGGCAGCGGGCCCCCTCCCCATCTACTTTGTGGCCAGGCCCCTGGAGGATAGGGTTCTCAGGGCCAAAATCAGCTAGGGTAAGAGGGCCACGTGTACCCCCCTCCCCAAATTATAAATATGCATTCCTCCAGGACCTGGCCCACCCAAGTGACGTGAAAAAAAAAGAACGGGAGAACAAGCTTATTTTTGCCATGAACTCAAGGAACATCAGTGAATTTGTGTCAAAATTAAAAAAAACATGTTTGGGTCCTCTGGGACCCCACAACCAGAATAGTTGGTCAGGATATTCTTAGCCTGCCCCCTTGTGATTTTTTAGTATGTTTTTAAGACTTGTGACTGAGTCCAGAGTCCTAAGATGGCAGCCACCACTTCCTGGTTGAGGTGGTGGCAGACACTCAGATCTCACTTTGAGATCTGTCGAGATCTGCGGAGCCTCCGCGTCCTTATATATACAAAATATTTTTTCACTAATTGTTCATAAACTAATGAACATATTTAAATCAAAACCAAAAAAGTGCTCTTTCTGGACCTAGATCAAGCTTTCCAGACAAATTTGGTGTAAATTTGTTTAGCAATATAGTCTGTAGCTCTGTCTAAAAATCCTATGGGAAAATGAATGAAAGGAATGTGTTTTGGGAATCACCTTTTTTCTCAGCCCACTCTTGACAATGACCCCAAAACTTTTCAAGTCCAAAGTAGGCAAGTAAGAGCAGTTTTTGAGAAATTTTCGGGGAGATTCTTCAAATCGTTTCAAAAGTTATTAGAATCACAAAAATGCATTTCCTATGGAAACACAATCCCAACTATACCCTACCCAGTGGCGAATACTCGTCACTTTACAATAAATCCCCACGCCCCAACCTCACTATATTTATAGTCAGAAAACATCACATAACTTGATGGTAATGATATGACAAGAATCAAGGACCTGGCAACACGGGTGAAAATTTACACACGTACTATACCGTTACTGCAGTTATGACACAATGATGCATCATGGGTCAAAAGGGCAACTAGTTTAGTCTCTCTACCGATCAGACAGTCATCCACATAACTTGAGACCCTTCCTGGTTTCAATCAAATTCAATGAGCCTTCCTTCACTTTACCTAGAATGTTACTCACACAGTGTCACCGCAATTGTGTTTTACTCTTTTTATCACATTACAAATGCAATGAAGGAATTGTTGATTAGTTGACTTTAATTATCTTTAGGGGATAAAAGCTAACATGCTTGCAAATGTCACGACACAGTCTGTTTTCACTATCTACTCAGCACGCTGCAATGGGCAAATTCTGAAATGCATATCACTTCCTGGATTCAGGAATAGGTCATGTGACCAAGGCTGCTTGATGGCCGAAACGTGTCTTTTTGGTGCCATCTAACTAATAAATCTACTTACCTGAGCAAATTGGAGTGGCTCGTCTTTCCCCGCCGGAGCGAGTGTGGGGGATTTTGGTGCAATATTGAGTGGTGGCGTCCCCTGGCGTGCCCCGACTTGACTGGATGGGCATTTCCATTACATCAAATTTCCTTCTGGATTTTCCCAAATTGAATGCCTGCCAACGGTTGACCTCAAGGATCCCGTACTTAACTTTGTATTAAACAAGAAGGAGCCGGCACACTTGAACTGGTGAGTGCCTGTTTCCCGAGAGTTTAATACGCAACAGGATACATTGTATCCCGTTTGTCAGTGTACGCCCAAGTAGCTGCTGAGAGGGCGCCTTTGCTCACTGTTAACATGGTCCACGGATCGAGGGAACAATGTAAAACACAGATGGCATCTGAGTTCTTGAAAGGCCGGGAGGCCTCGGCAAACACCATTTTTAGAAAAGGAACAGACAATGGTAAAAGTCCTGCAAGCGGAAGCACGACCAACCCAGAATGACCGATTTACAGCCATAAACAGATGGGTAATATTTTGGAAAGGCTGAGACGTAAGCCAGTGGTGGGAGGTGACGTCCCTCCAAAATCACCTGGAGGTAAACAGGATTCCCAGGGGACTGAAAATACGAATTATACCGACGTTAAACAGCCCTAAACCACAGCTTTTGAAAGATTGGATGTCCAACACCAATGAATGCTCTAAGAAAATGCTACTGTGGCTCATAAAGAATGCATGGGAAGAGCACAGTGAGCTGATGCTACAGATCCAATCTCTCCTGGATGGTATGGTAAACATGCACGATGCAACCACCATGGTGGCGGTCGCATCGTAATTGCATATGCGGGACTGCCGCCATACAGGTGGGAGGTCCCAATCACCCCCTTGATCCGCCCACCATTGTAATCGGCCCCTATATTTTTGCAAAGGATATTAATGACTTCGATATTTTCAAAAACGTTATTTCTTACCTCCAAGTCGATATTCTTGACCACGATATTCTTGCTGTTGATATTTCTGCATCATGATATTTCCAACTCGATATTTCTGTATATTGACATTTCAAACTCGACATTCTGTCTGTGCACCACAGAAGAATAACAGGACAGTTCCAAAGCTAATCTTGCTGCTGTAGTCTGCAAAATGTATATGCCTTTGAGCAGGTATTCAGGGGAATCTAAAAAAAGGTTTCCATAATCCGACCTGCTCAAAATTTCTGCCTGGACCCTAGTAGGTACCTTATGAATAAGGAGAGAACATTTTTCCCATCAGGACTTCAATAAGGCAAGCAAGTAGAGGCCAGTTTACGTGCCTGATAAGACAGAAAGAGATTCTCGTCAAAATCAAACCCAAGGTTTCTTATAGTTGTGTAGGAGAGAGGCCGTGACTCCGGGAGGCAGGAGGGAGCTGAGTGAAGAGGGCTGGTGAAACGGGAAAGAAGGGAGATCTCGTACCATGCATGTGTAGTGAGACGGTGTGTGTGTGTCTATACGACACGTGCTCTAGGTGTGCAGAATGGGGGGCTATGATGGGGAATAGGAATGATGATATCTAGTAGGTGTGCCCTAAGTGAACTGGAAGAAAACTGGCTGTGCCGAAGAGTCATAGGCCCAGGGCCAATGAAAATGTGTAGCCTGCAGGTTCAAACTTGTGGCATTAGCTGGACTCAGGGACCAGCGGGGGTGACCAGGATAGATTCATACTCTGGGGCTTGCTGCAGAGTTGGGCAGAACAACCCTCCCCCCCCTGGGGGCGAGGCAGTGATAATTGAGTTTGCCAATCCCTGATCCTAAAAAAGTGTCTTTCTCAAAGACCAATATACTGGCTGGGGGGGTCAGTGGGAGCCGTGAGTGCAAGTGGTGGGCCAGAGATGCATCAGTTAGAGCATTCTATGAGCCAGGTTGGGTGTTAAGAGAACATGGAGCGAGATAGCAACTAAAACAACTTCAGTACCAGCAAACATATCAAAAGATTTAACTGCAACCCTGCATGCTACACAGGGTACAGAGTATACAGACGACTTTCAACATTTCAGTGCAATAATAAAATGTTTATTCAACTCTGGAAATGTAAGGAGGCACAAGGAAGCACATGAACGCACAGTAAAAAACGTTAAAGTACAGTAAAGAGCAACATGCAGGCCATACTCATCTGCTGGCAGCGGGCAAACACACAGAGCGATCAATCGGGAGTGGTATTTGTCAATGCCCATGCCTTGTGTGAAGTCCACTGCTGCTCAGATCTCTTTATCCTTGCCTCTTTGAGATCTAAACAATTAATGTTATTGATGCACGCGCTACAAGTTAGACCATGTATTAACAAAAGGAAAAATTCATCCAATTGCTTGAACTAGTAGATTGTGGTTGTGGAATCTGTTTAATCTTATCTACCAGGATAAGGTAGTCGTATTTTTTAGAAAAGGTAAAGACTCTACCACTATTATAATCCACCTCATCTCTCTTCAACTTCCGTGCCTTACGTTGTTTAATGTCATTTTGATTATTTAAAAGTACCCCCTTAAGGATTTCATAGTTCTTAGCTGTCACTTCTGGCAAATTCAGAGACGCAATCGCCCCTTCTAATTGTGCGATTTCAGCCTGTAATTTCTGTACCTTCCTATCAGCATTTTCAATTAGAATTTCCATTAGTTTCATGGAACTTGAAGTGAGTTCTTTCTCCCACATTACAAGGAGGATCTCGTCCAGATCATCATATGTCGGGATGATCTGAGAACGAAGGCCCCTAGGGATTCTATTAAGTTTCATGTACTGTTTTAGTGTGGCACCATCCCACCACTTCGACATCTCTGATCGTTTGAGTCTTTCAAGTTTAATAAACTTATCGCGCAGTCCTTCATTTTTTGGCTGATTAGTATTGTGAACTGCCTGTGTAACCGTACTCCCTCTGCACAAATTATCAAAAAGTTCCGCCACTAGTCTATCTCTATCTAAATTGTCACTCATTGTACAATTATACTGTGCTTGTTGTGCTGCCCTACCTAATTGCTTTTGATACTTAATGGGTGTGAAAGGCTATATGGCGCTTCAAACAAGATTCCACAAAAAATTATTTAGAATAATTAGAAATCAACAGCGGTGCTATCAATATTGGGAACACCACCCAAAATCCCTAAAAGATCAATCATAGATTGATATAAACAATTAATGTTATTGATGCACGTGCTACAAGTTAGACCATGTATTAATAATACATGTATATTCACGGAGCAGTTGTTTGTATATGACTATTATTATTTGGCACCTATGATTCCTCTTCACTAGTCCAAAATTTTGGGCCATGTATTTGTCTGTTATTTATTATTTTTACAATTTTCAACAATTGATATTTGTGTTGCTTCCAGCTCTGAGGAACTCGTATGGGTTAATTCCTTCAAATGACAAAACGCCTTGGGAGTGGAAGAATCTTTTGTGAATAAACAAGAAGAACTGAAGTTTCTATTGGATTAATTTTTCCTTTTGTTAATACATGGTCCAACTTGTAGCGTGTGCATCGATAACATTAATTGTTTATATCAATCTATGATTGAGCTTTTAGGGATTTTGGGTGGTGTTCCCTATATTGATAGCACCGCTGTTGATTTCTAATTATTCTAAATAATTTTTTGTGGAATCTTGTTTGAAGCGCCATATAGCCTTTCACACCCATTAAGTCTCTTTGAGATCTAGCCTGCCTATCCTGGTCCCTGCCCCCCCGAGGATTACTCTTGACCTGAGGCATAGTGCAGTCCATGAACAAATCAGGCCAGACCAGGATAGCATCGGTGGTGTCCATGGTCGAGTCTTGGATGCCATCGAGGAAGCGTTGCAGTTCCTTCGGATCATAGACACCTTGAGATCATCCATTAATTATAAACCACATTTGTGCGGGTTCTAAGAGTCCAGATGTAATGTTTCACTGATGCAGCAGAGGCGTAAGGGCGAGAAAGGCCTTCTTTTATCCTTTGTTTCTTTCAATCAATCAATCAATCAGGGGTTTATAAAGCGCGCTACTCACCCGTGAGGGTCTCAAGACGCGGGGGGGGGAGAAGTCAACTGAAATGTGCATTTTGTGGCCTTTGTAGATGTATACAAAAGGAACAGATGATAGATGGAATGCTGAACAATCAAAACATTTATGCCCACTCCCAAAGATCCAGGTTTAATCCATCGTCCTTTTGCTCACCACGCAACCCCAGTTTGGACCAAGCCATATGCAAATCAGCTTGACCCTGCTCCCTATGGTAACAGTCCAGCCCAAACTGCCAAGCCAGGTCCTCCATGGACCAGAAACAAGCATCCTGGGACCAGTTTCGGGGCAATACCCCTCATCAGCTAGGCCAGGCTAGCTTGAATCCAGAGGTGCAGTGAGCATGGGAACCACGTCTGGGCAAACCTTTCCCACTTAGGGCGACAAAAACAAAAACAGCAGAGAATGGACGGAATGCTGAACAATGCAAACATTTACCCCCAGTCACAAAGATCTGGGTTTAATCCATTGTTTTTTGCTCACCACGCCACCTCAGTTTGGACCCAGCATATGCAAATCAGTCTTGACCCTGTTTCTTATTGGAACAGTCCATCCAAAACTGCCAAGCCCGGCCCTCCCTGGACCGGAAACAATCATCCTGAGACCTGTTTCAGGGCAGCACGGGACCCATGTCCGGGCATTCCCTTCCCATATAGGGCGACAAAAGCAAAAGGAACAGATGATGGATGGAATTTTGAACAATGCAAACATTCACCCCCAGTCACAAAGATCTGGATTTAATCCATCATTCTTTTGCTCACCACACCACTCCAGTTTGTACCCAGCCATATGAAAATCAGTCTTGATCCTGTTCCTCATGGTAACAGTCCAGGCCGAACACCCAAGCCAGGTCTTCCCTGGACCGGAAACAAGCATACTGGGACTGGTTTTGAGGCATCACCCCTCATCAGCCAAGATAGCTTGAATCCAGTGGAGCAGTGAGCACAGGACCCACATCTGGCAATACCCATCCCACTTAGGGTGACAAACGCAAAAGGAACAGATGATGGACGGAATGGTAAACAAGGCTAACATTCACCCGCAGTCACAAAGATCTGGGTTTAATACAACATTCTTTTGCTCACCACGCCACCCCAGTTTGGACCCAGCCATATGGAAATCAGTCTTGACCCTGTTCCTTATGGAAACAGTTCAGCTCTAACTGCCAAGCCAGGTCCTCCCTGGACCAGAAACAAGCATCCTGGGACTGGTTTTGGCGCATCACCCCTCACCTGGCCCTGGCCTGGCAGTTTGGGCTGGACTCTTCACATAGGGGGCAGGGTCAAGACTGATTTGCATATGGCGGGGTTCAAACTGGAATGGCATGGGGACCAAAATATTGATGGATTTAGGCCCAGATCTCTATACTGGGGTGAATGTATGACATTGTTCTGCATTCTGCTCATCATTTGTTCTTCTTGCCTTTGTAGATGTATGGCCCATGGGTGGAGGCAGTCACTAGAATTTCATGTTGAAGACAGCAGGCAATGACAGACCTCGCATTAACAAAAGAAAAGTGAAGGGAGGGTCCTAGGGAAAGATTGTAGAGACCAGCAAAGGATTACATCCCCAATTCAACAATATAATGAATACAACAAAATCCTTGGGTCTAAGTTGTCTGCACACAGAATGACAAAGACAAAAAAGGCACTGACGAAATCACAACAGACCCAGCTGAGGGATGAATCCCTTCAGGACGAAATCCCTCACCCACCAGCTGTTCCTTAGAACAGCTGGTGGTCCTCTGCTCCAACGACTTTTAGAGTTGTAATGCACCAGACTGACCACTGCCAGTGTGAATGCGGCAGCCTTATGACCACAGCACTCGTAATCAGGGCCTTTATGTCCGGCACACAAATCTCCCCTCATAAATCCACCATACTCATATAGAGGTTTATAAAAGGCAGAAAATACTTGAAAAGAGTAAAAAGCTATTAAAGCAGTCCCAGTCACAAGCAGTTCTTTTGATAAAAGGATGAGTTACCTTCACCCCTGTCTTAAGTAAAGAGTACAAAAAACACTTTTTAGAAAGATGGGCACAACTAACACATTAAACTTATTCTTCAGATATAGTTAGGTGTAAACTTTTTATAATTTGTTGTCTATGGGCCTTATTACGAGTACGGTGGTCCTACATCGATCCATATGACCGCCGTACTCGCAGTGGCGGTCCAACTACTGTCACACTGCAGGCCTGTCCACAGTATTCTGACTTGGGAGGTCGGACCAGCACAGGACCGCTGCGGATCCATGATCCCGCAGCGGTCACGCAGCATTCAGGGAGCTGCAATATGCCTGCAGTGCCGCTGCAGCACTGCAAAGCATATTACGAGTAACCTGTCCATGGCCCCTTCCATGGTGGTGAGCCCACAATTAAAATAGTGGCTAAGTGGCAACAAAGGGAGCCCTAACATGGCTGCCGTGCTGCTGTAGCCTGGGGCTCATGCAGGGGGGCACATGTGGTGCCCCCCTGGATTTGCACCCCCAATTCCTGCACGGTGTGGTATATATGCCACACCGTGCAGGAATGTGCAGTCTGCGCTCTCATGGTGGCGGGCTGCAAGTTAGGCTCTCCTATGAGCCTTATCAGCCCACCATCATGAGACTGCTGCAGTACCACCCACCTGACCAGAATTTATCTTGTAACCTGGCAGATGGGCAAACCACAGCTTTGGCGGTTCTCCAGCGGACGGCACAGTGGCTGTGCCGCTAGAGGACTTCCAAAATCAAAATAAGGCCCTATGAATTTATAGAAGGGGGCTACAAAAAGCAAAAACCATTCATGATATTTAAATACACAATTTCATTGTTCCTTTATCAATGATAGATTGATCTCTTACCTGAGGAAACAAGTTGATGCCAAGTATGTTAGCCATAGGAAGGGCTCCAGTTGATGGGCCATCTCCAATGAAGCCGGCCATCTTTGGGTTCGATTGACAGAGGTAGTTGGGGATTGTCACTTTCCCTCCTGAAAGCTGCTGAAGAGTTGCCCCAATAGCTGCCACCTCTGAATGACAAGAGTCATAAATCCGAAATCCCAGGGTGATGTTAGGTAGGAAATTGGGACTTCTATTGATTTCATTGATTGCAAACACCATGGCAAGGACACTTTGGTAGAAGGCTATATGAATTCTTTAAACACCACAAAAATGCATATGAAAACAGCGGTGAATTCATTTTTATTACAATGTAGTGTTTTGAAATGTGTGAGGCATAGCCAACTTTTCAAAATGTGCTTGCATTATGAAAGTGAAAAAGTGACATAGATAAATACAATAATTCATTTTGAACAAATCACAGGACAGTTATTACATTGATTAAGAAGAAATATATCAACATTAAACCATGTTTTTTTCAATTTATAAATAAGTTACAAATGATAAAAATGCATTTGCTTTATTCATCCTATTTAAGACCTAACCAATTTTATTAACGGTCCCCACATTCTTTGGAAGATAGCCCAACTCGACCAACCTTTTAATGTGCAGTGACTAGTCTCCAACTGTTATCACTCAATGTTGATGTGTTGATCTGTAGCCTCAGCCCGGCCATGCCTTTTATTACTACTGCAACAGTAATCAATTGAGCATACCCAGCAGGGATTAACTTATGGAGCCGCAACATTCCTTGAAAACTGAGTCTGAATATAAGACGTCAGTTAGCATTTTAATACTTTCCCCAAAAATGTATTAGAACAAGTGATAAGGTGAACATTGGAATCTGGTCAACTTCTTTGTTAAGACATTGGTAGTGATTTGGAGATCCCCATTTATTTAACCTAATTGGTGTATGACACATTCAAAAGTAGTTGTATGCCATATTTTGGCAAGCAAAAACATTGTTGATTCCACTGCAAAGATTGCTTCATCATTTTCTCAGTCCTATAAGAAGCCTGTGAATCTGTATCATGTGGCTGAAGCATACTTATGTAGTTTGAATCTATATGCCAGCATTAAGAGCAACAAATTAACTCTAGAAGTGGGACCTTTCCTGAGTTATGGTTGAGACAGCTCCCCACCGTGATGTAATCATGAAGCTGCAAATATTTTCAAAATACGCTTGTTTTGATAAATTACATTTCTTCTGTGGCTGTAAAAAGGAAACCATTGAGCTCCCTTGAAAGAGCAGTGAGGGCTGACTCTTCCTAATGTTCTCCATTTCTAACAATTATAGTCTGGAATATAGCAGGAAGTTCATGCCATTGACAAAGTGGAGTAGAGCTAGTCAGCTTTGGAAATCCTAAGTGATGATGCTAAGCACTCAAAATGCTGAGGACCTTATTACAACTTTGGCTCACCTCCTGTGCCACCACCATCACTCCATCCACAGGAGGACCACCAAAGCCATGGTGAGTCCACCCGCAAGACTCAGAGTTGAATCCTGGTCGGGCAGGCAGTGCAGCTGAGGTCTCACGGCAGTGGGCTGTTAGGCTCAGAGGAAAGCCTGACATGCAGCCTGCTGCCGTGACAGTGCCTGTCGCTCATTCCTGCACAATGTGGCATGCCACACCGTGCAGGAACAGGGGTGCACCACTAGGCACAGATCCGGCAGGTTGCCTCTCCGCTAACCTTTTCAGGGCGGGCTCACCACCATGAAAAGGCAGCTCGTAATATCCTTGGCTTGCACCACCAGCATGTGCATGCCAGGTGCATACTGTCGACCCAGCGGGATCCTTGATCCTGGCAAAGCCTGCGGTCTCGTGGTGGTCCGACCACTACATTCTGAATACTGTGGGCAACCCCCAGTGTAGCAGTGGTCGGACCACCGCCACCACGAGTACAGTGGTCCTGTAGACCACCATACTCAAAATTAGGCCCTGAATAAAGTCTCTAATATCTTGAAATGAGCTCTCTAATAATAGCTTGCCTCAGTACAAAACTAAAAAGAAAACCAGCAGAATCTTCACCTAGGCCACAACCAGGAGCACTGTGTAATAAAACTACCATCTGTTTCACCATTGCTGCCCAATAATATAACTTAAAATCTACAAAGGTCCAGCTATCTGCTTCCAAGGAGATTTAAAGATATTTTAGTGCCCTAGTGCCCTTCCCCATAGAAAACTGCTAATTGCTGAATCTACTTTTGTACAAGTAATGAATTGTGCAGAAAATCTATACAGTTTTACAAGATCTACATCTTAATGCCAACTTCTCAGGTGCAGCATAACTTTGTAGAGTCTAATCCTTTTGCTGAAAGACAATATTTGAATCAGCCATTATGTTCAACCCTTGATTATCAACCATTTGACAAAATTTGAAGCAACTAATCTGGGTTTTTCCCATAATTCATTGATATCCTGAAAACGTTTTAAATTGAGGGACATCCTTTCCAATAGAATAATAGCAGAAACACCTTTAAGAACAAAATATCCCACATCGCCTGCATATGC
The DNA here is from genome assembly GCF_964204655.1 of Triturus cristatus. NCBI lineage: Eukaryota > Metazoa > Chordata > Amphibia > Caudata > Salamandridae > Triturus > Triturus cristatus. The sequence continues at coordinate 1,170,445,698 of NC_140593.1, forward strand.
CGCAATTTAGGGTAAATAACCATTTACATTTATTGGTTCAATATTGCAAATATTATTAGCCTTCAGGGATATGGTTCTATATAAAGCTCAAATAATATGAATGAGCGTGGAAACTCCTGGTGCATACCTCCGAATAACAGCACAGTGGGAAACATGCCCCTTGATCCATATGGTGGCCACACTATTGTAATTGAGAGCTTGCACATGCCTTATAAATCAAGACCTAAATCCCATCCTGTCAATTGTGGTCCATAACAATCCACAGGTACCATAGGAGGCTCTTTCAAATGCTTTTGCTGTTTTGAGCAGGATCAATCCAACGTGTCACCCTACTTAACAGCAGCATCAAATAGTGTAACTGCCCTGTTTGTTTTATCCGTGGTGTCCAGTTATGGGACAGACCATGCTGCCAGGGAGAGACAATGCTGGAAATCATCCTGCCCAACCAGGAAGCCAAAATCTGTCAATTGACCTTTGTGCCTCTTTAATTAAAGGAATTGGGCAATAGGAGTGATTATGTTTTTGGCACGTCCTCTTCATCAAAAAAGTATGATATTTGTTTGATTCCATGATTTGAGATGAATATTGTTTAGCTCAATTGTTATCATCAATGTATATAAAAAAGACCATTGGCTGAATTTGAATCAACCTCCACTTCCAGAAGAAAAATAGGGGCATCGAGTGTTTGAGAGTTTTCTGAGAAGGAACACAGAACTTGGCAGACTCTAAATACAAGGACATTTCTTCAACCAGCCCCTGCCCTCATCTATATATGCTATTATAGTCCTCATACTCGTAGTGTTTCCATCAAAGAACTGTTGAATTGGTTTCGATAAAATCTGTGATACACATCTTTTACCATCATAAAAACTTTAGAGTGCCGGGGTATAGCTATTTGCTAAAACTCATATTTTTGATAGCCACCACACAAAGGTTATTATATTTTCAACACCCGCAACCTTATCCACATAACTATTTTTTATAGAAATAAACCTATTAAGAGAGATCAGAACATTGGAATGTTGGGAGCTCCATTGAAAAGAATGGAGAGCTCCGGGCTTCTAATAGCCGGTAGAGCCCGGTATGGAGGGCTCTAAGGCTATGCTAGAATATTGGACTGTTCAAAACTCCATTGAAGATAATGGAGTAGCTCTGGGCTTCTAATGGCTGGTAAAAGCCCGGCGCTCCAACATTCCAAAGTTTGTCTTTCACAACAACAGCTGTGAACAAATGCCTCACAGAGTCTGAGGGGATTTCAACCCCCTCATGCTCCGTGATGCCTCTTTTTTACTAGTTAGAACATCCTGACTTGATGGGTGGAATGTTTCTAACTGCGTTATACCCCACTGTAAGAGGGCTATTCTCGGCTAATAAAGGCCCGGGCCTTTAACACTGGAGAAGGCCTTTATTGGCCGATATAGCCCGATAAGGCTATAATGTCTCATTGGTTTTAAATGGCAACACATTACTGAGTGACTCATTATATTCGTAGGTCCTTTTTCAATTAGCCAGGTTCACGTTGTAGTGTCAGAAAGCCCTAAAGGTGTTGCACCTTAACAATGGCTGAAACATGTCGCTGCTCAATATACTTAGGGCATATTATGGAAGGAAAGAATTTTGGTTTTTAAATTGCTGCAATATGATGTCCATAATGTTTCATTTCATATAGTTGTCTTTAATAACTTTTTGTCACATTTTTCTATGTTTTTAATGTATGTGTGTTTAATAATTGTTTGTTTTAGGCTTATGCATAATGCTTTCTGTTTTTTCAGTAATTTTGTAATCTGTTACTATTTTGAATGTATTCACTTTTTTAAAGTTTCTAAATATAAAGCATACTAATTTTTGTATTTTATTAAATTAATGAATATTTTCTCATGTATTGGTTATATTTTTTAACTATTTTAATATGTGTGTTACATTTAAAAAAGAGTTAAGTTGGTTGTTTTGTTTATTAGGATCATAGAAATATTAGGAAGGGAATCTCTAGTATATAAAAGATACTAATGTTTATTTTTGAATAATGTAAACATTAAAATTTGTATTATTTATAGTTACATAATAATTAATTTTATTAATTGATTGAAGTTGAAAATAAATTGGAGTTGAGGATTAGAAGGTAATGCTTTTAAAGTTATTTGATGAAAAAATACACATTAAAATGGTTTACTAAGTTATTGCTATACATTGTAATTAATTACATTTAATCTATGTTTGAGCAGATTTAATTATTAGAATAAAATATTGATTTATGTTTATTATTGTGAGAGCATGTGAAGTTTATTAACCTTAATAAAAGAAAATGTTTTTTAAAACAATTACCCTTCAATGTTATATATTAAAGGTAAAAATAGAAATTAAATATAAAGTTTAAATTAAAAATGCACATTTAATTAAATCAAAATATATATATAAAATTGAAAGTTGTTTTTAAATATAAAAATGTTTAAAATATTTAATTGTTCAAATGAAAGTGGTTGCAAAATTCAACACTTCCCCAATGTTAATCTAGTTGGAGTTAATGCACTCAATTTGGATTGTGGTATTTATTGGGGGATTGAGTGGATCAATTTTTTTTTAAAATAAATCTTTCCTCTTGCTTTCCTTTGTCCCTCCCACATTAACAACTAAGGGGCTGATTACAATCACTTTCGGAAGGGCTCCGAAATGGATTTGGGCTTGCCGAATCCGATTTGGGAGCCTTGTTTCCAAACGAATCGTACACAGTTCTTAACGACCAATAAAGATGCTTGTAAACCATTAGGGCTGTCCGAATCGGTTCCGAAAGGCATTGGGACAGGCCACGTCTTTCTGAGCCGATTTGTACAGCTCTATGGACTCGGTTTCCAAACAAGTGATTGCGATGACCTATTTGGACAGCCGTTCCGAATGTGTTTCTCCGGAATGAACCGGCTGCTGGAATCTGTCTTTTGGGGCACATAGCAGGACCCCCTTCACCCGGGGCCTTCCGAATCTGGCCCGTGGGGGTATCCAAGTTACCAGGTACCAAAGGGTGCCCACCACAGGGTGCACGATTTTCTCCAGCCATCCCATTCTTCAATGGAAGCCTGTGTTCTCGTTCGGAAAACAGGTTCCCATTGAAGTCTGACCAAATCGTATCCGGAAGCATCCAAATCGCTCAGTCGGACTCCCCCGATCTGAGTCATATGAAAAGCATTCCGAATGGGATTGTAATAGGCCCCTAAGGAGTAAACTTACATGTGTGGGCATCTCCCCCAAAGAAAGGATAGAAGAGGTGAAGGTGGATACTTCCAGCCCCAGTTTTGTGAATTGTGTTTGTAGTAAATAAGTAGTTCTGCTGTAATACTACATCATGTACAACAAAATGCAGTGTACATACTATAAAACTGGGCCATTGCTACTAGTAAGTTATTTTTAAATATATTTTTATGGTTTAATACCTTTTTACATGTGTATTTGTGATGCATAATAATAGATGTTTATTGCTACGAAACTTAATTGTACTAATTTTATCGACGTCAGAATGATGAAAGGCTCAGTGAACCTGCTGGGATTTGAACCTGTTTCCATGGGGTCAAACTCAGGCACCTACAGCAGAAGCATTAGTCCACTAAGCCACCAGACACAGAATTACTATATCATTGTTTTTTCATTTTTTACAATGATTTACATTCTGCAGCACACATAGAAAGAGGAATATGCCTCAGGGAATTGGACAAGGGGTCAAGGCACAAGCTCACATGCCCCGGAGACAGTTAGACTCTGGAGACACGTGCCAGCCGGAATGGACAGGTCAGGGGCAGTGGCCAAAGATGACGGTGTTTTGCATTGTTGGCAGTCTACTACGGTCAACAGTGTTTGGTTGCCATGGGATCGGCGGGGTCACCTGGGCGAGCATCAGCGGCAGCAGCACAAGCCTAACTAATGACCAAAGCTACCTGATTGTCCTTTTTCTGCTAGCTGCCCCTGATAACTGCCGACACACACCCTACCCTTTCGGCACCGGATTTCTTCTTTACCCCACCCTCCTATCCCTATATTAAGGCCACTGGGGGATGTGCCTTTTTTCGTCGTGTTTGGCCTTAAAACAGGTAGACATCATTCGCATCAAGAATATAAGTGCAGCCGAATTCAGGATGGAATCGTTTTTTAAGCCTTTATCTCTAGCCAGGGCTGGGGTACTACGGTCTTTAATGGAAGGCTGAGGACATCTGCTACCGCGATTCTCCATAGCCGGCCAGTGTTCTCCATCACACGGCCCTGGGAATACTGGGGGATGGTGACTGCACCAGTGGACCAAGGTATGGCCTGGTTGTCAATGCCCATCTCCCAATGGGTGCCAGGGGGGATCCCTGTTTCGGCTTGGCTCCAGCATGGTTGTTTGGGGGACCAGCTGTCATGCTGGCCCAATCTCCCTCTGTCTTGAGGAGGCTGGTGAGTTCGCCTTTTTGAGGGACCAACAGGGTTTCCTCCCGAATCCAAGTCAATTGAATCGGTTGTTCCCACACTGGGCCTGAGGGGTGGTCAACCATGACTCCTTTGGAGCACTTGCTATGAATTTGTTATGAAGTGTTTGCTAGGAATTTTATGTATTAGTTATGTCCATGTGATGCTATTCTGAAAATATTGCAACTTATATGAAAATGAATTTTTTTTTCAGTGTTTATAAGATATGATAAATACAGCCAGAGAATGTTTTATTCTGTAACACAATAATGGAGTCTGGTATTGGGTCCTTTTACAGAACCAGCTATATGTTTATGGGTGTATAATGTCTGGCTTGAGAAATGACCGGTCTTGCTCTGGTCCCCCACCTGTATTTTTGTGCAGGAAGGTGCCCCTTCCTGCACAAAACAACCCTGTATGCAACTGAGGCACCCTTGCACCGTGGTGCAAGTGTTTCTGCATTGGCGCTAAGCAGCCCTTATATGCCAGCACAGAGAACAAACAGGAATGTGCTGTAGTGGGATCAATATGCTGCATTCCTGCCCTATCCCTGTAACGCAGCCCTGCACTTCATTACTTTTTAACAAATATGCCCCTATGTTACCAATGATCAGTGTGAACTGTACCGATTGCTGACTAATAGGATGCCAGGACGAGTCGTCCAATTTTAGATATGTGCACAGGATTTACAATAGAAAAACATACATGACTTCAAATGGGAATATAATTACATACTTATTACCTTGGATATGTCGACTTCCTCGTGTGACATCCCTTCACTCTTTGACACAATGCTAAATAGGCATCAGGATATTGTCATTAATGTGCAACAGAACATAGGGCACATATTGGAAATGCTGCTGGCAAATAAAATGCGTGATTGTGCTTCCAAAGTTAAATGGGGTAACGTTTGCTCCACAGTGTAATACACTTGCTAAACTACTGCAATCATTGGCAAAACATAGGGCCTTATTTGGAGTTTGGTAGACTGGAAACTCTGCCACAAATGTGGCTGATATCCCGGGTGCCCTATTACAAGTGAAGTCAGCTAGAATGCACCTGTAATACAGCGGACCAGGCGTCCGCCACATTTCTAAGCGGGTATCCCATCCGCTGAGCTCTAAATAATGCCTTAAGTTATAATATTACCAGAGGACTCCCTGGACTCAATGGTGCAATGTTACAAAACTGTGTTCATTTTGCCTTTAACATTGCTTAAGGTCTGTCAGTTCAAATGAATTACCTGAAGTTAGACTGGACTACAACTCCCAGAATAGTAGAATACTATACGTTATTAAGCACCAACCTCAAACAGAAGGATTGCACCCCTCAGCTATGATTACGAGTCAAGCAGAGAGGAATTCCGATGTGAAGTTATGCTCCACTAAATTGCTGGCCCAGTGGACCCACACCTGGGTATCCTCACTGTGGAAATACAAGCCCCGATATTATCAGCCCTAAATACCAGCTTGCAAATTCGCACGAGGCTTCAGCTGCTGCCACAACCAGGCTCAGATCCACCTCCCTAGCCTTACACTCGCTCTCTTAACATTCACATCATTTAGAGGCTCCGGCAGGAATGTACCACCTTAACGGTGCTGGTGGGGTGTTCCTAATAGAAATTGCATTTGTTGAGTTTGCAACCCACAAGTTCCTTGCACTTGTAATCGTTACTGTGGTATAATCAAGAAATCTGGTAAACTTAGATATACACGTTTTGAAAACACGTCAAGAAATTTAACAAAAAAAATAAGACATTCTAACATCTCCAATCCTTCATAGGCGCCAACATCACCTGTAAATAATTGAACGGTCTCTGAATGAAAACATAGTTACTTTTCACAGCGCCTGGGAGCAGGAGGATCTGTAAACAAGAGGTTGGTGGCAGGAAACACATTCTCCTCATGGACTGCGGCTAAAATCCCAAACACCACATCCCCGTCCCTGGAATAGGCCTCCATGTTTGGCGTCGATAGTCCATGGCAGCCTGGCTGGTAGGCAACTGCGGTGGGTACTGCCGCCCACAGGTGGGTCAGTATAGTGATGAGCGTCAGTGCCGTTGCCATGGTGAGGGCTCATGAGCACTAGGATAAACCCTCTCACAGCATGGACCAGAGGAGACTAGAAAAGCAGAGCAAAGGACAGCGCGTGAGTGCAAGTTCTGGTCTTAAAGCTAATCTCATGACCATTTCTATCAAAACGACTGGTTATACTCGCGTGGGCGTCATTGGAGCTGGAGAAAAACACAATAAAACTCAAGACGTTTCAATCTGCTATATACATGATGAAACTATAACCTGAACCCCCCAGCTGTTCAAAGAGGGCAATCACATGTTGAAAAAACCTAAGGAAACCCAATAGGCCTTGCTTTTTGCAGTGTTTGTTCTTTGCGTAAGGGTTGCCATGGTGTAGACTGCCATTACACTGCCTAACGCAGCGATCTCAAGTTATACCATAAGCACCCTGAAAAGCAGTCCAGTGTCATGTGTGTCACCTCTGACCTGCCGGCCAATGCTGTGTATGGCTGCTTCACCATCTAAGCATTTCAATGGAAGAACTACCTAGACCTAGATAGACTTTTACCCACCTACATTAATTATGGAAGCCTGTAACGATGAAACACTCCATGTTTCGTCAATGACACTTACATTGGTTGTTGTATGAGCTCTGAATGCTATTTGCAACTCTAATGGCTGAGGGAGAAGAACTACTTGGGTTGTGCGTCAACATGGACACGGGACAACTGATTTTAGACATTGGGCATGTTTGCTAGGACAATTGAGAAAAGTCTCAGAGGGCCCACAAACTGCATATTGATGTGATTCGCAATATATGTCAATGACAATCCATGCCTTGAAAGATCCTAGCAACAAGCATCTGTGGCTTCTCACTCTGCATCCATCAATTCGATAAATTGAACTGCGCCTAACCCTGGGAGCCTGCCACAAAAACAATCCGGCTTAACTTAGAGGCAATGTGCAAAGTATTTATGCAGCACTCAAACAGATATAAAGTGAAAACACAACACAAGAAAAATCCCAAAACTATTTATAGTAGGAGAGTATATTTAAATAAAATATTTGACACCAAAGTGCCAGAAATCCAATTATTATAACAGGAGTTATGATTTTTTAAATTTTAAGAGAAATATAGCGCCTAAAAGATCAAATCGCCAACCCAGGCCATTTAGTTGCATGAGACCGGGTCAAAGTCGAAAGTTAAGGCTGACTGCATTGGAGAGTGGTTCAGGTAAAAGAAGTTCATTGGGCCCAGTCAGCGTTTACCTTCAGACTTTGAAAAATTCTTGAAGAAAAATGTCTGAGAAGGTAAAGTTCAGTGGGGCAAGGCTGCAGGAAGTGCCTGAGGAGGAAGCTTCATTGTTGACTGGTCTTAGGTCGAAGTCGCAGTGAAAATTTCAATATTCGGGCTTAGCCGCCAAAATGGAAGTCCAAAAACTTCTGCAGTATGAAGCAGAGGACTGTGGTTGAAGAAAGTTCCAAGAGTTCGGATAACCCTTTTTCGAAGGACTACTGAAATGGATTTGCTTTTGCAGAGAAGAACGTGGCAGGAGAAGCTGTGAAGTCAATCTGACCGGAGATGCACCCCTGGCAAATATCCGAACAGGTTGGTACCAGTTTCCTCCTGGTTGTTAGAGCACTTTTTGTCCTCAGTTTTGGAGATTGACAATCTTGCCTCCTTTAGCACCACAACCAAGGGCCTAGGACTGGTGGGACACCTCTCGGAGTTCAGGACTTGCTCAGGCTGGGTCTATGTGGGGTTCAAGATGGTGGGAGCTTTTTATGTCACTGCGGCTCTGACAGGATGCTAGCAAACTAGCACTTAGAGTTACTTCTGGCAAGCCTTGGTACAGTTGAAGATTTAGGGCTCAACAGCATGGCTGGCCACCGAGGGTTCAAAGCAGGCTACACAGGCAGCAAAGCAGTCCTTCCAGGTACAGCAGCAGTCTGGCAGAGTGCATAGCAGGTCACAGTAGCAGGCAGTCCTCTTAGAGTCCCTCTGCGGATCCAGCAGTGGACTCAACAGTGGGCCTGAAGGTCCTATGTTTTTTTTTGCAACAATTCTTGCTGGATATGTATGGTGCAATGACCAAGTATCCCTGTTCCAGTTGCCAATGTGTCATTACTTTTGCAATTTTTTGCATTTGATATAATACCTGTTGATGGTTTATATATAGTTGCTATGTCTGCTCAACAATAGAATCACATAATGACTTCCTTGTTGCACGTAAATTGCCAATGCTATTAAAAATAGCAGGCATGCTTTCATCCGTGCCTTTTGCAATCATACTAATACCATCCAACTGTTTGCTTGAATGGCTAACATGGATTTCTCTATTTGGACTTATTTGGATCTAGGTGATGTGGCACCTGTAGTGCCAGGTCTGGTTGGAACCTGTGGCCACAATCTTTGGCTTCTGAGTCTCTGGTATAAAGGTTTGTTTTAAGTTGTGCAGTTGAACATACCTTTCCTATAGATATAGGTATGTATCTTCTTGTACGCAATGTTGTTTCAGACATTTTTGGTGTTGGTGAGACCACTGCCTGAGGCATGTCATTGTTGTTAGACTCCTGATCCTATACATCAGCCATATTGTAAATATCATGTTTCTTGGTACTGTTGTCTTCTGTCTGCGTATTTAAAATGTAATATCATTTTCAGTAAAATGTATTTGATTTAATATGACACAAAGCAACATATGTTGGTGTAAAAGATTCTTAAATCTACGGTTCACTAATTGTAATTTTGTCTTTCTAGGATCATGCTACTGAAGATTTAAGAAATTCTATTTAGTAAAGGCATTCCCTTATAACACAATATTAAACTGTGCCGCCTATTTCACTACTAAAAACTGAAAGACTGATTGGACTGCAAATCCCATAATGCAATTTGTTGAACATATAAACATTTTAAGAAATTGACTGGTAAAATGAGGCCAACTCAAATGTTATCTGTTTAGAAAGAACTACATGACATTTTGAATAAAAATATTTTAAGGTGCATTATTTGTATTGTCTCAAAAAAAAAATCTCAAAACTAACCTGTGTGCTGCTGAGGAGGTTCAGAGGTGTCAATATTTGATCTCCAATATTGTAGTTGGTGGCAGAGTGGAATTTCCTCCTCTAGTGCAAGTTTATTCTTTCCTCCTGCTGGCCAGCTTTTCTTTCTTGTGAGAATGAAGGCCGTACCACTACTTATGAATTTCAGCAATACTGGATGTAGTTACCCCCTCAGCATTCATCCTTTCTTGGATATGGCTCCATAATTATTTTTGGGTGGCTTCAGGGACAGTTATAGATGTTTCTCTAAAAAGCTGCTAATTGTTTGCTACACACTTCTCCACCTATATAGCAAACTCACCATCAGAGAACTTTTGCTTGGGGGGCGTGGCTTCAGAGCCGTTGGTGATGGCCGCTGTTTTCGGGAGCTCCGCGGCGGCGTAGGCAGCGAGGAGTCTCCAGGCTTCTTTTCCTCTGTATTGGACCGCGGAAACCGACATTTCAATCGTCGGAATACTTCAGCTACCGCTGTGATGATTCGCGGAGCGTTTCCATGCCGTTAAGGTGATTTTATATCGAAAAATGCAGTCAGTCAGAACAGCGACCGCCATTTTGTTTTCTGTGATGATATTTTCCTGACGCATTCGTGCTTTATTATCAGTGCCATTCGCTACAAGATTTCTACTATAACATATGAACAAAGGCTTTTCTTCAACTGGGTTATAATTTCCTGGTCCTCTTTGCGGCAGTTATTGGAGTACCTCCTGCAGTCTCTTTTTTCTTCATTTTTTTTTAATTTTTTGTCTTTTCATCAACGCTTTTTTGCGGAATTCCTCTAATTTTGACAATTATTGCTATACGATCTGTCTCTCCTTGTGACCTTCTCTACCATCACCAAAAGGGACTTTGTCTTCTTTCTCTTCATGGCAATGCCGCGTGGTGCTCGTAGCGGTGCCCGTAGTGGGGCTCACCAAGCTATCTCCCCACCACTGGCTGACAACAACCCCTTTAATGTCCTATGAGATAATATGGATGAAGCTCCCCCGGAATCTTCTGACCCTAAAGCCTCCTCTTCGGCGGACACTCGCCCCAAACAACTTTCCAAGCTACCATCAGCTTCGCCTTCTGGCAAACGGGTAAAAATTAATCCTCCTTCTCCTACTAATCCACCCTCTTCAGTCTCTATGGAGCTTCTCCTCGATGAAATCCGTGCTCTGAAGCCTTATATGGAGGAAACTAATTCGCGCTTACAAAGCCTTGAAGACAATTGGTCTCACACCATCCAGAGAGTGGTGACCCTTGAACAAAGAGTTGATGCGTCTGAGGAGACCATATATCAAGTCCCCATTTTGCATACAGAAATTGTTCATCTTAAACAACAAGTCGAACAATTGGAAAACCGCAACTGGCGCAACAACCTACGGATTTATGGTTTGGTTGAAGGTCTTGAAGGTTCTAATCCAATCTCATTTTTTCAGTCATTTTTACCTTCTCTTCTTGGTCTTCCTGAATCCCCTCCTTTGAACATTCAACGCGCTCACCGTTTGGGCCGGATGTCTGCCTCTTCCTCCTCTTCAGCGAGACCTAGAGGTACTATCTTATATTTTCTGGAATACACTGACCTGCTCAAGGTGCTCCAGGCTGCCAAGCAGAAAGGAAAGATTTCTTGGCATGGTTCTAATCTATTTTTTACTCAGGACTATGCCAAAGTGACTGCAGATCGTCAGAAAAGGTTCCTGGAAATGAGACCTGCTCTTCGAAGTCTTAATGCTAGATATGGCCTTTTTCACCCGTGCCTTTTTAAAGTGACATATAATAACAAGACTACATCTTATGAAGACCCGGCTGTTCTCCAACAATTCTTGAATACTTGTCGTCAGGATTCTATGGATGTTTCCAGACTATAATGGCTCTGTTTCTCTCATGTAGACTGTTTGCTGTTTTACTGTATTTGGCTCTAATGTTCTACATTGTTAACATATATATTTTGTCTTTTTCTCCTTAGTTTTGGATATTTGGGCCCCTGTATGTTATCCTCTTCAGTTTTCCTGGATGACGTCCTCCCTGTCGTTGTTGCCCTGAGGTTTCCCGTTCGGCGTCCCATTTCCCTGATGTGGTTCCAACACCCTCATCCTTTCTTGTTTTCTTGTGGTATGTCTTTTGCTAGTGCGCTCTTCTGTCTATGGAATTGGTTTATTTTGCTTTGTTGTTCTCTTCTCTTTATTCTATTTTCTTCTTTTGCTTCTCATATCTTCTTTTGCTACCGTTGTTTCACTCCTTTTCTCTTTACTCTTACTTCTTTTCTTTTTCTTTATCTCTCTCTTTTTAAACATTTACTTCAATCTATTTTTTACTTCTCTTTTTCACCCGTTTATTCCTATTCTCTTCACATGTTTGAATTTCGTTTTCTCTCTATATTTTTTGATTCTCTTGCCTTTTCAATACAATGTGTTTATGGCGGTTCTTCTGTTGTATTTACTAAATTATGTATCTTCTTTTCTTTCTTGCAGTTGGTATTCTTTTTTCTCCCTGCAATGTTCTGTTTTTCCTTCTCTTACTAATGTAATGATTACTATCCAGGTTTTAACTACTCATGCTTTTCTACTTTCTTTTTCTTTGCATTTTCTCCCTTATCTGTAGATGGCTTTGAATATTTTATCTTGGAATGTTAAAGGTCTTGGTTCACCTATTAAACGCCAAAGAGTTTTGTCTCATGTAGCAAATTTAAAAGGGGATATTGTTTTATTACAAGAAATTCATGTTAAAGATACTGAAATTCCTAAGTTACGTCGTAATTGGGTTGGTCATGTTTTTGCCTCTCCTGGGTCTGGGAAGCGCAATGGTGTCGCTATTTTATGCCATAAGAGGCTAGATGTTCATCTTATCAACCAAGATAATGATGCAGATGGTAGATGGGTGGCAGTTTCTCTGTTGATTAATAAAATTCCTCTGACCATTCTCAATATCTATGCCCCCACTGTTCCGGATAAAGTTTTTTGGCCCCATGTTCTCTCCCTGCTTATGCAATACACTGATGATTACCTGATTTTAGGTGGTGACTGTAATATGGTTATAGACCCCTTTTTAGACAGAAGATCTGACTCTAGGTTCTCCCCCTCTCACATGCATTCTTTATTTACCTCCACTATTTCCCAAAGAGCTCTTGTTGATTCCTGGAGGCTTTGCCACCCTACTCTTAGAGAATACACTTTTTACTCACCTCCTCACTCTTCCCAATCCCGATTGGATTATATTTTCATTTCCAAAGCCCTCACTCAACTCATTACTCACTCGGACATAGGTTCTATCTTAATTTCTGACCACGCTCCAGTCTCTTTAAGTCTGGATTTACTCCCCCCCCGTCAAAGGCACTAGGAGATGGAGGTTTAATAATTCACTTTTATTGGATCCACAGTTTACACCAGCTTTTATGGATTTTGCCTCTTCATTTTTTGAGGACAATGACTCGCCTCAGTTAACTCCTTCTCTTATTTGGGATACCTTTAAAGCCGCTTCTAGAGATTTCATTATTACTTTTGTTGCCCGTAAGCGTCGTAAAGCCTCTCAATCTATTCAGTTGCTTAACACACAAATTAAACAATTAGAACATTCCTTTTACATCTCTAAGAAACAATCTGACCTAGATGATCTTATTAAGGCTAAGCTTTCCTTTAATAACATTTCTACTGACTCTGCCAATTTATTTTTACTTAAGTCTAGTGCTAAATACTACACCGCACAAAATAAAGCCGGTAATCTTTTAGCTAGATACCTCAAAGTTAAGAAGGAGCGTACTAAAATTGAATCCATTGTCACTTCCTCTAACGTTGTGGTCCATAAAGACGAGGATATTTTAGCTGAATTTACGGATTTTTATCAACGTTTATATACTCCTGAGTCCTCTCCTGTCTTATCTGAAATTACTCGATATTTATCCTCCATTGCTCCGCCTTCCTCTTTAGAGGTTGATTTCTCCCCTTTAGAAGCTGATATCACGCATAAAGATATTCTGGAGGCTATCCAAGTTCTAAAGAGGGGTAAGGCCCCTGGCCCCGATGGGTTTACTATAGAATTTTATTCCCATTTCTCCTCCTTACTTCTTCCAAGAATTCATCAATTATTCTCATCCTTTATAGCATCTCAAAAATCTGAAGGTACCTTTCAGGAAGCCCTTATTTGTCTTCTCCCCAAGGATGGTAAAGATCACACCTTCTGTAAGAACTATAGGCCAATTTCTTTAATTAATTTAGATTACAAAATTTTTGTTAAGATCTTTGCACTTCGTTTAGAAAAAATTCTTCCACAATTAATCGCCAAAGAACAATGTGGTTTTATCAAAGGACGTCACCTATCTGACAATACCCGTCTTTTCTTTAATGTCTTAAGTAAATCTCATTCTCATAAGACGTCATTGGCAGCTATTGCACTGGACGCTGAGAAAGCTTTTGATAGAGTCAACTGGCAGTTTATTTTTTCTTCCCTTTCTTGGTTTGGTTTTGGACCTAAGTTTCTTTCATATGTCTCAATGCTCTACTCTTCTCCTAGGTCCTTTATTTTGGCCAATGGCCTTGTCTCTTCCTCCTTTCCTCTTCTTCGTGGTGTTCGGCAGGGTTGTCCGCTTTCTCCGCTCTTATTTATATTAGCATTAGAACCCTTCTTAACTAAGATTCGTATGAACGATGAAATTTCTGGTTTCCCTTATGGTTCTACACAGTTAAAGATCTCTGCGTACGCAGATGACATTTTGTTATTTCTTTCGAACCCTCATACGTCTCTCCCATCATTTCTATTAGAGGTTTCGAACTATGCATCAGTGTCTGGCTATAAGCTTAATGTAGACAAATGCGAAATCCTTCCTCTTAATAAATTCTGTTTTCATGCTGACTTCTTAGCTTCTTCCTTCAATTGGAGCCCAAAAAAAATCAAATATCTTGGCCTTTGGTTTACACCTTCTATTAAAGATACTGTGGCTTTGAACCTTAAAAATTTACTATTAGCTCTTACTGCATCTACGAAACAATGGCATCCCTTGTTCTTATCTTGGTGGGGTAGATTAGATTCTATCAAGATGATGTTGGTACCATTAGTCTTATTTCTCTTATCGAATCTTCCAGTTCACATTCCCAAATTCTATTACAAGAATATTTATTCCATATTATCTAAATTTTTATGGCAAAACAAAACTGCCAGAATGTCTTTTTCTAAACTTAAATCTCCTAAACATTTAGGTGGTGTTAATTTTCCTGACTTTTCCTCATATCATACTTCCTTTTTTCTCACTCACTCTGCCTCTTTCCTTTCTGATCATATTCCTGATCCCTCTTCTTGTCCTTTGTGGGTAGAGGTTGAAACTTCCTTTTTTCATCCCTTTGCGTTTGAAGAGTTTGTTTCATTATCGCAAGCTCCAAAGAAATTTTCTCTTCCCATCCTTCAACATGTTCGCAAGAACTTTCAACCTATTATTTTGCACAACCTGGATGACCGTGCTCGTTTTTTACAATCTCCTATTTGGTATAATTCTTCTATCAAAATTAAAAATAGATCTATTTTTTGGAATGACTGGTTATCTCTTGGTCTTAAATGGACTCATCAGCTTTTTCATGATGGTTCTTTTATCCCCTTTTCTGTTCTTCAAGACCGTTTCTCTCTCCCACTCTCTTCTTATCCCAAATATATTCTATTAAGAACGGCGGCTCAAGCTACTTTTGATGCTCTTACGGGTACTTCCATTCAATATAATTCTTCTCTCATTTCCTTACCATTTTTACACTCTTCTCCATCTGCTTCTCAAATTTACAAAAAATTGCGAGATCCGTCTGCTCATCGAGTGAAATCTGCTGTGGAGTGTGCTTGGGAATCAGATTTAGATGATTGTTTTCCTCTTACTACCTGGGATAACATTTGGATCAAAATAAGGAAATCGTCTAGAGCGGCAGATACAACTCAAACTTTATTTTTTATATACAATAGACTTTTAATCACCCCATACAAACTACACCACATTGATTCTTCTATCCCGTCCACCTGTTGGTCCTGTTCGGCTTTAGTGGCTGATCTTAAACATATGTTGTTTACTTGTCCTGCTGTTTACCTTTTCTGGAGCAAAGTATGGCAACAAATTAATTCCATTTTTTCCACCAATTTCCCCTTTTCTCTTTCTCATATTTTTCTTGGTAGTCTTTCACAAATATGTTCCTCCTCCAGTGCTAATACCTCCATTGTTGATCTCCTTCTTGCTGTGGCATTTCAACAGATCACGAAAGCTTGGAAGGATACCTCCCTTATTTCTTATCAAGCCTGGTGGTATGGGGTTTGCTATAACCATAGACTAGATAGAGCTTATGTTCACCCTATTTCCCTTGCGATTAAAAGGGACTTATTATGGTTACCCATTACCTCCTTCCTGAACCGGTCTGCCCAATCCCTTCCTTTACATAATCCTTGCAGGGAAGAAGTATCTAAACCTCCTTGATCTTCTTTTTATTATTAATAGTTCTGATATTATTAATGTATGAAGTTTGCCAATTTGTCCTATCTCTTTTTAAAGTATTAATTCCTGTATTATGAAGTTATATTTTTTCTTTAGTCTGCCATTTACTTATTATATATTGTTGTAATATGTTTCTGATGATATCCCTTTTTTCTTTCATTCTTTTCTTCTCTCCCTTTTTCTTTCTACACTTTTTTATCTTTCTGAATTATCTTACAATGTATTTTTTCCCGCAAGCGTATATTACTAATGTACTGTAACTTTTTTGTTCTTCAATAAAATCCTCTTTAAACTCAAGAGAACTTTTGCTTGCAGTTTCTGAAAGCGTTCAATGATTGCCCTTTCTAAGTTGTAATTTTGGCAATAAGAGGTAGCTGGGAATACAAACAGGTCCTCGCTGCATGCTCCTGGGCTTCTGATTGGCAGTGCGCAAATGTATTTCCTGATTGTGATGTCATGAGTGCGGGTCTGGGTGCTGATCGCAATTTGCAAATGCGAAGAGATCACTTTTAGCGATTTGGCATGTTAGGAAAGCGAATCCTTCGAAATCGCTATTAAGAACTTGTACAAGATAGTGCATTTTAATTACCAGATCTGAAAATGCGATTTCTTATGAATCGCAAATTACGATTTGGTAAAACATATGAAAATAGAGCTGGCCCTGTGTGCCCAAAATATTTTGCTGGGTAAAGAACCCCAGCAGCTCCACAGTGTGCACCAGAGGGATGAGGACTTGAGTGAGTGCTTTGGGATATTTTCAACAAAACTATATGATTGTGCTGTGCTGAACTGTACATCTCTCTCTCTCCCATTCTTACCTCGTGAACTCCATATGTAGGGGTGAAGCTAAGGAAGAAGCTGGATTGTCTTTGAAACTGTGGGGAAATCCGAGGTCAGTGGCAAGTAAGGAGCCATGGAGCAGGATGGGGAGAAGTGCAAAGAAAGAAATGAAAGTCTTTGGGGCATATGTACAAGGGGATTGCACCACTGGACTGTCACTTTTACTGATGTTACGGTGGCACAATGCCCTGCTCCATATTTACAAAGTGGCTTCACACTGTTTTGTAAATATAGTACCCTTTCACACAGGGATCTGCATGACAGGGGCATGCAATGGATGCTACTGTGGCCGTTCCACTGCAACACCCCTTGCTTTTTGACGCTGCCCCAGATTCACAAGGATCTGTAAATCAAAGGCAACTTTGATGCAAAAACAGGTGTTAGATTGTTGCATCAACATGAAATACTGTTATTTCTCCCTGTTTTTGCTTTTTCTATGTATGCTGCACACTTAGAAAGAGCAAAACACCGTTAATGGTTGTTTTTGTGCACGAAGAGACCTTCATGCACAAAAACAATCATTAAATAATGGCAATGTGCTACTTCTATGTGTGCTGCAATATGCACCACACATAGAAGTATAAATTGTCATTATTGATTGTTTATGTGCAGGAAGGGACACCTTCCTGCACACAACCAATCATCCCTGCAATGCAGGCACCCTTGCACTATGGGGCAAGGGTGTCTGTGTTGGTGCTAGGTAGCCATTTTCAGCACCAGCGCTAGGGAAATCACAGGGGTGTGCCATATTCCTGTAAATACTATGAATACCTGCATTTTGGAAATGGCACAGCCCAGCACTGTGAAATTTGCTGCAGCACTGCATTGCACCATTTCCTTGTACATATGTCCCTGTGTACGGCTGTCAAAGTGCTGCAACCCTCTGATATCACTTGTTGCAAATGCCTACCAAAGGATGAAAGACGAGGAGATAGAAAGCTGCAGCTGCCATCTCCATGTGCAGGACCCCTGATTCCAGGAATGCAATTATGAGCCAGAGCCACTCTGAAAAGTTCTCAGCACTAAATCTGATCAGCGACTCAATTTGAAATGGGTGAACTTACAATGTGTGACCATTCAGAGCAGCCATCTTTGAGTCAGGCAGAGGTGTGGAGCGGTGCTGCGGCCTATGTCACATCTTGTTGGTCAAGTAATTTATTACATTAGAGTAATAAACATAATTATACTGGTCCATATAATTTCATTTTTTATTCTAAAAGTAGTGCTTTCACTTGTTTGTGATGAGTGATAGAACTGTTGTTTTCCCTTTGAAATGGCACTTTGTTCAATCTTGAAGAGTGCGTGGCAAAGCAGATGCACATAAATTAACTGACATACCAAACAGAGCAGCAATAGTTCCATAAGGCATTTATACTCTGCCCTTTACAGGCTTTTTTTCAACACTCCCTGTAGGTCTTGTATGCATGAACACATTTGCACTGCCCACCATTTGTTTTTTCTTCTCAGGAAGGCTTTGAATAAAGAAATGGAATGCCTGAACTTAGCTCGGTCTTCAGAATCCAGTAGGGGGTGGAGGACCAGCAATTGCACTCTTAGATTGTAAGGGTTCTCTGGGAACAACCTCAAGCATTTTTAAATTGTGTTTAAAATGTTCATCTAAACATAGCCAATAGTAACAATGCACTAGAATTTGATGTCTCAGAGTTTTAACATGGGGACAGGATGGCCAATGTGCAGGTCACTGAAATCACAGAGACTACAAAACAATATCTAAATGGAGATTGCAGGTATTCCTCACTATGCTCTCAGTCTCTGCTAGAAGTCAGCCTTTTCTTTTATGCCGAGTGTATCGTTCAAATAATGGGGGGTAACAAAAATCAAATTCAATGCTATATGGGTAGTAATCAGGGCTATACAGACACTTTGCAAGAACATCCCAACTTAGTGGCACGTATAGCTAAAATCAAATATACATTAGAATTGGAAAGTTTTTGGAGGTTGAAGATTATCAGTGGCGACAACCTCAATACTGTAATCGAAAACAGTTCCACATGGATTCCACAGGGATTTACTAAACCTTTACACTGGATTTGCATTAAAAGAAGTTACACAGATACAGTGCAAAGTCTTTGGTGTGATCTTTTATCCATCCAAACCAGGACTTGCAGTCAAAGGTTTCCCAGCTTTGTGCTTCTTTGTACTACTTTGTGTCAAGAGGGCATTCCCTTGACGCTGGTAGATAGGGATTTGTGTCAAAACCCATGGGTGGTTGCATGAGAATGCCAATGTAAAACCTATGGTATGTCCCCTTGACCAAGGTAGCTCATACCGCTAGTGTGTATTACGTTACACAACCTTTCAAAGCCGGATTTGTGTTGGAAAGGAAGTACCACCATAACACTTTGCGCCAGGTTTACAGTACAAAATTGGAAAGGGGGCCATTTAATATAGCACCAAAAACACAAAATCATTTAATATAGCATAAAAAAACACCTTGTATATAACTGAAATGTTTCTGAAGGGATGGCAGGTAAACAAAAGAGCCAGCTTGCTGCCACACATCGATAAATTCTGTGCGAGATGTCCATGTATTGCCATCTCATAAAATATATGCCCACAAAATGTCAAGAATTATCAGTATAGTTGGAGCTGCAGTAGTCTAATGGTGGGCATCATCACACCGTGGGTGTCTGCCATATGATAAACACTATCACCACTGATGCAGAGACAGCAATGCAGGGAACAGTTTGAACCACTATTAATGTTTAATAGTCAGGCTAAATTCCCAATGAAAATATGTTTTTTTACAAAATAGATCACATTTCCTACCTGTGTCATCTTTAGTAGCTGCCAGCATCGTAGCCAGGATTCAATTACCCAAACAAGGGTGGTGATATCAAACACAGATTTTAAAGTTTATCTATGTCAAGTGTAAGTAGCTTGTACAGTCTGGTGTGGTTCTTGGCATTATGGGACTTGTAGCTCTGCTTTTAAAAAATAAGCAAAACTACAACACGGCAACCGTGATGTTTCACCCACTGCACAAAGACATACTCAGGTAACAAGTAACAAAGGAGCACATCCACTTACGAATTCCAGACCCATTGGCTTTGTCAATGCTTTTCTTAACCCTTTTTCCCTTCTTTGAAACTTTTTACACTTCCCCAACATGCCATTGTGCGCATTTTGCCTGAGGTGTCAAACACCTAAAAGTAGCCCACATAAGTAAGAATGTAAAAGCCAAACCAGTTTTCAGATCCATTATCCACACTGCTTTTCATTCAGAAAACACTTATTGATAGGAACAATGAGTAATGGAAATATTCGGGTCAAAGCACGTACCAAGTTGTCAGAGAAGGATATAGGTGTTAGTTTCTTTAAGATTGACCTATGCATGTACAGCGACTGAAACAGTATTATTCACCAGATGACCTCTTTTATACCATTTAGCTCAAGAGAAACAGAATGTGTCTAATCATCTGTTCTGATCCCTTGGTGGTCCACTCTTCATCTGACAGTCCATCCCCTTCCTTTAATGACTGGAAATTACACCTTTGTGAACAGCAATCAGTGCTGGTCTCCATGGGAGGCGCATGTAATTCTCAGCCACCAGCTGTGCGATGTTGAGGATATCCACACCTTGACGATCACCATGATAACCTGTACTTTGTTTTCCTGTCCATACTGAGCCCCCTCTGGTTTAATGTGGGGAATTGGACACTCTGATTCATGCCATATGTGGGTTTAACAATTTTAGGTGCTCATCTTTCGACATATTGCTCATATTTAGTCAAATAATTCTGATCTTTTTTAAAACATATAGCTGCCGTGGGAGGTGCGGTTCCAAGTGTCTGCCATTGTTGTGTGGGATCATTCATTAAAAAATCCAAAATCTCTACAAAAACCATAAACATTATCAGTTGTGCCATGTAGTTCAGGAATCTAGCAGCCAGTTGCAATTAGGCTAATAGTACCCTGTATATAATGAACATATAACCTGGCTAGAATATCTATGTGTATTCTTCTTTATTAACATTTGTCAAAGTGGTCTCTCATCTGAGAGTTGAGACATCGCTGACTGGTAAATATCTCCCTTTAAAACACACTAAACCGACATCATATCTTCTACAAATTCTTTACAGAATACCTTATACAGTTCCAGAGGAATATTATCGGGCCCATATCCTTCCCAGCAGCTAATGAGCTAAGTGCTGCTATGATTTCATCTCCAGAAAGTTTCTGCTCTAAAATGATCCCATTCGTTGGGCTAAGTTTGGCCTTGTCAATTAATTGTAAGACCTCAATACAGCCTCCCCCCAAAGGCACCCTTCCTATTTATACAGTTACTCATAAAAATCTTTAAAAACTTTCACAATTTCAATGGGTAAATCATGTTTAGATCCCTGCTCATCTTCAATTGCCTCTATCCCTATTGCTACCTCCCTTTGCACAGGCAGGGGAGACACAAGCTTCAAGGGGGGCAACGCATATAGTCGTATTTTAAGAAAAAATTAGAACATTGGAATGTGGAGCACTCCATTGTAGACAATGGAGTGCTCCGTGCTTCTACGGGCCGGTAAAGGCCCGCAGTGCAACATTCCAATGTTTTACAAAAGCCTCTCGAAGCTCGAGGGGATTTAAATCTCCTCGAGCTTTGAGAAGCCTTTGTTTAATTTGTTAGAACATTCTGCCCTCTAGTGGCAGAATGTTCTAATAGCCTTATAACCCTTCGTAGCAGGGCTATACCGCTATTAAAGTCCCGCTGCTTTTGTTAAAGTCCCTCGCCTTCGGCTCGGGCCTTTAACGCTGCAGCGGGCCTTTAATAGCCGGTATAGCCCGCTACGGCGGGCTATAAGGCTATAATAAACCCCCATTGAATCCAGGGTCAATTAACTGTGATGCCAAAATATATGAAAAAATGTTGGCGAATCGGCTGGGCAGTTTTATCTCTACTCCAGTATCCTCTTGACAACACAGGTTTACAAGTTCTGGGCTTACTAAATAATTTCTTTTTAAATATCTCTAGATCCGGGACTACAATAGTAAGTTGTATAGGATCTCAGGGTCGATGACTAAGATCCCTATCATAGAGGCAATCGATAAGAGGGTTAAGATCAGTGCCCTCTATGATTTATTGGTACAGGAATTGCCGGATTATTTGGAGTTTCAAAATGTCAAATGGGAGAAGAGTTTGGGAGTGGAGGGGCCGGTATTGCAAGAATCACTGGATATAGGTAGCAAAGTACTCTTAACAGCCGGAGTAAAAAGAGCCAACACTTTAAAACGATTTTTGATCTGTACTATGCCCCATTGAAATTATTTAAGTGGGGTAGGAGAGAAAACAATTGTTTTCATCGATTTGGCTCTGGACTGCGAAATAGTACATATGTTCTATTCATGCTGTTATGGCGATCTCTTTATCAAGAGATTGATACATTTTTAGAACAAGTTTCTGGGTGCCGGATCAAAACCAATGCTACATTGGGGGTATTAGGGGTGGAGATGGGTATATGATTTTCATTGCTATGGCAGTTGCACAAATGTGTATTGCCACAGGTGGTTGAATCCTGATCCTCCCCACACTTTTTGAATAGAGATCCAGATTTCTGGCTATTTACTATATGGAGACCATTCTTTATGAGTGTAAAAGATGAAAATTACAGAATTGGGGGGCTCGGATTTGGGTCTCTGTTACACAATGAATTGAGGGTCTGGCTGATGACCATGTGGTTGGGTTCTATCCACAGACAAGGTGACTGGGGTGGGGTTATGATTCTCTGTTGCGCTAGCGGCATTAACTTGGTAAACATGCTTGGGATGTTGTGGTATACATCTGATATTGAGGTTGTAGATGAAACTACCTCTTGTAGATAGTAATATTATGGAGGTTTTCCATGATTCATTTCTGTAAGTACTGTCTGCTGCACCCGTGCTTTTTTCTCTTTTTGGGATCTCCAATGCACTGCATTATTGTGTACTGGACTGTTTTTGATTTTTGTACAGCTGCTAAAAATCCATCTGTTTTATTCCTGAAGGGGACAACTGATCAACTGTTATTTGTGGTTTATAATGTATTTGGAGAAATGTTTTACTTGATGTTAAACCGATTGGTGCTCTTGTGGTGGTTTCAAATGCAAATAAAATCGTTAAACAACAAAAAAAAAACTTAAAGAAGGCAATAAGGGATTTATTTTGTGAACTAGCATTCATCTAATTTTGGAGTGTGGACATAGCAGAGAAAGTATATTTAAGCAGGATAGGCATGGTAATATGAGCATAGAAAATTATTTTGACAACAGATAAGAGACACAGGGCTGAACAACTATGTCTCAGTATTTAGATGTTTTCAATATTAACAACCATTGCTGGGAAATTAAAATATTTATGATTCTCCTGGAGATGGGTGCTAATTGATAATACTACAGATGACATGACCTGTGAACTAGTTCACAGCAAGAATGAGACTTAGGGGGAGATTAACAAAAAAGTAATGCAATGCAGAGCAGTCCCCTCGAGAGGCTGCACTGCGTTGCGTGACAGGGAGGGAGCAGGAGAGAGCCATATCTTCAGAGATATGGCTCACTCCTCCCCTTTCCCTTGCGCCGGAACTGATATCAGCGGCTCTGTGCCATGCACACACCTTAGCGCTAGGGTGTGCATTAGTCTAGCATAGGTTTTGTACAGGAGTGGTACCCTTCTTGTACACAATACTATGCCTACACATGATGGAAAGCTTTTCCCACTTTGAATGCGTGCTGCACAGTGCAGCACACATGCAAAGTCGGAAAAGGAAGGAGAAATAAAAGCATTTCTCCTTCCGTGAGCCTACTTGAAAAGGGTGCAGTTTTCTCACGCTAAATCCAATCTCCTAGTAAATTGGGTTTAGCGTGAGAAACCTTAGGTAGTTGCATGGGAACGCCCATGCTCCACACTTGGTACGCCCCCATGGCGCAAAGTATTGTGAAGCAGCGATTTTGCACAGATTTGCATCACTTTTGTGATGCAAACACGGCGCAAAATCTTAGTAAATCTCCCGCCTAGAGTCACGACCACAGCAGAACAATCTCTGTATTGTATGGTTTGCAACATTAACGATGGAGGGCAAAATGAAGAATTATATTGGAGATATATTATTGCTGATATTTTTGCAAAAGACAATCTCTCCTTAATGTTCATGGCTGAAAGAGCACACTTGTCCTTTGTGCCCAGATACCATCAAGACACCCCACTGCAACATGTGACAGCTACATTGCTAAACTGTCGAGATTGCAGCACCATCCAGCAAATGTTAGTGAGAAAGGAGAAATTCAATGCAATGGAACCAAGGTATCCTCTTTCCCCATCCCAACCATGCAGGCATCAAGCAAAGCCTTTGTCAGAATCAAGAACAAACTTCATGCACACAAGGTCCAAAATGTGATGGTATATCCCTCTAGGTTGAGGGACAGAGCGAGGATAACACAATTTGGGACTCCAGAAGAAGCGATGCAATCCTTCAAGTACCATGAAAGCTGGGATGGAGGAAAGCGCCGCTCACATGATTGGAGTATTCACATGGCAAGACCCGGCCACAGAGTAGCATCAAAATACAGTAACAATGACTTAACAAAATTAAAGCACATTGAGGCCAGGAGGGCCCAGAATGCTGTTTTGATAAACTACTGAGACAGACAATCTCATACTAAATATGAAATTAGACATGTGTAGATCACCATGGATATCTGTCTAACTCCAGGATTCTCCTGTGGGCACATACATAAACAAAAAACTGGTACTACCTGTGACTGCAGATATGTGAAGTTGATCTACCACAGACTTTGTTGCTTTTCATCAGAATGAGATATATCCTATTATTATACCGCGGCTTAGACCATACAGAAACAGATGGGCCATCGATTTTGCTCCATGACTTAGTACTGGATGTTCTAACCAGAGTTTATGTTTTGTTCATTTCGTTACATATCACTGATTGGTTTAAGATCAGTGTGTGTCAGTGAATTTCTTTAGAAGGAATTTCTTTGTTTATGCAGACAAAGACAGATATTGAGGCAGATGAACACCACTCATATTATATTAATGATGAACACACCACACACTGTTGACTTGACCCCTGTACAACCTGAGAAAAAAGCCACCTTATTAACCTAGAATGCGAGAGGATTAAACAACTAAATACACAGGGAAGGTTTGGCCTACTTTTAAAGGCACAATATTGACATGACAGTGTTGCAAGAGAAGCACACCTATCACCAGACAGACCACCACAATTGGCCTGCAGATGGGAGGTTCGGTATATTTTTAATCATACAGCTGCTATACATGCTCAGTGGCTAATATTAAACAAAAGTCTGTTGAATTAGGAGCATTTTAGAGCATTATAGTAGTCAATGGCACAGCAGACCTAAATAGAGTGGTTAAAAATACATTATACAATGCATCTTTTATAGTAGGAGGTTAAATACACAAAACATAATTTGTGGAAGGACTACAACCTGGTCCACTATCTGTCTCTAGATAGTTCATATCAGATCCAAAACTTCTCCAGTGCATGTGTAAAAAAAGTGAAATAGTGCAATAGATTTTGGCTCCATTCAAGACACCTGCTATACTGGGTAATGGAGGCCGAACATTCACCCTGAACACAATGTGATCACTTACTTATATGGCTGCACATTAAACACATTTTTAAATCAAGAGTTATAAAACTATAGAGACTCCCCTCAGAGCCTCAAAGTGATATGATGTTCAAGCTAGGAGTGGCAGAACTCGTGGAGTTACATATAATTATGCAGAGTTACATATAAACTCTGCAAGATTCTGCAGAATTCCACCAATAGGCGGAAAATATGCAGCATGCACTTCAATTTAGCGCCGGTAGTGCGAGCAGTGCAAATGACACCATGAGTTGGGCATGATTTTGCGCAATTCAAGTTGATATTGCTGTTCCTCGAGTAGAAAATCCACTTGAGTGACAGCTAATCTACTCGAGAGGCAGCCCTTAGACTGCGACCAGCAGTTACCACTCGCATTCAAAAATCCCTCTAAGAGATGCCAAATCTGGCTTACACTCACCAGCTCGAATTTTCTGGAGCCTCGCGTGAGAAAAATTGGTGAATGGCTGAATTTGGCCAGAACGTCACATTAAAGAGTAGTGCAGAGTGACCAAAATTCCGCCAATTCTGTGGGCAGAACAAAACTTTCAGTCCACCCCAAGAATAAAATATCACTAGCAATACAAGAACATATTGATTTGAATACGTGCACAGTGCATAAACCTACTACCCTATGGGAAGACTTAAATTTATACATGATCAACTGAACTGGCAAGAAGTCAGAATAAAAGAATTAGACACGGAAATATGATTGCAGAATTTAATGAATTAGAGGACAGGTAGGAAGCCTTTCTGAGGAAATATGGTGAAGGTTGTCTGAGACACCGATAAGCAAACCACAGTAATAGTTTTTTAGAATGAACAAGGTGAAATGATGACCAATTCTGGAGTAATTGTTGAAATATATGCTAGGTGCTACAGTAAATTATGTGCTGAATGAACCAATTCAACCATTTTCCTTTATGCGCAATACTTAGATGTTCTCACCATACTGATAGAGCGCTTTCAGCACTCTTTATTGTATGGGTGCACTATACTCATGATTAAGACGTACTTGTGTATTTTATCATTTGCAGTGTTTTATGATTAGTCAAATGTATTTAGTTGAACCATTTACACATTAATCGTAGTGAATACACTTAAGTAGGACCATATATGCATCGTAAGTCCTGAATGTATAAGGTACAAGATGATATTGTATTCATATAATGTAACTGTGTTTCGTGTAAGTTGCCCGAGTCTAGGCCCTGAAATCACAGATTGTTTTTAGTTTCACATCTCCTTGGCCTCTCGAGAAATAAATAATGAAATGCCTGTTGTGTTTGAAAAATAGAGTGTTTTCATCCTACTGTGGGTGCAGGAATGCAAACTCGTTATTTTCAGATTGAAGAAGATACTTGGAATGTCTTTGAAGATGGCTGGGAAGCAAGATGGGAGGACGCCTTTCGTGTCTAGCATATCTAGAAACCAAGGCCATTCGAACAAAGAAGATTTAATTAAAAGAGCTCCTGGAAAATTACCATGCAGACAAAGTTGAAATGGAAATTTTATGATGACGTATTGCCAATTGAACACCATTTTTTTTGTATGATGCGCAGGGACAGTGAAACCAGACTTCTGCTAGCTTTCAGAGGAGAAGGAGCATCTTAGAGCGCGCTCCAAAGCCTTAAGCTATTTGACCCATTTGACGTGAGTACTTCTTAAGTCGACACGTGCTGACACCTTTGGGAAATGATGGAAGGGAATTAGGTAGGATTCACATTTTAGAACAGTGTAGGGAAAGTTTTTGTTTCTTCCTAATGAAAAAAAGATCTGGACTCCGCATCTATTCTTTGTTGTATTCTGATTTTGGAGTTCATCATAATATGCCTTTTGTGTTGAATAACCTATATTCGTAGACTCAGCTCTGTATTAATTTTTTTGTATGTATATACTTTGATTCTCCGCTGTGTCTACATCCAATTGTTTTTGGCCTTATAATAAATCAACAAAACTGAAGTTTGGAGTCTGTGGTCCTTTAAGGCATGTACATATTGAAAGTATAATCCTGAATTGTTTTGCTCCCTCAATCACTTTTGGTAGGTAAATAAAAGACCATTGGCGCCAACCTAGTAGGAAATATAAGGGGTGCAAGTTGGCGTAATCAATACCATAGCTTGATAATGACAACAGCATGGCCCGATGTTCTGTACTTAAGTAGAAGAAATAAAGGGGCATATTTACTCAAAAATGACACAGCGCAGTGCTGCAAGCCACCTTGCTACGACGTGTAACATCATGAGTTAAGTGTAGGGTTGCATTGTATTTACAGCAATATGACGCAATACAGTGCTTTCCTCTGCGCAAATGCACAGTTGGCTGCCTAGCGCCAATGCAGGCACCCTTGCACCGTGGTGCAAGGGTGCCTGCATTGCAGGGATGATTATTTTTGTGTAGGAAGGGACACCTTCCTGCACAAAACAATAATTGATGCATTCCCAGGTTTACAAAACCTTGTAAATTTGGCAATGTATAAGAATCCATGGTTGTTGCGTGGTAACACCCACAACACCACCAATGGAATGCCCCTTTCATGCAGAGTAATGCATGAAAGGGGGGCATGTAAAGCCAAGCAGGATGGCTTTGGGGGCCTTGAAAATATAGTGAAGCATTGTGCACCACTGGAACATCAAAAAAAGTGAAGCTCCATCAGGGCTAGGGGCTTGTAAATATGCCCCAAATTCTGCAAGATGGCAAGACCACCAAAAAGTCCCTGGAATCAGAGAGCCATGCCACCGAATTCTTTTATGCCTATAATGACCTACACACTCCAGCTCTGCCACCAATGTATAATGAGCAAAATAACAATGCTCAGGTTGGGTTGTGGCAAGTCAACTCACACACCTGAAACAAGGACTGGTGCTTCCAAATATGACCAAATTTATTACAAGTAGATTATCTCCCATAATAGCCACATACTATTTGCATTAGTATATCAGATTAGACTAGATTTAGTGGCAGTGTTAGACCTGTCAGCCTTAGGGTGGTCTTCCCTCAAAATGTTTGCCTTCATCCTCCTGTTTTACTGAACTTGTTTTTACTGGCTTTAAGACTCTGTGCACTTTGTCAATGGCAACCAGTGCTAAAGTGCTTGTGCTCCCTCCCTACATTATCGTAAAATTGGCTTACACCAGATTGGCACATTTAATTTACTACTAAGTCCCTAGTAAAGTGCTATACCATTTACCCAGGACCCACAAATTATTTGCTAATAGTGGGCCAGCAGCACCTATTGTGTCACCCACTTAAGTAGCCCATTGTCCCAGGTCTGCCATTGCAGCCTGAATGCAGTATTAAACTGCCAATTCGACTTAGCAAAAGAAGCCTCTTCCTGGGCCTTAAACTCCCCTTCTGTTGCATATACGTCACCCCTAAGGTAAACCCTATCAAGCACATATGGAAGGGTACATTGTAATTATAAGGTTAGACAAGTACTTTTAAGTTTTACATGTCCTGGTATTGAAAAACTCCTAAATTTGATTGTCACTATTGTGAGGTCTTCCTCTCCCATAGGATAAAATTGTGTTGCCTTATTACATTTCATTAGTGCTAACTTTGATTGGGCGCAAATAGGACATTTAGGTTTGGTGTCTAACAAATTGTATCATAGCCTCTTTAATGGTATAGTTAGATTTTAAGTCACAATTTTATAAATGCCACTTTAGAAAGTTTCCATTTTCCTGTCCTCACTGTTTTGCGCATGCAGCCTGGTCCTGGGTCACATGACTGGGTGTAGGTGGCAGTTGGGCTTTGTATATTCCTCCCAGACAGCCATAAAATAGAGGTATTATGTGTGCCTTGATAGTCCATCACAAGAAGGATGTGGGGAGGAGCTGGGCATCGCTCATTTGCAAATAAATAGGCTGCCTTCAAACACAGGAGTTCACACTACCTCATTGTGCCTCCAGTTAGATTGGAACCTGGCCCGGGGAGGCAGGACATTTCAACCAATTCAGCAGAAAATCTCCAGAAACATCTCATACTTCAAAGAAGGCACCAGGTATCACATTTGAACCCTCAGTATCACTCTTCAGTTCACTTTCTGGACCTGCAAAAGGACTTTCAGAGGATTACCAGCTGATAGCCAAATTCCAAAACAGTGAAAAACGAAATGAAGGCATATATTTGCATTACTCTGCTGTACGCAATTCCATTTCAAGAATTGATGCTGGGCTCCATTCAAGACACTTGCTATACTGGGTAACAGAGACAAAACACCCAACCGAACCATATTGTGGCTGGTGACATTTGAAAGTGGTGGGCCTTAATTGCAGGGCATGACTTTTATATAGCGAGCGATATCAACAAGTCCAATGGACAAACATATTAAAAACTGCCCCATATCATCCTGCATTCATATGTTCAACAGTTACTGTAATGTGTAAATTGTGGAACATGACAAGGATAGGCCTTTACAATGCATGCTTGCCCAGTGTCTTGCACTGCATGCAGCATTAACTTTGGAAAAATATGATTTAACCAGACTTCATGAAGCACCCAGAGCTGCTGGCTGTAACTAGTCATATAGAAATATGTGTACACAGGTGTTTAAGTGGGATGAAAAAAGTGGGGGCTCTTCTTAAAGGAACATGTCAAATAAATGTTTGTGATTCCCATAGTGTGCCATTTGATCTGTATTTTGGTTTCTCTCTGAGAAGATAAATGACACAACTGACATACACCTGAAGCCTGCCAGTATGATTGGCTTTGTCAATGGGTGTTAGCTGTTGCAGATGAATGAGAAACAATAATTTGTTATAAATAATTAACTTTGGAAATGTTTCAATTCTGAAACTGTGAGTCTATGAATTAAATGCCATTGAGGACTGTGGAAGGAAGTTCGGCTTTCAGTTATGTGTGCTTTATGTTAGATATGTATCCACTTTTTTCTGCACATGTTGTCCATCTGCACATCTTCAACCACCTGTCTTTCCTCTTCAGCAACCTCTTTTCACTCTTCCCCAAATGCACTTCCTCACATCTCTGTCACTTCACCGCCCCAACATGCACTGCACTCCCTCAAATGTAGGCACTTTAATTTCTCTTACTTTTGCCTTGCAAATATTTTGACATCTGTGTACCCCCTTCACACACATATCCACCGAATTTCAGTTACAAACTGAATATATAAACATTGTTTTGGTTGCTATACAGAGAGGCCAACCCACTGACACTCGCTTTGTTTGGCTTCAGCACGTTTAACCAAAGCCCCTTATAATCACCTGGAATGTCTCAAGCCTCAAAATATGCACAGAAAAAAATACAGATAAACAACCAAATTATAAAATAGCTAACTCTTGGGGAATGCTAGATTAAGTAAAGC
Source organism: Triturus cristatus (assembly GCF_964204655.1). Classification (NCBI taxonomy): domain Eukaryota; kingdom Metazoa; phylum Chordata; class Amphibia; order Caudata; family Salamandridae; genus Triturus; species Triturus cristatus. Next base: position 1,170,476,409 of record NC_140593.1, read on the forward strand.
ATGTGAAATGAGAGAGGAACTAAATCTCTTAACGTTTTTAAATTCATTGTTTGCAAGTCAATCCATGTGTAGGGCGACATTGCTAACTTAGGGTCATGAAGACATGGCTAGTTTTAATGTCATACATCAGAAAACTGTCCACTGTAAGCACATATTTGTCCCCTTGCTTGACTTGGATATTTGGATCATCTTGGACAGGTAACAAGAACCATGCTCGTTATGTGGATTCATTTCATGAGGGAACTAATACAGCAGCTCCACTTCTAACAGAGCCAGCAATCTGCTTGGATGGCCTGGGGTGTCTCAGTGGGGTAGGTTAACGTGATGAGGGGGTAGCGCTATGATCTTTTAGGAGCCATTTTTTACCATAACCTTTAAAAATGCATAAATCAACTAATTGGATTATTGTAATTTTTGTGTCAAATATTTTATTATATTAGACTAAATTTTTCTGAATTTGTGTGGGATTTTTTTGTGCTTTGTTTTCACTTCATTACTGTTTGTGTGCTACATAAATACACTACACATTGCCTCTAAGTTAAGCCTGACTACTTTTGTGCCAAGTTACAAGAGCGTTAAGCACAGGTTTATTTGCTGACTTTTGTCACTCACCATAACAGGGATTGTGGCTGTTGCTTGAACCTGGCTAACACTCCACTCAACCAACACCCCAATTTCTCAAAAACTGCTTTGCATGGGGGGTTCATGTGGTCAGCCTTCTAAGATTAGGACTAGGACATTATGTAATGAAAATGGTGGATCTGCATATACGTCATCACTAGCCAAGTAAAAGTTAATAATCAAATGTTGTATAAATTCGCAATTTCCTTGCACAATAGACAGGGAAGTCCCCTATCATCCCTGCCTTTTTTGCAATCACCATGGAACCACTTGCATGCTTCATTAACAGGAGATCAATTCTATCTGTGTCTGCAGACAATATCCTGAACAACCTGCTGTGGGTAAACAACAGTTGATCGACAGAATGCAGAACAATGTCATACATTCACCCCAGTACAGAGATCTGGGCCTAAATCCTTCATTTTTTTGCTCACCATGCCGTTCCAGTTTGAACCCAGCCATATGCAAATTAGTCTTGACCCTGTGCCTCATGGGTACAGTCCAGCCCAAACTGCCAAGCCAGGTCCTCCCTGGACTGGAAACAAGCATCCTAGGACCGGTTTCGGGGTTTAATAATAATAATAATAATAAAGGGGTTTGTAGAGCGCATGGTGACGCCTACCGGCGTATCCCCGCGCTGAGGAATAGAGTCAGAGATCAGAGGAGGGGAAGAGCCTAAAGGGCAAATAGGTGTGTTTTTAGAAGTTTCCTGAAGGTGGCTTCATTTTTTGCTAACCTAATATTGATGGGAAGGGTGTTCCATTTGGTTGCTGCCAGGGAACGAAAAGATCGACCTCCCATTCTGGATTTTTTTATACGGGGGATCATGAGGAGGCCCTTTCCCATCGAGCGAAGTGCTCTGTTAGGCTCGTATGGGACAGCTAGGTCAGACAAGTAGGACGGTGCACTGTGAGAGATAATTCTAAAGCATAAAAGAAGGGCTTTAAAAAGAATTCTCTTCCTGATGGGCAGCCAATGAAGGGTTGCCAAGGTGGATTTAGAAGCAACTCTTCTGGGTAATCTCAATACTAGCCGTGCTGCCGAGTTTTGTAGTACCTGCAGTCTCCTGATGTTCTTTTCCGAAGTACCAAGAAGAAGTACATTGCCATAGTCCATGCGAGAGGTTACTAGGGCCTGAGTCAAGGTACGCCTGGCCTCCAAAGGGAGAAGGTCCAGGGTACGGTTGAGAGTTTTCATGACCCCAAAGCACTTCCCTACAATTTTATTTACATGGCTGTCAAAGGAGAGTTTGGTATCCACCCAGACACCTAAATTCTTTGCTTCTCTGCCGGGAGTAGGAAGAGGCCCCAGATAGGATGGCCACCACTCCTTGGTCCAGCTAGTGTCCTTGCCTCCAATTATCAACACCTCAGTCTTCGAGCCGTTAAGTTTGAGGCAATGTTGGGTCATCCAATCTGCAAGATTGCTCATGCAGGTTTTAAAATTTTCAGCAGCCAAGGAGGGAACTTGGGACAGGGAGATCAGCAGTTGAGTATCGTCGGCGTAAGAGACTAGCTCTACGCCGTACGATTGGACCACCCCTGCCAGTGGGGCCATATACAGGTTGAACAGGGTGGGACTCAGGGCAGAGCCCTGAGGTACCCCCTGTTCTAACGCTATGCTGTCCGAGAGAAAATTGCCTCTCTGAACCTGAAAGCTCCGGTTGGTTAGGAAAGCTTTCAGCCAGCCCAGTGCCTTCCCGGTGACCCCAGCTTTGTTTAGACACTGTAGCAAGATGAAGTGTGCTACAGTGTCAAACGCAGCACTGAGGTCCAGCATAATGAGTGCCATGGTCTTACCCTCATCTGCGCCTTCCCGTAGAGTTTCAGTCGCTCTCAGGAGCGCTGTCTCTGTTGAATAGCCTGATCTAAAACCAGACTGAGAGCTGTGTAAAGCATTTTGGGATTCGAGATAGGCCATGAGTTGAATATTTGCTATTTTCTCTGCGACTTTGGCTAGGTAAGGTAGCAGAGATATAGGTCTTAAATTGTCTAGGGTATCCTGACTCACATTGGGCTTTTTCTTTATTGGAAGTACGATTGCTTTTTTCCAGTCTTCAGGCAGACAGGCTGTAGAAAAGGAAATTTGTAGCACGTGCCTAAGGTGGGGCTCCAAAACAGCCAGACTAGCAGCTATTATTTTGGGAGGAGCCGGATCCCGAGGGGAACCAGATTTAATACTTTGGCAGATTTTTACAAAGATTTCCAGGGAAGGGACCGTGAAATTACGCAGGCATAAATCTGTGGGAGCGGCATCATCACTCTCAGCAAAGTCATGTCCTGGTTTTATGTTGCCCGAAAAGTTGGCATAGATGTCAGTGATCTTGCCGGAAAAATACTTAGCGATCTTATTGCAAGTATCAACTGAATCATTAAGGGAAATATTATTAGAGGCAGTTACAGAGATTTCTTTAAAGATCTTAAAAAGCTCCTTCGAGGAATTCTCTGCTTCTATAATGCGAATGTTATAGTGGGATGCTTGGGAGGCTCGGATCATTCTATAATAGTTTTTTTGCGCTTCTTTGTAAAGGGTTTTAGTTTTTGGGCAAAAATTGATACGCCATGTCCGCTCAAGTTTTTTACAAGCGGATTTGGCTAGACGTAGTTCGTGAGTGAACCACGGATTAGCTTTATTGGCTCTCTTGATGTTAGTCAGCATACGAATCGGGGCAGTGCTATCTAAAGCAGTTGTGATGCATTTTTGTAGCTGACTATAAGCTGTTTCACAATCAGACCCTCCAGGAGGTCCAGCGTTATCAAATTTCTTAATAAAAGAGTCAAGGGAGAAATTTTTCCATTTTCTACATTGATAGCGATAAGCAGTATCAGAGCTGAGTTCGGTAGCAGGGATCTGTATTTGCATCGGAATCACGAAATGGTCAGACCAGGGTATCGGTAGAGGGGCCAGAGGGAGTACTCCAGTCCAGTTCCCAAAAATGGGGTCCAGCAAATGTCCTAATTGGTGAGTTGGGTCCTGGTTTTTAAGCTCTAGCTGTAAAGAGAGCAGATCAGACTTTATGTCAGCTGCCTCATTGTCAAGGGGGTTGTCAAAGTGGACATTCATGTCTCCCAACACTAGCAATCTGGATTTTCTCAGTGCTAGGTGAGTTGTAGCCTCCATAAGGCTAGATGTAAAGTCATAGAGTCTTCCTGGGGGTCGGTATATAAGGATACCCGAGAGGGAATATTTCGGCCCTATTAAGATGGTAAAGGAGCCTGCTTCACTATGATCTATCGAAAGAGGAGATAGGGAGCATTCTAAAGGTGCCCTAGTTGCTATAGCGATACCCCCACCTCTACCATCCTTCCTATCAAGTCTGGAGAGGGAGTATCCCGGTGGCAAGGCCTCAATTATGACAGGGTCAGAATGCTCATCTAACCAGGTCTCAGTGAGAAACAAGATATTGAGTTCTTCATCCTCAAGGAGATGATAGATTTGATTACAATGCTTCCTAAGGGATCTGCAATTCAATAATGCCGCTTTTAGCAGCCCTTTCGTGTTAGAAGTGGTGAGGCAATTATTATCAGGAGTGAAGGGACATATGTTGCAACCATGTAGCGATATAGCCTCCATAGAGTGTTTGCAGGGGAGTGCAGTATTAGGGCATAGATCCAGCAATACCTGTCTATCATACCGCCTCTCTTGGGACTTGAAGGTGACAGGGTCCGAAGCCCCGCGCCCCGTCCGGCCGCGGACGGGCGCAGACGGGCTTGCCTTTGGCGCGCCTTCGGCGCGCAAACGGCGCTCCCGCTGCGCTCTTCCGCTGCGCTCTTCCGCTGCGCTTACGTGGGACGCACATTTATGGAAAGAGGATATGGGCGTGGCCTCGCGTTACCAGCGATGGCGTCCGATGTTTACCCTTTCTACAGCGCTAGAATCCGCTGTTAGTAGGTGCCTGCTGGCGGGAAATGTCTACAACTAGCTCAGGTAGGTGCAGAGAATTAAAATACAAATAATCACAGTTTCACACAAAGTTTTATAAAAACGAGCAAATTACACCTCCGGCTTCCGCCTCAGAGGTCTATCTATTCCAATGTGTCGCGCTCTCCAATCAGCGCTTTCATAGGGTAGGAGGGGGCGTGGCCTAGCGAGTGGGCGTGGCCTCGCGTTACCAGCGATGGCGTCCGATGTTTACCCTTTCTACAGCGCTAGAATCCGCTGTTAGTAGGTGCCTGCTGGCGGGAAATGTCTACAACTAGCTCAGGTAGGTGCAGAGAATTAAAATACAAATAATCACAGTTTCACACAAAGTTTTATAAAAACGAGCAAATTACACCTCCGGCTTCCGCCTCAGAGGTCTATCTATTCCAATGTGTCGCGCTCTCCAATCAGCGCTTTCATAGGGTAGGAGGGGGCGTGGCCTAGCGAGTGGGCGTGGCCTCGCGTTACCAGCGATGGCGTCCGATGTTTACCCTTTCTACAGCGCTAGAATCCGCTGTTAGTAGGTGCCTGCTGGCGGGAAATGTCTACAACTAGCTCAGGTAGGTGCAGAGAATTAAAATACAAATAATCACAGTTTCACACAAAGTTTTATAAAAACGAGCAAATTACACCTCCGGCTTCCGCCTCAGAGGTCTATCTATTCACCCCTCTTCGGCCAGGATAGCTTGATTCCAGTGGCATGGAGAGCACGTGGGTAAAGATCACAACTTTAATGATGCAGATATAATTTCACAAGCTGTGGGAACTAGTAGCTCTGAAGAAAATAGTGCTCTCAATAGATAGGTGTATGAAGGCATATGATACCATTTGGGGTACCTTGATAGAGATTGCACATATGCACTGCCCCCTATATATGAGGGTACTTAAATGTATCCCAGCAGAGATACTGCAGATCATACAGAGTTATGTTCAGTAGACACAATCTATATACCCTGATATAAATTGAACAGAGGCAAACTTATCGATACCAGCTAAAAAGCCCTGGAATGTTATTGTAGAGTAGAATAGTTGACTGGAGGTTGGGTCAGAGAGGAGGGGGGAAGTTTTGGTATGCATAAACCTTTACCATTAGAAGATGATGCTCCTTGCAGACGAGGGAGTTATAGGTAATGGCATATGTTTAATAGAAAGAAAAAAACTGTTGAAAGATAAACACTCTGCAATCCATCTACTGCCAGTGATTTGTGGAACTATGAGTTTTGGTTCCCTCTTAGATATTAAGATAAAGCGGAACAAGACTCAGATCTTTCCCACAATGTCTTGTATAGATCCAATTGATTCTGGGTACCTCTTGAGGTGGAGTACTGTCTCTGTTAGATTGTATTACTGAATATTAACACCAACAATATTGAGATAGAAGAATATTGAGGGAGAAATATTGAAAGGTAAGTGCATATCAATCAATCAGGGTTTGTAAAGCACAGCTACTCAACCATGACGGTCCCAAGGTGCTGAAGGTGGGGTGGGGGGGTTACTGACCCGTATGGGTGCTGGGGTTCTGTCGAAAAGCAAGGCCTTTAGATCCTTCCTGAATTGGGTCAGCAACAGGGATTTCCTGAGTTGGAGGAGCCGGGTATTCGGGTCTTGGGATGCGAGCTGGGAGAGGGATATTTATCCGGTTCGGGTCTTACAGATCCGTGGGATAGTGGCCAAGGCCGGATGAGGGGTGCAGACATGTTTGGTGGGTATGTGGAATGAGAGGCAGTGGTTCAGATATGCTGGTCCTGTGTTGTGGAGGGCTTTGCAGTTGTGTGTGAGAAGCTTGAAAGTGATAGTGATTCTTTTGTTGACTGGAAGCCAGTGGAGTTCTGGTGATTTGGCTTCAGTATTTTGAATGTTCTGTAGTTCCCTGATGCGCTTCAGGGTGACTCCGGCGTAGAGTGTGTAGGCCTGGGCGGTAAATTCCGTTCCGTTCGCGGAATTTGCGAAATTTGGGTAATTTCGCGTTCCGCGGAGAACGCGAAATTGCAAAAAAATCTACGTTCCGCAACTTCGCGAAATTTTTGCTTGTTCGCGTTCTCAATATGCGTGTTCGCGAGATATTTCACCCCGAGCACGCAAACAGCGATCGCGAACAGGAAAAAAGTATCGCGAACAAGCAATTCCGCGTGTTCGCGGAACTTTCTGCATGTTCGCGGAGATTTTTTACCGTTTCGCGGAGATTTGCGTAACGCGATTACGCAAATTCCGCCCACCCCTGTGTAGCCGTAGTTGAGTATGCTGCTGATGAGTGAGTGGGTGACGGTCTTTCTGGATTTGGTGGGGATCCATCTGAATGTCTTTCAAAGTAGACAAAGCGTGTGGTAGCATGATGAGGTTTGGCATTAATCTGATGCTTCATTGTGAGTGAGGAGCTCAGTATGATGCTGAGGTTTTGTGCATGGTCCATAGGGGTTGGAGGTTCCTAGTGCCGTGGGCCACCAGGAGTCGTCCCAACTTGAGGAGGTGGGTCCCTGGATGAGGACTTTGTTCCTGTCCGTGTTGAGTTTGAGGCAACTGTCTTTCATCCCGGTGACGACGGCATTCATCCCGCTATATATATATAGTCATATAGGAGAGTATAGATTTACTATTTCTATCTCCACATAGACATACCTTGAAAATATGTTTATTGTGTTGGTACAAGTATGTGAAGCTACTGTTAGTTACATGGGGATCCAAATACACAGACCCAACAAAATAGATATTAGAGGCAACTGTCAATCAATCAATCAATCAATCAATCAAACAAGACTTGTAGAGCGCGGCTGATCACTGATTAGGGTATCCAGGTACTGAGGATCTGGCTGTGGATGCTCAGCCAAACAGCCAGGTCTTGAGTCCTTTCTTGAATTCCGGCAGAGAGGGTGAGGTTCCGAGGTGTAGAGGGAGATCGTTCCAGGGTCTTTCTGCATAGGAGTGAAAAAAACAACCACTGCTGTAGCTTCGACATATGCGTGGGGTGTGAGCCAGGTAAAAGAAGGTAGAGTTTAGGTCATTGGAGGGTTGGTGGAAGTTCAGGTGGTGGTTGATGTAAGCTGGCCCTTGGTTGTGCAATGCCTTGTAGGTATGGATGAGCATCTTGAAGTGACATCTCTTCTGAATGGCGAGCCAGTGGTGTTTCCTGAGGTAGGGTGATGTGGGTCTGTTTGGAGAGGTCAAGGATAAGTCTGTCTGCTGCAAATCTGTGTGATCTGTAGTCTCCTAAGGAGGTGCTCATTTATTCCTACTTAGAGAGTGTTGCTTTAGTCCAGCCTGCTGGTGACTAGGGCTTGGGTGATGGTTCGTCTGCCATTGATCGGGAGCCACTTGAAGATCTTGTGGAGCATGCAAAGAGTGAGGAAGCAGGCATGGGAGATTGCTGATCTAGTTTTTCACATTGAGCTTGCTGTCCAGGATGATGCTGAGGTTACGGGCATGGTGTGTTGGCGTGTTTGCGGGTCCTAGTATGGAAGGCCACTAAGAGTCTTTCTATGGAGAGGTGTTGTTCCTGAAGATCAATACTTCAGTTTTGTCTGTGTCGAGTTTCAGGAGGTTGTCTTTCCCCTAGTTAGTGATGCTCGTCATGCACCTGCTGAAGTTTACCCTAGTAGTGGTGGGCTTTTCTTATAGTGAGAGATGAACTGGGTGTCATTAACGTAGGAAATGATGTTCAGTCCATGGGTTCTAACAATGTTGGCCAGGGGTGTCATGCAAGTGTTAAACAGGCTGGGGCTGAGGGATGAGCCTTGAGGGACACTGCAGTTGATGCTCTAGTATTAGGAGGTGAAGGAAGGAAGGTGGATTCTCTGAGGTTTCTGGAGAGGCAGGAAGCAATCCATGACAGGGCATTTCGAATTCCGATGTGGTGAGGCCTCTTGTAAAGGGTTTAGTGGGCTTTGGTGTAAAATGCAGCTGAAAGGTCGAGGAGGGTCAGGGCCTCCATTTTTCCTCAGCCAAGAAGGGTTCTGATGTAGTCAGTGGCAGCGATGAGGGCGGTTTTGGGTCTACATTTGGTGTGGAATCTAAACTGGGAGATTTCAAATGATTAATGTTCTCCAAGTATTTTGCGAGTTGGCGGTTGATTGCTATTTCGAGGACTTTGGCAGGAAAGAGGCACAGAGAGATGGAACGGAAGTTCTTGAGTTTGCTGGGGTCGGTGGATGGTTACTTGGCAAGGGATTTGACTTCAGCGTGTTTCAATTCATTGGGGAAGGGGGCCATGGATGTCTTGAAGATGGTGGTGAGTTTGTTGCTGATCAAAATACAGCCTAGGTTGAAAATGAGGTGCGAATAGGAGTCTGTGTGTGCCTGAGTGGACAGAATTTATAATGCCAGTAGTGTTTTGAGTGGTGAGCTGGTCTCAGGTTGTTAGTAGGTGGTCAGGTTTGTATCTGTCAGAGCGATGATGCTGAGGATGTCAGTGGTGGTGAGTTAGGGCTCAAAGTTGTCGCAGATGCTTGCTATCTTGCCATGGAAGCAGTCTGACAGGGTCTTACAGAGTTCCTGGGAGAGGGTGTTGACATTTTCGGGGTTGGAGAGGTTGGAGAGCTCTCTGCCGATGTTGCTGCTTTTGGAACTGGCCTCAATGCGGTAGGCAAGTGTGTATTGCTTTCATCATTTTTAGAAATTGGTGGTATTGTTTGAATGATGTTTTCAAGGAGGTATGGTCTGTGGTGACTTTCCTGGTATGCCACCTTTTTTCAAGTGCGGTGTGCCAGCTGGCCTGTTTGGGTCTATTAAGTTTTGCGCACTTGATGGTGATGACTCTCTTGGGGCAGTCAATGATCCAGTCAAAGAAGTTCTTGCCATCCCTGTCCTAGGTTGGTTGAAATGTTCGGGTGGGAGGAGTTGAGCGCGTGGGGTTGGTGACTAGTTCACTGAGGCCGAGGGGGTTCATACAATTAAGGATGTTGGCGTTGTTGGAGTCGTCAGGGTCATCGAGGTAGAAGTTGGGCTCTCCAAGAGAGATGTAGTGCTTGGAGTCGATGGCTAGTGAGGTGATTTAATCGGAAATAGTATCGCAAAACCTGGGGCGAGGTCCTCGAGGTCTGTAGATGTTGGTGTCTCTGATGGTGGTTTTGCAGTTAGTGTGGAGTTGGAAGTTGAGATGTTCCATGATGTTGATGATGTCATCTGTGGATGGTTTCCTTGTGGATGATGGTGATTCCACCTCCATGTTTGTTGGTGAGGTCTTAATCTGTTATCTTGTATCCTTCAGGTGTTGCTGAGGCAATGTCAGACAAAGATGTGGGGTTGAGCCAGGTCTCATGAGGAAGATGATGTTGGGGGTGAGGGAGATGATGGTGTGCCAGATCTGGGTGGTATGCTTGCAGAGGGATCATGCGTTGAGCATGAGGCAGTGGAGATGTTCTTGGCTGGTTGTGGTGGACGAGGCAGTGCCAGCAAGTGTGAGGTTTTACCATGGATCGTGGTGAGGTGCGGCAGCATCTATTCATGTGGGGTCCAGGGCTCAGAGTTCAGCAGCAGTGTAGCTTCGAGTGGCGGGAGAGCCATGGTTCTTGGTGTATGGCGCTGTCCAGGGACAGACAGCCACAGAAGGGCTAGCCTTTCGCTCACTGCAGTGGAACCGCACTACACTATCCATTAAGTGGGTCCTGGGCAGTGGGTAGGGCCTATTGGAGGCAGGTAGCGGGAGGGCAGGGTGGGACAAAAAACAAGCGGCGGTGGGTGAGCTGCGGCGAGAAAAACGGCAGGCAACAGAAACAGACAAGCTACAATAACAATACAATGACAGGCTATGAGACACAATAATGCAATAAGCAGTACAGAGATAAAGTACAGAGATAAATGTTACAATAATAACTATATAACATTAACTATAGAGTGAAGTAGAGTGGCGTAAAATGGTGCAGAGTAGATTACAATGATGTAGAGTAAAGTGGTGCAGAGTAGAGTGACAGAGTTCAGTGGCAGAGAGTACAGAGCTGTAGAGTAGAGTGTTATAGAGTGCAATGGTGTAGAGTGGAGTGGCATAGAGTGCATTGATTTAGAGTAGAGTGGCGTAAAGTGAATTGGTGTAGAGTGCAATTGCGTACAGTGTTGCAGAGTAAAGTGACATAGAGCGCAACGATGCAGAGTAGAGTGGCATTGAGTTCAGTGGTGGGGGAGCAGTGTTGCAGAGTAGAGTGACATAGAGTGAAGTGGCATTGAATTGAGTAGTGCAGAATAGAGTGGAGTGGTGCAGGGTAGACAGCAGTGTCATTGAGTGGAGTCATGCATAGTAGAGTGATGTAAAGTACATTGGCATAGAGTAAAGTAGTGCAATTGCTGGAGCAGGGTTTTCTGTTAAAACCCGAACGTCAGCTTATATTTTTAAATGTCATAATTAAAATTACTAATAATTAATTACTAGATATTAATTTTGTTGAAGTTTCTGACTAATCAACTTTACTAATGAAGAATTACACGTGGGGATGCATTTGTGTTGCTTTATTAATACGTGAACTAAGTTGGTGAGCAAATTAATTAAATATGTGTGGCTAATGTGTTATGTGTTTACGCTTTGAAATAATACACTTTCAATGCTTTTTTATGTTGCAGATGGCTAGATAATTACATACACATAAGGGTATTAGTGGGAAATAACACTGTATAATCATTACGATGTAGTAACGTTGTTTTGTGTTTCTTTTGATTAAGATTGTCCATTATGGCCTAGTCAAATATGGCCGATATTTACAGCCTGCATTTGAGTAGATGAAATACGAAGAGATGCCTTGCTGAATATGGTTGAAATCCTGACCTCTGTCTGTATTAAAAGTTTCTGTGAGGACAGCAGCTCCGGGCTTGACGCCAGATGACACCAGTTATCCTTGGGAGAGAATAAAAGCCACAATGAACTTTGATAAACTTGCGGTGGCTTCACTATGATTCCGAGGAAGAGCATTCATGGATGTTAAATTTTTTAGTTTGTGCTTCCTTCTTCCGTGTTTTTATTTTTGAGATATTCGAGAGCGGAGGGTTTTTCTAAATGTTGCGAGTCAACATCCTTCCCTGCTCGCTCTGCTCAACGGCTCAACGGACGTTTAGAGTTTGTTTGTAACTTTTAATGTGTAAGTTTTACTATAAATATTGTTAGACTAGAGAGGGTCTAAGGCCACTTCTTCCTGAACCTATGCTCGAGAGGATCGACGCTGATTGAGAGGACGGCGACTCGGGAGACTTTACTGAGAGACCTGTCCTGACCCTAATATGACATTTAGCTAGAATAGGTAAATATGAGAATAATGATTTTGCTATTGATTGACTTTCATTTTGAACTAATTAGATAAAAATAACCTTTTGTTTGAATTACAGTGTCGGGTGGTTATTTCTTTGTCATTTATTGAATTTCCAAATGTGTTCTTAATGTTTAAATCATGACTCAAGACTGATCAATTAGGTCGCATTGACCTCAGTTTAGATGCAGATTGATTTAGGATTTCTCTCGTATATTCAGTGTGGATAGAGTAATAGAATGAATATTAGTGTGATGGGCCCTAGCGTATGATGAGTGTATGTGCGTATGGCTGTGGAATTACTCTGTCCGTGGAAGAAGGGAGAATTCATATGCTCCGATCTGCAGCAGTTTCCTGGTAGCAGTATGATGGTTTGATTATTGTCTTGATCTGATAGATTGCTTGTACATAGGCTTTGGATTCATTGGTTTATTGATTGATGTTGATATATGTACTAACACTATATGTTGAGGTCGTCGTATTGAGTTTTATGTAGTGTGTACGGCTTCTGGAACGTGGGGAGCTGGTGACGGTTCCGTAGTAGGGCAGAGGGAAGTGAGTGCTGCTCTCGGGAAAAACGGGATTGTTGGCCCTGTACGTATGCAGGGAAAAGCGTGTGACAATTGAAGTTGCGCGTCGCATTGTCTGGTTTCGGAATCAGTGACATCGCTGTGTGTTACTATTAGAGATATATTTTCAGTATAAAAGGAGTGTGTATGATAGCGAAGGTTATCTTTGAAACTCTGGTCTTAAGTCCCAGGGATCCGTAAGGTTTGCCGTTAAAGCTTACTGCCGGAGAAGTAATAGGTATTCTCTGAGCTTGTTTGAAGGACTGGGCAGAGGTAAGCGCAGCTTGGTTAACGTGTATTATAATTCTGTAGTGGGACAGACTGTTCGCTGTTCTCGGGAAAGGCAGGATTCTGTGAGGATGTGCTATATTTTCTGGTGTGAAAGTGCGTGAATGTATGAGCATTTAGTTGATTGTGAGACTCTTTGGAGCATTCCTGGAGGAAGCAGTTAATGGATGCATGATAGAAGGGCAGAGTAGAGGGATGTGCTACTGTGTCAACGAAAGTAATAATTCCGTAGTGGAGCAGAGGTAAGCGCTGTTCTCGAGAGAAGCGGGATTCTTGTGAGGAAGACCTTTCTTTATTATTCTTTGGTTAGCGAAGCAGACAATGGAGATGTTTATATGTTGTAACTAATAGATTTTGTAGAATCTGAAACGAAGTCTACTGAGAAGACTTTGTAAAGGAGGGGTAGACGAGTGACAGGAGACAGAGTAGAAGCGACTGCAGCGACTACTGACGTCAGACAAGACTGCTCTGTGATTGGGCAGTGGATTAAAACAGTGCTCGCGCTGTGATTGGTGCGTTGGTGTGAGCCGCGCAGGGATTGGAAGGAGTACAGGGTGACGTAGACGCTTCAGGATTGGTGCGTTAGTGTGAGTCGCGCTGTTATTGGACAAAAGATCGTACAGTTGCGGAAGGGACTAGAGGGTTGTGGTAAACGCAAAAATGTATTACCAAACGGAGGAAAAGAAGAAAAAATCCTTGTTCGGTAAAATTAAAAAGTGGTTCGACAAGGATAAGAACATAATAACTAGAGAAGGTGAATTGCTACCTCCGACAAGGACTCCTGCATCCTTTATGGTTGCGAAATATGGGTATCATACCTGTATTTGGTTAGACAATTGGGTTAAGTACACTAAAGAAGATGGTGTTTTAGCGTTCCCGGAACATGGTTCATTTAATCTGGCCGTGTTGAGAAATTTACGGGAAAAGATGATGTGTCTAGAGCCTAGACCAAGGCCGACACAGTTTGAGGCGCTGGTAGAATGGGAAGATGAAGTGCATGAGCGAGAAAAGCAGAGGAGTGGAGGTAATTATAGGTATATTTTTGGGAGGAAATATGATCGTGAAACTCATCATGATCGAATGAGGAGATGGCGAGATGCTAGTATGTCAGAGGGACTATATCCTATGAGAACTGTTGAAGAGACGGAAGGGAGAAAGGGTACGGAAAAGGTGCCTGATGCAGAATTGAGAAGGTATGGGGCTAATGATTATGAGGATGAAGTCTTGGATGACATGATTTACAAGAGACCACCTCCATATAGACCAGAACCAGAAGAGAGAACACCAGTTACTACTCCCATAAGAGATACTTTGCGAATTGTTAAAACAGAAATTGCGACACCTGATTTGAAAAGTGGTAGCTCTTTTACGGAAAGGGAGAGAGAGAAAGAGCGAGAGAGAGAAAATCAAATTGGGGATGAGAAAACAAGAGAATTAGCCAGAACGACATCTGAGTTGACTGAGAAAATTAGAGAGCTAACAAAGAATCTAGAAGCTGTTACAGTGCCTGTAACCATAGGTCCGGTTATGCCTATTTTTGATAAGCAAAGAATGGGTGAAAATGGTTTGACAGTTCCCTATGTAGGAAATGGTTTGGTTGGTTCTTGTTCTTTGGGAGAGTCAGGAATAAGGACAGAAGAAAATAATTTGAGACAATTGAGACATGATACATGTAGTGGAGAGTTAAATGTACAGCTTAATTCAGGATTGAATACTGGTTGTTTAGAAGGATCAATATTGGAACCACAGAGGATGGCAGAACAAGTGGGTGCAGTGAAAAGGTCTACAGAAATAACTGCTGAAGATTTGAATGATTGGTTGAAGGTTCTTCAAAAGAAGGATAAAGATTCACAGGCAGTTGATGTAGCTAGGTTGCGCATAGAATTAGAGGAGCTTATTGCGGGAACAATTCCTACAGAAATGTTGAAAAATCATCATGATGGAGAGTTGTTATTCATGTGTATCACCTGGAGGGCTAAGAGTACACATGACAGGTTAAAAGGAATAGCGAGTGAACTAGGAGTTGACATGGATAAGGTAAAAGCCTGGCAGAAGCCTTACAGGGTGTATTTTTCTGACAAGGACATCGAGAATCTAAATGATGTTGGCAGAACAGGGCAGATTAAGGAAATGATTTCCTTATTGCGAAAATGGGGTGATGTGGAAAAGTGGAAGGATAGGTGGTACAAGAAAAGGGAAGATTCAGTGGACAGGACTTATTCAGCATTTCCAATGAGAGAAAAGGAAAAAACAGTGGATGCCTATCCTATGAGAGAGATTCCTGGAGGAGGATATGTACATGTCCCATGGACTAGACAGGATATTTTGTCATTTACGAATGATTTCCCTCGACTGAGAGAAAAGCCCGTCGAGTGGTATAGGCAGGTAGACAGGTTGTGAAATTGTCAAAAGTGCTGTGGATTGACCTAAATAGTCTGTTTGATATAATTGTTCCAGCAGACTTGTGGGCAGAGTGTAAAATAGTTGTAGATTGGCCTGCTAAGGAATACCCAAGAGATCTGAAAACAGGAGCTCCAGACCCGGAGGTAATGAAGAAGTACAAGCAGGTTATTGTGTTTCTGAAAAATAAGGTACCCCCTAAAGAGACAGACTGGGTTAAGATAGATCGAACACATCAGGAAGCAAAATAATCAGTTTATGCTTTCTATGAAAGGCTGATACTGGCTTTTAAACAGTTTAGTGGAGATGAACACCTGGGTGATAAGGATTTGAGTCATTTTGTATACAGATTCGTATGTGGCTTGAGACCTGAAATCAGTGAAAGGATTCGAGAGCACACAGTTGATTGGCAGAGTAAAAAGATTGATGAAATCTTGAGACATACGAAATACCTCAGTGATGAAATTGAGGCAAAACAGAGAAAGCTGAAAGAGAAAGCAATGTGGGCACAGGTGAAAGTTGCAGAAAGACAAGAAGCACAGATGGTGGAACAGGCAAATAATCCAGGAAATAGGCCCAGATATGGCACAGGAAAAGGAAAGGGGAATTTAGAAGAGGCCAAAAAGAAGTTACCATGTCACAACTGTGGACAATTGGGGCATTGGAGATCCGAGTGTACGAATGCACCATTTGTGACTAATGAGAATAAATCATTGAATCAACAGGTGCAGAACGAGGGGTGTAATCATCAGCAGCAACAGCAGAAGGTTGTCAGACAGCAGAGTCAAGAGCCAAAACCGCCCTTGCCGCAGAATAGAGGGTCCCAGAAATATAACCAGGACTCAGGATTCTACAATGATGAGCAGGTAAACAAACCGAGACGTTCAAACCCGGTACAACAGTACTGGTTAAAGAATGAGGGGAGTGAGTCTGAAGGGGACTACTGACGGTGCCGAAGAGAGGAGGAAGAGTGCATACTTGGAGCAACTCTAGAAATAGACCAGGCAGGACCATTTGTAGATGGGAAAATAAATGGGGAAAGTGTTACTTTTTGGGTAGACACAGGAGCGACGAGATCAACTGTCAGGTCAGCGGATATAAGAAATCTTCCTCTCTCGGACGAAGCAATCCAAGTGGTTGGTGTAGCTAATACACAGATTAAGACTCGTCTTACCGAACCAGTAAGGGTAAGAATAGGAACATTTTCAGATATGCACATATTTGTAGTCTGTGACACCAGTCCAGTGAATTTGTTAGGTAGGGATTTATTGTGTAAGATGAATTGCACAATTTTTTGTACTCCTGATGGAATAGCTTTTGAGACACCAGATGAGGATGTTTTGTACAGGATGACTCTAGATAATAGAGAGAGTGAAATTGTTGGAACATATGCTGTATTTAATCCAGATGATTTGCCTCAAGAGTTGAGGAATACAGTAAAGGCAGCGGTTTGGGATTTTACTGGAGAAGATGTGGGATTGATGAATAATGTAGATCCAGTAAAGATTACAGTGAAAGAGGGAATCATTTATCCTAATATCCCACAGTACAGATTGACACCAGAAATAATTGAAGGGATAACACCTATCATAGATAAGATGATTCAGCAAGGTGTTTTGAGAGAGTTACTGAGTAGCCCATGTAATTCACCGATAATGGGGCTGAAGAAACCTAATGGGAAGATCAGGATCGTACAAGATTTGAGAAAGATTAACAAAATTGTGGTAGCATGTTGTCCCATTGTGCCAAATCCATCAGTGATTTTGTATCAGATTCCTCATGATGCTGAATGGTACACGGTGATTGATTTGTGTCATGCTTTCTTTTCAATTCCATTGCATCATGACAGCCAGCCGATTTTTGCATTTCGGTTTGGACAGCATATTTTGGCATGGTGCCGTATCCCACAGGGGTATACAGAGAGTCCATCAATATTCAATCAGTTGGTAAAGAAGTCTTTGGAGAGTTTGATCATGCCTGAAAGCTCAGTATTAGTACAGTATATCGATGACCTACTTGTGGCATCGAAGACACGTGAAGCTTGTGAAGTAGATACCATAGCTTTACTGAATCATCTGGCAGATGGAGGGTTAAAGGTATCTCCAGCCAAATTGCAATTTTGCAAGAAAGAGGTGCATTATCTTGGACACAATATTGAAAAAGGTCTGAGAAAAGTGACCAATGACAGAATCAAAATTATCAGAGGAATGAGAGCCCCAATGACCCAGAGAGAAGTGAGGATGTTTCTAGGGATGGTGGGTTATTGTCGTCAGTGGATAAGTAATTTCTCCCTGATAGCAAAGCCATTGATTAAATTGACTAAAAGTGAGGTAAGAGACCCATTGGAACTGAGTGCAGAACAAATGGCAGCATTTGAAGAATTGAAGAGCAGAATGTGTGAAGCTCCTGCTTTGGGAATGCCAGACTATGAGAAGGAGTTTGAATTGTACTGCAGTGAGAGAAATGGATGTGCACTTTCGGTGTTAATCCAGAAACATGGACGACTGAGAAGGCCGATTGCGTACTTCTCATCAACACTTGACCTAGTAGCTGTGGGTTTGCCAGGTTGCCTGAAAGCAGTAGCTGCTACATGCAGAAGCTTGGAACAGAGTGAGGGTATAATAATGGGATATCCTGTAAGGGTGTTCGTACCTCATGATGTGGCTATTCTTTTGACAAGAAACAGAACTCAATATATGTCACATAGTCGGCTGACTAAATATGAGAAAATCATTCTGGGAGCATCAAATGTAACCCTTGAGAGATGTGTGAATGTGAATCCAGCAACTCTGTTGCCAGATGCTGAAAATGTCAATGTGGGAGATGATGTTGACCATGATTGTTTGGATGTGCTTGACTACTGCACAAAACCCAGACCAGACATAAGAGATCTGCCACTACCTGAGAGTGATCATGTGTTGTTTGTGGATGGATCATGTCTGAGAACTGATGATGGTGTGCTAAGTGCAGCATATGCGGTGTGCAAGGTTTCAGAAGTTATGGAAGCTTCGCCTTTGAAGGGAGTTAGATCTGCTCAAGTAGCGTAATTGGTGGCATTGACAAAAGCTTGTAAGATTGGGAAGAATTTGAGAGTGACTGTGATGACTGATAGTCAGTATGGATTTGGAGTGGTTCATGATTTTGGCCAACTTTGGCTGCAGAGAGGTTTCTTGACGTCGAGTGGGACTCCTATAAAGAATGCCGAAGTGATTGGGAAGTTGCTTGAGGCGATACAGCTGCCTAAAGAACTAGCAGTTGTAAAATGTGCTGCTCATGGACAAGGAGATGATTTTGTTACTCTTGGTAATCACTTTGCAAATGACATAGCACAGTATTGTGCAAAGAACAATCATTCGATTAACCGGGGAAGAGAAAGGGAAATGTCTTTTTGTTCTGTGATGTTTACTAATGTCCTGGAAACATGGGATGAGGTGAAACAGTTGCAGGATGAAGCAGGAGATGAGGAAATGAGAGATTGGATCAAGGCAGGATGTGCCCCAAGAGAGAAAGATCATGTTTGGATCTATAGAGACCAGTTATTCCTAACTCAATGTTGTCAACAATGGCAAGAATGTATCATGGCCAGGGACATCTGGGGAGGGACGCTATGATTAGGTCCTTTAAACAAACCTGGTACAATGCAAAGTTCAGGCTGATTGCAGAGAGCATCTGTCAGAGATGTTTGATTTGTCAGCAATTCAATACTGGAAAGAAGACAGTTGTGAGTCTAGGAACAATAGGCAGAGAAGGAGGTCCTTTTACCAGAATGCAAATAGATTTCATTGAAATGCCTCAGGTCAATAGATTGAGGTATGTTCTAGTGGTAGTCTGTTTGTTTTCAAGGTGGGTGGAAGCCTATCCGACTAGGAGAAATGATGGAATAACAGTGGCAAAGTTACTGTTAAGAGAGTTGATTCCTAGGTACGGGTTCCCAGTGACAATTGAGTCTGATAGAGGTGGACACTTCTATAATGAGCTCATGGGTTTAATTTGTGAAGCATTGAGCATACAGCAGAAGCTACATTGTGCATACAGACCAGAGGCTTCTGGTGTTGTTGAGCAGATGAATGGCACAATCAAAAACAGAATTGGTAAGATGTATTTATCCACTGGAAGGAAATGGCCTGATGTTTTGCCTCTAGTGCTAATGACTATTAGATCTACTCCAGATAGAACTACAGGGTTGAGTCCACATGAAATATTGATGGGACGAGCAATGAGACATGCATTCGTGCCTGTCAACAAATTGATGACAATAACTGATGACATGATTTTGGATTACTGTAAAGGCCTGCCTGACGCAGTTCATTCTGTGTTTCACCAGGTTGGAGAAGACGCCACCATACTTGAAAAGAAGCAAGCCCATGATCTAAGTCCAGGGGACTGGGTGAGAATAAAAGTGCACAGAAGAAGAAATTGCTTGGTTCCAAGGTGGGGAAGGCCAAGACAAGTCATTCTGACTACGACAACTGCTGTAAAGTGTGCTGGTGTGAAAAACTGGGTGCATGCAAGTCATACTCTGAGAGTTCCGAATCCAAAGGATGGGACTGGTAAAGAGTATTTTGAAGAGTCAGATTCCAGTGATGATGCAGATACTGAACCAGTGAGAAGAAAAACGAATCCTGAAAGGGGGGAAGGAGAAAGTGAGTCAGGCGATTCTTTTTTCTTACCAAGGGAGGCTTCAAGAGGAACATTGAGAGCCTCAGGAGAAAGTTCAGATTCTGGAAAAGTTCCTGAAGTTTCAACAAGTGGTGAAAAAGAAAGAGTAGAAAAGATTAATTCCACAGAGACTACACCTGAGTCAGATGAAGAGATTGAGAATCCACTTGAGATTACTCCTGAAGAAGTAGGGTCAGAAGAAGATAGAGAGGGACAGATTGCAGAAGACCCCCGAGGAGGTGTAGGGAACATTCCTGATAAGCTAGGTGAAGGGACAAGTAGACAGCAAGAAGATTGCGTGTCGGAGACCCGAGGAGGAATAGTAGTAGGGAAATCTCAATCGGTGGAGAAAAAGTCTGTGGAGCAAAAGAAAATTGTTGATGAACAAGAGGCAAATGAGACAGAATCAGATGAGAGTGAGAATGGCAAATCAGAGGGACGAGTTCTGAGAAAGAGAACTTGGATCGGAGAAAGAAATAATAAAGAAGTGAGACCGAAAAGGAGTGTAAAAGGAGATCTTTGGCCTAACAAGATAAAGAGGCTGAGGTACCGACTGACACGAGCAAATTCATCGAAAGCTGAACAGGTGAACGAGGTGTCGAGTCAGAATCAAGCAAAGGGTAAAAAACAAAAGGTATCAAAGGAACCAGAGGAGATCAAGAGAATCAGAAAGCCTAACCAGAAGTATAGGTCACCGGAATGGACGTACGTGGCACTGTCTGAAGAAGAAGAGGCAGAAAGTCAAGGAAATCCAGAGGGGAACTTACGAGAAGTGGTTGAGGAGGAGAAAACTGTTGGAATCCTGAAGGTTATCTTGACTGACATTGGAGAAGAGTCAGATGCTCAGGATATTGAAGATCTGATACAGTTTGATGTTGCTGAAGAAGAAGTGAAAAGTGATGAAAATCCAAATTGAGTGAATTGAAGGAGTCACTTGGAGAAGAGTGAAAAGAAGAAAATCTAAAATTAGTTGTTTGAAATAATCTAGAGTTCTAGAAATTCAGTAGTGGAGTAGGTGAGGCTAAGTCAAAAGACACTGCCAGAGTAATAAGATGGCTAACACAGAAAATAATCAAAGTAGATGTACCTTCTTGAAAAGATGGTGTAGAATGTGCTGCTGCTGTACAGGATTATTAATGCTACTATGGAGTGTACTTGCTTTACTAGTTACTTTTAGGGTTACAATAGACACTTTTGGAATACACACTGAGAATATGACTAACATAGGGAAGAGTTCGCAGAAAATAGTGCCAACTAGAATTAGTAACATATACATACATAAGGATAGGTCGATTAATGATTTTTCAAGCAATGTTTTTTCAAAGTTGTTGTACGAATACGTAAAGACAATGGAAGTAAGGGATTGCTACGTCTGTATGCAATTGCCTGCATCCGTTTCAGAGGGAGTTACTTATCACCATCTTCCAGCTACGTATGGGATTTCATGTAGTGTGTTAAGTAGTGTTTTTTATTTGTTAGGAAAGATAGATTATGAGATGTCTAATAAGGATAACATTTTTGGGCAATTGCCTATGAATAAAAAACTGAATCCTGCGAAAGAAGCTAACATTTTTGGTGAGATTTTTATTGAAACAGAAGAATTAACATTAGATTATATTTTTAGAAACAATTTAACTTGCGGTTTGAAAGAAGAAGAAAAGGCTTTCCTAGACATGGTAGAGAAAAGGAGAGTGAGCATGCATGAAAAGGCAGGGGAATATAAAATGAGTGAGACAGTGTGGGACATTGAGATGGGAAAGGAATTGAAGGAGGGGCCAGTCCAACTTTGGTTTTAGATGCACCACAGAAGGGTAAACTATGCATTACCAGGAGGAAATCCCAATATGATAATTATTTTGTTGGGACTAGTGAGTGTCATGATACATACTTTATTGCAACAGGATGGGGATTCAAGGGAGGAGAAGATCCAGTTTTCCTGGGAGTGTATTATATTTGTGGGAATAAGGCTTATTACAGGTTGCCTGACCATTGATATGGCACATGTTATGTTGGCCTGGTCTTCCCTAAGATTTTTAATATAGATAAGATAGAAGATGCAGAACAAATTAATCCACTAACACGCTTTAAGAGAGAAACTTGGTCAGAAATTGTAGGAGATATTTTTGGAGCTTTAATTCCAGCAGTGGGAATTTCATTAAATGCATATGGAATTCGGAAGCTGTCAACAGTGGTGGATCACTTATCGACAAGCACCGCTGGAGGGTTTCTTTTGGTAAATACGGAGATGGTTGCCTTACGCGCCATGTCTATGCAAAATCGACTTGCCCTTGATATTCTATTGGCCAAAGAGGGTGGAGTCTGTGGAATGCTGAAGGTTCAACATTGTTGCACTTACATTCCGGACGAAAGCAGAGATCTAAAGATCTATATCAAAAATATTACTGATTTGCATAAAGAATTAGTACCACTGGAAGCTGAAAGTATCTGGACTAAAATGGCTAATAAGATGATTGCTGTTAAGAACTTTATTGCTAAGATAGGTAGTACCATATTTGGTAAGATATTGTTTCCTTTGACATGTGTGATTGTTGCTTTATTGATACTGAGATTAGGGTGTTTGTGTTGTAAAAACAGGGGAGGGAAAAAGAAAATAATAAGAGAAAATACTGAAAAGAAACAAAAGAGGTCAAAGAGAGACCCACAAGAAATAGAATTAGAAGAATTTTGGGAGAGTGTTTACCTAGAATCGAAAAGAGATGATGAAAGAGAGACTGGTGTGTAATGTTGTTCAAAAAGACATTTGAATTTCTCCTAAGAAATGGGGACGAATTTTTTTTTTTTGGGTTGGTTTTTGTGGTGATAATATATCACCAAAGGGGGGATTGCTGGAGCAGGGTTTTCTGTTAAAACCCGAACGTCAGCTTATATTTTTAAATGTCATACTTAAAATTACTAATAATTAATTACTAGATATTAATTTTGTTGAAGTTTCTGACTAATCAACTTTACTAATGAAGAAGTACACGTGGGGATGCATTTGTGTTGCTTTATTAATACGTGAACTAAGTTGGTGAGCAAATTGATTAAATATGTTTTGCTAAAGTGCTATTTGTTATGTGTTTGCGCTTTGAAATAATACGCTTTTAATGCTTTTTTATGTTGCAGATGGCTAGATAATTACATACACATAAGGGTATTAGTGGGAATTAACACTGTATAATCATTACGATGTAGTAACGTTGTTTTGTGTTTCTTTTGATTAAGATTGTCCATTATGGCCTAGTCAAATATGGCCGATATTTACAGCCTGCATTTGAGTAGATGAAATACGAAGAGAGGCCTCGCTGAATATGGTTGAAATCCTGACCTCGACCTCTGTCTGTATTAAAAGTTTCTGTGAGGACAGCAGCTCCGGGCTTGACGCCAGATGACACCAGTTAGCCTTGGGAGAGAATAAAAGCCACAATGAACTTTGATAAACTTGCGGTGGCTTCACTATGATTCCGAGGAAGAGCATTCATGGATGTTACATTTTTTAGTTTGTGCTTCCTTCTTCCGTGTTTTTATTTTTGTGATATTCGAGAGCTCTGCTCAACGGCTCAACGGTTTGTAACTTTTAATGTGTAAGTTTTACTATAAATATTGTTAGACTAGAGAGGGTCTAAGGCCACTTCTTCCTGAACCTATGCTCGAGAGGATCGACGCTGATTGAGAGGACGGCGACTCGGGAGACTTTACTGAGAGACCTGTCCTGACCCTAATATGACATTTAGCTAGAATAGGTAAATATGAGAATAATGATTTTGCTATTGATTGACGTTCTTTTTGAACTAATTAGATAAAAATAACCTTTTGTTTGAATTACAGTGTCGGGTGGTTATTTCTTTGTCATTTATTGAATTTCCAAATGTGTTCTTAATGTTTAAATCATGACTCAAGACTGATCAATTAGGTCGCATTGACCTCAGTTTAGATGCAGATTGATTTAGGATTTCTCTTGTATATTCAGTGTGGATAGAGTAATAGAATGAATATTAGTGTGATGGGCCCTAGCGTATGATGAGTGTATGTGCGTATGACTGTGGAATTACTCTGTCCGTGGAAGAAGGGAGAATTTATATGCTCCGATCTGCAGCACAGTGACATAGAGTAGAGTGGCATAGAGTTCAGTAGAGTGGTGCAGAGCGCAGTGGCAAGCAGTGCCATAGAGTGCAGTCATGCAGATTAGCGTGTAAGTACAGTGTTGTAGAATGCAGTGGTGTAGAGTGCAGTGAAAGTTGTGTAGTAGCCTAGAGGTCAGTCATGCAGAGTAGAGTGCCAGTGTGCAGTGTCATAGAGTGCAGTGTCATTGAGTACTGTGTCGTAGAATGCAGTGGCATAGAGTGCAGTGGCATAGACTGCAGTTGTGTGAAGTGTTGCAGAGTAGAGTGGTGTAAAGTAAAGGGGGTCAGAGAGCAGTGATGTAGAGTAAAGTGGTGCAGAGTAGAACAGAGTGGCATAGAGTGCAGTAATGTAGAGCACAATAGTGTAGCGTGATGTAGCATGTAGTGGCATAAAGTGCAGCAGCATATAGTAGAAAGTTGTAGAGCATAGTGGTGTAAAGTGCAGTGATGCAAAGTAGTTAGCATAGGTACAGTGGCATCGGGTCCATTCGTTTTGACCAGCGGCATTGACTTAAAACCTAATGTCCATAAAGCCATATACTTTGCTTTGAGCAAAACACTTTGACTAAGGGCACTACGACAGGGCTGCCATATGTTTGGGGATGTAAACATGTGTGCATATCAATGGGTTATACGTGAATGAATTATTTAATGATTGCATTGGTAGAGCACACGGCTACTCGAAACGAGTGTCTTGGCGCTAGGGACGTGCATTGGTGAAGGAGAGCTTGTCTCATATGAACTTGTGGCCCAGGACATACCTTTCACCATATGTGGCATCATTAGATGTATAACGCAAACATTCAAACATTTTTTAACCCCTTCGCCGCGGCACAAATTTTGCCGCGGCGCTGGGGGGGTTCGGGGTGTTAGCGGCGCCGCCATGCTCGTGACGGAACCACTCCGTCAAGAGCCACGGGCGCGCTGTGCTCATGACGGAGTGGTTCCGTCACGACTCCGCCCACTTGCATTGTTCGCCCACACAGGCGGGGGGAATCAGTGCCGCGTGGGCGGAGCGGCCGCCAACGGCCGCAGCATGACGGAACCACTCCGTCATGAGCACACGGCGCCCGTGGCTCATGACGGAGTGGTTCCGTCATGAGCAGGCAAGGGGTTAAATGGGAAACATTTCAAGTGCAAAATCTGTCCTGCAGGGATTTTCATAATAAGGAACATGTTTCTTCGCTTTCAATTTTCCCTCTTCTGTCTGCAATACTTGTTGAACATACATTTTGCTTCCACTTAGATGCCTTTAATGTTTACCATTTTCATGGAAAAGAGATATATGTTGTCCAGAAATATCAACTTTTCATTATATTAAATGACTGTATCATGCACAAAAATCAGTTGTATGTGTTCATGAAGGCCTCACATGTAATACTGCCATACCAAGGAACAATTTGAACAATTTGAACAACTACTATCTTTTGACAAGACTGGCTCAATTTTGATTGAATATATGTAGCTTTTACTTTAGCAACTCGCTAATACATTTGCCATTTTTGCTGAGTTTGGTAGCTGTGAGTCAATTCATTAATCAGCCAAGGGTTGTGATATCAAATAGAGACCTTACATATGTCCAAGATGTGTTTAGTTTACTTCATTTTGGGACTTATGTAATGTAAATAATAATTATTGATAAGAAAAATGAGTAATGAAAATGTTTGCGTCAAAGCACCTACAGAGTTGTCAGAGAAGGATGCAGGTGTTAGCTTCTTTAAGGGCGACCTGTGCATGCACAGTGACTTAAAGAGTATCATTCAGCAGATGACCACTTGTATACCATATTTCCCTCTATAGGTCCGGAGAAATGCATTTTAACTAATCACCTGATCTGATCCCTTGGTGGTCCACTCTTCATCTGACTGTCCAACCCCTTCCTTAAATGACTGGGTAGTATGAGCTGAAAATTACACCTCCATCATTTTGCAGTAAGCACTGGTCTCCATGACAGGCACATGCAATTTGTATCCACCATCTGTATGATGCTGAAAAAGATATCCACACCAAGATGGTCACCCAATGGCGCAACTAGAGGCAATTTTCTCAGGCCGGGCTGACACACACGACGGGGGGAGCTGAAAACCTTTGAGCCCTATGGCCGTTGCACGCCTGATGGTCACAATCATGACTAGTACTTTATTGTGCTGTCAATACCGACCCACCATTAGTTTAAAATTAAGAAATGTGGGGTGTGGACAGACCAATTCATATAACATTTCAGATCAATTATTTTTAGTATCCTTCTAAACATTACTCAGATTTAGACTAATTTTAAAGATTTATTCCTAAACCTTTAGTTTCTAAAATCTGATCAATTGCATATGTACATTCAATTATAACAAATTAGAAACACCGACAATACATCTGTACAAAAGCTATCAGTGTTGCCATATATTTCATACATGCTATTGGGGGTTATATAAAGACCCACATCACCCTGTATATTATTAAACAAGGAACCTGGCTAGTATAGCTAAGTTTATCTTTACTTATTGAAATTTTTTAGAGCAGTCTCCCATCTAATTAGAAAATACTTACTGTTAAATATATGGATTTGAGACACCCTAAACAAGGAGGTTTGGTATTTACACTGTTGACTAGCTTTCCTCCAATATAAGGGTGTACATATACCATAGATAATGCACTGGATCAGAATAGGCAAAAAAAGAGGAGTGAAGATCATATTAGTACATTATACGTAAAAACAAAATCTAGATGTCAGTATTTTACAGTTTTTTCCTGCATCATGAATCTTTAGCTATCCATTCTATCTTTATTTCTTGCTCTCTTCCTTCTCTTTCTGGTCCATCCATTCCTCCTACATCTCTGCTTTCCTTCATTCCTTCCCCCTTCCCTTCCCTATTGTTTCATTCCAATATAGTATCCCCACTGACCTATGTCCCCTCCCTGTACCTCTTTCCTTAGTTCTATTGTTCCTTTCAATACCTTCGCTCTCCTCCTTCTCTACATCCAGGGATGACTCTTGCCCATGACTCTCCACTTATGCCTCCAGTCCTCTATGCTTTCTCCTGCAACTTACATCAACACTGTCTAACTCCTGCATTTTTTCTCTCCATTTTTCCTCCTACTTCTCATACCCTCCTTGACAATTTCCATCTCTTCATTTCTTTCATGTTTGTTTTTCCCTTTCATTTATCCTCACGTATTATCTATCTTAAAGGGCCTACATTTTTTTTCAAGTTTTATTTATTTATGCATAGGTATTTTAAACAATAGCATACACCTTACACTTCTCATAAATAAGAAAAATGAATTAAAAAAGATTATACATCAGACATATTTCATCAAATATTATTTTACAAAATATAAAAAAGAAGGAAGCTTTCATAAAAGCATATACTGTTTGTAAAATGTGGACGGCTTTACATATAGAAGAAAATACCTATTTTGTAACTGTTCCGGATACCTAGCAGTAACTATTTTGTATACCCGAAGTGCATATCTGCTGTGCTATATTAAAAGTGCAATGTTATTAGCAGTGTTATATAAATATAAGACAGAAGGTTATAACAAATCAAAATATGGGAGGATAAACTTCACATATTTTATACAATCTCATGTGCCGACCAATGCTCAGCTGTATCTAATAGCTTTTTTCCAGCACTATTTAAAAAGTTTGTTTATCGACAGTTGATCATTGGATCTGTAAATCTTAGACATGCAATGACAGCCTGCCTTCAAGTGCGGATTCCCCGCTCATTAAAACGGTTTTCAGCATTATTCCTCTTCCATTTGTCTGTCGCAGGCATACACATATAACGGGAATAATGTTCTCCACCCCCTTGTTACACAGTCTACAGTGTTTTTGTAGATATCTTATTCACCTAGGGTTCTGCCAAAACAAATGTGCATAAAATCAAATTCCAGTTTTCTTGACCAGCTAGCTTCTAGGTACGGTTAGGTTTTGAGAATTTTGCATTCATTGATCAAGGACCAGGCATGGGCTCTGCTGACAAATTTCTCTTTAATATTTAAAACAGATACTGAATTTACAGTTTTATTAATTTTTTTTTTTTAAGCAGTTGGTGGCAGGGTATTTGCCCATATTGATTGAATACTCAGTTCTTTTATTGCTGCATTTAAATTAATATGGGCTGGAGCTTTTTTGTTCCTTTGCACCTCCTGCCACAAAGCTTGGCATAAGTGATTTTCCTATAGGCTTTTCTTATTCCGTTCCAGGTTTTCACATATGTCCCCTTTTTTGCTATTATTTGATTTATGAGTCCAAACTCCAGTCTTATCTGGGCTCGTGATGTTTTCATGGGTAGGTGGAGCAGAGATCTAAATACTTTGGAGGAGATCAGGTTGAAAAGAACTGTGTACCTGCCACGAAGTACTTAACTACCGTATGTGGTGTGGTGCATAGCTGGGACCATCCATACTTCTTTTAAGGATCTGCAATGCCTGGGTCAAGGAGAAAGTTTTTCTCTTAAAGTCCATCTATTACTGTTTAAAAGTAGCTCAATCATCAAATAGTACTCCCAAGTATCTATATGTTGTAATTTGCTCCAATAGCTTTTTTCCTATGAACCATTTATGCTTCTTTTTTTCTGCTCACTTCCATGATCTTAGTTTTCTTTCGGTTAACCGTCAGACCGTTTATTGCGGAATATATAAAAAGTCGATCTATGAGTTGCTGCAGGACAATTCATGTTTGGCTAAGTAATATATTGTCATCAGCATATAGAAGTTTTGATATGGGCTTTGAACCCAGTTTTGGAGGGTGGGATTTAACTTTATCCAGTTCAGTCGTGAGGTCAGTTGAAATACATTAAATAGGTAAGGAGCGAGGATACAACTCTGCTTTAGGCCCTGATGTGTCTCAATTTTCCTTGACAGCCTAGATCCATCTCCTATTCTTACCCTCACCCAAGTATCTGCGCATAACAGCTGTATTGCATTTAAAAGAGGGGGAAAGATACCCCAGAGAGATAACTTGTGCCATAAGAGATTTTGACTCATTGAGTCGAAAGCAATCCTATAATACACATAGCACAAACATAGTGCCTGGTTTGTGTTTTTCAATTTGTCCGTTATTAATGATACCGCCAGTAGGTTGGTTTCCGTACCTTGGCCTTTGGAAAATCCTGTCTGGATGGGAGGGGGGGGGGGCATTATTATCATTTGACCATCCCAGCAGTTCACTAAGAAGCAAATTGGCAAAATATTTGGCCTCAACATCTTGCAGGGTAAGTAGGCGATAGTTTTTTGGTTGCTGATTATTTCCTTCCTTAGAAATTGGGTTCATTATCGATCCCCTCTTATTAAACTTGCGTGGGGCAGGAAGAGGGCAAGAGTAAGCTGAGATACTTTGACCTTACCATACGAAAGAAGGGGTCTGGGGGTCCCAAACTTTCAAATCTTTTATTTAGTGGCACAGTGCAGTTTTGCGTACTCCTGGTATCATCCCGATGCGTGCATACCTTACTCCAAACTTGAAGCGGACCTTGTGAGCCCGACTCCTCTTAACACTGTGCTACCCAAGGGATTTCCCAGAGAACCCTATTGATATACAAACTGTATCTACAACTATCTGGGCTTGGCGGAAGTTGGCGCTAGTGACCAGGGGCGAACATCATATTCATCGTATGGCTATCCCAATTGCCAAAAAAACATGGGTCACTGAAGAAACGATAGTTCAGAAGACATTCACTGCATACTCTCTGGACACCTTTTTCCAGGTGGACATATATTTCATAGTGCAGAAGATGAGAGGTTCAGCGAAGCATCCTTCATGGATAAATTTAAACTCAACCGACTACGCTGTGCACTGAGAACGCTACTTGCCGAATTTCCCCTAGAACCAGTCATATTTGCCTCTGAAAACTTTGATTACTAGTACACAGGGGGCTCACCTAGTTTCTAAACTGTACAAAACATCTTTGACACTGATGCCGGCTAGGGATGCCAAAATCCAGGCTGTATGGGAACGACATCTGGGAGACCCTATCGAGGACTCTCATTTAACCCTGGGCGGAGACCTCCGCTCCACCCTCGGAGTGTGCAGAGATTTGCCTCCTCGCATTCCGTGGAAAATGCGGAGAAGGCAAATCTCTCCACACTCCGGAGCAGAGCGGAGAAGGCCAGCCCCAGCCTCCACGCCCCCTATATTAACAATTAATTTACATGACTTAAAATTAAATTAAAACCACTTACCTGGCATGCGGTGTCTTGTAAATTCATTGTTAATATAGAGGGTGGGGCGGCACGTGGCGTAGCGGAGTTCCACGGAGTTTGTTTGCAACTCTGTTGACCTCTGTGTAGCCCCACTACGCCCACTACGCCCGGGGCTACTCTAATTGGTCCTTTTGCTGCTCACAGATTAAAGAGGTCTCTCTGAATAGTAGACATAAGCTGCTTCACTTTAAGTTTCTGTGGAGGGCATATATGTCGCCGGTAAAATTTAACTCCATAGATCCCTCGAGACCGCATGTGTGCCACAAATGTGGGGTGCACTACGCGGACTTTGTCCACATGACCTGGAATAGTGTGAAAGTGGTCAACTATTGGAGGGCAGTCTATGTGGTCCTGGGACGGATGACCAGGCTGGACCTTCATCCCACCCCGCAGGTAGACCTTCTGGGGTACGTTCGGAACATCCTTAAGCAGCTCCGCTGTTACACTTCTATTGCACTACTATTAGCCAAAAGGGAAATAGCTTTAGTTTGGGGGAGCAAGTGTATTCCTAATACTAAGGCATGGTTAAATAGTCCTATTTATTGCAACACAAATAGTGACCTATTTGCCACCACATTGCCAGTGACATCCAGGCCCAATGATATATGGGGTTATTTGAAAAATTATTTGTTAGAGACTGGACTGACCTCCTCTTTGCAGTCACTGCCTTGGATAGTTCCTCCTGGAGTGGGTTGAGGGTTTTCCCCTATTTCTCGTGATTGGCCGAATAAGAAATGTAAGACAGATAACATGAGTAAAGGAGGGGTCCAGATGTATATGGAGCTTGACAAAGTGTATTATTAAGGAGAATAGAAGGTATAATATATGTTATACTGTGTCTTTTACAAATGATGCATCGTAGACATGTACCAGAATGCTGTTTGTTTTATGATAAAATGGTAAATAAAGTTTAAAAAAACATGTATTGATCCCCTCCATGAGTCTGGAATTATCTCTTGCTGTAGTACATCATTGTATACCTGGGATAACATACTTGACCAGAATACTACATTAGATTTAAAAAGAGCTTGTGGCAGCCCAGTCGGCCAGGGGCCCAATCATTCATACTTCTTTGTATTACTTTATTTTTGAACCCCCAAAACTTGATGAAGAGCCGAATTTTGTGAAGACGACTGTACTCATTTCTCATTAAGGTGCTGTATAGTTGGTTTAGCAGTGAGTTTAAAATGATCTGTCCCAAATTTTTCCCAGTTTTCTTCACTGAGATACAGCTTGTTATTCAGGATGGCGGTTGATTTAAGCCGTTAATTAATTGCCTGAATAATCTTGTGGTTTTTTTTTCTTACAGAGGAATAGAACCTGCACCTAAAAAGTTAGTTTTTCCCCTGATTTTTCTTTCCACACCGTCTTTCTGTAATTTTTATTAATGGCATTAAAACTTCTGCGAAACTCTTGATTTTCTAGAAATTGATTACACTTAAATTTGATTACACAACATTGTGACGATATTTTAATTTTTCTCTGTTCATCCGAGTTGAAAGTGTTCTGGGTTAACCTTACAGTCCTGGTAATTTAATGATCGTTAGTTATTTTTTGGGTGAAGTTTGACCATTTTACTATTGGATTTAATAAATCTTCACCAAAGCAGTTGTTTGCTATAGTTTCTGCTATATATTTATTCCTAATTGTGTGTATTTTGACCATATCAACTTTCTATAATTGACTGTTGTGTGTTCTCCAGGGATAGATGAGTCTTTTTGATGGAAGTGGTTTGGAAAACTAATTTCTATTATCGCTTTGTTTGCCATTTCTATTCTGAAAGATGCCACTTGATACAAGAGCGAAAGAGATACTAACGTATAATCTAGGATGAAAATCAAAATTAAAATATTTTCTCCTTCCTGCCATTTTTACCTTTCCTTTTCCAAGTCTTTTATGCTTCTAGGTGTCATGGTCTGCCAGTTCTTCCACACTCAGTGTCCCAGTCTCACTGTCTTACATTCCATGTTTTATTTTCCTCATTCACCTTATGATGTTCCTTCCATTTACCCCACTTGTCTCTTTGCTTCCTTGTTACTTATTCTGGTATCAGCTTTACCATTTTTTACAATGTCTCTCCCCTCTTTCCTCATTTTGTTATTGTATCATTCTCTGTTAAGTAACGACGCCAATTTGACAATTTTATTTCTACCTCTCCCAATTTCCAGCTCTCATTTGCACCACTCTGTTTTCATGCTATTGTTTCCTCTACTTAATTGTCTGCAACTCTCATTCAATCTTCACTCTGTCTCTCTCATGACCTCTTTTCACGCCTTCCTTTTCTTTCTCTTCCTTTTCTCTTCACTCTCCATTTCCTTCTTCTTCATTTCTTGTCTCCCACTATCTTTCATCATGGTCTCTTCTTTTTCCTGCTCAATCTGTGGCTTATTCCCCTTAGTGTTCACTCCTATGGCCTATCAAAATTGGCAAAACTGCTGCACTGTGTTCATATATTGGGTTAGGTAGGAGGAAGAGTTCAGTGCAGCTTTAAAGGAAGTGGGGTGTTGAAGCAACCTAGCCCAACTACCCACCACGAGAAATGTCGATTATTTATCGCAAATCCCACTGAAGCACACAAGCTTGTTGGGCTTTCCAATTGACTGTTGTAAGTATCAAGTGAATTTATCAATATTAGGGTACCACTAGACCCTGTACATTAACTACTGGTATGTTGAATGCATTAGAATTGAACTTAACTTCCACGGCCTTTTCATTCCTTCTACCGGATCTTTAGTAACAACCACCCATTAAAATGAAACAAAAGTGTGGCATAACAGGGCAATATAGAGTGGTCTATGTTATATAACATTAGGGTACTATTACTTCTTACACTTTTTATTTCTATAGGGTGTACCTTAAACTTCCCATACTTAACCTAATCTATTCATACTTCTTGGGAAGAAATTTCCTTTCCCAGGTACACATGCTGAGAACAGGAGTGCCCCGTAAGGCAATGAGCAATAATATGTTGTGTTATGTTATGTTAATCCAGCTTATAAAGCACACGGTTACCCAGAGGTGTCCTGGCGCTGGTAGCAAATTCTTCTAAGATTGCATTAACATCTGGATAGTTAATGATGGCCTGCAGGTTGTCACAATTTCAATAAAAAAAATGCATTGGATGCCACCTACTCCTGTCCAAGCAATTTTTAATATGCTAATTATCCACCTCCCATGTAGCACAGGCTCATGTAGCTGGTTTAATGTTATATCAGTTATGATGTGAGAACCCAACAACATCGCTTCCTGGACTTGTGGCTATCATATCCTCTTGGTAGTAACCAGTGCAATTGTCGGTCATTGGCTCCTTTTGGTTCTATTAGTAGCATGTGTCACTCAGCCACACATTTTTGCAGTTCATTTGAGGGTTTTAAATTCAGTCACAGGTTTTCTAAAGGTTTAGCTTAAAGATGGTGGACAAACACAACTGATTTGGATGCCATTAACTGCAAAATGCAGCCCCTCTGCTGTTCTTGACAGGGTAAAATATTTAGTAGGGCCCACAACACGATAGATGAAGTTGCATTGTTTAGTCCATACATCCCTATTTTTTCCCATCGGGTTCTGCACTTAGAAGCTTCCAAGAACACTTCTAATTGGTGAAATATGCATCCCATCAATAGTCACGATCCGAAGAATGAAAAGAACAACAGAAATTTGCAGATTTTAAAAAAATGTTGTGCCCCAGCCATTTTCACCTCTTCTTTTACCACTATCATTACCTGCTCACAGAACTACAGCAGCATTGTGATTGCCTAAATCTGAAGCACATGACCGACCAATGCCTCCCCTTACGTGTGTTGTCAAGGATGTCCAGAGTGATCATTTGTAGTCATTGTTATTTAATGAAGTGTAGTCTCCACAACATTTAGGTAGGACACCGGGTGTCCAGATGTACGACCATTTCATTTAGCGTCTCGCAATTTGCAACAAATTGTGAGTCCCAAATTGCGAGGCGCTAAATGAAATGTACAACACTGTGTTTAACACTGTTTGCAATTCCCACTGGGGTCGCAAATTGCGAGGCTCATGAATATTAATGAGCCTCTCATAATTTGCGAGCCCATTGGGAATGCCAGCCCTTTCCAGGGATGGTGGCCTGCTGGGCTCAGCAGACCACCATATGTGGAACTGCCCTGATGACCCCTTCCCATTTGCAAATGCATTGCCACCTACTTGAAGTAGGTGGTAATTGCGAGTGTACATGGTTCTGAGACTCTCTATTTGGAAGGGAACGCCCCTTCCAAATAGCAAGTCGCAAAACCAATATAGCGAATGGCAAAAAAATTGTGACTCGCTAAATAGGCTTTGTACATGCAGTCTACCATCTGATGATTGTTTGGGGTTATGAGACTGAACAGCGCAACATCTCTGAATGTGCTTGTCTTTAGAGGGTGCTTTATATGGTCATTTCACCTGTACTGCTTCATCAGGGATTCTTGCTTGGCAATAACTAGATTGTTTGATCTGAAGGATATTCTAATATATATATAATTGTTATGGATAATGTACAATGGATAACTATTTGATTATGATCTTGTGGTCGCATGGCACAAAACCCGGATGTTTGTGTCACAAAAATCCTTTCAAGATTGAAAAATTATATCTGCAAATTGTGACAAATAGATCTTCTTGTCCTGTTAATCGTGCACTTTTATGTTTTGATACTGTTATTGTGTATTGTTTAAATGTTTTATTAAACATTTGTAAACTATTCAATAGAAATGAAACCGTAAAAGAATGTCTTGATGAATACAAATGAATTGACCGTCTTCAGAATGATGTGAAAGCTAAATAGATGATTGATAAATTCATGAATGACAGTTGATTCATCCTATATAACTGAACACACCCACATCTCCCTAGTTAGTCAGATTAGCTTTGAATATATTGACTATAGTTGCAGCAAACAAGAAACAGTATTTATGAAATATAATTCCTCTTTTTAGATAAACTCTATACACTCCTCTTCCATCAAAGACATGGATCCAAGAACATATAAAGCCTATTTTTGAGGAGTATTTTCCCAACTTCATCCTAACCGGTCTCTTAGAAAACATTTACAGTTATGTTTATAAATCAACACTCCTGCATTACATACTTTTCTTTGTTTTGCTAGTTCAGATTTCTTTCATCCATCTTAACCACCCATAGATATCCCAAAACGTAATCGTAAATACATTTCTTTTTAAATAAGTGAACTTTATCAGTTCTATCTGACTAATGGATACTCCAGTCAAGATTGAATTGATAAATTATTTTACCCAAAAAACCAATGCAGTTGATTGGACAGATTACCTCACTACCCCCTTCAGTCTTCTTTCCTCCAAGGTCCTGATCTCAAGTCAATAAAAGAAACTCAAATAGTGGGTCAGAGAACTTAATATCGATAGTTCTAGATGATAATATCACCTCATCTCTGATTTCATCCCAATAGAACAAGAAGTTAATACGCTTTGGAATCAGTAATCTGAGAACTTGATGATAACCATAGACATAACATCACTGCAAAAAATGAAAAGAATAAAATCTTTAAAATCTGCACAATAATATCCAGAAAAGTGGAATGAAGATGAAATGATGTAAAATATCCTCCCTCAGTACTCCTGAAACATTTAGGAATGAAAATTCTAAATTGAAGCAAACATTTTTTGAATCTAGGAATCTAGGATCCTTTATCAGAATGAAGAATGACAAAAAAAAGTGGTGTTGATTTCAATATGGTAAACAAATGCAAATAGTTGTCTTTAGAGGAGAAACATGATTACGCCATAGAAAAATATAATAATTTATCCTGCTTTATTTTGGACAAATTGCAAAAGATTAAAATATATATCTCTACCTAATGCAGATGAGACAGGTCCTAAAGAACATGACAATGTCTATAAACCCAAGCTAACTTGGTCATTCCTCAGACTAGTGATCCACTCAGAAATAAACTTTGTCATCGCCAGGATCAAATCATCCCCAAAGTGCCTGTTCTACAGCATATTGAACAAGCCTTATTAACGACCTCATGTCACACGATGTAGCCCCATAAAACTGCTTATCGATATATAAATAATTTCATAGATCTCTCACATTAAAAGCATGGAAAATGCAGATCTTGTGAAGTATTAACAATGTTAAGACCTGGTAATGAGTTAGCAATAATGTAAAGAACATATACGGGTTTAACAAACAAAGTTAATAAAAGTTATCAACATTGGTTTGAGGTGATATTACATAAGCTTCTAATGAAGGCCTAAATCAACATGAGATAACATTTACATTTTTCAAGAGCTTTTCAAGAATAGTGGATCATCAAACTTTATGCGCTCAAAGGCTTTCATTCAGTTTTAGACCTTCGGTTAAAAAACAATTCTTCTTCATTCAAACAGTAGTTCTAGTTATGTTGGACATTTTTTTGGACTAAATATTCTCTTGTATTCATCTCTGGTCTCAGAAAAAGGATGTAAACCTTTGGGGCAAATATGCAATACAGAAGGCCTGCACCAGAGGACAAAATTGCAAAAATCTCTACAGCTACCAGGTATTTTCCCTTTGTGCTTATATAAGCTGGGATAAAAGTGATCCAGACACTGACAAACACCAGCATGCTGAAGGTAATAAACTTGGCTTCATTAAAGGTATCTGGCAAATTCCGAGCCATAAATGCGATCCCAAAAGTTACACAAGCCAAAAATCCCATAAAGGCCAAAATGCAGTAGAACATCAGGATGGAACCCTCATTGCATTCAGCTGTAATTTTCCAATTGCCGGCATTATTGTTAAGTTCTGGGAATGGTGGAGATGTTGCTAGCCAAATAACACCAATGGTGAACTCTATTAAGGAGAAAGTGAGCACGATGAGGTAGGAAGTTCTAGAGCCAACCCAATTTCTTAAGTTACTGTTTGGCCTAGTGGCCTTGAAGGCAATGAGTACAGTGGCTGTTTTAGCCATTACACAGGAAACACAAAATGAAAAGGAAATGCCAAAGATCACCTGACGGAGCATGCAGGTCACTCTTTTGGGCCGACCAATGAAAATTAGGGAACAAAGAAAGCACATCATGAGGGCAACAAGAAGGATATAACTCATCTGAATGTTGTTGGCGCGCACTAGTGGGGTGTGACGATACTTTATAAAAAGACACAAAGTGCCAGAGGCATTGAAGAAGAGGAAGATAGCAACCAATGCCAATATGAAACCCAGCGGTTCCTCATAGGGCAAGAATTCAATTTCCTTTGGAATGCATTGGTTTCTTTTGCTGTTGGACCAGTGGTCACCTGGGCATTTGATGCAGTCAAGTGAATCTGATGAAAAAAGCAAACAATTAATTATACAAAGCAGCATTGCATTTCCGGTTTGTTTCAAACAGTTGAATAAACATATATCAGTTATAGCTGCAGAAAAGTATTCTCACTATGCAAAGAAATTTCAAAAGCAATAAATGCACTTCTTTAAAGAATACATATTTTATAACCTTAAATGTCCTATCTAAAGAATGAAACTGAGTGATCCCAAGTATCATGCGCTCAAAGTATATATCAACAGTGAACTAATTCATAAAGCTACAAATCCTACACCAATTTTAGAAACATAGAGAAAATTGTATTGATAAATTACTTGACACCAAAATAACTAAAATCGAAAGGTAGAACCAGAGTTATGAATTTTTAAACTTCAAGGTAAAGATTAGCGCCTAAAAGATCAAACCACAACCGTGGACCTATAGTTGCTCAAGACAGAGCCAAAGTAAAAAAAATGGAGAACAGGTCAGATAAAAGAAGTGGATTGGGCTCGGTTGGCCTTTACCTTCAGACTTTGAAGACATTTTTAGGAAAATGTTCAGAGATGGTAAAGTTCAGTGTGGCAAGGCTGCAGGGAGTGTCTGAGGAGGGAGCGTCGCTATCAGAGAGATGCTGGTCCATTAGAGGGCTCCCCTATCGGGACCGGGGTGCTCACATCCCTTGCCCTAAGGAACTGGTGAGATGCGGACATACGGACCATGAGAGATTTATACCGGGATGGCACGCTTATAACATATGAGTCTCTGGTTGAAGACGAGGGTTTGCCACCAGGACAATTCCTAATGCATCGCTCATTGATCGCGACACTGACCGATAAATGGGGGGACCTGACTACGGAGCCGCTACATCACCTCACCATACAGTACCTACACGTTATGGGGCAGGGTAGACATCTGGTCCGCTGGTTTGCGGCGTCACTCCGAACACATGTAGTGGTCCGTCTGGATCCCCTACGCCACAAATGGGAACCAGATCTGGGGAGGCAGATGGAAGACAAAGAATGGGAAAGGGTATTGAAGAGTCCCGTACGCATACCCAGAAACATGAGATTTCGACAAATACAATTGTTCATTGTACACAGGGCATACCTCACACCTGATACGATTAATAGATACTTCCACCGCACAGACGCGGTATGCCCTAGATGTACTGAACCAGGGGCCGGGCTCGTACATATGCTGTGGAGCTGCCACAGACTGCACACATACTGGCACACAATTAGTGAGTTATTGCGCAAATGCACAGGCCACGACATCCCCTTTGAATGGGCAGTTTACTTACTGCACCACTTTCGTAGAACCCCAGCCATGAAAGTGATGTCCTGATTCCTTGACCTAGGACTAATCGTTGCCAAGCGTCTGCTAACCAAGCGGTGGAAGGCGCAGGAACCGCCTCACATGCGAGCGTGGAGACACTCGCTCTCCGTGTGGGCGAGGGCGGAGGGAATTGCCATCAGGAGGGAAGAAACGCTGGGTTTGCGTAGGGAACCAATAG
This sequence comes from Triturus cristatus, assembly GCF_964204655.1. Taxonomy (NCBI): domain Eukaryota; kingdom Metazoa; phylum Chordata; class Amphibia; order Caudata; family Salamandridae; genus Triturus; species Triturus cristatus. The sequence goes on from NC_140593.1 coordinate 1,170,515,199, forward strand.
CAACCCAGTGGGAGGCACTGTTTCAGTCACTACAGCAGACTGAGGAGGAAGACCCCAGGGGACAGCCTGAGGGAGGGGGAGGTGAACTCGTGGCAGGCGCAGTGGGGCCTGACTGTGGGCAACCGTAATGTTCCATGTGCATACATGCACTAACAGATACTGCGGGTGGACGCAGCTAACGAGATGGGGATCTTTATCTTTGGGCCGGTCAAAGTTGTGGTTGGTGGTTATGTTTGTTTATAAAACTCGACATCTGTTCCGAAGCCCAAACTGATTGATCTGAAAGGTCTTTCTATAGTGGACTAGTGAAACCATGCTACTGTTGAACTGTAACCTCTATCGTTTGTGAACTGAATGGAGCCTTAGAGTCAGACTCGTTTCTGAACTGCAGCCGCTGTACGGATACTTGAACTGCTTAAATCCATATAACAGTAGGATGTCTCAAATGTTAGTAGGTGATCCAGTGTATAGTTGGCTTTGGAAAAAACAAGTTGCCTTTTATGAATATGTAAACTTGAAAATCAATAAAAACAGATTTAAACAGATTTAAACAAAAAAGAAACCAGGGAGGTGCTGGATAAAGCCATTGTGAATATTTCTTCGTTCTGAATCAGTCACTTTTTGGAAGCTGAAAATCACCAGTGGGAAGAGGCTGCAGGCCATAGTTGACAAGAAATCCATGAAGTTGGATGCCTCATGGGCAAAGAACCACTGAACAGGATTTGCTGCTGCGGAGAAGAACATAGCAGGATCTGACATAAAATCAGGCTGACCAGCGATGCACCTTTGGTTGGTCCCAGTCTCCTCTTGGTTCTCAGAGCAGTTTTTGGCCAAAAAATGTCTAAGTCCCAAGTTTTGGCTTTTGGCTATTTGGGCACGTTTAGCACCACCACCAAGAGCCCAGGAAATGGCCCACTTGGGGTAGGGGGAGGTTAGGACTCACTCAGGTTGGTTCAGGTGCAAGTTCAAGATTGTTAGCCTTTTCTCTCCCTGATGCTCTGAGCAGGAGGTCAGCCAACTAGCACTTGTAGTCACCCGGGTAGTCCCGTATTGAAGTGATAAAACAGGTCTCAATTGGCAGGGGAGGCCCCTCAGGGTTCAAGGAAGGCTTCAAGCAGCAAAACAGGCCTTCTACGTGCATCAAAGCAGTCTTCTGAAGTTCCTGGCAGGTCACAGCAGTAGACAGTCCTCTGAGAGTCCTTCCACAGGTCCAGTAAGTGAACTGAAGAGTGAGTCTCTGGATCCCTTTTTTCATACCTGTGGCTTCCGTTGGAGAAGAAGTTTCTAGGGAACTCCCTTTGAAGTACTTGAATTTTCCTGCCCCCCCTGCTCTGGCGCCAAGATGGCTGAATGAACAATGAAGGGATGGCAAGTCCTCTGTGTCAAGGCAGAGCATAGCCTATTCATGTTGAAAGTGTGGCTATGCCCAGCTCCGCCCCATCCTGCCATTGATGACCTATTCAGGCACACCTAATCCCTCTAGTGCGTGGTTGTGTTAGAGAAATGAATAAAGTCTGACTGTCAGCTACACCCAGTGATATGGCCCAGCAGCATGCCGCAGGCATCAAGCAGATCAGGAAAATGGCAACTTAAAGTGGCATTTTCAAAATTGTAATTGAAAATCTGCCTTTACTATTAAAGAGGATTTTTAATTACAATTGTTCGTATATGAAACATTTACCTGTTCCCAATAAAGGTTTGGACTTATTAAAGCAACCCAATGTTACCCTATCGGAGAGGTAGGCCTCAAAGTAGTGAAAACTAATTTAGGTTTTTTCACTACCAGGACATGTAAAACTTAAAAGTACATGTCCAACCTTCTAATTACAATGCACCCTGCCCTATAGGCTACCAAGATGTGAGTTATATATAAGGCTGGGCAGTAAACTCCGCTCTGTGGGTGGAGTTCACAGAGTTTAGCCACTTTGCGCTCCAAGCCGAACGCGGAGTTTGACACAAACTCTGCTCTGCCCAGGAACCAGAGTTTACCAGCACACACCTCTTTGTAGGTTAATTCTTTCCTCCTTTCAGCTGTTTTTTCCATTTCAGGGAAGGCAAAAAGGTGCTTGTCTTCTACAAGAACCCCGTACTGCAGCCACCCGCCATCACTGCCAGGTGAAAGCAAGCACAACCGCTTGACAAAACAAAAGACGACAAACACTGTTGACTTAACTTCGCCAGTTTGGTCTTGTTTTGAGTTTGAAGCGGCTATGCGTGCTTTTACCTGGCATGATCAATGGTCGGAGGCTGCGGTAGGGGGTTCTTGTAGGAAGCAGGCACCTCTTTGCCTTCCATGCAGATGAGAAAAGCTGTGCTCTGCGTGCAGGAGTCTGGGCAGTTACTCTAACAGCCTCCTCTCTTATCCCTCTTTCCGAGTGCAGCTCAGAGACAGAACGCATCCTCAAGGGCACTGGCAGATGTGAGTCAGAACCCCTTGCATGCAGCACCATCCATCAGCCCATCCATCAGCCCAAACTGGAGTCAGAGAGAGCCTGCTGCGATGTGGTAGCCACCGGCATCAGAGATACTGCAGGACCAGGTAAGGGCAGAGAAGGGGAAAGCCTGAGCTCATCATTCCTGGCTTCATTTAGAGGAGGGTGGTGGGTGATCAGGAGTGGGGACTAGAATCTTCACCCTCTGTCATATGCTGCTAATTGGGCAGGATCTCCCGCCAATGGGAGCGGTGGCTTGTCGTAGACACAGGCTTGCTGCACGAGAGGCAAGTCAGGCAATACTTCTCTAAATTACACTGAGGCAAGTCGTGGCCCAGTCAGTTGTTGGTTCAGCTTCAGTTCAGCCTTGCCTCTCATTTACGGCTCTGTAATGATAAAATGCAATCTGTAAGAAACACTGCAGCCTGTGTCTGCTGCATACAGAGCCACCTATGTGGCTGGTGGAAGCTGAGGTGCCTATTCCGCCTGCATGTGGAACTCTGCAGAATTCCACACAGTGTTTTGGTAACTTCGAAGAATTCCACGGAGCGAAACTCTGTGAGCTCCACCCACCCATAGTTAAATGCATAATTGGGGTTTAAGCATTTGAAAGGGAGTTATATTGCCAAGTTGAATTGACAGTTTAAAACTGCACACAGGCTGCAATGGCCGGCCTGAGACATGTTTTAAGGGGCTACTTAAGCGGTGGCACAATAAGTACTTCAGGCCCACAAGCAGCATTTAATTTACAGGCCCTGAGTATATGGTATACCTCTTCACTAGGGACATGCAAGTAAATTAGACATGCCAATCAGGTGTAAACCCGTTTTACCTTGTTTTAGGGAGCAAGCACAAGCACTATAGCACTGGTCTCCAGTGGTAAGGTGAACAGAATCCTAGTGCCAACAAAAACAAATTCAGAAAAATAGGAGGGGTAAAGACAAAACATTTGGTGGTGACCCTGCAGAGTGTGCCAAGTCCCACACATGAGTTTCAAGGAAGGAATAAGGAAAGACTAATAGCACAAACTCTTAACTGAAATGTTCAGTTGTAAGTGATGCAATAATTATGGACAATTGCACCAAATTCTGTATACAAACATTGCTTCAGACACAGGAATGTAATTGAATAAAAAACAATAAGAATTAACATGGTTGGACTACTATCTGCCGAAACGCGCGTTGACCTGGATGTGAGATACCCGACCCACAACACAACACAAATTAATGGCATGATCAGATCATGATCAAATGACAGAGTCTGTCCAGGCTCTCTGCTACATGGGCCCTGAGGCCGACTACAGGATGTGAGTGAGTCCCCAGCGGGGATCTCCTCCCTGTACTGTGGAAATATGGATTTTTATAGTCAGTTATGTCCCCTATCTTGGACCCCAACGGTTTCATGTATAAATCATAAGTACATGTATGTTCCCTCCAGTTCCAGTTATGAAGACGCAAACATATGTGCGTCCACCGTCAACATGTCCTCTTTCAGATCCGCCATGAATGGGCCGGATATTCTATTCCTAAGTATGAAAGGCCACCGGCTTTATATGGTTCACTTATCCCATTTTACAGTTCAGACGAGTAGGCCCTGATTCTGCCATCAAGTCTTTTCTGCCTTCTGCCTCTGAAAGCTCCAGTCTGAGCTCGCATCTGTATCCATGAACTTTGTCCTACTCCCTGCGCGGCTAACGGTGCCTGACTCCAGCCTGTTGCCTGCCAAAAACTGTATTTCACCTTCAAGATTATCTGCTTTGCTCCGCTCCCTATCCAATGCATTCCTGTCTAGTAGTTTAAGTAAACATTCTTTCAGCTACCGAGCAAAAGGCCCGGCTTCTCTGTCTTCATACAAGTAATTAATAGCTCTGTTACTATGGACGATTTCTGCCCTCGCATCTAGTGTAGACACTTAGACGCTTGTACACGCACTAACGGACAGTATAGTCAGTATAGAATAAGATTCTATCCTAAGAAGACCTTTCTTTTTGGATAACACAGTTCTTTAAACATAGGATATTAGATATGATTTGGGATTAGGTTGACATAACCCCAGACTTCTGTCTCCACATGTAGAGCTAAATGTCAAGTCTTCTTCAACCCCTAGTTACACGTCAATCACACGTCATACTGCTGCGCGCGCATCTCTGCCAAGTATTTCTGCTGACATTGCGAAATTCTTTCATGGAACCACCCATTTATGACGTCATATCCAATGACGTTCTTTAAGCTACGCCCAGTTACACCTACTTTAGTGACGCATGTATGTTCTTATCTTTATTATCAACTGTTACGCCTCCTGCATTTGTTTCAATGAAATGCAAATTGTATAAAAATGATTACCTGTCAATAAAGTGGCGTTCTTCACTTCCTGAACCTTCGTGGTGATGGAATATGGAGCTCCTCAATTTAAATTGATTCTGGAATAAAGCCCGTTCCGAACCTCTAATACCACGGATTCTGCCTCTTATTTTACTGAGCTATTATTATAGATTTTCCGCATCAAATTAAGTCCCGGTAATTAAATTATTTACCACAGTACAGTTCCTCAATTAGGTCCTTCTTTTACTGCAGTTTAGAATGACCCAGTTTTTAGCAAGTATTGAGAAGCTTCATTTTGGGGCTGGACATCCACATCTGTTTGATTTGAGCAGGGGTTGCTTTTTAACATTCATTAAGCAGGTGTGTGGTTTAGTGCTTTGGTCTTCAAATGTCTGAAGTTTGTTTGGCTTGCATACGAGTTTCTGTGATAGCAGGATATTTCCAGACTCCTATACCTTCCGTTGCACACTAGCGCCATCTTGCGGCCTTTTGAAAAACGAGCTCAGCTTTTATGCGTCCGTCCCAGCAAAGCAAGAAACTAGAACTACACGGTTTGATCGCACATCAGGACACAGTTATTTTGTGTGGCAATCTCAGACATTGAGGTAATCCGGGGAAATTACTAGAAATGCTTTTTTTCTAAAGCCAGATGCATGGCACTTTGCAGGGCGATGGCACTCTTATTGAAAATCCTCCCCTTAGAAGTGGAGGATGGTTAAGACATTGTCTTCGATGCCCAGAAATCCTCAGGCTTATAAGTGGTCTGTGTGAAGGGTTGGCTTCCTAAGTCAAAGAGCGCGGGTCGCAACGTATCATGGGGCAGATTTACAAGCCCCTTGCGCCTCTTTTACGCCACCGTTGCGTCACTTTTGTGACGCAGCGGCGGCGCAAAACCAGCGCCATGCTGCGGGGTATTTACAACGTGACGCATCTGGGAGATGCGTCACGTTGTAAAGCCCTGTGCCAGAAGTAGGCGTTCCTGCACGGGGGGGGGGGCGTTCTGGCGCAGGAACGCCTCCTAAAAGTGGCTGAGTGAAATCTACAAGATTTCACTCAGTCACTTTTGAGCCCATGCTGCGTCAAAACCCTGCGCCTGCTTGAAGCAGGCGTAAGGATTGATGCAGCATTGTAAAGATTGGGCATCCCAGAGCCTTGCTGGAGCTGCGTCGCGCTTGCAACGCAACTCCAGCAATGCGCCGCCTTTACGGCACAGATGGGTCACGCATCTGTCCGTTTTTGCCCCATGGTGCGCCGGTGGCGGAGCCGTGACGCACAATAACTTGTCAATTCAAATCCCTAAGTAAAAATGTATGATCTGTCACCATGCAGATAAAAAATCAAGGGGTCTATTTATGAACCCGTGCATCACATTTGCGCCGTAGGTGCGTCACTTTTTGTGACGCACCAGCAGGGTAAAAAATGCACCATGTGGCGTCATATTTACAAAGTGACACATCTAGGTAGATGCATCAATTTGTAAACCCCTGCACCACAGTATACCTGCGCCAGGTATAATGCATGCAGGGTGCACGTTCTGATGCAAGGAAGCCTCATAGAAGTGGCGCAGTGAAATCTATGAGATTTCACTGCGCCACTTCTAGGACGCAAATGTGTCAATATCTTACGCCTGCATCAGAGCAGGTGTAAGACTGGTGCAGGCACATTTGAAATGGGACTTGCCCATGTGAAATGACCCATTGATGGAGTTGCGTCACACACTCCAGCAATGCGTCATTTTTGTGCCTACAGATACGTCAGAAATACTGACCCATGTGTAACTCCTTGCAACATGATGCATCATACTGTAAATATGATGCATCCAGTATGTCGCAAGGAGGGCGCAAAGAAAAGTGACGCATCGCTGTTTTCATGCAGCGATGCGTCACCTTTCATAAATGAGGCCCCTAGTTTTATAATCATTATTATCAGTGCTAGGATTCTCTCACTCTGAGAGCAGGTTATGCAGCCAGGCACTGTGTAAATGCAAAACAAAAATGTGCCCATATGGCGCTTTAAGAATCATGCCATGAATCAGGGCTTATCTCTTCAGAACCCTTGGTGCAATCTAATTGGAGCTGGAAGGCCATCAGCTTCTTCCTGATGGATATAATGCAACCCCTGGGCATTTTCATGTACAGCCCAGTCCAAAGCTGTGTGTCACGTCCATCTTACGGGAATCCGACCCTGTCTGGGTTATCACAGGGTAGACTCATAATGGATGGGGCTGTGACATGCTGCTCCCTCCTATGCCTTCCCCAGGCCTGCCTTGGTTGGGTGGTCTGGCTCCTGCAGCTATGTCTACAGTTCTGGGACTGAAAAAGCAGTGGTGCAGACAGTTATCCAAACATAAGTGCCCCTGAGTCAGCAAAGCAGCTCAGTCTGCATCAGAGGTCCTGGTTTACCTTATTTGGAAGTTTCCAGAAAGACAAGCTGCCAAACGCAAAAAAGGTAAAATCTTTCGCTTTAAGCCAATCCCAGGGGACCACTGAACAATACAGGTGGATCGACAGATGAAATGCCAGTTCTGTTCTCATGTATCGTCTCCAGCCCACAGCACACACGCATTGTGAAAAGAAGGGAATGCAGGCGTGTTTCTTGCTCGACAAGACAAGACTTGGAAAAGAGCAGACATCTCCCCTATCACTTCAGGAATGTGATATTATTGGATTACTAAGTCCGATGTCTGGTCTCTTTCCTGTCTCTTGCTCTCCTTCTCACTATTATGTCTCCTCTTGGGTTCCCTGCCTCCCTGATTCTCTCCCATACTTTGTTATCCCAGACCCTCTCCTCCCTCTTTGCTCCCTTTGCCTGGTCTACAGCTTTTCTTCCTTTTCTAACTTTCTGCAATCACCAGTGTTGACTTTCTCTCCCTCCCAGCCTTCCTGTCTTGAAAGACCTTTATTCAATTATAAAATATATAATCATGAAAGACTACAACAACACAGAGATACCATATTCAATATAAATCCGAAGTATGTTATAAAGCTGAATATAAAAACATATGAATAAAATCAGCAGGATTGAAAGAGGTAAAAAAATCATCATATTTCATAGGAAGATCACATTAACCCTAGAGTTAAAAAGCCAAATGGAATTTTAAGAATTCATCACTTTGTTCCAATAAAGGGCACTTTTCAAAAAAGAACAAACTGCAAAAGCCACAGCAGAGCTGACATTTGCAAGTCGAGGAAGGCCGGCCTATATTGGTGGAAACCCCTTGAGTTAAGAATGGGCACCAGACACCTTTGTCGAGGGGGATCATCATACCTACAGAATACTACCAAGTGTTCCAAAGTCTGGGGCAAGCTGGCACCACAGGGGGACATTTGAATAGAGCTTTGCTCATTGGTAGGATTTGTAGAGCGCAAGTAACCCCAGAGGCGTCTTGGCGCTGTCTGTGATCAGTGGAAGTGGCCCACTTACTTAGAGAAAAGCCAGGGTTTTAACAACGTTCTGAAGGCCAAGAGAGTAATGGCATACTTCAGATTTTTTGGAAGATTGTTCCATTTTTGAGCAGTGCATCTGATGAAGCTCGTGCCTCCCCAGGACACACGCTTATAGGGGGGACAACCAGATTTCTGGAGTCGGTAGGGCGTAGGGATCTGCCTGGAGAATTCCACTTAAGGTCGTTCTTCAAGTAGTCAGGGCGTATGCTGTGAAGTGCTTCAATGCTATGCAGAGAGCCTTAAAGGCGACACACGGCTCAATAGGCAGCCAATATAGCTTATGTATGGCCTGGGAAGCCGATTGGAACCTGGGAGGCAGGTATCCAGTTGTTCCGCAGGTCAAAGGTAACCCCTAAATAAGTAAACGCAGCCACCCTTGAAATAACCTTTCCCCTGATTGTGATGGGTCTAACTTTAGAGGTCTGACTCCTTCAGGCCATATGGTCCATTTTGCCAATACTGGTCTCCAGCACCAGTTCATCCATGAACTTGACAAATGAGTCGACAGGGCCCTTGAGGCCATTCAAGGTGTAGGAGAGTAGCACTGAATTGTGCGCATATAAGAGGGAAGGGACTAAGGTAGATTTAGCCTTGGGCGTGTCGTTCCCAATGGCTTCCCAAATGTAGATTTAGCTTTGGGCGTGTCGTTCCCAATGGCTACCAAAAAAGCAATTCGGCCATTCATGTACATTAAAAATAGGATAGGCGCCAAAACATAGCCTTGCCTGATCCCTCCCCAAGGCAGGCTGAAAGAATCCGTGCACTTCCCTCCCATACCATATCTGACCGATGCATTGACCTCTGTATGAAGGACAAGTAAGAAGTCAACCAACGGCTGAGGCAATCCAAGGTCGGCTAATAAACTCCATAGCTTTGATCTGTTGACCCGATCAAAAGCACTACTCAGACCCATGAATGCTGGACAGATGTCCTCCTTCTTAGCCACCTCATTTTTCCAGATTAACACATTTAGGTTCAAGCATTGTTCCATTGATCCCATGCCTTCTTTAAAGCCATATTGGGCTGGGGAACAAATGTTGTTAAGTTGGGCCCAGTCTTCAATACATTGTAGAATTATGCAACCCACTATTTTGACGGCAGAACCTAATATAGAAATGGGTCTGTAGCAACCAGGGTCCTGCCTACTACCCTTTTTAAAGATGGGTACAATGACCACAGTTTTCCATGAGTTAGAAATGTTAGTGGTGGTGGTAGCATTTAGGGCGTTAGTTAGTAAAGTAGCCCAAAGGAAGATATTTGCTTCATAAAGGTCCATGGGTACCCCATCTGGGCTGGGTGCTTTATTCATGAGACTAGCTAAAATCACGGAGCGGACATCGTCAAGTACAAAGATAATACCCAGTGGGAACAGTAAGGTCCCTTCGGTGACAGCCAGGTACCCATCCACACCTAATAGACAGACCTCTTTAAAGTGTGCCACCGATTGTATGGGAGTAGTGTTCGAGCCTATGTCATCAGGCCTGGCAGAGTAAGACTGCTTCCCATTGACTACCTCCCAAAACCCCGTGGCATCCCCTGAATTGCAGATGGTGACTAGACGCTCCCACATTTCCTCTTCTAGGTATAGCTTCCTTCTCCTAATGGCTTTCTTTTAAGCTGCTCTAGTGGTTGTAATATTTACCTGGCTTCTTGGCCCGACATTAAGGGCTTCGCACAGCCACTTACTGGCCACCCCGCACCCTTTGTCAAACCAACCAGTTTTAGGAGTTCTACAGGGCCCAGATAGTTCAAGCATGATGGTTCTTAATGAATGATTTACAGACTGGAAGGCATCTAAAACAAAGGCAGGAGAATACTCAAGTGTTAGCAGAGGATCCATGTTTAGACTCAGGTTTTACTGACTAAAACTTTTAGCAAAGTGAGGATTAATATGATACTCAAGGTCACAGGGGTATGCAGTTCCTTGTAAGTATGGATTTGTCTGCCTAGGTCAGATGAGTTCCACAGAGTCTGCAGGAAGCATTACTCTGCAGGAACAAATGCCCTCACACTCCTAGATAGGTGTCATGCTTCAACAATGGGCTTTTGCTGCACTTCAGACCAGCGCTGCAATGCCCGACGGGCCCCCTCAATGGGGGCTCTTTACCAGAGATATTTTTATAAGCATGTTAAATTGAACAGACACTCTCTTTTGGAAAAATAGAGTGGCTATGCCACGTTTACGGTCTCCTGTATATCAGCACACTATAATAATAATACCCTGGTATTTGTAAAGCGCAAATTAATCACCCCTAAGGGTCTCAAGGTGCTGGGGGCCATCGGGAAGATTAAGCGAGCTATTGCCCAGAATCAGATGGTGCTGTGCTGAGCTGCTGCCGGCGGCGGGGATCGAACCATGAATCCTGTGCTACGAGTCAGCCACCCTGGCTGCTGCATCACACCTCTCCCCTCTTCTGGAAGACCTACTCATGCTGGCAACCTTGGAAGTGCTGAGTGTGGTGGGTCTCCAGTATTTAACCTGTCTTCCATCAGCGTCAATTGAAAGCACGTGTGTCTCATGCAGTTGAAGTGCATTTTCAACCACTGGAGCGGAAACACTCGGGTCGGATGTTCAGGTCTGTTTTTTATTTCTAATGGGGGAGGAATCTTCTCTCCCATATATGTGTAAACGTGGCGGACATTTTAACAAGAGGGGACGAATCTGTGAAGTCAATGTGGGCTAACATCGTCGGTCCAGTCAATCTTAGTTTTAATAGTCGGATTGACATAAGAACACTCCTATTTTGATAACATGACGTTTAGTTTTTTGTAGTGATTCAAATAATTGTTTTCCTTTGAACAATTGTTTATTCTGTGAATGAGGATGGTAATGTATACATATGTGTGTCACTCACTAACTGTGATCTCATTTATATTTGCGCCAAGGAATTTCGTCATTGAGATCAATGATGTTCTATGAAAGGCGGAATGTCCTCTGTTGTTCCCTTCTAAAGAGGGCATGCTGGTTCATGGTCCATCGTATATCCTCTGCAGTGTGTCCCTCAGTGAGGAAATGTGAGCTCATTTTTGTTTTGGATTTCTTGCAGCATATAGTGCTGCGATGTTAGTTTATTCTCGATTTTACAGGGTGTGTGGTCATCCCTACGTATTGTTTACCAAAGGGGCAAGTGATCAAGTAGACACAGTTCTATGTGTTGCAATTGGTGTGTGGTTTTTGTGTCCATATCCAAATTAGTCTTCAAAGATATCTCCCTAGAGTTCTCTGTGAAAGTACAGGAGATACATGATCCACATGGGAAATGTCCTTTTACTGGGGGTAGATCCCATAGTAATCTCTGGTCTGACCCCTTATGGTCTTGTGGGCGTGTGTGTATTAGCATGTCCTTCAGATTAGCAGTTTGTTTAAATGCAAATTTAGGTGGTGGGAAGGATAATTGCCCAGTTTGTGAGATTGTCCAGTGTCTGTTAATTATTTTGCGTATCTTATTTGACTGGGGTCTGTAAGTAGTGACACATGTTAGAGTCTCATCTTGTGCATGGCTCTAGTAGTGTCTCTCTCATACTATTCCCAGCCCTTTTATGCATGGTTTTTACACATTGACTAGGGAATTGTTTTGATTCCAAATCTACGGCCAGCTTTTGTGCCTGTGTATCAAAATCCTTTAATCTGCTGCAATTGAGTCGCAGGTGCAGAAACTGTCCGCATGGTAGGTTGTCGCACAGGGATTTTGGGTGGTAGCTATTGCTATTCCTGTCTATAGGTTTTTATATATGAGCTTACTACTAGGTCAATATCTTTCTTCTTGATCAAAAGATCCAGGAATAGTAGTTCCTTCTCAGTGATTGTTTACGAAAATTCCAGGTCGGGGTTTAAGTTGTTGACCTGGGAGCAAAATGTCTTGCATGTAGCTTGGTCGCCTTTCCAGACAATGAGTATGTCATCGATATAGCACCGCCAAAGAAGGATGTTAGGTTTGTATAGGTTCTCTGGACAGAGAATGAATTGTTCTTCAAAATGTGACATGTAGAGACATGCTAAGCTTGGGGTAAAAGTACTTCCCTTGGAAGTACCTTGTGTCTATTGGTATAGTTGAGTCCCATATTGAATGTAATTTTCCGTGAGGGCCATGCATGCGCATTCCATGATGAAGTTAATGAGCGTCGGGAAAGCAGGATTTAAAATAAATGTAGGTGTCATCAACGTATTTTTGGTAAGCAACACCAACATTTTCGTACATGTATCTCAGTTGTGCGATGTATATTTAAGATAAAGTTGGAGGATTGAGCTTGTGGACACCCCGAAATTAATGGTCTCTGGGTCTAAAGCAACATTTGCTACCGTTTTCATTTAGCTAGGAATTAACTAAACCAGTTAAGAACATACAATTATTCAGTATATTGAATTAGGCTCTGGTGGTCTGAGCTGGATCCTTAGGTTCCTAGTACATTTTGTGCCCTTGATAGCAGTAGTTTGGTCCAAACCCCATTCTTGCAATGCTTTGCAAGCCAAGAGGGTTTGTGGCTGTTCTGTAGTTGGAGATTAGAGATGCGCATGCATTTTTTTAGAAGGGGTAATATTATGCTGATTTTTAGCTTGTCAGGGAATCAGACTTGGTGGAGTTATTGAAACTTCTTTTCAATTTATGACAGCAGAGTTAAGTCATCATGGTGAAAAGTGTTTCTCAATGTTTGCTATTTTTACATTGTTATCTTCTGATACCAGGGAAAATAACCTAGCGCCCAAGAGAGGAATGAACATACACTGTGGAAATATCATCAATTGGCGTTATGAGATATCTGAGTTGTGTAAATTTATTGAAGAATAAGTCTTGAAATTCTTGACATTTGGTCTTTAATGGACTAGATTTTAAAAAAAACTTGGGTTTAAAGTCCATCCCCACAGTTGCATAGGTAGCTTCACTGCTGCATGGGTAGCATGGGTAGACTCCAACTCCAAGCTGAGGGCTGTTTTGACTCCCCTGAAGAGCTCCACATGGCATTGATGATAGAATATGGCCTGCAACATGGTAGGTAGTCATTTTGTGCCTTTCCCCAATGTCTGGCCCTGTAGTTCTTGACCCTACCATGCCAGTTACTATTTCTGATGATCTTTTTTATTTTGCTTCTTTTCCACCATATGTTTAACTGTTTCGGTCCAAAATATATCCTTGTTTTTCATATACTTTAACAACTACAAATCCCTAGTTTCAAACTAAAGCATCTGTGTTCATGTTTAGGTTGGAATTCGGTTATAGTTGAGTCCACAGTGTCCCCTAATCCAATGGCTTCCTCGAAGAAAGCAAACAACCCACCTGTGTGGTTGGCGATGCTCCCATCAGGGCAGGGCACACAGGAGAAGCAGCAGCTTGGACGTCCTGTGATGGCAGACTTCCTGAACCCTGTAGAACAACTCTCACTGCAGACGGATATGGGCACCTGCAAATATAACAGAAGTCAGAGGTTCTCGGTATCAATACAATGTACCATGTTTGCGGGGCTTGCTAATTAATTTAGGCAATGTATGCATGTATGTGCCTGATTGAAAACATACCACCTCCAGTAAATGTGAAATATTAACCACAGTACCGCTGCGCCCATCCACAAACGAGAAACAACGTTGAAAAATATTAAAATGGAGGCATCTGGATTTATTATTTTTCCATTTTAACTGCAAATATAAGACAGTGGTGAACAATACGGGTGGAAGTGAATGTCATTTTAACAAACTAAATAAACAGCATTAACAACTTGGGGGCATATCAGCAACAACCGGCGATAATTATCGCTAAGCGCACTTAGCGCTAGGATAATTATCGCCGGCTAGCGTGGATTTTTATCGCTCAGATAGCGTGCTATTAGCAACGCTTATCTCAAAAGCAGTAAAAATCCTGGCGCTAACTGCCTAACGTGAGATTATCGCTGGAAACCCAGCGATAATCTCACGTTAGCTAGTTGATAGGGACTCACAAACTTAGCCATGATCTCCACCTTCCATAGGATATCATGGCTAAGTCAGTCCTGAAGCAGGCGTAAGGAAAGTAGCGATAACAGGGGTTATCGCTACTTTTCCTGCCGCTATGCTTCATAGCGTGGGGCTTGATGACAGGAGAAATGTCGCTTAGCGACATTTCCCCTGTTATGTCAAGTCAGGAACGCCCACTTTGCATCTAATTAGAGAAAACGCAAAAGCGGCGATAATTTTTTATCGCCAGCTTGATGATATGCCCCATAATTGGGTTATAACAACGAAAAAAATAGAAAAACAACTTGTGCTAGGTTTGAAAAATCGATTGAAGTTCACACATATGTGTTGTCTCTTTTATAAAAGGTCAACAGTAGACACCACCATAATGAATAGACAGCTACAAATGACAGTAAAAACATCTGGAAATGATGACCATGCTAGTCCTACATTGAGGCAGCTGAGTATGGGCACCACCATATTAGGTCACAAGAGGGTGCTAGTCTTTACAAATGGTATAAAAAAAATGGCCTTATTCTATTTCCCGGCTAATGGGAGCACACAAACATCAACATTTATTTTTGGTTAGTGCTGTTCAAATTGCTGCACCAAGCTAAAAAATCAGCTTCAGGTTCTAGATTAGAGTGTAAAGGCACAGAAAGGCCCATATCGACTAAATCTCAGGGGGTGGGTGACATTACTGTAGATTGAAGGAATGACACAGCTCTACACCTACATCAGGAGGCGAGGGCATGGTGAGGCAATCCTGGGCAGGAGAGCAGCTGTGCCACCCAATTCTCTAAATCTTCCGCACACTGGGAAGATTATAGTCAATATTTTGTTTACTCGCTGAACTTGAGTTTTCCTTGCAGACATAGGCAAAATATCATGTGTGGATGTTGGGAGGACTGGCATGGAGGGGCCCCGGAAGAAAGACTCAGGATCTGAGGCTCTTTAAATTTAAAGTGAAAGCTCTTTCGGCCATATCAACAAGGGCTTTATCTCTGCTAAGCGACATTTCTCCTATTATCAAGGATATCGCTAACCCTGTTAGAGATAAAAAAAAAAAGCAGCGCTAACCGCGGTTAACGCTGCTTTTTACGTCTGGTATTTTTCTGACTTAGCCATGATATCCTATGTGAGGTGGATATCATGTCTATCCCTATCAGCAAGCTATCGTCAAACCTTGTGGGATTTTAGCTGTATTTCCAGCGATAATCTCACAATTGGCAGCTTGCGCTCTGAATTTTATCGCTTTGGAGATAAGCGTTGCTAATAGCACGCTATCTCCGCGATAAAATTCCAAGATGGCTGGCGATAGTTATCCTCCCGCTAAGAGGGCTGAGCGATAATTATCGCCGGCCCTTGCTGATATGCCCCCATATCTACAATTCTGTGCAATCAACAGAACACACTTTCCATGCGCTTATGGGCTGCTCAGGAAAATGAAAGGGAGGAAGGGGTTAAGGATGGGTGCGTGGTGGGAGGATGACTTAACACAAAAGTTGCAAGTTAGTTAATGACTGGGGGGAGTGGGTGGACGGTGGTTGGGGGCAGCGGCTTTTCAGATGTGCACACAGATTTCGAGTTGGGTAGGAGCAGGGGTGAACATTCTGGGGACGCGATGTGGGACTGAAGACAGAGGGAGTGGGGTGTGCACATGGAGTGGTGGTAGAAACATTGAAGGTTGGGGAATGCCCAAGCTGTGTTTGTGGTCTCGACATGCAGAGGAGTGCAGTTGGAGATCGGAGCCTTAGAGGTGAATGGCGGACGCACCGGCTAGGCAGTGGTGTGTCAGTCAACCTTGTTGATGTGGCTGAAGTTGACTGAAAATGCAGGTGGTGACAGTCCAATATGTTTTAGTGGTTGGTGATGAGCCCTGTAAAATGTTGGTGTTGGAGTGCCTGGCCTGCTGGATCAAAGGCTGACAAAGAGTGCTGCAGGGGTGAAGTCACCATGTTAAGCAGCTCTCATATATTGCCGGAGGCTTCGATGGGGTGGGGACGGTGGTTGTGTGGCCCAAACTCACCAGAGAGTGGACGGGTCCAGCAACAGGACGCGAGTTAACGGCCTTGTGTTGGAGAAAACTGGACCTCAGCTGACGTTTGTGGAAGGCACATATACCACGTTGAAGGATATTGGAGGTAGTGTTAGGTGGGTGGGACGGTGCTATGGAGGGGACGAGGGATCAGGTGGGCAGCCGGGGGTGGTGGTGGGGGGATATTGAGGACAGGCACTGAAGCTGGGCGGGCACCGACACCAGCATAAAGCAAAGTAATTAAAAAAGAGTTCCCCAAACAACAGATAAAGAATCAAAGCCTAGTGCAACTGTATTTGGCCGGTGCCCCTCAGCAAAAAAACTGAAATGATGTATCGCTGCCTAAACTAGTTAGGAAAAGAAACACAATTGATGTACGGAGTGCAGAACAAATCAAAACATTCACCCCCAGTCAAGAGATCTGGGTTAAATCCATCATTCCTTTGCTCACCATGCCACCCTAGTTTAGACCTGGCCATATGCAAATCAGTCTTGACCCTCTGCCTCATGGGAACAGTCCAGCCCAAACTGCCAAGCCAGGTCCTCCCTGGACCGGAAACAAGCATCCTAGGACCGGTTTCCGGGTTTCACCCCTCTTCAGCCAGAATAGCTTGATTCCAGTGGCACAGTGACCCCAGGGCCCACGTCTGGGCATATCTGGCGCACTTAGGGCAAGAAAGCAAAAGACACACAATTGATGGACGGAATGCAGAACAAATCAAAACATTCACCTCCAGTCTAGAGATCTGGGTTAAATCCATCATTCTTTTGCTCACCATGCCACCCCAGTTTAGACCTGGCCATATGCAAATCAGTCTTGACCATGTGCCTCATGGGAGCAGTCCAGCCCAAACTGCCAAGCCAGGTCCTCCCTGGACCCTTCGGGCTGGACTGTTCCCATTGGGCGCAGGGTCAAGACTGATTTGAATATGGCTGGGTTCAAACTGGAATGGCATGGTGAGCAAAAAACGATGGATTTAGGCCCAGATCTCTGTACTGGGGTGAATGTATGACATTGTTCTGCATTCTGTCCATCAACTGTTGTTTTGGCATTTGTCACCCTGAGTGGGACGGGTGTGCCCATACGTGGGTCCCGTGCTCTCCATACCACTGGAATCAAGCTATCCTGGCTGAAGAGGGGTGAAACCCCGAAACCGGTCCTAGGATGCTTGTTTCCAGTCCACAGAGGACCTGGCTTGGCAGTTCGGGCTGGACTGTTCCCATGAGGCACAGGGTCAAGACTGATTTGCATATGGCTGGGTTCAAACTGGAATGGCATGGTGAGCAAAAAAACGATGGATTTAGGCCCAGATCTCTGTACTGGGGTGAATGTATGACATGGTTCTGCATTCTGTCCATCAACTGTTGTTTTGGCATTTGTCACCCCGAGTGGGACGGGTATGCCCATACGTGGGTCCCGTGCTCTCCATACCACTGGAATCAAGCTATCCTGGCTGAAGAGGGGTGAAACCCCGAAACCGGTCCTAGAATGCTTGTTCCGAGTCCAGGGAGGACCTGGCCTGGCAGTTTGGGCTGGACTGTTCCTATTGGGCGCAGGGTCAAGACTGATATGCATATGGTTGGGTCCAAACTGGAATGGCATGGTGAGCAAAAAAACGATGGATTTAGGCCCAGATCTCTGTACTGGGGTGAATGTATGACATGGTTCTGCATTCTGTCCATCAACTGTTGTTTTGGCATTTGTCACCCCGAGTGGGACGGGTATGCCCATACGTGGGTCCCGTGCTCTCCATACCACTGGAATCAAGCTATCCTGGCTGAAGAGGGGTGAAACCCTGAAACCGGTCCTAGGATGCTTGTTCCGAGTCCAGGAAGGACCTGGCCTGGCAGTTTGGGCTGGACTGTTCCTATTGGGCGCAGGGTCAAGACTGATATGCATATGGTTGGGTCCAAACTGGAATGGCATGGTGAGCAAAAAAACGATGGATTTAGGCCCAGATCTCTGTACTGGGGTGAATGTATGACATGGTTCTGCATTCTGTCCATCAATTATTTTTTTATTTTTCACCCCGAGTGGGAGGGGTATGCCCAGACGTGGGTGCCGTGCTCTGCATGCCACTGGAGTCAAGCTATCCTGGCTGATGAGGGCTGAAAGCCCTAAACCTGTCCTAGGATGCTTGTTTCCAGTCCAGGGAGGACCTGGCCTTGCAGTTCGGGCTGGTCTGTTCCCATTGGGCTCAGGGTCAAGACTGATTTGCATATGGCTGGGCCAAAACTGGAATTGCATGGTGAGCAAAACAAAGATGGATTTAGTCCCAGATTTCTGCACTGGGGTGAATGTATGACATTGTTCTGCATTCTCTCCATCAATTGTTGTTTTTGTATAAGCCAATTAGGAGGCAGCAAAGAAGAGCAACACTGCATTGAACCAATGGTAAGTAAAAGGCGGGAGTCAAGTCCTTTACTGAATACTACAGGTCTTGCAGACAGGGCTTGCACGCTGCCTAGGCTCGACCTAAAAATTATCTTTAATAGCTGAGTGGGCGACTGCCTTAGGGTCCGGCATGCCACAGTGCTGCTACTTGCGAGTTCACACTTCACTTCATTTTAGTAACACTTCCAATGCACCACAGTGGCTCTAAGTGTCTAGTCACCCCCGTCTCTGTGTACTAGCTATTGTTTTCTGGTTCAAAAACAATCGAAAAGAAGTGAAAATAATATTTCCATTAAGATCTCTCTACTGATATAGGTTTATTTACATTTCAGCAATCTTTGATAGGAAACTGATGTTTGGCAGTGGTCAATAGACGGCGCTGTGGTTGTAACTTTTCTACTATGGGATTGAGACAGACGAGAGAAATGTGTTTCTCTGTGCAATCTGTAGAGCAGCAATGCACAGATAAACTCCTTGTGCTGGTACCAATGCTTAGCACCTCATAATCAATATATTGGTGTTAAAATCTGAAAAGCACGACGATTCACACAAACCTGAGTGAACCGGGGCTGTCAAGAGATTCCTGCGCACCCACCACCAGAGGCAGTTAAATCCAGTTGTATATTCATCTTGCATGAAGATCCTGCCTCTGCGATGAGACTGTGCAACCACCTCTCACCGACAATGATTGTGAATGCCGGCTTCGCTCTCAGTGCTGGATTCAACCCTGTGGAGACCCCTAGGCAGTCAAAATGTTGGGCCCCCCCTCGCAAATTATCTCCTAATACGTTTTCCTCGGTCCCTGCTTGATGGATCACCTCGAGATTTGCTATGCACAAACTACACAAAAAGTAGCACCTTTTTGGAAAGTTTTGGGGGAATTCTTCAGATATGACAAAGTGATTAGCAACACAAAATAACGCTTTTCCTATGGAATGGCTGACCTAACCATAATTACCATGTGGAGACAACCACAGTTTATTTTTAGATAGATAAATAGATAGATAGATAGATATATAGATAGATAGATAGATAGATAGATAGATAGATAGATAGATAGATAGATAGATAGATAGATAGATAGATAGATAGATAGATAGATAGATAGATAGATAGATAGATAGATAGATAGATAGATAGATAGATAGATAGATAGATAGATAGATAGATAGATAGATAGATAGATAGATAGATAGATAGATAGATAGATAGATAGATAGATAGACTCTGCATTTCATGGTTTTACATTCTATTGTGATCCTTGGTCGTGAATGAGTTGTTGTCAGTGCATTTGTTTCAATAGGTGACTGGCATGATAATATGTTCCCATAGAGGGCATGTGTAGGCCCACTGTAACAGACCACTGCTACTTTCATTGCATTAAGCAATGTTGAGCTGAACCAACTTTGATTTCTTCCAAATTGGATAAGGCCTGAGCACCCACAATTTACAAATGTATTTGAAACAATACTATAGAAAAAATGTCTAAAACAAATTACAACAAGATTAGGGAAAGGGGAGGAGGAGCCTAGCGCGCAACCAAGATGGCCGCGTAGGTGCGAGGCTCCCGAGGACCTCCGCGACCTCCTACGACTATCCAGAACTTATCCTGTCCCAGATGAGGGGACTGTGTTGGTGAGCCTGAGCTGAGGTGGCACCCGTTTTCCGCTTCCAAATCGGACCTCGGACACCGGCTTGAGCACCGATCGAGATTTGCGGCCTTCTCCTAGCCGAACCCCGGATTTGCGCTGTGGGGCGATCCAGTGACAAAGTGAACAACAGCGGCGGGCAGGGCTTGGTGACTCGCGTACCCCGCACTTTCACTTTCGCTTTCGCACCCCCCTTGCTGTCTCTGCGAGGTTGGGTCGCGGGGCTTTGTGTGTTGGTGTGGCCTCGCTGGGGGACCCTGCCTGCCCGCCGGCTGTGATCCACCCCGCAGATCTGAGGTGGCCCACCCCCAGAGCCCGTGGACCAGCTTGCCTGCCCTTCACGACGTGGCTGGTGCGACCGGGAGACTGGGACCATGGCCACGAAACAAGATGGTGACCGTGCAAAGATAAAATCGACCCGGCGTGGCGCAGTCCATCAGTCCAACAGCATGGACCGCTATATCCTCCAGAAGGGATCTCCCGAGGTGCCACGCAGGTCCCCTGAGGGCCCTACTGATGCCCCCGATCTGCCCACGGATCTGACTCTACGGGATGTCATGGGCGCCATCGCCGAGATGAAGGCCTCGGTGGGCCAGCGTTTCGATACACTGGCGCAGAAGATCGACTCGGTCCTCGTGGATGTTGGCCTGGTAAGGGCCGATCTCTCCAAGACCAACGACCGAGTCGATTCTTTGGCCCACACCGCATCGGGCCTTACGACAGATGTGGCGGCCCTACAAACGGAGGTGCGCCGGCTTACTCGGGCGAGTGCGCTGATGGATCGCCGCCTGGAGGACTCCGAGAGTCGGGCCCGGAGGAACAACATCCGTATCATCGGGGTGCCTGAGGGACGTGAGGAGGCGGCGGCGGACCTCTTCGTGGAAGACCTGATTGTTACCCATCTCCAGCCACGGGGGCTGAGTAAATTCTTTGCTGTGGAGAGGGCCCACAGGGTTCCCGGGGGAAGGCCTAAGGTCGGAGCCCCTCCGAGACCTCTCATTGCCCGGATTTTTAATTTTCGGGACAGAGACGCTATCCTGCAATCCTCCAGACTACAGGGACCGATTAGACTTGACAATATGGACGTTAATTTTTATCCTGATTTCACCCCAGCGGTCCAGAAGCAGAGACTGAGCTTCTTCGGTGTCAAACGCCGTCTTCGGGACCTAAACCTCAAATACGCCATGCTTTTCCCAGCTAAGCTGCGAGTGGAGGTGGATGGTCGCACGCACTTTTTTGATCGTCCCGAAGCGGCCGGGGACTGGCTGGATACTCTGTCTGGGGATCGGGATCGGGGGGGCAGGGGGGGAGCGGTGGGGGGAGAGGGCTCGCCGGATCAGGACTGAGGGACCAATATTAGGCCTCGCTCGGGACAAAAATGATGCGCTTAAGTTCCCCTCCTATGGAGGTTGTGTGGGATCTCTTGGGGGTTCTCCCTCCTCCTCTGGGGGTCTAGTTAGTTTAACTATCTATGGGGCGACAGGCACACTGCACGTTGGGGGGGCTGTTTGGGCTCATGCAGGGGTGCAGGGAGGGGGGAGTTCTGTTGGGGTGGGTGGGCAGGGATGGGGTGTTGTTCGTTTTTATCACAAGGCAAACTTATTTTTGTGTTGGTTCTAAGGTGCTCTCGGGGGGACGAATGATGGTTTCTGTGTATGATGGGGGTAGGGAATTAACTTTGTTGTCTTGGAACGTTAATGGACTGGGGGACAGGATCAAACGAGGTGTGGTCCTGCAGTTTTTGAAGCGACTCTCGCCCGATGTAGTCTTTCTGCAGGAGACACACCTTATTGGCAATTCCTTCTGTGCCATGAATCGGCGTGGCTACCGCCTCGTGGCCCACTCGGGCTTCACGTCAGGCTCAAGGGGTGTGGGTATCATGGTAAAGAACTCGCTCCCGTTAGAAATTGATGAGGTGCTCCACGATGATAGGGGACGTTACATTGTCTTGGTGGGGAGAATGGAGGGCAAAGTGGTTGTCTTCGTGTCAGTATACGTCCCACCAGGGCTGCAGTCGACCACCTTTGCAGACCTGGGGCGCCTCCTCCTTGGCCTTCCGGGGGGGCTTCTGGTGGTGGGGGGGGATTTCAATGCGGTGGTTTCTGGGACTGTGGATCGTCACCCCCCTAGGGACCTCCCCCGGGCACAGGCGTGGCTATCCGGCCTCTTGGATACACTGGGATTGGTGGACTGCTGGCGCTTAAAACATCCCACGCAGCTGCAGTACACTTTCCACTCGGGGGCCCATGGTAGTCTCTCACGGCTTGATTATGTCCTTGTCCCAGCGACATATGTCGGGAGGGTGGGGGAGGTGCGCCATTTGGCACGGGGTATCTCGGACCACTCCCCGCTCCTGTTACATTTCGATGTCTTTCCGAGGGGTGAGGGCAGGGTGGTCCCAATCAATTCCTGCTACCTGCGCGACCCCACCATTCGCGCTGACTTGATTAAATCCCTCCAGCGATATTTTGATGAGAATGTGGGGTCAGTGCCTTCGGCTATCTCCCTGTGGGAGGCCTTCAAGACAGTACTCAGAGGGGAGGCCCTATCCCTTATTTCCCACGCCCGGAGGCGCGAGCGGGAGGAGGTCACCCGGGTGGAGGCTGAAATAGTCGAGTTGGAGGGTAATCTAGAAGATGGGGTGACGGATGCTGCACTACATGTCCTCCAACTCAAACAAGCGGCCTATAGGGCCCTCGTCACGGAGGCGGCCAGGGGCCTTAGTAGAGAGCAACAGGGGCGACTGTATGATGTGGGTGATAAGGCTGGTAAATTGATAGCGTGGTTGGATAAAAAGGAGAGAGCGAATCGTGTGGTCCCGCTGATTGAGAAAACGAATGGTGTGTGTGTAACTGAGCCAGAAGAAATTGTTTCCTGTTTCGCGGATTATTTCCGCGAGGTGTATTCCCCGGTCTCTTCTTGCTCTGAAGAGGATTCCCGTGCCCTACTCAGGGATATCGCGCTGCCGTCCCTTTCCGGGGAGGACAGGGTGTCGCTGGACGCCGCTCCCACCTCCGACGAAATCGCCCTTGCCATACGCTCGGTCGCTTCTGGCAAGGCCATGGGCCCGAATGGTATCCCTATCGAGTTGTATAAGTTGCGACCGGATACACTGGCGCCCCACCTCCGCGCAATGTTCCTGGCGGCCCACTCGCTGGGCTCCCTCCCGCTTGACCAGCGTCTGGCTACAATCGTGGTGATCCACAAGGAAGGGAGACCTCGGGACCGGGTAACTTCCTATCGGCCTATCTCACTACTGAATGCGGAGCCCAAAATTCTCGCCAAGGTACTGGCCAATCGGCTGGTTGGTGTGGTGGGCGATCTGGTTCATCAGGACCAGTCCGGCTTTATTCCCCATCGCAACACAGCCCTTAACCTGCGGCGTTTGCATGGGGTGCTCGCACGCGTCCCATTTATACGGGAACCGGCCATTTTGGCGTCCTTGGACGCCACCATGGCGTTTGATACGCTTGAGTGGCCATACATCTGGGCGATGCTTGCGAAGTTTGGATTTGGCCCAGGATTCATCAGTTGGGTCAAATTGTTGTATTCGGGCCCATTGGCGCAGGTGGTGGTGAACGGAAGAGTATCGGCCCCGTTCGAGCTGGGCCGGTGCACGCGACAGGGCTGTCCCTTATCGCCGCTTCTTTTTGCGCTTGCCTTGGAGCCCCTGGCGGAGTGGCTGCGGTGGGAGCCTTCCATCCGTGGTCTCCGTTGGACCCCCGAGTATGAGGACCGCGTATCCCTATACGCTGATGACATCCTTCTGTACCTAGCCTCCCCACGTATATCACTTATAGTGCTGGTTGATGTTTTACATTCATTTGGTCGTAACTCCAGTCTCGTCATCAACTGGGCTAAATCGTGCGTGTATGTTCTCTCTGGGGAGGCTCCTATTCTCCCGCGGGGCTGTCCGATCCAGATCGCCCCGCAGGGATTTCGGTACCTGGGTGTCTTCATTACTCTGGACCCGGAGGCCCGGTATGAACGGAACCTGCTTCACCCCCTCCAGCGCCTGCAGGTAGATGTCGCACGCTGGCGGCGCCTGCCGCTTTCGCCGCTCGGCCGGGCGGCATTGTTCAAGATGATGTCTCTGCCGCGTTTCCTGTACGCTTTGCAGAACACTATGGACTTAGTCCCGGCGCGCTACTTCCGTGAGGTGGAGAGTCTGCAACGCCGCCTGTTCTGGGACGGGAGGCCGCGTATTGCCCTGGCGAAATTGACGCTCCCATGGTATGACGGGGGGATTGCCCTCCCGGATATTAAACGGTACTATTGGGCCTCCCAGCTAGCTGCAATTAATCATGGCCTATACGGGCCCGCCTTAAACCCGGCATTCGAAATGGACAAGATGCTCCTGCCAGGTGGCGACTACAATCGAGCGCTCTATTCTAGCGCGCCCGACGCTCGTCTGACGGGCCCCACGCGTGTCATGGTGCAAGTGTGGCACGCGGCCAATGCAGCTATGGGGTGGAAGGACCGTTTGACCCGGGCGTCACCACTATACGCGTCTGAGCGGTTGGGCTCCCTGTGGACCTCTAAGGGCTTTGAGAAGTGGGACATAATAGGCATCAGTAAAGTGGGGGATCTCTGGACGAGGGGAGGATTTAAAACGTTCGATATGCTGCAGACGGAATTTCAGTTGCAGGGCAGTGAATACTTTCGGTATTTGCAGGTCCGTCATGCGCTGGGCTCCGTCTTTTCGGACGTTGCCTCCATCCCGGAATATTCCCCCCTGGAGGATAGATTGCTGGATGGGCACGTCCCGGACAGCACGATCTCACTGATATACAAAAAGCTGATAAACGACCGCTCGGGCCTGTTGACTGCCCTTCGTGCTGCTTGGGTTGCCGACGGGCTGGAGTTGGACGACGAGGACTGGACCTCCGCGGTGGCCTCCCCAAAGGAGGTGGCCATACCGGCTCGCCTTCGCTTCGTCCAGCTCAAGATACTCCACCGGGTCTACATGACGGGGCCAAAGCTTCTGCGTATGGGCTATGCTGGAGATGGGTTGTGTAAGCGTGGGTGTGGTGCTTTGGGGACCTTTCTGCATATTTTGTGGGAGTGCCCGGAGGTGGAGGGGTTCTGGCGTGGTGTACATGAGGTGCTGCGACTGGTCACGCATGTGGCGCTGTTGCCCGAAGCGAGGAGATGCCTGTTGAATGTGTGGGAACCGACTGATTACTCGGCGCCGCAGACGTGGTGGGTGACTCTGGGATATATGATAGCCAAGCGTGATATTGCTCAACTGTGGGGATCCCAGAGGCCCCCGACGGTCTCGGCCTGGAAAGAACACATGGACTGGTGCAAGTTTCGAGAAAAAGTGGTGTATGTGGCGAGGGGTAAGCCTGGGACATGGGTGAAAGTATGGGGCCCCTGGAACGCCTACCGTGGGGGTATCTGTGTACCACCGTTGCTGCCTGACACCTCGCCAGCCCCATCCCCTTAGCCGACTCATTCCCCCGCTGCCGGGCATTGGGTTCCCCCAGTCCTCGCTCTGCTCTCTTCCCCCTCTTTAGACTCCTGTGGATAGTTGGGATCCCCCCTCTAGGGGAGCACGTGCTGCTATTTTCGATTGTGGGTTGCCTTGTGGGTGTGGTTTTCTTGTTGTTCTTAATTTAAAATGAAACCGTATAGTGGGGTCTGGATGATGTGGCTTTTGACGTTGTTACCTCCTGAGCATGCTCCTCCGCAACACCACGTGTTCCATAAATGTATGTCGTATGTTCCTGTCATTGCTAGCGGCCGGCCGGAAGGTTGTAGGCCCATACCTGTATATTCTTGAGACTTGTAATAAACGGTTTCAAAAAAAAAAAAGATTAGGGAAAGGAAATGTAACCAATAATTCCTGGAAAAGCTTCATCAAGATAAATCAAAAGTGTTCCTGAGATAATTCTCTCTCTTGAAACTGGCTTTAAACAACAACCAAATGTTTTCTGGATGTATTGGTTTCCCATGAAAATGTACAAGTTCTATCATTTACACAGCTCAATCTGCTTGAGATGTAACACAGTGAGTACTTGTCTTTCTCCTGTTTTCAGTACCCAAAGGTGTTAGAAAAGATGTTTCCAATCTTATTTCACTATTCTTAGAAGAAGATTATAGAAAGCAGGAACAGTATTAATATTCAAATTCAGCCTTACTGATTTGTAAAACAGTTTTAAAATTCTCAGCCCTCTTGAAAGAATTGTTTTCCACTAAGGGCAAACAGGACTTGTTCATGAGCTTGTGGCGTAATTTTGGATGCACGTATAATGTGCATGACTGTAGTAACTGAAATGTTGTACTTGTTTAGTTTCAGACTTGTGTTAGTTTCTCTCATTTTGAATCTTGTCAAGTATGTTATCCTTACTTCTTCAATACATGTACTCTAGCATGTGTGATTTTTTGTATTGCTTATAGATTTTTGTATGGTGACCAATTTACCAACATTTTTTATTTTTTTGTCTTAATATTCTTGAGAAAAAAAATCTAATGTAAATGTTAGGGCATGATTTAGGGTTCTGATGGTAGATTTCAACCCACCGCTGAGGATTATTGCCGTGTTGTGCTACACCAGTCGTGGAAAGTCTGCCATGTTGTTGGAGCTGCAACTATTTAGGGACACCTGTTGAAGTAGGGTGCCTTTATCAGATGGTTTTCAACACAGAAAGTGGTATTTGGAAGGCAAATTGTTCGTACCTACATATCTGGTCTCCATAACATGACCTATAGTGTTTTAATTCATGTTAGGAAGACCATACAAATCTTTCCATAACATTAGTTCGCTCTCTGTGTGTCTTTCTGCCAGTGAAATATGTGTCATTTAGCAAAATAAGACACACTGTTCAAATGCAGTGGATTCAGTATTTTGAGTAAACTTGTGTCCTGACAAGGTAAAAATATATACATTTCAGACAAATTATTGATGATAAGGGTGTCCTGACAAGGTAAAAATATATACATTTCAGACAAACTATTGATGATAAGGTGCCTGGCACATGGAGAAAGCCACTCCCTGAAACAATGAAATAACTTCCAAATGTCTATTACCACCACTGTAAAATGAAACATCAAGTTGCATTTCAGGTAATATGATGGGCAGTCCCTCTGTCCCAAAAGAGCTGCTATATTTCCATATCAGTATCACAGTGCCGTAACTTTAGCACTAGTCTTAGGTGAAATTATTAAAGGTATTTCTCACCTGGGTATATTTTCCACCCCAAAAGATGACACTCTCATTAATGACCAGTTTATGATCTGGAGGAGCACTGGCATTGTAGATCCCAACTTTCACATATTTGGTTGTGTCATTGGATGTCATGTGCCAATATACCAAATCCAGCAATGGCGGAGAGTCTCCAAATGCATCGAAAAAGAACTCACTCCCATCAGAACTCGTAATGTGAACGTTTTTCACATAGTGCAGCATCTGCCCAAAAAACATCAATCATGACCTTGAACGGATAGGCAATAAGCTTGAAAAGACATGTATTGATTTGCATTTCTAACTGTTTGATCAATTTCAGCTCCATTTAAAAAATATTTGGATGAATGAAATTCTTTTTTATATGTTATACTTTTGTTTAGAATGTTTTTGCTCAATCATAACAAAAACAGTACTAACCTGCCAAGGTTGAAAATCCACAGGATCTGCACATGATCTGTTACTGAAAGGACCTTCTTCAGGTTTACAATGACGAAGATTACCCAGTCCCTGAGCCAAAGCATAGATGGCATTGTATGCAGCATAGGGAAATCTGAAGTCATTCACCTCATACACAGAAGCATCAAGAGACTCTGGACTTTCTCTCCCAGTGCAGAGTCGTGTCCCATCTGTTATGTTCTCCATTGTTACCTCTTTCAATGCTTCCAGCCATTTGCAGTTGAAGACCTGCTCCCAGAATGATTTCATGAAAATGTCCTCAGTGTCTGTCAATGGCTGGATGTTGTACAGGAATTCCTTGAATCCAGGTATTTCTCCACTGTATACTGCCAGCCCAAGTGTACCATTTAAAGTTTCCCACAGGTCCCGTCTGGAAAACACTGTTGATGGGATCCAGGTTGTAACTCCAATCCAAATTTTTGAAGATGCGCCTTGCATTGATATCTCCTTCAGGAGTGCAGTGATATGGACTCCATAGGTGTAACATACAATCACCTTAGCAGTGGACCTTTGCATAATGCCAACTACGCGGGCAAAGGAGTCCCTGCTGATTTGCGTGGGAAGAGTCTCAAAGAATTCTATGCAGATCTCGTGTTGTTCTGCAGCTCTCCTAAGTGTCTGACTGCCTTGGAGACCCAGGTCATTGTTGGCAGTCACAATTCCTATCCAGGTCCAACCAAAGTGGAGCAGTATCTGCACCAGAGCATCCGCCTGGAAAGAGGCACTTGTGACTGTCCGCAGCAAAGATGGGAATTGCACTTTGTCACTCAGGACTGGAAGTGATGCAACATAGCTAATCTGTTGAGAACAAAGAGCACTTCACAGTATATATTTAAAGACTTTGAACTAATGAGTGTGATTCATAAAAACAGACTTACAAAAATATTCACACTTTGAGATACATTATACTTGAGGAAACAGTGCAAAGAGACATTGTTTACCCTTAAAGAAACACAATATTTGTGTAAGAGTGACCTATATGTGTGTGATGTACACTAACAAAGTATAATATATTTCTGATTAAATTATCTGTTGGCCTGAGAAAATTGCCACTTTTAGAGAATAATCCAGGGCAGGCTGTGCAAATGACAATCCATTTACAAGATGAAGTACATTCTGAAGCTGGCCTACTAGATTACAAAAGAAGATCAGAATGTTTGCTTATGTCCTACTTAGTAGTATTATTCTCTCCATAAGGTGGACAAGCCAAACCACTTGTGTAGAAATGTTTCTGCGATACAATTTTGGGCTGTCAGCCAAGCCCCAAATCAGCTCCTAAGCCATTTCTCTGAGGCGTTCTCAGAGTGTGTCTGGATTTAGGCCATGGTGGTTGTATGACAGAGTCATAATCATTTAAAAAGGAATTTTTAGGTATTGTCAGTGTGTGGTAAGATGAAACACACTGTAATGTGTAAATTCTATTTACTAACCTTACGCAAAGGGAAAGTAGAGTCTTTGAATGCCATTTATAGAAAGCAAAGGAAGTCCGGCTTTAGGGAAGGTACAAACAGCCAGCTGAATCAACTTCATGTTTAATTATGCTGTTTTTTAAGTCGATGGTTACAGCAGTGTTATGTTTTCTGAAAGCTTCCCTGTCTTACTCATCATATAATACATTTGTAATTCAAAGTGCGCTTATTTTGACACCCTTCTTCTATAGCAGTCATCCTGAATACATTTAGGCACATGACAAGTGTCTTTGAGTGGATGTAATAATCAAGTTTAGGCTGTGTTCTCTGCTGTATGGCTAGTGATTTTAGATGTTGGCTGTTTCTCTGGTGAAGGATTGTTTCACAGTTTCAGAAGTCCTGAATTTATGGGTCTCAAGTTGCATGAGTCTTTGCTCCTCAGTCCCCAATAATTCTATGTGGTAAGTAGCTTATTGAAATATGGAGGACTGTGCTGGTACAAGACCTTTGAGGCAATAGAGTTAAAATATGGAGGGCTGTTCTGGAACAAGATATTTGAGGCAATAGAGTTCATTTGAAATGTAAATCTTGCTTCAAAGTATAGCCGATTAAGTTTATTTAGGATCAGAGATGTGGTAATTAATTTTTTGGGGTTGTGGTGGAGGTGAGACTAATTTGGCTATGGAGTGAAAAACTGTGTTTATTAAAGGCTAGCAAGAATATGGGTATGATGATCAGAATGACATTTCTGAAGTCAAGAAGAACCCATGATAAGTGTGTCTGCTGCTGTTTGGAGTTGTCCTAATGATATAATATGTTTTACTTTACTTAGAGATTGTAGGTAGATGTTTGATGACTGTGCCAGATTGTTCATATGGGGAGAAACTGCAGATCTGCTTTCCTATGTTCTTTTATCTGTCTATAGAGTGGTAGAATGTAGCCCATCAACAAGTGCCAGATTGAAAATGGTTTTCAAATCGGAGTGGATCAACATCAGGAGGTTTTCTGGTATCAACTGTTACAGCTTTCAGAGACATGCCAACAAAATGGTTAACTGTTTTAGGTATGATGGCCTATCATTCTTTCTCTTCCTGACTCATGTCCGGAAGATGCAGGAAGCACACAGGCTCCCCCTAAGCCAATCACAACGCTGCAATATAAGGTTGTGATTGGTCTGAGCTCTGTGGATTGGTGCTCAGATGGGACGGGGTGCCTGTGCATGCTCCCCACCAGGCTGTGCATTTAAGCCGAGGTGGTAAACATGCAAAGTGTGCATGACTGTTTGGCTTACCCAAGATGGCTGACGTCATGCAAAACTTAGAGCCTCATTGCGATTTCGATCAAAGTTACCACTGTTGCAGTATCGGGAGCGACCGACCACCGGCCGGCGGTCCCAACACCACAATTACAATGCGACTGCACATAGTGAAGTCGCATACTCCCATTTCTCTATGGGAGCATGTGCTAGGGCTGTAAACCGGCTGTAGCACAAGCTCCCATAGAGAAATGGGAGATTCTGTTAATCCCTGCACCACGTGCCAGGCACCTCAAGGTTCCTGCCACACCATGCAGGGATTAACGGGGGGCACCATAGGTGCCCCGTTGGAACCCAACCGGAGGCCGCAGGGAGAAGGTAGCCCTGCTAAGGTCCCCCAAAGTCGCTTTCTGAAAGGCTTTCCATGTCGGAAAGCCCGGAATGGAAAGCCTGTGGGAAACCGATATCGTAATCCCGATGGTGGGAATGCCTTCCTATAGGGATTATGTGCTGGTTCCGACTTGCCGACGGGCTCAAGGAGACCGTTGGTACCCAGCCGGAATGACTGGCCAGTTTCACTTTCAACCACCTACTGTGTAATTAGGCATTCGGAAGTGAAACCATAGATGTCGTTCATGTTTCCCTTTTTCACTGCTCTAAGAGCAGTGGGTTGACGCTCCCCCGCACCTGAAAAGATATATTTACATGTAGGGACTTTTAGTAGGCCCTTCATACTGGGAAAGTAAAAATATGTTATCTTTAAACCAATTTGTTTTTTTGAGGGCTCTGCAGCTTTCCCAATTGATTTTTTTGCAATGACTATGATAAAAAACAGCCTTTGCAAAAGTCAAGTCTGGAGATCAATGCCAGATCAATTTGCTTTGGCATTGTTTGCTCTTCATTTATTACTTTTTTGTAATTGAAACATCAGTCTAAACTAGACAGTGGTCAATCCTATACTTGTTCGTCAGATCTCAATGAAAGGTCAGCCAGCATCATAATGCATAATGAAATACTTGCCCATATCACATTTATCTAGGTGTTTTATAGAGAGTGCACACTGACCCTCAAGGAATCAAACCAGTCAATGAATTTGTTAATGATGATCTTATTTATCACAAGGTCCCGACACAATGACACCATACAAAGTATGTGCATGCACATGCTCAGGTACATGTCTGTTACCATGAGTCTTATTTACAAGTCAATCCAAATTTTTAATCAGTATGTAATTAGGCATTAGGCAAAGGCCTCATGTTTGGCGGTCACATTGGGGACACAATTCTGCAGAGTCATTGCAGAACACTGCAACTTTGAACTTTTTCAATGCCTGAAGAGGGGTCTTTTATTCAAGTCATTGATCTCCAGCATTGAACAAGTAGCAAGTGCAGCGCCTCATTATTATCAGTAAATGAAAAACAATAGGTCTGTTGAGAATTGTAAAGATGGCATCAACTACTTCTCCATCAGTAATTATTGATATCTAGACAGTAGTACGCTAAATGAATAAAATCTGCATTCAACATGGACATCTACAGCACATGGGACTTACAGTCATGTTGTATCTATGCATCTGTACCAGAGTGTTGTACAAGTAGCTAATAGAATTGAAATGAAGCAATTTGTAAAAGCTCGGTGCACACCACACTTCATCCCCACGTCATTCTATAGTGCACACAAGTATTGTTAGAACTGGGGGTCTCTAGTTGGCAGAGGAAGGTACCTTTGACCAAATAGGGACCCTTGCTTCTAAGTCAGGGAACGGGGACTACACTACTGGATAACCGCTGCTCATCCCTTGGTAGCTTGGCACGAGTATACAGGCTTATCTCAGAGGCAGTGTGTTAAGCATTTGTGAACACATACAGTAATACAGTGAAAACACTACAGATGGACACCACACAGGTTCTATAAAAATAAGTATTCTTTATATAGACTTAACACAAGACCACTAACGACAAAAATCCACAATACTGTACTCAAACTAGACTTAAAAATGGTAGCGCTAGTTCAAAAATAGGTTGTTCACTTAAAAGCAGTCTTTAGCAACAGATAACCCCAATGGGAGTTATCACGACGTCAAGGTCAAAGAAATCCTCAAGTACGGCACCGACCGCGAGGTGCGCGGCGTCGGGCCCGGAGTCAAAACAGACCCACAAAGAACAGTACCCCGGAAAAGCGAAAACAAAGACAGCTCACGGCATCGTTGGCGTGTTGCGGTGTCAGTTCCTAGCTTCAGGGGACATAATGCGTCGGGACCTGGATGCTTGCGCAGGCAGGGGATGCGTCGATTCCTGACCGTTGAGGAGGTGACTTCAAGATGGCGCCGAAACCATGGTTCCGTACGATGTCACGATGTCGATGGATTCTTGACCACCCACGTCAACGATCGGCTTCGCGATGTTGTCGGCTTCGGAGTCGATGCAGCACAGCAGCAGGCGTCGGGCTGGCGTCACAAGTCGCAGCAGCGCTCACGGCTATGGCAGGCTTACAATGTCATTCGCTGGCGTCGATGGGGCACGGCGGCCGGTGGCGGCTCTACGTTACATGTCGGAGCAGCACTCAGAACTTAATTGCAGATTGCGTCGGTGCTCGCCAGCATCGGTGTTACAGATTTCCTCCTCTGGCACTGGATTAGCAAGTTCCAGATGCAGGCAAACAGACAGAGTGAAGTCTGGTATCCCTGAGACTTCGGGCAGGAGGCAAGCTCAAATCAAGCCCTTGGAGTAATATTCTGCAAGATGATGAAAGTTCTTTAAAAGTTCCTTCTCCTCTCCTTAGCAATGAAGACACCACTGCAGGCCAACCCAGCAACACAGCACACTGGCAGGTGGGCGGTCCAACTCCTACAGCTTCCTTGGTTCTTCTCCTTGGCAGAGGTTCGTATTGTTGTTCCAGAAGTGATCTAAATTCTCTGGGTCCCCATATTTATACTACTTTTCTCTTTGTTCTCTGAAGGCAGAGAGACCTTTACCAAGTCCAAACCAGTTCTGGTCAATCCTGGAGCACTTTGTTGACAAGACTCCTTCTTTCCTTTTACAGTGTAGGCCAGGGACATCAGACACACCACAGGAGGTGGAGCCAGCATTGTGGAGGGAAGGAACAGCCCTATTCAGGGCCCAGGTGCAGCTCCTCCCACCCATCTACATGCAGATCTCTCTATTCAGCCCTGTGCTGACTCACCCTCTCTCCTGGAATTTCCCAGCCCCTGTCACTCACAAAACCAGACACACAATACACAACCTAGCAGAGTCAGGCTTGGACAGTTAAGCAAGAAAATACCTACTTTCTAAAAGCGGTATTTTCAAACACAGAATGTAAAAACTAACTTCACTAAAAGATGTATTTTATCATTCAGAGCTCAGGCATACTAAACTCGAATTTCTACCTAGTTCCCTGAGTCAGTTAGGATTATGAAATGTAATATTCAAACTGCCCATTCTGGCCTATGGGAAACAGGTAGCCTTGCAATGGTGAAAAACGAAAATGGCTGTAATTCACTATTAGGACATGCCACACACACCAGGGCATGTCCTACCTTATACTTACAATGCACACTGCCCTTGGGCCTACCATAGGGGTGTCTGATATGAAGAAAAGGGAAGGTTTAGGGACTGGCAAGTGGGTGCAGTTGGCCAGTCAACATGGCAGTCAAAGACTGCACACAGGCTCTACAGTGGCAGGCCTGAGACACACTTTAAAAGCTGCTTCGGTGGGTGGCACAACCTGTGCTGGAAGCCCTCCAGCAGCATTTGATTTACAAGCCCTGGGCACCCATGGTGCACTGTACTAGGGTCTGACAGGTAAATCAAATAACCCAATCATGGAGTCACTAATCAATACATCACTTTATCATGGGGAGCACTTGCACTGTGGCACTGAATAGCAGTGGCACAGTGCCCAAAGCATCTAAACCAGCAAAACATATCAAAGCAGAGGAGGCAATCAGAAAAAATGGAAGGGAGACTCACGCCAATGGTACCAGGTCTAACACGTGTCCCCTTCAGCTGAAATGTGGGGAGAACTACCCTTCCCCGTGGGAGTTCTCTTCACTAAGGCGGAAAAATCTGGACAGACCATCAGCATTGGCGTGTTCTGTACCAGGGCAGTGTTCCACTGTAAAGTCCATTCCTTGTAGGGAAATGGACGACCTCAACAAGTTTGGGTTCTCACCCCTCATCTGCATCAACCATCTGAGGGGCCTGTGGTCTGTCTGAACCCGGAAGTGAGTCCCAAACAGGTATGGTCTCAACTTCTTCAGTGCCCAGACCACAGCAAATGCCTCACGCTCAATTGCACTCTACCTCTGTTCCTGTGGAAGTAACCTCCTACTGATGAAGGCTACAGGTTGGTCTAGGCCCTCCTCATTAATCTGTGAAAGAACAGCCCCCATACCATGCTCTGAAGCGTCTGTTTGAACAATGAATTCCTTTGAGAAGTTGGGCGCCTGAAGTACGGGTGCTGTGCACATGGCAGTCTTCAGGGTGTCAAAAACCTTCTGACAGGTGTCAGTCCAGTTCACTTTCTCAGGCTGCTTCCTGGAAGTCAACTCAGTCAAGGGTGCAACAATGTGCAATACCCCTTGACAAACCTCCTGTAGTACGCCGTGAGTCCTAAAAAGGCTCTCACCTGTGTCTGAGTCTTTGGGAGTTCCCATTCCAGGATGGTATCAATCTTGGGTTGCAGGGGCGCCACCTGGCCGCTCCCTACCTGGTGCCCCATGTACACCATGGAACCCTGCCCGATCTGGCACTTACTTGCCTTGATCGTGAGGCATGCCCTTCGCAGTGCCAGCAATACTCCCCAGGGGTGGCACAGATGTTCTTCCCAACTGGTGCTGAACACTGCAATGTCATCCAGGTAGGCGGCATTCAAATCCTCCAGTCCAGCCAACACCTGGTTGACCAACCTCTGGAAGGTGGCAGGGGCATTCTTCATCCCAAAGGGCATAACCCGGAATTAGTAGTGCCCATCTGGTGTGGAGAATGTTGACCTCTCTTTGGTCCCATCGGTTAAGGCGATCTGCCAGTAGCCAGACGTCAAATCAAATGTGCTGAGGTACCGTGCAGCCCCTAACCGATTAATGAACTCATCAGCTCTGGGGATGGGGTGCACGCCAGTCCTGGTGACTGAATTGAGCCCTCGGTAGTCCACACAGAACCAGAGTTCAGGTGTGGCACCAGGCGCGGCAGCCTTTGGGACCAAGACCACTGGGCTGGCCCAAGGACTGTTAGAGGACTCAATCATCCCTAAGGAAAACATCTTGGAGACTTCCTCCTTGATGTAAGCTCTGAACTTGTCAGTCACTCTGTAAGCCTTGTGCTTCACAGGCGGACTATCCCCAGTGTCCACATCATGGACGCACCACTCAGTGACACCAAGAACCAGGGAAAGAAATCAGAGAATTGCCCCAACAGTTGGTGACAAACTTGCTGCTGATCAGGAGTCAGTGTGGCAGTGAGGCTGACACCATCCACTGACCCATATTGCTCTGTTGCAGACTGGAGGTCAGGAAGAGGCTCGGTCTCCTCCTCCATTTCATCATCTGTTGCTAGGAGCATGCCCACTTCGGACCTTTCTAAGTGGGGTTTCAGGCAGTTAACATGCAGGACCCGCAAAGGGTTCCTTGGAGACTGCAAGTTCACCAGGTAGGTGACATTACATTTGCGCTCTACCACCTCAAATGGTCCGGTCCACCTGTCCTGGAGCGCACAAGGCTCTACAGGGGCCATGACCCAAACTTTTTGTCCAGGTTGAAGCTCAATCAGAGAGGCATTCTGATCGTACCACCGCTTCATTTCCTCCTGGCTGGCTTCCAGATTCGCCTGATTGAGCTGTCTGAATCGCAGAGTCTGGTTTCTGAAGGACAGCATGTAACTGTACACATCCTGGGGAGGTTTCCTGGGAGATTACTCCCAGCCTTCCTTGACCAGACTCAAAGGTCCTCTTACCGGGTGTCCATACAACAGTTCAAAGGGACTGAACTCTAGGGACTTTTGTGGCGCCTCACGGTAAGCAAAAAGAAGGCATGGCAAGAGGACGTCCCACTTGCACCTCATTGGTTCCTCAAGACCCATAATCATGCCTTTAAGGGTCCGGTTGAATCTCTCAACCAGCCCATTACCTTGGAGGTGGTAAGGAGTGGTGAACTTATAGGTCACACCACACTCCTGCCACAGGTACTTCATATAATTAGATATTGAATTGGTATCACGGTCTGACACCACCTCTCTGGGGAACCCAACATGGGAGAAAATTTCCCATCAGTACACGTCCCTCCACGGGGGCCGTGACTGTCCTGTGCAGGAGGGCTTCCGGGTACCGGGTAGCATGGTCCACCAAGACCAGGATAAACCTGTTGCCCATGGCTGTCTTGGGGTCCAGTGGCCCCACAATGTCAATTCCCACCCGTTCAAAAGGGGTACTGATTACAGGGAAAGGTTGGAGAGGAGCCTTTTTCTTCCTTCCACTTTTCCCACTTGCCTGGCAAGTTTGACAGGTCCTACAATGAGTATCTGAACTCTTCCGCATCTGGGGCCAATAAAAGTGGGTGACAAGCCTCTCAAAGGTCTTGTCCTGCCCCAGATGTCCAGCTAAAGGTACATCATGAGCCAACCCCAGTAGGAAGGCTCTGAAGCACTGGGGTACCACCAGCACACGGGCTGACCCAGGCTCAGCAACCTTAGGCTCTCTATACAGGAGGTCGTTCTCCAAGTAGATCCAATGTGATCCAGACTGATCACCTGCTGCCTGGTCTGTGGCCTGTTGCTGCAAACCCACAAGAGAAGGGCACTTCTTCTGCTCTGCACAAAATTCCTCCCTGGAGGGTCCTCCTTCTTGCTGCCAAAGGGTCAGCTCAGGCAGGCCCCCCAGTTCAGCAACCTGTTCCCCTGAAGGTTCCAGGGCATTCCCCTCAAGGTCTGCCTCCTCCTGGACCGTGGGAACAATGGGGGCAGGTTTCCCGCATCCCCTACCTCTTCTCTTTAAGGCAGGCTCCTGGGCCATACTTTCAGGCTCCAGGACCTCTTCAACACCCTTACTGGCTGCCATAGACCGAGTGGTAACACACGCCCACTCAGGCAGACCCAACATCTCCAAATGAGTCTTCTTCTCCACCTTAGCCCAAAGGGAGCTTTCCAAATCATTGCCCAACAGACAATCCGCAGGCATGGCTGGCCTCACAGCTACCTGAAGAGTACCAGAGACCCCACCCCACTTAAAGGGAACCTGAGTCACCTTGCAGTGGCTCTCTGTGTTGTTAGCAGCAACAACTGGGTAAAAGGTATAGGGGACAACCTGCTCTTGAGACACCAGGTGACACTTGACAGCTGTCACACTGGCTCCTGTGTCTCTAAGAGCCTCCACTCTATGGCCATTGATGGTCACCCACTGCCTGTATTTCTTAGTGTTATCAGGCAGCTGAGCTTGAGGGACCATCTCAAAGTCTCCTAATGAGACAAGGGACATTTCTGCGGGACCCCAACCACCTTGGGCACCCTTCTCCTCCACTCCCAGGGCTACACTGGCCATCTGACGGGGGTGCACTGGGTGGCACATACTGACCCTTTTGGGAACACTGGGGATCATACCAACGGTGTCCCACCTGTTTACACTGAAAGCAGATAACTGGTCCCCTTTGAACAGGTTTACCTGTCGGGGGCTCTGACTTCTTCTCAGGGGGAGGCTAGGAACCTTTCCCTTGGTTCCCTTGGGAATTACTTTGGGGCCCTTTCTGGAACTCCCTCTGTTTACCCTTGTCCCTCCCACTCTTCTGCTGGGGACCCTACCCACCTTTGGCAGAATCTCCCACATGACCCTTGTGGACCCTGGTACTGACCCAGTGGTCTGCCTCCTCAGTAAGCTTCCTAGGGTTAGTTAACTTGCTATCAATAAGGTGCTGGCATAGCTCTGGAAAACAATTAGCAGACAATTGCTCCCAGGCAAACAAATCATAGAGCGTTTCAAAAGTATCCGCTTTGCTACACTTCACCCAACCATCCATAGCTCTGCAAAAGAAAGACACATATTCTACCCAAGTGGTTCTCTCCAGTTTCTTACAATTCCTGAATCTCAGTCTATAGAGTTCTGGGGTCAAACCATACCTTTTCCTCAGGGCTTCCTTCATGTGGGCAAAGGCATCCTATGTTCACTGGGTAGGTCTAACAAAGTATCCCTCCCCTCACTCACAAAGCGGCCCCACAACACAGCTCCCCAATCCTTTTCAGGGACCCGGTGGGCCAACATTGCTATCTCATAGGCTGCAAACCACTGCCCAATATCTTCATGCTTGTGGAAATCTTTGATGAAATCCTTGGGAATATACACTCTGCTTTCTAAAGGCGCAGATGGTGCGCTGCCACCAGAGGGATTGATCTCTAAGCCCTTTGCCTTGATCTCTAACTCCCTCAACATCGTCTCATGCTCCATTTGCATTCTCTCTCTCTCCAAGGCCAACTTGTTATTCTCCATTTCCCTCTGACCCTTCTATCTTAAGTTTA
Organism: Triturus cristatus; assembly: GCF_964204655.1. Classification (NCBI taxonomy): domain Eukaryota; kingdom Metazoa; phylum Chordata; class Amphibia; order Caudata; family Salamandridae; genus Triturus; species Triturus cristatus. The sequence goes on from NC_140593.1 coordinate 1,170,554,210, forward strand.
GCCATCTCCAGCTTGTGTGCCCTATTTCTCTCCCTGTCTTCCAACTCTCTGGGTGACAGGTCTTTTGAAGAGATACTACTGCCAGGTGGGGATGGCACCCGTCCCCTGGCTGGAAACTCTGGCCTATCTAGTTGCCCATCTGCATCCCCAGCTGGCTCCACCACTGACTCAGGGGCATTTCTTGCTTCTACCCAGACCCTCAGCGCCTTTTGGTAGTCATCCTTTTTAGAAATACCTGGTGTAGCAACTTTTCAATTTCTTGCAGAGATGCTTGAGCTGTTTCAAAGTATAGGTTTCCAATCTATCTTCCTCAAAATCAAGATCCATAGATTCAACAGATGCTGGCCTACTCATGGCAGTAAGAATTGGCAGTTCTCAGGAAAAAAATAACAGTCCAATAAAAATAATTATACTTAGTATGTGGTCGCGTTTGGTCTGCACTCACTAATAGTGTACACAAATCACTGTATATGAGTCACAAAATGCAGGTTCAAATCCTCACCACTGACCACCAGTGTTAGAACTGGCGGTCTCTAGTTGACCAAATAGGGACCCTTGCTTCTAAGTCAGGGAAAGGGGATTACACTACTGGATAACCCCTGCTCACCCCCTTGGTAGCTTGGCACGAGCAGACAGGCTTATCTCAGAGGCAGTGTGTTAAGCATTTGTGAAAATATACAGTAATACAGTGAAAACACTACAGATGGACACCACACAGGTTTTAAGTATTCTTTATATAGACTTAACACAAGACCATAAACTGTACTCATAATTGACTTAACGATGGTAGAATTAGCTTAGATCAAGTTGTTGGTAAATGCAACACAGTTCTCACAAAAGTACCTGGATGCGTAACGCAAAATAAACAAAAGGCTCGCAGCGTTGGAGATGCGTCGGTTCTTTGCTTCGGGGAGACGATGCGTCGTGCCTCAATGCTTGCGCAGAGTAGGGGATGCGTCTTGATCCTTACCGGAGAGGAGGTGATGCGTAGATTCTTGTGCTGCAGCCCGGTTGCGATGCGGCAAGATAGCGCCTCGATGCGACAATCCGGTGCGATGCGATAATATGGCGCCCTTGATGCGGTGACGTTGAGACGATGCGACACGCCCTGGCAGCCTTGCGATGACTCTGTGCTTTGGAGCTGTGACAGGCCCTGCGACACACTTCTCCGATGATGCGACAGCGACCCTTGCGATTGCGACACACTTCTCCGGTGATGCGACAGCAGACAGCTGCGACAAAGGCACGCTTCTGGGAGATGCGGCGGCTGCACGCTTCTCCGGCGATGCGATGACTACAGCTGCGGTGGTGACACGCTTCTTCTCGGTGCGTCACGCTTCCAGCTCCCAGCCACAAACAGGCTTCTGCAGATAGAATTCCCAGCAAGAAAATTCAGAGGGGAGCTGGTGGTAAAGTCTGTTGGCCCCTGGACTTCAGCAGGAGGAAAGCACAAGTTCAAGCCCTTGGAGAAATATTCTGCAAGATGATGAAAGTTCTGTAAAAAGTTCCTTCCCCTCTTCTTGGCAATGAAGACACCACTGCAGGCCAACCCAACAACACAGCAAACTGGCAGAGGGGCAGTCCAACTCCTACAGCTTCCTTTGGTTCTTCTCCTTGGCAGAGGTTTCTTCTTGTTGTTCCAGAAGTGATCTAAAGTCTTGGGGTTTGGGTCCCCATATTTATGCTACTTTTCTCTTTGTTCTCTGAAGGCAGAGAGGCCTTTGCCTAGTCCAAACCAGTTCTGGTCAGTCCTGGAGCACTTTGTTCACCTGACTCCTTATTTCCTTTCAGAGTGCAGGGCAGAGACATCAGACACACGACAGGAGGTGGAGCCAGCATTGTGGAGGGAAGGCACAGCCCTATTCAGGTCCCAGGTGCAACTCCTCCCACCCATCTTCATGCAGATCTCTCTATTAAGCCCTGTGCTGACTCACCCTCTCCCCTGGAATCCCCAGCCCCTGTCACTCACAGAACCAGACACACAATACACAACCTAGCAGAGGCAGGCTTGGACAGTTAAGCAAGAAAATACCTATGTTCTAAAAGTGGTATTTTCAAACACAGAATGTTAAAACCAACTTTACCAAACAATGTCTTTTATCATTCTGAGTTCAGGCATACTAAATTTGAATTTCTACCATGTTCCCTGAGTCAGTTAAGATTATAAAGTGTAATAATCAAACTGCCCATTCGAGCCTATGGGGAACAGGTAGCCTTTCAATAGTGAAAAATGAAAATGGCTGTAATTCACTACTAGGACATGTAACACACACCAGGGCATGTCCTACCTTATACTTACAATGCACCCTGCCCTAGCCCTACCACAGGGGTGTCTGATATGAAGATAAGGGAAGGTTTAGAGACTGGCAAGGGGGTGCATTTGGTCAGTCAGTATGGCAGTAACAGACTGCACATAGGCTCTGCAATGGCAGGCCTGAGACACACTTTACAAGCTGCTTCTGTGGGTGGCACAACCAGTGCTGCAAGCCCTCCAGCAGCATTTGATTTGCAAGCCCTGGGCACACATGGTGCACTGTACTAGGGTCTGACAAGTAAATCAAATAACCCAATCATGGAGCCACTAATCAGTACATCAATTTAACATAGGGAGCACTTGCACTGTGCACTGAATAGCAGTGGCAAAGTGCCCAAAGCATCTAAACCAGCAAAACATCAAAAACAGAGCAAGCAATCAGAAAAAAAAGAAGGGAGACTCATGCCAATGGTACCAGGTCTAACATATACTATGTATAGTGTAGTATTACAGGGCATTTAATAATTGTACGGACATTAAAAGTTTGACGTAGCTATTTTTTTCTCTTTAAATCTCTTTTCCTTATTACTTTAATTTCGGGTCAATCAAATGAAATATGTATGCTTTTCAACGTTCTCCAATTGTTTTAAAAAGGCTGTGCATGACAGAAACAGTGATAAAGCCTTTTTATGTGTTGAGAAATTATCACGAACCATGTGCTACATAATGAGTGTTGAGTGTCGAAAACGCTCATTAGAAAGGTGAACAAAGTTAAGATGTGACAACTGGTAGAATTAGATAACAATATCATGGCATGGATGCGAATGAAAAAAATGATAATGCCATCAGCATGTATTGCAACTGGCCATAAGAAACAAAACTCTGTTCATGTTATTAAAAATCACATTTTGACAGAATAAATAGAGGGACTATGATACGCATGACCAAAGAAATACCGGCGTTAAACCATATTGAGTCTACGGATATATATTCAGTCACATTCGTAAACATCACGACCTGGAGGTGAAGAACTGACAATGCTCATGTGGGCTACACCAGCTGTAGCTGACCAAGTATGGGCAGAAAAGGAGATATTTAACCCCTTCGCCGTGGGGGTAATTCTCCCACGGCGCGGGGGGGTGCGCAGCACCGCGGTGCTCGTGACGAGCCCAGTTCGTCATGAGGCACAGTAGAGCTGTGCTCATGACAAGCTGAGCTTGTCACGACCCCGCCCACTGATTGATTCTCCCGCACAGGCAGGGAATCAATCGTGTGTGGGCGGGCCGCGGCTGTTATGACGAGCTGGGCTCGTCCTGAGCATACAAGCGGTTAAAAAATGGGCTATTGAAATGACATGGGAAAAGGAAGAAGCTTATCCACAGTTTCTATACCCGGATGACAATGGAACTTGCCTTAAGGTGGAAGGAGAGGAGTGTGCTATGGGACGTCAAAAGCCAATGAAAAGTCCAATCATTTGTAAGAATAAGTGGCACTTGGGATCAACTTCGATTTTATAGGGGGCAAGGAGTTGTTCAATCGCATCATCAAGGGACAGTACAGCCCCCCAGGTAGTCAACTGCTAAAAGGACGCTATAGCGAATTAAGCCCTACATCAAAAAACTGATTGGTCTTGGCTACCGGGTTCTCTGTGTTTCAGTACAGACAAAGATCCAAGTACCTGACAGAACAAAGTCCTACTTGCCGGCTATAAAGAGAACAAGGTTGACATCTGCTCATGTAACTTAGAGGGACTGTCAGCAAAGGTAGATGACCAGGATTTCCTAATCTTCATCAGAAGACACCACATAGTCCTATTCCAAAGCGGCGCGTAGCAGGAGGACTGGCATTATATGAAACAGTGTATCTTAATATTAAAATCGAAGAAGTTGAAATTGAACACCCGAATATAAAAAAGAAACTATCGAAAGGATATTGAGTCTCCTAATATCTCAATGTACAATTAATCCAGTTCTTCGGATTTTCTTGTCGGGAGACTTTAATATGTATCTCTTTAGAGGTGTTGCCTAGGGAGCAAATATCTGGCATATCCCGGCGACTGAAGCATTTAAACAATGATCTGAATGAGCAAGGCTGCGGTGAGTAATCTGGAGCATCACGGGTTGCGAGTATTGAACGGCCGGATGGCTCCGTATATTCCGGCCCAAGAGTCTCACCACTCGGCAAAATCTAACGCAGTTATAGACTACTCCTTAGTATCACTTCCATTATATCAGATGGTTTCAAGCTACAAGTTGGGCAACAGGCTGGAAAGTGTTCACCAGCCACAAATGATCAGTCTTAACTTAAACATCTCTTTACACGATCAATCGTCCCCAGAAAAAAGTCAGCTCGCTGGACAAAATGATAAAAGGTTACAATGGACTGAAGGTAGCATAGCACAAATCAAACACCAAGCAAGAGAACTGTGGGAAGATTCATATGACACAGACCAGAATCTCTTGAACCACTGGGACCAATTCGCTATGTTCAGTCAAGAGTCATGGTATCAACAGCCACTTCATTTCCTAAGAAGATTTCAGTGCAACTCAAAACAGCCAAAAGGAAACTAAAAGCACGCCCTGAGAGTCCTAAGAAACAACGCATCCATTAGTGTTGGGTGTGAGTCCTTACCAAAATTAAAGTCACTTTACAAAAAAGCTGTATGGGTTCAAACAAAAGCCGACTTAGATCAGTACTGGCGTAAAGTTAATTATGCAGCTAAACGTAAAGATGCAAGAGAGTTTTGGAGACTGGTAAATCAATCTATCGGTAGGAAATGTCAACAAGCAATGTCAAACATATCTGAAGAGGCTTGGGAAAAGTACTTGGGTGCTACGTCAGGTGGCACATATACCGTAACAAGACTATCTGAAGAAGGAATGGGTGATACCACAAGGGAAATTTTGCCGATAGAGATCCAACATAAAACTGTTGAGAAAATTATAAGTACCAGTCACCGGGACGGTGCCCCGGGGCCAAATGCCCCCCCCAAGCACTTTACAAGGAAAATCCGCAATGTTGGACAAAGAAACTGACAATATTATTTAATCATATTCTGGTGAGTGAAGGAGCTCAATTCTGGTCCCGATCTAAAATGCCGGTCAAGCCACGGACCCTGCCAATTATAGGCTAATAGCCTTAATGGAATGTGAGGCAAAGTTTTTTGATAAATGCCTTGTGGCAGAGCTAACGAAGTGGTTGGCTTCCAAAAATATGTTGCCAAGAAATCAGACTGGGTTTATTAAAGGCATGGGTACTACTATTAACATTCAAATGTTAGCATCTTCAATTGAACTGGCAAGACGCCGCTCATTGAATCTTCATTTGTGTTTTATTGATTTTTGCGATGCCTTTGACAAAGGCACATTCTTTGGAATAAGTTATCGAAATTGGGAATAGCACCTAAACTCCTGAGAGCGATCCAACTGCTGTATACAAATACCTGGACGAGAGTAAGGTTGAACCAGGGAACAACAGTTTTAAAAAAAATATTAACAACAAATGGTTTTAAACTAGGTTGTGTCTTGACTCCAATCTTGTTCAATCTCTATCTTGCTGAAATCTCTTTAGGTTTGATTAGCATTAACTCACACTCTCTGTTGGTGGCTGGCTTCAAGGTCTCCCACTTATTGTACACCGATGATATTGTGCTACTGAGTTATGCAAAGGTGGGGCTGCAGCGGTTAATTAGTGAAACTGCTGTCTATGCCTCATCCCATGGGTTAAAGGTCAACTTAAAGAAGGCAAAAACCATGTTGGTGTCTAGGGGTAAAGCAGCACAGCCAACATAGATCATAGAAGGGACCGTGTTGGAATCAGTTTTAGAGTACAAATACCTGGGTGTCATACTAGATGCAAGGGGTTAATTTAGGAACCAGTGTGCGGCACTACAGAGAAGGAACGATTCGTTAACTGCAGCATTTGCTACCCTCCAGAATAGCTTAAAAGGGCTTTCCCTCAAGCCGCTATTACAAGTTGTGTCAGTTAAACATGTTTTATCTCTGACATATGGAGTAGAGATCTTAAGAGGGAAGGCTGATAACATCATAGATAAGCTTGTGACAGGAACCTACCGTCGTCTGTTTAACCTCCCTCAGCATGCATCACCATCACAAATTCGATTAGATTTCGGGCTCAAACAACAGAATTTAAACAGCCTAGGGGCGTTCTTGAAATTCTGCCACAAACTTAGAAGGGATAATAATTCCACACTTATGACAGTGGTCTGGGAAGCAATAAGCAACTGCAAACACATGCAGGCCCACAAATACTTTAAATTGGCTTTAGCTACGTTTAAGGCAGAACAATTATGGGCTTTACCCCTCTCTCAGGCGGCATTTAATAAAGTTATCAACGGGTGCAGTAAAAAAATGTCTTCTCTAATGGACAGAGCGGTGCTGGCAAAGAGATCCAATGCGTGGACAGTAATTGCATAATATGGCAAGCTAAAACCGCAGAATTATTTAGGGGATCTGAATGGTCTAAGGGCTAAATTGAGGTTTTTGAGATTCTGGCTTGGCAGTAGCCAATTTCGTGGTGACACACCGCCTTTGTAACTATAAGAGAGAAGACATTAGTTATATCATTTGTAGCTGTCCTGCTTTAACAGCTTAATGCAGAAGCATGTTGAGGCAGGATTTTAATAGTTAAACTATACGAACATGTTGACAAGCAGTTATAGCCTGCTTGCAGGGAGAATTTTAACAATTTACAGGCAGATTCTTGAAGTTCGTAGATCTAGCAGAGAGGAAATTGACTGTGTTCAGTAAAGAGATTTTATCGCTTTTCTTTTGATGAATATATTTTTATATTGGTTTTTAAATAATTGTTCATGATTGGTTATGTACGAAATGTATGAAAATTGTATAAAGGTGTTTTATTGTAAGTTTTTATTAACTGAACAATACATTTTTTTCACTTTCTGATTTGCAATGGTTTTAACCCAAGTTTTAACTCATCCCTTACCTGAGGAAACCTGTAATTGCCCAGTACGTGTGCCATAGGGAGGACCCCTGCGGACGGTCCATCTCCGATGAAGCCGGACAGCTTGGGGTGTGACTGGCACAGGTAGTTTGGGATTGTCTCTGTCCCTCCTGACAGCTGCTGCAAGGTTCCCCCAACTGCTGAAACCTCAGAGTGACAAGAGTCATAAATCCGAAATCCCAAGGTGGTGTTGGGTAAGATCTTGTGACTTCTATTGATGTCATTAATGGTGAAGACCATGGCAAGCAGGCTTTGGTAGAACGGTATATGAATTCTGCAGGTACCATAAAAATGCAGACATACCCATTAGAGAATGTACATTTACAGCAATGGAATGTGGCAAGCAAAACAGGTTTTTAAAATGATTAGGACATGATTGACATTTCAAAGCATGTGAGGCAGGTGTGCCAATGGTACATAGATGGCGCCCATTGTCACAGACACAATGTCGATGGACAAAGTGTTTGAAAGGTAAGTACAGATTTTCTATACCTAACCCCACATATATGTACCTCAATGGTATATGTACCTTGAAGGTGCATAGATGTGGAGTTAGGGATAGTAAACCTATACTTTCTATATATGCACTTATCTTTCGATATTTGTCCCTAGATGTTGTGTCCAAGACATCAGTGTGTCACAATAGTCCCGTCCTCGATATTCCATATCACAATCTATGCAGCATCATGTAGAGCTCAATCCAGATAACAGATGTGCGTGCTGTGGGGAAGAAACGTTTATGATTCGGAATGATCCATTTCTAAGTAGGTCTGACTATTCATAAATATCTAACAGAAACCATTAAATAAAAAGCAGCAATTTAAAACCGTGACTTGATTTCTAGACTAATGTCTACAATTTTTATGACACTTTACAATTTGAATAATTCAACATCCCAGAGAAAAAGATGGAAACCTACAGAAATCGAGGATTTCCATGAACATGCCTTAAATTGACAGCAGTGTAAAATACATGTGTCCCGAATTTAAAGGTGCAAACACTTGTATTTTTAAGGACCAGCGCTTTTTAAAAAATATTGTTCGCCTTTTCATGTTTGTAGTCATTTTGCAGACGTTGTCCCTTCTTCGTTCCTGAGTCATGTTGATTAAGTTCCCAATATTACCACACGTGGAAAATACCATGAGAGCGAATTGCATTTTCACCCCAACGCATTTACCAAGTGATCACCTTTTAAAAGTGGGGACACGGGCTATAGCGAGTGAATTTTGTTTTAGTAGTTGGCAGAACTGCGGGGCATATTATCAAGAAACGGCGTTAAAATTAACGCCGCTAAAGTGGCGATAATGGGCTTGATAATATGCCACAAAGAATTCCAATAGAAGCCCATGTTCTGGTGTGAACCTGGGCTTCTATTGGAATTCTCAAGGGCATATTATCAAGCCCATTATCGCCACTTTAGCGGCAGTTTCCTGCCCATAAAGCGGCGATAATTTTAACGCCGTCCTTGATAATATGCCCCTGCATGATTACCGCTTTTCGACACATTTCCCCTTAATAAGGGGCATATCAACAACAACCGGCGATAATTATCACTGAGCGCACTTAGCGCTCGGATAATTATCGCCGGCTAGCGCCGATTTTTATCGCTGAGATAGCGTGCTATTAGCAACGCTTATCTCATCAGCGATAAAAATCCTAGCACTAACTGGCTAACGTGAGATTATCGCTGGAAACCCAGCGATAATCTCCCGTTTGCTTGTTGATAGGGACTCACAAACTTAGCCACGATATCCACCTTACATAGGATATCATGGCTAAGTCAGTCCTGAAGCAGGTGTTAGGAAAGTAACGATAACAGGTGTTATCGCTACTTTTCCTGCCGCTATGCTTCATAGCGTGGGGCTTGATGATAGGAGAAATGTCGCTTAGCGACATTTCTCCTATCATGTCAGGTCAGGAACGCCCATTTTGCATCTCATTAGAGATGCAAAGCTGGGCGTTAGAAATCCCCACGTTAAAGCAAGGTTTCACGCGTTAGCGTGACCTTGCTAATATAGCGATAAAATTATCGCCGCTTTTCGTCCGAAAACGGCCGCTAAAGCGGCGATAACTTTTTTATCGCCTCGTTGTAAATATGCCCCTATATTCCTCCATGGTATGTATACACATCGAGACCTGAAAGTCCAGATGCAATTTGCACTGATTTCGCTTTCTGAAATGTAAGTGCAGAATCAATTTGTGGCTATATGTAGATGTTTCACACATAGAGTTAGGTAGTTTCGGGTACTCTAAAGGTGTAATTAAGAGGCAACTGGAGGTCCATCTGGGGGGCGGGGTAGAGGATTAGCCTCCACCCAACCCTTACCAGACAGCCTGTCCTACCCAAGGAATATCAGTGTAGCATCCGTTTCATTACTGGTGAAAGTGCTTTCACAGTAAGAGTGGAAGCTCTTTTGTCAGAAATTATTGCAGGGCAGGTTTGTTTCTGAAAAGAAAAAAATACAGTGGAGAGTTCTCCTTGAGAGTGGGGCCATTTTATTTTTCTTGCCCCTCACGGCAGACATGTAGAAGCCAGAATATGCACTGAGAGGACCACCCTAGATACCTCATCATGTATTAGAGGTGGTGGTCCTGCAGCAGATTGGCCCTCTCATTGTTTGACTGCTGGCTTTGCTGGCTGATGTTTGTGCCCAGTCAGCAGTTCCACACCTTTAAATGAGGTACGTGCACCGAGGACTGGTTGACATCTCACAATTTGTGGTAAATGCCCCAAAATCAGCCAATCCCTAAGTGACCTGCTAAGTCACCATTGTATGTGAGTCCTATGTATCTATACACTCACATTAATCCCTCTGAATATTACATATAAGACACACAGAGATGTGCATGAAGGAGTAGAACTTTGTAAACTAGAGACCTGAATACTTACAATTGATGCTTGGAGCCATTTAGATGCTTCTTGCTATTTATTCCTTAAAGAATCAACACTCAGAGGGATGGTTTCATTTGATTATTGTTTTCTTTGTTTCAACTTTAGTATTTTTACATAATGAAGGAGTGTTTTTTCTTGGGTCCTCTTTGTCTCCATCCCCTTTCTCTACTTAAAATTTAACATCAAACTTCTTTTTTTTGTTTCACAATTCTTTATTGAAAGATCAAAATAAGGGAGAAAGGAATGGGGAGGGGAACATAAGACTTGATACATGAAGCAATCACACAATGCAAAGTACAGAGAGCAAAATGAAACATAGCAATGGATACATAGCATGTGGTGGTTCCTCAAAGCTGGGGTCCTCGGCGGTCAAGGATAGGCAGTACCAAGGATGACGCGTGGGGTCCACATCTGTGCACATGATGGTCGGTGGGGTGAGGTGAGCTTTGAGAAAAACTGGATAAATACGGAGAGAGGAAAGCAAGCAGGGGGCCCACTCTCACACACATGTTTGGGGAGGGGAACTGGTGGGATAAAATGGAAGAAGAGGGAAGTGAATAGAGAAATGAGAGGCAGAGGGGTTGGGAGGGTAGAGGTGTTTAAAGCAAAAGTGGAGAGTGGTAAATGCGTGAGCAACGTCAAGGATCATGGCCAGAGGAGGATCCCAAGGGCAGTGGCAGCATAGTGGAACATTTGGCCTCTCCATAGGGAGTCAAGGGAGACCTCAACTAAAAGCTACAGGGTACCATCCGGGGAGGCCGTGTGGTCATGTAGGAGGATCAGGGGATGTGACAAGGTGGTCGTAACTGGTATGGTCTTGCTCAGTGTGGCTCCAACCTCCTCCCAAAAAGCTCGTACTGTGGGGCAATCACAGCAGATACGAATCAGGTTGCAATGGTAGTGGGCACAGTGCTAGCAATTAGCTGCTCGTAGTTTTAGAGGAGTTCAGTGCCAGTCATGTAGTGACTTAAAGAGAAAAAACTTCAACCGTGCCTCTCGGGCTCTGTGGTCTAGTGTTTCCAAGGGTTTGTCCAATCCTCTGTTTCATGTTTTGTCTCTGAGCGCCACAAAAGATTTAGGGGCGCCCTGCTCAAGAACTTGTTGGAGGCTGTGGAGGCCCACAGAACTCCATACCACCCAGCTCAACATCTCGCCACCTATGCAGAGGCTAGAGTAACCCCATCATGGTGCGTGTTCATGAAGAAGAGGATCCATCCCAAAGAGGCGGTAGGCCTGCCGCCATGATTTGACTATTGCTTGTAGCATTGGGTTTGTGGGACCCAGCATGATTACACCACTCTTGTAGAGGGAGGCAGGCCCTGTGTCCAGCAGGATTTGTTCTTTCTGCACCCACAGTAGCGGGTCAGGAGCCCTAGGAAGCATACAACTAAGTTTGTGCCAAGTGCAGGGGCAGGGTGTAGTGCTCAAATGATGGGAGAACAAGACCTCCACAAAATCAGTGACCAAGAGTTTGCTACTGGCTAATTGGGAATGGGAGGACCCCAGGATGAAAGAGCATATGGTCCAGTCAATGAATTGTAGCAATGAGAGATGTACCAATAGGGGTAGCATGCTTGAGGACATAGATGTATTGTGGCAGTGTCACCATCCTGAACTCCTGTACTCTACCCCACAACAAGAGGCCGAGGTGGGCCCACTTCTCAAAGCCCAATTCATGATCACCAACAGGGGATCAAGGTTAAACGCCACTATGCGGTCCAGCTACAGTTTAGGTAGGCGCATGCTATCAAAAAAGACCTCCAGATCGTCTGCCACTTCCGGGGTGTATAAGACCCATTAGACGACCACAAGCTAATTGACAATGTCTTGCGGGCAAGTCAGGATAGTGCCATCTGTGGATTTAATGTTCGGGATGGTCAGCGCCGCCTCCTGTTGGTGCTGCTTGCCCACCAGCAGCCTTCCTGCCTTCTTGCCTTGTTCATAATGGTGATCTTTCAGCTGTTGAATCGCTTACTCTTCTTTAGAGGTGAACAGGGCATTGAGGTCCATGGAGGCCTTTCTCCAAGCAGCGGTGAAGAGGAGGCACAGGGTTGTCAGTATAGATGCGTGTGAGGGATGCAATCTCATATGGCCTTCTGTTGCATCGCCCTTGAGTGCTGGCCCCCAATACAGCTAGAGTGGCTGCCAGATGTAGTAGGAGGGATTTGCCTGAGGGGTGGAATCCGGCATATTAGTCCAAAGGTGCAAAGTCCATCTCTTGTTCAGAGAGGCTATGAAGTAAGGAGGGGTCAAAAAAGCCCTTTGACCTGCCATCCTTCATGATATACATGCGGGCAGGTTCGAACAGTACAAATTTGATGGAGGGAGAGGTAGGTCCATCTCAGCATAGATGAGTCATGGGAAGGTCGATGCTCAGAGAGGAGAGCCCACTTGCGGAGGCAAGCAATTCCTGTTGGGTGATGCGTCCAGGTAGACTGTCCAACAAATGCACATGCCTCAGATCCAGCCAGGCCATCCAGGTCCACTCCAAAGGAGATGGTTCTGCCCTCTGTGGACTGCACATCAGCCTCAGAGTTAAGGGGGGTGAAGTGCTGAAGGCCTTGTGTGCCATCAGAGCGAGCCTCAGGGCCTATGAGTCAGCATAGGCCATATGACACAGAATGTCCGAAAGGCGCAAGGGCTCCATGCTCGGGCAGTGGGAGGTGAGGTCAAGGAGGGAGTGTGAGGTGATAGGCCGTATGCTGCACTCACCGCTAGATGGCCCCACTGTCCGGGTCCATGTGAGGGGGAAGCCTAGATTGCCAGCGCTGCGTCCAAGTAATAGAGAGTAGGGGATGATGAGGGGTGCAACGACAAATGCCCTGAAGGAGCTGGTCCCTACTGGTCTAGTTCTGCTTCTCTGAGTCTCAAATTATTGATGAAGCTACGTAGATGCACTATACTTTGGTTCCCATGACTTCTCATGGCCCAAATGCAAGCTCAATTGGCCAGGGGGGCAACAGTGTCAGCAGCATGGGCCAGGGAGAAAGGGGACTTGTAGTGGGGGCGGGTCCAGCAGGGTCTTGAGAGTGGTGGTGGGTGGGTAGAATCCCCTCAGGTGACCCCAGGAGATGATGTTGGAGAGGGAAAACAGGGAACTTCTCCAGCCCCGCTGGAACTGTAAGTGTGTTGAGACGTACCACCACTGCCCGAGGCAGCACCAGAGATAATTCGTTCTGTTAGCCTGATGAGGCTGCAACAAGCTCATGGGTGTAGTCCCAAGGTCTCTGTGGGATACCGGTTCAGGGTTGAGGCCTTAAAGGGGCCCCGAAAATGTTGCAGGTGTGGAGAGTCAGCGGCTCTTGGCAGGGTAAGAGGGACCAGGTGATGCAGGCTGCAATGGAGCCGAGCAGCCTAGTTAAAGTCAACAACAGAAAATATAGCAAGCTGGAAGCATTATGTTATATGACTGGGGGGGCTTACTATGTAATACTACCACAAATGCTTAAAAGTAGACCTTGGATACACTCTCGTACACCTTAGCTGAGTCCTGGTAGAGTGGAAAAGAGCAGTCAGGCTAGTTAGAGGAACAGGTGTTTAAGTAATTCACATCACAAACATGGACGATATGTAAGTGACACAACTTGAGAGAAATCAAACACCAATTTATAACAATATAGCTGATTTGTATATGACTTTAGACACCAAAAGTCAATACAAAATGCATAACCAGAGTTATCAATTTTCATGCATTAAATAAATCAGTACTTTTGCAGTGGAAAACTTTACCATTAAGGTCAATGGTGAAAACATGTGTGACAAACGGTCACTTGTGAGTTAAGTTCTACGGAACCCACTTGTAGTTATGGTCTTGCGGGTCCACAGACCAGTCAGTACAATTTTACCTGGCTCGGGGGATGGGATGCAGAGGTGTGCTGTCTGGCACTGGTGCTGAAAAACAGGACTCACAGGCATTTAAATTTGCACTTTTGACAATCGGTCACTTGCAGGTTGAGTTCAGATGAGCCCCTTTTAGGTTAAACTAGAAGGGGGCCTTGGACCAAGGAACACCAGGTAGAAAAGCTGTACTTAGTTTGGGTGTTTCGAGTGCATAGGTGCACCTGGCTATCTGTGGTGCTGAATGAGAATGCAGGTGCTGGCTTCACCAGGTGGGACAATGCAGAGCAAAAGGTGATGTAAAAGCCAGACAATGGAGCCACAGTGGTGGATGTTTGAACTTGCATGATGATTCCCTGCGGCTGAAGTGGCGAGTAAAACAGTCAGAAGTCAGATTGACCACCAACAAGCCTTGACTTGGTAAGCACAGCATCTGAGTAAATCTTCTCACAGAGGGCCAGGGAACACTGTAGAAAGCTGAGCCTCGCTGAGGGGTGGGACTTCGATTCCCAAAAGACACCTGACCAGGTACTTTCAGGAGATTCCACGTCAGAGCCTAGTGGATAGTCCTTTGGTCTTGTATGTGCAGCTTGGTCCTTCCGACTGCAGGGGACTTGGAAGTCCTGGTGAATTACTTTGGTTGCAGAGGACTGCACCTTCCTTTTAAAACCAGTCTCTACTCCAGGTTGAGTCACAATTCGGCAGATGCAGAGTGACTACTACAGGTGCAGAGCTTCACGCCTTATCTTTACCAAGTCCTGCGTTTTCGTGAACATGGGTCTCTTCTTGTCATCACAGCGTATCTGAGGTTCTGGTGTCAGGGGTGCCCCTTAAATCCTAGATTTAGGGGGTGCTAGGGGTGTGAAGGTTAGTGGGGTACAAGTTCCTTTGCATATCAGTGGTGGTGCATCCTTTGAAGCTCACCTCCGTGATAGGTCTGTTCACTAGCCATCCTATGAGGGCGGAGGCGTTACCTCCTTCCTGAACAGGCCTTTGTCTCTGGCTTCTGGGAGCGGCACTCACATCACAGCTTGAGGTCTGAACCCTTACTTGGCGGCAAACAACTCGAAAAGCCAGCCAAAGCATGAGAAAACTGGCCATCTCAATGGGCATTCTCTAAGGGTGCCACCTGGGTATATGCTGGTTCACCCTCGACCCAAGAATCATGTCAAGGGTGAAAACGCATGATGTTTTATACCAAACATGACAGAATTTTGTGGTACCGTAATGGAGCTGACTATCTGGGAGTTGCCCGGATGCCAGCCCATGTTATTCTATAGGCCACCTTTCACTTGCAGTCAAGTTTCATTTAAAAGACTACTGCAGGGCCATATATGCTTGCACATATATGTCCACACTTATACCATAATGCATCCTGCCTCCTGGGCTATAGAAGACCTACCTTAGGGGTGACTGATTTATATCTTATGCAGTGAGGGGACTTTGCCGCACATGGTGTGGGAAAAGTCAAACTCCAGCAGGCAAGCTGCTTGTGCAAGTATGACATGGCAGACCTGCAGAATTTACATTTACTTGAGGCACTCAGTGTGGCACAAATAGTGCTGCTGCCCTGGTGACCCCTTTAACATCCCTGTCCTGGGCACCACTGATACTATGTACATAGGGCCTTACAGGGGGTGTTAAGCTTCTTGCCATTTGTGTGTACCAATTTACATTTGCAATGTGAGGGAATGAGCACTGCCACTGGGGCATGGTTAGCAGGCTCAAGTGCACTTTTATATAAAGAAACCACATCCAGATCAAACGGTGAGGGGATAACCATCCAAAAAGGGCACTTTACAACACCAGATTTTTGTGCCGCAGCACGTGCTGTGAGTGTGGAGTCATCGCAAGCCTTCAAAGATGGGATTGATGACGCGGTGGTCTTGCAGCAACCAGGGGGGAGTCCAAAAGGTGAAGCGGGCCCCAATTGCAGTGGGGGCCGGCACCATAGTGCAGCCAAGTGATGCGGCTGTGGTGAAGGCTCAAGTCCCAGCCGGAATCGAGGGTGCAGCAGGCCACGCACAGTAAATTCTCAAGCCCAGATGAAGAGGCAGGCCCTCGATTGCAGAAGGGGGCCAGCAACCATGTGCAGATGTTGTATGGACAAGCAAGCAGTGCACTCCATGGTGAAGCTCTGTGGCCCAGCCTAAAACGAGGGCGCTGTGTGTTCCATCACAGCAGGCTCTCCCATATGGCAGCACAACATACGGTCATTGACGGACAGCTAATGTCCCATCGAGGCAGCCAAGACACACCAATGGGGCTGCAGGGATAGTAGGGCAACAGGAGCTGCTTCAGGCAGGGTCCCAGAGCTGTTAGAGCTCTGCCGCCATCCCTAGGTACTCTCCATTGTGCGGATCTCTTTCATCTTCATCCATGGCCAGTCCATGCCCCACTAACACTTGTCATATGTGGCAACCCTTCTATCTGTGAAGGGATGCTGAAACTAGTGTCTGTCACAAAGAGAACGAGGCACTCAATGCTACAACACCTGGGAAATTAAATGCTTATTTATTCCAAAAGTGGAATGGATGAACGCTTGCTAGTAAAAATACATCTACTCAGCTATCAAAATAAAATGGGAACTACTAAGTTACAGTAAACATTTACCAGATGATCCCTTCACCAATGTTGCAATGCATCAGCACTGGGCTTGTTTCCAAATCACTGAGTCAGGTTTGTTAGTTCAATTAGAGCACCTGAAGTGAATCAGAAGTACATACAAGTGGCAGAATATCTAAGGTTGCTAACAGGAGAACCAAATTAGGAGCACCGCTTTTTAATGATGTGGCATCACCTGGTCGCTTTAACTAATCAGTTAAGGCTGTGCTTGTAGTCCTTGACTTTTGTATTAATAATCATTTGGATTCAGTGACTACAACTCCCAGAATGCATGAGGTTAACAGAACACCCAGAATAGGAGCACTATTACATTGGTGGCATGGATTTATCTGGTAACCTATCCCATAAAAAAACAATAGTAAAAAACACAAGAAATTCGAAAAATGAGCAATAAGGTAATCTCTGGTTGTAGATTGAAACCAGAAACATTCATAAACGTATAGCACAGCTATTGAAGGAACAATTACTTACTTTTGACAGTGCCTGGGAGTAGGAGGATTCGTGAACAAGAGGTTGGTTGAAGGAAATATACTCTCCTCGTGAATTGCTGCCAGAATCCCCAGCACCACATCCCCATCTTTGGAGTAGGCCTCCATCTTTGGTGCAGATAGTCGATGACATTGTGGCTGGTTGTCAGCTGCAGCAGTGGGTATTACAGACCACAGGTGCATCAGCATAATCAGTACTGCCATTGCCATTGCGAAGTTAGGGGCTCCTTATCCCTCCAATGAGCTGTTTCCCATCATGGACATGGACCTGCATTTAGAAAGTCACAACAAGGGTCAACGCTAGAGTGTGGGTTAGGTTCCTAAGTTTAATCACAGGGCCATGTCCTTGACTCGAGGGGCATTACTGGACCTCGCGGACAACAGATTGATAGTCAAGAAACATCAAACCATTATTCACATGCTCAAAATTCAACATGGGGAAAGGATCTTGCAGAAAAGCACAATCACCTGTACAAAGTGTGCAATTACATGTTGAAACAAGCATTAGTAAAGGGAACAAGTCCAGCCATTTTAAGGATGAGCTACAGTTGCAAATGCTGCAATCATCCAGCCTACTGAAGGGTTTTAACATTAAACCATTCGCCTTCCCATTGCTGCCAAGCGAATTCATGGAAGGTGTGACAATGTCAACAAGTTATCCATGACAATGAGCCAGCGCTTCACCATCTATGTATTTTAACGTAAGCACTACCATGGTGGTCGCATGCATCTGGGATGTGAAGAGGAGATAATGCATGTACCATGAATTCCAGTTACAAAAAGAACAATGGTTTCAATGGGTACTCATAAAAATGTGAACTACACACCAGTGGTTGAGAGGGATGAAATCTTGTCACCAAATGAATGTTCCTGGTAGACGTTCAATTAGAAACAATAATGTCTATCGAGCTAAAAAGGACTTATGTATAAGCCTGGACTTGAGCAATTGATTTAGACATTGCATAGTCATTGAATAGATATTGCATAGCCATTTCTTTCCTCAAGAACGTTTGAATCAAATACTCAACCAGAAAGACTCAGAATCCCACAAGGTTCCTTCCTTGCTCCTAACTTATGCAACTTACATAAGGAAGCCCTCACATAATTTCTGCAAGATGGACTTATCCACGTCCACCAATATACTTATGATACCCAGATTTTCGTTTGTCTTTCAGATCTCACTTACCTAAATAACTCGAAAATATTCCTAGATAAACTAATTTAGCGGATTTATTCTCTCTCTCTAAAAATGAATACATTCGAACTGTAATGACTTTCCACCTCCTCTACAAAAGTCTTAGCGTATTACATCCACTTGCCCTTTTTCTGCTTCATGTCTCTCATCTTAA
The DNA here is from genome assembly GCF_964204655.1 of Triturus cristatus. Classification (NCBI taxonomy): domain Eukaryota; kingdom Metazoa; phylum Chordata; class Amphibia; order Caudata; family Salamandridae; genus Triturus; species Triturus cristatus. Next base: position 1,170,572,639 of record NC_140593.1, read on the forward strand.
ATCTCTTGGCATCATCATTGACTAAAACCTAAATCTAAATGATCACATTCCTATGTTAACCAAATCTGCCTCCTATCAACAAAACCTGCTCGGGACATGAAGCCTATGAGCGTCCACACAGATTTTTAAAACTTTGGTCTCTCTCTCATTCTCACTCACCTGGAGGATTATCCCAACTCCTCTGATGCTCCTCTCAGAGATATAGGGGCAGATTTATGTTAACTGGCGCATCCCTGCATATCAGCAGGGATGCGCCAATTATTATGCGCCACAGCTGCGCCACCATGGATGCGCCGCATTTATAATGCGGCGCACCATGGGGCAAAATCGGCACAGATGCGTGACGCATCTGTGCTGTAAAAGTGGCGCATTGCTGGAGTTGCGTCGCAAGCGCGACGCAGCTCCAGCAATGTTCTGGGGGGCCCTATCTGTACAATGCTACGTCAATCCTTACGCCTGCTCCAAGCAGGCGCAGGGTTTTGACGCAGCATGGGCCTAAAAGTGACTGAGTGAAATCTTGTAGATTTCACTCAGCCACTTTTAGAAGGCGTTCCTGCGCCGGAACGCCCCCACCTGCCCTGGAACGCCTACATGTGGCGCAGGGCTTTACAACATGACGCATCTCCCAGATGCGTCACGTTGTAAATACCCCGCACCATGGCGCAGGATTTGCGCCGCTGCTGCGTCACAAAAGTGACGCAACGGCGGCGCAAAAGTGGCGCAAGTGCAACATAAATCTGCCCCATAATCTTTGCAGCCGCCAAGCTTGATACAGATGTCAAACAATTTGACCATATCACACCCCTCTTAAAACAACTCCACTGACTTTCCCTTGAGGCAAGAATTGACTTCAAGTTTGCCTGCATAACCCACAAAACAATCCATACCAGAGTAACTGCAACTCATGCGTGAGTTACAAAACCCAAGGAACAGAGGCAAAATGATTCCTGAATTCCCTAATAAAAAAAATACCAAAACTTCCAAATAGGCTTTCTCATGCCTTACCCCAACTACAAAACTCCATTCCCTACCACATCAGATGCAACCCAGAAAAAAAAACTTCAGCAAAGATTTAAAAACAAGCATTGGCACAGCCAATAGGTCTCGCTTTTGGGACCTTATAAGTATTTAGTTATGTAGCACAATATCCTTGGTACAACAACATCAACTGTTGCATGGCGAAACACTGATAAGGTCCCAAAGGCGAGACCTATTGGCTATGCCAATGCTTGTTTATTTTTACAAATTAAGCATTGCTTCATGTACACATCTACACACAACAAGCAAGGCTGAGTCCTAGAGAGGAAACAAAGAACCAATCCATGCTTACAGCCTGAACGGCAGCAAACACACCCGGCGTCAGCGCTCTACCTACAGAGTTAAAATACTGTGTCCAGTACAACAGACGCTGGCGTTCGAGGCCTTTGAGGTGAAGGACGGCCTTGGTGCGAACAAAACAAAACTGTGAAACCGGAAGGCAGGACAAAATCTCGCAAGTGTAAGGAAAGGCACATGAAAAAAGATGGGACGGAAGAAGGAACGGGTGACAGGAGGAAAAGAAGAAGGAATAAGGGAAGGATTGCAGGTGAGGTAAGAAGGTGAGGGAAGAAGGAAGCGGGAATATAGAAAAGACAGAGGGAAGAAAGGACAGACAGAAGGAAGGAAAGAGTGAAGGATGGAATAATGGAAGAGAGGCAGGAGAGAAAGGTGGGAAGCAAGGGAGCAGGGAAAGGAGAAAGAATGGAAAGTCCGGGATCGTGGGGCAAAGGATGGAGCGGACGGGGGATACTATGGAGGTACAAATAGAATGAGGGAAGGAACGACAGGGAATGTGAGAAGGAAAGGGAGGGATGTAAAAAAGGTAGGACAGAAGGAAACATGGAATGTAGGAAGGATGGACGGAAGAGGGAAGGTAGGGCAGAGCAGACCGAGGGGGTGGGAGAAGGAAGATGGACGGACAGGGAAAGAACCTAGGGAGGGACAGAGAAAGAGGGCAAAGAAGGAAGGAATAAAAGGAATGAGAAAATAATGGGACAAGAGAAAGAATGAAAAAGAAAAGGATGAGGGAATTAAAAAGGCGATGGTGAAAAAACAAAGAAACAAAGCGCAGGGGTGAAGATGCAGTTAGGTACGGGGAGAGAAGGATGAAAGATAGGAAGAACTAGGGGCATATTCACAAAGAGCCATCCAGACACAGCAAAAAAAATACAAGAAGTATTACATTTGTAAAAGCTTATTTGTACTTTTGTTACCACACAGGTGGGTGAGTTTTACAGTAGACACCAGCTTCATGTGAGATGGCTACAAAAAAGTATTACATTCTTCTGTATCAGCTTGCACCTTTGTCAACAAACACTGAAGAAAGACTGTATTCGAACTATGTGGTACACATAGAGAGGATGCATTGATAAACATGTTAGAAAGACCCCTTTGTTTCCACAGTATTTGTAGAATCTTTACTATGGCTACCCATACCTAAACGGGGATGGAAATACGCCACGGTTCATGGCAGATTACTGTGCATATTACACTACATAGGTAGTTCTCTTTGTGTTATTGGGTATGCGGACACCGTGAAAGGACCATGGCCCGGATGGGAACAGGAGTGGGGGTCGAAGTGCATCCCCATAAAAAAAACAAATATAAAAAGCAGCAATAACCAGGGAAGCCAGCACTAGTCAGTACATCAGCAGCAGCAGATAGAGAGGCTATAGGGGGGCAACTGACAGAAACGCAGAAGTGGGGCAGCTGACAAGCAAGGCAGGGAAGCGGCAGACAGAAGTGAGGCGGTGAGTCAGCTGACAAGTGAAGTAGGGGCAGCGCACTGAAGTGAGGGAGGAGGACGGCTCACAGAAGCTAGGTACAACAGACACAATCACAAAATAGGGTGGTGAAAAGTCAAGAGAGAGCAACACAGAGCGGAAGAACATTGAGGGAGAAGCTGGAACCACATGCACTCATGGAATTCTTAAGAAAAAGGAATCAAGAGAGCAACGCAGGTGGAGAAAAGCAGAAGGACGATAGAGAGCAACACAGAGAATGGAGAGAAGCACATGAGAGAGATCTAAAAACACTTTCAATCTCGCGGAAAGCTTAAGCAAAAAGAAAAAAGCAAGCACAGCAAGGCGAAACGTAAAAAAGGACGCGAGAGGTGCGCACGCACGCCATGATAAAAGTGAAAGCAGGCTGGTGAGTGGTGTGCGCTGTTCGCGGACCTTGATGAGAGAGGAAAGCCAGATGGCCCTCTGCTTGTCATTGTGCGTGTAACCGCACGCTCTAGGCCAGCCAGCTTTTGGTAGGACTTTTAAAAGCCCACACACTAAATGTCTCGCAGGGCAGCGCATGCACTGGCTCAGCGAGACCTAAAAACAACAGTTTTCAAACTACACTTCGCGGACTAGGACTACTATCTGCTTCTACACAAGACAGATATGGACTCATACATTATGTTCTTTTTCTAATACTGTTGTGTGTAGCATGCTATTACATTTCTATATTAGCCTGATGTAGTTTAGGAAAAGTGCCCTGTGGCTAGGTCAGAATTATATAAATACTAACTAAATTAAATAAATAGTCATATAGGGTATGGAAGAACAATGTGTCTGTGCAAGTACTGTGTTCATGGCCACACAGTAAATAGCCCCACACAGTGCACCTACTAATTGGTGTAGTAACAAGCACCAATAGTCTCCAAAAGCGTATGCATCAATGGGCCCAGTAATGAGCATCATTAGTCCCATACTATGAATGCATAAATAGGCATGGTAATGGGCTAGTAACAAGAGTCAGTGGCCCCGCACTGTACATGCGTAAGTGGCCCCTAGCACCGACAGTGGCCCTATGTGAGGCATAAGTGAATCTCAAGATTGCCATTGACCCTCCCTACACAGTAACTACAATAATTGCCCTACTAATCAGCATCAATTGTCCCACTGTACATGCATCATAGACTTTGTGGCAGGCATCAGTGGCCAAATATTACTTGCATCAATGTGCCGAGGTACACGAGTGAATGACCCAACAGAGTGGATGCATCCGGACCGGCGGACTATGGAGACTCCCACACCTCCGTAGCCGTAGTGACCCAGGCCCCGCCCTCAGGAACGACTCAGTGCCGGCGTTGGCGTGCTGGGAGGAATGGCGGCAGTGTGCAGAGCTTCGTTCAGCTCCGTGATTCTTTTCTGAGCCCTGATATGGAGAGATTATAGCGCGATTAACGCGCGATCCTGCAGGAGCATTTTCAACCGCGAATTCTGTGAGAATACGTGGCTGAAACCGGAGGAGTGAAGCGCGAGGTGGTGAGGTGGCTGGGCTGTGAGGCTGTGAGGCTTCCCAAGGGATAAAGGTACTCGTGGGCACTGAGAGGGTACTGAGAGATGTAAGAAAAGCTCTGGGATAAGAACGGAGAGTGAAATTTGAATAAGGAGAGGGGTGACTCTGCATTTCGGGTCCTTTTTTTTTTTTTCTCTTTCTTTGGCAGTGGAACAAAATTAGCAGGTCCAGTGCACTGATTTATAATATAACCGGGGATTAGTATATTACATCCAGAAATGGCCACTATTTGGCAAACCTCTTTATTGATCAGACTAAGTTAACAAACAGAGGAAGCTGCCAAGCCTGTTTAATCCCTGTTTTTTCCAAGGAAGGGGCCTCAATATGGGGAAACATTGGAAGTTCCCCATTGGGTCAAATCATGCAGAAATAACTGGTGGACAAAAAGCAAAGACCCGATCCACACAAAGTAAAACAACTCTTACAACATTAAGGGCGGAACGTCTACTGAGAGCACGTCAGGGCTCAGGCAGAAGATCGAGCTCTGAGGATGAGATGGGCGAGCCTGAGAGTGGCATCAATAAGGATATACCTCTGGAATCAGATGAAACTACGAGTACATGCAAAATAAAAGAAAATGCCACAGTTGTTGGAGTGGACCTGGTACAGGGAAGCCCTCCCTCCTTAACAGGGGCTACTAATCAGGCAGACAATCAGGTGGCCGAGGTAGAGTTAGGTCAAAATCAAGATTCTGCAAGGGATGAAATGACCAATATCAATTTAATGACAACAAAAGAATATCCCCTTTTTTCAAAAACTAAAATATCTCTCATAACTCTCGCGCCCGCACTGACTCTTCATGATGAATTATTTCAAGAACCAGTAACAGAGCGAATACATCAGCAAGCACCACAGCCCCAGCCAGCGGCAGGATTACAAATTGAAAGCACATTGGATACTCAAATAGTGATAAGCCCATTATCCGTCTCACCACCTAACCAGCGAAATCAGTCAAAAAAAAGAATCCAAGGAGTGGTCAGTCTCCTCCCTCGACTCTATTGCTGGAAAAAATCATCATTGTAGAAGATCAAGATCCTACAGAGGCAGCCGGTACGGGACCTTCTGAGACCTTGCATTTGGACAAGGGGGGTAGTTTCCAATGTGACATAAAATCTATGCTAAATCTCATCTTAGATGAGATTTGCGATATGAAAACGACCCAAGCAAATGAGATTGCAGCCCTGCACCATCGGCTGACAAAAATTAAAGAAGCTGTAGCTAGTCTTCCGGGCAGGTTGCAGGAGGCTGAGTCTAGAATATCCCAGCTTGAGGATCAGATGATGATGATTCAGCAACAAGCGGACGTGGCAAAAAAGCAAAAACTTAGTCCAGAGACCAAAATAGAGGAATTGGAGAATCACTCCCGGCGCTCCAACCTGCGCCTAGTGGGGGTGCCAGAAGGCAGCGAGGGGACACAAATGCTTAAGTGGGTGGAGTCATTCATTAAAAACAGTGTTCTTTCAGGCCTCTCCGGTGACTTAACTATTTCAAGAGCACACAGAGTTCCAGCTCAGCCATTCCCGAACTCGACATTACCCAGAACTATTCTTGTCAATTTAGCAGATTTTAGCATTAAGGAGAGGGTACTGTCTCAGGCTATACAAATGCGACAGATTTCAACTTCAGAAGTTCCTAGCTGCCGTATTTTTTCCGATATGTCCGCCACTGCAGCTCGCCGACTAAAGGAATTTGTGAAACTTCTTTATTTGTTTAAAGCACAAGGAGCTCAGGCGTCTATAGCTCAACAGTCTAAATTACTTGTACTTGTGCAAGGCAAATTTCATATGTTCGCAAATTTAGATGAAGCTCAGGAACTTCTACAAAAAATTACTGTGAACAAATAGTGAGCAAAATTGTGATTATAGGAGACTGTTAGATAAGTTCCTCTCTTATATATATCTCTTATATATATAGATATATATATATTTTTCTCTTTTCCTTTTTTTTTTCAAGGCACGTCTGTAGTATGAGTGGTGTTGGGCCTGGGATCACGCAGAGTGCAACAACATGGCACCCAGATTGGATGCTAGTTCCTGGGAGCAGGCAGGGGGTATGGTGAGCATTTCCCCCTTTGCTGCGAGTCTTGGGGTGGGAGTTCAGGGTGGGGTGGGTAAAAATGAACAAGAAATCAGTATAGTCATTAGGACTAGGCTGTCGTCATACCAGAATTATTTAGGAGATATCCGTATAAAGGATGTAATAATTGGTAGGATGGATTCTGTGCTGGTAAAAATCACTAGTGGGTTACGAAGATATCTAGGAGGGAATCAAAAATGGAATCAAAATTGCAGAATATAAAAATTGTCACATGTAATGTTAATGGATTATTGAATCCACGCAAAAGCTCAGCCTGTGTAAATTGGGTTAATTCTCTTTCACCGGAAATTGTATTTCTTTAGGAAACCCATTTCAGGTCTGACACTCCTACCTAAGAAATACACACAAGCTTATTTTTCATCTGCCAATTTAGCAGTAAGGAGTAGGGATTTTGTTCTCTAATTCACAGGATTGGCAGGATGGTAAAGGAAGATGGATTTGGGTAAAACTAAAGTTGGATGAAATAGTCCTGAATTTGATTAATTATTATGGCCCAATAGATGACGATACGGCGGCCCTATAGCAAATGTATCTGTTGATAGCACAAATGGAAGGTATATTAATTATCTGCGGGGATTTTAATCTTATTCAGAATTTGGGACTGGATACATCCAATAAGGCGAAACGTCAGTTAAAGCCCAAAACCACAAAGTTAATAAATAGACTAACAGAAGATTTTTCTTTATTAGACCCCTGGAGGCTGGGGCATCCCGGACTTCAGCAGTGTACCTGCTATTCAGCTAGATTTAGATCAGCATCCCGTTTGGATTTCTTTTTAGTAGATCGATTGGTCGCTAATGGGCTTACAGAAATACTTTCTAACTCTTTCTCAGACCACTCTTTAGTTTCATTTATATTAAGGCTAAAAATTACTCCGAAAAACAGGCCCAGGTGGCAGTTCGATAAATCTTTATCGCAAGATTCTACCTGGATAACAGAAACTAAAGTATTTATAAATGAGTTTTTTCAGTTTAATGAAAATTCTGCATCTATGTTCATGATATGGGAAGCATTTAAGGGGACCTTTAGAGGTCACACAATATCATATAAGGCTAGAATAAATAAACAAAGAAAAGAAAAGATTCAAGCATTACAGAAAGAAGTAGAAAAAGCAAGACAAAATCTCGATTTAAATACTACGGAGTCCACTTTTAGAGTTCATCAGCATGAATTACCTAAAGTAAAGGAACAGCTGAAGGATTTTTTTTTATTGGAAGAGATATCTGGGAGTAAGGCTTATCAACAGAAACTTTATGAAGAAACTAAACAGATTGGGAGATTCTTAGCTTGGTCCACAAAAAGTCAGAAAGCAACCCAAATATTTCCCCAGGTAAAGAATCCCTCAACTGGGATACTAACTGACGATAAAACAGCTATTTCAGAGGTGTTTCCATCACATTTTAATCAAATTTATGCGGAAACGCAGGGGGTAGATGTAGCAGATTTGTCGGGTTATTTTGAATTTTGGGATTTACCTCAGATACCCTCACATGGCTCTGAGATATTGAATAGCGTAATCGGGATTACGGAAATTATAGCAGTATTAAAAAGTATGCCCAATGCTAAGGCGAGCGGTGCAGATGGAATCCCTGTTGAGGTTTTTAAGGTATTTCAGGAAGAAATCCTTCCTTTCGTGGCAAAATTTTTTAACCAGATAAAGGAGGGTTTGGATATCCCAAAAAGCTTTAAGGAATCTGTCCTAGTAATTTTTCTTAAAAAAGATAAAGATCCCAGCGATCCCAATTCTTATCGCCCAATAAGCCTATTAAATACGGATTATAAAATATTTATGAAAATTGGGGCAAAAAGAATTGCCCCATCTGTACAACAGGTGGTACATGAGGACCAAAATGGTTTTATTCCGGGCCGATTGATGGCAGCTAATATCATATTTCTTAACACAAGCCATTGATCACTTTTCCACCAATAAGTTGGAGGCGGTGGTCATGATGATGGATGCCGAAAAGGCTTTTGATTTGGTAGATTGGAGTGTTTTATTTTTTATTTTGGATAAATTTGGGTTTCCGTTATTTTTTTAAAGAACGTTAAAGGAACTCTATAGCTGTGCGGAAGCCAAGGTTGTTATAAATGGAGAAGAGGCCGGTAGGGTACAAATTAAGCGAGGCACACGTCAAGGCTGTCCTTTATCCCCCCTTTTGTTTTTCTTGTTTATTGAACCTTTGGCTGTTAGGCTGCGGAAGAGTTTGTTGATTTTGCCTCCAATTGAGGGGATGGCAAAAGTCAAACTCTATGCAGATGATATTATTTTATATCTGAAGGCCGGGGGATCTAATGTTCAAAACGCACTGGATAAAATACAGAAATTCACGCAGGTGGGGGGTTACAAAGTAAACCATGCAAAAACTGAAATACTTCTTTTTAACTCCACTCTAGCGGATATTCCCGCTTCTATTGTCATAAGACCACTGCATCCAATTAGATATTTGGGGATATACGTTACACAGGATTTTAGTCAGTTGTTGCCTCTGAATTATAATAGAATGCTTATGAAAGTGAAAAATGTATTGGACAAATGGACTCATTTATCATTAAAAGGACGAATTTTGATGATTAAGATGTCGATACTTCCATTGGTTATGTTTCTTTTTAGCAATCTTCCGCTGAAAATTCCGAGTTCCTATTTTAAGGAATTAGATCAAAAGATTCGGAAATATGATTGGAATAACAAACATCCTCGAGCGAAATTGGCTACATTACAACTGGATGTAGCCTCAGGAGGTCTAGCTTTACCACATTCCTCCACATATGATCAGGCATCATTACTAGATTTGTTTTCTCAATTGGCTGTGGAAAATTCAGTATTTGATCATTTTATATTGGTACAGATGTTGAAAGAGAGTGCTATAAGGTTGCCGAATTTTTTACGACTGGCAAAATTGCCCAAAAGGACCAGATATAAAGTGATTTCATCATTAGTAGAAAGGATGCAGCTCTTTCTCAAATTACAAGATATCCCAGCATTTCATGCTTTTACTTCTATGGAGGACTGTGCAGCAGGTGGTCTCATACTATCTAGAGGCCTTTTTCAACAGTGGCAAGAATTGGGTTTTAATCGGCTTGGAAATTTCTTTAATCATGAGACATTAATAACTTGGGAAACAGTTCGGTTACAAACTTAATTATGTAGCATTGAATATCTGTAGGGTGTGCCATATTGCTCCCACCCCCTTCCCGGGATCCCTGAGGCCTCAAACGGATTGCCTCTAAGTAAGATTTCCCTTACCTACTCCTGCATGTTAAGTCCTAGGTGACTTACACAGGGGCAGTTTCGTCGTGCCTCAGCCCATATGCATCCTATGAGTCTCACACAGAGTTCTGAGTTCCACGTGTGTCCCGCTATATTCTAGACACGTTATCAAGGATAGGTAGCATCCGAACTTATCCTACACCGACAGAAGGATAAAACCTAGGTGCACTACTCTCACTATTTCTGCACCTGAGGTAGACGTTAATGGCACTTTCTCATTTGAGCACTGAAATGCAATTACGAGTTGACTACCAAACACTTACAACTCTTCCATGTTTTGTCTTTTGTTTGTTTGTCTACCCAACAACAGAATAAACTTGTTTCTCTCCACCATTGTACCTTTTTTTGGCGGATTTTTCTCACTGTAAATATTTTTCACACAGTAGTCATCGGAAGGGTGAACCTTAGCGCGTGCATACCTCCGTGACTCCGCACTCCCACTCTGGTCCTGATGAAAGCCTGTTGAACACACATTGAGGCAGAAACATGTTGACCGCCAAGGTGTGAAACAGGTCTTTTATTTTTTGACCTTCACTCCCCTTTTTTAACTTTCCCAATTAGCAAAACGAATAAAATTTACTTTTTGACTTAATTGGCAATTTTAAATTCACTGTCACCTCACCTGAACCCCGCTCCGCAGTAACCTGGCGTCGTAGCACACTGGGATGACATTCGGTCATACCCAGTGGAGCCCGATGATGAAGCATGTCACCAACCAGGTTGGTGAGTGAGGGCTTTATTTACTTATACATAATAGGCTGTGTACATAATGGGTTTAGCCTGTAGAGGTCTACGTCTTTCTCAACAATATAAGTGTTTGTTTTGAACCTGTGGACCCATGCTCTTTTGATATACAGTGCTCTGTTTACATTACACTGACTTTGTTGTTTCCCAGCATTGAATAAAATGTCAGGGCAAATTGTTAGGCAAATGGCGAATAAAATGTTGGGGATAGGAGGCTGGTATCGGCTACTGCATCAAAAAGCCCATTCAGAAGTGATTCTGATAACAAAACTTCAAAAAATTTATTCAGAGACCGGCTGTAAGTTTAATATAAGGGAATGGCAACAACTTAATGAGTTAGCAATAAAAGCACTTAGAGGGGCTAATTATAAAAGGATACATTTTTTATCTAGATGGCACGCCTATTATACACCTCTGAAATTGCATAAGATGTTCTCAACAAACCCAAACCAATGTTTTAGATGTAATATTCAGGATGAGGGTGGATGGGTACATATTTTTTATGAATGTACTAAGCTATGATTTTTTGGGGATGAGATCTTTGATAAGATCTCATCATCTTTGTCTTTGACCAATCAACCATCGTTTATGCTGGTCTTATTTGGTACTTCGGGGGAGGTGAAAGGACTTACTAAATATCAGCAGTATTTTATATTCATTGCCATAGCTCTGGCAAGATCATTAGTCCTACAACATTGGAAAACAGATAAACAACCCAAGATCGACCATTGGCTTAATAAAATGAACAGAACTTTTAGGTTTGAGGAGGCCTATGCGAGAAGGGTAGGAGCAACCAAAAGATTTAGAGCTATCTGGCATGAATACTCTGTACAGGTTGAGAGGGAAGGAGAAAGATTTTAGAAAATAAGGTACTTTAGAGTCTCTAACCTTCCCACAACCAAATACGCCAGGTCAGATTAACTATATTAGTATCATGCTGGTGATAGTAGAGGGGCAAGGTGACTAAAATCTAGTTTTAATATTATGCACTTTATTTGATAACTGCTGCTATGTTCCATCCTGCACTTTAAAAATCTTCTATTTATTAGCTTTTTTATGATACCTTGTTTAAGAGCTGCTCTTATTAGCATTTTTGCACTGTGGATTATTGTATGCCCCTTTATTTTTCAAATATAAGAGCCATGACACTTCTTGGCTGTTTTACTTAAGCTTCAAGTACTCGCGGGGGGGACTTTAATTCTGTTACTGATGTGGAGCTGGACCGTTCTCACCCCCGCTGGCTCAATCAGCGGTACGTAGAGTGGCCAAGGTGAGACGGGACTGGCAGGAAGCTTGGGGCCTTATGGATGCCTGGCGGGTACAACATCCGTTAGACAAGGACTACTCCTTTTATTCAGTGCCGCATGACTTACATGTCCGGCTTGACGGCTTTTTGTGTACCCCGGGTGCCCTAGAGGTTACGCGCCATAGTGAGTATCTGGCAAGGACACTCACGGACCATGACCCATGCTTGATAACGATACTCTGGTCGCAGCAACGGCAAGCGATCCCGACGTGGCGTTTGAATCCGGTGACGCTGTAGGATCCCGTGTTTAATGCGGAGTTGGGGGAGTGCGTGGAGCGCTACTTTCTAGGCAACTCGGGGACGGCGACGAGTAGAGCTCTGGAGTGGGACGCGCTTAAAGCGGTGGTGAGAGGGATTTGCATCTCGTCCGAAGCTAGGACGCGCAAGGTGCTGCTACGGGATATTGACCGGGCTGAGGCGCGGCTGCGCCAGGCAGAGTTAGACGACCACGCGGCTGGGGGTGCTCGGGAGGAGTTGTTGGCGGCGCGAGAGGAGGTGGCCTCTCAGGTTGAGCGGCTTCGCTGCTATGACTATAAAGAATACATGGTGCGGGAGCATGCTGAACGGGACAAAGTGGGGTCGCTTTTGGCCTGGCTGGCTAATCCGGCTGTTCGGGGATCCCGGTGGTGTCACTGGCTGCGCCAACGGGGAGCCCGGTTCACTCGCAAAAGGAGAATAATGACCAGTTCCTGGGTTATTACTCGTTGCTGTACCAGAGTAGGATGAGGGACCTGCCCGACGGTCTGGACGCTTATTTAGAGGCTGCGGGGTTACCCCGCTTGGATCCGGAGCAGGGCTCTGCGTTGGGGGCAGTTATCTCTCTGGGTGAAATCAGGGCAGCGGTTAAACATATGGCCCGGAGAAAGACTCCGGGGGCTGATGGCCTCCTGGTGGAGTTCTATGCAGCGTATTTGGATGTTCTGGCACCGCAGCTACAGTCAGTATATAGAGAGGCGTGGGATCTGGGCAGGACTATGAGAGAGGCAGTCATAGTGCCGTTGCTGAAGAAGGGCGGGGTCCCCACCTCTAGGACGGCATACCGGCCGCTCTCCATGCTCTCGGTTGACTATAAGATCCTTAGCAAGATCTTGGCCACGCTCCTTTTGGGTCACATGCGCTCCCTGGTACACCTAGGAATACTGCGACGTGCATTCGGCGGTTGGTGCGGATACTGGGGGAGGGAGGGGAAGGTACGTCGGAGGCCGTGGTGCTGTCGGTGGACATCGAAAAGGCATTCGATAGTGTGGAGTGGCCGTATCTGTTCCGGGTGCTGAAGGAGTTTGGCCTGGGTGATAATTTTGTGCGTTGGACCAGTCCTTTATATAGCTCCGCCACAGCTACGGTTTGTACGGGACGTACCATATCAGCGGCTTGCCAGGTGGAGAGGGGCACTCGTCAGGGTTGTTCTCTGTCCCCGCTGTTGTTCGCGCTGGCAATTGAACCCCTTGCGACTCATGCCCGGCAAGGGCGGTACTACGAGGGCGTTCGGCTGCGAGGGGAGCTCCATCACATATCGCTGTATGCGGATGACCACCTGTTGTATCTGGCCGATGCGGGGGGTTCCCTACGGGGCGCCAGAACCCTGCTCAGGGAGTTTGGTCGATTGTCGGGGTTACAGGTGAATTGGACTAAGACCTGCCTGTTTCCTTTGTCCCCTGGAGCTCAGCAGCCTTCGGAGTTCGCAGACTTGAGGTGGGAGCCTACCTGCTTGCCGTATCTGGGCGTCCGTATATTTCACACCCCCACTGATCTTTTTGAGGGGAATGTGGGTGGTGCGCTGAGGGGGCTCAAAGGTAGTATGGCGTTCTGGCGCACTCTTCCTCTGTCGGTAGCTGGGCGGGTAGCACTGCTGAAGATGATAGCGCTGCCGCGACTGCTCTACTTTTTCCGTACTTTGCCGATATGGATCCCGGTCACCTTTTTTAAGACGCTTCGGACATTGATGACAGGGTTTATTTGGGGAGCTGGGAGACTGCGGGTGGCGCTGTCCACTCTGATGAGGCCGAGGGAGGAGGGGGGGCTGGTGGCCCCAGATTTTGAATGGTACTACTTGGCGGCACAGCTGCAGTAGCTGACGCAGGCCATGGTGCGTGAGTTTCGAGGCCCTGAGGGCCCGCACGGTAGGGTTATCCTGCGACATGTGTTGTCATTTATTGTGCTTCGGAAGAGGCTCAGGCTGGACCAGCTTACCCTCGAGGAGCGCACACTCCGGCTGTGCTGGATTCGTAGTCAGAAGCGAGCAGGCTTCGTGGTCCCGTATGCCCCGGAGATTCCTTTGGGCATGTGCACGGCCCTCCCCCATGGCGGGGATTGGTCGGCGTTGGCTGGCTGGGAAGAGTGCGGGGTCCACGTGATTGGGGACTTATACAGGGATGGCGTCTTGTTGTCATTCCAGGAATTGCAGGGGGCGTATGATCTATCGAGGGGGGATTATCTTTTGCACGCCGCCTTGGTGTCAGGGATTCAGAAACAGTGGAAGATGGGGCTGTCGGAACCCCCAACTTCTTTGGGGTGTCAATACGTCACTATGTCGGCGGGTACATTCAGGGCCATCACTTGTCTATATAGGCGGTTGTCCACGGAGCGGTTGTCACCTATGGATGCCTTGCGGGGTAAATGGGAGGGGGATCTTGGTAGGCCTATTCCTGAGACGACGTGGGCGCAGCTGTTACGGCGGGCCTGAAAGGGCACGCGCAACGCTAGATTTCAATTGGTCAAATTTTATACTCTCCACAGGGCTTACTTAACTCCGGTCAAAATCTTGCGGTACTTCGGAGGCTCCCAATCGCCGTGCCCCCGGTGCAGAGTGGAAGGTGCTGATTTTGGTCATATGTTTTGGTCCTGTCTGGGACTGGGTTCTTATTGGGCGGATGTGGTGGCGTGTCTGAATCAAGTGACTGAGCTGGAAGTGGAGATGGGGACTTGCCTTTTGTTATGGTTTCCGCACACCCCCAGTACCAAAATTACGAGCAAGTTTTACGATTTGGGTCTGATAATGGCGAAGAGGGAGCTCACTATGCATTGGAAGGCTAGGGCCAGTCCGAGCTTTCGGAGATGGAAAGCGGGTTTCTTGTCCTGGGCGGGGAAAAAAGGGACGCTTCGTCTACAGCTGGCCAGGCGAGCATCTAATGACAAGGCGCTGGACGCGGCATGGGCGTGGGGGGCTCTGGTGGAAGGGCTTTGTTCTTTGGAGGAGTTGAGTGAGGGGGATAGGGACCCTGTAAACATGGACCGGAGTGTGGAGTCTGGGGTGGGGCCCTCTGGGGCTACTGGGGAGACCGCACAGGACGGGGCCACTTAGGTACACTCATGGAGGACTCAGCGTTTGCACTCTATATTGAGAACTGTCGAGTAGTCATGGTGGGAGCATGGGGCGTAGATGGGTGTCAATGCGGGGCCTCCTGTTTCTTGAGAACAATGAAAGTGCTCTTTTGATTGTTTTGAGTTAGGATTTCTCGGATCACGGGGCCCTACATGCAGAAGTGGAAGAGAGGTTGACGCGGGTACACTGACAGGGGGGGGTGGGGGTAGAGAGGGTGGTGGGTGGGGGAACTAGGGAGGAAGCATGGAAGAACCGATTTCTCCTGACATGTACATCGATGGTTGGGTCTTCTATAAGATGATATTGGATGTAGTATTGTTTTTTTTTTTTTGGTGCACTGATTTGAAAACTCAATAATAATCTTAAATTTTTTTTTTAAAAAAAGCTTCACGTACTTGTACATTATTTAAGAACTTCCATTAATTATCTGAAGGTCTTTTATGGTATTAATGCTAGCTCGATATGATATTTTTATTATGAATTGTTGCTTTAAAGTAGCCTTTGTTTGTATCTAATTAACTCACGCCATGCTAGTCTATATCCTTTTGGTCTGAAAATTGCACTCTAGTCTCGATATCTATTTTTTCTGCTTTTATTTTTGGTTATAGTATAGTATATTAATTAGATAAAAGCTATTACTGATTAATTATGCGTAATGTTGATGATGTCATGTGTTTTGAATGCACAATTGTTGTTTTACTACCTTCTTGTTCAAATAAAAAATATTAAAAAAAAAAAAAAGAGTGGATGCATCCATAGGCCTAATAAAAAGCATCAGTGTCTCAAGTGTGTGCTTGTTTAAGTTAAAATATGTATACCAAAACTGGAAAGTTTTTATTCAAGTTAATATGTGTCTATTTTCAAAACTCATAAGCTCATGTTTAGGGAAAAATAGTTGAATTTGAAAAATATATGTGAAGTCGATATTTGAGATATAAATCATTCAGCCTGTTGTTAACCTGGCAAGAAAAACCTTTTGCCATGCCTAAGCCTTCCTTTTTAGTACATATATGTCACCCCTAAAGTAGGCCCTGAAAGCCCATAGTGCAGGGTGCATTGTATTTAAAACATAGTACATATGGGTTTAAATTTTACATGTCCTCGTCGTGAAAAACTCCAATGTCAGATTTTACTTTTGTAAGACCAATCTCCCCCATTGGCTAATAATGGGTTGCCATATAAGTGCTAACATTGAATTCGGAGCCGGTTCTTGTTCAGGCTCAAATGAGTTGTAATGTAAAATACACTTTAGTAGTAAAGCTGGATATCTGATAGAGACATCCAGCCACAGTTTCCTTACCTTTGAATGTCCAAGGTGTCAAGCTGAACCCAGAATATTTTACTTCGAGCAATACTCCGGAGCGTTGATTGGTGGCGTTAGCTCATCATGACGTTGTTGTCAACATCTGCGCTGTAGTGACATCCACGTCACCTATGTAGGCACCACCTCGGCGTTTTGACGTCAGTTCTTTTCTTTCAGCCAGCGCAGATCCGTGAATAGAGTTACCCTCTATTACTTTTTGACAGGCTTTTTTCTCAACCCCTTTTTGGGGTGTAGGCTTATTTCCACTGTGTCTAAGAAGACTTCTGGTTTCAAACCATGCGGCGCCTGTCACCTTATCATGTCAGTGACGGACCCACACCTGGTTTGCCTCTGGTGCCCTGAGCATGACCACAACTCAAAGTCGTGCTCCAACAGCCCGGCCATGGCTCCAAATCCTTTGAGGGAGGTGTCCCTAAAGTTGCTTGCGGCCCGGTGCTTAGCACTGTTTTGCTCTACTCGAAGGTCTCGTTCATGGTCCCTATCAAGGGGAATGTCTGGGTACCGCTCCAGGAGTCCTAAGTCTTCATCCGCCTAGTCGAAGTCGCCGAGTAGGTCAGGGAAGAAACATAGACACATAAGAAGACAAAGCGTGCTTCGACCTCTCCCTGTCCATCAGCTGATGCGAAAGAGGATTCTCTGTGTTCTATTCCTCATTCTGCTGAACCTGTGCCTGGGTCAGCTCTACTCTTCTCTGCCTTTCCAGGAGCTGGCGCAATCCCTGCCCAGCTTAAAGAATTTTATGATGCCATGTGCCCCATATTTAGTCAGCCTGACCCTAATGGCTTACCTTTGTGTCCCTCACTGGAGGCTCGATCTGGTTCCGTGCATTCGGCTTGGTCCCTGGCATCGATTTCCCCAATGGTTCCAGAAATGGATCCGGTCCGGTGCTGGCACTGACTCCAATGCTCCTGGCTCCTCTGCTGCATCCCAGTGGTTCCAGCCCTATTCTGATTCCCGGCAACTCGAAACCGGTACTCAATCAATCAATCAATCACGGAATTATAAGCGCACTACTCACCCCTGAGGGTCTCAAGGTGCTGGGGGGTGGAAACAGCTGTTCCGTTCAGTCGAAAAGCTAGGTCCTGAGCACCTTACTGAAGGTGTTCAGGGAGGGGATTCGTCTGATGTTGATAGTGAGCTCGTTCCAGGTCTTGTCCGCGATGTAGAAGGCTCTTCCCCCTGTTCTGGCTCTGTGGATGCATGGGGTTTCGGTGAGGGAGAGGTTGGTGGATTAGAGGTTTCGTTTGGGTACGTGGAAGGCGATTCTCTTGTTGAGGCATTGAGGTCCTGTGTTATGGAGGCATTTGTAGGGGTGGGTGAGTATCTTCAATGTGACTCTCTTCTCGACGGGGAGCCAGTGGAGTTTCCATAGGTGTTGGCTGATGTGCATGTGTTGGGGTGCCAAGCACAAGTCTGGCTGCAGTGTTCTGTATCGTCTGGAGCTTGCGGAGTAGAGACTTTTTGATGCCGGCATAGAGGGCATTTCTGTAGTCCAGTCTGCTGGTTATGAGTGCGTGGGAGACTGTCTTTCTTGACTCGGGGGGATCCATTTGAAGGTCTTTCATAGGATGCGGAGGGTGTTGAAACAGCTGGATTCAATGGCGTTGACCTGCCTGGTACTGTGTCGACCAACGCCGATACCAACGCTGATAGAACCTCCAGGTTGTAAGTAATTTCCTGAGCCCTGGACTTGCAGAACTCCTAAATCCAGTCTGCAGGGATGGCCTTTTTTGCAGCTCTGTCCTGTAGGACTTCCTGGTCTAAACTTGTATGCAGTCCCTTCCCTGGGGATGGTCTTGCTTGGGTATTTATTCAAAGTTAATTAATCTGTGACTAAATGTCTCTATGAGTTGGTCAAGTTACTTACCTTTGGCAACGCCATATCTGGTAGAGACATAATCTAGCTGCAGATTCCTTACCAACCCATCCATCCTTCCAGCACTGCAGACAGGTTTTTAGAGTCAGGGCTGATCCCTTTCAGGGCTCTAGTTGTTCAAAACAACCCAATGGCATTGCACTTCATGGCTCCATGCTTCTGGTGTGGAAAGTAATGAAAAGTAGCAGACGTCAGCGTACTGATGTGGTTCCTATATAGGTGGCTCAGATGTCACTACGGCACAGACGACACCGATGATGTCACGCGGAGCAGGCCAACACCATCTACTGGCGTGCAGGTGTCTTGCTCGAAGAAAAATCTTCTTGATCCAGTCTGGTGCCTGGGAAATTCAAAGATAAGGATCATATCTCAACAAGATAAGGCATTAACGAAGGTAAGTAACTGGTCCTGTAACTCACAATTCTGAAAATGCCACTTTCAGAAAGTTGTCCTTTTCTTGTCCTAAGCATCTGTGCATTCTGCTAGTGTCCTGGGTCACATGACTGAGAATGGCTCTGCTGTTGGGCTTGGTGTATTCCTCCCAGTCAGTGAGACAAAAGGGGACTAGGTGTTGGCAGTATGAGTCATCCTGCTGGGATGGCTGGGAGTGAAGCTACCTGCCCTACTTACACTTCAAAGGGCTTGCCACCAGTACAGACAAAAAACCTGATACTAGCCATTGGTCTCCCCACTTAATGCTAGCACCAGGTATAAGTACTGGACCTAAGAACAACAGACCAGTACATTCTGGACCTGTGGAATTTCACTAACAAATCAAACCACCGGTTCTACTGATTAGATTTAAATTCATTTTGCCGTCATTTTATTTTGTACAATGTTCTCTATTTTAGGATTTTTCTTGCGTTGTGTTGTTACTTCATTAAGGTTTGTGTGCTGCTGAAATATTTTGCAGAGTACCTCTAAGTTAAGCCTGACTACTTTTGTGCCAAGCTCCCAGAGGGTTAGGCACAGATTAATTTAATGGATTTTGTGGTCCACCCTGTAAATGATTGTGGTCATTCCTTGAGTAGGATTTTCTACCCGGGCAGCTAATTGCCCAATTTCCTACAATTATTTATATTAAGAAAGACATTCTTCCCTCGATATACTATGCCACAATATTTTTATAGTGCTGATATTTTTGACATGATATTTATGTCACATAATTTTCTGGAATTTATGTTTGTGTCACCCCTGACTGCACATATGTTATCAACAAGCATGCAGTTATTGCAGCTCATCACAGTCCTCTCCATATCTCTATCCATAACTGGCTGACAGACATTGAAGGGCATCCTGCAGGTAATGGTGGTTATTCCATCTTGCCCCTCATGTAGTCATTCTGTGATTCTCATTTGAGGGGATTCACCTTGTTGGAAAAGGTCCTTTCTGTAGGGTCACCCCCAAACCTTTTGCCTTCCTCCTCCCCTTTTAGCTGAACTTGTTTTTGTTGGATTTAGGACTCTGGGCACTTTAACACTGCAAACCAGTGCTAAAGTGCATATTTAATTTATTTTTAAGTCCCTATTAAAGTGCACTACATGTGCCCAGGGCCTGTAAATTAAATGCTACTAGTGGGCCTGCAGCACTGATTGTGCCACCCGCTTCAGTAGACCTTTAAACATGTATTAGGTCTGCCACTGCAGAGCCTGTGCATACAGTTTTAAACTGCCATGTCGACCTGACAAGTTAACCCTTTTTCTAGACTCAACCCTTCTTTCCAATGCATATAAGTCACCCCAAGGTAGGCCCTGGGCAGCCAAAAGACAGGGTGCAATGTGTTTCAAAAATAGGACATGTATTTTTAACTTTTACATGCCCTGGTAGTGAAAAAATCTTAAATTCGTTTTTCACTACTGCAAGGCTTATCTCTCCCAAATGTTAACATTGAGATTACCTTATTACATCTTAAAAGTGTAATTTCCAATTGGGAAAAGATGGCATATACCTGGTGATGGTAGGGATGCCCTACTGGCTCTAGAGAAGTGGGACAGGCCGACATATTCCATCATTAAGGAGACCCATGTCAGGAGTTATGGATTTGCCCCAGAAGAGTGAGTGTTGAGATTCAGGACTAGTTAGAAACTGTCTCACCAGTCCGGGGGGGATTTTGTGGCTTACTTTGGCAAGGCACTAGATGGTTGGGTGAAGGTAAACACTTTTGAGGAGCTATACAATTTGATTACTGGAGAGCACATGTTTAATCACTGTTTTCCAGAGCTAATCCAACACCTGGTTAATTGCAGGTTTACTGACCTCAGGGAGCTAGCAAAGGAGGACGACCCCTCGGTGAGTACCAGAGCGTCTGAAAAGGCATTGGGGAGTGATCCTAAGGAGGGTGGCTCAGGCTTTCCCCATCAGAGTGAGCGAGAGGTACTCAGTGACCCAAACAGGTCCCAGGATAGTAGTAGGAGAAAGGGGTCCCATGTCCCTTCTAAGAATAGGAGGGAAGGTTATGATAGGCATAGACCCAGAGGACCCTATTCCCAGCCCGAGTGATTGGATTGCTCTCAGATGGAGCATAAACAGGGAGACCTGGACTGTATCAAGAGAACATCCACTGTCTCTGGCCAGCACTCCATCATGATCAGTCGGAACTCTTGACTTTGTACAAGTTCTAAACGCTACTTTTGCATTTAATCTTTAACAATTCATATCTCGACTTCTACTTCTTATTTTGGTCTTGGTTTATTTATTAAAGTAAGTTCTATTTTTATAACCAGACGTGGTATCTTTTTGTGTGGTGTTTTCCATGTTTTACTGTTTGAAGTGTTGCACAAGAACTTTACACATTGCCTCTTAAGTTAAGCCTGACTTCTCTTTCCCGGCTACCAGGGGAGAGCAAAGGTTAATGTATTGTGTGATTCGGATTTATCCTGATTAGGATTGTGGTCCCTGTTTGGAGAGGGTACATTCCTCTGCCAACTAGAAACCCAATTTCTAACACACCTCTATAAATCACATCATTCACCACAGAAAACTTTGCCCAAACTACTTTATATTTTCCAAGCAAAACATCACTTGCCATCTCTTTTCCCAGCCTTCTGCTCTGTTTTTCTTCTTTAACTCCTCACCAACATTCAGGCTTGTCTTCTACTCCCCCTCCACAATAGTTTCTTCCAAAGACAATTGTACATTGGCCACAGCCCTGTCATCTTCTCACAATCTGCTGTAGGCATTAATGGCAAATGTGAAACACAGTCAGCCTTGACATTTTTTAATGCTGGCACGTATGTCATTTCAAAAGAATACTCTTGGAGCCTGAATCTTTACCTAGACATATGAGACATAGCGTTACCTTCACCTTAGGTAAAAACCTCAAAATTCTCAATTTGAACATTATTTTCTACAAATATGTTCTAAAAGGCTCTATGCTCAACAACAAGCCAATGTCTATTTCTAAATGACTGAAAAATGTTTTTCCACTCATCTTAAAGTTTTTGATGCAGAAGATGAGTCTCTTGGTTCCTTTGTGTAATATTAACAACACAGCACACAGACCACAGTCACTTTTTTCATTAATCGAAATTGTTTTATACTTCAGATTGAACAGTTTTAAAGTTGGAAAGGGTTGCAGATGGTCATCACTGTGGTGTGTAATGCAGGCCGGGCATTGCAGGCAGGCTTCGCTGTAGTGCAAACATTCTGTCAGGTGTTGCGGATAGTTGTTGCTGGAGATTTGAGTTGACGGTCACCATGGGTTGTCAATGCTGTAGTGGGAAGTGCAGATCTCACATTGCTGGTTGTGGCCGGTGGTCGTTGTAGCGCAAAGAGTTAGCTGCACCGGAGCTTCGCATTGGTAGTTGGAACAGAATGCAACACCTTGGCACAAATTTGCGTGCTCGTTATTTCAAAGAACCCAAAACTTCAGACTCTCTTCATTTTGTTCAGAGAAGAGTCCAACTTATGCCATACCAAGGGTCCATGACCTGAGGGCAGGCGCCGAACGCCCATTGGGCTGGATGGGCTTCAGCCACCCCTTGTGTCTCAGCCCGGGTTGCTGCATCTGTGGGCTTGGCTGGGCAGTGTGTGGAGTCTTATCTCCGGCACGCCCAAGTTTTTCACAGGTCTTTAAAGACCATTTGCATATTTTGCAAACTGGTTACCAAGTGTTTGAAGTTGGCCTGGTATATGCTGTTCACTAGTTAAAGTGGACACCTTGCACCAGTACAATTCGACTCTTATGGTAGTAGGTTTAAGACAACCTTTAAAGAAAGCTATCCTAGTGGTAGCTGTGGAGAGCAGCCTTCAGGCTAAGTCTTTAGAGGAGTGTAAAGCAGCTTGTTTTACCTTATAATCTCTTGAATTACCAAATGAAAAGACACCACACAGTATATATATCAAATATATATGTATTTATTACTAAACAACTCTCTACTAATCTCTTTATGAGATTAGAAGGCAGGAACATATGCACAAATCAACGTTTCACAATAAATTAAGCACAAATATGGCTGGGGCCCTAGGGGCGTACCAGACCATATACTAAAAAAGAGACTTAGAGATAACGACTTGCAAAGGGACAAGGCCTAGGGCCTTTAGAAGCGTTGGGTCCTCACGAAACCACCCAAGGCAGGTAAGTAAAGGACCCATGATGGACGCGTGCAGTGTGTTAACACAGCCGCGAATCCCTATTGACTTCAATGGAGCAAGTCGCGATTGGAAATTAAGAGTTTAAGGATACTTCGGGAGAGTCTACAAGCAAGCCACTTACAGGATAAGTAGTTCTAGAGCCAACACCCACAGAAGCACCGGAGTGCTGGAGTGCTGGAGTTAACTCAACCAGGGAAGCCGGGTGCATAGGTGTCTTTTGGTGTCGGGTCGCGGCGTCGTTTTCAATGGGAGCACATGAAGACTTGCTGCTTGTGAAGACAGAAGAAGTGTCCGGTGGAATCCAAGCCTGGATTCAGAAGAAGGAAGACCTGAAAGCAGAGGGGACAGTTTTCAAAGTCACTTGGCAGTGACCCGGGGCAAGGAAGACGGATGCCCACAGTCGTCAGGTGATTTCAGGTGATTCACAGGTGTCTTGACTCTTCAGCCACGAGGTCCAGGAGGCGTCAACGATGACCAGGAGCTGGATTTGGTGTGTGCCACAAAGTCTGCAGCTTACTGTGGTGTTGGTGACCAGATTGGAGCCAACAAGCCTTGGTAACAGCAAGTCTCGTGGAAAGGACAAAAAGTCAGCGGTGCAGACCAGCAAGATCTGGGAGACTCACCCAGCAAGGATAAGTCATGACAGGCCTGGAGCAACCAGGGGAGCCCTTTGGAACTGTAGAAAAGTCTTCAGGGGTCCCACAAGCCAACCGGCAAGGGATCGCAAAGATGCCTCAGGAGGATCCACTCAACAGGGGCCCACGGTCACTCGGGATGGGGTAGGCCTCTGATCTTTGGAGGGATCCCTGCTAGAGGCTTGGACCACACGTGGCCCAATGCACAGGTTCATAGAACATCGTGAAGGGGGTGCACTCGAAAATAGTGCACGGTACCCAGGGATTGTGGTTCCTCTTCACTCGTGGGGTTCACTTGCCTCAGCGTCACTGGGGACACACGATGGCCTTGGAGAAGTCAGGAAATCCTCTTCCTGGGCTGCAGGGACTTCAGGCTCCGGCGGGAGCAATGGAGTTTGTGATCGCAGTTTGTAGTTTTTGGTGCCTGCCAAGCAGGAGAGTCACTCCTTGACTCCAAGGGAGATTCTTCCGTCTTCCAGAGGTAGTGGAACGTCGAAGGTCCGGGATTCGTCTTCAGGGCATTGTCCAGGGGTATATAGTTTGCAATGGCAAGGGTTCCCTAACTTATACTGAAAGGAAGGGAGGAACTAGCTCTATGACCCCACCTGTGGGAGGGTCAGGGGAGTGGGTGGCTACACCCACTTCCCTTTTCCCAGTTTCGTGCCAGAGCAGGGGCAGGTAGCCCCTGAGCCGGTTTGAACTGGTGTATGCACAGAGGAGCCTACTGCTCTTCCAGTGCAGGATTTCAAAGCACTCTAGGAGTGCACCCACCCAGTCCCAATACACTAAACCCTGTCTGGGAGGTTGTCACACCTCCCTGGGACAGGATACGTATTGTTGGGCTTCCTCCACTGCGAGTTTCGGTCATCAGCAGGAGAGCAGCCCAGTGTTTGTGACTGGTGGCATCCATTTTGTGATGCCAGGGCTCTTCATGTTTCTACCGTGTTTCCACAGTAGGTACATGTCTATCCCTCTAGAAGGGTGGGATCATACTCCCACACCAGTTACTGGTGTGGGGGTATGATTCCAAAGCGTTTGACACCAAACACGACATGTTTTGATGCAGCCATTCCAAAGTTAGCATTTACCGCGAGGTTATAATGCACTTAAGAGTATATAGTTTGACCGCATTCACAAACAGCCCCAGAGAATGGACTCTGAGAGCTGCAGAGGGGCCTTGCTCAGGCAGAGGCACCCCCTCACATGGAAACCAAGCACCCTGCCCTCAAGATTGATAGGGCCTGCCTTAGGGGTGACTGATAGGTTTAAATGTGTGTGCAGGAGAGATAAAGTGAACCTATATCTCAATGAGGAGTGCTAGCACCACCTCACCCAGGCTGCAGTAGCAGGCCTGTGGTGTCAGATTTAGTCTGCTTTCCAGGGGTGGCATAATACATGCTTCAGCCCCTGGTAGGCCTGTGAAGTACCTGTGCCCTTGGTACCTAATGTACCATATACTAGGAACTCATAAGGCACCATAGTAGCCAATCACTAGTGCACCTAATATGCATTCCAGGTTGTTTAGACAGAACAGAGAGGCTTGGATCCTGATTAGCAGGGTCCCAGCCAGACTATAGCCAGAAACCAGTGTAAACATCAGAAAACAAGTGGTGGCAACATAAGAGGCAGATCCTACTCTCCTACACCAAGGCTTTGTTTTTTTCAGGTTCCAGTACCCTCTGGGCCCCCACTCTGCCCATTCCTTACATTGTATTTTACATTTACTGCCGTAGTGTGAGAATGCATTTCATGAAAAAGGGATACAAAGTAGGGTTGACAAAAGAAAAATGCCAGCCATGTGTTGTTTAAAGAGCCTGCAAAGACCTCGTCTTGACACTAAATAGGGTTATAAATAAAAAAGAATGTATTCATTTGTAATGTGACTTCTCTGTCTTTGTTCCCTTTAATTATAAGTAATGGATCATTCAAGCAGCCCTACAACACAATTAAAAGTGCTTTCTATTTATTTTTGCTGTTCGAAGCATGCACAGATAAGTCCTGAACATATGACTTTAGGTGACTGCTTATTTTTGTAACGTCTGGGACATCAAAATTATAATCTGGCAACCTTAATCATAAAACTGGAAGTTTGTTGCAGGATCAGAACATTATTTATTTCCTCCACCCTCGATCCCTGATTAATTCCATAATAGCAGGGCTTTAAGTGGGCCGTGTCCTGCGTTGCTCAGCACCAAAGGGGATGATGGACTGTTCCCATGAGGCACAGGGTCAGACTGATTTGCATATGGCCATGTCTAAACTGGGGTGGTGGGGTGAGCTAAAGAATGATGATGGATTAAACCCAGGTCAGTTGACTGGGGGTGAGTGTTTGATTTGCTCAAACGCTCTGTCCATCATCCCCTTTGGTATCGCTTTGTTCGCCGTAAGTTGGCAGGGTATGCCCAGACGGGGGTCCCTTGCTCACTATGCGACTGGATTCAAGATAGCCTGGCTGATGAGGGTTATGAACCCGAAACCGGTCCCAGGATGCTTGTTTCCGGTCCAGGGAAGACATGGCTTGGCAGTTCGGGTTGGACTGTTCCCATGAGGCACAGGGTCAGACTGTTTTGCATATGGCCATGTCTGAACTGGGGTGGTGGAGTGAGCTAAAGAATGATGATGGATTAAACCCAGATCAGTTGACTGAGGGTGTGTTTTTGATTTGCTCAAACGCTCCATCCATCATCCCCTTTGGTATCGCGTTGCTCAGCACCAGCAGTTCGTAAAAGCAGGTGCCGAGAAGGGTCTCTATAGGGTCTCTCCATTTTCACCCTCACCCTCAGACTGGAAAAAAATCTAAACTCTGCAGCAGTTCACTGTCTTGATGTAACTTAAATGTTTTTACTGTTCTGTATACCTAAAATTTAAGTGCTTTACAGGAGCACCAACAAGGACATCTTCATTTATTTTTTGGTAGACACGGACGTTTAAGCGATTTGCCCCGAAACACAGGATACTGAGCCGATGCTAAAACTCAAACCTGCTTCCTCAGCTCCAAAGTTGGCAGCTATAGCCATTGCAACACAACCTCTTGCACAAGAACTAAAGCATTTTTAATATTATATACAACAAAGCCATAGTTGTATGTATGCATGTACTATATTTATCTTATGCAATTAACAACCTTTGAAAAAGGTGATAGTCCTGGCGTGTTGTAAGTGTAATGTTAATTATTTGGAGGCAAGAACAGAAGTAGAGATATACCAGTCGGGCGTCACATTATGCCGAGCACAGATTTTTAGCATAAATATTTTAAGCCATGCCTTAATTATATCGCCCCTTTGAGAGACCCCCTTTAGGAAGCTGGCTCTGTATATACTGTACCAAAATGAGGTACCCCAAAGGTGGGCAGAGGTAAAAGTAGATAGCACCTTACTCTCTATTTGTGGTAGTGTGGGCGAGCAGGAAGGTTTTATCAGAGGGTATTTATTGTACACGCTCAGGCAAGAAATGATGTCACACACTCAAAGACTGAACTCAGACCAATTTGTTTGTACAAAAATATTATTTAGTTATTTTATTTCTAAAACCAAGCCAGACCTGGTGCAGATAAGTGAAATAATACTTTGCAAAATCTTATGCAGTTATTTAGGATGTATGACGTTACAACGCATACTTTTACAACGCATGCCCTTACAACGCAATTTTTACAACGCAACATCCACTACAACGCATTCCATTACATCGCATGACACTACAACGCATTTTTAAAAACTACCTTTACAACGCATTCCATTACATTGCATACTACCTTTACAACGCATACCATTACAACGCATAATATTACATTGCATTTAAGGTAAGTATTGGATAGTATAGGGGTAAAAATTACTATTCTAACTCCAGGGGGTGCAACAGTAGGGTAAGTGTTGGATAGTATAGGGGTAAAAATTACTATTCTAACTCCAGGGGGTGCAACAGTAGGGTAAGTGTTGGATAGTATAGGGGTAAAAATTACTATTCTAACTGCAGGGGGTGCAACAGTAGGGTAAATGTTGGATAGTATAGGGGTAAAAATTACTATTCTTACTCCAGGGGGTGCAACAGTAGGGTAAGTGTTGGATAGTATAGGGGTAAAAATTACTATTCTAACTCCAGGGGGTGCAACAGTAGGGTAAGTGTTGGATAGTATAGGGGTAAAAATTACTATTCTAACTCCAGGGGGTGCAACAGTAGGGTAAGTGTTGGATAGTATAGGGGTAAAAATTACTATTCTAACTGCAGGGGGTGCAACAGTAGGGTAAATGTTGGATAGTATAGGGGTAAAAATTACTATTCTTACTCCAGGGGGTGCAACAGTAGGGTAAGTGTTGGATAGTATAGGGGTAAAAATTACTATTCTAACTCCAGGGGGTGCAACAGTAGGGTAAGTGTTGGATAGTATAGGGATAAAAATTACTATTATAACTCCAGGGGGTGCAACAGTAGGGTAAGTGTTGGATAGTGTAGTGTAATATTATGCGTTTTAATGGTATGCGTTGTAAAGTTAGTATGGGATGTAATGGAATGCGTTGTAAAGGTAGTTTTTAAAAATGCGTTGTAGTGTCATGCGATGTAATGGAATGCGTTGTAGTGGATGTTGCGTTGTAAAAATTGCGTTGTAAGTGTAGTGCGTTGTAAAAGTTGCGTTGTAAAGGTTGTTCCCCAGTGATTTACAGTTGAATGCAGGTTCAAATGCCGTTGGTTGTTTTACAGGTAAGTAAACAGTTTGAAATTACTTTTCACGTACTTTACAGATTACTGTGCATGTTACTTTTTAGATTACTTTTTAAGTTACTTTTGCTAATCAGTGTGATATGCTGGATATCACACTTCCTAGACAAAAGGTAAGTATTTCAGGGGCATATTATCAAGCACGGCGTTAAAATTATCGCCGCTTTAGCGGCAGAAAACTGCCGCTAAAGCGGCGATAATGGGCTTGATAATATGCCGCAGAGAATTCCAATAGAAGCCCATGTTGACACCAGAACATGGGCTTCTATGGTAATTCTCAAGGGCATATTATCAAGCCTATTATCGCCGCTTTAGCGGCAGCTTTCTGCCGCTAAAGCAGCGATAATTTTAACGCCGTGCTTGATAATATGCCCCTCAGTTTTTATACATATGCAGTTATGCAATGCTTCATACAAAACAACTCCACACTTTGAAGAATTTTCAAGGAAAAGCAGTCAATGCAATCCTATAGAAGGAAATGAAGTTATCGGTTTGCAGTTAAGTACTGGTTTGTGGGAGTTGGTATTCTGGAGTTAGAACCAGGGTTCCCCCAGGGTTCCCCCAGGGTTCCCCCAGGGTCGAGGATGCACTCTCAGAACACCCTCAGCGGCACCTAGGGCGGCTGGGTGAAGAGTGCTGAAGCCCAATATTATCCAATGGGGGATAGGGGCTCCGGTAGGTGGCTGCTAACAAGCAGGCCACAAGGTTGTGGGAGCAAAGCTCCTGGTGTTACGCTCAAGGCAAAGGGGGGTCCAAGTTAACATACAAGGTGCACCCACAGCAGCACAGGGGCGGCCGTGTGCAGGGTGTTGTTTTGGCATCAGGTGCCCTGTTTTTTTCAATTGGGACTACCGGTTTTGTTTTTTGGCTGCAGGCTCGGTCCAGGAAGACTTTTGGGGGGAACCAACAGCTGGACAGCTAAGTTGGAGGGCTCGGGGATGTAGGTGCACCTCCTGTTCTCTTCTCCAGGGCGCAGGGCAGCTGGATGCAGGGGTGTCTTTGAGGTCAGATTTCTCCTTACTGGGCCACTCACGGTTGGGGAGGTCTCCGTGCAGAGGCTGCAGGCGAAGACAGGGAGTCCTGGAGGGGTCCAACCACAGTGGACTCAGACTCTGGAGCACAGGGGGACCTCGCTAGGACCAGTGGGCCACCCAGATTCGGGCCGTAAGAGTTGGGTGCAGTGGTGGTTCCAGGCGTCAGGTTTCTTTGTCCTCAGCAGGCTCAGAGTCTGTCTAGGGAGTTTCATTTGAACAGAGCTGCTGTTCACAGGAGATCCGGTCTTTGCTGAAGGCAGTCAGTCCTCCCAAGGGTTCTGGAGGTAACTGGCTGCAGGACAAGGTGACTTTTGACGCAGGACAGGGCTGGAGACAAGTCAGCTCTTCTCTGCAGTCTCCTCCGCTGGGCATCTTCTTTCGTCCTGCTTCTTCTTAGGTTGCACAAATCTGTCTTCTTGGTTCAGTGCTGCCCCCTAAATAATGAATTTAGGGTACGATTCAGGGGTCTCGAGGTCAGTACCCAATGAGCTACTAATCTTAGGGTGACTACACCCTTGGTGTGTTCACCCCACTTGTGGGAGTGGGCACAATCCCTAATCTTGCTTGGAGAGTGCCTGCCATCTGCAAGATGGTGAGCACTGAAGAGTGGGCTTCACCTCGCCTCCTCCACCGGAGGGGTGGGATTGGCAGAGGTGGGCACCGCTTCTGGGCTTTGCTAATGTTACCTGATTGTCTTCACACTGAAAAGGAGGGGAGACAGGAAGGGGGCCTGCTCCTGATAACAGGAGAGGTAAGGGGTTGCATTGCCAAGGTCGCAAGGCCTTTGAAACTCCCCTGCCACAGATGGCTCTTCCTGGCTGTGACCACCTCCACCCTGGAAAAGCTTTGTTTCTGGGCTCAGGGAGCGAAGGCTCCCACCCAAGGGTCCAGAAACATATTTTGTGGTGGCAGGCTGGTGTGTACCAGTCTGGGAACCCACCAGAGGCTGGTCGTTTTTCAGGGGGCATCTCTAAAATGCCCTCTGAGTGCATTATATAATAAATCCCACACTGGCATTCGTGTGGGTTTATTATGCTGAGACGTTCGCTACCAACCTTCCCAGAATTCAGTAATGGCATTATGGTGCTATGGAGTCCGTAATGACAAACTCCCAGACTATATACTGTTTATGGCTTTACTGCACTTACAAGCCTCTTAAATTGGGATCACCAACAGACCCGTGTCTGGCAAGATTGTTGTCCTTGGTCGCAGAGATGGTCAACACCGTGGTAAATAGACTAAACAACCTGTCTCTCTTGGAAGTCACTGTGCCTATAGCTTGGAAACAGGCCAAAATCATGCAACTATTGAAAAAACCTACTCTGGACCCCTCTATCCCTTCCAGATATCGCGCTTTTTCTCTTCTTCCTGGTGTGACAAATGTATGTGAAAAAGTGGTACACAAACAACTGTCCAACTATGTCGAACTTCACAGCCTGCTCAACCCAGCTCAATCGGGCTTCAGAGCCACGTACAGCATTGAGACAGCTCTTGTCGAAGTTGCTGAAGCCAATCAGGAAACTCTGGACTCGGTCGATAATGCTGCCTTGATTCTGTTGGACCTCTCAGCGGAATTCAACACTGTGCCACATTCCTTGCTTCTGGACCGTCTCCTGGAAATTTGAATTTCTGGGTGTGCCTGGAGATGGTTAAAGTCCTTCCTGTAGGGGAGAACGCAACAAGTCGGGATCCCCCTCTCTCTTCCTTCCCCTGGACTGTGACCATGGGAGTGCCTCAGGGGTCTACTCTGAGCCCCCCTTCTTTTTAATATATATGTTACTCCCCTGATACAGATGGAGCCTATGCAGATGACACCCATCTCCTCTTCACATGGAAGAAAAATGATTCATCTAGTTAAATCCTGTCTGACGGCTGTCTTTCAATTGTTCTCCTTGGCACACTTAAAGTGCAATGAAGAAATCATTTTGGCTTGATGAGTATCCCATGCCTACGTCCGAAGGTCATCCCACCAAAAACCTAGGGATATGGTTTGACGAGAAGTTGAACTTCTCCACTCAGATCAAGAAACTTACAGATCAGTGCTTCGGTACGCTAAAATCCCTTAGAAAGTTCCTACCTTTTCTCCCTAGGTCAGCAAGGGAAACGGTTACCGGTGCTCTGCTTTCATCACACATTGATTATGCTAATGCCATGTACGTGTGCCTGCCAGGCTATCAGGTAGTCCAGAATGCCGCTGCCAGGACTCTTCTTAATATCCCTATAAAGTCCACGTACCTCATGTAACACTTGCGAGATCTCCACTGGCTACCTGTGACAGAAAGTATTACGTTTAAATCCCTTGTCCTGGCACACTCAGCTCTATACTGACACGGTCCTGCCTACCTAAGAAAGCGCTTCAGGTTTAATGCTCCTTCCAGACGCTGCGTTCAGCCACGCAGCTTCTTGCCCAAATCCCGAGATTTTGCCTTAAGAGAGTTGGAGGGAACTCTCTTGCTTTAAGGCGGATTCAGCATGGAATCTGCTTCCCTTGGCTCTCCGCAGCATTCAGGACCCCAAGCTCTTCAGGAAGTGACCAAAGACGTTTCTTTTTATCTAGTAGTCCTTTCCACTTTTTCCCCACCAGGTTCGCACCAAGACACTCTTTTGAGTAGCTGTGTGCGCTACAAATTTCATTAACATAACATAACAATGTCTAACAATTGACTTAGACATTGTAGCGGGTCAGTGCTCATGCAACTGTACCCTCACCAGTGGTATTGTGCACCCAGCTAGAGGGGTGTCTTACCAATACCATAGGCAGTGGGTTGCAGGCATGGCACACAGGAATGAAAAATGTGTGCCATTTCAACTCTTCACTTTTCTCTGCACCAAAACATGCAGCCTCCAATGGCAGTGTGTGTGTGTTAAGGTTAAGGGTGGGCGGAATTTGCGAAAGTGCATTCCGCGAAACGGCAAAAAATCTCCGCAAACATGTGAAATTTTGCATGCTCGCAGAGATTTTGGGCTGATTAATGCGTTACTGAATTTGACCTTCTACTCGGGCACCTGCTTTATTTATATCTGTAAATGCTTTCTGTTGAGGTTTAATTTTTGTGACAGGAGCATCGTGCCAGAAGGAATCCTGCCCTGCATATTTATCCAAGAAGATACCACAGTTTTGTGCAATGCCTCTACTCAACTGGAGTACGTTCTACTGGCTAATCAGTAAGTGCTACCTCGGTGGGTAAATGTATAGTGCTTTTCCTACAGTACAGCTGCGTAAAGGGCCAGAAGAGTTGTCTCCAGCGACCATGTGTGTCTGTAACTTTTGCCACCATGCCGATGTGCGCCGGGGTCCCTTGAGTGAGCTGTCCATCATAGTGGGGAAAGGGCGGGAAGACGTTGCACACTACTGGTGTGTGGGCTGGTGCCAAACGGCGGGGTTTCTATGCAGTTCACATGCCTCTTGTTTATAAAGGGTCAGAGACCGACCAGAGCAGAAGATGAGGAGACAGAACCTCCTGGTGTCAGGAAATACACAATGATTGCATTCGAGAAACTCATGGATGCACAGACCTCCATCAAGGATTACAGCAAATTGTTGACAGTAGATATGGGGAGAAAGCACACCTGCCTAGCCTCCACCGGTCTCACGAATCTTTTGTGCTGATTAATGCGTTACTGAATTTGACCTTCAACTCGGGCACCTGCTTTATTTAAATCTGTAAGTGCTTCCTGTTGAGGTTTAAAATGACAGGAGCATCGTGCTAGAATGAATCCTGCCCTGCATATTTCCGTTCCGCCGCGGATCGTGGAACGCGAAAATGTCAAAATTTCGCAATTTCCGCGAGCGGAACAGAAATTGTCGCCCACCCTTAGTTAAGGTACAGGACCTCTAAGGGTGACACAATATCTGCTGCAGCCCTTAGAGGCCTTCCCTTGTCACAGTGCACTTGGTTCCCATGGTACCTTTTACAAGGGACTTACATATGGCCAGAGAGGTGCCAATTGGGGGTACAAATGTACAGTTTTGAGAAAGAACACAGGCCCTGGGAAGCTGATTGGCAGGGACCAAGGGCACATCAAGTCAAAGTGCATTAGAAATCTAGCAAAAAGTGGGGTGGTTACTGCAACAGAAACCCATCTTCCTTCACTCCCCAGTTTCTTCATCCCACTTAAAGCCCTGCATAATAGCAATCGTTTAACTTATATCTGAAACTCTATGCTGCCATCAATAGCATGCTGAGTTAGTTCAATTGTCTGGGAATGCACCCTGAATTCATAAAACTCACTCCTCATTCTCACCCTTCACTTTCATGCTCACCCTGCACAGACAGCAATCACAATGCACTTACACTGATCACCATGCATTCACACCATTCACCCGCTCACCCGGCACTCACAACGATCACTCTGCACTCACAATGCACTTACGCTATTCACCCTGTACCTCACCTTGTAGTCACATGAACACACCTGTTCCCGTCACTGATCAATCTGCAATCTCACACAAACAAGCCCATCACTAACCATGCGTTCATTCATCCCACTCTGAACTTACATCCACACCGCATGGTCACCTCATTCAACCTGCAATCACTTCTCTTACCCGACTCTCAAACTGTTACATCGCTCACCGTGCACTCACATGGGCACTCCTGCCACCCACACAGTGCAGAGTATTAATGTGCCTGCTACAAAGATTGTGTACCATGCAGATCACAGAAATGAGTGTGAGTGTACTATGAGCCCCAGCTGGGAGTGATAGCTTCCCCCTGAAGTTCGGGTCTAGATGTTCCCCTGCCTGAGGGGCACCTCTTGAGGATATGGAACTCACTCCAGTAGATCACACAGGGCTCAAATAGGCCCAGTTGCCGGTCCAGGCAGGTCCATTGCAGCAGGTCAGCTGGGCAGTTGCAGGGAGCCCTCTGGAGCTTGGTGTGTCAACTGTAGCGCAGAACAGGAGGTCAGTCAGATGACCCTTGGAGTTAGTTCAGCCTAGGATTAAGGGTGAAAGCTCCAGTCTTCCTTCTCAGCAGACAGGGCAGACCTCA
The DNA here is from genome assembly GCF_964204655.1 of Triturus cristatus. Classification (NCBI taxonomy): domain Eukaryota; kingdom Metazoa; phylum Chordata; class Amphibia; order Caudata; family Salamandridae; genus Triturus; species Triturus cristatus. The sequence goes on from NC_140593.1 coordinate 1,170,606,877, forward strand.
AGCAGCAGTGCATCCTTCTTCAGTATACACAGGAGTATACTGGTGAAAAGTGGGTCTTAGGGTCCCCTTTTTATACCTGATGCCCACTTTGAAGTTGGAAAAGCTTCTAAAGTTTCCCCTAAAGAGGGGTCTGGAGTTTTTTGCCTTCACCTACCCTGGTCCCAGTCTTCTTGGGGGCACAAGAAGCTAGTGTGAAGTCATATGTGTGTGAGTTGGGCCAGTGCCTTTGAAGTGCAAGTTTGGTAGGTGAGAGCTCTACCCACTCATTAAGCCAGGATGACCTATCCTGCCAACACCCACTTCCTCTATTTTGATGCTGACTGTGAGGAATACACAAAGGCCAGCTGCGAACTATACCTAGTCATGTGACCCAGGAACATGCTGCAGGCACCAAATGGTTATTGCAAGAAAATTACAACTTTCTAAAAGTGGCATTTTCAGAATGGTGACTTAAAATCCAACTTTGGGGCTGATTGCGATGTCTTTCACAAAGGCTCCGAACAGCATTGGGATTTTCCTAACCCATGTCAGAACCCATGCTTCCGACCGACTCGGAAACATTTCCGACTGACCGATTACGATAGAAGGTAACCGTTCGGGCTTTCCGACCGGCATTCAGAGACTCCGAGTCCGACGTTGCCAAATCGTACAGGTCTATGGACCGTGTTTCTGATGTCAGATTCAGACAGCCTATCCGAATCATTCTGTCCGACATGAAACGACTGTCGAAAGCTGACTTTGGGGGCCCGTAGCAGGCCTTTATTCGCCCGGAGGCCTCTGGTTGGGGCCTGTGGGTGTACCCACGGGACCCCTCTTTCCAACCATGCACAGTGTGGCATAGACCATGTGTGCCTGCGACAGGGTGCAAGGTTTTCCGCAACCACCCATTTTTCAATGGGAGCCTGTGTTGTCGGTCGGAACACAGGCTCCTATTGAAGTCAATGGGAGTCTGACCGAACGGTGTTCAGAAACATCGTAATCGGTCAGAGTTGTCATGTTCGACAGTTACCAAGAACTATTCTAGTGGCACTGTGAGCTAGCTGATATACAGGCAAACATAACTGGTGGGAGTGTCTGGAATCAGTCTGGACACCAATCCCACAGTCTATGTTGTCTAAACGCTCAGATCCTATATAGGGTTATAGGAACTACAAGACACTGGTATGCAGGTACCCTGGTTATAATCTGTTCATGATTGGTTCTATAAACTGGGTTTGGCAAGATTGTGGGATGATCCGGAATGTATACGCAAAGATGACTTGGGCATTGTGAAGACCTGCTTTTGGGCTTATATCCAGAATCACTATGTAGTCAATGGGGACAAGGGCCTCCTGGTAAATACATACCTGGAATTCAAGATTACCCCTTAGTTAGAGCCATTTCTGGACAAAATCAACTCGCCTTTAACCAAGAGCTTGTATATGCACTTTCAGCTGGGTATTCTCCCACTGAGATCTTTTACTAGGAAAAAGAGAAAAGAACTGGCCTTAAGCCTGTGCCCAACCTGTGGTCTCAATCCAGATACTGAGGTGTATGTTTTGTTTTTTGCTCAGGTTATCTAGGCTTCTGTAGAAAATGGATGCACCAGATTTGGCTGAAACTGTGGGTAACCACATATCTTGTTACCTAGAGAATATTGAAAAGTGACACCTCTCATCTAATTGTGTTTGCAGTTAGCCCTTCTTAGCTAATGTTTGGTATAAACATAGTAAGATTCTTTTGCAAATTTCTACTTGAGTCTTAGCATGCACAAATACCATGGATACACATGTAAAGCATTTTTTTTATTTAAAATTCTAAGGAGCTCTGAATGAGATAGGAATTTTGCACTTTAGAATATTGCTCATCATCCTATGCAGAATTGCACCCCCTCCACTAGAGTATCTTTTATATACTGCATTTTGAATTAATATTGATATACTACGATGATTTTATTCCTGGGGAGCTTGTTTAATATGAGTGGTTTAATTTTGTAACTACAACAGAAACTGTTTTCATGAACAGGAATTGTATCCATATGTTACCTATGTATTTCAATTGTTTTCTTGTATATGTTGATGGTTTCTGGAGAAACAAAAAAAGAATTAACTGCTAGTAGATGTGTCAGTTCTGCAAAAGGTTGCATCGTGTAGCAGAGTAAATGCATCAGTTCCACTGAATCCACAAAGGCTGGCAGAGCACTTCGGGCCCAATTTCAAGGGTGCAAGACTGGGATGCAACAACTTTGCAGGGTAGACTGACAGATGGCAGAATTTAGGTGCAGATGCAAGGTTGTTGGAAGCCTGTTATGTTCCTGAGACTACAGATCAGGAGGCCAGCCAACTAGCCCTTGGAGTCACTCTGGGTTCTGGGGTCATGAGATGCAAGTCCACTCCTTCTCAACCAGGCAAGAGGGCAGCAGGCAGCAGATCAGTGCAGCAAAGCAGTAGTCCAACAGAGTGCAGCCCAGGAGAGTGGCAGTCCTTCAGCAGCACAACTGTCCATATTACTGGCAGAGTAATCACAGGTCCAGAACTGTACTGAAGTGGTGGTGTCTGAGGTCCAGTACTTATACCAAGTGGTGCCTTTGAAGTGGGGGAGACTTCACTTCAAAGACATGCCTTTGAAGTTCACAGATGTTGGGTATTCCTGCCATGGCTCTAGACTCACTGTAGTGGGGTATGTAGCCCTTTGTGTGTGGAGTCTGGACATGATACAGCTTATTCAGGTGTAAGTGAGGCTGTGCCCAGCTACTCCCTCTCATCCTGCCAGATACGGCCCATTAAGACACACCTACGTTCCCATTGTGTTTGGCTGCCTAGGAGGAATACACAACACCTAACTGCCAACTACACTCAGTCATGTGATCAGAGGAAGTCTCCAAGCACCAAATACTAAAGCAAGAAAATGGCAACTCTCTAAAAGTTACATTTTCAGAATTGAATTTTAAATCGGACATCACCATAAGTTTCGATTTTAAATTGTGATTCCAGAGACACTAGACTTGAAGGGTTCATCCCCTCCAAATTGGAAATTACACTTATAAAATCTAATAAGGTAATCCAAATGTTTTTGTTTTGGAGAGATAGGCCTTGCAGTAGTGAAAAATGACTTTGAGTTATTCACCACCACGGCATGTAAAATGTAAAAATACATTTCCTGCATTTTAAATACATGTCACCCTGCCTTCTGGGTTGTCCAGGACTACTTTAGGAGTGACTGATATGTATAAAATGGGAAGGCTTGGGCCTGGCAAAAGGTTTATTTTGCCAGGTCAACCAGGCAGTGTAAACTGCACCAACAGTGTCAGCAACAGCAGGACTGAGACATGGTTAAAGGGCTACTTAAGGAGGTGGCACAATCAGTGCTGCAGGGCCAGTAGTATAACTTAATTTACAGGCCCTAAGTACATGAATATGACTCGTTACTATGCAAGTCAAAAAATTGCGTGGCATTACAACGACCGCGTTGTTACCACGCAATGCCATTACTACGCAAGTTATTACATCGACTTGCAGTAGATGGCACGCTGAAATTAGAAATATATCATTTACTATTCCAACTCCAGCCTACGCAACAGTATGGAAGGTGTTGGAATAGTAAACTATACTATTCCTATTGATAGCACGCCATCTACTGCAAGTCGATGTAATGACTTGCATAGTAATGGAATTGCGTGGTAACGCGGTCGTAATGGCATCGCGGTGTAATGACTGCGATGTAAAGGTCGTTTCCCTGAGTACATGTATTACCACTTAACTAGGGACTTATAAGTACATTAAACGTGCCAATTGAGAATTAATCCATAGTACCATGAGAGCGAACAAGCACTTTAGCACTGGTTAGTTGTGTTAAAGTGTGTGGAGTCCTAATACCAGCAAAAATGAGGTTAGATTAGTAGAGGAATAAGGCACAAAACTTGAGCGAAGGCCACCATAAGGCTGTCAGGTCTAACATATGTCCCCCCGGCTGAAAGTGGGGAGAGCTACCCAACCCCTTGGGAGTTCTCTTCACTAACGCTGAAGAACCCAGAGAGACCATCAGCACTGGGTTGGTTGAACCCCGGATGGTATTCTACCATAAGTCCATTACCTCTAGAGAGGTTGACCACCCCAACAGTTTGGGATGCTCATCCCTCATCTGCATGAGCCATCTGAGGAGCCTGTTGTCTGTGAGAGGCAGGAAGTGAGCCCCAAACAGGTATGGTCTCACATCTTCAGCGCCCAGACCACCCCAAAAGCTTCTCTTTCAATTTGCACCCCACTTCTGTTCCCATGAAATTAACCTGCTGCTAATGAAGGCTACCGGTTAGTCCAGGCCCTCTTCATTCAACTGTGCTAAAACAGCCCGATGCCGTGCTCTGAAGTATCTGTCTGCACTATGAATACTTTGGAGAAGTCAGGAGCCTTGTAAACCAGTGCTGTACACATGACCCCCTTGAGGTAATCAAATGCTTTCTGACAGGCCTCTGTCCAGATCTCCAATCTAGGCTGATTCTTGGAAGTCAGCTCTGTTAATGGGGAAACAATAGTGTCACATCCCTTAAAAAACCTCTCGGAGTATCCTGGGAGGCCCAGGAAAGCTCTCACATCAGTCTGAGTTTTAGGTGATTGCCAGGCCATAATAGTCTCACTCTTGGACTGGAGGAGTTGCACCTTGTCCCCACCCACAAAGAAGCCCAGATACACCACGGAACCCTTCCCTTCCTGGAATTGGTGCAGGTGTTCCTGCCAGCTGGAGCTGTAGACAAAGGCTACACAGAACACCTCCATTCCAGCAAGGACCCTGTTAGCCATGGTGGCAGGGGCCTCCTTCCAGCCAAAGGGCAGCATCCAAAATTGGAAGTGGCCCTCTGCAGTTGAGAATGCTGACCTCACTTTTGCCCCCTCAGTCAGAGTGACCTGCCAGTAGTGACCTGCCAGTATGCTGATGCTGATGTCAAAATAAAAGTACCGAGGAACTTTGCATGTTGATGAGCTTATCAGATCAGTGGATGGGGTGTACGTCAGTACTGATAATTGAATAGAGAATGCATGGAGACCCTGGCAGGCCACACTGAACCTTAGTACTGGAGTGGCACAACCTTCAGTACACCACAACAGGGCTAAACCAGGGACTGTTGGAGGGCTCAATCACCCCTCCCACCAGCATCTTGAAGACCTCCTCCTTGAAACTGACCCTCACATTATCCGACATGCTGTAAATTCTGCTCTTCACAGGCAGGCTGTTACCAGTGTCCACGTCGTGGATGCACAGGTGTGTGAGTCTAGGGGTGTGGGGGAACAGAGAGACAAACTGCCCTAGAAACTGGTAATAGTTGCTCTGCTGCCATGAGGTCAGGGTAGAAGAGAGGTTGACACATTCTACTGACCCATTGTGTCCCTGGGAAGATAGGAGGTCCGGGAGAGGCACTCTCTCCTCTTTTACTCCCTCATCTGTCACCAGGAGCATGCCCACTTGGGACCTCTTGAAGTGAGATTTGAGGCAATTCATGTGGAGCATCCTTAAGCGGTTGCTAGGGGTCTGGAAATTCACCAGGAAGGTGGACTCCCCCTTTCATTCTTTCACCTTGTATGGGCCCGTCCAGCGATCCTGGAAAGCTCTACGCTCAACAGGCTCCATGACCCACACTTTTGGCCAGGTTGAAACTTCAACAGAGTGTCTTTCTGATCTTATCAGAGCTTCATAACCTCTTGGCTGGCCTCAGTATTGCTATTTGCCTTTTTCTAGAAGTGTTGCATCTGGCTGTGGAGGGCCAGCATGTAGTTGACCCATCCTAGGGAGGTTCCCTGTGAATTTGCTCCCACCCCTCCCTCACACGGCTCAAACGTCCAGGCAACAATGTAGCCATAGAGGAGATCAAAGAGCCCTAAACACTTCTCCTTTTGGTGTCACCTCTCTTTAGGCAAAGGGAAGGCATGGATGGAGGATGTTCCATTTATGCCTCATGGGCTTAGGTAGGCTCATTATCAAGCCTTGAAAGGCCTTGTTCAATCTCTCCACAAGACTATTGGTTTGAGAGTCATAGAATGTGGTGTACTTATAGGTTACCTCACACTCATCACACATGGCCTTCATGTAAGATGATGTAATGTTAGTGCCTCGGTCAGACACTGCTTCCTTGGGGAACCCCACACAGGTAAAAATCCCCATCAGAGTTCTGGTCACCATAGGTGCAGTCACTGACTTCAGAGGGTTGACCTCTGGGAAGATGATGGCATTGTCTACCAAGACCAGGGCAAATCTAAGGCTGTCTTGGGATCCAAGGGTCCAATGATGTTGATGCCCACCCTTTCAAAGGGAGTACCAATTACAGGTAATGGGGTAAGTGGAGCTTTGTGCTTTTTTCCTGACTTCCCACTGACCTGGCAGGTGGGACAGGATCTACAGAAAGCATCTGAGTCTGTCTTTATACAGGGCCAATAAAAGTGGGCAACACACCTGGCACAGTTTGTGTCTTGCCCTAGATGTCCTGCCAGGGGTATGTCATTAACCAAACCCAGGAGGAAGGTCCTGTTACACGCGGGGGCTACCTGCACATGGGCTGCTCCATAACCAGGAGACTTAAGCTCACTATAAAGGAGGTAATTCTCCAAATAGATCAGGTGATCAGAAGTTTCACCAGCAGCCTGGGCTTCAGCTTGCTACCTCAGCCCCTCTGGAATGGGGATTTCTTTCTGTATCTTGCAGAATTCCTCCCTAGTGGTCCCACCCTCAACTTGCCAACCAGCAAGCTCAGGCAGGTCAGCCATGGTGGAAATATATTCTCCTGTTGGCTCGGAGGTCTCTTCCTCAGGTGCCCCATCAACCTCGACTGTGGAATCTTCAGGGGCTGGTTTCCCATGCCTTTGCCCTTCTCTTTCTTGGCAGCTCTCTGGTCATTGTTCCAGGTGCCAGACACCTTTTGCTCCCCCCTCAAACAGCCATAGACGGTGTGGTCATACAAACCCATTTGAGCAATCCAAACAATTCCAGGTGTGACCTAAGTTCTACCTTCCTTCAGGTAGTGTTTCCCATGTCATTGTCTAACACACAATCTACAGGCATGGCAGCTCACACTACTTTCAGATAACCTGAGACACACCCCCTTCAAAGGGAGCCACAGCCATCAACAGATAGCGCTCACGATTGTTGGCATCTATGGGTTGGTGGAATGTGTTCAGAAGGATCTGTTCTGAGGACACCAGCTGACACTTCACAGTATTCATTCTGGCTCCTATGTCTCTCAGAGCCTTCACCCGTTGCCAATTGATGGTGACCCACTGCCTTTACTTGGGAGTATTGGCAGGCATATGGACATTTGGTACCATCTCTTTATTCCCCAAGGATTCTAGGGTTACCTCTATCTGTTCCCAAAAGATAACTGAGACTATCTCCTCCCGTGCTACACCCGCCAGCCCAGATGTCTTACCACCAGTGGAGGGTGGGGGGCTGTGCCCTTTTGGGACATTTGGAGTTGCCCTTGGAGTGATCATACTTGTGGCATTCACTGCATTGGAGTACAAACCTCCCTGCCTTAATTTCAAGGAACCACTTCTTCTTCTGTTCAGACTGGCACTACTCCAGTGGGAATTATTTTGGGGGCCTTTATAGACTTACTTCATTTTAAGCTTTTCTCCCCCTCTTCCTTCTGGTAGGAACCTTGCCCACTTTATTGTGAGTCTCCCAAAGATACCTTTTTGGCCACTCTGGTACTGGCTCAGAGGTCAGCCTGCTCAGGAAGCTTCCTAGGTTCAGTCTGCTTACTGTCTATTTGGTGCTGGCATAACTCTGTAAAACAGATACTGAGCATGTGCTCTCTCATGATCAAATGATATAACCCATTTAAATCACTGACTTTGCTTCCCCGCACCCAGCCATTCAGTGTCTTGCTAGAGTAATCAACAAAATCTACCCAGAACTGGTTGGGAACTTCTGGTTGTCTCTGAACCTTTGGCTGTATTTTTCAGGGGTCTGCCTAAACTTTGCAAGTAAAATGGTCTTCATGGTAGTGTACCTGGTTTGGCCCCAAACCTCTAAAGTTATAAGTGTGCCCCACCCCACGGTAGGCATGTGTTTCCACAGGCCAACCCCCCTACCCATTGCTCTTCTAGGACCATGTGGATCCTTAGTGCTAACTCACAGGCAGAAAATCATTTGTCTATGCCATATCCCCCCACATAACTGGGCATCAGATCCTGGGTATGCAAACTCTTTTATCACATTCAGGCATTGTGAGTGTACTGCCACCATCACTTCTGGACTCTGCCTGTCTGGCTTTGATGTCTAGCTCTTTCAGATTCAGTTCATGAGCCAGTAACATCTTTTTCTCCTCCATTTTTTAATATGGCTATTTGTAACTTGTAACAACTGAAAAGCAGCATTTAATTCTATACTGGATTATCTGTTCCAAAATCAACAGATGGTTAAACTGTTCTCCAGCAATAGATCAAGTAGTCATGATGTGACGAATAAAAGTTATTCAGGAATCTTGCAAGTTGCTTTGTATCCACTTTTATTCAAAAAGGCATGAACACATAGGACATTCGAACCAGGAAATAGAAAGGATGAAGATAAAATGGAAGAGCAACACACCATCTAGTGGTACATAATTGTATCTATGAGGATTTATGAGATAACAACAGGAGCTGGGTGGATGCCAACATTGGGATATTGATCAAGCCCTGATGAAGTCCCACTGGGACGAAACACGTTGTCTGGGCTGAATGGATTGCTTCTGTCAAATTGGAATTTTTGTGATAAAAGTAGAGTCAAAGCAACTCGCAAGACTCCTGAATAACTAAAAGACATGCCTTTGAAGTGCACAGATGTCCTCTCTTCCTGTCTTGGCTCCAGACTACTACAAGACTGGTGTAAGTGAGTCTGTGCCCAGCTCTTCCTTCCCATCTTGCCAGAGATGACCCATTGAGACACACATAAGCTCCAATTGTATGTGGCTACCTAAGAGGAATACACAAAGCCCAACTGCCAACTACACCCAGTCGTGTGATCAGAGTCAGGCACCAAATGGCCAAAACAAGAAAATGCCAACTCTCTAAAAGTGGCATTTCCAGAATTGAAATTTAAATCCCGATTTCACTGAAAGTTTGGATTTTAAATTTTGATTCCAGAGACACCAGACTTGATGGGTTTGTCTCTTCACATTTCGAAATTGCACCAATAAAATGTAATACATTAATCTAAATGTTATCCTATGGGAAAGATAAGCCTTGCAGTAGTGAAAGATGAATTTGTGAGTTTTTCACTACAAGGACATGTAAAACCTAAAAGTACATGTCCTGCCTTTTAAATACATTGATCCCTGCCCTCTTAGTTGTCCAGGGCCTACCATAGGGTGACCTATAGGTGAAAAACGGGAAGGTTATCCCTGGCAAAACAATTAGTTAGCTTTTGCTCGGTCGACATGGCAGTGCATACTGCACACACAGGCTCTGCAATGGCAGACCTGAGACATGGTTAAAGGGCTACTTAAGTAGTTGGTACAGTCAGTGCAGCAGGCCCACTTGTAACATTTAATTTACAGGCCCTGGGTACATGTATTAATAGTTTACAAGGGACTTAAAAATAAATTAAATATGACTAGTGGTGATCAACCAATATTACCATGTTTAGGGGAGAGGGCACCAGCACGTTAGCTCTGTTTAGCAGTGGTAAAGTGCACAGAGTCCTAATGCCAACAAAATTAGGTCAACAGAGTGGAGGAGGAAAGCAGATAGTTGGGGGATGAACACCCTAAAGCTGTCAATTCTAACACTATCTCCTGGCAAGTGAAAACACTTCATGTTTGGAATTTAATCACTTCCCCGATCTAACTGCTTTCTAACATTGGGCCCCTGCTGCAACACAGGGTCATCTCAATGGGAATCCACAGCACAAGTTTAGTTTTTTATGCATGTTTAGGTCAAAGCTAACAACATCTTGGAGACATTCCGAAAGCTTCCCTGGGAATGCATTCCGCCGTTTGTTTACCATTGGCTTTGTAAAACAAATTTGCTTGCTTTATTTGTTTTATGCTCTCAAAGTTGAGTTCCTCCCTTCCATTGCCCAAATCCTATTTACTGTATGCATCCACCAGTGCTCCATTTCTGTAAACAGGCCTTTAAATCTTATTATCTTGTCTTGTTTGCTTTTCATTTAAAAACAAGGTCAACTGTCAGGCTCTCTCTTCCAGTGAGCTTGATGTTTACCAATCTTTCTCTGACTTCAAAGTGAGAGGAATTATTTGATAATCATGTTGGTGCTGAAGAAGTGCTTGAGGAAGGCTGAACAATGTTATTTTTTTCTAACACACAACAAAATGTAAATGTCTTTAAATGAAGAATAATTTAGTCCCTGACATTATTGTAGCAGAAGTAAATGCATGTATTGATGCAAGTCTGGGGGGCAAGGCACCGGGCCCTGATGGGGTTCCGGTGGACTTATATAAAAATAATAGAGACTTTTTAATGTTACATTTCAAAATGGCCCTCTTCCTTCTTGGTGTGAATCATTGATAGTTCCCATATTTAAAGAGGGTGATAGAGCGAGCTGTCAATGCTATCGCCCAATATCCCTTTTGGATTCAACCATTAAGGTTTTTGGTCGGGTAATCTTAAATAGACTTCAAACCTGGGCAGAGGAGAATATGAAACTTAGTGACTTGCAGTATGGTTTTAGAAAAGGGCTTGGCACGATTGGCCAATGTTTGAATTTGCACCTTCTAATAGAGAAATACACAAAAGCAAAGGAGGGTCGAATGTTTTTAACTTTTATAGATTTAACTTCTGCATTCGACTGTGTTTCACATAGTAAACTTTGGCTGGCTATGGACAAAATGGGAGTAGATCCTACAATTATTAATTTCCTTCAGGAACTCTATTTGGGTGCATCAGCCAGAGTCAGATATGGGAGAAATGGCGAATGTACAGAAACTTTTAAAATTGCAAGGGGAGTACGTCAAGGCTGTGTCCTTGCCCCGTTTCTTTTTACTCTATATATTAATGATGTTGAGAACATCTTATCGAACGAGTGCAGGGATATGCCAATGGTGGGGGATAGACCAATCCCAACTTTGCTGTACGCCGATATCGCTGTCCTGATGGCCAGAACCCCCCAGGCTATGCAGAGGTTAGTGTCCTCCTTTGCAAATTTTATGGCAGGGCCAGATCTGAGTATTAACTGTTCAAAAACTTTCACCATGAACTGTGGTTTGGGCGTACATAAAAAGGGAAAGATGGTTTTGATTGGTCCATCTCCAGTTGATTTTACTTCAACCTTTTCCTATTTAGGGGTTTTATTCGATCGTACAGGTTTATGGAATACCACAATTAATACTAGGAAATTATTGTATTGTAAATCAATTATGGCATTCAAAAATTTTAGCCATAAAGTAGGCAGGAAACCAATCGGGGAAATGTTAACTGTGTATAAAGCTACTAGTGTAGCAATTGTAACATATGGTTCGGGTTTGTGGGGCCATGCGAATGTGTCATCTTTGCAGGTGGAGGAAAACCTCTTTATGAAATATCTTCTAGCCATCCCAAAACGTGTATCCACATATGTCTGCCATGTAGAGCTTGGGGAACCATATCTGGAAGATATTATAAAGACTGCTCCAGTACTACTATGGCACAGAGTCTGGACGACTGATGAATGTGGGTTAAATCGCTTGATTATGAATAACGTGATTGGGCTAGAAAAGAGTGGAAAAATAAGATGGTTGTGTTACGTGAGGAAATTCCTCACGGACCTGGGTATGGGGAATTATTTCTCTGAACCATCTTCTCTCTGTAACATTTCAAGAAAGTTCATGAAGGAAAAGTGTATGACTTACCTACATGTTCGCAGAACATCAATCGAAATGAAGAAAACAACGGTGGTGGCCCATGAACAAATAGTGATTTCTAGAAAAATGCAGCCATATGTTAAATTACAAATGAGTGATCATGAGAAGTTCTTATTAACCCGATTTAGATTTAATCTATTGTATAGGTTATTCAGTTTTCCTGTTATGAATGATTGGTCTAAAAGTTTGATTAAGTGTCCCTGTGATGATATATCAGATCAATCAGATATACATATACTATTTTTCTGTAAATTTTACACAATGCCGAGACGACGGTGGGTTGTTCCCTTACTGAAGATCATGGAATTTAATCGCTGTCGCCCTGCCTTTTGGGCTGTACAAAAATTGGACAATATTTTATATATATATATGTATATATATATATTCCTTCATTTTTAAAAAGTGTTTTTAAATCATGTAAACCAATTGTATCCTGAACTATGATGATTTAATTCTGGTGTACCAGATGAAATTAATTGTGATATTGGTATGTACTTTTATGGTTACTCTGTTTTAATAACCGAATAAAGAAAGAATTGAATTGAACTGTGAAGATATTTCAGAATGATAAAAGATAGAGTGAAGCACGTTTTTGGTTAATTCTGAAGTATGGAGGAAACACATATTTTAAAATGCTAAAAACAAATCAATACACTAGAAGGTGACATTTCCACACATTATCATTTGTGCACTGTATACTTTTGCCAGTGAATCTAGATGTCTGCAAATGTAATGGTAATTTCAATTGAAGATGTGTTGTCTGTAAAGAAATTGTGCAACCACACCATAAATACTCCACTCTTTGCCACTCCACTCTACTCTGCACAACTCCACTCTACACCACTGAACTATACTCTGCATCACTACACTTTACACCATGCCACTGCACTCTGCACCACTGCACTCTACTCCATGCTGCACTACTCCACTCTATGCCACTGCACACTACACCACTTCACTGTACACCTCTCTATTCTACTCTGCACCACTCTACTTTATGCCAATGCACTCTATGTCATTCTATTCTATGCCACTGCACTCTACGCCACTGCACTCTACACCACTCTAGTCTAGGCCACTCCACTCAACCATGCACAGCTCCACTCTACGCCACTCAAATCTATGCCACTCTGCAACAGTTCACTCTGTGCCTCTGTACTCTATGCCAATTCACTCTAAGCCAATGCACTGTACTCTGTACCACTCCTGTCTACCCCCTGCTCTCTATGCCAATCCACTGTATGCCACTCTAATCTGCTCTGCACAACTGCACTCTATGCCACTGCACTCTACACCACTTTACATTGCACTACTGCACTCTACAATGCTGCACTCTGCAGCACTCCATTCTACGTCATTGTACTCAACGCAACTCCACTCTATTCTACTATACTCTACGCTGCGCCACGCTACGTCACTGCAGTCTACTCCACTATACTCTGCACAACTTTACGACACTACACTCCATTCCACTCTACTCTGCACCACTCTACGCCACTGCACTCTGCCACTCTTCTCTATGTCACTATACTCTACCAATGTACAACTCTACACCAAAGCACTCTACTATGCAACACTCTACTGCATTCTCTGATGCCGCATTGTACACCTCTACATCAGTCCACTCTACTCTACTCCTCTGTACACACGCTGCGTGACTGCATTTTATACCACTCCAATACACAACAATCTGTGGCACTCCACTCTATGACACTCTACTCCACTCTTCGCCATTTCACTCTACCTCACTCCACATCACTCTCCCCTACGCCACTAACTTTTAGCCATGCTTAACAGCAGCCACACTGATGTACAACATGGCTAAAACATATTGACAAAGCCAATAGCTCTTGCATCGCCAAGACCTCAATAGGTCAATGTCAATTCCTGTTTTCTTCCTATGCAGTCATCCAATCATGTGCTTTGTTTCTTTTCACTGAGCGTGCGTTTACTGTTCCTGTGCCTAGTGAAGCATGAGGGTCCAGTCATGCTGCGCCTTTGCCGCTCATTCACTTGCGACAAGGCATGCTCCTGAGAGGAGCATATATCTTATTTATTAATTAAACACCATCACACCATCACCTTTCCCACATATCACTTAAAACCTTGGTGCGTAGTTCTTTTATATGAAAGAGCAAGCATGTTTGCAAACATTAAAAATAAAAACACATCAAAACACTGTTGCAAGCAGATATTAGACACAGTTCAATACAAGTCAGTTATAAAAAAAAAAGCTGCAGTAGCTCAGAAGGTGTGGAAACATGCAGAAAGATTCTAACTTTTCAGTATCTAAGGATTGCAAAAAATAAATGAATTCCTCTGCTTGTTATAGTAAACTAGTTAAAGAGATTAGAAAAAAGAAAAGCAGTGTTCTGTTTGCCCCTTTAAGAAGCTGCTTTAATTAATTATGTTCCATGACCTGACCTGTCTTTCACCTTGGCTACTGGCAGCAAGCTTTGTGATGTCAGAACTCAACTGTAATAAACTTATAATAGTCGAATTCGGGTATGTTTTCTTTTTACAGATTATGAAGAAGTTTGTCCAAGGATATTATTCTTTGTTGCCGTTTGCTTGTATTTTCAAAAGGCGTACTGTGCTCTTTAGGACGTTATCCGCTCAAGCATCTAATTTATCTACACCGATCGGTTATACACTTAAGAGCCCTGACGAAGTTCCCTTCTTGGCACTACTGGGAACGAAACGCGTTGGCTGTGTGCCGGTTTTTATGGATTGACTTAATAAAAGAAGCACTTTTTAGAACTATCGCTCACGTGTCTAACTTGGCTACGAGTGCACCTTCCACCTTCTTTTGAAAGATTATGAAGAAATTAGAGACTGCTCTTTATAAAGGGATAGCACAACAGGCCCACAAGCCTTATATATAAAACACAATACAACGAATCATGCATGAAGAGCAAGAGCAATCTATTCAATATTCCAGACAATCACTGAAAACAGGTACATAGAAAATGGTTGGTTATAATTTCATTACAGTAGACGGATAAATAGGTGTGGCAGTCGTCTGGAAATATCGTTTGTAATATACACGTCAAATAGTTGCAGAATTTGTAGAAGTATATTACAAACAGTTTAATTTTACCTTCCTTTTGGCTTTCACCTCAACAACAAACAGCCCATTATTGTCAAATTCATGTTGGTGTTATACTAAATCGACTGCTGGGAAGAGGTAAAGCTGGTTCAAGTGATCTTCAAGTGAAAGACCAATGCCATGTGTGCTGTGTTGTCCCCCAGCACTGTGGCACATTGACTTCAGAGATACGGCCAACCGCTGCTTAGAAACAATCCGTCCACTCAACCTTCAGCATTGTACCTCATGAATCCTGCCCCTTCTCTGTCCCCATCCTCCAGTGACCCGGCCGCGGGTATGTGGAAAGCCTGCCTCAGACTTTCGGGCATAATAATAAGATAATGATGCATCGCGGCACTGCAAGCCATCTAGCTGTGCCGACCTACGGCATTGAGAAAGTGCAGGGATGCGCCGTATTTACACCAATACGATGCGTCCCTGTGCTTTCCACTGCACTGGCATACAATAGCAAGTAAGTAAGTAAGTAATTTATTGTACAGTTAATTAAAACTCGCAATTTAAAACCACAGGGGCGTTAAAAGTACATAAAACAATCCTGGCGCACAGTAGGCAGCCTAGTGCCAATGCAGGCACCCTGCTCGCTGGTGCAAGGGTGCCTGCATTGCAGAGATGATTGTTTATGTGCAGTAAGAGACACCTTCCTGCACAAAAACAGTCATTGATGGTGTTTTCCTCTAGCTATGTGTGCTGCAGAACTTTACACATATAGAAATAGGATGTTTCTCCTTGGTAGAACACTTTTATGCCTCCCCTGGGGAGGCATTAGAATCAGATGCATTCCCAGGTTTATGAAATCTTTTAGATTTGGGACTGCATCAGAATCCATGGGTGTTGCGTGTGAACACCCACAGCAATACCTGTAAAATGCCACTTTCACGGAGAGCAATGCATGAAAGGGGCCATATTTACACAGTCATGAAAAGCCATGCAGGGTGGCTCTGCGAGGCCTTGTAAATATGGGCCAGCACACAACACCAATGTAACATCAAAAAAATTGATGCTCCGGTGGCGCAAGGGGCTTGTAAATATCACCGTCTGTATTTCACTCTACTGTACGGCGCCACTGTCAGTGGGCCTGACGCCTGAGCGGGCAGGGAAACTCCTCCACCTTTCCTGTTCTCCCATGTACCAGTGGCGCAGGGAGTGCACATTGTGCAGTCCAACTTTTGCACCCGCTCTCTTCTACTTCTTTCCTACACTTCAAACCCAACACGCCACAGGCCAGTGCTACCCATGTGCATCTGCACTCCCACTGGTACTCACAGCCGCCAAGAAGGGCTGTGTGCTGCGTGCTCCAGAACCACTGTTACCACCTACGTTGTCACAAGTGCTCCGTTACCGTGTTTCCAGTTAGCATGTTTTTTTTTCATGTATGAGACACGTTACTGTCAGCGGACTTAGCACATGGAGGTTTCCTTCAGCCCTTAATTGCAAAGGACCCGCAGAATGAACTGACATACCACACAAGCTGGCCTGCTCTTGTGATGAGGGTCCCTACAACTTGCAAGACCGGTATTAAACAGCAAATGTTTAGGAAAAACACCTAATGACTCCGACTGCTAATTACAGTAAGCAAAGACCCAAAGGCTAGGGTAAAAATGAACACAGACGATGAAATGTCAATTGCACTTAGGAAGCATGTCTGAGCCTTTGCAGAATCTTATCATGTGAACAGATGGCCGGTATGTTTCTCTGGGAAAGGTGAGGACAACCCTACCTGTGATATTTTTATGATGAGGCACGCACTGGCCACTGGGTGGTGACAGGGGATTGGGCAGAGTCAGCCTCTAAATTTTAGCTTAAATTGTTTCTTGTTGAATGCTTCTGGTGCCAGTAAATTAGAGAGTGGTCGCATGAAGGGTCTGACTCAATGCCACAAGAGCTTCGGCAGGCCTGCTTAGAACAGCTGTAACAAGCCTAAAATGCACTAAAAGCACTCCTATGATCACTTTTTCTATGCACCTTTTGGAACAACCGTGATGAGAATTTCTTGAACATATGTACGTATGAATTAAAAAACGTATAAAAAATATAAATTGAATTAAGTTTGGAAATAATTCCGAATAGGTTTGCTACCAGGGTCTTAAATTTTAAAACCCATAAAAACGTTCTCAGTGCTCCTTTTCCCCAAAGTTTGAAGTTAACAATTACATCAAAAATAATGAGAACACACCCTGAAAGAATTCAACAACTACAGGGTTTGGAAATAAATAAAATAACTGGATACTCATTAAAATGGGCCCAGGTAGAACCATCGGCAATTACGAAACTAGAGGTGGAAAATAGTCTGAAAGATATTCTGAATTGTTTAGACGAGACTACATCGCACGAAGATATATTAAAGTAATACATTTGTATAACAGACACTATAAGGAACACATTGAAAAGGGAAGTGAAAAATGGGAAAGGAAAGAAAGTTGGTTGGTTTGACGATAACTGTACAAGGGCATATCCCACTTTAAAGCATGCTCTGCATAAAAAGGAACTGGACAGAGCAGAAATAGCGCGATGCAGAAACGCATATTATCTAGCATTAAAAACATGAAAGAGGGAAATAAAAATGAATGCCTGGACCGATTTACATAAGGCCTGTATAGAGGGCGATAGTGTTACATTTTGGCGCGTGCTCAACTTACCTTTTCTGAGACCAGAGTTAACTCCAAGACTAGAAGTAGCAATTGATGAAGGCCAGTGGGTAGACCACTTTTCCAAAATGTACGCAAAGAAAATGGAACTTAGTTCTGGAACCGTATGCCCTATATTTCCTAGTCCTATAAAAGAGCCCTTTCCAATTAACATAGATTTTACCTTAGACGAGGTCCAACTGGCTTTGAAAGCTAGTAAGGGTGGAAAGGCACCGGGACCAGACGGGGTACCCGTAGATATATTTAAACAAAACACTGAGTTATGGGGCCCATTAATAAAACAAGTCCTTGAAGCAGCTTGCAAAGTAGGACTCTTAAGAACCTGGTCTGAGTCTCTAATGGTTCCAATTTTTAAGAAAGGTGACAGACAAAGCCCAATATGCTGCCGGCCAATTTCCCTACTAGATTCGGTGGGAAAGGTCTTAGGTTGCATCATTTTAAACTGTCTCCAGGAATGGGCTGAAGATAATAATATTTTAACAGATTTGCAGTTTGGATTTAGGGAAGGTCTAGGAACTATAGAACAGGGTCTAAATCTAACAATTCTGATGGAAAAATATGTTAAGGCAAAAAAAGGGAAACTATACCTAGCTTTCGTGGACCTTTCCACCGCATTCGATTCTGTATCTCACAGCAAATTATGGAAGATCCTCGAAGCGACGGGAGTTGAACTTCCCTTTATTCAAGTATTAAGAGAGCTGTATTCTGATGCGAAAGCTAGGGTACGGTATGGACCAAATGGGGAATACACAGCCTCATTTGCAGTAGAGAGGGGGGTTAGACAGGGTTTGTGTCCTGGCTCCCTTCCTGTTCACCCTGTATACTAATGGTTTAGAACGGGTGATGCTCGAGGGGTGCCAGGACCTACCAAAAGTACAAAATCGACCTATACCCACCCTACTCTACGCCGATGACGCTGTGATAATGGCTCAAACCCTACTAGAGCTTCAGCGGGCTTTAAATAAATATAATGAGTATATGGAAAGCCTTGATCTAAAAATTAATGTCACTAAAACTTATATAATGAGCTGTGGGAAAGTCAGTAAGAAAGAAAGATCAATTTTCATTGGGAACAATAAACTCGAATACACAAAAACGTATCCCTATTTAGGTATTTTAATGGACAATAAGGGCACTTGGAAGCAGGCCATAAGAGCAAAAAGACTGATATTTATGAAAACAACTACAGCCCTCGTAAATTCTGCACAGAAATTAGGCAAAAGGCCACATTAGAATTGATTAAAATCTATCAAGCAAAGTGTGTCAGTGTAGTACTGTATGGGGCTGGGATCTGGGGATACAGTAACGTAGCGGACATACAGAAAGTGGAAAATGCCTTTATTCGCTATTTATTGGCTGTCCCACGTTCGACCACAACTTTTGTTTGTCACACTGAACTGGGGATACAATACATTACGGATAAAATAAGGGCCCAGACAGTTTTATTATGGCATCGAATCTGGACCTCAACAAAGACAACATTTAATCAAAGGGTCATAAAAGATTCCTTAAACCTGGACCAGGCCCTAGCCATCAGATGGCTAAAATATATCAAAGACTTTATGGGGGACTTGGGACGGCCCGAATTTTTCCACAGTCCAGCGAAGATGATTAATATCTCCAGAAAAGATTTTAAAAAACAATGTATGTCACATCTGGAAGAACTCAGATACGCTAGTGAAGCCCATAAACCAACAGTTCAGTCAAATCAGATTATTTGTCCTTCTACTGAAATGCAACCCTATTTGACCTATCACGGAACTGGGTACGAAAGATTCGTACTCACACGCTTTAGATTAGGCATTTTTTATAACTTAGTATCATTCCCTATAATAAATAATTGGTCAAAAAACGTAATAGCTTGCATATGTGACGGGGTTGTGCCTCAATCAACACTTCACATTATTTTATTTTGTAAATACTACAGGGATTATAGAAAAAGATGGATCCTTCCAATTTAAAAAAATTGGGGTTTGAGGCAATGCCGCCCTGCTTATATGGCACTGCAATTATTGGAAAATGAATCTTATGCTAGAAATATTGCGCTATTTTTAAAAGCAGTAATTAAATTTAGGAAAAAACAGTAAATTTTAATGTTATTGTTATTTACTTAGAAAACTGCTTTAATAAATTGAGTATTTTATGGAAAAATGTTTCTACTGGGTAAATTTTTATTAATATAATTATGGTGTTCTGAATTATCCTGAGAGAAATTAATTGGAATGCAAAAATTTATAAATTTTATAACTATGTATTATGCTTTTATGGTTTTTAATCTAATATGAAAATCGAATAAAGCAAATTTGAATTTGAATTTGAAATCTCACGTGTCTCCTTTCTCTTCTTTTTCTCTCATGCCATGATAATAATACATTAGTCAATATCGTATATTTATTTGTAAATAATTTGCCAGTGGACCACATAGTTGCATGTACCATACATTACCCAGGTCCTGTGGCGTACCTTGGGTTACCCCATTAGCTGACAATGGCTGGCAGGATGCTGCCATTACTCCAGACAGGCATGGCTGAATAGAGGGGACAGTCTTGATGCCACAGAAGGGCTTACCTTAAAAATAGTGGTGGGTTGAATCCTGACTCTACATCACAGTGAAAAGGCAATCTGCGTAGTTTCCTAACACACACATGTTTGCTAAGTGCAGTTGGATTTGAGGGCGCCACAGAAATGAGTAATGCCAAAAAAGAGATCAGTACAGTAGATCCCTCAAATCAAATTCATAGCATAATGGGTCATTTTTGGTAACAAGGCACAGCAGGGATCTACAGACATATCAAACACACTGTACAGGGCCCTTGCTAGAACCTGAGCTTGATGTTTCAGGGAGCAGGGCAACATTGTGTGTGGAGAAGGATTGACCTTCTTCCAAATGGTACATCACCATGGGAAATTGGTAAAGAGTAACAAAATAACCTTTACATTTTTTGACAATCTTGAGGATCCTACACAGGAAATACAGGGTTTTAGAGGGATCTATGTCTTATTGTTCCACCAGGGCTTAGTTCAGTGTTACTGATAGCAGCACTACATAGGAATTTAGGAGATACACTTCATGATTGGATGGCCATCCTCAAGTCAATCACACAGACAATTTACTATTTCATTAAAATGCATCTGTGCTGCACCCACCTGCATTTCGATGATCTAGCGCACAAGTGCTCACATGCAAAGCTACACAAGCCCCATCGCTGCCCATACTCAAATTGTTGAAAGCTAAAACTGTAAGCGACAGTTAAAGATACTCACAGTATATTCCATTACAAATTGTATGCTGGAGTCTTTGGGAGGGGTGCCCAAGTTCTGCCTTCACATTTATTTCGTAATCTGCAATTTTTGGTTGGCAGAGTTCAGAATTAGGCAGAGTGATATGAATAAGCCTGGGCAGAGTTCCTTAGATAAATGCTGTTCGCGTTGAATTTCAGTGTCAGGTGCTTGTCCACACTGTGTAATCATCGAGAACGGCACCATGCACAGGGCAAGTGGGCGCAGCTTCCTTTCTGCCACTTGAGTAGATTTTTACTTGAGCTGCAGCTTTCTCAATGCGAATGGACGGTTTCTCAACCCGAGCGGTCGCGAGCATATGCGACCACTCGCAATGAAAAATCTGACTCCCCGAGTTGAGAAAATCTCGCCGGGAGGCTGATTTTTCTCTGTCGCGCTCGCAATGTTGACAATCCCAAGTGTGGAAAAATCTTGTTGGGAGGTGGATTTTTCTCACTCATGCTCGCCAACTTAACGTTGACGAACGCAAGCGAGGAAAAAAACTCTGCTCCACTATGCAGAGCGGAGTTTTTCGGATCACCGCGAGCTCCACATAACGCGGAGTGCGTAAAACTCTGCAAAGTCGCGGAGCGGAGTTCACCATCCAGACTTAGATTTGAAGCATCTCTTGTTTAGATATATTATAAATATATAAATAGAACAAGAACTCCAGCAGCACAAAATGAAGTTACTATAAATCCGCTAATGTAATGTTTTTATGCATTTGTATGGCTTTCATCGAGATAAGATGCTTTTGAGGTGCTAAAATATGGACTGTTTGATGGTGGTGATGTGCCTATGATGGTGGTCAAAGAAACACCAGAGATCTGTTCACAGGCATGTTTACAATTGGCCAGCACAGTAACACCTGAGTCCTGATCCTAGTTGTCTTAAAACGCTGAGGTGCTCAACTGCATCGACCTGCAAAAAATATTGACTACAGACTGTCAAATGCCATAATATTGTCATGGTTAGTATACATAGGGAAGTATGGATTTACTACTCTTAGCTCCTCATCTGCTGTCTTTGGCAATATATATCTGTTCAGTTCTCTGGCATGCCTAGTGTTTATACATCATGCCTAAAAATACCAAACATTGCTCACCTTAGGAATTTTTCAGCCGTCAAATAATTTGTCAGATGCTGCAGGACACATCTATTTTCATCAAGATTCATAGGTGGGAGTAATAAAAATGAGTCAATGAAAGGCTTACCATATTATTAATACATGAAATATGTGTCTCTGCCAAGGAGACTGTGTAACATCCACTAGTGCAAAAAATACATCCATAGGATGACCTCTTTTATACCATTGCTCACTCCCCAGAACCCTCTGAAATCTGAAAAATAGATTTTAATTGACCACCTGTTCTCATCCCTTGAAGGTCCACTCTTCATTTAACAGTTCGTCCCTCTTCCTTTTAATGACTGGGTTCTGCCAGGAGAAAATTGGCACTTCCATGAACAGCAATTACCGCGTGTTTCCGTTACAGGCACAATTAATACTCAGCCACCTGCTGTGTGGATTTTTTACATTTGTCCCAATTTACAGGGAAGCAGTGTCCCTCATACAATGATTTTTCTGTTGACATGAACTGGTCCATCCATCTCAGCAAGCTGTGTCCTATGGGCAAACAGCAGGACTAGTATGTAGCGGGTTAATTTATATTTCAGCCAGACAAACCCTACCTTCATCCCCATGAAACACATGTGTGGGATCTGTGTAGTTTTGTTTAGACGTGACCACTTCCAAGACTGCATATACTCTCCCAGGGAACATCATATTGTGGTGTATTCCTATGCCGTGTGTTTGATGGTCACCACCTTTAAAATGCATGCGTAGAGCATTATCAAATTGACCCATCACAGAGTTGGATTCTGTAAAAATGTACTCTATGTAGTATTTTAAGCTGAATAAATTAAAATTTAGATTGTATAGCTACTATCCTATGGCATGAGAAATCTCTGTGGACTATTTGGCATAAAGCACATGAGAGCCCTATAGGTTCTGGAGACCCCCTTTCCTTAGGTCCTCTAACAACATTAGGGTCCAACATTGCCAATTTAGTCCACTGCTACATAGACCTGTAGATAGTGAAATTATTCGCTTTGTGCAAATTTAATTTCACCTGTAATTCAGTAAAGGTTGTCATCCCATGGCTCTCTCATATGTCCTTCAGATGTGAAGAACCAAACAGATTCCATGTCCTAACTCCTCTTGGTTTCATATGACTTCCCTAAGAGCATTCCAGACCCATAGTCAAGTTTCCGTCACATCTTATGTTTCCACCGTACAAATGTTCTCATTGTGTCCTGTGCTTTGACTACAACTGTTCATGACACCTGAGGAAGAATACCTGTGTTATTACCTCCATAAAGCAAGCATGTTTTATTACCTATTGCCAAACTTTGTAGTTTGACAGAAGGCTTTTTTTGCCCAATGGGGAATATGCCCATTGATTTACAACTACTGAATAAGACACCCAATAAGAATCTTGCAGAAATAGAAGGGGGTGCTTCCCTTGAGTACCAGATAGTGCATTGTTGTCATAGAAATGTGCTGGTCTTTGAGTCTTAAAGGCAGATTTTCAAAATAGTGTTATTAAACTGTTTACGTTATTCAGTCAGATATATTCTACCAAACCTACAAAAACACAGTAGTTATTTCTTTTTAAGCAGCATGCTTCTGCTTTTGAAGGAGAGGAACAGATTCCCCAGGAAAGCAACATAATTCTTGAATTTACAGTATATTAAGATTATATGCACTGCAGTAACTACTAGGTTTCGGATGATGAATGTTCACCTCTTGTTTGTTAAGCTGGTATTCAGTAAGTGGCCCTAGTGACCATTGGGAACTGGGAACAGGAGGATGTGGCCCAGTTGATGCTAACTATGGAGTATAATCCAAGCTTAAAAAAAACTCCGAAAGACACTGGTACCAGGGGGTTTGTCTTCAACAAGCAATAGAACATCATCTGCATACAAAAATATGCCTCCTGGCGGTGTCTGCAGGGTAATCCCGAAACTTGCAGCCTTCACCCCTCTGTTTTCTGAACCAGTTTTTGTTGATTTTGTGGACTCTGGGCACCTTACCACTGCTAACCAGTGCAAAAGTGCTTGTTCTCTCATCTTTAAACATGGTAAAATTGGCTTACACCCAAATGGAACATTTAGGTTAATTGTTTGTCCCCAGTGAAGAAGTACTACGTGTACATAGGGCCTGTAAATCAAATGCTACTAGTAGGACTACAGCACTAATTGTTCACCTATATAATAAGCCTTTTAAACATGTCACAAGCCTATATTGCAGCTTATGTGTGCAGTTTTAAACTCCCATGTCGACCTGGCAAAATAATACTCTTGCAAGGTCCAAACCTCCCTTGTTAATGCATATGTCACCCTTAGGATAGACCCTACAAAACCCAGGGGGTGTGGTGCAGTGTATTTAAGAAGTTGGACATTTATTTTAAGTTTTACATGTCCGGGTTATGAAAAACCCCTAAATTCTTTTTTCACTACTGTGAGATCTACCTCTCCCAAAGAATAACATTGAGTTCCCTTATTACCTTTAATAAGTGATATCTTTCAATTGGGAGCAGAAAGGAATGTAAAGTTTGGTGTCTAGGAAATTGTTAATTAGAACCCCCTTTAATGGTAAAATAGGATTTAAGTCACAATTCAGAAAATTCCACTTTTAGAAAGTTGGAATTTTTAAGTCCTAACCATTTGGGTGCCAATCACGATCCGGTAAAAACCGGGTACGAACCGTCGGACGGAGCATATTCTCCGTCCGACGCGTACCCGGCCGTCAAAATATCCAAACATGGAATTACGATTCGCACGGAAACACCATTTCCGTACGAATCGTACAAAACCCCGACCGACGAAAATAAACATACAAATGCGATCCGGGAAAGCGCCAACGTGACGTCGGGACACACGCAGCCTGCCACTCACGAACCAGGAATCACGATTCGCACCGACGTCATCCCGCACGGTGAATATTTTCCGGCTGCCAAAAACTGCCGGGAAATCAGTACGACGCGAACAAGGAGTACCTGTACGCGACGGACAGACATGGACCCGAACCTACGTGTCATCCCGGCCCTCATAGCAGTCGACCTCCTCTACAGGTCCGGACGCAGACGCCGCAGAAGGTCAGAACAACAAAGGGAGGGGGGAAAGGGGGGGGGCAGGACCAGGGGCAGGCCACAAAACCCCCACCAAAGTCACACAGCACACATGCCCTGGACATACCTGACCCCCAGGCTCTGGTCACTACGAGGGGGTGGGGGCGTGTCCAGCAAAGCCAGCGACCGCCACAACGGAAGTGCTTGACGACGCGAACCGGCAACACAACAATACAGGTACGTCCCGTACCCACGCCTTAAGAGCGTGGGTACGAGTCGTACCACGCCCACACCTACGTCATCCCAACTATGGCGGGACGGCTGTACCCACGTGGCAAAGGCCTGGGTATGGCCCGCACAAGCATCACATAGCGTGGGGACGCATATGTACGGACCGCACCCCCACCCCCCGTTTGCATGGAGCGTACCCCCACCCCAACAGTGTAAGTACGACCCGTACCCTCACCCGCGTATGTATGGAGCGTACCCACACCCCAACATTGTAAGTATGACCCGTACCCTCACCCGCGGACATATGGAGCGTACCCCCACCCCAACAGTGTAAGTACGACCCGTACCCTCACCCGCGTACGTATGGAGCGTACCCCCACCCCAACAGTGTAAGTACGACCCGTACCCTCACCCGCGGACGTATGGAGCGTACCCCCACCCCAACAGTGAAAGTACGACCCGTACCCTCACCCGCGGACGTATGGAGCGTACCCCCACCCCAACAGTGTAAGTACGACCCGTACCCACACCCGCGGACGTATGGAGTGTACCCCCACCCCAACAGTGTAAG
This sequence comes from Triturus cristatus, assembly GCF_964204655.1. Taxonomy (NCBI): domain Eukaryota; kingdom Metazoa; phylum Chordata; class Amphibia; order Caudata; family Salamandridae; genus Triturus; species Triturus cristatus. The sequence goes on from NC_140593.1 coordinate 1,170,632,645, forward strand.
TACGACCCGTACCCTCACCCGCGTATGTATGGAGCGTACCCCCACCCCAACAGTGTTAGTACGACCCGTACCCACACCCGCGGACGTATGAAGCGTACCCCCACCCCAACAGTCTAAGTACGACCCGTACCCTCACCCGCGTACATATGGAGCGTACCCCCACCCCAACAGTGTAAGTACGACCCGTACCCTCACCCGCGTAAGTATGGAGCGTACCCCCACCCCAACCGTGTATGTACGACACGTACCCTCACCCGCGTACGTATGGAGCATACCCCCACCCCAACAGTGTAAGTATGACCCGTACCCTCACCCGCATACGTATGGAGCGTACCCCCACCCTAACCGTGTATGTACGACACGTACCCTCACCCACGTACGTATGGAGCGGACCCCCACCCCAACAGTCTAAGTACGACCCGTACCCTCACCCGCGGACGTATGGAGCGTACCCCCACCCCAACAGTGTAAGTACGACATGTACCCTCACCCGCGTACGTATGGAGCGCACCCCCACCCAAACAGTGTAAGTACGACCCGTACCCTCACCTGCGGACGTATGGAGCGTACCCCCACCCCAACAGTGTAAGTACGACCTGTACCCTCACCCGCGGACGTATGGAGCGTACCCCCACCCCAACCGTGTATGTACGACACGTACCCTCACCCGCGTACGTATGGAGCGTACCCCCACCCCAACAGTGTAAGTACGACCCGTACCCTCACCCGCGTACGTATGGAGCGTACCCCCACCCCAACCGTGTATGTACGACACGTACCCCCACCTCGTATGCATGGAGCGAACCCACACACGTGTATGTTCTAAGCGTACATATCGTGAAATAGGAGGGGTGGGTGCAGAGTCCTCCCAGCAGTGCCCAGACACAGGAGGGGTGGGTGCAGAGTCCTCCCAGCAGTGCCCAGAGACAGGAGGGGTGGGTGCCTATCACTCCCAGCAGTGCCCAGACAAAGGAGGGGTGTGTGCAGAGTCCTCCCAGCAGTGCCCAGACACAGGAGGGGTGGGTGCAGAGTCCTCCCAGCAGTGCCCAGAGACAGGAGGGGTGTGTGCCTATCACTCCCAGCAGTGCCCAGAGACAGGAGGGGTGTGTGCAGAGTCCTCCCAGCAGTGCCCAGAGACAGGAGGGGTGGGTGCAGAGTCCTCCCAGCAGTGCCCAGACACAGGAGGGGTGGGTGCAGAGTCCTCCCAGCAGTGCCCAGAGACAGGAGGGGTGTGTGCCTATCACTCCCAGCAGTGCCCAGAGACAGGAGGGGTGTGTGCCTATCACTCCAAGCAGTGCCCAGACACAGGAGGGGTGGGTGCAGAGTCCTCCCAGCAGTGCCCAGAGACAGGAGGGGTGTGTGCAGAGTCCTCCCAGCAGTGCCCAGAGACAGGAGTGGTGGGTGCAGAGTCCTCCCAGCAGTGCCCAGACACAGAAGGGGTGGGTGCAGAGTCCTCCCAGCAGTGCCCAGACACAGGAGGGGTGGGTGCAGAGTCCTCCCAGCAGTGCCCAGACACAGGAGGGGTGGGTGCAGAGTCCTCCCAGCAGTGCCCAGAGACAGGAGGGGTGTGTGCCTATCACTCCCAGCAGTGCCAAGAGACAGGAGGGGTGGGTGCAGAGTCCTCCCAGCAGTGCCCAGACACAGGAGGGGTGGGTGCAGAGTCCTCCCAGCAGTGCCCAGAGACAGGAGGGGTGTGTGCCTATCACTCCCAGCAGTGCCCAGAGACAGGAGGGGTGTGTGCCTATCACTCCCAGCAGTGCCCAGACACAGGAGGGGTGTGTGCAGAGTCCTCCCAGCAGTGCCCAGAGACAGGAGGGGTGGGTGCAGAGTCCTCCCAGCAGTGCCCAGACACAGGAGGGGTGGGTGCAGATCCTCCCAGCAGTGCCCAGAGACAGGAGGGGTGGGTGCAGAGTCCTCCCAGCAGTGCCCAGAGACAGAAGGGGTGTGTGCAGAGTCCTCCCAGCAGTGCCCAGAGACAGGAGGGGTGGGTGCAGAGTCCTCCCAGCAGTGCCCAGACACAGGAGGGGTGGGTGCAGAGTCCTCCCAGCAGTGCCCAGACACAGGAGGGGTGGGTGCAGAGTCCTCCCAGCAGTGCCCAGACACAGGAGGGGTGGGTGCAGAGGCCACCAGCATTGCCCATGGAAAAAAATAAGGGTGGAGTACCCACAGATCCAATTGCCACAATTGTCAGTCAGGTGCACAAAGACCCTGCAGTACATGTAACACATGTGTGCGAGGCTGGGAGTACACACATGCATACAGCCTAAAAGGGAACATGTCCACATGAAGTCATGTCAACAGACTACATACACAAGTACACTGATCACCAAGGATGCCACGAATGTTGCAGGTGAAGACATCGCTCTGCATGCATGGCCAAAGTTGAAGGGGTCCGTCACACACCCAGCTAATGTACACACAGCTCAGCACTCAAAATTGGGAACTCCCTGCAGGGAAGATGTCAGGGTACACAGAGGAAGGAATACACCTTGGGACAATTTCACCATGCAGTAACTGCTTACATGAACAGAGAAACCTAGCTAACACCTTTTGATGGCACACAGATACCAGGGTCCCCCTTATGACCAGCACACTACTACATTTCCCACACACCCAAAACATGATCATCACCCAAAATCACGTAGCAGCCCCACCAACAGCAACACCACAAAAGCAGTAGTGTTCTAAGGGAAAAAAAAGGCCTTATTCAGCATTTCCAAATAACGTGTGTGTGGATCAAGTTCAATATTTACAAAGCCCATAGGGCAGTCCATGAGTCACAGCTGGATGGGGGACACAGTGGGACGCGTGTCCCCTAGCTTGCCTGCACAATCAGACTCCTTCGTCTTCCACAGCGGGGAGGGCATCATGTGGGGGGGAAGGACCAGGCACCGCATGGACATGTGGGCGAAGGGTAGGCGTCGTGGGTGCAGGGATGGAGGACTCCACCACAGGGGGTGGGGCAGGGCCAAAGGCGGAGGCCAGGATTTCGCTGCACACCTTAGCAAGGTCCTCCAGTGTCTCCCCTGCACCCGAAGGAACCACAGGCCCCAAGGAGAGGGGGGGTGGAGGGATGGGTCGCAGCACCACTGGGGGAGGGTGCAGACAGGGGGGAGGACTCAACCACCCTGACCGGGGACTCCCTTGACCGCTTGCGGGGTGGTGTCACAGTGGGGCTCAGGGACAGAGCGGCCATGAAGGAGTCCTTGCCGGATATGTGGCCAGGAGAGCTGAGGGGAGGGGATTTGGAGGGAGTGGATTGGGTGGAATGCGGACTCCCACTCTGGCTGCATGACTTACGTTTGCCCCCCGACCCAGTGGGTGTGCCTACTTCACCCTGTGTGTGCGTGCCAGGAGGAGTGCGTATGACCTTTCCTGCTGGTGTGGTGCCTGTGTCTGTTGTGGTGGGTGCATGCTGATGTCTGGGTGTATGTGGGACAGGCATGGGAGTGGGAAGTGTGGATGGGGCAGGGGTAGGGGGTGGGACATAGCGCTGCAGGAGACCCACTGCTGCAGTCAGTGTCAAGTCGATGGACCTCAGCAACTGCCGTTGGTCAGCCTGCGATGAAAAAATGCCCTCCAAGTATGCCTCCATGTTGTGCAGCACTTGGCTGTGGCCATGGAGGACATTAAGGATCGCAGCCTGACCAACCTGCAACTGCCGCTGGATGTCCACAGACTCGGCATTGGCGGCAGCAGTGGAGACAGGGGCAGGGGGTGCGGAGCCTGGCAGGAAGGAGACATGTGGTGACCGGGCACGCTGGGAAGGGACATGAGCAAGTGGGAGGCGGCTGATGGCAATGGAGGGGGCAGGGTGCGATGTTGTGCCGCTGTCAGCTGCTGGTGCAGCCTCCGCCCACTCGGAGAGATCATCCTCGGACCCGTCAGCCTCATATTCTGTCGTGCCAGTGGACAGGTCCTCGGCCTCACTCTCCTCCGCCTCAGTACCACTCAATGTGCCAGCCACGATGTCAACGCTGGCACTGGTGCTCGGTCCCTCCGCTCCGTCTGTGCTCATGAATCCCTCCGTGTCCCCCGACGATGCTGTGGGCAAGGTGAAGAGACAGCAATTAATCACACACCTGTATACATATGTCACATGAGTCCAATCTACATAGGTTACAGTGCATAGCCTGAAAAGAAAGATCAGTAACATCTACAAAACAAGGTACAGATGTAGGGCATGCAACACACAGTTGGTTGACCCACCATGCCAATGAAAATCCATGGAGAGCATGACACAATAGCAAATGACATGAAATGGAGTTTGACATAGGAGCCAGGCCCTGGGGACAATCCAGCACTGCATCTGCACCACACAGCGTTGGCGAAAATAGGGATGAGGAGGGACCATATCCATGAACTTGAGGCACATGCTGCATAGGTAATACTGAAAACATGCCCACCATGACTGGCTCACTGCACCTTGAGTGTATGTCCAGACAAACATCACACACTGGCCAGACCTAGCGAGGAGAATTCTGTTTTTGACATGTAGGCTTGGCCCGCACCAACCACCCCCTACATGAGACAATTTGTTGAGACACAGGTGGCACTTACATCTCTTAGTCTGGCTGAAATACACAGGGGCTGCATAAATGCAAGATTGGACGCCAAATTCCCAAGGTGCGCCTGTCCAAATAATCATGTACAAATGGTCATCATCAGATGATTGTAACAAGACACACAGGCACTGGCCACTGTGACTATGAACAAGGAAAATCAGGTCAGGCTGTACAGTGGACACTTGTACTACATTTCACGTCAATATACATGGTGCCAGGGGACAATGGCACAGAGCACAACCTATGCTGTAGACACTGAGAGTGTCCACGTTTTGTGATGACACACATGACACCTATGAACATATGCCCCAGGGGACAGCAGTGGCCACACAACTCCATGGTCCTGAATGGGAATGACTGCAACACACGCCACCATCCCTGCACTATGTGTATCGCACACTCATGCACATCATGTCACAGGCCACAACATAGGACATGCGCGCTGTAAAGCCTGACACTTGCAAGACTAACACCCATGTCTGGACTCAGCATCAGTGCCAACTGACATGGAACCCACATGTACTGAACTGGACAGGGCACAGGCAAGGTCCCCAAACCTGTTAGACACCACCCCCACACATGATGCTACAGGCATAGTTCACGTGGAGAAAGCGCCAGCCTACATTACCTTGTGAAGGAGTGACTACACACAGACCAGGGAACACATTGCAAGGAGGGGAAGGGAGGCAGGAGAGCACAGCTATACTGTGGGTAACTGGATCTGCACAGCACCTTTAAACCCTGGCAGTGTATCCATGCAACTGTGCACTTACAAATGCTGGTGACACACAACAAACACACATGTACCTACCCCCTTCCTGCTGCTGCTTCTCCTGTAAGCACCTCTCCAAGTCTGGAAATACCACCGCCAGCACACGCTTGTGGATGTGGGTCAGACGGCGGCGCCCCCGGTTCTTATGGGTCTCAGGTGAGTCCCCCAGCAGGACCCGTGCGATCCTCCGCGTCCAGCACCGGATATCCTGCCAGCGTTTCCTCACCTGGGCCAAGCGCCGCTTGCGACCATCCACACTCCTCACGGCACTGACGGCGGTCAGCCATATCTGCTTCTTGGCAGAGGCGCCTACCTGTGAGGATGAACAAGTGACACTACATCAAAACACCAGGCACATGTCACAGAGAGACATATTAGAACAAATGTGCTGTTTACAACAAGGCATATTATGCATCCAACGCATTGCACCTTTGTCATAGGAACATGATCCTCTGGGGAAGGGCAAAAGCAGTACGTGCCATTGAAAGTACACAGGTGGAATGAGGGCAACGACACAATCAATGATCCAGGCTCACACTGTGCATCAGAAGGTACACCAGGATAATGTGCAGCACCTCTAAGCAGTCACATGCCACAGGCCACTGACGCTACCGCAGCAGAGTACACAGACACACACAGGCACAGGACATTCACCTGCCATTGCCAAATGCTGCGACAAACCTCACTCTGCACATGTGCCACTAGACGGGGGGGCTCACAGGTGTGGGGCTGGCTCTGCACGTCAGACACACAGCACTGCTCCCTGCTCACATCACATGGGCAGGGTATATTCATCCCTCATGCAGCTGGGGTGCTACACTCCACATATGCACCCACCCACATGACAGGGGACTTACACACACACCGATGTCCAGGGTACGAACACATCATGTGGACACTCTCAGCACAGGTACACAGAACTAACACACATCTGTGGGTACAGTCACCTGTCACACTGGGCTGACCACATAATCACATGAGGACTGCAGAGGCTACATTCCCAGGAGGACAAGACAGGCAGAATGTGGCATGCACCATGCAGTGATTGTCACAGTAAACACAATGCAAGTGAGGACGGCAGACATGCACCACAGCATGCACTGGCTGGGAGACATCAGGCATTCCCCCCCGGGACCCTCCTACAGTACATAGCATGTGTGCCACACCTGGACACAATGCCAGAAGTCACACTCACAAAAAAGGGACACAGTCTGTGCTGGTGGACTCTGCACTCACCTGATACCCTGGTCGCCCATACAGCATGGGGTACTGTGGGAGGATCACATCCAGCAAAGCCAGGTTCTCCTCCAGGGTGAAGGGCTGTGACCTCTCCATAGACCTTGACATGGTTCCAGGGAATCAGTAGCAGCAGCTGGGTCGTGGAATACAAAGATGTGCAGGCAAGTGCTCCCTCATGGGACCTGGCTGCCTTATATCTGCCTTGCTGGCCTGTTTCATGCACAGGAGTACAGAGTGATTGGTCACTCACATTTGCATCCTATGTTTCCTCCAATCCCTTCAAACCTAGCACAGTCAGTGGGTTCTCATTGTGGTTTTTTTCTTCAGCATGATGTCAACTCCTGAAGCACATTGCAACTAAGTAGATTCATTCAAACTGACTACTGCTGTGCACCTGCTTCAAAATATTAAAACTTTAAACTTGGTCTCCATGACAACCAGCATGCATGTAGGCCTTTATACTTGTCCCTCATGTGTCCCCTATGTAATTTGGAGCTTCACACACAGGTACGGTGCGTTCCGGGGCCCTAGGGCACCCCAAATGCATAGCAACGGCCCATACAGGCGTGTGTACGGTCCGTACCACTATGGGTGTTCTCGCGTATGCGTACTCATAGTGATAGTGAGCGTACAGGCGTGTGTACGGTCCGTACCACTATGGGTGTTCTCGTGTATGCGTACTCATAGTGATAGTGAGCGTACACATGCCTGTACGCTCACTATCACTATGGGTGTTCTCGCGTATGCGTACTCATAGTGGTACGGACCGTACACACGCCTGTACGCTCACTATCACTATGAGTACGCATACGCGAGAACACCCATAGTGGTACGGACCGTACACACGCCTGTACGCTCACTATCACTATGGGTTTTCTCGCGTATGCGTACTCATAGTGATAGTGAGCGTACAGGCGTGTGTACGGTCCGTACACACTATAGGTGTTCTCGCGTATGCGTACTCATAGTGGTACGGACCGTACACACGCCTGTACGCTCACTATCACTATGAGTACGCATACGCGAGAACACCCATAGTGGTACGGACCGTACACACGCCTGTACGCTCACTATCACTATGGGTGTTCTTGCGTATGCGTACTCATAGTGATAGTGAGCGTACACACGCCTGTACGCTCACTATCACTATGGGTGTTCTCGCGTATGCGTACTCATAGTGGTACGGACCGTACACACGCCTGTACTCTCACTATCACTATGAGTAGGTATACGCGAGAACACCCATAGTGGTACGGACCGTACACACGCCTGTACGCTCACTATCACTATGAGTACGCATACGCGAGAACACCCATAGTGGTACGGACCGTACACACGCCTGTACACTCACTATCACTATGAGTACACATACGCGAGAACACCCATAGTGAGACGGACCGTACACGCGTGCGTACGCTCACTATCACTATGGGTACACATACGGCAGCACTCCCATAGTGATAGGGAACGTACACAGGCCCTCTTAGCGAAAGTACGGTGCCTTTCACACATCACAGTGGTGACAGGCAGCACACAGGAAGGAATAGGGCTGACATACTTGTCCATGGATGGACATCAAGGCATTGTCTGGGCAGTACTACATGTGTGGGGCACAGGTGTGAAAGGCTGTGATGTGGCAACTTACTCCTGAGTCGAGAAGGCACCATATGTATGATGAGATGTGTACAGATGTTATGTGTGACGGTGCAATGTGTGCCAGGCATGCCCTTGACTCCTTTGACATGTGTGCATGTCGTACTGCACACTTGGGATGAGCGTCACTGGCATGGTAAGGTCAACAACACACGCAAGTGTCCCCTGATGCCTGCTACAGGGGTTACCACACCAGACAGGTCACTACCCACGGTGCACCATGTGACTATGTCATGTATGTGTGGGGGGTTCACATTGGGTTGATGTTGGTGCTCCCTCAAAAGCATCAGCTGTTGCAGCAACCAACATGTGTCTGTGTGTAGATTGACATGGCACACTGTTCCGCACACCAGGCCACATGTGGTATCCGATGTGAGGTGCGTATGTATGCATGGGACACAGAGTAGCGTAACAAGGACATGTCTGCATCCTCTCTATGAATGTGTGGTGAGTCATCACATGTACACCTTCATGGCAAGGTGTGTGGGCTGTCCTAGTGTAATGTCATGTGACCTGTGGCTCTAGTGTTCCGCTACCAGTCTCTGCAATCGACATCCTTCTTCTGCTGATGTGTGGATGTATGTCACTCCTGTGTTGCGTCTGGCTGTTCACTTACACTGGGACACAGCTAATCCCATGCCATGGCATGTGGAGGTTCACAATCTCCGTGTGTAGCTGGGTCTTGGTAGGAGTGTCACCTGCCAGCCATACGTGTCCAGGGCATGTGGCACATACCTGACTCCGTATGTCGCATATGTGTATTGACAGATTGACATGTGCTCAGTACATATGAATTGTTGTTGTAGTGCACTCACCCTTCCTTGTCACTTCCAAATTACTGCAGAGCGCCGCCTCTTCCCCGACCAATTCCGGACTTGGCTGCCATGCGGGAGAATGACTGTATCTGGTGCTACCGCTTTCCCCAACCGTTGATTCTGGAGTTGACTGGCACCACACCTGCAACCGCTGCACAGGTATCCTACGGCACTAACACACAAGCTTAAGGTAATAGCAGCCCTACATTTTCTGGCCACGGGTACCTTTCAAAATACCATAGCTCATGTTGGTGGCATGTCCCAGAGCATGTTCTGCCGTGTGCTGCATGATTTCTTAGAGGCCATGTTGCTTCACCTGGATGAGTTCATCCATTTCCCAACCCCTGAAATGTTGACTGGGGTCAAGCGTGGATTCTATGCCCTGGGAGGGATGCCCCATGTCATTGGGTCCATAGATGGGACACATGTGGCTTTGGTACCACCACAGGCACAGGAGGTAGCGTACAGGAATCGCAAGCACTTCCACTCCATCAATGCCCTTGTGGTGTGTCTGTCCAACATGGTGATTTCACATGTCTGTGCTCATTTTCCAGGATCAGCACACGATGCCTACATCATGAGGCGTAGCAGGGTGCCTGAAATGATGACGCAGCTGTGCAACGAACCAGCATGTGTTGTTGGTGGGTACACTCTGTCTGTCCTGTATTTTGCGTAGACTTCCAGCACGACCGCTTCTCCTGTCCTACTTATGTCCATGTGCTTTCCATGTAGGGGACGCTGGCTATCCCAACATGCCATGGCTGATCACACCTCTCCGCAACCCCATCACGCCGGCCCAGCTCCGCTACAACACCGCCCATGGCCGGACAAGGCGAGTGATAGAGAGGACATTTGGCCTCCTGAAGAGCCGATTCCGATGCCTCCACAAGACCGGTGGCGCCTCCCCTATGCCCCGGCGAAGGTCTGCAAAATCTTCATGGTCTGCTGCATGCTGCACAACATGGCAGTTGAGAAAGCTGTGCCACTCATCCTGGATCAAGATGATCAGGACCATCCACCCATGGAGGATGAAAGGCTTGGCAATGGGGCTAGTGATGTGGAGGATGTGGAGCCGCAAGAGGACATCCGGACTCGGCTCATACGCGACTTCTTTGCTTAGTGGTGAGTACCAGTGTCTGCGTGTGCACGCATTGGTCCCCGTGTGGCATGTGTTGCGATGTGTGCCACGTGAGTCAGAGGTGTGTGTGGATGTGTCACTGGAGTGATGGTGCCAGTGATGTGTATTTCCCCAGTCATAATTTTGACCTAGCATGTTGTCATCCTTACATGTGTCGAGTACATGCACATACAAGTGGCTGTGCTTTTTGTGGCTGACTTCTTGCGTGTCTCTCTTCCCCAGGTACTTGCGCATGCCGTCTGCTGCTTGCAATGTTGTGGCACTGCTATTCCTCATGGACACGTCATCGTGTGCTGACTCAGCGTTACACGCACGGACAAGTTTGGAAGTCTCCTTAGGGTAAGGGATGCATCAGGGGTGTATTGGGTGTGGCAGTTGTTTACGATGTATGCACACTGCCCCTGTCGATGTTTGGTTCCTCTGCAGACATGTCGCATCACCATGGTACACATGACATGCAGCTGGGTACACCTGAATAGATGGTCAGACTTGTTGACAGTCATCAGTGATGGGATTGTGGAATGTGATGATGGCATCAATGTGTGTTACACTGCCCTCGGACATATACGGTTTGCATTTGCTTGACATGGTGTGGGACTTCCACATCAGCGGATCAATGGTGTATGGCAGGCTCTCCGTGAGCAGCAGGGGGTGTTTAGCTGTTAGCCGACACTTGTGTGGCAGTTCCATGGCTATCACGCATTTGTGCTGCAGAAAGGGGGTGCCAGTGTTGGACCCACATGTTACTCCACATGACCTGTTCATGTGTACTCCGAGTTGCCTCTGCAATCCCAAATACATGACTAATAAAGGTGTCCCTATGCCTCCAAGGTGCCTCTTCTCAGTCAATGCTGGTGTGTTGCCATGGGGCATACGGCATGTCTGGCATGGTTTACCGTGATAGTGGCTATGTGTCTATGTGTAGAGTAGCAAGATGCAAGCTGTTTCTGTGGGATTAGACTGTGTATTGTGCATGATGTCCATGACTGTGTGGGTATTGTGACATGTGCCATCCCCATGCATCCAACGTTGGCCAGGCCACCATTCTCTGCATCCACCTGACTCAAGCTTGCAGGACATGGTTCTGCCACCTGTCCACACATACCTGGGTGCCCCCAGGACACTCCACATGAACCCTGACCTCTGCGCATGGCTGTCGCTGTACTCAATATGTCTGTCGGCACGGTTGAGCAGCCCCCCCCTCAGCTGGTTGGGCCCATCACGGGTGTGTATGGTGCTCCATGTCTGTCTTGCCTAATACAATGTGACCCATGTGTGTCCGGTGCCAGACTCAGGCCCCAGGGTGTGGATGGTTGAAGTCAAATGAGAACTCAGGCATGGTTAGACTTTACAAGACACATGTAAGGTAATAATGCAACCAGTAGGCATCTTCTCTTCATGGTGTGACTTTTTATTTTGGTTGGGGTGGGGGGGGGGGGGTTTGACATGAGGGGCTTTCCGGGTGTGTGGAATCCAAAGTTCACTAGGGGAGTTGGTGTCCTTGCCATTTGAAATCCTCAGAGTCCACGCCACAGTCTTTGTCAACATTGTTCAGACAGTGACCAGCAAGTCCATGTGGCAGAGAATGTCTTTTGATGCTGTGCTGCTGTTGCTCCAGTGGGCCAGGTGTCCTGGGAGATGGTGCTGTTGCGCCGACCCTCACGGTCTTTTCCGTGGACGACCCGCCCTCCTGCGGGGACCCTCAGAAGCAGGCCGTGACGATGTTTGGGATGCTCCATCGGATGTTTCCTCCTCCTCCTCCTGATCCCTCCCTGTGGGTGGTGATGTTCTACGCCTGCTGGCACAGGGAGGGTTGCCCATGTTGTCGGCCATCCGACGGAGTGTACTGTGAATTCCCGTGAACACTGTCATGAGCTCAGCCTGTCTGTCCTCCATCCGCCGTTGGTGTTGCAGTAGACAGGCATGTTGCTCCGCATGTTGCTGGGCCTGCTGGGTCTTGATCTCCTCGAGGATGGACACAACCTGGGCCATGCCCGTGGTGTCCTGCCGGTATGTGTCCAGGATGTTTTGGACATGGGAATATACCAGTTCCCCAGCCAACTGGTCAGGCTCGCGCCTCCGCCGTCCTCCACTCCCACCACCCCTGCCCACTTGCACCTGGCCTGCCCTTGTGGGCACATCGGGTCTCCGGGACCCCTGAGGGGTGGCATTGGTGTTGTCGCCTGCCTCCTCCTGGGTGCCCGGGACACCGTGTCCCTCCTGGCCAGCCTGGCTGCATTGTGGTGGTGGGGCAGGGATCCTGGGTGTCTCCTGGGATGTGGCAGGAGTGGGGGTGGTGGTTGGCCCAGTTGTACCTGATGCAGGTGCTGCAGGTGGTTGGACACCAGAGGGGCCAGGTTGGTCGGGGTCGGGTTCGTCCACAGAGTGGTGAGAGTCGTTGCTGCCGGTGGCTCCGTCATCCCGCCGAGCCGGGTCCTGTGAGTCTTCCCCCCAGTGTTGGGGGGTGATCCACGATGTTGACCTGTGTGTGAGAGAGACAATGTTAATTTTGTTCCATGCAACATCCATGTTTCATTGGTTTCAAAGTTGGCACATTTCCTCTGGGAATTTGGATATGTCTTGCATTCCACTCACAGTGCACTTGTGCATGGGTATGTCCCTTGGGCACAGCTTTTGCGACTTTACCTATGTGTGGCACAGTCTTACTTGCTGCGTCAAGTGTGACTGCAGTCAGCAGTGGAGTGGGCAGGTGTGGCGAGCCATGCATTGGCGCCTTCCGTGTAGCACTGTACGTGGGCACATGGAGTTGTTCCACACACTTATATGATGCAGGTAGCTGTCGTTGTGCTCGTGCACAGGTTGTGACATGGCCCTGTGTTTTGCCATGGAGAAGAGGGGGGGTTCTGGCACTGGCCACCTTTGTCTACATGCATGCAGTCCACCTGCTGATGAGCAGACATTCCCACACACCACAAGGCTGATTTGCTCTCCCTGTGTGTCCCTTTCTCGCTCCCTCTCTGTCCCCCTCTCCCTCCCTCTGTGTGTCAGCCTCCTCCCTCTGTCCATCTCCCTGTGTCTCGCTCCCTCTCTGTCCCCCTCTCCCTCCCTCTGTGTGTCAGCCTCCTCCCTCTGTCCGTCTCCCTGTGTCTCGCTCCCTCTCTGTCCCCCTCTCCCTCCCTCTGTGTGTCAGCCTCCTCCCTCTGTCCGTCTCCCTGTGTCTCCCTCCCTCTCTGTCCCCTTCTCCCTCCCTCTGTGTGTCAGCCTCCTCCCACTGTCCGTCTCCCTGTGTCTCCCTCCCTCTCTGTCCCCCTCTCCCTCCCTCTGTGTGTCAGCCTCCTCCCTCTGTCCGTCTCCCTGTGTCTCCCTCCCTCTTGGTCCCCCTCTCCCTCCCTCTGTGTGTCAGCCTCCTCCCTCTGTCCGTCTCCATGTGTCTCCCTCCTTCTCTGTCCCCCTCTCCCTCCCTCTGTGTGTCACCCTCTGTCACCTCAGCCCAGCTTCCTGAGCACACACTGTTAGCAGATCTTTGAATGGCCCTTGGCTTGTTGATGTGAGTTTGTTTCTGATCTCCAGGCACCCATTGGGTGTAGTGTCTGTGTCTGCACTGCTGCTGTGGTGGTGTGTGCTGCCACTCTTTCACAGTGTTGGCTGTTTATTAGCTGCTGTCATGTGCAAGAACGTGCCGTCACCCCCATGTGTTGATGCAAGTCGTCCGCCATTTGCTGGCAAGTGATTCCTGTGTTGGGACACACTGTTTGTCTGGCTGTGACCTAGGCCATATGGGCAGGGGGCATTGTTGTCTGCTTCTGAGTTGCACTATGTGATTTTCTGGGCCCACCCTCCCGCCATCCGGCTTACCGTGTCATGTGTTGGTGTTTTCTGTGGCCTGTGACTTGACATTGTCCAGCTGGGTGCATGGGGCATGGTGGCACCAGTGGCATGTGCGTGTTCATGGAGTGTGGTTGAGTCATGCGATAGCTTGGGGTGGTTGCGTGCCTGTTTGTGAGTTTGGTTGTGGATGACGTTCCCCCCATGTGAGGTGAGTTGTTTGTGTACTCACCCGGCTCTCGGAGTCCATCTACTCCGTCCACTGCCACCACCGGCAGTATGGCCATCACCCTCTCCTCCCAGGGATGGTATTCTACGCGTCTGCGGGGCAGCCCTCCTCCAGTGACGTTGGCATTTTGGCTCGGACCCTCCTCCGCAGATCGTACCACCTGGCTTGGCATTCATGCTTGGTCCTTCTGGTGTCCGCAATAGCATTCACAGCATCGACGATCGTCTGCCACATGGCTGTTTTTGCTGAAATGCTGGTCTGTCTGACCAATGTTCCAAAGAGATGTGGCTCGACTCCGAGGATTTCATCGACAAGGACCTCCAACTCTCGGCTAGTGAACTTTGGATTCTTGTTAGTGGGCATGGTGAGGGGTGTGGGTGTGGATGGTGGGGGGGGTGTGTGGATGGTTGTGGGTGTGTGGGTGTGGTTGAGCAGGTGTGTGTGTAATGTGATGAGGGGGTGTTTGAGAAGGTGTGTGTGTGAAGGTGTGCAAGTGTAAGGTGTAGGAAAGGTTCTAGTATGGTGCTGTAGGTTGTCTGTGGGGTCTGGCAGCAGTGAGTCTGTTGCAAAGGCTCATGGTTTGTGTGTGTGGGCCCTTTTTATTGGTCCATTGGTGGGTGTGGCTGTGTTTGAACTTTGGGTGGGTGTGTTATAAGGAGTGGTTGTGTTTTGGGCCTCTGTTTTGGTTTTTGGCAGTTGCAGGTCAGTGAATGTGTTGTTTTAGTAGTTGTTGGACATGTTTTGTGGCTTTGTGCCATTCGAATGGTGTATTCTTGTGTTGTTTTGGTTTGTCCTGGTTGTGTACTTGCGTTTTTAGCGTGTGTACGGTGTGTACATGGGCCATTTTGTTGTACAGTACTGTCCTTGTGTGTGGCTTGGTACGACTCGTACATGCGCGATGTTGTGTGAAGGTGGTGATGTTGGGGCCTGGGGTGCGCTCCGTACTTCGAATGTTGGGGTGGGGGTACGCTCCATGCATACGCGGGTGGGGGTACGACACGTACACGGGTGTACATTAGGGGTGGGCGGAATTTGCGAAATTAACTTTCGCAAATTATCGCGAAAATGTTTAAAATTATCGCAAACAAGCGGAAATATCGCGAAGATGCGGAAGTTTTTTTCCGGCATGTTCGCGAGATTTTCTGCATGGTTGCGGGTCGCCAACTTACCCATGTGGTTGCTTGCGGGCGCGGCCATCTTGTTTTGAGTTTTCTCGCGGTGCATGATCGCGAGAAGAAAGACGTGATCGCGCGACGCATGACGTCACTGCGGACGCGAACTGTCGCGAGACAGCGCAAATGGCTAAAAACAATACAACATCTCATGGAGAACGCGACCGGATCAAGAAAACTTGTCGGCGAACGCAGGGATTCAGGTAAGGCGATCGCGCGCGCGACAATGTATTATTTTATAGCGCGAGCAAGAAACAAATTATCGCCAAGCTGCGGAAACCGGAATTTTTGACATTTTCGCGCTCTCCGCGGAACGCGAAAATGTCAAATTATCGCAATTTCCGCGAACGGAACGAAATTTTCGCCCAGGACTAGTGTACATACACGGGGCGGTACGACTCGAACGTACACGGGTGTACATACACGGGGGGTACGACACGTACACGGGTGTACATACACGGATGGTGGTACGACTCGAACGTACACGGGTGTACATACACGGGGGGTACGACTCGAACGTACACGGGTGTACATACATGGGGGGGTACGACACGTACACGGGTGTACATACAGGGGGGGTACGACACGTACACGGGTGTACATACACGGGGGGTACAACACGTACACGGGTGTACATACAGGGGGGGTACGACACGTACACGGGTGTACATACACGGGGGGTACGACTCGAACGTACACGGGTGTACATACACGGGGGTACGACACGAACGTACACGGGTGTACATACACGGGGGGTACGACACGTACACGGGTGTACATACACGGGGGGTACGACTCGAACGTACACGGGTGTACATACACGGGGGTACGACACGAACGTACACGGGTGTACATACACGGGGGGTACAACACGTACACGGGTGTACATACACAGGGGGGTACGACTCGAACGTACACGGGTGTACATACACGGGGTACGACACGAACGTACACGGGTGTACATAAACGGGGGGTACGACACGAACGTACACGGGTGTACATACACAGGGGGGTACGACACGTACAAGGGTGTACATACACGGGGGGGTGCGACTCGAACGTACACGGGTGTGCATACACGTGGGTACGACACGAACGTACACGGGTGTACATACACGGGGGGTACGACACGAACGTACACGGGTGTACATACACGGGGGGTACGACACATACATGGGTGTACATACACGGGGGTACGACTCGAACGTACACGGGTGTACATACACGGGGGGTACAACACGAACGTACACGGGTGTACATACACGCATGGGGGTGTACATACACAGGGGGTACGACTTGAACGTACGGGGGCTGGGGGGGTGTTGGGCGCGTATGCGGGCACATGTCTCCATGTTTGCTATGGGTGTTTGGTGCGGACGGTGTTTTTTCCATACGGTTGTAACATCGGACGCACGGGATGGATCGTGATTCCGCGGTCGGACTTCACTTTTCACATTTTTACGGTAAATCGTCCGGGGACGTGTCGGACCCATTTTCCGACCCGAGGACGTGTGGGGAATGATTCCAAATGCGATTCGTATGGTCTTTTTCCCATGCGAATCGTGATTGGCAGTTTGTACGGCACTTGTACGATTCGTACGGTAAAAAGACCGGATACGAGTCGTACGGGGACATTTTTTACCGGATCGTAATCGGCACCTTGGTGCCTGCAGCCTGTATTCTGCGTCAGATTACTAGGCATAGCTGGCAGTTGGCCTTTGTGTATTCCTCCCAGACAGTGAGACAAAGAGGGAATAGGTGTTGACAGGATCGGCCATCTCTGTCTTGATAGGGGGCGGAGCTGTCACCTACCTCACTTGCACATTGCAAAGCCTCTGCCTGAGCGCACTTACCAAGTGTTTGGCACAATTTGTTTGCGACTAAGGGTGGGAAGATTTCATGGAGTTGCACTACGTGGCATTCCACAGAAGTGCATACAATCTCAGTGGAATTCCATGCAGTTCTGCTCCACCCGAGTAATACACAGCTCCAATACACTGGCATTAACAGTGGTTTCGACAATGCACAAATCACATGCACTCCACAGTGTCTTTCAATTGCAGCCACGATGGATAATGGTAAAATAAGAACTGCTCACACTGATGTACTGTTAAAAATACAGAATCAGACAGTAAAAGTATTATTTTACTTACGAACGTCACCTTACTGTAATGTGAAGTTCAGCAAGTCGCAACACTGTACAACCAATAAAATCAGTCGGCAAACAAACTGTAGAGTAGAAAGTTGTTGGTGGGCCAGCAAAACTCGAAACTTACAAAATCGCCAAAAATATGTTGTATGCACTGTCAAAAAAGAGGCTTGGCAATTCCAAGATATTTCAAAAGTATACATTTAATCCAACAAAAGACCCAAATCCACTCTCCAGCTCTGCTACTTTCAAATCCCTACTTGTACATTCCCCATTCCAGATCACTAGATTATGGAAATGGCAAATAATGAAGGGTGCACTGCTCACGTCCTATGTAGCTCGTGTACTCAATCCTGCAGTTCTGCGCAAGCCTACCGCTGCAGCGCCGGGCCAAAATCCCACACGTTTCTAATGGTCTTGTATTCCCAATCCCATGCTGCTCCTTAGACTGAGCCGAGAAGTGATTTCACATGCTGGTGCTCCAGGCAGTGTCAGATATCACATTCCCCTTGACAAGAGACTAGAGCACTTCTCAGGAATACAATGACATCCCCTCTGATGCAACACGTACCATTGTTAAATGCTATACAGGCTGTTTAAAGCCATGTGTGCCACAGTTAGTGATGACCACTACTGGCCCTTGGATAACCATGGTGATTCTTGGCAACCTTTGTTCATTCATGGTCTGACTCCCATTTCCAATACTGCCAAAATGTTGGGCATTACAAAATATAGGTAATGCTTAAATACTTGTGGACATTTGTGGGACATTGCACATCGTCCACCTCTGATATAGGATGGGGGAAAACACAGCCACATGGTGGAATCAGTTTTTTGCCAAACACCGCACTCCCCACAGAGGTGAGAGCCACAAAATTCTCGACATGCAGAGCAGATTTAATCGCCAACCCCTATTTGTGACACCAGCCAAGCTGGGATCCAGGCAAGAAATTCCAAGCGTCCTTGGAGATGAAAGCCTCTAGAAACTTCACCTACTTCAAAGTGGGCACCAGGTATACATTTTAAACCCTCAGACTCAACTCTTCAGAACACATCTGGACCTGTGAAAAACTCAGAAGAAGGACTGCTGTGCTGCTCTGCGGATATAAGGACTGCTACTCTGCAGCCCTGCTACCTTGCTGACCAGCTGGCTGAGTGAGAAGGACTGGACCTTCACTTTGAACCCAGGACCACCAAAGTGGCTCCAAGGGCGAGTTGACTTGTCTCCTGATCAGAGCATCAGGGACAGAAAAGGACCCAACAACCTTAAACCCTGCACCTGGATTCTGCCTGCTGTGAGTCCTGCCCCGAAGTGGTGCCATCCCAGTCCTTGACCCTTGGAATTGGGCCTGAAGGTACTCTGGCAGACCAGCTGTGGTCCCCAGCATCGAAACTGGTGCACAGCAAAGTGAAGGGACACAAAGCCCCACAATTCCTCACCGCACAGCTGCCAGCGTCATTGGAATTAAAACAGAGTGATGCGAAGCCCCGCTAAACATTGCCACATAGCTCACCAGAACCAAAGCAGAACGATGGAAAGCCTCACCCCACAGCTTCATGGGAACTGACACCAGATAACGGAAACCCTCATAAAACAATGCCGCGCAGTCCACACACCAAGGATAAAGGTACTTTGTTCAGCAGGCCTAACTTAGTCCCTGCGTTCAGCCAGTGCCCCTCCTATTCTGCATTTTGTACTGTCAAGTGTGGCAAAAGAATCTGTATTTCTGCATCTAATGCCCCCTACTGGGCCAATTTTCAAAATTCCTATACACATTGGCATGTTTGATCGGGCAAAATATGTCAGGGTAAAATTTATGGGATTTAATATTTATTACAAAACGGTGTATGCTGATGCCTGTACAAATTTCTGTTTCATCTGAATTTAACCCTCTGATCATCATCAGAACCTTATCTTCCTCCGTGATGCCAATGGAAAACAAATTCCATAGTAAGCCTGAGCTGGCCATGGTTTTTTATCGCATTTTTTTAATGATCTTTCTTTATAAAAAGGTTAAGAAAAGTAATGAGCAACATGATAGCCACAAATCATCCAATCATACATTATACATTGGATATAATTCCCCTTGTGGTGACCTTTACTCAGTATTCGTAATGTACATTGACAACGTGGACCTGCACCATCCTATACAAATAAGGAATGAAGCGTTCCAGTCACGCACACCAAAATTAACAGCAGTATCAGTTGAGGCAGGAAGAAACTGAGAGGCCAATTGTCATCTAATTCTTTTTCAAGAGGTTCATTTATGTCACGTTTGAGTGACAGTGAAGAAGATGGGTGTGCAATGTCAATGGACATCATGCACATGTGGGTTTGTCTTCCAGCAAGGAAGAATACAAGTTGAAAAAGGATCAACAAATGAAATCATGAAATTGCTTTGGACACAGTCCTAAAATCAAATTGAAGTTCAATGGTTGCTATATACCATTAATTATAGGCAGTGGTGTGTTTTAAATTTCATGCCAGCTGAAAAGTACCATGAACTGCCTTCGGTGCCTCGTCTCACACCACTGAAAACCAAAGTATGCACATGGGCAGCCTTGACGCCAAGGCAGGGTTCATTCATGGCGGCCATGAGACACAAAAGCACGAAGGTACAAGACCCGATCCAGGTCCTGCTGGGCACTTCGTCCAGTGCATGGTTGCTTAGCTTCATCACTGCTGCTGAAATGAGACTGATTTCTATAAATGACAATATCAAAGCTCATCGTGACATAGTGAATCAGTTTCCTTCATTGTTTCATGGATTAGGAAAACTTAAGACAATGAAGGTGCAGCTCCACATTAATGAGGACATTTGTCCTGTTGCTCAACAACATCGTCGAATTGCATTTCATCAACAAGAGGCTGTTGAAAAAGAAATTAAGACTTTACTAAAACATGATATCATTGAGCACTCTACTGCTCCAACTCCATGGGTGTCACTGATATTGTTGGTTCCTAAGAAGGACAAGTCAAATCTTCACATCTGGGAGAAAATTGTGAGTGACTTCTTTGGACCCCTTTAAAATGGCTATTCCCTCTCGGTAATTATAGATGAGTACTCCCGGTTTACTCTGGTGAAAGAAATTTCATCAGTCACTCATGATCAGTAAGTGAAAGACTAGAAGGCATATTTGCAGCCTGTGGTGTTCAATCCGTTCTAAAATCTGACAATGACCCAACATTCAATGGTTGGGAATTCAAAGACTTTCTTACTTATTTGAATGCCAAGCATCAGAAAATCACACCTCTATGGCCACAGGCTAATGGTGCTGTTGAACATTTTATGACCAGTCTTAAGAAGGTTGTCCAGCACGCTGCTCTAAAAGGACTTGAGCTCAAGTCCAATTTTCATTCTACTCTTCATGCCTACAGATCTACCCCCATTCTACAACCAGAGAATGGCCAACCACCCTGACGTTCAGGAGAGCCATGGGTACGAAGCTGCCCCAGTGGACCACTGAAAGAACAATTGTTGCTCAGAATGTTCGACTCAGTTATTCATCCCACAAGTCCAGAATCAAGACTTATGCGGACAAGGTTCAATGTGCTCGGGACCTTACGTTTCAGAGAGGGTACCCTGTCCTTCACAAGCAGAGTCAGAAACGCAAATCTGATGCCCCATTCAATACCAATCCATTGCAAGTTGTGATTAGTAACAGACACATGGTGACTGCTCACCATCCTGGAAAGTCAATTACAAGGGAATTCTCACATTTCAAGCACCTGCCTCGGGTTCTATGCATCAGGAGCGAGTGAGACTCTGTTCTCAGAGTGCCAGGAGAGCCCTTGGACTGCCTCCATGACTATCTCACCAGTGCCTGCTGTGGCTGTTTCTCCTGTGTTACCTTAGCATCACACCACAAGATCTGAATGAGTGGTTTGAGTACCTCAATGACACATGGAGGAATTACGATGCATATATGTTTTGTTTGTATCTTTTTATTTAACAGAGGGGGAGATTAAATGTATTGTGTACTATAGAGTGCGGGACCCTTTTGTTCCCATATTAACTCCGTAGTTTAGTGACGTAAGTAATTGGGTGTGGTTAATAAAATACATGATGCAGTTAATTTCAGTTAATGGTTACACTCTAGAGAATAAAGACGTGTAATACCGGGCTCCGTGTATGGCATAATTAATTTACATGCTACCGGCCAGGGGAGGATGCTACACCTAGTGAATAATAGACAAAGCTTTTTGGTGATAAGGCTCCCCAAATCCACTCATATTTTGACCTTTGGGCATTCAATCGATAAATGATTTTCTCATAAGATGCCATATTAAAAATACCTTGCAACCATCTATCACATGAAGGATTTTTCTTTGTCTCCAATAGTCAAAGCACACCCAATTTGGCCACTCCTTCGAAGTCATGAACCACATTTTGGGCTGCTGAGTAATATTGGTCATTTCAGATGTGTCACGTTGCAAAACCATTTGACTAGTTCATAAGCCCCCATTTCTAAAGATTCTTTCACCAAAACTCAGATTTTTTACTAGTGGTCATGGCGATCCTTACATTTTTTATCAGGTCCACAATGTCACTGTTTGCTTGGCCATATATCTAGAAAACCACTGAAGGGTTAAAACCACCAGTTTTCAATTTCAGGAGATCCAATGCCACTGATGCAGTGCATTGACATAACTAATTTTAATTGTGTTCCATGCACCTGTTGCCTGATTTGTCAAAGGGGCTAGCTGTGGTACATGGACTAGCGCTTGGTGATCAGCCAGGGAAACCAAACCCAGACATTTCTGAAAACTTGGAACCCGGGGAGTTCAGGGATGTGTGCTTTGCATGGATGTGGAACCCACAATGTTTTCCTACATACAATGCCCTAGAATCCTCAAACTTTGCCCAGAATCACACACTTTCCTTGTATTTCTGTGACGTAAACTACTTGAATCTGCAAGGATCCACAAAAATCCTACCCTGGTGTTAACCCACTTGTCTTGATAAAACTCTACTCAATTTGTATGACTGTACCTTGTGCCCGTGACAGAAATGGATCAATCAACGCATCCATATTCCTTAAGGCCCAGAATAGTTCTTCTTTTTCTGAGAGAGATGATGATAGCAGCAGCCCTTGCAAAAATCTGCCTTCAATATCTGTACAGAAGATCTGGGAAATAGCTTGAATTTCCAAAGATAATAGACATGTTCATCTCGTCAACTCTTTTAAAGGAAATTTCCCTCTGCTCAATAATTTCCTCAATTTCTTCCTTGCCTGGAGAAAACATACAGAAAAGTAGCATCCCTAGCAGACATTATGACATTGTGCCAATTAGAACAAGTACAAGGCAGAATGATTTGCCCACAAAGCTGGTATGAAGTGGAAATGAGAGTGTCTGTGTGTCATTCATACATTATACAGTCTTCAACAATGTATAATGTCTCTGAATTTTCAATAAACTTTTGGAACTAAATACCTGTAAGTAATAAATCTGCAATTTAATTTGAAATTGTTGACAGCACCACATGAAGAATCTATGATGCCATCAGGTGTACAGAAATCCACATGTGAATAAAGTATTGTAAGTATAAACTTTGGCTTTTCTCAATTATTATGGCAGAAGGAGTTTGATTTAGATTCAACCTATTTGTGATGTACAGATGCATCTCACACTAGTTGTGCTCAGTCTCTACATTTTGTAAAAGAGATACTGTTTGCACCACTGGTAGTTAAACTGTGCCCCATAAAAAGTTTACCATAGTGAAACAGACTTGTCTCCAGTACTACGATAGTTGTCTTACGGACATGCACATGTGCATATAGTCATTCTACGTGTATGTGTTTGTGGGCCCTTCAAAACCTACTTGGTTTCAAAAATAGTCTTGGTTTTTATAGAGTAATTTGAGGAGCAGTAGCTTGGATTATGTCACCAATGTTGTCATTAGAGATGTCATTGGAGATGTCATCAGTGATGTCTACCATGATGCCATTTAACATGGCATGAGGAATGTAATATGTGAATTCATAAGGCTACATTAGCAGAGGCAGACGTTGTATGTAGTACACTGAAATAAAACTGCTGATTTACAATTGTTTTCTTGGGTTTATAAATGTAAGTTTTTCAATCCATTTCAACACCTAACTATTTTGTCACCTTAACCTTTGTTTTTTTTTAGTAAATATATGTGTGTCTGTCTGTGTGTGTGTTTATCTTTAGGAGGGGTGGATACAAAAAATAACGATTATAATTTACAAGCCACTTAGAGAATTTAAAACTATTACTGTGGGTAGAAACTTTCCCCCCTCAAATTGAACTTCTTACTTAAGGTTAGAAAGAGACCTCAGGAAACCAGTTAAAGGCAGCAATGCCAGTGTTGTTTTGCTATTGACGAACAGTGATTGCAGGGTGAAGTATTAGCGACAGTGGTTCCCTGATGAATGAGGAATGATTCCAGTGATAGACTGTAGCAGCTCCTGTCCAGGGGTATGCAGGGTTGGTTTGCGAGGGCTCATGATGTCCCCATCCACTGTAGATGCATCATGATCTCAAGTCATCTGGGATTAGAAGTTAACCTCTGATCAGAAAGTGCGATTAGTTCCAGATGTGATTAGCAGTGACAGGGATTTTGTTATTTATTGACACACATTGAAAGGTTTTATCCAGGACGCCATTGTTCTCTCCTACACACCAATAAATGGCAGGTTCTTAGCAAGTCAGCTCTACAAAAAGGGTACTGCGAGCCGTTGTCCCAACGAAGCAACCTAGATGTGTCCCACATTGCCTGCTGTGATATTGCTTGTAAGTGAGTGAATACAGCCTCTTGTGCAGCAACCACCAATGGCTGAACTGTGCCTGTCCTTACATGAACTATAACACTGCAATTAGATGTGACAAAGTGGAGTGTGCATGCAACTTGTAATGATGGCATGCAGGAGGGATGAGGCCTCTACTAAAATGGTAAACTGAAGATGTTTTGTAACACATTGTTTTATTGAGTCATAACACAGCATGGCAAACAGTACAGTGTGTTCAACAGTTTGCAACATGATTCATCAGCTCTGTTTTATAACCTTGAGATTTAATTAGTCTACCACATTTAAGATTTGACAAACATTCCAGACAACAGTATTCTTAAATTGAGAAGTTCATTTCTCAAGAGTTCCTTCGAATATTCATCATATTTGATTCAAAGAGGAAAATATTGAGGGTTCTGCTGATGTCCCCTATATTCCATAGTTCTACAGGACAGAACTGGTGAATCTACAATCATGAAAAATTGAAAATTAGCACTTTGAAGTGGTATATTTGCTAAAAATATTTAAGATAAAGCCTGGTGTTTAATAGGGGTTTGCAAAGAATTCCGCTCCGTCGGCAGAGTTTTGCAGCGTGGAGTTCTGAAAAACTCTGCAATGTGTAGTGGCTTGACATTGCTAAGTTGGTGAGCACCCTTGAGAAAAAATCACGCTCTAGACCTCCTCCCGGCGTGATTTCTCATCACGGGTGGTTGTGGCAGGTCACGACTGCTCTCGTTGAGAAATCTGCCATTTGTGTTGAGGATGCTGAAGCTCGAGTAGAATGTCTACATGAGCTGACTGAAAGCAGCAGTGTCCTCTGACACAACTCGTAGTGCCGTTCGCGCTGATTATAAAGAGCGGGACAAACTCGGAGTGCTAAAAATAAATGGGCCCAAACTAATCTGAGTCAAAATCCTAAACTTACTACTTTTGGTATTCAAAGAAGGCATTTAGTAGTAGTAAAGTTCGGATTTTGTCTTAAGTCTGTCTTAAGTCTGTCTTAAGACTGTCTTAAGTCTGTCTTAAGTTTATCTTAGGTCTGTCTTAAGTCTGTCTTAGGTCTGTCTTAAGTTTGTCTTAAGTGTGTCTTAAGTTTGTCTTAAGTCTGTCTTAAGTCTGTTTTAAGTCAAACTTAAGACAAAATCCTAACTTTACTACTACTAAATGACCAGGGCCCGATTCACAGAACTAATCTGAGACAAAAACCTAAACTTACTACTTTTGGTATTCACAGAAGCTATTTAGTGGTAGTAAAGTTAGGATTTTGTCATAAGTTTGACTTAAGACAAACTTAAGACAGACTTAATACAAACTTTAGACAGACTTTAGACAGGCTTAAGTCAACATTAGGACAGACTTAAGACAGACTTAAGACAGTCTTAAGACAGACTTAAGACAGACTTAAGACAAAATCCTAACTTTACTACTACTAAATGCCTTCTGTGAATACCAAAAGTAGTACGTTTAGGATTTTGTCACAGATTAGTTCTGTGAATCGGGTCCAGTGTGAACAGCGTGACTTAAAAGACTCCACTGAGCACGGAGGAGTTTTTCTGGCACTTTGCTGAGTTCCGTGGAGTAAAATGCTGTAAACTCTGCCCAGTCTTAGTGTTTAATGACTTTCATACATGTATTTAAATTGGGATGCAAGTAGACCAAAATATCTAGATTTACTTGCTTCCTTTGAAATATGTTGAGCCACAAAACGCAGTGACTTGGAAATGAAAACCAGAGTTAATAACAATAGATGTAGTAAATGTAGGTGAAATTACAGACTTGGGTCATGAATGCTGAGAACAATGTGTGATAAACAATCTAATTTTAAGTAAGTATTGACCCATTCAGAAAATATTATGCTTTTATCCATGAGTTGAGGAATAACAGTCTCTAATTGTATTTTATCAATTTCTTATATAGTGAAAGAGTTCCCCTAATGTTTCACTAAAAAAGATAGTTACAAGCATTGGACGATTTCAATGTTTGCCGGTTCAATCTCATGTCAGTTTAGTGTAACCATATATCTGCTTGTTTACTTCATGGTCCATGAGTGCCCAATGCATGTACACCAGGGCCTGATTCTTTCTAGTGTTTAAGTGTACCCATATTTTTATTTTTAATATTAAGTAAAATGTACTTCATGGGTAGAGTCTATTGGTTCTTAAGATTCCTCTTGCTGGAGCCAGGATATAACACGTAAATCCTTTAGTTAATTGGCAGAAAAACAAACTCTTAAGCAGTTTACAGAACTCATAGTGCTCAGGTTCTGCTCAACTTTAAAGTTTAGTGAGTTCAACAAAGATGGCTGAAAATTCTGGTGGGATTTCCAATCCTCGTTGTGGAGCCTACCATTTGGAATAAAGCACAGTAAATTGTTGGAGAATCTCATCTGCTGGGATAGATTTATTTTGTACATTTTCAGAAGACGCATGCCAGGGAACTCTACATATCAAGCAGACAACTTTGAAGTGAATATGACAGGTAATGAATGAAATTTGTTGTGCTATTTGGTCACATGATCAATCTTTATTCTGTTGAATACCAGCTTGAGAGCCACATTCTGGTGTTTTTCAAATCTCATCAATGATTGTGTAGGCAGGCTAAGATATGCTGAGGTGTTGTAGTCCAATCTGGACTGTGGAAAGACATTACTAATAATCATTCTGGAAGGTGTGACAGAAGAGGGCACCTATGAAGCTGTTAAATGTGCAATAAACAGTGCTTTGTAACCACCAAAGTCTGGGGCTCAAGTAAAATTTTGGAGTTCAGAATAAGATCACAGACAGTGGAGCCGTAACTAGGGAAATAGCAAGAGATGAAGTCACAACAGTCGACAACATTTCAGATAAGTCTGATTTGATGTTGCTTGCATTCCATTTCAAAAATTAAATTTTGAGGCGTGGCCTAAATGCTGAACAGGATGGATGTGTAGCCCCGAAGATCCATCCCGGGGGTCTCTCATAAGCACTTCCTGATGATACAGAACAGATTTTTCACTCTGAGTGTTTCTACTTACTAAGCTCCATCTGGTGAGAAATTGTCATGTCTTCCAGCTTTTGCATCCAAGAATAATGATGGTTTCTGTGATGTTGCAGTTGCCATGTATATTACGCGCACCTTTTTCAATGGGGGCACGTCATACAATTTTGGGAAAAACAGTTTTCTTCAACATGAGAAATAATAACATCTACAAAAAATTTGCTAAATAACATTCTTGTTCTCATATACCTTCATACAGCAATATCGCTGCATTTTTTACTTTTGACATGATTGCTTCTTGGGGACAGTCATTTCCTCTTCACATGTCTAGACTGTCTACATATGTGCTTTATGTAAGACCCACTTTTTACTGAAGAGGTACACTATTTCTTCTCTCCATGAACTTCTCTGTGACATCATTATGAGGTACTATTAACAAGATTCATTTCTCTGTTGCTCTGACATCTGCTGTAATGGAAGTTGGCTCAACTGCCTTTACTTTTCTTGCTGGAGCTAATAATCCTAATTATATTGATGCCACTTCCTGTTATGGAGAATTTGTGATATTTGCCAGTCAGTTTTCTAGAGGTTTGCGTTTTGACTTGTTTGTTTCCCCTCTGCTTACAGCTTTATGGGGAGATCATGTTGCTGGAAGCCTCCTCACATACTATCCTCAAGCAGCTCTTAAAATCTTAATATCTTGCATCCATCCGCATCTATTAATCAAACACGTCAAATGGCATAGACAGCGATTCTAGGCTCTGTGGAAATCCCAGCAATGATTGCCAATTCTCAGGGAGCACATAAAAACATCGCTATTTCTACTAATAAAGGACCTAAAAAAGATCTACCTTCTGCACTGGAAATCTCCTCCGCCTATTTCAGTGGAAATATTGCTAAAGGAAATAAGAGCTTTAAAACCACATATGGTCGACACTAGTAAAAGGCTGCACAGCCTTCAAGAGAAATGGTCCTTTTGAACAAAAGATAGAACAGATTGTAACAAAGTGTTTGCAACAGTGAAGAATCCTTTACTAAAATAGACACTTTGCAATGAGAAGGTAATGCACTAAAAAGACACACCAATAACCTTGAAAACAGAAATTGCAGGAACAATCTAAGAATGTATGGTTTACCAGAACACATAGAGGGACATGACCGATACATTTCTTCACATAATTTCTCCCAAAAGGCCTAAATATTCCTTCAACTGCATCCTTGAACATTCAAGAAGCTTGTAAATTGGGACACAAGTCAGAGGAGTTATTATTCTGTTTTTAGAGCCTACTGACCACATTAAAATCCTTGATGCTGTCAAGCTAAAGAGACAGACTATATGGTATGACCATGTATTTCTCTCAGGATGTGGATGGAGCAACAACAGACAGAAGAAAGACATTTCTGGACATTCTCCTACAGTTGCAAGCTATTAATGCCAGATCTGGCCTGATTCACCCCTATGGATTTAGTGTGACGTACACAGGCAAAACAGTTATCTATGAGGAACCCATGTAATTTAATAAATGTTTTGATACTTGCAGAGTAGAAGTGATGGATAGGATACTTCTAAATCATGATATGTTTTTCATTTGTTTGAACGTGTCATATTTATTTATTTTATTTATTTTTAGCATTTATTAAGCGCGAACAAATGCCCGCAGGCGTCTCGGCGCTGTACTGTTATTACTCTCCCGAGTGATCTTATGAGTTTTTAGAGGTTAAATAACCAGGTCTTCAGTTTCTTCCTAAAGGACATTAGATTTGGGCAGGATCTTATGGTTTGCGGGAGTGTATTCCATAGTCTTGGGGCGACTACTAGGAAGCGTCTGTCTCCCCAGTTGACCAGCCTAGTCCGTGGCACTACCAGGTCATGCAGTCTTGCTGATCGTAGCGTTCGAGTGGGGACGTATGGAACCAATGGTCGCACAAGAATTGAGGCGCTTGATGGTGTAGTGACTTGTAGACAATGCATAAAGTTTTGAATTTAATTCTGTTCCTAACGGGAAGCCAGTGGAGACTCCTCAAAGTCTCAGCTATTGGCTTGAATTTAGGAATATTAAGAAGAAGTCTGGCTGCTGCATTTTGGATTGTCTGCATTTTCTTGATAATCCTGACTTGCGCATTGCCGAACAAGCCATTGCAGTAATCCAATGCTGACAAGACCAAAGCGCTGACCAATGTCTTTCCCACATTTTTTGGAAGAAAAGGAAGAATCTTCCTGACCAGCCGTAATTTATGGAATGCCGTGGAGGCCGTTTGATTGGCATGAGCCATGAAATTTAGATTGTCATCAAAGATGACTCCCAAATTTCTCACCTTCGTGACCGGTTTGGGTACCGCTCCAAAGGAAGAAGGCCACCAGGTTGGGGACCAGCTAGGATTGAGATGGCCAAAAGTGACCACCTCGGTTTTATCGGAATTAAGTTTCAGACAGTTTGCTGACATCCAATTACCTATGGCCAGCATACCTGTACTGAAACTCTCCGCCACTGCTTCCCCATCATTTCTGACAGCATTTCTGAGATTAGAATCTCTAATGATGTTTCTTTCTTTTTACAGCAAATACCTACGAGTCATCATATGTCCACGGTGTTTTGATCATGGTGATCGGTTTAATCAATGAGAAAATGGGGAAAACAAGGAGAAGGCACTCAAAAACTGGGGAAAAACCTAGTCGAGAACAGTGAAAACAAGGGAAATCAAGGAGAAGGCAATCAACAATGGGGAAAAAGTAAGGAGAAAGCAGTTAAAACAAGGAAATAGAAATGAAAAAGCACTCAAAAAAATGGGAGAAAAAGGAATGAGAATGTAGTGAAAAATTATGGAAAAGCAAGGAGACAGCACTCAGAAAACGGAGAAGCAAGGGGAAGACAGGAGCAAGAGTATTGCAGCAGAATGGGTAGAGCTGGCCCTGGGACATGCTCAATGAGGTTACACTGCCACCTCCACTAAGTAGGTCCTGGATAGAGGGAGGGATGCTGGGAGGTGGTGTATGGGGCTAGGCAGGAGGCGGGAAAACGAGAGAGAGTGGCAGTGAGGGAAAACATGGACAATGCAATAAAAACATGGGTAAAGCAAGGAGAAGACACTCAAAAACTGGGGAAAAGCACATAGATAACAGTGAAAATGAGGGAGAAGGCACTTAAAATGGGGGGAAATCAATCAAAATTCCAAATGTAATTACAGCATTTAATTAGAGGAAAAATAAACTTCAACATGACACCCTCTGAACAGGCTTCATCCTTTTCATTAAATAAAAATTCCAGTTATTTTGGCAGACAGAAAAACAGGCAAATTATAAGCAAACTATGTAAAAGTTATAAAAGAAGGAGGCAAAATTGAATTCATTACGACTTCAGATGACTGAACGGTTTCCATGGACAAAGATATTTTGCTATTTGCAAACTTTTATCAAAATGTATATTTTTTTTACCAGAAATGAATGACTATGGGCAAGATGTATGGAGGCCTAAATAGCGATAATAATAATTGTGAGTCTTTTATGAGTCGCAATTTGTGAGGCGCTATTTAGGACTTACAACAGTGTGTAACACACTGCTAGCGATTCCCAATGGGGTCACAAATAGAGAGGCTCGTGAATATTAATGAGACTCTCGCAATTTGCGACCCCATTGGGAATGGCAGGCCCTCCCAGGTATGGTGGCCTGCTGGGCTCAGCAGACCACCATGTCTGGGACTGCTTTTAAATAAAACAGTTCTTTTTCCAAATGCAGCCCGTTTTCCTTTACATTTTTTTAAAAAAACAATGAAACGCTTTTGTTTAATTTTTTAAGGGAAGGCAGTAGTCCCTGGGACCACTGCCTGACCTTAAAAAATATTTTCCTCTGCGTTTGCAAAGGGGAAGTGGTCCCCTGGGAACTCCTTCCCTTTTGGGACCCCATGACCACCCTCGTGAAGAGGGTGGTAATTTGCGAGTGTTTTGCGCCCGCAATTGCAGACACAAAACATCTGTACATAGGGCTGCGTACTCTTTTAGGAAGGGAACACTCCTTCCTAATAGTGATCCGCAAAACCCTATTTTGTGAGTTGGAAAAATGTGCGACTCGTAAAATAGGGGTTGTACATGCCCCATGCTGTTTTATCATGCACAAACGGGTTTGCAAACCCGTTTGCGCTTGCAAAAGCCATTGTACATCTGGCCCCTATGTATGCTAAATCCCAAAACCTCATCTGGACAATGTTAACTTTACTATTTATTTATTTAAAGAGTTTTATATTGTGCAGACAATCCCACAGGGGGTATCAGAGCGCCTCAGGTAGTTACATAGTTACAAGGGTATAAGAAATATAAACAACATTAGAACAGGAAGTCCTGGAAAAGGACAACATTGGTCACAACAGTAGAACATTTCAAAAGAAGGGAAGAGTAAGAGAGCGAACCCTAGGGTGAGACTGAAGGACTGACCAAAGAATTCTTTCAGCATCACCCTTTGACTTTCTTAATAAGAGAGCAAGAGTTCATATCACAGTTGAACAGGAGAGGACAGAACTAAATGACAATAACAATCATTGTAGTACTCTCGAGACAAGGGTAATGCAGCGCCTTCTCAGGTGGACTATGGGACTAGCCAGAAATGTTTTCATCAGTATCAGTTTGACTTCCCTTTTGAAGGAAGCTGTGGAATTATTCAGTCCTTATTCCGGTGGTAAGGAGTTCCAAATTCTAGGTGCAATACCTGAGAATGCTCAATTGTATGTTTTCGTTTTATGGAATTTCTGTGAATTACGTAGTAAGGTGCTGGAGCTTGTAGAGCATCTGGAGCCTCCCGAGAGCTCAAGTTTTTGTGCAAGATATAGTGAGTTGTTGAAGTGTAGAGCTTTGTGAGTCATGCAGGCAATTTTTAGATGTATCCATGCTTCATACGGGACCAATTAAGAGCTTTTAGCTCAGGCGAGATTTGGTGATAACGTTTGGAGCTTGTGATGAGCCTTGCAGCGGAATTGAGAGAGATCTTGTGTGGAGCAATCCTCACTCTCAGAAGTACACAGAGGGTTGCACTGCCGTAATCCAGCTTAGAGATCACTAATGCTTGCACCACAGTTTTGAGGTCGTTGTGTGGAAGGAATAATTTTATTTTCCTTAGGATGCTTAAATGGAAGTTTGCTCCTTTAGTGAGAGAACTGATGTGATTATGCATGTTCAGATGTCTGTCAAGTATTAATCCAAGTGAGCTTGTAGAGTCAATGATGTTTGTAGTGCTGTTGAGGGTTGTCAGTTGGCACACCCATTTTGCAATGGGCGAAGAGGAGGAATTCAGTTTTGAGAGCATTCAATTTCAGATGATTGAGTGTCAGCCAACTTTGCTTTTCCTGAAGAACTGAGTTAAGAGATCTGACATCCTCTGGAGTGGAGATTTTCAGGTACAGTTGTGTGTCATCGGTATACATGTGATAATGGATGTTGGAAACGTTCAGGATTTCTGTTCGAGGTTCCATGAACAGGTAATCCCAGAGTGAGCGGAGAGGGATTGGACGAGGACTGATTAACCTTCAGCCTTTGGGATCTATTGTGTAGAAAAGAAGAAAACCAGCTAAGCACCACCCCTGATAACCCCATCCTGTGCTCCAGTAGACCGATGAGGGTATTATGTTTGACTGTGTCAAATGATGATGAGAGGTCAAGTAGGATCAAAAGGCATGGTTAATTTTGGTCCAGCATACATAGTGCATCATCCACAATATGAATAAGAGCAAATTCCATGCTATGACCTTGCCTGAAGCCAGATTGGAATTTCTCAACAAGTTGAAATTGTTCAATATGTCTTCAAAGTTGGGTGTGAATGCATTTGTCCTGGAGTTTTGCCAGTGTAGTAGTGGTGGAGATTGGACGGAAATTGTGAAGATTGGTCTGGTCAGTCGTTGTTTTTTTTTAGTATAAGGGTGACCTACCCATTCTTTAGGCAGTCTGGGATTGACCCTTGAAGCAGAGATGCTTTAACTATCTTTGTCCTTAGAGGGAGTATGGATGATTTGATCTCCTTGAAGAGGTTTGGAGGTACGGGGTCACTGAAATGGTTGGAAGGTTTCAGAGTGGCCAGAGCTTTTCGAATGGTGCTCTCATCAACGGTTTGGAATAGACTCCAAAAGGCATTGTTTAAACTGGAGGATGATATATTTTATGAAGATATTCTGGAAGCAGTTGACCAATTAAAATATGGCAAAGCACCTGGCCCAGGTAGTTTTACTATTCAATTTCGCTCTAATTTTTTTTTATCCGTTTATACTATGAACTGCTTAAATTATATCACTTTCTTACTAACTCTTATTCAGCATATGGCTCATTTCAAGAAGCAATTATCTGTTTAATACCTAAGAAAAATAGAGATTTACAATTGTGTAGAAATGTCTGTCCTATCTCCTTTGTCAATGTAGATCCCAAAATATTTGCCCAGATCCTAACGCTATGAATTAAAAAAATATTTCCTAACTTAATTAGATTAGAACAGGTTTGCTTTCTCAATGGTCGTTTTTCATCTGATAACACCCAATGGCCCAGATTTTCATAGGTTTAGCATTGAGTCAGCTCACTTTTTCAATGCAAACCCAATGCTAAACGTATTTTGGGATTTACATACCAATGCTAATTGGTATTAGTGTTGATGTGTATGTAAAAGTGACACAAAGCAGTGTGAAACACTACTTTGCATTACTTTGCATCAAGGGGATGTTATATGGGTGTTCCCATGCAACCACCCATGCTTTTTGACACTAAAACCTATACCCTAATATTGGTAGAAAGGGTTTAGCACCAACAATTAACACAACTGAAAAGCAGACATTAAACAGAGAAATGTTTTAATTTCTCAGTGCTTTTCTGAAATTGCACACGTGCTGCACTGTACAACACATATACAAAGTAGAAACAGCTTTTAAACATGTCTAGGCATAGTATTTTATACAGGAAGGGTGTCATTCCTGTGCAAAACCTATGCTAGACTCAGGCACACACCCTAGCACCATGGCGCTAAGATGTGTGCCTGGCGTACAGCAGTTGAAATCAGCGCTGCTGCTAGGAAGAGAAGAGGAGAGTGCCATATCACTGTGAGTATGGTGCTCTCCTGCTCACTTCCTGTCACGCAACACAGCGCAGCATCTTTGGGTGCTGTGCTGCGTTGCCTGACACCTTTCAGAATCTGAGAAATGTCTTTTTAATATCATTATTAAAAAATCTAAGGTAAACCATGAATTAGCAGCTAATGTTTTACATGCTGAGAATCATTTGCCCATAATTAATGGCACCTTATGTTTGAAGCTATAAAATGGTTTGGTTTTGGACCAAAAATATTAAACCTAATTTTATTATTATATTCATCACCTAAAACAGACATTTTTGTGAATGGAATTATATCAGATTATTTTCAAATACATAGAGGTGTATGAATGGTTGTCCTTTATCCCCACTATTATTTCTTCTAACTCCAGAGCCCTTTATTTCTAGAATTCAACTAAACAGAAGCATTTCATGTTTTCGCTATTATAACTCACAACTAAACCTATCCGAATATGCAGATGACATTCTTTCATATATCTCTAACCCAAACAACCCCATACCTGTATTCCCAAAAGATTTTCACACTTTTTCTGAACTTTCGGGTTATAAGCTAAATTCTGATAACTCTGAGGTTCTATCTTTTAATACATTTTGTACTAAAGATCTTTTAACACCATTAGAAGTTGCATGAAATCCTAATAAAATTAAATACTTAGGTATGTGGTTTACAAATTCTACAAAGGAAATAATTGAATTAAACTCATAAAGAAATTGGAAACCTTAAGCTCAAAATGGAGTTTGTTCTTTTTGTCCCTGTTGGGTAGTCTCAGTTCCATTAAAATTATGCTTTCATCTCTAGAGTTATACTTACTCTCCAAGTTCCCTCTACATATAATGAATACCTACTTTAAACATATGGATTGTGTTCTGGTATGCTTTCTTTGACATAACAAAAAGTCCAGAATAGCGCAGTCTCATCTCAAGTTAAATAAACAGGATGTAGAAGTAAACTTACCTAAGACAAAATGCTCTATGGATCACATTTGAAAAAGAATTCCCTAACCTCTTATGATTAAGTGCCTTCAGGCCATCACAGGTGGTTTGCCTCACTTTATAATTCCTGATTGATTGATTGATTGATTGATTGATTGATTGATTGATTAAACGTAGAACACTCCTTCCTTTCACCTTTTTCATGACTGAGTTTTTGTCTTTTCCAACCAAAACACTTTCACTAAATGTACCTGTCATATCACAATCATAGAATTGATTGTTTGAGACCGTTCCTGTTCCCAAACTCCAAGCAGAAAGTGGCTTTGTGAACTCCTTTCTGTGGTACAATAAAAGTACTTCATTTAAGAATAAATTATATATTGGAAGCATTGGAATTCAAGGGGTCCTAAATAGCTGAATCCGCTATTATCAAATATGCGATCATCCTGTTTTCTGAAGCTCAATCGCTGTTTGGTTTGCTTAATTATTTTTTTAACAAATATAATTTATTAACAAATAAGATCTCTATATCTATTTCACATTTGGATAATGAGAACCTGATATTTCCTTATGAAACTACAATGATATCTATGTTACATTCTCACTTCAATGCTTCTCTCCTATTCAAACATCTTACTTTCACTTGAAGTTCACCCTAAATCTCATCTTTAATCACAATGGTAAGCACACTTGGGCTGTTTGGCCTATATCTTTGTAGGACCGAGCCCTTTTTCCAGGGTTGTCACCAGACTTTGTTCCCACCGCCTCCTATTTTTCTGGCCCACTTTTTGTTGCCTTTAGGACTCTGGGAACTTTACCACTGCTGACCAGTTCTAAAGTGCGTGTGCTCTGTGTTTAAAATATGATGGTAATATGATTGGCATATTTGATTTACCAGTAAGTTATTAGTATTGTGCACGAGGGGTACCCAGGGCCTGTAAATCAAATGCTAGTAGTAGTCCTGCAGCACCGATTGTGCCACCCACCCACTACTTTTTTAAACATGGCTTAGGCCTGCCACAGCAGTGTCAGTGTGTGCAATTTGAAACAGTCATTTCGACCTGGCAAGTTCACCCACTTGCCAGGCCCAAACCTTCCCTTTTATTACAATTAAGGCACTACTAAGAAAATCCCTAGGACCCCCATGGGCAGGGTGCAGTGTATTTAAAAGGTAAGTCCTGTACTGGTGAGTTGTACATGTCCTGGTAGTGAACAACAGCTACATTGTGTTTTTTCACTACAGCAAGGCCTATCTTTCCCATAAGTTAGCATTGGACCTGCCTTGTCACGTCTTAAAAGTGTATTTTCCAATAGGGAACAAATAGAACATTGGTGTTTGGTGTCTCTAGACTCACAATTTAAAAATAAATCTTTTAATGAAGTTGTTTTTTAATTTGCAGGTCTGAAAAGGCCACTTTTAGAAAGTTGCCATTTTCTTATGTTAAACATTCTGTGCCTCTGCCTGTCTTTGAATACACATCTGGGTCAGGATAACAGTTGGGTTGTTGGTGCATTCACTCTAGACAGTCACACAAATGGACCTGAAGTGTGCCCTGCATATCCTGATAGCTAGTCACCAGGCTGATGGGCCTTCCCGAGCTAGAGTGGTGGGAGGAGTTGACACTGATACCTAAAAGGGGATGTGCCTGTCCTTACACAAAGAGGTCTGCACCCCCTGCAGTGGGTCTAAGCCAAGGAAGTGCAGGTTCTTGTGCACTTCAAGACCTTTCTTTGAGGTTTGCCTGCTTCAAAGGCTGAAATAGGTATAAGTAATGGATATCTGACACCATATACTCAGAACTCATCTGGATTGAGAACATTCTGCCAGGAAGAAGAGCTGTCTGTGTTGCTTCAGGAAGGAGTGCCACTTTGCTGTTTGCTTTGCTGTGTTGCTATGTGGCTTGCTGCCTCCATCCTGGGAGTAAATGGACTGGACCTTGCCTTTTACATCCTGCTTTCTGAGGTTATCCAAAGGGCTTGATCTGAGCATGCCTCCTGTTAAGAAGTCTCAACTCCATCAAAGACTTCAACTACCAGCACCTGTGCTCTTTTGCTGAGAGTCCTGTCTTGCCAAGTGGTGCCAAATCCAGTCCCTGGACCACTGGAAGTGAGTTCTGGTCCCACAAGGAAAGAAAATCAAATCATTGACTCCCAGTGTTATTTGGAATCGGCTCATCATTGCAAAATTCAACGCATCTCCTTTGTTGGCATTGAAGCGTAGTCCCCGCTTGACTCAATGGCCACGGCTTTTAATGCAGGCCCAGACTTTTTGCTACAATACCTTCGAACAAGTGCTGCTGTGTAAGTCTCGAGCACCGCATCACCAAAGTCCATGATGCACTGGTTCGACACCATTGAATCAACAAAGCGCGACTTGACTTTCGACACATCGTCTCTGGGTGCAGATTTCGCAAATAACACACCACCTCAGTAAGGAACTGAGTTATCATGCCTGGAAACGATGCATCACCTTTCCTACACCATGCATCGTCACTGGGCATTAGTGGCTCAATGAATCTGCACTGCCATAAGGAACTTAAGTATCACTGCCAAGGGCGACCCATCACCTCCTCTGCATAATGCACCGTTCCCGAGCGCCAATTTGCCACCGACCTGCTTATCAGCAACAAATCAATGCATCACCTGCCTTTTTGACTCCTCACCTCCCCTGCACCATGCATAATCTTTGATCTTTAAGACTTCTAAGGTACTTTGCCCTGGTCAATCTCAACCATTGATTTTTAAAGAAGGATAACTTTATTTACCTTTGAAAACTCATATCTTGAGTTGTATATGTTGAATTTTTGCCATTCTTTTTTCTTATTTTAATTAGATAAATATTTACTACTTTTCTAAACTGGTGTGGAGTCCTTTTGTGGTGTTTTTGCTGTGTTGCTGGTTGTGTGTGTACAAATACTTTACACATTGCCTCTCAGATAAGCCTGACTGCTCTTGCCAAGCTACCAAAGGGGTGAGCACGGGTTTTCTGAGGATGTAACTTGCTTACCCTGACTATAGTGAGGGTCCCTACTAGGACAGTGTGAAAAGCACTGCCAAATAGAGACCTAATTTCTAACAATCTGTTGGAATAAAATATTGGTGTGGAGTCCTTTTGTGGTGTTTTTGCTGTGTTACTGGTTGTGTGTGTACAAATACTTTACACATTGCCTCTCAGATAAGCCAGACTGCTCTTGCCAAGCTACCAAAGGGGTGAGCACGGGTTTTCTGAGGATGTAACTTGCTTACCCTGACTATAGTGAGGGTCCCTACTAGCACAGTGTGAAAAGCACTGCCAAATAGAGACCTCATTTCTAACAATCTGTTGGAATAAAATATTGTAATAAATCTATTAATCTTCCACAACCGCTAATATAACACAAACACTTTTATTTATAAAAGGATACTTTTAACAGCTGCAAAGTTATAGTACATGATAATTGTTGATCATGTAACTCACAACACAGTTATCTAATGCATATGTTCTTCAACAGTACTTTGATTTCTACTTTTTGGAAAGAGGTTTTGAATCTGAAAATATAATATTAAGATTACAATTCCTTTTACATTACCTAATCTATTTTTGGGGAGTGTCTCCCCTTTTTGGGACATTTTGCCTCATAAGGATCACTTAATATATATTTTATTAGATGTGGCATTTAGTGAAATTACCTCTAGTAGGAAAAATGCTAGCAATGTTTCTTAATTTCACTGACTTTGAAGTCTGAATGAATGTGGTTACCTCTAACTACTTTCTTCACTGGCTCCAGTATTCACAGCAAACCCATTGTTTTACCTGAAAAGGCAGTTGAAAACTTTCTTAAATAATTTATAACAATTCTTCTTTTTATGAATATTTACTTAAACTGTTTAATGTTGATACATATCCTCATTCAACTTTGTTCATACTGGTACTATACTTGATATTTCCTGAACATATTAAAGTACCTTCTCAATTTTTGTTCTATATATTACGCTTTATTGAAAAGTTTCCTTACCTTTCAGTAAGCATGGCACTGCAACTTTCGTGACCTAACTGTTATTTTCTTGTTAGTTTACATTTAGATCATTGCTTTTTATACATGATCTATGAAATACTATGTTAAAGCTCAATGTTAATATCTTCTGTTATTTTTCCTTTTGTACCCATATTCAGGTTTAATATTTCAATACAGTGTATTTAAACTTAAAAAAAAAATCAGTTTTATTCAGACAGCTGAGCAAGATTGGGCAGTTGACAGATGAGCCGAGTGACATGTCTGTAAAGTGTCACTACGGACATGTCACTTTACTTGACATGAGTGCAGAGTATGAGCCAACAGGCCTATGTATATATTGACCTGTAGGGGGACTTAATAGTGTATGTGGCACTTACCAAGGAAGAGGTTTAACATGAGAATGGAAACCACTAAGATGAATAGATTGTGACCTATTGGAGAGAAAAGATTTCCTCCAAGCAAATATGGCATCCTTGATAGCAATTAAATAAAGAGGCTGCAAGAGAAGAGTAATATCAATGGTATCAAAGGTGAAGGAGAGGTCTAATAGTATCAGAACCCTGTTGTCACCTGCATTCATTGTCATATGTAAATCATCATCAGCTGGATTGGCATGCAATCAATCTAAATGCTCGTAGCAGTGAACATATATTAAACCCATATGTGGTAAGAAACAAAGCTGCGTTCTATCCTTGTTAACACTGAGTTTCTTTGCCCCACATATTTTCTTTGCATGTCCTTGCCTCTTAAAACCATTTCCTCAGCTTGTGTGTTGTAACCAATGATGTCTCAGTAGTGTGTTAGGTCTTGAAATTTTACAAACCTTGCAGGTACGTCGAGTCATACCTGTCTGTGTAATTAGATCAGTGGAATGAAGAGTGTGCATCAGTGTCCTTAGATTATGTGATGGCTCTCTGAAAACCTCTGCTTGCTCCCTGAACAGTTGTTCTTTTTGAATTCCTAATTATGGTGGAGATGGTGTTCTATAGTATTGAGATTTGTGAGTATAGGACCTGATATTGGCACCAAGCCATAAACACCAAGCATTTTGAACCTTGACTGTAGTGGTGCTTCCCTGGAATATAATGCACTACCTTACATGTTTTTGAATCCATTTACAGCCTTTTAGTTATGAAATAAAAAAAGTCTTTGTTCAGATATTTTTATCCAATGTGTTTATTGCAAACTGTTGATTTTCGGACTAAGCATTTTCTTGTGTTCAGGTCTGGTCTCAGCAAGATGATGTACATCTTGGGAGCAAATATACCATACATAAGGCCTGCCCCAGAGGACAAGATTGCAAAAATCTCAACAGCTACCAGATATTTCTCTTTTGTGCTGAGATAGGCTGGGATAAATGAAAGCCATACACTGATGAACACCAGCATGCTGAAGGTGATGAACTTGGCTTCATTAAAAGTGTCCGGCAAATTTCGGGCCATAAAAGCAATCCCGAATGTTATGAACGCCAAGACTCCCAAGAAGGCCAAAATGCTATAGAACATCAAAATGGAACCCTCATTACATTCAGCTATCATTTTCCAATGGCTTACACTGTTGTTAAGTTCTGGGAATGGGGGTGAAATCCCCAACCAGATAACTCCAATGGCAAACTCCATGAAAGGGCATACCATGATAATAAGATAAGAACTCTTGGTGCCAATCCAGTTACCTAAGTTACTGTTGGGCTTAATGGCCCTGAAAGCAGTGACTACCACAAGTGTTTTAGCCATCATACAGGAAACAGCAATTGAGAAGGATATACCAAAGGTAACTTGTCTTAGCATGCAGGCCAATTGACTGGGCTGACCAATGAAAATCAAGCAAGAAAGAAAGCTCAGCATGAGGGCAACAAGAAGAATGTAACTGAGCTGCAGGTTGTTAGCCCGGACAAGTGGGGTGTCTCGATACCTTATGAATATACTCAAGATACCAGTGGCATTGAAGAAGAGAAAGATGGCGAACAAAGTCAAGGTGAAACCAAGTGGTTCTTCATAGGACAAGAATTCAATTCTCTTTGGCATACATCTATCTTTCTTGTTGTTTGACCAGTGGTCACCTGGGCACTTCAAACAATCTAGGGAGTCTGAGGAGAAGAGCAAATAATACATGTTAGAAGTGAAACAATTATTTTTCTGCAAGATAGTTAAAGTAGACACAGTAAGAACATTTGAAACATACTTCAAACCGACAACTTCGTACCTGAAAAACACTAGGGGGCCAATTACGATGTTATGCCGAAACTTTCCGCTCAATTCCTTGTCGCAATCGGTTCCGACCGAATCGCGATCGGCCGGTCCGCATGACGGATTACAATGCTTCTGAACACCATTCGGTCGGACTCCCATTGACTCCTATGGGACCCCCTGTTCCGACTGACAACACTGGGTCCTATGGGGAAAACGTACTTGTGGAAAACCTTGAACCCTGTCGCAGGCACCCCATGGTGCCTGCTACAAAGTGCATGGTTTTACAGGGGGTCTCTTGGGTACCCCCTCGGCCCCACACCAGAGGCCTCAGGGTGAAGGGGGGCCTGCTAGGAGCCCCCAAAGTTAGTTTCCCAAAAGCCTTCTCATGTCGGACAGTCCGAGTCGGAAAGGCTGTTAGAATCCGGCATAGTAATCGGTTGGTCGGAAACTCTGTCCATAGAGATGTACGATTTGACTCCGACCGACACAGAGTTTCCGCAAGCCAGTTGGAACCGATTCAGAATGACCGAATGGTTTCCCTTCTGGCCACGTATATCGTAATCAGTCGGGCGGATTGGAGTCCGACTGGGTCGGAGGGATGTGTTCCGACACGGTCTAAGAGAATCCAACTGTCGGTCAGAGACTTCCTGCAC
Source organism: Triturus cristatus (assembly GCF_964204655.1). Classification (NCBI taxonomy): domain Eukaryota; kingdom Metazoa; phylum Chordata; class Amphibia; order Caudata; family Salamandridae; genus Triturus; species Triturus cristatus. The sequence continues at coordinate 1,170,674,737 of NC_140593.1, forward strand.
AAAAACGTAATCTGCCCCTAAGTAAATCAAGGCTGTAATTAGGACTAGCTATGCAGTATAACATAATGTAGGAAATTAGGTTGGCTTTTTCAGGGTAGCAAATCAGAGCAGTCCAAGGATCACTCAGGGGAGATGGAGTGGGCTAATAATCACCATTAGATGGCATGAAATAATAACACTCAATAACTGTTTCTCCAATTAGTGCTTTTTCATTAGAAAAAGGGAAATTACATTTATTACACACCCACTTTTAAATACTGTGCATGCATTTGCAAATAAATACATAAGGCATATAAAAAATACCTTGGGTTACTGTTATCAAGTCACATTTGACCTTAAAGAGCAATACTTCTCAAAATCACAGTGCCCACCTACCTATACCAGACAACACATCACAAAATAGGGGAATATTATTTTAGCTAAAGCAAGCCTATTGGAATTATTGAGGGTTCATCACATTACAAGAACAACAAATTACATGTCACACCATCATTTTGAACGTAAATGCAATAATCAATATTAACCATGTGGAAATGTCATTATTAATGTCAATAAAGCCTATCAACCTTGATCAGTAATCACTGTCAACATTATTGTATCAATAAAGCATTTTAAAATGAACATAACATGCATCTGTGTGTGTTTTTTTAATACTTTTAGGCCATATACAACACAACCACAATATAGCCCCTAAAGGCACCATAAAATGCAGCTATAGAACTAGTAGAAGAGGTGTGGTGCAGCGGCCATGGTGCCTGACTCCGGACCACGGGGTTCACGGTTCGATCGCCAGCAGCAGGTTAGCCCAGCACCATGTGACTCTGGGCAATAGCTTGCTTAATCTTCCCGAGGGCCCCCAGCACCGGGACACCTCTCCGGAGGTAGCTGTGCGCTTTACAAATGCTGGTATTTCTGGTAGGCACTACACTCCATGGATCTTCTTTGTACCTTCAGGCCATATAAAATGAATCCAAAGAACCAGCCCCTAAAGAGTACACTTATCCCAGCCAAAGAGCAAATGCCCCAGTCTTGAGAGTGCTTTGCAAAATTAGAACTTTCTAGAGTGTCCTAAATTCTGTGACCCCCGAAAATGAGGGTTAGTTTTCAAAGAGGTAAGGGAAGGAAGCTACTGAGCTCCTGCAGTCCCTATGCACATTTTGTAGGTTGTTGGTGGTGCCCAAGTCTTCCTGAGGCCACCGAAAGAAGCAAAACAGTATTCAAATAAACCTATGGGTCACGCTTTTATTAGTGGCTCTCCCGTTGTGCCAGTCAGCGATACTATGTTGGTGCTCCCGTGTAGGCAGGAGCACTGCTGTCCTTGAGCTCTTGTGAAGCGGAAGCCTGCAAGATGTTCTTCTCCTTCTGGGGGTGGGGCAAGTGATGTGCTCTCCCTTCGTATTTCTTTGCGAGTTCCCAGAGATGGGGTCCCAGGCCTACTGTATATGAACCAGCCCTGGGGTTGAAATCCCTGGGCCCCATGAGCACAGGTGAGGCGGCCCCATATAAGCCCCTCCTTAGAGAAAAAACCCTGGCTCACCTAAAGGGGATTTTCAGCTCATGTAGCAGAGCTCCACATGCTCTGTTTCCCAGAAAAGTTCAAAGGTCACCAACCTAGCCACAAGTAGCAGTTCTAGAAGGTCTCCTGGCCTACAGAGTGGTGTACCCTGCAGAGAGCTGGTTCCGCTTGCTCCCTTCACCTGTTTTCCTTCAGGTCTTTGTCTCTGGGTGCAAAAGTCCAGATCTTTCCCCAGTTGATCCTCTGGGGATGTAAGTGGCCAGCCTCACTGGCCCTTGGAGAGACCCACTGGTCCTAGTGACAACTGGGAGCAAAGTCTTTAGTCATTATGGGCATCAGAGGTTCCTACTTCCAGTTGTCCATGTCTGTTGCAGTCCCAGGGTACAGTAGCAAAAAGCACAAAAACACCAACAGCTCTTTTTCTCCCTTGAGCAAGATTTATTTAATGGGTGGAAGATTCCAGAATCCAGGCACCCTAAGTCAATCCTAGGGTGCCACATCACCACCCCATCCCTGTCCCAAACCTCCTGCACAGTATGCTATGAGAGTGCAAGGTAGTGTCATCCAGAAGTCACTATTCACCACTGCTCTTGGGGTCTCAGCTCTCCCTCCCCTAACATCACTGCCAGAGCCTTTCCAACCAAAACATCAAAGAGGAGCCCCCTTCAGTGTTGGCTCCAGTTGTCTGTGCTTCCTCCTTTGTTCAGTCAGCCTGGGCTGTCCTCAGCCCTTGTACAGTGCTACAGGTAATTAACAGATGCAGACTTTCATCCCCACACATCACTCCTCAGGAGCTGAGGGAATCACTGTTAATTACACCTTTTGTGTGGAAGGCCTTTGTTCCTGCTGCTGGAGAGCAGATTACTTAACTTGGCCATTAGGGTGATATAGTGCATACACTTCACTGGCTCCCCATAGATATATTTTAAAGCCCTGTGCTACATTCACAAACAACTGCAGGGCAAAGGTCCGAGTTATCTTCTTCCCATGATTTCACCATACCACCCAAAGTGCTGTTTAAAATCAGCTGTAACAGGACCGGTCGGCGTTTTCAAATTCAATAGAAAGCGCCTTGGTGGTAGCTTCTTTAGGTTCCTGGCAGCTAAACTATACTCCTGAGTGGCAAATGTAACTTTGCTATAAGTCTCTAGAATGTGGTACAAAGTGTACCAAAAACCTGTAAGGTAAATGTCACTAGTGAACTTCAGTACATATTGTGTCACATGTATTAAACAATTTTGCTTTTGAAAACGGTGCGAATCGCAAAATTCGGCCATTTGAAAATGGGATATAGCCTTTCATGATGTATGAAAGGCTTTGTAGTTGCAATTTTAGGTAATCCCAGAAATTGTGATTACAAAAAATTTGCAACTACAAAAAGGTAATTGCAAATTGTGATCCCCTTAGCACATGCACAAAGCATTTTCTAAAGGCAAACTGTGCATTTATGAAAATACTATTGCCATCAGCTTCAAGTTGATGGTATCCATGTGCAAATTGTGAAAAATGCATTTTACAAAGTGCCATGTAGCACACACATGACCCTAGGCTCAATAATTCTTTTTTGGGGTATTCCGTGGGGGCCTTAGGCCCCTGGGCACCCTTGGCTTTGCATTAGCTAATTTGCGATTACCTGTTGGGTAATCCCAAATTAGCTAATACAAAACCATATGCACCTATGGGCTTTTAGGCCCATAGGAATGAATGGAGAAGTATTACCTAATAGCGATGACCTATTTACCGAATCGCAATTTGGTAATATTAAGGAATTGCTAAATCTTTGGCAATTTCTAACATACATAACATTTTGCGATTACCAAATAGCAATTTGGTAAACATCGCTATTTGGTAATCGCAAAATTCTTTTTAAAAACATTTAGCCCATTGTTTTACCCATAAAGTAGCAATACAAAGCATGTCTTCCAGCCTGCCCCAGCACTCTGGATGTGCAATTTTAAAACTGACATTTCGGCCTGGAGAAATAGACCTTTTGCTACACCTAAACCTTGCTTTTTGAAATACCTTCCTTTTTAAAAATAATACAGGTCACCCCTAATGTAGACCCTAAATGACCATAGTGCTGGATGCATTGTATTTCAAACGTAGGACATGTACATGTTATGGTTCACATGTCCTGGCAGCCAGAAGACTCCAAAGTTGTTCTTACTGTGGCAAGGCTGGCTTTCCCATTGGGAAGCACTGGGTTACTTCATGACACTTTATATAATCCCTAACTTAATTTTGGAAGTATCTAGAAAAATTATTAAAGAACTCATTTTGAAAGACCCAACTTAATCATCAAGTCAGATTTTATATGACTATTTTGAAACTTTTAGAAAGTTGCAATTTTCCTGCCTGAGCCAAATGTGCCTTTCTTCCAGGGTTTAGTGTTACCTGACTGTTGATTTCTTCGCTGTTGTGAGATGTGGATTGCTCCCAGACAGTGGACAAAGGGCTTGGTGTAGAGAGATGTTTTTGCACCTTGAGCACGAGTGCCCTGGGAACTTTGCCCAGCCCTTTCTTAGATCTAAAGGATGACTACAATGTCACTGCTGGTTGACTCTCTCACATAGACCAGCCTCCCTTGTATGTTCATAGTCAACTTCTCTCCAAACCCAGTGGGGAGGAGGTCTACCCCAGAACTGGTTTGGAGTAACCTTCAGCAGAGGGATGCCCATTATTACAGCCATTCCTCTGGAAGGCCACAGGGAGTTCTGCACAGGGCAGTGAAAGGTTCTGCTATGTTGATTTCAGGTAGAGAGGGGTACTATGGGATCATTTACAGTTTAATGCACAGGAAGTGCTGCAAATGTGGGTAAGGTCACCCTGGGGAACCTTTACCCCACTGGTTAGGGAGTAGCCAGGAGCTTCTCAGACCTGCAGCTAGCACTGGGGATAAATGTGGTACCCTCTGTAGACTTCTCTGAACATTGCTGGACCTGTAGAAGACAGAACAAGGACTCCCTTGCTTTTGTAACCTGTCAGGAAAACCTTAAGGGCTGGACCTGCTCCCAATTGTTCCCAAGACAAAGAAATTAACTCCTAGGGTTAGTTGGCAACCTTCCATCTCTGATGTCAATAGTCCAGTAAGGTGGTGACCACTACGATCCTTGAAAAACAAGATGATCAATATTAAATGCTACTAGTGGGCCTGCAACGCTGATTGTGCCACCTACATAGTCAGCACACTAAATTTGTCTCAGGTCTGCCATTGCAGAGCCTATGTGTACCGTTTGAAACTGCCATAAATATTTTCCTATGAACAAATTGTCCTTTTTAATCATATGTTACCCCTAGGTAGGTGCAGTGTATTTAAAAGGTTGGACATGTATGTTTAAGTTTTACATGGCCTAGTAGTCAAAAACTCTTCCATTCGTATTGCACTACTGCAAGGCCCACCTCTTCCATAAGATAATATTGGAATTACCATATTATGTTTTACAAGTTTAATTACCAAATTGGCACTGGTAACCCTGTCATGTTTGGTGTCTCAGGAATCATTAAATTAGGGATGGGCTGTAAACTCCGCTCCGGCGGTGGAGTTTGCAGAGTTTTGTCACTCCACGCTGAACATGGAGGTATTCAAAAACTCAGCCAGGGGGTTGGTTTACTAGTGCTCTCTCCCCTAGTCTCAGCAATCCCACAGTGGGGAACTTACTTGTGGCAACAATAGGGGTTCTTGACCCCCGATGACCCTTAGCAGCCAGTGGGACTTCATCCCCCAACCAATAGTGTACCAGGAGTAGCCTTTGCAGAGTGGTTGAGAAAGGTGGCGGGGCCTCCTCTGACGTCTCAGAGATCACGCTTTTAGAGACTTACTTGTGGCAACAATAGGGGTTCTTGGCCCCCAACAACCCTCAGCAGCCAAGGGGACTTCATCCCCCAACCAGTAGTGCACCAGGAGGCCCCTTTGCAGGGTGATTGAGAAAGGGTCTGCGGCCTCCTACGACACCTCAGCAATCCCACTGGGGGCTTCTTACTAATGGCAACAATAGGGGTTCTTGGCCCCCAATGACCCTCAGCAGCCAAGGGGACTTCATCCCCTCAACCAATAGTGTGCTAGTAGGCCCCTTTCCAGGTTGAATGACAAAGGGGCGGGCCTCCAACGATGTTTGAGCAACCCTGCTGTGGGGGATATACTTAAGGCAGCAATAGGGGTTCTTGGCCACCAAAGACCCTCAGCAGCCAAGGAAACCTCATCCCACAACTAGTAGCGTGCCAGGAGGCCCCTTTGCAGAGTGGTTGGGAAAGGGAACAGGGCCTCCTATGACACATCAGCAGTCCCCCTGGGGGTTCTTACTAATGGCAACAATAGGGGTTCTTGCCCCCAATGACCCACAGCAGCCAAGGGACATCCATCCCCCAACCAGTAATGCGCCAGGAGGACCCTTTGCAGAGTGTTTGAAAAAGGGGTCTTGCCCCCGATTATGCCTCAGCAATCCCACTGGGGGGTTCTTACTTGTGGAAACAATAGGGGTATGTGGCCCCCAATGACTCTCATCAGCCAAGGGTAATCCATCCCCCAACCAGTAGTGCACCAGGATGACCTTTTACAGAGTGGTTGAGAAAGGGAGCGAAGCCTCTGAAGATGTCTTAGCAATCCCGCTGTGGGGAAATTACTTGTGGCAACAATAGGTGTTCTTAACCCCTAATGACCCTCAGCAGCCAAGGAGACATGATTAGGGGTTGTCGAGCAATACTCTGCCCACTCACGGAACTCCACAGAATTTGGCAGAGTTTCTTGGCAACTGTCGAATTCCATGGAGTGAAAATCCGCGAGCTCCGCCCAGACCTATTTAAAATCCTAACTGATGGTGGAGTTGGAATTTAAACTACAAGTCTGAAAACAGCACTTTTAGAAAGGTGGCATGTTCTTGTCTTAGCCATTTGGTACCTGGCTGGGTGTGTTTTCCACCTAGACAGCCACACACAATGGGAAGTTTAGGTGTGACTGCATGGGCCATCACTAGCAAGATGGGGGAGGAGCAGGACCCAGCTCACTTACACTTGAATAGGCTGTGTCCTGCTTCCACACAAAGGGTTGCATACACTGGGTAGTTAGTCTGGAGCCAGGACCAGGAAGGCAGGGCACCTGTGCACTTCAAAGGCATGCCTCTACTAGCTTCTCACCAATTCAGTAGCACAACAAGTTATATATGCTGGACTACAGACACCACCACTTCAGTATGCACCTGGACCTGTGGATACTCTGCCAGGCAGAAGGACTGCTATGCTGCTACAAGGACAACCACTCTGCTGGACTGCTGCCCTTCTGTGCTGACCAGCTGCCTGCTGCCCACTTCCCTGGGTGAGAAGGACTGGACCAGCATCTCTGGACCCCTGAATCCAGAGTGACTCCAAGGGCTGGCTGGCTGGCCTCCTGGTCTGGAGCCTCAGGGACATAGCAGGCTTCCTACAACCTGGCATCTGCACCTTGAAGTCTGTGATTCTTCCCTGCCAACTGGTGCTACCATCAGTCTTAGACCCTTGAAAATGAGCTTAAGATCCTCTGATAGCCTCTGTGGATCCAGAAGAAGCAACTTATCTCCTCTGCTGCACGATGCAAGCCCAAGCAAAACTGACGCATAGCCTCTGTGGCATGGATTGGACCCTGACACAAAGACCGGTTTCACATCACAGCTCTTCGGAACCAACGCATCACCCATCCTTGATGCCGAACTTCACATTGCAACCCATGTCAATTGGATCTTCAACAAAGACACAGGTCCCCACATTGTAGCCTCACGGCATCTCATAGCCAATACATTGCTTCGGCTGTGCAACGCATATTTGATGTGTATCCTTGCAATATTCTGCAAATCAGGATTTAAAGTACTCTGTTCAGTGGGCCTCGCTCGGTCCCTGTAGACTGACCACGCCCATCACGGTTGGCCTGAACTTGTGACTTTGTTTTGGTCCAGCGCAACCAGATACCCACTGGCTCTATTTTCACTAAACTCTCAGAAATTGAATATCTCCGTCTCTGATTTTTGTCATTTTGGTCTTGTTTTATTTATTCAAGAAGTTTCTATTCTTCTAACTTGGTGTGGGATCGTTTTGTGTGCTGTTTTCAATTTATTATTATTTAAATGACAAATGCTCAAACTATCTTGCATACCTATAACAGACATTAAACACCTTCTGCATTGTTAACTGATGTTGGTGATAACGAAATTATGAGGATTGGCATCTCTCAGCATTTGGACAAAACCTAGAAACAGAAACAGCTTGTTGCTTCTCATATTTATCAGTGAAGTACTGGACTCAAACCCCCTAGTTTATATATCTAACATCTGTCCGCTTGGATAGAACATTTACTGTAATCAACAGGTCCACTCTCTGTGCTATTATCTTGGATCTTGAGAAAGCTTTTATTCAACATTCAGTTCTGCCTCCAGTGAACCTTTCAGTAAATCAGTTATGCTTTAGAAGATGCAAAAGCTACAAACTCAATGACAAATTGTTGAGCATGCTCTTCACTCAGCAGTGCCTCTTGGTGCCAATTATTATAGCAACCCAATTCCCATGCACTCACTTTATCAACCTTAGAAGGGTGAAAGGCAGAATAGACTTGCAAGAATCTAAAACTGTGACTGCAGATTGCACACTGATATCAGCAGAGTCGTTTTAACTCACTGAATTTCTTGTTAACTATATGCACCTAACATTACATTTATCTGCTATGTTGCTCACTTATTAGCATGTTAATAGCATATTTAACTCTTTCAGCATCCCAGCAACATGTATTCAGAGTATATCCTTATAAGAAAGTGAATTACTATTTGGGGTGGGTGGTAGCCAGCCATAAGTAATAAAGTCACTAACCTGCTAGCCAGTAATTTAAACCTGAGCTCAAACCCCACTCCAAGTTAGTAAAATGTAATAAACTCAAAATGGAAAAAATACAATAGGGAGAATCAGAGATATGAATTTTAGAAGACGCATGGAAAAATAGAGCAAAAAATAACTATTTATATGGCAGGGGCCACAAGCAGGGTCCAATTCAGGTCCATTTGCCTGAAGATCCAGATGGCAGCCCGATGACACAAATTAGGCATGTAGAGCATTGAAGCTGTTCCTGTGCTTAAACCACTCTTGTTGTGGTTGTGGCATTAAATATGGACTAAACCCAACACTGTAAATTATCTTAGCCCTGTTTGTGAGCTGTGGCCAAGTAGTAACTCACATAACCTGCCATTGCTAAATCATACTGCAAGGTCCTTAATCAGCATGAAATGTCACAAGTTCTGGTCTAACCCAGAAACAATGCCTCCTTCAACCTTGGATGTAATTAAATAAAAGTTCTGGTCATGGTGGTCCCAAAACCAATGAGGCAAGCTGTTTATATTGTTCCAGGAAATTAAACCCATTCCTTGTTATGAGAGATACCTAGACCAACTTTTTTCCAGCAACAAAGAGAGCATTATTAGAAAATGTTTAGATGAAGATCCCTCCCAGTAAAGACCCTCAAAAGGAACTAGCTGAAGAAACACGACAATACTACCTGCAATTGTATGTAAGGTGCTGAAAAAATAATTTTGCACTTTATACTGCTCTGCACCTTCTCCCTAACAGCAAGGAGGCTATATATTCCCCCACAATTTAAAAATAATAATAAAAGGCACGGCAATGCTTCCATGAATGTATGCCTCTGTTGGTCAAGGACCTTTCTGCAGGGTCACCCCCAAACATTTTGCCTTCACCCTCCTGTGTACTGAACCTGTTTTTGTTGGCTTTGACGGCTGCACAGTTTACCACTGGTAACCAGTTTTAAAGAGCTTGTGCTCTCTCCTTAAATCATGGTAGAACTGGCTTATACCCAATTGGCATTTTTAATTTACTTAAAAGTCCCTAGTAAAGTGGTATACCATATACCCCGGATCTGTAAATTGAATGCTAATAGTGGGCCTGCTGCACTTTTTTTGCCACCCACTTAAATAGCCCTTTAACACATGTCTCAGGTCTGCCATTGCAGCCTGAATGCACTTTAAAACTGCCAATTTGAATTGTCAAAATAACCCCCTTTCAAAGACTTGAATTCCCTTTCATTACTTATACATTACCCCTAAAATAGGCCCCAGGCAGCCCTTGAGGCATTGGGTTGCCCTATTACATTTAATAATTACTCATTTTTATTGGGGATAAGTACGGAATACATGCTTGGTGTGTGAGGAGGCATCCAGAAAGATAAATAGGTGAAGTATGAAGGGAGGACTTTAATTGTGAATATGTAGGAAAGATGCATGTTTCATTGTTGAACTTGGCCGTCTCTGCAGGGCCACCCCCAAACATTTTGGCTTCATCTCTCCCATTTTTCCTGAATTTGCTTTTGTTGGCGTTAGGATAATGTGCATTACTGGTAACCAGTGTTAAAGGGCGGGGGTTCACTAGCTAAAACATGGCAAAAATTCCTTATACCTGATTTCAATTTTTAGTTTACTTATAAGTCCCTAGTAAAGTGATACTATGAGTACCCAGGACCTGTACATTAAATGCTACTAGTGGGCCTGCAGCACTGATTGTGCCACCCACTTGAGTAGCTCTTTAGCATGTCTAGGGCTACCATTGCAGCCTGTGTGCGTAGTTTTAAACTGTCATTTCGACCAGGCAAAATAAACTTTTCCCCAGACCCCAGGTGTCCATTTTAATACATATGTTACCGCTAGGGTTTACTCTTGACAGTCCAGAGGTATAAATATTGGACCTCAGATTGATTGATCGATTGAATAATTGATTGGTCCAGTTACAACTGGTTAGCTAGGCACTTCAAATAAAATGTTCTGAGGAAGGTGGTTTGGAATCCCACATTTGTGGATTTATATTTGGCACCAGCTAGTGTGTATGAGGTACTCCTGACACCTCCCTAATCAATGATGTGAAGAATCCTAGAGGAAATTCAGCTACTTTTACAGCAGTTCCTGTTTATTCTGCTATATATTATCCCACAATGGACCTTACTCCCAAAATCCAAAATGGGGGAACCCTTCCTCTCTTGTGCAGATTCTGTGTACCCAATGAGTGATGTGGCCTGGAAATGAGCAGCCCCCTTTGCTGTCATCACTCAAAAATGGATCTGGGGTGGCTCCCCTCTCTCAGAGTTTGGTGCCTGCCTGGTTGAGGGAGCAAATGGATGGTTGCCTTCTCCAGGTCTCACCTTACATTGACTTGTGAAAGAGAAGGCCCCTTGAAAAGCTAATGAAGTTTTGGGCACACCCTTACTGGCCTTCGTGTAAGGGTGATGAAATATAACTCCCTACGTCCAGGTCATTGTGTCTCCTCTGAGAGCATTTTTCAGATGTGATTATGGTTAAGCTCTAGCTGGTCAGCTGCTGGAGAACTAATGCAAATTACCCTCCAGGAGCTTCAAACAGGGAAGAGTTATTTTCCTACATATTTTCTAAACATCCAACATAACCACTGAAATGGGCTTTTAATAATTATTAAATATACTGGTTGACCTTTTTTCTAGGTGATCCCAAACCGAAGATAGAAGAATTTCAATCTGTATTCTAGATTTCCTCATATGACAGCCAGAGCCTTCCACAGTGATGATAGCTTTGGGGGCCTTGTCACTGTAGAAACAGGGTAACATTAAAATTCAACATGTCTTAGTTTTAAACACCAAGTACTCTGCCTTGTGGGTTTCAAGGCCTACATAGGAGTGACTTAATAATATTAGATTACTTAATAATATTCATAAGGTAAGTTTTCCTAATCAAAAGGTTTATTTTGACAGGTTGGATTACAGGTTTAAACTGCAACAGTCAGGCTACACTGGAAATATTGAATCCATGTTTCTCTGTCCCTTTAGATTATGTCGCATTGTGTGCTGCAGTCCACTGGTGACATTTAACTTTCCATGCCATGGGTGTACCATATACTTTGGCCTTATAAGTTAAAAATGGCAATTAGGAGTTTACCAATATACCAATGGTGTTAGCATCATAGCTCATACAATGTGAACTGGACAGCAGTGCCCCAGTATTAAAAGTTTAAAAAACAGCAATAAAATTCAGGAGAATTTGAATTTGGGGGTGACCACGCAGAAAAAAGAACTTTTTCTCACAGTCTTCAAATTTTGCTTTCTACTATATTCTTTGTCATGTTTTACGGTATCCCTTAATTTATAGTTCTCTTTTTATATTGAGGACATTTTTTACATATTTAGGCTACAATGCAGTGAGAAGCCATACAGAAGAATATATAAAGTTGTGCTATACTTTGACTTGCTATAATTCTTCCCACAGATTAAAATATTTTTATTGTTGAAAGTGAAATAACTCACCTGTTTGGTTTGAAATGTTCCCATCAGGGCAGGGCACACAGGAAAAACAGCAAATAGGGAGTCCGTCGATGGGAGACTTCCTATAACCTGGAAAACAGTTTTGACTGCAGACAGACAGAGGGAACTGGAATATAACAAAATTGAATGAATTCTGAACCCCTACTGAGTCCAGGATCTGTGTGCTACCTGATCACTTTAGAAAATAATTTTTCTGTGCCTCATATGAAGGAAGGATACTAGTCACGGCGTCAATAGTAAAGGCAAAGCAGGAGCATAATAAGGTAGCACCTATTTAGAAGTATGCCATTTCACAAGAAAATAATGTGGTATGTAATCATTACTCTTTGTGACTAGTAGAAAACCCCATTATCCCATTTACTCCATTACATAAATGTGGCCAATATAAAATGGTAATGTATAAAGCCCAAAATAATGCAGTCGACAGACTAATTATGATCACAAATGTTGCGTACACAGTCTCATTGAAACTTGGTTAGATGATGCATCTACCATAATATCAATGATTCCATTTACACCAGCATTTAAACTGATCCACAAAACAAAGAAAAATAACATGAGGGACAGTGAATTCCTATGAGGTACTCAATCAAACTAATATGAATGGAAAAATCCACCCCATCCTACTCATCATTTGAAAGCCTGATAAAAAGGTGCTCAACCAACTCAAATAGCTCCTTAAACATTGGTATAATTTACTCCACACCCTGAAAGACTTCAAAATTCCTTCACACAATCCTTGATCTTTGCCTTATCTCGTAAAATTCTAGTATCTAATTTGGTCCTGAACAGTGACTGGAACATAACAGAAGATAACAGGCCAAATAGTTCAAACATAACAATGACAATGTTGAAACTTTGAACGTCAGAGTTTTAAATCACAGTTTAAATGAAACAGCACATTATGCTAGATTTTTAAATTAGGATATCAAATGGACCTTCATAGAACTAAAAAACTCTATCTAGTCAAATGCATTAACAGTGCCATAAACAGAAATTAGAAACATGTTAGAACCTATCTTCATTGACCGATACTCAATACTGTAAAAATGCATTGCAGTGTTTCAACTAAACAATAACAAATACTTGGGACTTAATTGCTCACAGTCATCTTACATCCACCCATTCTCCTAAATCCTTCAACACTTTATTCAGAACCATCAAACAGGTTTCAGTAGATGAAATATTCAAGGTCGCTTCTTATTAGCTGTTGAAAACAAGGTCTACGTTGTAGGTATCGCCAGCATTGCCATGCCTGGCCACTTACATGACTGCCTCAGCTAACTGTCCTCTGCCAGTAACCTTAGTCCTAAATCAAATATTATACACAGTTATCATCTAACTTCTTTAGAGCCCCTAATCAGACCATTATGTTGTAGCAAACTATCATCTAATATCCAGCCTTACGTTTCTTAGTAGAATTCGGGAAGGAATTTTAACAGATTAACAATAAGAATGTGTTGAATAGCATCAGCTTTAGACAAGATTCAGTCAGTGTTCTGACCCACAAGATTAACAGAACGAGATCTGAAAAACAACAAAAGTAACTGTTCCCCATTCGAGAGAAAGATCTTTAAGTTATTCTAATTTTTCCTGACCTCTTGCAGTTTACAACACAATCTATCATGATATACTCTAGTTAGATGGAAAGAAAAGGGTGGGATCTACAGATTGCTTTAAACTAGATTAAGTAATTAGCCACTGACCAAACGCAACAAGTATTTATGTACTCTGCAGAAACATCTTAAAATGGATCTCAGTTTCATGTTCTCCAACATTACATATATGACCTTTGTTTTTACTGACTCTAACTATGATTGTAACCATACACCTGTATCCCCTTTTTCCATATGTTTTCTGCACCCCTGCCCCTTACCATCTTTTTTGCGATATATTTGTTGATTTTGTATATCTCTGCACTTTAGACTTTTTGTTTGTTACCACTGTATACCGTGGAAAGCGCTCTGATACCCTCACAGGTCAAGTTCGCGCTCTATAAAACACTAAAATAAATAAATAAATATCATAAATATCTCAGGTGTCTTTCCAAAATGTAATACACTGTCAATCTGTAGCGCAAAAGTACATCTCACTCTCAAGCCTAAACCGCAGAGCTTTTTATGTCTCTATCGGTAACATTGGTGGTGCGCCCGGCGACAGTCGACCACCACCAATGTTACCGACAGGGACATTCAAGATCTACTATTATGCTACCGAACAATGGTGGACTCAGTGATTTATGGTGGGCCATCTCATACATCATATGGCTTATCTTTGCAAGACCAGTTTCTATCTTTATTTTTATTTTCATATTGTAGAGGAACTGCACCATCTTGGTCCTGATGAATGCCTTTGAACCCATGCTGGGACATTTTTAGGCTAAAACATGTTGATACACTATTCCACTACAGAACGACAGTGGACTCTATCATTTATGGTGGGTCATCTCGCATATCACCTGGTTTACCTATTTGAGGCCAGTATCTATCCTTATTTTTATTTTCATATTGCTGAGTGATTACATCACCATGGTCCTGACGAATGCCTTTGTACCCATACTGGGTACTTTTTGGCCAGAAACATGTTGACCATATAGAGTGGGTATTCTTTCCAACCCCCATGTCCTCTCTTGCTCTTTAATCCTGTCCTCCGGGGGCACCAGAATAAAGCTCATTCCATCAGAGAGATAGTTGTATCCACTTCACATTTATTCTTGCACTCTGCCCCTCACTAAGAACAATTTTTGCTCATCCCTTATAAAACACCTCTGCTCCACTCCATCGGAGAGCTGTAGCCCACACCTGGCACCTTGTGGTCCTGATGTGAGGCGAGAGCCCAATAATGAAGCATGTCACTCTCAGGTAAGTGAGGGTTCTTGCCCTTAAAGAAGAATTATTTCCGAAATTGCCAGCAGCCAAGACCGCTTTCAACAATGGATGAGAGAAAGCTTCCTCTGTTCAAATGGAAAAAAGAAATCCTTGTTCTGGGAGGACACCAGCCAACCTCTCTCACTTTCAATTACATATCTAGCCTTGGACTAGCTCAAATCACTTTAAACTCAAAACCCTGCTTCACCCTTCGATTCAACACTGTGGCTAAAGGGGGCCATATGCAGTCCTCCATGCTCTGAAAAATTCTCCCTCTTCAGCAAACCCTATGATCATATAGTTCATTAAAAGTGACTTGCTTAGAATGCCTACACCAATTTAATGTCATCTCTGTAGTACCGGACTCTATAAGAATCTGAATGAAAGACCTGAGAACTATATTAAACCATATGAAGACCTGAGAATCATATGAAATTATGCTGATGCTAAACCAGCTTGGAAAACATCTGGCCGCTCCCTGTGAAATTCTGCATTATACAGAAGCCTACTGGAACAAATAATAGCCAATTTTGGAAATTATTGGCTCCTCACTACAAACTCATTATCAGCCTTCTGTTGTGCTCTTACATGGGAGTACTGGACCTCAAGGTATGGAACACCCAGGAGCCCAAATTCAGAGCTGGCCATAATTACTCTAAATTCCGGAACTTCTTTTAAATTAAATTATACAAATCATTTGTTTGAACTCCTGTATCTCTCAGTATTGTGATGTCATAATGCTGGATTCCTATTGCCTGTGTATGATTTAAAAAATCTTTTTTCCTGTTCTTTTTTCTCTACATCTCAGCTCTATGAAGCTTCTTTCTAACTGCCCAAATATCCTGATCACCCTCTGAATCCTTCTTTTCTCCACCATCCTCTTTTCTCATTCTCGTGTCTCCATACTCAACCTCGTAGTCCCTTAACTCCATGCCTCATATACCCATCTATAGTATTATATTTTCCTAGAGTCCTCCTGCCCTCATTCACTATCTACTTGCCCTTCCCACACCATTCAGGCCTCTTCTCCTCTTTCCCATATTTTCCCACCCTTACCCCTCTTCCTCTTCCTTTTTTCAGTACCACATCTTTATATTATGCCAGCATGTCCTTTATCTGATTATATCTATACAGCCACTCCTAATTGCTTTCTTCTTTCTTTCCAGCAGCACTACCTTCTCTTTCACCTCCCTATGCTCTTTCCTCTCACTCTCCACTCCTCTCATCCCTGCTCCCTTGCCTCCATGCTCACACAGGATGCCCTATCCACCACCTTCTGAAATTCTCCTCTTCCCAATTCCTCTACAGATGTATCTCAGTTATCTTTACCATCACTGGTTTTTCCTTCCTAGCAATCACCTTTCTCATCTCCTCTTCAACTTCTGGTTTCTGAGCACCGCCTATCTCTTTTAAAATGTTTCACATGGCAGGCACTCCGAACAACTCAGCCTCATCCCTGACCAAATTAACCACAACACATCACCACATTGATTACACTGCATAACAGCCTGTCCCAAAACACTACACTGGTTGTATCACACCACTTATCAACTCATCATAACATACAAGATCACATTACATCACAAGCATTGCTGACCTTAAAACATTTTTCTACACACAATGCCTTAAAAAGTAGCCAAGTTACTACACTCACTTCGAGCAGTTGATAGACCACTGATCACCACAATAGCTCTCAAAATGCTCCACATCAAACACAATTCAACAACAATAGTCACAAATTACTACAATTCACAATACGACACTGTGCTATATTTGAACATACCCAACATATCATATGGACATGTCGATATCTATTTTTTTATTACACACTAACATAAAACATCCAGTTACACCACCACATCTAGCCATTCTATCGGAACAATACCACCTCACCACTACTCTAAACTTCAACTCACAATGACATCCATTCCACCTAACCCAAAAATGACATGTCAAGCCATTCTCACATCTTCCTTCGACAACCACAAAAGAACTTAATTTACAACGCACCTATGGGCACCAGAAATCAAATACTGCCATATGAAATCCTTCTGTTTTGCCTCATTTATGAAATATCCAGCACTGCACTGACTCACTTATAAGATCCTACACAAACACATAATACGCCACACATTACAATGTTCTTTATCCTCACATAGGAGTCTTCGAAAGCTAATGGCTTCTCCAATAGAACGACGTTGCAAAGTACAAACTATAACTTAACTTAACACTCTAATCATAACATACGCTTCACCACTAAAATGTCCCTGTGCTACACCCTACCGCTGACCTACACCACATCACATCATACACGAGATCCAATACAATAATAAAGCTATCAACACAATATTGTTAAGGTGTTAGGAGCCTAAGTGAATGTATAAGACTTGTGTCCTGAGGTCAATATGTTGGAAACGCTCAAAAAATATTCTCACCAGATTGTATTCTCCACCCCATAAGATGGCTTTTTCATCAATCACCATTTTAACTCCTGGAGGAGCAATGGCATCATAGGTCCCCACTTTCACAAAGTTGCTGGTTTCACTGGATGTCATGTGCCAATACAACAAGTCCAGGAATGGCGGAGAGTCTCCATGTTCATCGAAATGGAAGTTTCTGCCAGCAGAGGTCAGCATGTGAACATTCTTCACATAGTGCAACATCTGTAGACATAACAGAAAATGTGACTTGAAACAAATTGAAGTTAAATCTCTGACTTCATTCACCCCCTCATTGAGTTTGCTCACAAAAAATGTTAGCAAATATTGTGAATGAATGATATACCATTGTGTGACCAAAGAATCAAAACAAATTCTATGGCAATGACATTCTTTTTGGGTATTAATGGCATTGCTAATTTATAGGTAAACTTCTAATGAGCAAGTTCTGATTAACTACATCCACAAAGTATATGTTTACTCACCTGCCACGGTTGAAATCCCTTAGGATCGGCACATGATCTTTGAATGAATGGACCTTCTTGAGGAATGCAGTGAATCAGATCTTGCAAGGATTGAGCCAAGGCATAGGTGGCTTTATGTGCAGAATAGGAGAACCTGAAATCATTCACCTCAAAGACAGAAGCATCAAGAGACTCCAGCTTTTCTGTCCCAGTGCAGAGTCCATTTTGATTTGCAATTCCAGCGGCTTGTGTTTCATTCAACGCATCCTCCCATTTGCAACCAAATGCTTGCTCCCAGAAAGTCTTCATGAATGTATCTTCAGTTTCCTTCGAAGGGTGGGTGCTGTGGAGGAAGTTCCTAAACCCAGGAATATCTCCGCTGTAGACTGCCAGCCCCAGGGTGCCATTCAGCAATTCCCACAAGTCCTTCCTGGAGAAAGTGAATGATGGAATCCAGCTTGTCACTCCAATCCAAATTTTTCCAGAGACTTTTTGCAGAGACAATTCCTTTAGAATTGGTGTGATATGAATTGCAAACGTGTAGCACACAATCACATTAACAGTGGATCTTTCCACTGTATCAATTATATGGCTTAGGGAGGCTTTGGTAGAATGTAAGGGAAGAATTTCAAAGAATTCAGTACAGATTTCATTCTTTTCTAACTCTTCCTTTAGGGCCTGACTGCCTTGACGACACAGGTCATTGTCTGAGGCCAGAATTCCTATCCATGTCCATCCAAAGTGAAGCAGTAACTGTACCAATGCATTGGGTTGAGATGCGACGCTTGTCACTGTCCGAAGAAAAGAGGGGAACTGAAGTTTGTCGCTCAGAATAGGGAGTGCTGCAGCATAGCTGATCTGTAAAACAGGAAACACACTGGTACTCTCATTCTAAAATACTTAAGTTGAATGCTTTCAGACTAAAATGCTGGTGACAGAAGTATGTGTTGTATCACTTTTATCTTTTTGGCTATTGCATTTAAGCAGTAATTAATCACAGAGGAAGAAAGGAAGGAAATAAGGAAGGAAGGAAGGAAGGAAGGAAGGGAGGAAGGAAGAAAGGAAGGAAGGATGGAAGGAAGGAAGGAAGGTAGGAAGGAAGGAAGGAAGGAAGGAAGGAAGGAAGGAAGGAAGGAAGGAAGGAAGGAAGGAAGGAAGGAAGGAAGGAAGGAAGGAAGGAAGAAAGGAAGCAAGGAAGCAAGGAACAAGGAAGGAATCCTCATCCTAGGGCCCAACAAGTCAGCTTGGGAAGACTCCTGGTGGCCCGCTGAGCTGGGAACCCCTCCACACCTACTGACCATGCACGAAACCTCGGCATCGTACTAGACTCGTTGCTCACCATGAACCACCTGATCAACGCCATCAGTTCATCATGCTTCCACATTCTTCACCTGCTTTGGATGATCTTCAGATGGATCCCTACTGAGGCCCAGAAAATGGTCACCCATGCACTCATCAGCAGTTGTCTCGACTACAGCACTCTAGGCAGGCGCCACCCAGAAACTACTCAGGAAACTTCAGAATGTACAGAGCGCAACAGCCAGCCTGGTCCTCAACATCCCCCGCCGCAGCCACATCTCCGAACAACGACGAGAACTCCACTGGATTGTGGTCAACATAGAGTCACCTTCAAGCTCCTCACTCATGCCTACAAAGCCCTCCAGGATGCCGGACCGGCATACTTGAACTGCCACCTCTCATTCCACGCACCATCCAGACACCTCCAATTCGCCCAACTGGCGCTCACCAGCGTCCCTCGGATCCGCAAGACCAGGACTGGAGGAAGTTCCTTCTTCTACCTCGCCGACAAATCCTGGAACACAATGCCTCTCCACCTCAGACTATCCCCATCTCTGACACAATTCAAGAAGGATCTCAAGACCTGGCTCACAGTTGGACCTGCAACCACCTCCCCCCACCCCACCAATTACTTGACACCCTCACGGGTGAGTAGCCACACTTAATAGGTACTGATTGATTGACTGAAGGAAGGAAGGAAGGAATTATTAATTGGCAGTGGAAGTGAGAAAGAGGAATTGGAAACTTGTGCAAACCAGCACCAGAGCTATGAGCTGATACTATCAACTCGTTCAGCTTAGTCATACAAAAGGCTAAGGAATGGGTGAGCCTGCTGATCTGCATTGTTGATGCATCTTATAGTTTGAAGTATCTGGCCCCACAGAGTATGTATGAGTTTAAATACCTGTGGAGTCCAGGAAGAAATCACTGTGTACAAACTACTCCTATAGATTGTCAATGTTATCAAAAATTGTAAAACTTACCAAAAAATGGTATGAGCCTCCTTTATAAAAGGAAGATTACAACATAAAAAGAGGTTGGGTTTGTGCAGCCAAAGAAGTTTAGGCTCAAGAAATGAATCACAACACTTAACACCTCCTGAGCGGAGCTTGCATGAAGAAACAGTATTGTTATCTGAAGAATAACAAGCTGTCTTTTCTGTGACGTGTGGAATATATAGAACATGTTGCTTTGTCTCATGATAAATATCAAGATAAATAGTAATAAAAACACAGTGTGGAACAATTGATTTGTTTTTCTTGTTATATCATGGAGTATACATAAATATGTAAATTCTGCTAGGGAGGGGATTTTGTTGTGACTGCAATAAAAGGGGGGGGGTGAGCAGCAGACAGGGGAGCTGTCTCTTGACACTTACCACCACTATCCCAAGTCTTCTCTGCCCCCTCGCCTATGTTATCTCTGACTCCCTTCACAATAACCCATTACCTCCTCTGCACACCCCACTGCATGTACCTATGTCTTCAGTGCTCCCTCTGCCCTGATTCTCTGAGCCTCATCCCCAAATTATCATGCCTTCAGTGCCCAATCCCACATAGTGCTATTCCTTCTGTGTCCCCTCCCCATGTCTCAGCTGCCCAGCTTTCCACTGCCCCATTCCTCCAGTGCTGCACAGTGTCTGCATTGCACTCCTCACTCATTGCTTCTTGTTTCTAGTGCCCCCCTCCTGCACTGTATTACTACCTTGCATGCTCACTCCCCATGACTCTAGTGCCCCCTCCCCAGATTCCACTGTGCCCCCTCTCCCCACTTTCTCCAGTACCTCTACCTTCTGCTGCCTCGTGCCTACAATGCCCCTCCCCATCACTCCAGTGTCCCCTCCCTAAATTCCGCAGTCCCCAGCGTCTCTAGTTCCTCCTCCCTCTGCTGCCTCATAACTCCATTAAGTCTTCCAGTGACTTCAGTGCCTCGCTCCTGAATGTTTGGAGTGTGGTCCTCTCCCGTGACTTGAGTTCCCCTTTCATCACTGCCCCTTCTCATCGCAGAGAGAGCGCAGCTTTCAAATAAAAATCTGCCTTCTCTCTGGCACCCAACATCATCGTGATCTGAGGTGCGGTTCTGGTGGAGACAGGACACGTCAGAGGCCGTGACCTACCACATTTTCTAGCAGTGACCAACCAAATGACTTGTGAAATTTTTGTGACAAGCACAAATTCTGCCTGTCGCAAAAATATCACAATCTCTTGATTTTTGGAAAAAATATTTTGCAGGCAGCAAAATCCCCAGGGATCTCATCATATCTATGCAGTTTACTTTAAAAGGTAGATAGATAAAATTGTGATTTCTAAAGCACACAATACAAAGTTTGGCTTCATCACTAAATAATTGCTTCTAATTGCCAGCCATCTCCATGATACTCATTTTATTACGCTAGAAGATCAAAAGATTGAGTTAAACCCTTCAAGGAGTCCAGCTTATATGTTGCTTAGTACATGTAGGTGTTTTGAGTTGTATGCAGCCCCTATCCCGCAGTTTTTACCTTTCAGTATGTTACCACACAGGTAAGTACCATGCCGGTAAGTACCACGAAGGCCCCTTTGTGGTACTTTACCCTGTGGTACCTTACCATGCAGGTAAGTATTTTTCTTAATGACATAAACATGATGTCATTAAATAAATTAAGGTATAGGGTAAAGGTTAAGGGATGGATAAGGGTAATGGAGGGTAGAGGTAAAGAAAGGTAAAGTATTAGAGTTTAGGGGAGGTAAAGTTTTTTTAGGGTTCAAGGACAAGTAGAGGTCAAGGGAGGTAAGGGATTTTTATGGTTTAGGCATGGGTAGAGGTAAAGGAAGGTAAGGAGTTTTTAGGGTTCACGGGTAGGTAGGGATAAAGATTACTCCATTTCTGCCACTGACATACGCCTCTGATGACCCAACAGAGTAATTGCTGTCTGAGATTTTGCCATTTGTCCATCTATTCTATTTAGAGTGGGTGGACAAATGGCAAGTTTTCACTGTCCGTCACCACCAGGTAAAATGTGGTGTTGAGTGGCAGTGAAAACTGCAAAATGACTCCCAAACCATGGGAGAAAACTCCCATGTCAAGGGGGTCATTGCTTATTTTATTTTCAAAAACAAATTCCCACTTTGGGACTTTCTTTTTGTAAATAAATAAAATACTTGAATTTTGACACATGGCTCGTCATGTTCATGGAGCCGTCAATGACACTTTTCAAGAGATATCCAAAGGCTGGAGGTATCTCTAAATGTGGCGGCCAGTGTACCTCTGCTATGGTGCGAGTAAAGGACTCCGTTATTGCAGCGGTACATAACCTGTGTATCATAATCTAAATTAGTCCCTAAGGCTCTGATATTATATTGAACTTGATCTTCCAGTAGGTACATTAGCAAAAACTGTAAAGTAGGTGTTCATACTGGAACTCCAAAGGAGATACGTCCTCATGGCTCTTCACACAATACCATGCTGATAAACAAATGTGTGCAAAGCACTTCAAGAGGAAAGCCTGCACTGGGCTCAGGAGGAGAGCCTGCACTGGGCTGAGGAAGGGAGCCTGCACAGGACTCAGGAGGTGAATCTACACTCTGGAAAAGAGCCTTCACTGGGCTCAGGAGGGGAGCCTTCACAGGACTCAGGAGGAGAGCCTGCACTGCACTCAGGAGGAAAGCTTACACTGGGCTCAAGATGTTTTTCGGAACCTGTCTTAACTCATTTCTTTTGAGACACTCTAGAGAGAACTGTGCACTAATCACGACTCTCAATTTTTAGGGACATAGAAGGAATTTTTTTTGTATTCAAATAACTTTCATAATGTGATCTGACTAACTTTACCTTATTCATAAAAACTATTTATTTTTGGCATTCATTACTTTAAATTCATTCATGATCCATTTGATACCTGAGGAAACCAGCTGACTCCAAGTATTCTGGCCATGGGAACAGCTCCTGCTGATGGTCCATCACCAATGAAGCCAGCTAGCTTGGGACTTGGTTGACAGCTGTAGTTAGGAATTGTTTCTTTCCCTCCGGAGAGCAGCTGCAAAGTCCCTGCAATTGCTCCCAACTCATAGAAACAAGAATCATAAATGTTAAACCCCAAGGTGGTGTTCGGTAGAAGATAAGAACTTCTGTTGATTTCATTAATGGCAAAGACCATGGTGAGGACCATTTGATAATATTCTATAAAAATCCTGCAGATAAAGCAAAATGTTGCGATAGTGAATTTAATGCTAAAACATATTCTTTGGAAAAAACACATTTAGTTTCATTTATGGCATGAAGAGGAATATTCTTTATTGTATATGGTTATTTATAACCTTTACAACAATGCAAAGTAAGTATCATTATTTTAAATCTACGTTAAAAAACATAGCATAAAAACTATTTATTACATTGTATAAAATTGTATGAAATTGTGTAAAAATTTCAACTTTTCGTTAAATACATTGTGTCCATAACAACACTCTAAGGACTATATGCTGGTTCTTCAAAGATAAATGGTCATTATGTGAACTGGTTGCTTTTCTTGAAAAAACACAGCCGCGGTTGTAATTTAAACAGCTCTAGAAACAGAATATTGTAAAACCATTGAAAAGTCATATCTCTAAGAACTAGCAGCTTTACACTTTTTTTACCATCACGTCTCACCAAGTGTAGGATCATAAGACAGCAGCTATTTCTGTCTGATTCTTAAAAGGATAAACAGTCTATAGAGAGCAATAGTCCTTTTAACCTCTTATCTCACTAAAAGTAGAAGTGACTGCTTTCAAGACCAAGTTATACATAGAAACAAAGGTTATGTTTGTGTTTAAGATATGTATATATATGATATCACTAATAAGCACAGTTCTTAGTCCATTTTTCTTTTGTTGGAGATTTTCTTAAATAATGGCATTATGAACCTTACTTCCCTACAGGCATAGGGGGCTGCATTCCACTCAGTCAGGTGATAACGGCTTGCCTAGATGAGCATTTTCCCATGTTCCTAAATAGTGATTTAAAAAGTATTTTCCTTTGCACCAAAGGTACAGGACAGACACATAGAATATGGATTAATGTTTCTTTTTTAAATCCACAAAGTCTACAAGCTAAATTTAGTGTCTGTTGTTTCCAGAATGCAATAAATTCTTTAGATTTCATAAAAACAAACTGGAATAACATAAATTGATGCTTTAATCTTAATGAAAAATGTTTTGCTAAATACCCCTGAGGGGCTAAATTAGAATAAGAGTTTATTACTGTCCAGGCGTGTCTCCTTAGTGTGAATGCGTTTTTATCTGTTTGATGCCATTCGAGTTGCAGCTCTTAGCACTTGATTGAAAGATGCTTTCCCCATTGTTGCTTTCCAAGCTTGTTGCATGCCGAAATCCTTTATAGCCAGATTTGAGTGACTTACCCTGGACTCTTTTGTTTTACTATATTGCTGTTCCTCTATTTCCTTTCAGCATAAATTGCTAATAGAACCCCTTTCCAATGCTCGCATTCTCCAACATAATTTTATAAAAGCATTTTCGCACTGATGTACTTGATTTTTTTATCCAAACTCTAAATGTATTTCGGCTGCTGAGACACATTTTCGAATATTGAATACGGAGCAATAATCTTTTTTCTGGCTCTTGTTCAAAATGTCTATTTCCAACCCCCGCATCATTTCTGTACCGCAAGATAACGAAGGTAGTAACCGAGCCTCCATAACCTTGAGTAAATGATTTAGTGACTGACAATTCAATTTCTCTTTTAATATTTAGAATCCATACATTAGTGATTGTGCTTTAGCCTTGGAAGGCTAGCAGATGGGGTATACCAGTCATCTGCTTATCCATAGTGAATCCCAGATATTTATATGAACATACTACATCCAGTTTTTTCCCTTCCAACAACCATGTATGATTTTTACACTTAAAATCGACCAGCCGTATCACTTTGGTTTTGCTTGAATTCAGATATAACCCTTGATTTACCATATTCTTATTAAGGGCATTCATAATCTGTTGTAGGCCTATTGGTGTTTTACTTTGTAGGACTATATCATCCACATATTATAAACAGCACACCTTCTCTGCAGCAAGAATTGATGGATGAGTACTTTCCAAATCCAAAGTGTCGGCCAGATTGTCCTGATTTTGGTTTTACTTGGCTACCACCTCCTATTTTAACTTGTGCCCAAGTTTACGTATATTATTCCATAATTGCCCTTAGGAATTCTTCCGGAACTTCCTATTCATCCGTTTTTTTCCATAACGAACCTCTAGGCACGCGATTGAAAGCAGATTTGAGGTCTAGTCTATAAAACATGTATATAAAGGTCCTTTTTTTGTGTTTCACCCTCTCTATTAATAGGGTTAAGACTGTATGATTAGTTAATGTCCCCATTCCTGCTCTAAACCCAGTCTGAAATTTTGGTATTAGTTGTTTTTCTTCTACCCATGTTTTTAGGTGTTGCAATAAATAGGATGCATAGAGTTTCACCTCAACATCTTTTAATGCTATAAACTTGTAATTGAGAGGTATTGCTGGATTACCATTTTTGAATATAGGATGGGTAATATTGCCTTTCCAAGACTCAGGTATCTGGTTTGTGTAATTTGGCATTTGGGATACCATTTGGACCTGGTGCTTCCTCAGGTTTTAATAATTTTATTATTCCTTTAAGTTGTTCTGTGTTACATAGCAGGGTTGTTCGATCTTCCTTTATGTAACACTTTATTTCATCTATGTTTTCTTGTATTCCTTGGGGAGTCTTACAAATTGTTTGGGATGACATTAAATCCTTTACTCGTTGTTTCCGGTGTTGAGGACATGGGCTTACCAGGATGCTGCATCAATCGCTGCATTATTCTGCCTTTCCTTTCCTAATGCCAGGCCATTAACTATTTGCCAGACTTTTTTCCTGATTTGTTGTTTACTAGTCTCATGGAGTTTGTTCCATAGATCGTCTGAACATCTTATTTTTTCTCTCCAGCATTTTTTTATATTTGAATTTTAGATTTTGCAGCAAGATTTTATTGGTTATCTTGCCTTGTCTTCGTTCCTGTGCCACTAGTCTTGCCTCCCGTATTATTTGAGCTTTTTGAGTAGGTCCTTATTGTTCCAAAGGTTCCTTGTACTGCCCCCTCCTGTTTTAGCTCCTTGCAGGCACTTCAACAGTTGGGTTTTTGATGGATATTTAGCTAATAATAAATCTCTCAGGTGTTTCCATGCCTTTACGCGAATATCGGTTTCTGATTCTGACTCTTTTGCAGTTAACTTACATTTTATAGACACAATTGTTCCGATGCTGTGATAGACTTCTGCCATCAACGTCTCAATAGTGTTTTTGTTGTTTTGTGCCTTATTGCCATATGTGCCTGTTTCTTTGCTTTGTTTGGATGTAAATAAACATTTATAAGCAGCAATACCTTGCAGGTCTGACTTACAACCTTAGGCTCAAATTTAATAACTTAAAGACAATAAAGTCCCATGTCCAATTGCTCTATAGCCCAGGTTTATTTGGTGGAACAATATGTTGCAAGTCCCCCTTTGGTGTGACCATATTTCCTATATGACATGGTGCAGGCAGGTTTAGAAGCTGTAGCACAAAGTAAAGCAACACTGGTACAGTGCTAGAGACTTGAAGGAAGAAGACTACCACAATTTTGAAATTAAAATTTGTGCGGAGAATATATTTATCCTTATAAAGATATGTTTTGACTGAGAACACACTGCAGGTACTGACTTACGACTATTGCTTTACATTGCAGGATGCTGCTGTTGTACAGTCCTAATAATCTGGACTCCATAAGGTTACCACAGTTCACAGATCACTGAATGACAATTGACCCCCATGACATATATTTGAAACACTTAAATGGAATTGCTTATTTTTCAGATTGCATAACAGAGGTGGCTTTGAACTCTGACTACTATACTGCTCAATAACAAATATACTATCCTAGACTGGTTTGAGTTTATGGTACTTCTACCACGTGTACCAGTAATACTTTGGAACCTATTCACAAAGGTATGTTTACATGAGTAGATCTCCTCATATGTAGATCTGTACCTACACCTAGGTGTAATATATGTAATTCACCAATTCCATGCGTAGAATAGATTTCCACCTAGGTGTAGGCTTACAAGACACCCTTCGAATGAGAGTATGGAGAATCCCACAAATGAACAGTGAAGTAAACAGTCATTTTCTGCCTGTTTGTGTTAATCTGTGCCACCATGGCAGTGATCTGCCTATAGAAATTAACAGGCAATTTTAAGAAAAGTTATTGTAACAAATAAAGACTATTGGTTGTTTAATAAAATAAAATATTAAAGCATAGCATCCAAACTACTATTCACAGAGGAGTGTCACTCTAACAAGGGAAATTACACCAGTTCTAAAACGTACCATACTATTACATCTTGGCTTCATTATTCTTTTTAATTTTTTAATAAAACTAAATTAAATTAAAGTTAATGGGAGTCTTCCCTCCCCACAATTTCATCTCTCATTTTTGTTGAATGCATGACAACCTTGAACGCAAGTGATATATTTTTTAATTTGTGTTTTTTATTAGTTTATTATTTAAAATACATTTCTTAAATTGTTATTATGTTTATTAAAAATAAATATGTAATGCTCTATTTTTCCCAAAAATAACAAACAAAAAACAATTTAACTATAGTTTACTTTCAAATGTTATTTAATGTAACTTATTTTGTATTTTTTTTATATTTACACCTATTTTGCCAGTTGTACTACTGTAGTATATTTAAAATGTGCACTTTGTGATTTGTAATTGTTTTACTGTTCTGTCAGTTTGCGTTTTGTATTAACATGTTTCTCCCTTATCTCCTCCTTTAAATGTACGTAACCCCAACCATTTTGAGGTAATTATCCCCCATTTTCCGAGTGCTCCCTTTGTCCCTCCCTTCTTTACTAATATATTCTTTACCTATCAGATCATACTCTATCTTTGTCAGGAGATTTGTGAATTGCAAGTTTGCCAGTTGTACTACTGTAGTATATTTAAAATGTGCACTTTGTGATTTGTAATTGTTTTACTGTTCTGTCAGTTTGCGTTTTGTATTAACATGTTTCTCCCTTATCTCCTCCTTTAAATGTACGTAACCCCAACCATTTTGAGGTAATTATCCCCCATTTTCCGAGTGCTCCCTTTGTCCCTCCCTTCTTTACTAATATATTCTTTACCTATCAGATCATACTCTATCTTTGTCAGGAGATTTGTGAATTGCAAATTGGAGTATGTACTTTACCTATTCTAAAAGTAGCTTTGTGAATATGCTCCACAGAGTGCTCTGTACATTGCAAGGTCTGGCCACTGAATCGGGGCGAGTAAAGAGCATCCCACTTTGTATGCCCATGTTCACTAGTTGTGATTGTTCTACCACCCGCTAGGTTAACTCTGCTTCTCCCGAACTAGTCATCAACACAGGTGTGTGTAACTTGTGGGGCCAGTTTGGTTTTGTCATGTGTTCACTGGCTGGCATCAGTGTTCTGTCTTAATGCATACTCAGTTCCCATGATGAATCATGTAATATTCATTACATGTTTATGCAGTTGACACCCACACTCATCGAAATGTAGCAAGATTGAAATCTTGCCTTCTTTTAACAAGACCTTGTGGTGTACCAAAAGCTCATGGCCATCCATTAAGTCACACTCTTTTCTAAATTACACACTAAGGATAAGTGTACTGCTTCTTGTTCCCTCACAAGGTGTGTTAGCTAATCCACTTGTCTCACATTACAAATGCAGCTGATTTATTTTCAGTGCTTTGACTCTGCGACAGGTTAGTTGCAGAATGTGTGAATAAAAGTGGTGCTCATGTCATATGAGACAGTGTCAATCACTCCAGGATTTGTTAGTAACCACTCTGCATTTACTGACCCCATTACTAGTGTGGGATTGAAGTCACCAGTATGCTAACATATGTTTTATAAAAATGCAGTATGGGCTGTGGGTAGCACACATTGCATGGTGTAACTTCATGAAGCAAACCTTTGTTGTGAAGCTCCAAAATTCTTCCAGCAGAGGGTCTTGTTAAGAATCTTCTCAGAATAATAAAGATGTAGGCAAGAAAAGAGCTCTTTCTTCTTTAATGCTGGTAGAAGATGTGGTGTCTGGCACCAAGGAAAAGAGCTATTAGTTTCAAATACACTGACCCCTAATACGTTTTTGAAGGTTTACCAGCCAATATGTTTCAGATTTAGAAATCCAAAATGCTCTGGAAATCAGGTGGATTGTAACCCATAAACTGCCCATGTATTGTTTGAGAATAGTTCCTACAGGATAACAATCAGTCCTGTGAGTCTACAGGGTTATTTCCACAACCATGGATCAGAAGAATTCCATACTATATATTATAAAGGCAGTAATACCTATATTCTAGTGCAGGGTATATTAATGAACTATTAAAACAGAAAAGTGGTAGAAAACAGATTATTAGACCATATATTACAACAAACTGCAACATGTTTGATGGTGTTCATTAAATCAAGGCAGTTTTTGATGAAACTAAAACCTCTCCTCTTTAGCCCCTAGCTAAATATTCATAGCAACAAAGAGTCCACCTGAGTTTTTTTATATGGCCAGTGATTTTACTATCATCCATTTCTGCTGTGCACCCCACTTTCCATGCACTATATATGTGTTTTGTGGTCTGTTTAAACTCTTAGTGCAGCCCCATACCAAAGGTTTTGTGGGTTCCGTTTACTTTCCTCCACTGCCTTCCACAAAATTGCCTTATGCCATGACGCACTGATAAACAGGAATTGAGGGTATCTTTCCCAATGCCCATTGGTTCACATAAGGTATTATGGCCACTTGTTCAAGTTAATTGCTTCTCCTTCAAACCACGCTCCTCTCTTCTACTTCTCCAACATATGCCCTACTCTCTTGTGTTCATCCCTCTGATGGTCCTGCTCCACTCCTTCTTTTGCCTCTGCTGCACTATCTCCTGCTCCTGGCTGTGAAGGTACTCTCTGCACTCATTTTCTCATGTATGCTATTCTCTCACCTTCCTTCTCCTCTCTTTTCACGCCTATTCCTTTGTTTCCACATTATACACATCCAATGTTGATGTTTGTGTCCAACAGGCTAAAGCGCATGGTTATTGAATGCTCTGTGGAGGTCGGTTCCAGTTCCTGTTTTCAAGACAATTGTACTTCCTATTGTGCCAAATTTTCCACCACATTGGGTGCATCATTCACCAGATTGTGATTGACAGTATTACAGTCATTTAGTTGCCCTTTGTTTGGACCAAAGGCACCTGTTTAAGATCCATGGAGAGATCTGTCACAGCATACATCTGTAAATGTGTCTTGCACTCGAACTATAACAGGAAGCCAAGCATTGCAAAAATAAAACCACATAACATATATTCATGTGCCTTATGTTAACCAAATGACTGTCACAATTGGTGTAATCTTAATATGTCAGTAGGGTATGCCGTTTTAGGTTTAAACCTATAATAATTGATGAAACAATACCAAAAGAGAAATAACCCTCACCCGTGTAAATTAATAAACACTGATAAATCCCTGCACAAACACAAACTAAATGCAATTCAAAGAAAGGAAAAAGAGAGTGAAAGAGTCATTTGTATTTCTTCCTGAATGGGCCAATACAATGTAACTTTGTTATACAAGGTAGCAGAAAGAAAGACTGGGCTAACATTATTCTGCTTGAGTTTTGTTGTTTAGGGATGTCACTAAAATATTGTTTCTTCTTCCGTTTGCTTTCTTCAGTTTTGTGGTCTTTGGTCTAAAGATGCAGGGGTTGGATGCATTGTATAGGTCTTAATTATTTATTTATTTCATAAACTGTAGAGAAT
Organism: Triturus cristatus; assembly: GCF_964204655.1. Lineage (NCBI taxonomy): Eukaryota > Metazoa > Chordata > Amphibia > Caudata > Salamandridae > Triturus > Triturus cristatus. The sequence continues at coordinate 1,170,705,431 of NC_140593.1, forward strand.
CAGGAAATATCAAAATCAATCATTCAATCAATCACCAGCATTTATAGAGCTCACTGCTGCTCAAACATAGGGGCATATTATCAAGAAACGGCTTTAAAATTATCGCCGCTTTAGCGGCAGAAAACTGCCACTAAAGTGGCGATAATGGGCTTGATAATATGCCCTTGGGAATTCCAATAGAAGCCCATGTTCTGGTGTCAACATGGGCTTCTATTGGAATTCTCTTTCGGCATATTATCAAGCCTATTATCGCTGCTTTAGCGGCAGTTTTCTGCCGCTAAAGCGGCGATAATTTTAAAGCTGTGCTTGATAATATGCCCCATAGTGTCTCGGTGCTACGGGACTGTGGCTGCCAATGGAAGTCAGGCAGCTAAAAATGCTCAATTAAATTGCCACGTTTTCAACTCACATTTGAAAGATCCTGCATCTTTGATAATCCAAAGATGCCTGGGCAGAGAGTTTCATCTCCTCGTTGCCAACACTGTAAAAGAGGAATCACCCCATCTTCTCTTCTTAGTTTTGAGCACAACAGTTAAGAGACCATCTAAGAGAGAAGAGCCATATAAGGCTAATATTGATATGTTATATTTTGACTAAATTTGATTATTTCACTGATAGGATAAATGGCTGGTTTCATAAGAATCTTCCCCAATAAGTACCATTCTTTTACCCACAGACAGAGAATGGGTGAAACTCTTTGCTACATCATCCCCCTTTTCTACCGAGTCAGTATTGATAGTAATTGAATTGCTAAACACCTGAGGCTTTCAACATTCAATGCAAAGTGTAGTAACAGGTATATGTGAAAACAGTGCTATCACCAAGCATCTGGGATAGTGTTGAAAACATGACACCAGACTTTTGGAAAACACGGAATTAAGGCTGGGCAGTGACCTCTGCTCTGCTTGCGAAGTTAGCAAAGTTTTCCACACTCCGCGTTATGCAGAACTCGCGGAGTTCTGAACATGGAGCAGAGTTTTTTTCCTTGTTCGCGCTTATCAACATCAAGTTGGCGAGCATGGAAAATCCACCTCCCAGTGAGATTTTTCCTCATTTGCGCTCGTCAATGTCAAGTTGGCAAGCACAAGCGAGGGAAATCAACCACATGGCGAGATTTTTCAACGCAGGCGGTCAGATTTATAAATGCGAGGAGCCGCATATGCTCATGACCATTCACGTTGGGAATGCTGCGGCTCGAGTAGAAAATCTTTTCAAGTGGCAGAAATGAAGCAGCTCCCGCTTGCGCTATACATGGTGCCATTCACGATAATTTCACAGCGTGCACAGACACCTGGTGCTGAAAATGCCAGCAAACTGCATTTTTCGAACGCACTCCACAGCTTACGGACCTCCGCGTAGCGCGGCTGAGGATTTTTTGCACTTTGCGTAGTTCTGCGAAGCAGATCTCTGCCAACTCCACCCAAAATCGATACCTGAGATAAAGTGCTTCCCTGTTCAAGAACCTTGCCACTTGCTAGATGATATGCTGAAAGCATCTTTACAATCTTCAGAGTTAATGAAAACTACTATTGACTTTGCAGTACATTCTGGTGCACTGTTTCGTTATGTGCGGGAACTAAAATGCAAATATTTCTCATTGTGTGCTTTGGGTGGCATTAAACAAAGAGTCATCCCAACTGTGTCATTTAGATTGTGGTTCTTAGTCCTCTAGGCCATGAATACCATATTACCCATGTGGCGACTGTTTACAGAATGCTTGCTAAGTGATTAAGCCAAAGGCAAGAAATGGAGGATCTTCGGAAGCATATTGAGAGTTATGTAAAAAAAAGTTCACTTTGCAAACACCCTTGTCTACCAAGCGTTCAACGTAATTGGTGTAGATGTGAAACATCTCCTTGCGACTAGGCATGGTGACAATTTTTGTGACTTTGGCACTGCAGCATGTTCTCTGTTAGAATGTTTGCTACTTTGTAAGCAAAGACATGTTGAGGAGCAATTCAGGAAATTTTATTTTACAATGCGTAGAAATGTCCCTTCACCAACCATTTGTTGCCACAGCACTTTTCACCCTAAGTTGGATGGATATGCCAGACGTGAGTCCTTTGCTTGCTGTGCCACTAGATTGAAGCTAGCCTGGCTGATGAAGGGTATTACCCTGAAACTGGTCCCAAGATGCCTGTTTCTTGTTCAGGGAGGGCCCGGCTCGGCAGTTCATGCGGGATTGTTCCCATGAGGAGTAGGGTCAAGACTGATTTGATTATGGCTGGGTCCAAACTGGGGTGGCGTAGTGAGCAAAAGAAGGATGTATTTAACCCAGATCACTTGACTGGGGGTGAGTTTGGGATTCATTCAGCATTCTGTCCATCATTTGTTGCCGCAGCACCCTTTACCAAACATGGCGTTTAAAGTTCTAGATCCCTTCAATAAAGGGGAATTTTCATTGGTCTTTGAAAAGTACTGCTTCATTTTTGACCGCTTCAATAACTAAGAGAATATGCCCAGTTCAATGCATATTTAGCAGAACCTGTCCCAGATAATACTATGTCGGTGGCCAGAGTTAGCAAATTGTGTACTGGCTTTTTTGATGTTGCCCGTCTCAAGTGCCAATGTTGAGAGAGCATTTTCACAAATAAAAGTTTGCAAACATGTATTTGGACCTCGTATACACTGTACATACACTGTCTGTAAACCATGCACTATGAGTGCAGCAGTGCAGAAAGCAAGTAATAATAAAACCAAAATGTTCCGTAAACATCCGAAAAACACTGATTCTGGTTTTTTAATGGCATGAAAATGTGTAACCACTGATACCACTGTTTTTAAAAGCATTGAAATCACTGGAAAACACTGAATCCATCCATCAATCTTGCCATCCATCCATCATACATTCATTCTCTCTTCTATCCACTCACCCACCCACTCTTGTATTTGTCCATCTACTCCTGTCATCCATTCACTCAACTTTGCACCCATTCATCCATCCTTTCACCTGTCCACCCACCTATTCTTTTATTACTTTACTCTGCCATCCCTTCACCTGCATGCTCACATATCCATCCATCACTTTACTCTGCCATCCTTTCATCTGAACTGCTCCCTCTACATTCACCCACGCATCTGTCCACCCATAATTCTACTCTGCCACCCCTTTACCTGTCTATTTCCTATCCATTCACTCATCTTTTCACTCACACATCATCCATCTGCCCATTCATCAGTCCATCCATTCATTCATCCCTCCACTCACACATCCATTTTTTCACCATTCCATTCAATATTCATTCCATCGTTCCCTCTTCTATTGACCCATCTTTCATTCTTTCTTGCCCCTGCTTGCTCACCTACTAATGTGGTATTCCTTTGTGGCAGTAGTTATCAGGTTTTGTCTGCCGAATTGCAGATAGAAGAAGCCCAGAAAGAACCCCATCATCACTGTGCTGCTAAAGAGGAGGGTTCATGACATCCTTGATGACATCTAATCCAAATTTGGCAAGGTAATGAGTGGAAGACAATTTTTAAAACCAAATTCAAACTATTTAATATCAAGTAATGCCCTTTGGACTATTCAGTAACCTTCAGCCTTTAATTTTTTTTTTTTGTATATAAATGAGGGTCTGTGCAAACCTTTAAACAGGTTTTCTATTGTCTATGTAGATGATATTTGCTATGTCATACAGGGGTATAATCAACATGTCAAGAATGTAAAATGTGTTGCAAAACATAGACTATGTGTTAAAGCATAAAAGTATTAATTTCATCAAAGATCAATAGAATTATTGGAATTTATTTGCAAATGTTTGTGTTTTCTCAAAATGTTGGGGAGATCACTAAGACGATCATGAAGCATTTTTCTTTCCAATGGACTGCTAAAGCAGAAGGGGACATTATGCTATTAAAGGAAAGTTTATATCATCAACCAATTTACGTCATCCTGACACTTTGTTCGAAATTTATGTGGCAACAGATGCCTCAAATTGGGCAGTGGAGGGGTGTGGCTTTTCTCACTGAAAATGAGCAGATGGCACTGCTCAATAAATCGCAGCTGCCAATTTGTGAAGTACATTTTGTAAAGAAACAAGGGAACCCAAGTAAGGTCTACCAGGGACCTTGGGAGTTAAGCTATTATCAAGAACAGTGGTCCCTAGACAAACAGAAATGGGGCGGGGGGAATGAATATACACCCGGTCAGTACTAGATTTGTAAAACTTGTCCAGCCGAACAGAGGTCTAATATTTAATATTTTGGATCAAACAAGAATAATACAAACAACAATTCAAGTGGGACACAAGCCGACATCCTACGTGGTCAGGAAGGAAAACAATGGGGAACACAGAAGGCTCAGGCAAAACTGTATGTTTGTTAAAGACACAATTTTGAATCTAACAAGCAAATCACGAAGAAACCTCCGGTAATCTATACTCTGCCCAAAGTGCACAAAAATCAAGAAAACCCCCGGGCCACCTGGCTGCGGTTCAATTTTAGTGCCACTTGGACAATATGTTGATTATTTTATCAAATACTTTGTCCCCCAAACTGAATGCTATATCCGCGACAGCATGGCTATGATTAATATCATAGAAAACCATCCTTTCAATCCCATTAAGGATACTTTGTGTACTTTGGACGTGGAGTCCTTGTACACAAATATCCCCCAAATTGACTCCTTACTAGTGATTGAGACTATTCTCAATAGGCGTACACATCCGCATGCTGTACCCACAGTCTTTATATTCCAACTTTTAGAGATCTGCCTGACCAGGAATTTCTTCCTATTCAATGATCAGTATTATCAACAGGTGAAGGGCACATCAATGGGGGCTGTTTTTGCCCCTAACTTAACCATATTATACATGAATATCCTTGAGACGAACCGCATCCTATCACCTCTCAACCCATTCCACGATGGCATTATTAAGTGGAAGAGATACATAGATGATATCTTCATGATTTGGCAAGATACAGAAACCACCCTGCTTCTATTTCTCCACTGGCTTAAAACAATTGTGAGGGCCTCAATTTTACTTTGACACACAATAAAGCTTCCATTCCATTTCTCGATCTCAATGTCCTTCACAAAGAAAGGGTACTTATTACAAGTCTTTTTCGCAAACCCACCGAGCGTAACACATTATTAAGATATGACAGTCACCATCCTCGCGCCCTTAGGGATTCTTTACCATACTCCCAGTTCCTTAGAATCAGGAGAAATTGTTCACTCAAAGAAGATTATTTTCATGAAGCCAAAGTGCTTAATTACAAACTGACAACCAGAGGGTATCCGCGCAATGAAAAGAGCCTGGTACTGTCCCAGAGACGTTCTCCTAGAACCCAGAGCAAAACCCTCTCAAAATCGTTTAGTGTGCGTCACAACTTTCTCCCCGGTGTCTAACATCATACGCAAAACTATCATTTAAATTTGGGAGATCCTAAATGCCGGTACATGGAATCTTGAACGTCTGATGTTTGCCTTCAAGAAAAGTAAAAACATTAAAGACCACCTTGCACGTGCAGCCTTACCCAGTACCAAGCACTCAGGCCCCCTTAATGATCACTGGGGACTTGCACCTTTCACAGGGCACGCTAAATGTGAAAACTGCATTGTATGTGACTTCACCATTGAATGTAATGAATTTGTTCTTGAAAATACAAGGATCGAACTAAAATCATTTTCCAACTGTAACACATGCAGTGTTGTTTATGCTATTTTATGTCCATGTAACAAAATCTATATTGGACAAACTACTCAAAAGATACGCATCAGGATCTGCCAACAACGCAGTAGATTACGCTGCTAGACACAGAAAGCCCCCCTTGTCGAACACTTCCAGGAAATACCTGGACAGTTATAATTGTGGTAAAGCCACCTCCAAGAGGTGGTGACATCTCTAAACTACTCAACAAGGAAGAGTTAAAATGGATCCTGAAGACTACCAGCATACACACATGCCTGAATCGGCTTGAAGACTGGACTATACTTATATAACGCAAAATGAATTTTTGTTCTGAGTATATGATACCTGTAACCCTTCGTGCAAGTACGACAATCTTTGCATCAAAGTATATGAGCACTGTTGCTATGAACTCTTATTGCTCTCATGTGACTCTATCTCCATTCTTTTCATGCTATATATCGCTTCTCTATATAGAGCCACGCTTTAAAATTTATGGTTTATATCTGTCTTCTTATCGTTGCAAGATGACCACTAGTGTAAGCTTTTTCTGTCTTTCAGCCACGTAAGCACCGGACCCTCACTGCCCAGTTAGGAGCCCTTTGAGAGTTTCTCAGCACTCTCTCAGTCACTATACGAACACCAAGTACACGCGCAAATGTATATGAACAATAATGTGTTGGGTTTCGATGGCTCTTTCTTATCTCTCTTTATTTCCTATTATCTCCTTCTTTATCTCTCCTTTTCGCTTTTTATCTCTTTTCTCTGCTCTCTCGCTATGAGAGTAACAGGTCATCCCTTGTAACACCGCGCCATCGCCTTTGACACCTTAAGTGGTCCGGTTTCCCTAGAATACACATGTGACTTCCTCCTGGTAAGCACGTGTCCGTTCACTTAGCGACAGTCATCTTACTTTTTTCCCTCCTTCCTACAGTCTTTCATTTATCACTTTTAGGTCCGGCTGCTCGCCCACTGTGCCGTCAGCTGCTCATCTATCTCAATCTACGCGGGAATTGTCAACGCGTAGGTTTCTATTCTGTCCTTTTATGGCTTTGCTAACTACTGTGCGCACGGTTAATTTTTCAGCTGTCACCATCCTCAATTGCCCTTTCTTATTATTCTGACTTTTCCGGCGTATTCCCACGAATAAGCGCAGCAGGGCACTATATAATTTCTCCCCCCTCCCCTTGTTTTACGTCTACCCACACGGCCTCTGAAATCTTCGATCATAAACGGTTGTTGCTTGTATGTAATTTGCATGGAGTTTTTTCAATTTTGGTATCACAGAACTGACTAGCCCATACATAATTGTCTTCAATGTTTGTACCTGACTTGGTGCTCTGTTTTAATTCTTTTTATTTCCCCCCTTTTTTCCTCTTGTTCCTTCCCACCATTTTATTTTAGTTATTACAGGCAATTGTACACAGGCATGCTAATTCTAAATGTCCTGATGATGATCCATCTGTTTTACATGGATCGAAACGCCGTCAACACCCTATACACCTTATACACTGCTCTAATTTGCCATTTTATGTGTAAAGGTGATTCTAGGTGATTTGTTAGTTATATTCAAAATTGTGTCTTTAACAAACCTACAGTTCTGCATGAGCCTGCTGTGTTCCCCATTGTTTGTCCTTCCTGACCAAGTAGGATGCAGGCTTGTGTCCCACTTGAACTGTTGTTTGTTTTATTCTTGTTTGATCCAAAATATTAAATATTAGACCTCTGTCTGGCTGGACAAATTTTACAAATATAGTACTGACCGGGTCTATTCATTCCCCCCACCTCATTGCTGTTTGTCTAGGGACCACTGTTCTCCATAATAATTTGTGAAGTACTCAACAACACAAGTTAAATGCCAGCGACTGCTGTGGAAGATTACACTGTGCCTCAGTGAGTTTTGTCTTCTTTCTGAGCAATATTGCTAGGCTTCCCTTTCTCTATAGACTGGTGTGCCTCATGTTTTATTCAGTGTTTGGCCCTCTACATCACCTCTAATGCCTTTTTCAAATAAGGCTTTTTGAAATAAATATCGATGAGAAAAGTAAATTTTTTGCACTGTATCCATTTTACACGTTGTCCCAGTATTTGGTGTTTCAGTTGTTTGGTGGCATTTTGCTAAAGATTTAGGGCCTGATTTAGATACTGGCGGGACCGCAATGGAGTGGGCTTTTTTGACGGTCTTCCGGTCTGCCTACCTGGTGGTGCACCCACCCGATTTAGATGCTGCCTGGCAATGGGAGAGAAGACCGCTGCGGTCCCACCGATTCTGCCAGGACTTTGCTCCCCGCCCTTACAGCAGATGGGCTGCAGCAGGTGTTGGCAGAACTCCAGTCTGGATTCCTGCCCTCCAGATTTGGATGTGAGCTGTTTTTAAGGGAATTCTGACAGGAATCCCTCCGACTTTAAGTCAGGGAAAATGGGGGAAAAATGGGTGAAAATATCTTTTTTAGAGGTTTAGCCTGCAGTTTTGTCCTCTACTCCTTCATCTAGGGCCCCCCTTAACCTGCTGCAGCTTGACCACAACGGACCAGCACCCCATTTTGAGGAACCCAAAGGTAGGTGTTCATAATGTGTGTGGGTATACATTACATGGTGTGTAGGTTGGTGGGGTGCAATGCAGAATGTACAAAATATGCTCACTATATAATATCTACTTACAAACATGTACACACACACACACAAAATATATGATATTTACATAAATAAAATTTTTTACTCACCTGTCTCCCCACAATCACAGTCGCCTCCATCAATACTCAGCCCACAGGACACTGTTAGCCAAATGGGAACATCCAAAACTGGTCAGCGGCACCCCGCCATTGAGAAGGCAATGGTTCTCCCGCACAGATGACCTCTGTGGCAGTGGTCTTTTGGGTATTGTGTATACTTATACACACGGTGGGCAGAGACCATCAGCTCAGTGGAATACTCAGTCCCATCACCACAGCAGGATGGCAGGAGGACCACCCAGATCTAATTCATGCCCATAGTCTCTTTCCTTACAAGCAACTGATTGGTAGGTGGAGGCCATCAACTAAGATGTAATCTGTCAACCTAGAACTCCTGTTGTAACAGCCTTTTGGATGGATTATTACGTGATGTATTTTGGTACACAGGTATCACTGGCAAGCTTCTTTGGTGGCATCACATAAAGTCTACAATGTGTATGGTATTTCCTCCATTGTCTATCAAGTGCTTATTTGATTAACAAGGCATTTTGCATACAGCATTTTGCCTTAGCGCCACTGCACTTCTGACCTGCTTATTTATTCCTTGGTTGTTGTTAATTTTTCTTTTATGGGCAGAATTAAGAAAAGTACATATTCCAGCAAGAGCAAATCTATTAAAATATTGACTTCAGGCCTATCTCGAAGATCCTTTCATCACACATTCTAGTAACCCTTGCTCCATTGCTACTCTTTTGAAGACCCACTCATCTTCTGTTGCTAATAAAATACTCAAACATGATCCTCTTTCTCCTTTCTCTTTAGGGAACATGCTAGAAGAGATTAGAGCCCTAAGACCTCTTATTGAGGAAAACAATACACAGATACAGATGCTTGATGATAAATGGTCAGCTATGTAAACTAGTTTATCAGGTCAATGATCTTCAAGATGAATATGTTAAAATCTCTGCTTTGGAAAAGGACATCCTCATGTTGAAAAAGCAAGCAGAGGATCTCGAGAACAGAAACAAGTGAAATAATGTATGTGTATATAGACTTCCTGAAGACAATCCTGTGAACTTTTTTACCTATTTTTTCCAAAACTCCTTGAGATGCCATCTGCCATGGCCTTAAACATTCAAGTTTCACAAACTGGGTCCTCATTTATCCTTGTCATCAGCTCCTGTTAAATCCTGTTTCTGGAATTTACTTGTCTTTTGAACGTTTTTAGAAGCAGCCAAATCTAAGAAACATCTTCTATGGTCTGGTGTGAAGATAATCATCCACAGGATATATCCTGAGCTACTGCAAATAGGAGGAAAGACTTATTTAATCTCCACCGACATTGTAAGCTATGAACACTGGCTATGGCTTATTTCATCCCTGCAACTTCAAAGTTACGTATCAGAATAAGACAACTTCATATGGGCAGCAAAGCTCAGAAACTTTAATCTATCGCATTCAACTAACTTAACGGATGCAGCGGGCCCTTCTTCTCATTGTCACTTCAAACAATGATTTAATGCATTTCTAACTTATATTATCTTTTCCACAGGTTGTCACTTTTTATGTGTTTGTCTTCTCCTTGTTCATTCTTTTCTTTCTTGACATTCTTTTGCAGATGATCAAGATTTTTTCCATTTGTGTTACCCATCTTCCTATGTAATGTCCCTTAGTGGTACATTGTCCCCATTTGGTTGTGCTGTTTTCATCCGTACGTCACCACCCTATTATTCCTCTTGTCCTTCGCCAAGGTATATGCTCTAAGTCATCGGTTTCTGACTTGTACTGTCCTCTATTGTTCTATTATCTTATTCTTCTTCATTTCTTTCTCTTATCTACCATATGTCCTTCATTTACCTCTTTAGTTAATTACCTTTTTTTGTTTTATACCTTTTCTTTTTTTATATTTCATCACTCTTTTGTTGTTATTTCAGACTGTAAGGTGTTATATGTACAGATCATTGGGTAGGTTCTTTATTCGTTTCACCTTGATAGAATTGAAACGTAACATGGTCATCTTACTCGTGTTTTACCCAATATTATGTTAGCATTTATATGGCTTATACATTATATCTGCATATTTTGGCGGGACGCAATCCGTAAATACAGATGTTGCTTTAGTTAGGTTGACATCTGTGCCACCATTTTAGCTCTCCTTGGTAAGTTTTGTTTCTCCAATGCTGGAACTTGCTCATTAACGCATGCCTTTTCTGTTACATAGAGGCCTTCTCCCACCTGTCTAGAAGGGAGGATAGGCAAGACGACATTGAATAGTAAATAGCTTGTACCAGGCTGCGGAATCAAAACTTATGTTCTGTGCCCCCATTGTATTACGACAGCTATCAGTACTTTTCCATAATAGGCGGGTCTTTGTGGGCTCCGTAATCTACATAATGTAACTTTATGCTTGTTAGAGTCAGTCCCTCGTCAGCCATCATAGGAGGCTGGTCAGACTGGACTCCACTGCATTGTACTTTATTAATAAACTAGTTTGCTTGTATTCTCTACTGCGTCATCGACTCTTCATTGTTTGGAAGGCAAGAGGAGGTCAAGAGTGACCCGGGTGACCCTAGTGGGCCACTTACTTCAGTTTGTGCCCGAACAGGTATTCCACCAGGTGACCCATACCGCCCATAAATGGGTCGGGGGGTCGGTATTGCTTCTGGTCGGATGGGCAGATCGGGGTTTCCCATATGATAGAGCTTAGTTCTAACGGCTGCCCCACCTGTCTGATCGGACGGCTCCTCATCTAGTGGTCATCTCGGCTGGGGTCCTGAAAAGGCAAAACCCTTGGATCTGACCGTTTGGTCTGAAGAGTCTGCAGTGGAGAATAATCTTGTTTAACCTGGTGCACTGGGTGAGTTTTGGTAAGTGCAGCACCGCCTTGATTAACTTGGTGAGCCTGTGAACCCTTGTGATACAGAGCATTTTGAACATTCTGCCAGGCCACTTGCTGAATTTTGTTTAATATTGAAAAGGCCTGGAGCTAGAGCCTTTCTTGTCTTGGTGCAGTCCGAGGACTGACTTGGAGAGCTGTGTTTTCTTGTTGTGTGTGTATCTGTGTTGATAATTTGTGGAGAGTGAATGTGTCTAATGCTAGAATGCCTTGTTGGAGTAAAGTGTTGTGCGTGGGGGGCCCTTGTTGTTCTGTTGAGCTTTGGCTGGAGGAAAGGCAGTCTGTGCCTCCGGAAGGCACTCCGAGTTTTGAGATGTATGTGAAGCACGGTATTGGCCCTATTATGTTTTGTACATTGTGGCACAAGTATTGAGACAATATTGAGCTTCAGTGGCCATTGAGAGGTACTTTTGATGAACAGAAACTGAATTATTTACAGGACAAATTATTTGCTAGAAGAAGTAGGCAGTCGATGTTTGATACTTTACAGGTATGGCAGAAGGAAGCTAAGCAAAGGTGTATACATGCTGAGAAGGAGTCGAAGAAGAAGGCAATGGTTCAGAAAGTGGTAGTGTATGATAAGGAGCAAACTGAAAATGGTATTGAGTGTGCGGATAGGAAGTTTCAATTGCAATGCAATAAGTCCTATGTTGTTTTGTGGAGGACCTGTTGGACACTCGTCCCTCACCTCCCTATGCCCCACATACAATATATCCTTTTGTTCCATCGCCTCAGTCCTCCATTGCCCCACCGCCCCCTTCTGGTCTTTCCGCAGATTCAACAGCTTTGACTCCAGCAGTATCTGTCCCCCCCTCCAGTTTCGCAACATGCGAGTGTGGTGACTGCAGGCACCCTCGCAGTGTCTGCTGCTCCCCCTCATCTTGCTCCTCTTTCTCTTACACCTACCACACAGCCTTTGCTGACATTGTCACCTGCGTCTGCACCTCTTGTGTCTTTCCTGGCCTTTGCATCCATGGTGTTGGGTAGTCTTGGAACACTAGTGCGAGGGTCAGATGGAGGGGATAGGGCGGCGGCACAGGAGTGAATGGGGAGGGCATTGATTCGGTCTGATGTGGGAGAGGAGGAGAAGAAGATGGTTGCAAATCAGGTAGCACAATGGGTTCAGAATCCGATTTATAGTGCGGAAGATATATGGAGTGTGATGAAAGATTTTGTCCCATTTGTACAACAGCATGCCCTTCAGCATATGTTGGCTACAGTGATTGGTTTGTGGGAACAGTGTATTGGAGACACAGCTCCTCAAGTTATGTATGATATTTGAGATCGTGTATATTCGGTTTGTATGGCCCCTGCAGAAGTTTTTGGTAATGTTGGGACGCTTCTCGGTTATCGAGAAAGATTGCATAATCGTACTCCAACTACAGTGTCCCAATTTCCGATGAGAGAAGTGCTCCCTGTTTTTTATTCTGTGATTCCAGAAACGTGTAACCAGAATGGAGATGTGTCCCAGCAGAGGGTAGAGGCTCATTTTCGGGAACAATGGGCCTATACCCCATGGAAGAGAAGTGAGGTGCTTGCTCTTAAAATTCAGTTACCAGAGCCTAGGAAAAATCCTACCGCATACGATTAAGAATTAACAGAGACTGCCTCCTCATCAGTTATGACTTTAGCAGACATTGAGATGTTTTTTTGGCTTTTGGTGCTAGTGGACATTTGGCGACAGGTGCATACGCAAGATTATGTGGCGGAGCTGGGTGGTACTTGGAATAAGATTAGGGTGTGGGATAAAGAGAGAAATGCTGGTGAAAAGCCCAAAGCTGACATTCTGGCCTTGCCAGGCCGCATTATTACCTATATGCATTCTCTTATCCCACCTAGACAGGTGGATAGGGACAAGTTAACGACATGTCGTCAGAAGAAAGAGGAGAGTGTGTTAGATTTTTTCAAGCATTTTGAAGGGGTGTTGCTAGATTTCAGTGGGTAGGATTTGTCTGTTGAAGGTGGTGTTTGTTTGTTTGTTAATAGGTTTGTTACAAATTTATGTCCTGAAATTGCGGCTCAGCTGCAAGCTTCTGAGAATACTTGGAGTACTTCCTCCCCTTCAGTGATATTGAGTATTGCTCAATATTATGAGCAGCGAGAAAATAAGGAAAAGGATAAAGTGGAGAAAAAGAGTAATGATTTGAAGACGAATGTGTTACTACAGCAAGTTGCAAGGGGGTCTGGAAGGGGCCGAGGCTCTGGTCCGGCTCAAAGGTCAGGGGGTGCTGTTAGAGGTGGTACGCCCTTGGGGGTGAATCAGTGCTTGTATTGTAAAAAGGAGGGATACTGGCGAAGCGAGTGTTCAGAACTGTTACAGAAACTTGCAGTACCCAGAGGGCAGGGTCCAGGTGGAAGGGGCCGGGGACAGGTTGGTCGGGATGAAGATCAGGATTGTACATCTTCAGGAGAGCGTTCAGATCAGGATTAATTCGATGACTCCTGGGGAAGGCAGTATTATCATGATGACTATGATATGGATGAAGTTACTGGGATGTCCTATAGTTAGGACAGCAAGGGACAGGGTGAGGGACCAGTCCAAATTCCTGTAGATCAGCGTGATCCTTATGTCAAAGCAGATTTGCATGGTTCAGCACAGACATTTTTGGTGGATAGAGGTGCAATGAATAGCTCTGTCTGGACATAATAATGTCTACGTAGGCTTTTCAGGTGTACCGGTTGTGTGCCCCATATCCCGACCTCTTGCTTTTACTGTTGGCCCCTTTACCGTGTACTCCCCATTTTTGTTGACGGCAAATTGTGGGGAACATTTATTAGGACTGGATTTGTTGAAGAAGTTACATGCCACCATTTGCTGTTCCCCGGATGGTGTTTATCTGACTTTTGTACCTAATGTGGTTAGTGCAAAACAGTGTTTGGCGAAAATTGCACCTCTTCCTGCTGAATTTAAGGCTGTACCGTCCTCACTGTGGGCCACAGGGGATACGGATGAGGGGTTGTTACAGATACCACCCGTTTCAATAAAGGTCAAAGATAATGTTGTACTTCCTCGTATTCCCCAATACAAAATATCACAGCCTGGGAAACAGGCTTTGATGCAGATTATACAGGACCTGATCAAATCGGAGGCGGTAGAGGAGACAGTAGCGAATGTGTGCAATAGCCCCATTCTCCCTATTCTTAAAAAGGCAACTGTGGTTTTCCATGCTGCAACTCTTGATGTCTATCGTTTTGTGATTGATCTACGAGAAATAAACAAGATAGTTGTTCTTCAGTTTCCGGTAGTCCCTGATATTACCATCCTTTTGACAATGATTCCTTCCACACCTAAATTCTTTTCTGTTATGGATTTGAAAAACACTTTTTTTAACAGCTCTCTCTATCCAGACAACCGGTATTTATTCGGCTTTGCTTTAGCGGTCAGAAGGTTTCAATTCTGTAGGGTTCCACAGGGGTATACTGAAAGTCCTAGTATTTATAGCCAAGCTTTGAAAAGTCAATTGGACTTTTTCTCTCTTCCCATAGGTAATGTATTATTGCAGTATGTGGATGATATTTTGATAGCCTCTGATACCGAAGAGGGTTGTCGGCATGCCACGGTCAAATTGTTAAAGCATTTGGTAAACACAGGACATAAGGTGTCCCTTTACAAATTCAAATATTGTCAACAGCAGGTCACCTATTTAGGTCACCTGCTGTCAAAGGAGGGTCGGAGGCTAACACCGGAGCGAGTTGATGCCATTGCTAAGGTGCCTCTCCCTGTGACTCAGAGGGACGTGCGTGCTTTCATAGGCATCACCTCGTATTGTCGGCACTGGATCCTGCTTATTCTTTATTAATACAGCCTCTGCTTTGCTTGATAACTAAAGACATGCATGAAACCTTGCCTTGAATGCATGAATGTCAGCATTCTTTTGAACAATTAAAATTCACGCTTTGCTCTGCACCTGTGCTTGGTACACCTGATTATAAGAAATCCTTTGTGTTGTACATACACAAAGTGGCTGGATGTGCACTCTCTGTGTTACACCAAGCCTTTGGAGGTAAGCAGAGGCCCTGTGCTTATTTTTCTGCTACACTCGACCCTGTCTCCAGAGCCCTCCCGAGTTGTTTAAGAGCCGTCACGGCTGTGGCGGTCTCTATCCGACAATCGGCAGGGTTCATTCTCAATCATGGTCTCACAGTAATGGTACCTCTTGCTGTGGATGTA
This sequence comes from Triturus cristatus, assembly GCF_964204655.1. Classification (NCBI taxonomy): domain Eukaryota; kingdom Metazoa; phylum Chordata; class Amphibia; order Caudata; family Salamandridae; genus Triturus; species Triturus cristatus. Next base: position 1,170,720,800 of record NC_140593.1, read on the forward strand.
ATTTTGAACAAGACAAAGATGCAGCACCTTATCTGTGCTCATCTGACTGGGTATGAATTAACATTGTTTGCACCTTATATTACTATCAAAAGATGTGCCACACTGAATCCAGCCACGTTACTACCCTTCCCTTCAGAAGAAGAGGACAAGGATGTCCATAATTGTCTGTTTCGGACAGAGAAGGAGACGGGTAGATGTTCCCTTATCTGATCCTCAAGGGGAACTATATGTTGATGTCTCTTGTTTCAAATTGTCAGATGGCACCACTGCAGCGGCGTATGCTATCACCACGCTGCGCACTGTAGTAGAGACGTCACGTGTTCCTTAATAAGCAGTGCAAGCTGCAGAGCCTTTAGCTCTTTTGTGAGCATGTGAATTAAGTGAAGGACTGGCTGTAAATATTTATACTGACAGCCAGTATGACTTCGGGGTGGCCCATAATTTTGGACACCTCTGGGCAGAGAGAGGATTCTTGACTTTACATGGGACCAAAATGCAACATGGTCCGTTGATAGAGAGACTTCTGACAGCTTTGACTCTTCCCAAACGACTGACAATAGTCAAATGTAGTGCTGATAAAGCAATTATGGATAATGCAGCGAGGGGAAATGCTTTTGCAGACCAGATAGCGAAAAAGACAGCCAGGTAGAGAATAATGAAAATGTTTGTGGCAGGTTCTGCTAGATAGGTACCAGATGTTGGTATGTTTGAGAATTCACTGGAAAGTGTTAGAGAGATACAGAGTGAGGCAATGGTAGAGGAGTTGGCAGTGTGGCAAGAGAGTATAGGGCAACTAGATGACAAAGGATGTTGGACTGACAGGTCCAAGAAACAGAGATTGATACTAAAAGATGCATATGTACTTCCGGTAGTTACTGTGGCACATGGTGCGGCCCATATTAGCGCCAAAGGCATTTGTAAACTGCTAGAACCTGTGTGGCAGAATGACAATGGGCCCGATTCACAGAACTAACTTAAGACAAAATCCTTAACTTACTACTTTTGGTATTCACAGAAGGCATTTAGTAGTCAAACTTAAGACAAACTAAGGAGAGACTTTAGACAGACTTAAGACACAATCCTAACTTTACTACTACTAAATGCCTTCTGTGAATACCAAAAGTAGTAAGTTAAGGATTTTGTCTTAAGTTAGTTCTGTGAATCGGGCCCAATATTTCAAAAGGTACTGCTCATCTAGTGAAGCACTGTATGTTTTGTCTGAAACACAATCCTGGGAAGGGTACCCCTACACCTTCTGGTAATTTTGCACCCCCTTCTTTTCCTTTTGCGGTACTCCAGATGGACTACATAGAGCTACAGCGAGTAAATAATTTGAAATATGTGTTAGTGGTAGTTTGTGCATTTAGCAAATGGATTAAAGCTTACCCAACAAAAGAAAATACTGCCATGGCGACAGCAAAGTCTCTTAATAAAGAGTTTTTTCCGTGCTACGACTTGCCCTGTTTGATTTGGAGTGACAACAGAAGTCACTTCAATGTGAAGGTGATCCAATTGGTGTGCAATGGTTTGCACATCAAACAAAAATTCCATGCGGCCAATCACCCTCAGTCAGAAGGTTTAGTTGAGAAGTACAACAGTACTCTCAGGCAAAAATTAAAGAAAGTACTGGGTTGCAATGTCCAGATGCTTTACCTCTTGCCCTATAGTCCACCAGAATGACAGCCCATTCTAAAACAGGATTATCACCCCACGAGGTGATCTTTGGCCGTCCAGTGAAAGTGTAGGGTGTCCCTAGATCGAAGAAGTTTTCTGAGATAGATTATCCATTATTGGTTGATTATTTCTATGAACTCACTAAAAGTTTGCATTCTATTAACCAACAGATACACAAGGTGTTACCTTCAGCACCCCATTCAGCCTGGAGATTATATTTTGCTAAAGAGCTACTAGAGATGAGACAGTTTGGAGCCTAGATGGAAGGGACCCTATATGGATCATCACAACGAGGATGGCAGTAAGAGTGGAGGGTCGGAAACACTGGATCCACGCATCCCACTGCAGATGGGAGCCGCTACCCCTTCCCTACGACGCTTGGGTTTGTGATGGCATTGGAGACCACGAGACAGAGAAAGTCCCAAGATTCTTTCTGTTCTCTGATGACCAACTAGTTTGGACACAGACAGAGGAGGAAAATGATGCTGTTTTGAATGCAGCAGTACCCAGAGAAATTAGAGCTGCTCAGGGTTCCACTTCATCTGATTTGCATGTGCCTGAGTCTCAGTCCCCGGCGGCCCCCTGAATTTCAGATTCTTCTTCGAGATGAAACAGTGCCTGTAGTAGAATGGTACAATTTGCATCCTCGATGGAAAGATAGTGCACCAAAAGATAAGCGAATGTAGTTTGGGATGGACTATATTGGATAAGATTAGTGCCAATGCCCCCTTGTTTCTGCATTTTCCCAGTAGACTAGGGAATGGAAGATTTGCAGATGAGCTACAACAGTGTGGCTCCACCGCGGCGTGCTCAACAGCACCACAGAGGATTGGACAATAGAAGCCTGCCAGGGAAGCTTAGCACGCACCCTGATCTTTCTTTGGACATTTTCCTTTTTTGATTTTTTTTGTGTGTCCTTTCCATCATTGGCTGCATTATATAACGTCTCTTTCTCTGGTGATTTGCTTTGTAAAAGTGTAGTGAAAATGTATCTGTTTGGTCACCCTCTTGCGGAAGATGAACAGTTTCTTGTCGCCCTGCGTCCGGGGCAGATTAGTTTTGAATGGTTGCTCAGGCAGAAAATATTTTGGGTAATAGGTGTTGTTCCTATTGGTGGGAGGGGGGGCTGTTCTGGATTTTGGAGTTCTCTGAAGTTACCTCATCATGTGTCCTATATCAGGCTGATTCTTCAGCTCTTAGTAAAAGAGCCACATATAGCAATGTCTTTTTAGACACACATCAAAAATTCTTTGGGGATAATACAGCTTGTTATCCCACTGATTCTGTTACAGGTTTATGGACCGCCTACCCCTTGTCATTGGTGAATTATTCATATGTTCATCCTCCCCAATTTGTAGAAGTAAAAGGTGAATTCGGTCTGGGATATCCTGGACCTTGCCTATATTACAGAAAGGTGAGAGGAACAGGGTACCCTGGATGCATGCCCGAAATGTATTGTGGTGATCTGTATCTTGGTAAAATGAATATCACTCTGACAGGTTGGCAATACCAAGATCTGACTGTTTCTCAAGAGGCAGGTATTTATCCTGCATGTTGCCCTGAAATAAACATTACTGACGCTGGTTTGTATCTAAATTATTCCAGAGAAGTAGTGTATAAAAATATAATGCGTTTTTGGAAAAAGGATGATCCTAGTATGAAGGGAATGAATACTAGATATGCCCCATTAGATTATCAAGGTCCACTCTACGCACATCCAGGTGTTTATGTTGTATCAAATGGTACGTATTCTAATATGTACAACGGTACAGAGGACGTGGCTTTGGGAATGGTGGTACCTCTTGTGGTACCTTGTAGGTATAGTAGACCAAATGTAAGATGGGTAGAAAGAACATTGACCAAGGAACTCTGTGAGGGAGTCACCGATTTGGAAGTTAATAATTATAGTAATGGTATCACTTTTGGATATATTCTTTCCTCTATCATTACGTTTGGTAGTATCACCATGGCCCGGGTGAACGAGCTACAAAGTACTTTGGGTGTAAGTTGCAAATTTTATCTAACTCTACAGTGGCAGCTTTACGAGACATCATGACTCAGTTGGAAAGTATGCGCATATACTCTGAACAAACGAGATATGCAGTTGATTTTATTTTAGCCAAAACCGGTGGTGCATGCGCAATAATAGGAGAGCAGTGTGTGGTCGGTATTATGAATATGGAAAAGAATATTACACAGCATATTTTAGACATTTTGGAAAATGTAAAAGGAATGGAGAGCGGAAACTGGAGCTGGTCTTTGTTGGTGTTTGGTGTTGGATTTTAGAAATGGTGATATATTTAATTGTCCTTTTAATATGCTGCTGTGTTTTGATTCAGTGTCTCCCCTTATGTTGCTCATATTGTACTACTTATCTCACTCCCAAAAGAATTTCAGTTCATGATACAAATGCAACTATAATGCTTCAAAAAGAGCTTGATACCTCCATGCAGCTGGATGTGGGGCTTTTTGGATCAACTACTTCCCTTACAGGTTCTGTCCCTGATGCTACTTGTACTGAAAATGTTTAATGTTATATTTTTCTTTATGTTGGCTATGTTCATATACATATTCGTACCTGATATATTATCGCCTGTATAGCTATATTTTCCTGTCCTCTTTTAGAATTGTAAAGACCCTTACCTGATAGCAAGAATAAAGGTTATCCTTATTAGCATAACATGCCAATAGGAGGGTCTAATAGAATTGAAACATATCATGGTCATCTTACTCGTGTTTTACCTAATTTTATGTTAGCATTTATATGGTTAATACATTATATCTGCATATTGTGGGTAGACGCAATCAGTAAATACAGATGTTGTGTTAGTTAGGTTGACATCTGTGCCACCATTTTAGCTCTTGAGGACACCATTTTCTTTTACAATCGAAACTGTTACTTGCTCATTTACGAGAAATGGTCCTTGGTAAGTTTTGTTTCTCCAATGCTGAAACTTGCTCATTAACACAGGCCTTTTCTGTTACATAGAGGCCTTCTCCCACCTGTCTAGAAAGGAGGATAGGCCAGACGACCTTGAATAGTAGATAGCTTGTACCAGGCTGCGGAATGGAAACTTATGTTCTGTGCCCCCATTGTATTACGATAGCTACCAGTACTTTTCCATAATAGGCAGGTCTTTGTGGGCTCCGCAACCTACATAATGTAATTTTATGCTTGTTAGAGTCAGTCCCTTGTCAGCCATCATAGGAGGCTGGTCAGACTGGACTCCACTGCAGTGTACTTTATTAATAAACTAGTTTGCCTGTATTCTCTACTGCGTCATCGACTCTTCATTATTTGGAAGGCAAGAGGAGGTCGAGAGCGACCTGGGTGACCCTTGTGGGCAACTTCCTTCAACCTGCTTTCAATACGAAAAATGGAGTAATTATCTTATGTCATAAGAAAGGGAAGTGCAATGTTGTTACTCAACATATTGATGTAGAAGGCAGATGGATACTTATTAAGCTCCTTATTAATGATATTTCTTTAACAGTTTGCAATATGTGTTTGCCAACCCAACAACCTGATTACTTATTTTGGCCCAATATTTCCCAAAAAGTGTCTTCACTATTCTGATGATTTGTTCATCCTTGGTGGTGACTGTAATCAGATGATTGATCCATTTATAGATTGTCAATCTCGACTTGTCCCCCATAGAACTCAATCTCGAATTGTCCCCCATAGAACTCATAACTCTACTATTTCTCATAACCACTTGGGGCCGTATTATGAATTTGGCGGTGCGGCGCCAAGTCCGCTCCGCCACCGCACAACCGAACTATTGGTGAGGCCGCCTGCTAGATAAGGAATTTTCACGTGTCTGGCCTTTTATTGGCGTTACAACAAACAAATGATGGACGGAATGCTGACAATGCAGACATTCTCCCCCAGTCAAGAGATCTGGGTTAAATCCATCGTTCTTTTGCCCACTACACCACCCCAGTTTAGACATGGCCAAATGCAAATCAGTCTTGACCCTGTGCCTCATGGGAACAGTCCAGCCCGAACTGCCAAGCCATGTCTTCCCTGGACCGGAATCAAGCATCCTAGGACCGGTTTCTGGCTATCAGCCGTCATCAGCCAGGATAGCTTGACTCCAGTGGCGTAGTGAGCACGGGTCCCACGTCTGGGAATACCCATCCCACTTAGGGCGAAAAGCGTTACAACAAACAAATGATGGACGGAATGCTGACAATGCAGACATTCTCCCCCAGTCAGGAGATCTGGGTTAAATCCATCGTTCTTTTGCCCACTACACCACCCCAGTTTAGACATGGCCATATGCAAATCAGTCTTGACCCTGTGCCTCATGGGAACAGTCCAGCCCGAACTGCCAAGCCATGTCTTCCCTGGACCGGAATCAAGCATCCTAGGACCGGTTTCTGGCTATCAGCCGTCATCAGCCAGGATAGCTTGACTCCAGTGGCGTAGTGAGCACGGGTCCCACGTCTGGGAATACCCATCCCACTTAGGGCGAAAAGCGTTACAACAAACAAATGATGGACGGAATGCTGACAATGCAGACATTCTCCCCCAGTCAAGAGATCTGGGTTAAATCCATCGTTCTTTTGCCCACTACACCACCCCAGTTTAGACATGGCCATATGCAAATCAGTCTTGACCCTGTGCCTCATGGGAACAGTCCAGCCCGAACTGCCAAGCCATGTCTTCCCTGGACCGGAATCAAGCATCCTAGGACCGGTTTCTGGCTATCAGCCGTCATCAGCCAGGAAAGCTTGACTCCAGTGGCGTAGTGAGCACGGGTCCCACGTCTGGGAATACCCATCCCACTTAGGGCGAAAAGCGTTACAACAAACAAATGATGGACGGAATGCTGACAATGCAGACATTCTCCCCCAGTCAAGAGATCTGGGTTAAATCCATCGTTCTTTTGCCCACTACACCACCCCAGTTTAGACATGGCCATATGCAAATCAGTCTTGACCCTGTGCCTCATGGGAACAGTCCAGCCCGAACTGCCAAGCCATGTCTTCCCTGGACCGGAATCAAGCATCCTAGGACCGGTTTCTGGCTATCAGCCGTCATCAGCCAGGATAGCTTGACTCCAGTGGCGTAGTGAGCACGGGTCCCACGTCTGGGAATACCCATCCCACTTAGGGCGAAAAGCGTTACAACAAACAAATGATGGACGGAATGCTGACAATGCAGACATTCTCCCCCAGTCAAGAGATCTGGGTTAAATCCATCGTTCTTTTGCCCACTACACCACCCCAGTTTAGACATGGCCATATGCAAATCAGTCTTGACCCTGTGCCTCATGGGAACAGTCCAGCCCGAACTGCCAAGCCATGTCTTCCCTGGACCGGAATCAAGCATCCTAGGACCGGTTTCTGGCTATCAGCCGTCATCAGCCAGGATAGCTTGACTCCAGTGGCGTAGTGAGCACGGGTCCCACGTCTGGGAATACCCATCCCACTTAGGGCGAAAAGCGTTACAACAAACAAATGATGGACGGAATGCTGACAATGCAGACATTCTCCCCCAGTCAAGAGATCTGGGTGAAATCCATCGTTCTTTTGCCCACTACACCACCCCAGTTTAGACATGGCCATATGCAAATCAGTCTTGACCCTGTGCCTCATGGGAACAGTCCAGCCCGAACTGCCAAGCCATGTCTTCCCTGGACCGGAATCAAGCATCCTAGGACCGGTTTCTGGCTATCAGCCGTCATCAGCCAGGATAGCTTGACTCCAGTGGCGTAGTGAGCACGGGTCCCACGTCTGGGAATACCCATCCCACTTAGGGCGAAAAGCGTTACAACAAACAAATGATGGACGGAATGCTGACAATGCAGACATTCTCCCCCAGTCAAGAGATCTGGGTTAAATCCATCGTTCTTTTGCCCACTACACCACCCCAGTTTAGACATGGCCATATGCAAATCAGTCTTGACCCTGTGCCTCATGGGAACAGTCCAGCCTGAACTGCCAAGCCATGTCTTCCCTGGACCGGAATCAAGCATCCTAGGACCGGTTTCTGGCTATCAGCCGTCATCAGCCAGGATAGCTTGACTCCAGTGGCGTAGTGAGCACGGGTCCCACGTCTGGGAATACCCATCCCACTTAGGGCGAAAAGCGTTACAACAAACAAATGATGGACGGAATGCTGACAATGCAGACATTCTCCCCCAGTCAAGAGATCTGGGTTAAATCCATCGTTCCATGAGGCACAGGGTCAAGACTGATTTGCATATGGCCATGTCTAAACTGGGGTGGTGTAGTGGGCAAAAGAACGATGGATTTAACCCAGATCTCTTGACTGGGGGAGAATGTCTGCATTGTCAGCATTCCGTCCATCATTTGTTTGTTGTAACGCTTTTCGCCCTAAGTGGGATGGGTATTCCCAGACGTGGGACCCATGCTCACTACGCCACTGGAGTCAAGCTATCCTGGCTGATGACGGCTGATAGCCAGAAACCGGTCCTAGGATGCTTGATTCCGGTCCAGGGAAGACATGGCTTGGCAGTTCGGGCTGGACTGTTCCCATGAGGCACAGGGTCAAGACTGATTTGCATATGGCCATGTCTAAACTGGGGTGGTGTAGTGGGCAAAAGAACGATGGATTTAACCCAGATCTCTTGACTGGGGGAGAATGTCTGCATTGTCAGCATTCCGTCCATCATTTGTTTGTTGTAACGCTTTTCGCCCTAAGTGGGATGGGTATTCCCAGACGTGGGACCCATGCTCACTACGCCACTGGAGTCAAGCTATCCTGGCTGATGGCGGCTGATAGCCAGAAACCGGTCCTAGGATGCTTGATTCCGGTCCAGGGAAGACATGGCTTGGCAGTTCGGGCTGGACTGTTCCCATGAGGCACAGGGTCAAGACTGATTTGCATATGGCCATGTCTAAACTGGGGTGGTGTAGTGGGCAAAAGAACGATGGATTTAACCCAGATCTCTTGACTGGGGGAGAATGTCTGCATTGTCAGCATTCCGTCCATCATTTGTTTGTTGTAACGCTTTTCGCCCTAAGTGGGATGGGTATTCCCAGATGTGGGACCCATGCTCACTACGCCACTGGAGTCAAGCTATCCTGGCTGATGACGGCTGATAGCCAGAAACCGGTCCTAGGATGCTTGATTCCGGTCCAGGGAAGACATGGCTTGGCAGTTCGGGCTGGACTGTTCCCATGAGGCACAGGGTCAAGACTGATTTGCATATGGCCATGTCTAAACTGGGGTGGTGTAGTGGGCAAAAGAACGATGGATTTAACCCAGATCTCTTGACTGGGGGAGAATGTCTGCATTGTCAGCATTCCGTCCATCATTTGTTTGTTGTAACGCTTTTCGCCCTAAGTGGGATGGGTATTCCCAGACGTGGGACCCATGCTCACTACGCCACTGGAGTCAAGCTATCCTGGCTGATGACGGCTGATAGCCAGAAACCGGTCCTAGGATGCTTGATTCCGGTCCAGGGAAGACATGGCTTGGCAGTTCGGGCTGGACTGTTCCCATGAGGCACAGGGTCAAGACTGATTTGCATATGGCCATGTCTAAACTGGGGTGGTGTAGTGGGCAAAAGAACGATGGATTTAACCCAGATCTCTTGACTGGGGGAGAATGTCTGCATTGTCAGCATTCCGTCCATCATTTGTTTGTTGTAATGGCCTTTTATTGGGGCGTTCCCACTGCCATGCCTTTAAAAACAGGACAGCAATGGGAAGACCAAAAACTGTTTTGCACGGCATTGACTCGAAATCCATGCAGTGCAGGAACTAGTGTGCATGCACACATGGGGGGCACATATTTTGGCCCCATGTGTGCAGTCACAGGGAGCAGAGGCACCAGGGGGCACTGACTTTGCATGCTCTCCATCAGGGTTAACATGGAGGAGGAAGTGCCTTGTAAACCTTGGCGGAGAGGAAGCTCTAAATATGTTTGATGGGACCATGGCAGTCCAGCCAAGCATATAGATGTCTCCTGACCGCCGCAACACCGCCAGGGAATGGCAGTTCCTTGAGGACTGCAGCAGGCTGTGGAGGTCCCACCGCCTATTTCATTGTAGGGTGGCAGTAAGACCGCCACTGCCATGCCCCCATGAGTCTGGGGGTCCGTGGACCGCCAGACTCGCAATCAGCCCCTTAGTGGTTACATGGCGATTGTATAACCCTTCTATAAAATTGTTTTCTTTTTATTCCCTTCTTCATGCTACTCTCACTTGACCATGCCCCAGTGGTTGCAGACATGGGCCTTCACTCAGCACGTTAAAAATCTAGATGGCGATGTATTAACTCTCTCTTATTGGACTCAGTTTTTTTTTATAATGATTATTTTGGCCTTTAATCTACATTCAGATATAACCCCCCAATTATTATGGGATACTTTTAAGGCTGCTATTCAAGGGCTTATAATTGATTTTGTTTATAAGAAAAATAAACTTTTTTGCAAAACAAATAAGTTCTTATTATCTAATATCAAGCATCTAGGAACATCAATTCGACACTTCAGAGTCAAATTTACATGAACTTGTTTGTGCTAAATCAGTTAAACAAAATCACTACGGATAATGCATCCTTTATACTACTTCATAGTAGTGCACGCTATTAGGGAGGGTAATGCAAAGTAGGAAAGTGAATTATTTAAAAAAACAGAAATAACTTGCCTTAATTGATTGTATTCAGTCTTCTTGTGGTAAACAACTATCCAGAGATCAGGATATTTTAGAGGAGTTTATGAGATTTTATCCAAACCTATACACTACAGAATCTACTGCTCACGGTTCTCTCGAGACATATTTAAAAGATATCCCTCCTCCTGCTCATGACAATATTAACTTTGTAACAATTGAACACAACCTATCAATTTCAGAATTACTCAAAGCTCTTGGGGGCATATCAACAACTGGCAGCGATAATTATCGCTGGCCGCCCTTAGCGTGAGGAATTTTAATGCCAGCTATCGCAGATAATTATCGCCATGCTAGCGCTGTATTACCAACGCATAGCGCAATAGCAATAATTCTTCCTGTGATAGCAATGTTTTCCATGGAACATCGCTGGTTTTCCAGAGATGTTCCATGGAAAACGGCGATATCCTTGTTGATAGGGCTGGGTGGTCTCAGCCCTATAATCCACCACCCATTGACTAACATTGTGTAGTCAAAGGAAAAGCAGGCGTAAGGAAAGTAGCGATAACCAAGGTTAGCTCTTTTTTTCTTATCGCTATGCTTGTTAGCGTGCCCATTGATAATTGGAGAAATATCGGTTAGCGACATTTCTCCAGTTATTTTTGGACGGAATTCCCACTTTGCATCTCATTAAAGATGCAAAGGTGGGCGTTACGGGAAAGGGCGCTAAGGCAAGGATTCACGCGATAGCGTGACCTTGCTGATAAAGTGATAAAATTATCGCCGCTTTTCGTCCGAAAACGGACGCGAAAGCGGAGATAATTTTTTATCGCCGCCTTATTGATATGCCCCTTAATTTGTTTAAAAAAGGTAAAACTCCAGGGCCTGATGGTTTTACAGTTGAGTTCTATTTACACTTCTCAAATATCCTTCTTCCTAAACTTTTACAATTGTTTTTGCTTTTTTTCTATGTCTGGTTTAGCTGGTGGCACTTTTCAGGCGGCTACTATCTGTCTAATCAAATGTGCATGAAGGAATTAAAACAATCAATAAATTGCTATCTTCCTTGAACCCTTTATTCCTCTTGTGGTGGAAGACTCCAATAAAATTATGGTTTCACCTATTTTGTTGTATACCTTGTCCGTGATTCCAGTACACCTTCCTCAAACATTTTTTAAAAGAGTGGAATCTCTTTTCTTACTTTCTTGGGCATAAAAAAGCTAGAATTTCTCTGCCTCATCTAACAAAAGTCAAGGTAGAGGGTGGAGCAAATGTTCCTAATTTTCAGACTTATCATAAGGCCTTTTGTTTGAGACAAGCCTCGAAATGGCTCCTTATGTCACCTTCCACAGTCATGCCTTTCTAGTTTGATATCGAACAAGTATTACTTGCACCATTCGCTCGTAGAGAAATTCTCTCTTTTTCTTCAGAGCACAACTACCTCTTCACTTTTATTCAAACATACTTTTAACAGTTTGAATCTTTATTGTCAATCTAATTCTATTTCTCACAAGTCTGTCTGCATCCTCCCTTATAGTACCAGCAGCTTATTAGCATAAATAACAGACCTCTATACTGGCAATCCTGGGGACCAAAAGTCATACTATGGGTTGACCACTTATTGGACGATTCCAATCTTCGCTCCATTCCTCAATTACAAGCAGTGTTTCAGTCTCCCCGATTTATCTGGCATATATTTACTATTCCTATAGATGTCATCTTTGAACTTCTTCATTCATTACCTTCAAATACTTCCTTCTCCCTGCTGGATTCCTTTTTAGCCAGATTACTGGCTTCTACCCCCAAATGTGCCCAGACATTGGCCCCTTGCTCGCTGTGCCACTAGATTCAAGCTAGCCAGGCTGATAAGGGATAATACTCCAAAACAGGTCCCAGGATGCTTGTTTCCAGCCCAGGGAGGACCAGGCTTGGCAGCTCGTGCTGGACTGTTCCCATGAAGAGCAGGGTCAAGACTGATTTGCATATGGCTGATTCTAAACTGGGATGGCATAGTGAGCAAAAGAATGATGGCTTTAACCAAGATCTCTTGACTGAGGGTTAATGCATGATTTATTCAGCATTCCGTCCATCATTAGTTGCTGCAGCACTTTGCACCCTAAGTGGGATGGGTATGCCCAGACATTGGTTCCATGCTCACTGTGCCACTGGCATCATGCTAGCCTGGTTGATGAGGGGTAATACCTTCAAACAAGTCCCTGGGTGCTTGTTTCCGGTCCTGGGAGGACCTGGCTTGGCAGTTCGAGTGGACTATTACCATGAGGAGCAGGGTCAAGACTAATTTGGATATATGGCTGGGTTCAAACTGGGGTGGCATAGTGAGCAAAATAAGAATGGATTTAACCCAGATCTCTTGACTGGAGGTGAATGCATGATGTATTCAGCATTCTGTCCATCATTTGTTGCTGCAGCACTTTGCACCCTAAGTGGGATGGGACTGCGCAGACATTGGTTCCTTGCTCACTGTGCCACTGGATTCTACTTGCCTGGTTGATGAGGGGTAATATCTCAAAACCGGTTCCAGGTTGCTTGTTTCCGGTGCAGGAAGGACCTGGCTTGGCAGTTTGGGTGGACTATTCCTATGAGGAGCAGGATCAAGACTGATTTGCATATGACTGGGTCCAACCTGGGGTGGCATTGTGAGCAAAAGAACATGGATTTAACCCAGATCTCTTGACTGGGGGTGAATGCATTATTTATTCAGCATTCTGTCCAACATTTGTTGCTGCAGCACTTTTCGCCCTTAGTGGGGTGGGTTTGCCCAGATGTGGGTCCCTTGCTCGCTGTGCCACTGGATTCAAGCTAGCCTGGCTTATGAGAGGTAATACCCCAAAGTCAGTCCCAGGATGCTTGTTTCTGGTCCAGGAAGGACCCAGCTTGGCAGTTCGGGCTGGACTATTCCCATGAGGAACAGGGTCATGACTGTTTTGCATATTGCTGGGCCCAAACTGGGGTGGCATAGTGAGCAAAATAACATTTGATTTAACCCTGATCTCTTGACTGGAGGTGAATGTATGATTTATTCAGCATTCCATTCATTATTTGTTGTTGTAGCACTTTTCGCCCTGAGTGGGCTGGGTATGCCCATACGCGGATCCCTTTCTCACTGTGCCACTGGATTCAAGCTAGCCTGGCTGATGAGGGGTAACAACCAGAAACCGGTCCCAAGATGCTTGTATCTGGTCCCAGGGATCATCCAACTTATCAGTTCGGGTTGAACTGTTCCCATGAGGAGCAGGGTCAAGGCTGATATATGGTTGAGCCCAAACTAGGGTGGCATAGGGAGCAAAAGAACAATGGATTTGACCCAGATCTTGACTGAGGGTGAATGTATGAATTATTCAGCATTCTATCCTACATTTGTTGCTACAGCACTCTCCCGATTTACCAGCCTTTTCCAGCCTGGGCCAGAGCTTCTTGATGAGGTGTGATGTGTCCTATCAGAGTAGACAATTAATTTCCTGTGGGTGGAGAACTTTAGCTGCAGAAGCCAAAAGGAAGGAAGAGGGTGGATGAGCCAAACTGGTCTTCAAAGGGAGAATTGCAGTTTGGGACCAGTGCAGGCTGACTCACACATCCTACACCTCCAGCAACACAGAAGCCTCAGTAATTTGATCAGTCAGGGGTTTGGAAGCGGTGTCAGTGAATCTTAGCCATACCAATGTGTTGGCTTATCCAGGTCTAACCACAAAGGAGAGACCTTTTCCATGTTAGATTTTGAGAGAATAGTGCTTTCTGAGACAAGAATATGCCACACTTTGGAGGAAGTGGTTAGTTATCTGGGTGATGCCCAGTATCCCATTGGCATGGGTGCCCCCCTGCTTGAAGCCCAGAAACTCTGAATAAATATGGGAGAGCTGCATAGCTCCTCAGATCTGATTTTTGACACAACAAGGAGAAGAAGGACTTCCCTGCTGGAATCTGTATTTTCACCCAAAAGACGGCACTCTGAAGGACTGCACCTGCTATACAACCTGGTACTACATCCCTAAGGACCTTATATTGCTTCAAGAAGGATTAAGGAGTGGACTCCCTGCAAGCTACAGGTTAACAGAGCCCACCACATCATCTTCACCAAGAGTCCCCATTCTGGAGTACGCCCAGTGGTCTTTTAAGAATTTAGCCAGGTGCATTGTGGGAATTGTAGTGCAGACATGTGAAGGACTACCTTGGAGATTGCAGACCCTTGGCTTTGTGTTTGTTACACTTTGAACCCTCAAGAGGAACTTCCTGAAGAAGTTCCAGAAGTTTGGTGAAGCTTGGGAACTTTTGTCAAAAAACTCCATAAGGTGACCGACTCGACGTCGAGAGAGAGAGCTACCTTCAACCACAACCCAGCCTGGATTTTAGGTTTGCCCCGCTGAAATCTCATGAGCTCCAGACTTCCAGGATTTGACGGAGGCTTCGCAGAGAAGCAATACAAGGACATTATATCTAAATCGGCCTGCTGGAAGGCACCGCTTGACTTCGAGAGAAAATCCTCCAGAAAAGTAAACTTTTGACTGAGGCTTCACATAAGTGTATCCGAGCAGGGCTCCCTCACGGTCAGCATCAAACTTTAACTTAGTCCCAGTCAAGAGTGACCTGATGTCCCAAAGTGGCGCTATAGGTTTTTAAGTAAGAGAAAGTGTTAATTCTTTCAAAATTCATATTTCCAGTTCTCTGCATTTGGTGTTTGTTTGTTTTGGCGTTTATTTGTTCATAAAAATATAATCTATGGAGAATGAGGGAGGGATGGTAGGAAGAAACATTGTTTTGTAGGAAGAAGAAGCCTTGAGAAAGGCTGCAAAAGCCAAGCACATGGCTTTAAATTGAATATAAGCACACACTGGAAGCCAGGGAAGCTTGCAAAGAGCTGCAGAAGTAGGAAAGCTTTTGGAGAGGTTGAATAGGAGTCAAGCAGCAGTATTAAATGAGAGTAAAATAGTGGATAAGGTAATGAGGTAAACCAAGATGAGATTTGCAGAAGTCCAGGTTGGCAGTAATGACTGATTGAACTGCAAGTTGGTGAGAGGAAGAATAGAGAAAAGTGAGCATTTTTGTCAGTAAACAAACATAATCAAAACAGGAAATCTTCAAATAAGACACCCACATTTTGCACACCTGTAATGGGTGGGATGGTTTCCCAGTTCTGCAGGTTACCAGGAGAGGGAGGAATGACAGGTGGAAAATTTGCCAAAGAGCAGATTTTCAGTTTTATCTGTATTTATTTAAGGTGATTAGAGGTCATCCAAGCACACACTGAGGAAAGACATTGATAAAGGTGTGAAGAAGGAGAAGGATTGTCAAGATGGTTAATAATTTGATTATCATCAGCAAGAGAGAAAATAAAAGCCAAGACAGCATATTCGTCATGCCAGAGGAATGATATATGTGCAGAAATGGTTAGGGCTCATGAAGGTCCCCTGTAGAACTTCAGAGAAATTGCAAAAGGTGAATGAGAAAGCAGTCTATCTCTGAGATGAGATTGGAACTGTTAAGTCAGTTCATATCCAAATATTTTGCAAGTCTTTTGTCATTGAATTGGCACTGACTCCTCTTCATCACTCTGAACCAGATGAAGAAACAACTACTTTCTTTTATTTTTCCCTCCATTGACACATGTCGTTGAATTGTTGATCCTTTGACCTAATACTTGGTAAGCTGAATAAATCAGTCATTAATCGCATCTACTATCAGGTGTTGTCATAATTTCATATACATTGCCGACACATGTGTTCTCTGACATTTTGTAAACTATTTCCACTGTGTACCACTATATACCCGAGTCCAGTGGTCTATCGGGTTACCCCATTGACACATAACTTGTTGAGGGATAGAGGGGGCTGAGAGTGCATGTGACCGGCGGCCGACTCAGGCACCATTTGTTGCCGGAGCGGCGTCTGAGGCTCCGCGCTAAAACCAATCTGCAACCTCAATCAACTGCCACTGCCAGGGCGACCCTGAATTTAACGGATCGGAAGCGTAGCTTAATCGTCGGATCCAGCGCTACTTCAGGATATGCGAGGCCTCCCAGTCATGCTCCCATCTGTTAGGTGCCGGTCGAGACTGTTGGCCTGATTGTCGCGTGACCTGCAACTGCCGGGGGTGTTGTGAGGAGCTCTCCTACAGAACTGTCGTGCAACTTGGGCCAGGCGTTACAGCCAAGATATCCTCGTTTTGACATAAGCTCTGCGGTGGCGAGACCGGAGGTTTCAGAGAAAGGGGCAGCTGTTGAGGAAGATATCAAAAGGTCAGATTGCGCGTTGCTGTGGCCGTTGGCACCCAGAGCAACCACCTTTGTGCTGAGTTACAGCGGGGCTCCTTGACGACGTCTATTAGGTGTGATGAGGTGGACGCTAGCTGCGGGGGGTCGGCGGGCTGCACCATTGGACGGGGGCAGCTGCTTCTCATATACACGCTGCATTGTCTTGCTGCGGCTCGTCGCTCATATCACGACGTGGGTGCCGCCTGGCTATATCAGCATCATCATAGCAGAGTCTTCCGGTGCCCCTGCCTGCGGCCGGTCAGTGGGGGCGAACGATTAGGCTGTCGAGGGCTGACCTGCTGGTGTCAGTAATCAGGCAATACTAGGCGGCGAGACCCATAGTCCCAACGCTCATACTCCTGGTGTAAAAATCTTACAGGTGGTGGAGTCGGTAATAGCAGGGAGTTCCCGGGTGACAGCGTGGTGACAAGTGGTCCTTGCTGTGGGGTGTTAGACACAGGCACATAGTGCAACGTAATAAGACATCTGTTACCCGCCCTTCGTCAAGGTCATTGCGGCTTGCAGCGATGAGGAAACCAGACACACGCCAACCCAAGATTACATTCGACAGGAAGTCCAATAAAACGGCTGACACTGACACTGGCCAGCAGGAGTCGACCGAGGAGGGGGAGGCTGGTCGCCCACCTGAAGAGGACATTTGTGCAATGTTTCTAGACCTGAAAACAAGCCTCCAAGGATTGGATTCCAAAATGGACTCGCTAGCAGAGAGGATGGACAGGATAACGCAACGTATGGACAAACAGGAAGGCCGCATGAGTGTACTGGAAATGAGAGTGACAGAGACAGAAGAGGGTCAGACGGATATGGACAAGAAATTGCGGGAAATGGATGGAGTACTGCACGTTATAAGAAAAAAGAACAAGGATTTAGAAGCTCGGTCGAGGAGGAACAACATCAGAATCACGGGTGTTGCGGAATCAACAGACATCCAGAATATGGAGAAGTACATGGAGACAATGATGTCAGATCTCTTCGGTCCCGACCTGTCCACCATGTTTTTAATCGAGCGAGCGTACCGGACACTGGGGCCCAGGCCGCGACCGGGTGCACCGGCAAGACCAATACTGGCAAGAGTTTTAAACTATAGAGACCGGGATACGATACTCAGGTTGGCGAGAGAGAAAGGTGAAATCCAATATAAAGGAAATAACATTGCATTATATCCGTATTTTACACTACAGGTTCAGGCAGCCAGAAGAGAGTTCATGCCTGCAAAAAAAATCTTCCAGCAAATAGGCACCAAATATGCCCTGATCTACCCCGCAAAGCTGTGAAATCAGGGAAATGGCAAGCCCATGTTTTTCACAGACGCTAAAGCTGCTCTGACATACACAAAGCAGTTAGCAAAGGAGCACAAACAACGTTCACTGGCTGGCGATGCTCAAACCGAGAACAATCTGAGCGATAATGACTGAAGGCCTAAGACCTGCACTCTGGTTACACAGATAAGTGCCCAATTTGGGCTTTAAAGATCCTGTTGTCTGTAAAATGTACAAGTATGTTTGTGTTGGTTGATCGGGGTTTGTCAATATGTTCTCCTGCACTGTAATTATTGCACCATAGCGTTGGTTGGCTCATTGTTTCAGGTTAGTACATTGTTTTCTCGGCCACCCTGCCAAGAGTGCAGGGAGTATTGCCAGCGGCCCCACGTGCCCCCATGGGATGATTCCCTCATGTTCACTACTGTGGATGGTTCGTTTACAGTTGACGGGAAAGGGGGGGAATTGACATGACCTAATTGGGGGTTGGTGTGGGAGGGGGAGGGGGGGTTCAAGTTCTGTTACTTAGACCTGTCATGGCCTGCAGTCTGTCACACAAGTCCACTAGGCGGTATGCCATACTGTTATTGGATGAACATCTGTCTAATCATGCCAGCGCATTATTCTGCGAATGGTAGCTTTACGAATTGCTCCGCACTATCACTGTCTTTCATATATGCACCAAACACTAGTTGCGGTCCTAGGACCCGGGTCTGTCTCTCTTACACTCTGCTGTAATTACAACCCTCAAATGTCTTTCATAGAATGTTAGAGGTCTAAATGATCGCAGGAAGACCAGATTAATCCACTCTTACCTGACAAGACATGGGGTGGACATCTGTCTGCTCCAAGAAACACATTTAACTACTGCAGCTGCGGGTTTACTTAGAAATAACAGATGGAGAGAGGTGGTGGAAGCTGGTTACTCAAATTACTCCAGGGGTGTCGCAATCCTCATACGTAAGGGGCTACATTGGAAAACACATCACGCCACAGTGGACAAGGAGGGGTGGTTTATTATATTGCAAGGCACACTATATAACATCCCAGTAGTGCTAATTAACACTTATGGCCGAAATTCTGACTGTCCTGATTTTTTTCAACATATTTGGCAGAAAATACAGACAATAGGCAGCGTGGCGGTGATGTGGGGGGTGATTTTAATGTTGTTCTCTCGGCCACGGCAGACAGAAAGGGGGCATCTCGTGTCCATCACCCAAAAGCGGCAGGTATGTTGTCCGACATCATACTGGACCTTCAACTGGTGGACACCTGGAGAACGCTACATCCAATGGCTAGGGAGGGTATGTGTGTGACACATCAACGAAATGCATGGTCCAGACTGGATTACTGGTTAGTATCCAAGAACATACATGCCTTGGTTCTGGAAGCCGGGCATTACCCAGGCACATTCTCTGATCATGCACCCACGCATATAAAGTTACAAGTACCTGAGCCATACAAACAACCATTTACCTGGAGATTCCCTTCAGGTGCACTCCTGGACCAGGTTTTCCGTGAGGAGCTGCGTGAAAAAAGTGTTGAATATTTCACACTGAATGAGGGCACGGTGGAGTCTCAGGGTGTACTCTGGAAAGCGTTCAAAGTGGTTACGAGGGGGAACTGCATAGCGCTCAAAACAGGGGTACTCAAAGACATTCGCAATACACTATACAGGGTAGAGCGTAAACTCAGAGAGCTAGAACGATTGCTACTAATAAATCATGCCCCGGGTGTTGCGGCCCAGATCAGGTCCAAATTGACTGAATTTCAGCAGGAGGCGGAGAGGGAAACAAAATTTCTGCATAAATATACTCAGGCAAGGCGCTATGGGGAGGGCGAACGTGCAGGGAAAACACTAGCGGGTCTACTCAGATCCCCAAGAGGCATCTATTACATCACTGAACTTCATACAGATGAAGGGGTGGTGGTCAGATCACCGTCGGACATATTGCAAACGATGACCAGCTTTTGCCAACGACTATACACATACCAAACTAATCCATCTCAGACAGACATTTCTGACTACCTAAACACAGTCGCACTAGCGTGGTTCAACAACAGGGCTCGAGAATACATGCCAATATTGGTAAAAGATATAAGGCAAGTAATAAATGGCATGCCGGCGGGCAAAGCCCCAAGAGCGGACGGGCTGACCGCCGCTTTTTAGAAGGAATATGTTGACATCATTGCCCCCTGGCTATTACAGGTTTATCTGGAGGCTATGGAAACAGGCACGCTCCCTCCTACCTTACGTGAGGCAATTATAATCACCTTACTGAAACCGGATAAAGATTCTACGCGGCCGGAGTCCTATCGTCTCCTTTCGTTAATTAACTTAGATGCTAAGATATATGCCAAATTGATAGCGAATAGGCTGCAACCGATGCTCCCGCAGATTGCATTACCGGAGCAATCGAGGTTCATACCCGGGCGTTCGACCACCCACAATCTGAGAACTATCTTCGGGCTCCTCCACTACTTGGCCCCCCATGTACAGGCAATCGCCTCATTGTTTAATGTCACAAAGGCTTTTGATTCCTTGGAATGGAAATTTCTCTTCATTTTATTGCCCAAAATGGGTCTCAGCCCTTTATTTTTTAAGCAGATGCAAATATACACAAAACCGATGGCGAGACTTATGGTGAATGGGCAGGTGTCGGAATCTTTTGAAATTATGAGAGGGATGCGACAAGGTTGCCCTCTTTCGCCCCTATAATTTGCTATAGCCACTGAACCATTGACAGCCAGACTTCGTCAACATCACACGCATAGAAGCATAGGATTTACCTCTAGAGGTCTCTTGGTATCAATGTACGCTGACGACATGGCTATCTATTTGGTTAATCCAAGTGACAACTTTGATGCGGTCATGAGGGAATTGGTCTGATATGGGGGGCTGACAGGTATTCAGATTAATTGGACTAAATCCGTGTTGTTCCCACTAACGGATGACACTATTCCATTCAATATGGAATTCCCGATACACTGGGCCAAGGATACTACAAGATATTTGGGTATCAGAGTAAGTAGGTCTCTACAAGAAATATGTTTAGCCAACTATGGATGTGTGATCGATTGGATAGAAAGCAAGATACATAGATGGAAACTACTATCACTCTCCTTGACAGGGCGCATTGAGGTTACAAAAATGGTGATCCTACCCAAACTATTATATCTGTTTGTGAACATCCCTATGCCACTGAATACTCATTTTTTTAAAAGGCTCCACTATCTCATCCTCAAATTAGTTTGGGCGGGTAAACAACCCCGTGTTTCATGGAATTTATTGACACTGCCATTGGCTCAGAGAGGCTTGGGTGCTCCAGATTTTGAGCTTTATGCCTACAGTGCGCAGGCACAGTATCTGCACTTATGGCACCACCCAACTCCATTTCAGCCCCATGTTGCGATAGAAATAGATCGAGTTGCTCCTATACCGCTAAACGCGGCTGTTTATAAACCGTATAGGCGGCCCCATCTAGAGATAGACACAGTAGAAACAACTCGTTGGGCATGGAGAGGCATTGCGAAGAGGGCGGGCCAGAGGGAACTATACGCACCATCTACGACCCTAGGGGGAAATCCACTACTAGCGCTACTAATGGACAAAGCTACCACTATGAGGGCAACAGCACATGATTTGGTGAAAGGGGTGACCTTTATCCGGAGGCAACCTTCATGTCACTTCAGCAGATGTGTAAAACTCAGACACCCACAGCATTGGACATGCTATTGTACTATCAACTCAGAGCGGCATGTAGGGCTAGGTATACGGACTTCCCGCGGGAACCTCCTACGTTGCCAGCGTTAGAAAATGTATTGTCAAATCCATCTCCCCGTAAATTGATCACGCGTATATCTAGCATAACACAAAAGAACTCCCCTATTATCCTCAATACAACTAAAGCAGATTGGGAAAGGGAGGCGGGCACATCTATTACAGATAAACAGTGGCAATTCTGCTGGTCCCAGCTGGAGCACCTGTCACCAAATTATAGATTGCAGCTTGTGCATTTTAATTTCTTACACAGAGTCTATTGCACACCACCACAATTATACCGTATGGGCCTACACCCAGATACGAACTGCTGGAGATGTGGTGCGTCTGCAGCCACATTTACGCATCTGGCATGTAATTGTAGCACAATAGCACAATAGTGGGAGTCTATTTTCTTACACATTGGACAAATTACCGGCTTTCACCTACGGGCTACACCACTGGTGGCACTGCTGGGTTTTGTACTGGAGGTCCCAAAAGGTTCTCGTAAACTCACGGCTATGCTGCTGTTGCTTGCAAGACGTCAGGTGGCAATGCACTGGAAAAAACAGCATGCTCCTACAGTGGCAGAGTGGCTGAAAGCTGACACATATTGCAAAGATCAACTAACTTGCTATTGGGAACTAATGCCAAGCAGATCTAGGCCTAAAGACATATGGGTTCCCCTCGTGAACTGGTTGGCGGCCGTAGGGGCAGAACTTTGGGGAGATAGCGCTGCCTGAGGGCTACTGAGCAAAATGGGGCTATTAGTCCTTACCATATTCTTATGCAGTTGGAGATATGCCTAATGTTATAGGAGGCTGCCCGCTGCTGGCTGGGTATGTGGACTTTTACAACTGTGATATGTCATAGGAGCACCAGTGACGTCGCTAAATGTGCAGATATTAATTTGTTAACTTGTGTAAATGACAGGTGGGGTGGGGTGGGGAAGTTACAAACGTTTTAATTGTTGGTCACAGGTTCGTACATTTTGGTTATTCCATGCAGACTTTTTCACAACAAATGCAATATTAACACGCAATGTTCTAAATCGCTGCCGGGCCTTTGGGTTGTCGGTGTAACAGCTGTGTAATAACATTCCTACTGTAAGTCATCCTTTGCTGCCGGCCTCAGGGTTGTAGGCACATAGCTGTGTTCAAAGTGTTACCTACAATAAAGTTTTTTTTTTAAATCAGTGACTAAAAGAATTTTCTTATACCAATACTTTACATTCTTCCAACAACAGATCTCTGTTCTGTAGTTTTCTAGGATAGTATCCACGCAAATAAACCAGCCCCATTCATAAAGTCTCTACTAATGCAGCAGCTGCCAAATTCATTAGTGGTCTCTCGGATGATTGGAAAAAAACTGAATGCTCATGCACTACAAGCTAAAATACAAATATAAGAAACAAGCTGTAGAAAGAGACTGTTAGCTCCTCTACAGATTCTAAGATCTAATGTATTACCAAGCATCTTCATCTATTTGAGAGATGTAAGATATTTTCTGTGCTGGAGTAAACAATCCATCTCTTTCTAGACTGGGGAAGGGAATTATAGGAGTTTGTGAATGCCCACAAACATAAATGTCTGTGGGCATTACAAGCAGCGTGGAATACCAAGGAACACCCACATCCTCATCGTGAGATGTATGGCTGTGAATACTTGTTTGAGAATAGGTCCTTTAGTATTGATTTCTGTACCTAATGCCAAATGGCTTAGTTGAAATTAAAATCACAACCCTGAATATGTGTTTCAAAGTTCATTGTGCTTATTCTGTATATCATTGCATGTTCAAAATCAATTACTTTTTGGAAGAAGAGTATTTATTTGTTCTTTGGTGAGAAAAGGGATAGGGGCACATCCATGTGTGTTGGTCAAATCGCTTTTTGTTTAGAGAAAACAAACTTCTACTTTGGGAATTTGTTTTCGCTAAACAAAAAAAAGTTTGCCCACTGGGTGTTTTAAACATGGTACCTTCCTGCCAAACCCGCACTGCTATGAAAGGGCCACTACCCTCATGGAACCATCATGCCACAGAAATCTGCTCCTGACAGACAGGGATCTTTAAGTGGGGAAAATGGTCGTACGAAAGTATGGTCTACCCCTATGATGGCCAGACAGAACATCTGCCAGGCTCTAAATGAGTCCCCTGCTATTTTGTATGCTGCTAATATGTCACTTCCTGGTCTTTTCTGTGCATGCAATTATACACTGTATCATTTCCAAGTATTGTGTTTACAAAAATATAGCATGCATGGGCATATGAAGTTATCTCTTGATAGTCCTCAAATGGTGTTTTTTGGTCACTGAATGTTGATTGGAAATGTAACATCAGATCTGTTGCCAAGGTGTGAGATTAATGTAAGGTGTTGGCAAAATTAATATAGCAGTTCACCCTGGACCACCCCTTGGGGACTGCAGCTAAGTCTTAATTACATGTAATTGGTACCTGTTTGTAATGGCATAGGCCAGCTACAAAATGATGGAATAGCATGTTGCTATTGGTAAATACATTTAAGAATAGTTTACGTATTTGGGCTATCACTTAATGTGTAAATACAACTCATCAGACATAACATGCATTTGGGGGATCTGGAGTTGCCTCTTGTTACTCCTGATATAATGTAGAAGTGGTTGCCTGAGAGGGAATCATTATGAAAAAGGTGAAGGACAGACATTGTTTAGAGCCATATGAAGTTGAAGGTAGAGTCTTGTTTCTACTCTAGGTGGGTACTTTAATTAACATTTAAAAGTGCTAAGTGGTGCGTCTCAGTCTATTTGTGTTGATGGTCGCAGACAGTGAGCATTCAAACTCATTTTTGAAAATAAGCCTTTATTTTTAATGACCAGTCTTTCATCCAGAGCAGTAGATGAAAGCACGAAAGGGTAAAGAAGAAAGAATACAGAGATAAGAAAACAATAACAAAGGGAAAAATATGTAACAAAAAAAAAGTACCTGCGATATTCAGATAAAGTGACAGGAAGTTTGGGTGGTAGACGAAAGAGACTCAAGGTTGAATCAAGGCTAGACAGTCTCTAGCCTCTAGACAGACAACTCTGGAGGTCGCCCAATAAAATGTTTGGCCCCCTGCACTTATGTTTTTACCTTAGTAAACACTGAATGGTGTTAATTGGTTTTAGTTGCTGGTTTTAAGCTAGTACAACATCTCACTTTTTCCCATACTTTCAAAAGTCCTAAACTCAAATGGTGCAACTAGATCCAGCCCAATTTACTTGCAGTTGGTCAACATTAACCTTCATATATGAATTACAAAACGAACCCTTAGGGAAATATTGTAAAAGAAAATTGTAATATACTGAAGTTATTGGGAAGAAGGCATGACAAGAGTTCAATTCAAATCACACTTATTTGAATTATATGCCAATAAATACATTACATTCCATTTACATAAAACAACCATCACATCACTATAAAATGACTGTAAAATCGATAAATATTCATTAAAGTTTTGTAAGTGCAAGTAACAGGAATTAAAATCTACTTGTTCATCTTATATTGCTACCAAATAAGAAAAACATCCACAGTACAACAATTATGTACTCACAGAGCTGTACTAAACAGATAAGTGAAATGTTTGATACTCCCTTTATATACCACTCAATTCTCATTGACACAAACAATAAACTCAGCAAAGGCATGCAGGAGAAGGATTCTTGTGAGGAGCATTTATCTACCTCTCACAGCGCCTGGGTGCAGGTGCCTTGGCAAATAATGATTTGGGGGGAGGGTAAACAACCTCCTGGTGGACAGCAGCTAGGATCCCAAAGACGACATCCCCCTCCCTAGAATACACCTCCATGTTTGGTGTGAAGAGCCTACATGCATGTTGCTGGTTGTAGGATGCAGATGCCAACACAGTTAAGCACAGTTTCACCAGTATAGGTAGGCATGGAAGAAGCATTGTCGACATTTGTAGTGACTCAGACTTGATTTTCTTTATTCTGAGGCCTAGAAAATGTAAAGATGGGTCAATGTGTGAGGAAGGAGGTAGGCTGTCATATTACATAATCATCAATATAACACTTTGGGCAACCTTCAGTAAGGGGTTTTCCTGACTTTAATAATGCTCTTAGCTGGTCTACTATATCCTCAAGATTGTCTGTAGTCTGGAAACCTCCTAATTATTTTAGGCCCAATGAGAGTTGTATATATAATCTTGAAGTAGACCCAACACACCAAAAAGGAGAACTAAACAAAACCCTAAAACACCTACTACCAATCTCTCCTCATGTCTACTTCTCCATAGCTTTATCTTACCTTCAGTGACACCTACTGCAATATATTACCTGCAGGCAAGGTGTATTCGGCTTATATATCCTTAATAAATTGTGAAACACATAATTCTCCAAATGTCTGTTTCTTCTCTGTTAGTTTCACATTTCTTATCTCTGATTCCAACTTTCATCCATGTACCTCATTCGCAACCTCTGTAATGCCCCATTTTCCCCAGACGTTTCACGTGATCCCAGCCCCAATGGAGTTATCTCGGCACGGGTAATGACTGCCTTTGTGTCTATTATGCCGATATGTTCTTTCTGCTGTATCTTTTTGGCAAATGTACACTTCTGCATAATATATTTTGACATTTTGCATTTTGAATAGCTTAGTGTAACTACTGTACACCACTCTGGTCTAGACAGAAGTGATTTATTTATATATTTTTCAAGTGCGTATGTATTTATTCTTCTACAATATCAGCAATAGAATCAGTGCTGCTACACTTGTTCTTCATGACATTCATGTCATTTTGCCATTTGCCGGTGCACACTACTTTGCACTAGGTGTTACTTGTACCAACCCTTTATTGTACACCCAAAGCCCATGCTTGGGGTATACCAAAAGGTTTCTATTGATCCAATGTTACTCAAGCTCCAATGTGTTCTGGCTAAGGACCCAATTTATATTCTGGGGGCGAGAAAGCAAAAGACACACAATTGATGGACGGAATGCAGAACAAATCTAAACATTCACCCCCAGTCAAAAGATCTGGGTTAAATCCATCATTCAACCCAGATCTGTGACTAGGGGTGAGTGTCAGAAAAGATTCAGCGCTCCGTCCATCATCTCCTTGTGTTTGCTTTGTTCTCCCCAATTAATATTTTGGCAGACAGCCCGTTGCTCTGGGCAACGGAGTAAACTACTCTGTCGCCCTGGTGAAGGGACTGCCTGCCAGATTTATAAATGACTGTCAGGCTAGGGGTCATTTATAATGTATTCCCAGGAACCGCCGTCATGGCGACTCCTGTCAATGCTTTTAATAGTTTGGTCAACATGGCGGAGCCTTGCACCAAACCGATTACTTTTTACATTTTCCAAAAGAAAATTCAAAAATGAGATTTTTTTTTTTTTTTAATAAAAAAAGAGAATACCCCTCAGCATTAGAATTATCTCACATGATGGGGTGGGGGGCATTATTTATTATTACTGTCCCTCGCCTCCAGTGTTTGCTTGGTGGTGATGGACAATAAAAAACAGCTATCTGTCAGCACATCGCAATTGGACTCACTCTGTCTGGCCGTCTGAGTTGTTGTTTAGCAGCAGCAGGGATTGGAGTAGTCACCACTGTAGCCAAACTAAGGTTAAACATCTTTAAAAAGGGTGGCATTCATGGCTCTTTAATAATATCGTGATAGTCTGGTCAGTACCCTTATGTGATAATCTCCCAAGATATGTGTTCTATACTGTGAAGGTATTCTCTCTGCCACTTTAATCTGTTTGTGGACTGGCTTATTCATCGTGCTGTGTCATGAAGGGTTTTTTAGGTGGCAAATGTTTGAAAATATTGTGTGACCTTAACGCCAAAGGCATAGAAATTCATGAGTGCCTACTGTTTCATTTCTTATTCCACTGAGATCTGAACCCCTATACTTATTTAGGGATGAGGAGAGTGATATCAAGATCAATGCTCTTGCTTTGTCCAAGAGCAAGTGTGCTGTGTCATGGCCCCCCAAATTGATCAAAAGTAGTGAGTATTATGTTTTTCTACACCCCACTTTAGTCAAGGGTAGAGATGGATTGTGTATGCACAACTCCTTTGACATATGTGTCAACCCCTCACATGCCCAGTGGTGGATTTTTGCATATTTCCCCTCCTTGCCGAAGTGCATTTATTGTGTTTCCCTCAGGTGGGTGTTTCTTTAACCCCTCAAACCTCACCAGGCGTAGACATTTTTCAACATCCCCAACATGACCAAAGACAGGGATTATATGTATTTACTACCCTTCTCATGGACAGGGATCATTTTGCTGTTTTAAATCCCCACCTTAATCA
This sequence comes from Triturus cristatus, assembly GCF_964204655.1. Taxonomy (NCBI): domain Eukaryota; kingdom Metazoa; phylum Chordata; class Amphibia; order Caudata; family Salamandridae; genus Triturus; species Triturus cristatus. The sequence goes on from NC_140593.1 coordinate 1,170,748,662, forward strand.
ATGGCTAGGAGTTATAATAATTAACACCTTAACCTGCCTAAGGGTGTGAGGGGTTTACGTTTGCCTCCTTCATTGTCCAAGTGTGTAAGGTCCTTAATCCCATTTCACCACTGAGGGTGTTTTTTCCATATCTTGCCAAAGCTTGAAGCTGGAGATTTTTTTACCATTTTACCTTACTGATGGGGGGAGGTGTATTCTCTGCTCTTGACAACAGTATAGTAACGCTATACATATATTGGAATCTGTCTTTGAACTAAGTACCAATGAGAGGGACTGAATTTAATGATATATTTGACTGTGTAGTTACCTTTGCCACTAGACGCTGTAAAGCAAGGAGGTCACTATCTCTACCCTTGGCATTATAGTGAATGTAAACATCGGTAAATCCAAATTTGTATATCTTCTTATACAGCACCAAGATACCCCTTCGTAAAGCAGTCACTGGCGACCAAAGATAATCTATCTTAATAGCCATAGAGAGTGGAGTTACAAAATTCCTGCTAGTCTATGATTATAACAAAAACCATACCTCCATTCTTGAAAAGAAATATTGAGAGCATATTTCCAATTCTTTGTTATTTGCTGGAAAGCTACAACAATTAATAGATCAACAATCTGTACATTAAAAACCCAATCTTTCCATGTTTCTGAAAGGCTTCCTAAAAATACATTTATGAAAGAAAAAGGGACATGTGCATGAAAAATGTGGTTAATTTTTTACCAGACTTGCAGCCAAAATTGGTTGGGGTGAGGGCACTTAAATAACGTTGAGTTAGATAGATGACATGTCCAACATGTATGCTATATTAGGATTAATTTATTTTAGAGAGAGTATCCAGAGTATACATTAGTCTATTATAAACGAAAAATAATGTTTTGGTAGTGTTAGCTGCACATGAAGTTTTACAAATTTTCATCCAAATCTTATTCCATAAAGAAATAGGGAAAAAGGTTTGCAAATCAGTTTCCCACAGTAACTCCAGGAAAAAATTTTGTCTGGGTTTAGGCAATGTGGTGAGATTGGTATATATTTTGGAGGCAGAGGGAAAGGCTGACAATAATTGTTGTAAAGAAGAAGTTATAGGAATTAGGGAAGTATTGGAGGAGAGAGAAAGATATGAATGATAGAGAGTTGTGCTTACAATTTGATATTTAGATTGATGTGAATTAGTCAAATTAAACTTTTCTTTGGATTGGGAGAAAGAAATCACTGAATGATTTTGTATTAATTTACTAACCCATAACAAACCTTTCTGATGACAGGATTTCCAAAATATATATCTGTTATTAATTTTAATTAGTTTTTTATACCAAATAAAAGATTGAAGAAATTCGTAACATTAGAGATGAGGATAGGATGCAATGTTTTACAAGCATTTTTTAAGATAGTCATTAACATATTAAAGGCACAATCAGAAAAATACAAGAATTCTGAAAAAGTAAAGGGATGGATAAAATATAATTTCAAGTCTGCCCTCAAAGGGTATTGCTGTATGTATGGTGTAGAGCTGTGGGGGACAGGAAATATATCGTATTTAACAGCTCTGGAAAATCGTTTTTTAAGATCCTTGGTTGACCTACCCCCTAGCACCCCACTGAAACCTTTGTACATGAATCTGGGGCACAGGCAATTGAAACATAAGGCAATCTATCGATATATAAAAGAATATAATCTGAATATACAGAACATTTGATATGTAAATCTCTATTTAAATCCTTGTATATTAAAGTTCTGTTGAATACGAGAGAGGAAAGGTTCAAGTACCAATTTAAAAAGAAGAGGAGATAAATGGCAACCTTGTCTACCCCTCTGTGAAGAGGCAAGGAAGTGAAAGTTAGACCATTAACAAAAACTGAAGTCCTAGGAGAATATAGGATAGAAATCAAATTGATAGATTTTTTACCAAATCCAAACCAAGAAAGTGTAGAAAATGAAGTTGATCTAAAGCCTTTTCAGCATCTAAAGATATAGCAGCTAATGATTTTGAGTATGCCTTGGATTTACTTAAATACTGAAAAAAGTTCTAGTATTATCTGAAAAATGACGACCTTTAACATAACCTGATTGCTCTTTACCTATTGAATTTGGAACGTGAAGATCTAAACTGAGCATTATGATTTTATCAAACATTTTATATTCCAAGTTAACATGAGATATGGACCTATAGTTTTTGCATAATTTGTGATCTAGAGGAATACGGCAAAGAAAGCATCTTGAAAGGTGCCAGAGGCTGAATTAGTTGTAGTGAAAGATGAAAAACGTTTATAGAGCTTTGGGACTAATATTCTTGGAAAATTCATTTTTAAATTCAATGGGGAAACCATATGGCCCAGAAACCTTATATTTCTTGATAGAGTTAATGGCTTTATAAATATCTTAGAATGATATATCAGCAAATCAAATTCTTTTGAATTGAGGATAAGTATTGAATGATATCAACATGAGAAGGATTCGTTTCTGGGATATACAAGTTTCTTAACTAATCAGAAAATTCAGTTAAAATGTCCTTATCTTTAGTTACTGGGGAATCATTAGCATGTATTATTGTATCAATTTTAACTCGTTCTGTCCTTCATAATATTTGGCACTGGACTTGAGTAGATACGAAGCAGCATTACCAGCAGAAATGTTGTTAAATTCAAATTTAGCTTTAACTAAATCATCTGAACATGATTTGTATTTAGAATTAAAATAAGTGTACTCTAGAGATTTAATATGACTTATAATATTTAAGGTTTTTTTTGCATTTGTTTTCTTTTTATCAGAGACATATGATAAGATAAAGTCACATGAGGCAGCCTTAAAAGCATACCAAATGGTTTGGTAGGATAATTCTGTTGTTCATTTAAAGGAAAATATTCATGAATAAAAGTTTGAAAACATTGGGTAAAATTAGTGTCCAATAAAAGAGCTGTGTTAAAACACCAACATTTAATTCTGGGAGTAATAGGAAGCAATTATAAATCAAGACTGGCTGGGGCATGGTCAAAAATCAATATAGATCCAATATCTATGTGTAATATGCGTTTTAGAGGAGCGGTTCAAAAAAGGATCTAGAACAAGATTACAATCGCCTTCAAAAATTAGATTGTGATCTGTAATAGACATCAACGTATTTGTGATGCTAGGCAAGAGGACTTATCTAGTGGATGGGAGCATAAACATTGAAAATCGTTGACTGTATAATTTTAATGATGAGATGTAAAAGGACCATCTACCTTCTGTGCCTATTTCTTGTGATAATAATTTAACATCTAAAGTTTTTTTACATAATACATCAACTCCATTTCCTTTACCATTCCCTGGCAATAAAAAAGCATATCCTATCCATTTACGAATAAGCTTTGACCCTCTTTGTCAACTACATGCATTTCTTTCAATAAAGTGATATCTGCATTTAACTTAGCTTAATGTGTAAGCAACCCTTAACATTCCATGTAATTATATGTAGAGACATAAATAACAATTTAAGTTAAACTTACCAGTGTCTATACAGTTAACTTCATCTAGATGATCGATACTTATATAATTAACTAAAGTAGCGATAAACATAACCATTGAATAAAAATTTGTAAGAAGAATACTTTTAAACCAGTACACATTATACATATTCTCCATATTGACTGATAACGGATAACTTAAGAAAAAAAGGTAGAAGCATGAAAGTGAGAAAATAAATATGTAAAGAAGAAAAAAGTATGAGATTTGTAAAATATGTAAGAGAGAAGAAAGAAAAGAAAGAAAAGAAAAAGAAGAAAGTGATAGTAAAAGAATAGGGACAGAATACATAAAAGACAAAATAATAAAATGAGCATACCTATGAAACACACAAGCAACTGAGGGAGCTGACACCACTAAGGGAGATCGCACAACAGGAAATCTCAACGCAGCCGACAAGGGGTGAGTCAGACCACGAAAAACAATAATGATGCAGTCTTGGGGGTGGAGGTCAAACAGTACCTGAAATGGAATGATAAAAAATAGATGGCTAAATAGAACAAGCATTGGCATAGCCAGTATATTTTACTAATTACGGGCATAGAACGTTTACAGTTAGAACACTGCATAAGCGAGCAAAGTGAATTTTAGTTTTCTCACAATAGTCACTAGTGTGTGCATCAAACTATCACAAGTGATTAAAAAGGCAGCCTCACCAGATTATTCCATGTCAGGGGCCTTTACCGAATAAGCAATGCATTCTGGGAGTGAGATGCACCTTTCTTGACTTGTTACACAAAGTGTTCTGCACCTGACAGCCAGTTTATCCAAGGAGTTAAACGCTCACTGCTGACATTGGCGTATCATGAGTTCCAGTCTTGGCAAGACACTCTCAGCCTTCCAAGGATGGCAAACCCAGAGTTAGTTACGAATCAGCAACCCACAGCTGAACGGCCCCGCTACCCTTGGCTGAACCCTCGTGGGTTGAATACCATGAATTCTGAAATAACCTGAGATTTGTGCACGAGGTGGAAGACTGTCTGCTGCTGTGCGATTAGCAGCTTGTGAACAGTGAGAGCTAATTACACAAAATGTCAGAAAAAGAAGCCTGTAACTAGAAATCAATTTTTTTCAAGCCATAAAAAGTCGCTCTCATAATTCTGTTTTTATAACATATTTGAAAAAGCTCGGCACTGCAGTTGGATTTGTGTTTATGCATTCTTGCAATGTTTTCTAAGCTGTCCATACCTGACCTCTGCAGTGGCCTAGCAGCCTACTTTCACTTCAAAGACGTCAAGACTACCAAAATACCATAACTGGACATGTACAAAGCATGCATTCATATACAGCGGAGTTTGACGCTGAGAAGCATGGCAGCATCGTGTTATAGCTCCTTTGCAGCCAGCAGGCTACCTGTGGATAACTGGACCAGAGAATGGTTCAAACAAACAGTAGAAATAAAAACAGGAGTCAGAAACAGGCGCAGAGGTCCTCACACGCCAAGGCATTGTTATGAAGAAGACTGTGCGTAATGATCTCCCGCCACCCACTGCGTCTGTGTATGTTTGGAAGCATTTGGAAGCATTGCTTAAGTAATATTACACTAGCAAAACACAACGCTCCGCTTAATGCTCAACACACACATGCTTTTCGCGATGAGTACAAACTCGTACTTCAGTAATTGTCAGTGGTTCTTGCAGCTGACTCAGCAGCACTAAGCACAGTATATATTCATTTTAACATGCAACACAAAAGTTTTGGCAAGGAATTCCAAAATGGTTGAAGGAGGTATAATATGCATTTGTGTGACAATATCGATTTGTCAACCTCTCCTATACAGTTTATAAAGTTTTATATAGCGCAAACATGATCCTAGAGGGTATCAGAGTGCTTTGCATTACACCGTTCAGAAACGTTAGATGGTTGGGGGGTAATATACATACATTCAATAATCGACATTCAATACAAAAGACAGTGGTAGATAGGATTATGTTGCTAACAGTCACGTATGATTTAAAGTCTTAGGATGTAATTAGATGAATTTTTACTTCTTTTTTGAAGGAGGCTCATGTCTGGGCTTCAAGTTGTATGCAGGATAGATAAACTTGCATCGCCTAATTGCTAATTTAGGAGGTTGTGGTGGACGTTTCGTGCACGTCACCTCGCGCAGGGCTGACAGAGCAACTCTGGTGATTGGTGACTTTATCAGGGACAGGAGGAAGAGTTAAGTGGTTGCCTTGAGTCCCAGACAGGACTGCTATACAAGGTGTCCTGGCTGCAGACTGCGCACGGCTCTTGTCTGTTCCTCCCGCTGCTCTGCAGCAGGTGCCTGTAAATACCACAAGGCCTGCTGCAGTCATGTAACCTCCACATATTGTGATGCGCATGTACCCTTTAAGCATGCCTCAGAGCCAACAGTGAATACTTTGCGTTTGTACTTCGAGATGATTGTGGTCTTAAAACACACACATGTGGTGCGAACGTAACTTAACCGCATGATCTTACACCAGTGGGCCTGCCACATACTCTGGAACGTCCATTGTCTTTGTGCACTTATGTTTTCCGTGGTCTCTTACAAGCACACGCCCGCCCCTCCCCCTTACACGGTGGCGACCAGCCACTGACTTCTATTAAGGGCTAATTTACTGTTCGATCTCCAAGTTTATTTGGATCAGCACAAAAGTTATAAAATTAGAGCAAAATAAATGTTCCTGCCTTTAAGCACAAGTCGTCATCCACTCGAATATCTGGAGTTTCTTCGTCCCACTAGTAGAACCTGTAATTTGGTATCCGACTCTGACCTGATGGCGAATCCAAGCCATTCTTGCTCACATTGAAGACAGTATCAAGCACAGGACTTCGTTGTAAGTTCTCGCTTATAACCTTTGTGAGAGGGCCCTGTCCCATCAGGACTGCGAGACCCCCATGGAAAAACAGCAAAGCTTTTCGAACTGGTCACATTGTGTCATTTATTTTTTCTGCATCTTTTATATAGCGCGAACTCAACCCGAAGGTATTGGAGCGCTGTATATGAGCACCGTATTTACATTACACATTCAGGCACGGGGAGATGAAGTGATTTGCCCAGGATCACAGGATGTGAACGCGACCTCGAGGCTCGAACCCTGGTTTCCTGCACCAAAGTAGGCAGCGCAGCCGGGAGCGTTCCGGCCCAGGCAGAAGACCAATTAATAGTGATTTACATGCTAATGGAACCTCAGTCCTTGCGAGGTAGGTAAAAAGTGGGTCATAAATATACCCAGTATTTACAGCGCCTAGAAAGCGTAGTAGTGTCCTATTAAGCGGTAACCAAACCCCGCTATTATAAGTAGCAGCGAATGAGTAATTATGTGGTCTCAAACGGCTAAGGTAAGGACGTGCGCTCTCCTCGGCGGTTCAAAAAAATATATGTTTAAGACGTGCAGAAAAGCTATGCGCGCAAAGCAAACACAGTTAATATGGTATTTTTTAAGCGTCTCTTTTCTAACCTGGACCTGGCGATAGCGGCGGATGGCGGGTCTTGATATAAAGTCACCGTGAAGACAAATTTAAACCTGATTATATTTTTTTGTCGGTGAGGCGAAGCCCATATGTTCTTATGCTCTAATCCACGACTCGGTGAAGGAGAGGTAAGCAGACAATAGCACTACCACTGGAGCCAGAATTGAAAGTCTGTGCCGGAGCCTAGTGTGCCCCGCAAAGTATGTCAGGCAAGGCGCCGTGTAGGGGAGGGGCCCACTGATGGGGGGGGGGACTCGATTCCCAGTGGTTAAGGAATTGGCTCGCAGCTAGCGGAGCAGAATTTCCCAGTACGTGTTACATGAAACAGAATGAACAAGCATTGGCCGCGCAAAACGCGATGGGTGGGCGGGGGGAATGAAGAAGCATTGGACGCGCGAGACGCGATGGTGGGGGGGTGGGGGAGAGAAGCGGGAGTTCTGATGAAAACTGGTGTGAAATAGCAGCAGGGAAGGGGGCGGAGAGGGGATACGAGGGAGAGCGACGTGAAGCCATATGGCTGCTTTGCGCGCGTGCACGCCTCGTGCACTGTAGCTCTATGCCAGGGGAAGCACTTTGAAAACCCACTTACAAAATGTCTCAAAGAGACAGTTTTCGCTGTCTCAGCGAGACCTAAAAAAGACAGTTTACAAGACGAGAGCTAGACCGATGAAAATGACATATGAAAAATAACATTTAACAGGAATATTATTCGGATTATCTCAAAAATAATCTCAAGGCATAACTAGATTCAGGTTGAAGAAATTTTGAAGTATCGATCTCTTCTCCTCTGCATTTGTCAATAAAACGTTGCAGTAATGCAGGATCTTCATAATTCATAGTTTTCTTATTATATGTTATTTTAAACAAGCAAGGATGAAAAATGCTGAATCTTGTATTCAAAGCGCAAAGAGCTGGTCTCATATCCAAGAATGCTTTCCTCCTGTCTGGCGTGGCTTTAGCAAAATCTTATACAAAGAATCAGTGCAAACCAGTCCAAGATATTCTCCCTTTGGCCTTAGCCACTTTAATGACTTGAAGATGATCAACAAATTCCAGGAAGCAGATGATGGCTCCTCATAATTTTTGGAATTACAAAAGGTGATGAATATAATGGCCCAATCAATGCGCTCACTGTATATTTAATATTGAAGAGATTGAGAGATCAAAAATCTTAGGGAGAAATTATAGAAAAGATTATACAGGATCATTACCTTCCACCCCGTCTGCCAAACCCTAAATGCAAAAATTATTTAGCGTGCTTCAATTTTCTCAATCTTCTGCATGCCCTTTTAGTTGAGATACTTCGTCTCGTAGATTAGCAAGAGACTGTATGGTGTCTTTGATGTCACTAACTCTTTGCTCCCAATTTGCCACCCTTCTATCCGTGAGGGACAAATTATTATTTAAAATTTGCAGTTTATTGCTAGTGTCCTCCATATAGGAGTTAAGAACTTGAATTTCTTCAAGTAAAAGTTTAATTGAGATGACATTAGGAGGTTTTACATCAACTCTTACCTACTGTCCTCCATATTTCCCACCAGCAGAGTAAAAGAGTTGGCAGTGCAAATGTAGAAATGATGTGAGGTTCTGCAAGAATTGGACGTAAAGACTTCAGTCCTTTAATTCTTCCCATGAGATATGTGAGGAAAGATATATCAACAACAGTGTTACCAGAGAGAAAGCAGACAGTGTTTGTAATATATGTATCCAAAGCAGTGAAGAGATCAAAATATCAAGTACCTAAAAGGAAATATTTATGCTTTATGTCGGATATATTTTATGTGTTCCAGCAATATCTACTTTCAAAAAACATGAACAGTATGAGATGAATTCATATCTGGAAAGAAGGAGGATGGTAGCACTGAGGCAACACGAGACAACCATTTCCAAAATAGCGGGTGCAACATTCCAGTCAGCGTGTCCACTTCGTTTGAGCCAAAAATAACAAGCAAGTGGGTGAAAGGATTAACCCATGTGAGGGGAAGAGGCTTTCATTTGTTGCCTTGCCAAGCGGTTGTGTGCTGGAGTAAGTTTGTTGAGTCTGGCTGACTCAATTCTGCAACCGCTGTGGAGCTCCTCAAACTGCAGCCATCTAGCTGCAGCACCAAGTCACGCCCAATTGAGTAGTTTTTCTGAATTGTGCACGCTCTTAATTAATTAAGGATATTCATTTTGTTTCCAGTTTCCTACAAAAATCATTTAACATGGCTTCCATTTTGGATATGTACTGTTTGAGCAAATTGTACACAACAGTAGTGTTCTCAATTTCCAGGGCTGTTAAGGGATCTGTGCCCTTAGTCACCATTTTCATCACCCTTGCTTTTTGACTCTCCACTGGCCTTGGTCTGGCTTTGCAGGGAGTTTCTGCCTTATGTCCCTTTTTTAGCTGGGGGGCTAGCTGAAACAAGGGACACCTCATCACTAGATATAGGTGGAATAACGTGTGGGGGTGCTTCACTGAGTGCTTCTTGGAAAGGAAGGCCCCCCTCTTTCATTTGATGCAGAGCGTCTAGACCACTTGTGGTCCCTACAAGGAAAGATGGTCCTATGTTATGAATGGTTACCTTTGGCTACAGGGAGAGATTGTTGGGCCTGCCTTTCCACTGCAACAATCCTCTCTTCTACTTGCTAGAGTTCTAATGTGATTGCCCCCATTACAGTCGACAGGCAGTTTATAACTGATGATTTAGATGCAAGAGTACCATTTGCCCACTTACTAGAGATTGCTACTTTCCTTTTCCCCATTCTCAGACACCGTTTTAGTCATAACTTCTTGATGCACTGTGGAGGTCCTGCACAAGAACCAGCAAAGAGGTTTCTTCCAGGGCCAACTAGCCAAGAGGGGTGGCCCAGGCCAGCCTGGGTCAGCCCTGGACAGGCCCTTGGCCAGGGTGCGCCCACGCGCATCCCATGCTGCGGAGCTGTCACTGCCCTTTCGAGGGCTGCTAGGCCAATCACTGATGCCTGGCCACCTCCTGGTGATGCAGTCCCCTCGCCATGCAAGCACCACCAGACAAAGAAGTTTCAATGCGCATCCCCATAGATCTATCAGTAGTGTTTGACATCATTTCCCATTCCTTGCTGATTACATGTCTTCATGATCTTGGCATTATGGGGATAGTGCTTAAGTAATTCATTTCTTTTTTGCAAGACCGTTCTCAGATGGTGATGTTATCTAAGTTTAAATCTTCTCTTAAATACATTTTCTCAGGAGTGCCACAAGGCTCAGTGTTAAGCCCTAGCCTGTTCAATCTGTATATGACATCTTTGGCACAGCTTAAAGAATCCTTCTGGATAGCATTCTTTACCATTGCTGACAACACCCAGCTTATTTTCAGACTCAATGTCAATTCTGGGGATGCGGTTGCAAATCTTAAGTCTTTAAAGGCAGTGGCCTGCTGGATGGAGACCAACTTCCTAACCCTAAAGGAGGAAGACAGAGTGGTGTTTTTTATCCCCGACTTTGCTTGGTCAGTTGTGGTCGGCTAAATTAGGGACCCTGCCAGTGCCTGTGGCCCATGCATGGATTTTGGGTTTTATAGTGGATGAAGATCTGAATTTTGATGTTTGTGTGAAAGTTATGTGTGCCACTGGCTTCAGATTACTTTATGTCCTCAAGACTCAAGAAAATCTTGCCCTTTATCGCAACATCAGCTAGCAGAGACATGATCCGAGCAATTGTCATCTCACTCATGGACTATTTTAATGCCCCTATGGTAGGTGCACCAAAATACCTGATTCATCGTCTGCAGCTACTGCAGAATGCAGCCTCAAGGCTGATCCTAGGGTTAAGGAGAGACATCTCCATATCTAATCATTGAGACAGTTCACATTGGCTTACGAAGGGGAGAAGAGATGTATATTTAAAACACTATGTCAGTGCCGCAAAAAGTTTCTGTAATGGTCTACACTTGTATATGAATTCCATATTTTCTTTCTATACTCCAGTTAAAGTATTAAGACCAAGACACGCTGGCTTTATTGTCAGCCCCAGGTTTAGGAAAGCCAGTCTAGGGGTCAACACATTGCGGTAACCATAGCACGGATTTGGAATGCTCTCCCCTTGTAGATTCTCAGAGGCATAACAAAATCTTAGAGCTCTCCGCAAGGTATTCTGATGGGGCCCTTACTGCCTTATCCCTTCAATCTACAGGAGTGTCAGCAATAGCGGAAAACTATTATGCCTCTAAAACTAATGGCCTGTTGTGTGGCAGCTGACAAAACAGCTCATATATATGATAAGCTAAACATTAAAATCGGCCTGATCATCAAACATAATATATCTTATGTCCTCAATGCAGTAGGGTTAATTTCAAGAGTATTTCTTCCCAGGACTTCTTACGTCCCTACCCTTAGTAGGAAGTTTGGCAGCTACAATGGTTTTGAATGGTATTCCCTAATTGGGCGGCCCCTCTCCTTGCATTTTCAATGGCGCAGGCTAAGTCCTAAGGTTGCTTTTGATTGGCGAAGCTAGTGGAGGTTGAACCATTGGAAATATTGTGTTCCTGCAAAGTTTAAACGATCCTGGGGCCATTTGCCTAAGTTCCGTTTGTTTAATCTCTTCCATGTATTATATAGTATCAGAGTACTCTTGTTCAAATGTGTGTGGAAGCCATAGAGATCACTTTGAATAGGGGACAGCATTGTGATTTCCAGGCAGACTCACAATATGCACAGCACAAGAGCAAGAGCAAATTCTACACTTAGCTCCCAAAGTAGCTCATTGATAGGTTGCAAAGATTGCAGACCAATGGACCTAAAATCTGGTTCAGCCTATGTAACAATGACCTTTTGAAACTAGCCTTGAGTTAAGGGTGTAAATTAGGATTATATTAAAAATCCTGCATTTGCACAAAAGGAGCAACACATGCAACAGAAATGCAAGCCTCAGTCATTCACAACTGTAGAGACAGCAGCAGAGCAAGCCTTCCTTACTAAACATGTACAGATAGGGCAGCAACTACTCAGAAACTTGGTAAAGGTACAGGAGTGCACCACTGACAAGAGCTCCCATGCAGTAATTGACAACTTTAACCAATCTTTGATTTTTATTTGTAACACATTGCAAGGTAGGATGTTTAATCCCAGCTCATAATTTTAAAAACAACACTATGAGTCCCATAACAAAGAGTTATGGGGCACATGCATCAACCATTTTTGCGAGCGCAAACGGTGCGATTCGCAAAAATCGTCCGTTTGCGCCCGCAAAAAGAGCATTTCCGATGCATGAAGGGTCAAGGCACTCGCAATTTGAGAATTCGCAATTAATTGCGAGTTCTCAAATTGCGATTGCATTTAAGGAATCGCAAATTGAGATTCCTTAAATGCAATGCATTAAAGCAAAATAATTAGCTATTTCGCTGATAGGGGGCGCAAATTACAATGAAGTTGAACTTCATGGTAATTTGCAAAAACTTTGAAAAATGCACGAAAGTGCATTTTTCAAAGTGGTAGGTTACACACACACATGTCCTTTGGACATGTGTGTGCGCAACATTTGTACACAGATTGATTTCAGACGTGCAACAGGGTGTCGTTTTGACACCCTTGAAATTGCATTCTCAATTTGCGATTCTCTAATTGAGAATCGCAAATTGAGAACTTCCTCCCATTCATTCCTATGGGCCTCTAGGCCCATAGGAATGAATGGGGAGGTATTCCTTAATTGCGACTCGCAATTTGCGACTCGCAATTAAGAAATATTTAGAAATCGCTATTTTGTAAGCGATTTCTACATGCATAGGCTTTTGCGATTCCTTATTAGCGAATCCTTATTTTTCGCTAATAAGGAATCGCAAATGGCATTTTTGATGCATGTGCTAGTATGTTGGGTACAACTCCTTGATCGGTTGCATGCTGAGGTGGCATGGTGGGTAAAAAAAGGTTGGACTGGATGCATTCTCAAGTAATTACCAGTGGTTGAGATTAATTCAAGCATTGAACTCATCACTTTTTGTATTTCTTAGTGCAACACCCTAAGTGTGACGGGTGTGCCCAGGCATAGGTCCCATGCTTGCGGTGCCACTGGAACCAAGCTGTCACCCTACTGAAAAGACCCAAATAGAGTGGAATTGGTATTGGATTGTTCATGTTCTGGGTCAGAAAGGACTTGACTTTACCTTTCCAGCTGTACTGCTCCGATTCAAACAGGTCTCAGTCTGATTTGCATATATCTGATTCCTGTCTGAGGTGGCATTGTGAGCTAAACAAAGATGGATTGGGAGGGATTGTGGAGTAATTACCTCTGGCTAAGATTGGTCTTTCAACACCATCGGAAATTGAATCACATCATTTTAAGTCTGATGATGTCCATAACATTACAAGTGGCCCTTGACACAGATCAGTGTGGTTTTAGAAATAGGCAGCATCAAGAGAACTACATGAGATGACATACAGGAACGACTTTTGAGTATTGCATCAATTCTTTGCTAACACTTCCATGCATCAAGTTCACTTTAGTAGAATCAAGACATGCTAGGCAATACATGGCTTTCAGATAAGTATTAGTAATTCTCTTAGTGCTCAGGAAGCTGCCTTTTATCTCCAGCTTTTCCAAAAGAAGTAGGTTGATTTCAATAAACCAGTCAGCTTTAGTTTAGTGGAAAAGGCATTAGTCTGCCTCATAAAATGGCACTGTGAAACACTTTTCATAAATCCAGTGGGATACAGAGTGTTTTTCTACCAATGAGCCCTGCTGGAAAATGACTCAAATTGAATGGATGCATAGGACTTACTTGCTCTGCCGTGCTGCACTCCTCCCTAGGTAATGACTCCAGAGAGTCAACGACTAAATGGGCAAGGGAGCTGGAGTCTCACCATGCTCCTAGAGACAAGACTTAAGATGAGAAGCCTAGCACTGAACAGCATGTTCTCTTTGCCTCAGAAGCCAAGGATTTTACTCAACCAAACAATAAATCTGTAATTTGAATTGATTCAAGTATTAAGTGAACCTAGGGTTAATCTGGTCTACTAACCAACTAGAACTGATTTGTTAAAGAGAACCTGAAGACTCCATATGCCCACTGATTGATCATTCAACTCTAACTACTTATCGGATCTATTGTGTTGTGCCATTTTTGTAATGTTATGTTTTTGCACAGCATTGATATGGCTTTGTGAGAAATACCTCTTCAGGAGCTTGAAGAACATGCAGGCCTCAAGCTTCATGGCCATATGTACTACCTCTGCTGTGACCATTGCACCATAACACAACATACAAGTGCTCTATGCATTTGTGGTTGCTGGCGCTGCAACTCCTGCTCTCAGCATTTAATTGCCATTCTTTATTTAACAATAGCAGTCAGTGATTGACTATTGTCCAGTGCCCTTAATGGGATTAAAACTACAGAAGCTAGAACTGTCAAGCTGCATTCATTAGGATCCCTCCACCTCATTATCACTGTCACCTGGAATGGAAACATCACAATGCACCATTTGGAGATGTTGTACTAGCCATGACCCACACAACCACATTTTCTCCCCTGGTCATCTCTTCCACACTTAGCGTCTGACCTTCCAATCTCAGGAACTGCTTTCCCGCCTCAGTGAAGAACAAGCAGCAGATTTATACCAGTCCCTAAATTTCAAAGCACTGGAGTAAGGCTTCAGGGTGGGACACCCATACTCATACTTGTAGCTTCTCCTTGGCTGCAACATCTGTAGAGGAACTTCTGATTGGCAGATAGAGGCTTCTTTCAAGCTCTTCAGTCTTTACTAGGTTGCATTGAAGTTTATTTTTTATTTTTCACTGCACTTCTGCAGTATTTGTTATGTACCGGCCGAGTCTTTAAAAAAAGTGATTGGAAGAGACATTTAAACGTATAGACAGTAGAAGTGAAGAAAAAGTGCCAGCATACTGTATAAATCAGTAAGGTTGGAAAACATGCCCAAGTCCTCACTTCAAAGGAGCCGCTAACCATGAGATTCTCTACAAACTGAGTTTATATCGAGCAGCCTCACTCTGAAGAGCCCCCACACTACAGGTCATCACTGAAAAGGAAATCAAACTACAAGTCCTCACCAATTAAGCTCCCTCACCCCAAGCTCCATCTCATTCTGCAGGCTGAAGTGAGTCTTTCTTCATTTTAAAGTATTTTTTATAGTTGACAACAGTTGAGATAACATGAAAACCTCTATGCTGCTCTTTTTCGCTGTCTGTGTGCACACCTTTCCATCATGGCGTCTCTCTACAGCAACAATAAACAGACATTTTGAAGCTTACAAGCAGCACGTTATACACATCCTGTAAAGCTTGCTTGCTGAAGCCAGGCAGGTGTTGCTGCTCTGAGAAAAAATCTAACCATGAAATGGCTAATTTGCTAACAATATAAAGGAGGACTTGGAGGCCCCTTCAAGGTGGGGATGGCTGCGGGACCCATGCATCACAAGAATACGGGTTTGCATTCTGCCCCTGTCGATTCGGCTCCAGCCAAATCTCTTGTTATGTAGGAAGCAATAAAAGACCGACGTATTTGCTGACTAGACGGGACAGTCAGTTATCTCTGTCAAGAAGGACAAGCACTTTGTTTCTGGACAAGGAGTTTCCTCAAGTCCTGGAACACATCTTAGCAGGTAGCATCTCTTCTAATCGTATTCATTTTCATTTTACATAGAGTACTGATACTGTTTTTGCATTTTCAAACTTTCCAAATTTGTATCTATATGTTCCACTTAAGAGAGGATTTAAAAAATTGCTATTTAAAATCAGCAATAGAAATGTTGTTAACCAATAAAATTGCACTTACTATATTATTAAAGAAGGATACAGGCTTCTGCTGGCTGATCCCGAAGTCTACATGGTGAACACTTTATATGATTTTCCTCACCACACTGAAGGAAATGGCTACTCATTAATCTTCAGCAATTATCCCTTTGTGGTCTGGTCCATGCCACTGGGACATCCTCCCTAGTAATAACTAGTTAGTGGCAGCAGAAAATTAAAAGTTGCCATGAATAGCTATCATCAATGTTTATGACATACGCATGCAATTTTCATATGACACATGCGTAGTGATGAAAATCACATCCAGGCCTTGATGGTCAACACTATTTCTACCACAAAAGCCTTGTTGGAGAAGATGTTTTACCTAGGTTTACAAAATACCACCAACATTTTGAAGTTTGCAAAGTTTGTTAACATTTTAGAAGAATTCTCAAAGTAGAAATAGGCAAAGATTCACACTTTGTCTCACCATTGTTACATTATCATCAAATGTGGCAAGTTCAAAATATGCTTGCTTTCATCCGCTCAGTTTTAAAGCATCACTCTTCTTTCTGAGAAAGTTGAACAAATTGGCAACTGAACCTTTCCTTTTGATAATGCATAAGAAAAAAGCAATACCTTCCTGGTGGCATACTATGGAATTCAGAATCAGAGTACACATAAGGTCAAAATGACTGTGAAAAGATCTCTCTTTTTTGTGGCCACCCCCATTTTGGTAACTGACACTGCTGTTTTTTGTTCTCTGTGCACTGGGTCACTGCTGTACAGTCTCCACGGTATGTGTTCTAAAACAAAATTAGATAATCCCCAATTGACTTATTTTACTTTTCAGTAGTATATGGTGCAGGAAAATACATGGCATGGAAAGTTTGATTCACCTATGGACGGAAGCCAATATTGTGCCATCCAAAAGACTGACAGGAAAATGCATAGCTTCTAGCTTACATGGGAAGCCTGACTGCTATGTTGTTTTAAACTTTCAGGCAAGCCTGTCAAAATAACTATTTTTGGGAGGAAGGAATTTAAATAAATATTGAGTCACCCTTATGTAGGCCTTGTTGCTCAAAAGGCTGGGGGTCTAGTATTTAACAGTGGAACATGAAAGGATTTTACAGTTTGATTTTTTAATACATATTCAGTAAAAGTAGCATTTAAAAGGTTTGACTTTGCCGACCTGAATCTTCAGTAGTCAAAGTAGTTTTAGCCAGTCAGCAGCTGCCCCTGTCAGTGCTTTCACCTTAATGAAATGTGGAAACTGCTCCCATGGCAAGAACAATGACTGAGGCCTTTTGGCAGGAAGACCAGAGGTAGGTGACTCTTTTCAGCCCATGAAGGGTAGTACGGAGGTTTCAGGAACTTCATTTACCTGAAAGGGGCCAAGTTGAAGCCAACGCATTCATAGGTAAGTGTAAATGGAGATCTGAGAAAGAGCAGTTCTTTGGTCATTGGACCAACTCTCGCCACCTTGGTACAAGGCCAGAGTGAGTGGTTGCTGGTTCAGGTCCGAAAACCAGTTTGGTTTGGTTGAGGAGGAGGTAAGTTGAGCCCTGTGTCGTTTATACTCTCATCCTGCCTGACAAATAACCCATTTTCTTACATTTACCATTGTGAGTATATACGTGAGGAAGAATGAGAGCCGAATACCCACAACTACGATGTGAGTAGTATCCCTTTTGACCATCGAAAATAGAGAAAACAGAGGAATATACAAGCCACCATGTATAGTTATTAAACATTCAGTTCAAGTGACTTTCAAGTGTTCATAGCTTCCGTGGATGAAGAACAAATCAATGATCTTGAGAAGGGGCATGCATCTAATAATGGAAGACCCAGGGATGATGCAGGTGAACCAAGTAGCTTGACAGCAATCACCCCATTAATACCTAGTCAGCTATAAAATATACCGATAAGGTGGGCAGTCATCAAAGGGCCAGGTAAACAGCTCAAATTAACAAATAACAAAGAGCATTGACATCTGACTTTAAATATTTTGACAATTATGTGTTGGACTGGAGTTACAATAGTAAACAATACCCACCAAAATTAACACGTTCTCCAATATGTGTGAGTCTTGAATAGTAATAGCACCTCAACTTTAAACACTTTCCCAATTATGTTTGTCTTGGAGTTAGAATAGCAAATATGCACTTTCTCCAAAATGTGTGAGGTTGTAGTAGGATAAGAAATATGACCCCCCAACTTTAAACACTTACCCAAATATGTTTGGGGTTGGAGTAAGTATAGTTAATATGAACTATTCCTCCCATATAAGTATACTTGTGTTTTTAATACTAAATACAACATACAACTACCTTAGACCT
Source organism: Triturus cristatus (assembly GCF_964204655.1). Classification (NCBI taxonomy): domain Eukaryota; kingdom Metazoa; phylum Chordata; class Amphibia; order Caudata; family Salamandridae; genus Triturus; species Triturus cristatus. The sequence goes on from NC_140593.1 coordinate 1,170,766,645, forward strand.
TTTCTGCAAAATGAGTCTGTACATGTATGTTTGTGTGTAAGGCAGCAAAGTGCTGCACATGGTCAAAGACAAGCATATAGTCAACAGGAAATAGGAGATGAAGCTGGATTGTGGACGGTTACTGCATTGTGATGTATTGTTCTAAAATTGGAGCAGCATTGGGGTGGTCTTGATGGATGAGGAAATGTTGTTCCTGATCCTGATAATATAGATGTACAAAACATGCTGTCTTGTTATTTTTTGTACTCTTCTTAGTCTGATGGTGTTCTTGCTGTCAGTGTTCCGATAACCACCAGGGATGCTTAACTTGTTGCAGGATAAGCGGGGGGTTCTGATTTCACTTTAATTCTTTCATCACAAATTATCTAGCAATCAGGGAGATCTTAAGATATAAACTAAAATATCCTACAAATGGTATCATGTCCCATTTCGATGTCTTTTTTTTCCAAGGGGCACATAGTCAATGGGGAATAGAGAAGTCAGGATCCTCAGTTAAAATACTTATGGATCAGAATTGATAGATACGAGAAATCTGTTAAAAGAGCTTATTAAAGGAGGTTCTATGTATCATAAAAGAAGAATGTGACTTATGTGCTCTAATTCATTTTGGGCTTTGGGTAAATAAGGTATTAACTTAAAATGTGTGCTTTATTATGGCTTCGGTTCATATTTATGTGTGTTAAAATCTCTATTCAAATAGACCCAGCTCAGGTTTTCAATTATTTCTCAAGGAAAATAAGGTAAATGCCTTATCTTCAGCATTAAAAACAAATCTTGCACAGAAGGCTTTGATTTCCAGAAATGACCTTTTATCACTATCAATAACTAAACATGCTTTCACTCGCTTATCAATGTCGGTAGTTATTTCCATCTTTAAGAGTTGGAATTTATGAGAAATTCCTAAATCAGCATTACCGCTGCTTGCAGAGTGGTGCAAACCTATCTGTGCATTTGCAATTGATACACAGTTTTATTTAAAAATCCTCTTTAACATTTGAGTTCAGAAGAAATTATTGTTTTGCATATCATTGATTAATAGGGGGATTTCCTCAGTTAGTCAAACAATAATATTTCTGTGCTATTATGTCATATTAAAATGTAGCTCCAAAACCTGGAATTGATATAAAGATGAGAAATTGAGAATCTCTTAGGAGTCTAACAAAGTCCAATTAGTGTATGAGTTTAAAGTCAACCTTTTGAAGTTGAATGTCATTTTCATGCAGGGGTGTCATCTGCCATTTCTTGCTTCTGTATTTTGGGTAGAGAGGAACTGTTATGGTCACTCGTGAAGCCTAATGCTGATGCTGGTGTAAACGGCGTATACGGATCCCTGAAGCGAGGACTGCGAGGTCCAGCAGCCCCTTACCTTCCTGCTGCTGCCTCTTCCTCAAGACCCGCCCCTGGACACTATTTCAATCCTCGCGGCCCCCGCTCCGCGGGAGCCGCTTGTGAAGCCTAATGCTGGTGCTGGTGTAAACGGCGTATACGGATCCCTGAAGCGAGGACTGCGAGGTCCAGCAGCCCCTTACCTTCCTGCTGCTGCCTCTTCCTCAAGACCCGCCCCCTGTGCGTCCTCATAGTTCCGTGCACGCATTTCCGCAGCGCGGGCGAAGCCCGGGACAAGGGCGGGCCCGTCAGAGACCGACTGAGGCCAGGACGGGGCACATCTCTTGGCTCTTCAGGTGAGCGGTATGCGAGTGAGGCTTCGTTTTGCTGTGTGTTGGATTACTATTTGAATTTTAGTGTCCGGTGGCCTATTAGGCATACTTGTATCTACGCGACTTGCCCCACACCATCTCACAAAACTAGGAAATGGCCACTGTTGGCATGAAGAAGGGTCGGAAGTCTCTTTGTGGGTCCGAAGTGGCTGGAACCCTGGACAATTTTATTATGAGAGCCGCGTCAGTCCTACAGAAGGAAATTGAACTTACTGAGAAAAGACTCTCTTTTGACCAAGTGCCTAATAGACGTTCTTCGTTGGACAATATTGCTTTAGCAAAGTCACCTGCAGTCACAAACTTGTCTACTCGAGCCCTTGCCACTAATGCACTGTATTTGACTAAAAATGATAATGTTGCTACAATGGGTAATAGCAATGTTAGCAATTTATCTGAACAAGGTGACTCCATTGGTTCTGATTTTCCTACGCCCACGATCTATGAAGGAACAACTAGATCCGGCCAACCTATACGTATTGATGCTACCCAGGCCAAACTGCCAGAACAGGTGGTGAAACGTAAGCGGGGCGGCACTGTGCTGCCCGATAAAAGATCCAAAACCCAAAAACGGCCAAACATTGGAACATCTGACCCTGTGGTAAACACAGACCTAATGGCCGGAGGCCCTGAGGCCATGAAGGGTCCTGTACTGAACAACGATTATTTGCTAAGATTGGAACACCTACTTACTGTGACCTGTCCCCCCATTTGCAACAGACTTGACTCTTTGGAAACTAGACTCTCTAATTTGGAATCATTGGTTGCTGTAATAACTGGGGCTATAGGGACTAGTGATAGCCGGGGAACTAAAGTAAATGAAGTTGTGTCTATCTGCCCTGCCCCCAATCCACCCAATGTATTGACAGATGCAACGGTACAGCTCATTCCGCAGGGTCAGGGTCTGGGCCCGGGCTTGGCTAATAACACTCAAGTAGTCCCCAATTACCTTATTCCACCACCCGCTGTAAGGAATTTAATGGGCGGGACGAGTCTTGCCACTAACAACCCACTAAATGAGCCAAGAAAATCTGACTCCACTTTACATAGGCAGTCAGGGTTTCCCCTTGACCCTAAATCACCCCGCTTGGATCTCCCTCCTGAATCTGTGCCATATGTGGTGGTTCTTGTTGGTGTCCCCACCCTGAACCATGGATCCAGGGAGGTATTTTCTGATTTAAAGAACAAATGTATGCACTGGTTAAATTGTAATAAACCCCTCCCGAACCAGTGCAGCAGTGAGATATTATTTGCAAGGAGGATAAATTGGGTAGGTCACAGAGCCAAGGATGTCCCAGGTGATTGTGTAGTTATCAATTTTAGGAATCCAAGTACTGTTAGGTACATCTGCACATCCCAGTCTGGTAGTTACACTAGTCTCCATTCAGCAATTAAAGCCCTCCCACTCACCTACTTTTATCCGGGACCTCAAGATCCTGATACTGACATCTTCCATAGGGGAGGTGTAGATAGCTTGAGAATTGGTAGGGCTGGACCGCCCCCCCTTCGTTCCTCTAATGTAAACCAAGTCCACGATCGATTCTGCCCGCCCCACAGTTTTGGGGGGGCTGATAGAAATGGAAGGGTCGGTAAATGGGCCTGTGTGGGAAACCCAGGGTAGGGCAACCATCTCACCATCTACCAACTGTACTGCTGCTGATCAGACCTTGGCCATAAACAAATTAAAGTCGACCCCTAGCCTGCTCTCATGGAACGTGGCAGGCCTTAAGAGCAAACTGATATGTGAAGACTGGGGCATCTTCGTAGATAATTTTGATGTCTGCCTAATGCAAGAGACATGGGCTTTAGAAAACTTCCAAAGGGTAGGCTTTGTATCTTTTAATACACTAGCAGTAACTAGCGGTAGGGGTAGACCATCTGGGGGTCTTACCACCTGGGTGGCTCTTCATCTGGGTGCCAGAGCAAGGCAGCTTTACACCAATTCAGATGACATTCAATGTATCTTGCTTGAGTTGCCCAAAAACATCCACTTGGCCCTCCTGAATGTCTATTCTAGACCTTCCCAGGGCGGCCGGGAATCTAAGGTTGTTGAACAGTTAAATAAATTCATCTTGTCCCTGGATCCTGGATATTCCGTGATAGTGGGTGGCGACTTTAATTGCCAATTTGAACCACTTAGTGTTTCGGTCTTAGATGATCCAACTGCCGAAAACGAATACCGGAATATTCCTGATCCTATGATTCCCAAGGTCACAGCCTGGACCCCTTTGGTTCTCCAGATTTCCGCACTTACTCTCTCTCTATCTTTGAGGGCATGCAATGGGAGATTTGATTCTGACAGACCAGGACGAAATACCTTCAACAGAGTTGGACAAACTTCTATCCTAGATTACATTCTTATTGAAACCAGATCATGGGATAAGGTGTTCGATTTCAGGGTGTCAGAACGGGATGACAGCGACCACAACGCCTTGGTTGTGACATTTAAACCAGGTAGTTGGGGTTTAAGCAGCTATGATATATCAGTATCCCCCATAGCACAACCCCTCATTTTGCAAAACAATGGACGAAGGGTAAGATGGCCTCGCATTGTCGCCAGCCCAAATAAACTGTCAGAGATCTACAGTCTTGCCCTACCCCATCTTATTGGAATGTCTGAGGCTGGCAATAATCGAACTCCCATAGAACAGGCGATCGGGCTTACAGGTATTCATCTACAGCTAGTTAATAAACTCTCGAGGGTGTTCTGTTCGACTGGGAATGTAAGGCCTAATCTGCCAAAAAGGCAATTGTGGTATTCCGCTGAGTGCAGGAAGTTGAAGAGTGATTTGCTCACGGCTATTAAGGCCCTGGACAGAGTCAGGACGAAAATATTGAGGGCACAGTATAAACAAACTTTAGAAAGGGCTAGAAAAGATTGGGAGGTCGACACTTGTGAGGAGTTAAGATTAACTTTGCAGGCTAAAGACTTCAAGGGCTTCTGGACCATTGTTAGCAAAGGTAGAAAAGAACCAGGATCTACCTCATTTCCCAACATAGCCCCAGTGGTATGGGAAGCCCATTATGGGGGCCTCTACTCAAACTCAAATGACAACACACTATCTATATCTACCTCTCCCTCCGGACCTGTTTGCCGAGCTGAGTATCCCACGGCGATAACGATAAAGGAGGTGGAAACTGCTATACATCTGCTGATACCAAACAAAGCGCCGGGATTGGACAAAATTCCCGGCAATCTTTATCGTTCGGAACCAAAGATCTGGGCACCGTATCTTTGCCTCTTATTTAATTCTATTCTAAAGGGTGCGGAGCTCCCAGAGTCGTGGCTAGGTGCGGAGATCGTACCAATATTCAAGAAAGGCTGTCCCTTACAACCCTCAAATTATAGGCCAATCAGCCTAATTGACACCACACAGAAGCTGTTTGGACGTATAATATTGGATAGACTACAGACCTGGGAGACAGATAACAACATTCTAAGCTTTTTGCAAGCGGGTTTTAGAAAGGGAATCTCCACCGTCGACCAGATTTTCCGACTTCAGGTCATACATTGGAAGACCGTGAGCTTAGAGGGTGGCAGCCTCTATCTCATTTTTGTTGACCTGAGGTCGGCTTTTGACCTGGTACCGTGAGAAAATCTGTGGAAGGTTCTCCGGTCCCTCAATGTCCCCCCATATCTTGTGGATATTATGAGTAGACTCCACATGGATAACTTCGCCCAGGTCAGATGTGGTAAACATGGAGAGTTGTCCCCCCGCTTTCCTGTCAACCGTGGAGTCCGTCAAGGATGCGTGTTGGCACCCACGCTATTCTGTTTATACATCAACGGGCTCATTAATCATCTGGAAGGCATCAGGACTTGCTACGGGCTTGGTGCCAGCGTTGATGTTCGCTGACGACACCTTGTTGCTGTCACGAACGTCAACCGGCATCCAGCGTATCTTGGATGGCTTTGTGGATTTCTGTGTTGAAAGAGGCCTGGAGATCAATTTAGCTAAAACTAAATTTATGATCCTTAACCCCCCAAAGCACACGCGGCCAAACCCAGTTCTGAATGGTGTCCACCTTGAGCGGGTGACAACGTTCGGAGATCTAGGGATTATACTACAAGAAAATTTTGGTTGGGAGGGTCAAATTGCTAACTCGGTGCTAAAACTTGCCCAAACTACTAGGGGAATTTCCCAACTCTTTAGAGGCTCGGTCTCCAAACCAGTGGCTCCAGCAATAGAAATTTACAGGACCCAAGTTAGAGCAGCCACCACTTATGGAGCAGAATTGTGGGGTCATTCTAGAATACTTAGCCTGACCAGGACCGAAAACTCTTTTGTGAGGAGCTTGTTGGGTATGCCCTCTAGCTCCCCGTTGGTCCCTATCAGGCTGGACTGTGGGCTGACACCTATATAAGAGGTGGTAACAATGCGCCCACTGATATACTGGAAGAGACTCTGGTCTAACGTAGAGCTGGGTTTCTATCGGGAGGAATTCAAGGGGGTTTGGCCCCAAATCAAGAGCAAGAATATTCCTTGGCTGAGATCTGTTAGGGATACCTGTACCAAGATTGGCCTAACTGAATTATGGGCCTCACCAGAGGCATCATGCCCGGCAATACCAAAAGCAAAACTGTCCGATCAGTTCAGAAATTATCACCTCATGCGTCTCCATGAGAGTTCTGATATTGGTAGGCTGACGGTTGAGTTCCTACAAATCAAATATAACTATAGGAGAGAGGAATTCCTAGACCTGGTCAGTCCCCCGGCTGCTAGGAAGCTTTATTGCCAACTGAGAATGGGCAGTCTCCCACTTAGATCGTTTACCTCCAGGTGGGATGCAAACAATACTGCCGCCTGTCCGGCTTGTGGCTACAGACTGGAGGACGAAAAACACGTCTTCTTTTTTTGCCCTACATACCATCTGCAAAGAAAACGCTGGGTCAAGCCCATATGCAACAACCTGGGTTTTAGAGAGTGCGATAAAGCTATGCGAGTTTTGAAGTATGATACTCAACCCCCAATAGTTTTTGCAGTATCCCGGTTTCTTAATGCTATGTGGATAAAACGTAGGAATTTTCTGTAATTAACCTCCCAGCATAAATATTTCCCTTGATTCCTTTTTTCTTCTTCTTGTTGTTGTGGTATATAATATTTCATAACTGTGAACTGATTTGGCTATTTTTAACTGTGAAATGTGATAACTTATGATGCTTTTATGGCCTTTTTGGAGCCGAAATAAAGTTTAACAATGCAATGTTATGGTCACTTTGCATTGAAGATGTACCCATGATATAGCCTGCTGGGCATTTAAGCAACATCATACTGGATGGATGAAGAACACAAAAGCAGATTTATTTATTCTGTGGCACATTCTTAATTTGTTTACTGCACTGTGTGCACCTTTTCTCCTGATGGACTGGTGCATACTATATCCTCTGTCCCTGTGGGCATAATGGGCTGGGTGCAATGCACATTGCCTGACAATTTGCATGATTTCTTTAATATGATTAAGCTTCATTTATTTTCTTGGTAAAACAATGAATGTGATAAACAAATTGCATATTTATATGCCATGAATTCGCATCCCACATGTTACTGCTTCTTGCAGATGAAAAAGATTTTGTGTTGTTGTGGTGCATCATTTCATGAGATAGGCTTAGAGTGGCATTATGTTCCTATTTTTCCATGCACACATAGCATCATCTATATTCTAGTTCTCCTGTATGCTGTTGTCTTTACAATACAGAAAACACTGTGTGCCAATAACTTGGTTTGAGTAGAGAGCGGTTTGTATGTAGTGTAAGTTACTGAATCCTGATTGTTGTGTTTGTGGGTATGTTATTAAGTCAACTTTCTACCATTTGGCAACGTTTTATCTCCATGGTGTTGCACACTGTTACTGACCAGTCCCCCTTAGACCAATGTTCTATATGCTGATGCAGCCAGAATGTCCATTTTTCCTACATACTCTTCATCCATTGGCCATGTAACATGTATAAGTGGCAGAGTGTTACAGAACATAGTTAAAACATTATAATTGCTTTCAAAATAATTTTCTCAAACCTATAATAGTTCTTACTCTACCTAGTTCTAAGAAGATGATAAATACATTAGGCCTTAGTTAGATTTAGGGGACATAATATAATAATCATTGAGGACGATGGGATGCCTTGTTGTAAGAGTGCACCTGTAGTCGTGCAGGTTAAAGCTCACCTGTAAACAGTGAAGGTTGACTCGGTTTTCAGCATTTATTATTTACCTAACATGATGTTTTTTTTGTTTTTCTTACAAAATGTCTGCAAGCGCACACCATTGAATTGCTGCCTGCAAACTAACTTAATGACATAATTATTCTGTTTAACCAATATATGGAAGAAAATACTTAGGAAATGTGCTACTTATATGCCAACATGACACATCACAATGGGGCATTTCTCTCAAACAAACATTTCATTAACCACTACCTTTCAGGTAAACAGTCAGTGTACAGTGTACAGTGTACCTTGTACCTTTGGGGATATTTTCTACCATATGTGAAATGTGATGGTTCACCTTGTATGTTATGATGTTTAGTCCCTTTGTATATTGCTGGCAATTAGATACTGGTTTATCTATTACATTGCTAGATCACAAACAGCTGCAATGCTAACATTTTCAGTTGTAGTGGACACATAATTGACTTACTTTAACAAGAAGAATAGGTTGAAATATGGCAATGACATGCGAACAGCAAAGAATTATACTTTTTCATATCGGTAAGTATACAGACAATTTAAATATGTGTTATCTGAAAAATATGCATTTACATAATGACAGAATTTACAAGACAAACAATTCAAAAATCATTTTGTAATAGGCAATTGGTGATATTAAATTATGGCTGGTAAAATGCCTGTTATGTTCCCAGGAATATCGTTTACTTATTTCTCTAGGAATCATGATTACAGCGATTTTTAACTCAGTGATGATGGGTGGTAAATAGCAATTACATATCATCGGGGCATTGTTTTCCCTATTCTTCATGTAATAATGGGCATAGTGATGTCCTACATGGAGGATGATGGGTGTTTAATAGCTGCTACACATACCAAACACTGTAGTTTCCTGATTCCTAAAATGAAATGGTAATAAGCTATTTTACACATGTGAATTATTGGCTTTAAGGGGCTTTGATATGATTTTTTTAATGATATTCTAATGTTTTCTTTTGAGGAAACTTGAATAGCTAATGGCTGTTGCATATCAGGGGCAGAGTGTTTTTCTGATTCCTCTTGTCATAATGGGCATTTCTTTTTTTGACATAGGGTACAATGGGTGTTAAATGGCTGTTACATATACCTGGTTGTAGGAAAGTCATCTTTTTTGCCCTGTCCACCCCCATTTTCGACTGATACTGGTGGCTACTGACTCCCAAAGTCCCCTAGGCTCTGCTAAACATGACCATGGCCTGTACTCTGTCCTTAAAAGGTATATGGTAACTGGTATATTTCTAATTGACCAAGACAGCCTACCTATAAGTTCCTAGTTTATGGTATGGCATGTAGGTTTAGAGACCCAGGTGAACTTAATGTACCAAAGTGTGCACAGCTGTGGTAACTGGTGTCATTTTGAAGTCAGGCATGCCCGGAAGGTTCGTCTTAAAATATAATTCTTTCCAAATTAGATTTTATTACATATATGTCACCCCTATTGTCTTCCCTAGGTGCCCCAAGGGTAAGGTGCATTGTTATTAAAAAAAAGCAGGGATATTATAAAATACGTTTTAGATGCCCTGGTGGGGAATAACAGCCAAAGTAATGTTTACCCATTGTAGTGCTGCTAGCCCCGAGGGTAACATGAGAAGGTTTTATTAAACTTTATTAAAGTCTAACTTTTGATGGGAGTTAGCTAGCAATATGATTCAAAGTATCAAAATAATAGTTACAATAAATCCAACAACTTGCCAAGCTCGTGTTTATTGCAGGAAAGCAGTTTTAGAACTCACTATTCTGAAATTACATAAAACAGCCCTGTAACAGACTCTTCTGATTGGCCAGCCTTTGACAGCCTGAGCCAAGCTGATCCCTGAGTAGGTGTGAAGAAGCCTTGGATGAAACAATACAGCCATCTGGTGGGAGGAGATTTGCTTCCCGGAGAAGCCAGGGAGAGGAAGGCGACTGGGGAGAAAAGCTGGACTTAAAAGGCAGGAGGACAGATGTCACTGGACACAGACCAGTCCCCACTTTATTGACCCCAGCCAGATGGGAGCCCCCCTAATTCAATTAGGAGAGAGGCTGGAAGGGGAGTGTAGTAAACTGTTAGCCACACCAGTGGGTAGGGTTGGGCAGACACGCACTCCAAGGAGAGAATTTCACCATTTTGATTTTTGGAGAATAGTGCATTCTGGGTCACAAATATGTCATACTTCGCAGGAAGTGGTCCTAGCAGAGGGAGGCCCTATTGGTTGGGGTGTCCCACCTCTTGCCATCCCAGAATGGAAAATAAATTTTGGAGATCTGCAGAAGCCCCTTAAATCCCTGCCTGAAGCATCTGGAGAAGAAGGGCTGACCTGCTGGAACCCTGTACAGCACCACAGAAGGCTTGCACTCAGAAGAACTGCATATGCTGCACTCTCAAGGCTCCACAAAAGGAACAACTTTGCCTGTGTTCAAGGAAAAGGAGTGGGCTCCCTGAGAAGCAATAGGTAGAAAAGTGCTGGAAGAAGTCACCTGCAGCAGACCAAGAGAGGACAACTCCAGATGCCTAACTACAACTTGATTTTCCTGAAATGGCCATGTGCATTGTGGGATATTGAGTCCCAGAACCCTAGAGGCAATCCAGAGCTTCTGACCCGAACCCTTGATTGGTCTTTCTGGACATTTTTCAACCCAAAGAAAACTACTCAGAGGAAGTTCTTAAAGTGTGGGAACTTTTTGCAAAGTTTAGGTAAAAACTCCAGAAGAATACTGGCTCAATGTTGACAGTCAAGCCGCCATTGTCGACTTGAGGAACGGCCTGACCATGCTGGTTTTTCACACTCAAAGCTCTGGAGCTTCTTGCCATATTTGATGCTGAGGACAAAGACTTCCTAGGGCTCACCGAGGCATTGCTCTGCAGCGAGCCAACATCATCAAAGTCATCTCTGGATCAAACCCAATCCCAAAGGTTCAAAAAGTGACTAAGTGCAAAGGTAAAATCTTGACCGGGACCTAATGCTCATCCTATCTGACCCGTGTTCCATTGTGGTTGGTCTAAAACTTTGACTTTGTCCCAGACCAGCACGTCCAGATGGCCGTGAGATGTGCTTTAAGCTTTTTGGTGCTAGAATGCAAGTTTTTTTTCAAAACAGATTTTTATTTGTGCTGACAACAATAAATGGTCTTCTAGGAGGAATTCACACAGATTCAAAGAAAGGTACATATGTATGGCAGTAGACTCAACATCAAAAACAGAGTAGCATTCAATAAAACAACAAAATGTGCCATGTCCCTGATGTACTTTCCAACTTTCACTCTCCCCCGCCTCGATATCTTAAGCGCTATTAAGTCATACAGTATTATACATGCTAGCATCGCTATTGATCCTCATTCTCTACAACCATTGTCTTCGGGGTCAGCGGCTCCAAAAAAAGGCCACTGCAGTTTGCCCATCGCTGCCAGATTTTGGTATGTTTTTGTGAGCATTCCCTAGCTTTAAATATAGGCACGTCAAAGTCCATGCAAAAGTACATACCTTTTTATCATATGCCCAGTGGAGGGGGGATGTAGCCTACTGTAAGTGTCGTTTATACCTATTGCCCCCAATTTCATCTGTGAAATGTAAAAAGAACAATTTTGGTGACATGGGGAGATCCCAAGCCAATACTTCAGAGAGGCATGTCATGATCCCCTGCCAGAAGCAAGTGAGTGCACCACACAGCCAAATCGTGTTCATAAAGGTACAGTTGCTGTTGCCACATCATAAGCATGTAGGGGATACTATTCGGCCAGACCTCCAGAACCTATGTCTGGTGAAGTATACACAATGTAGATATCTGAACTGAACAAGGCATAGACAAGACTAGAGGCAATATCCACACCTCGTGGGGACTCCAGGGCCTCAGTAAAGTCGTTATCCTCCAATGGGCCTAGATCTTACAGCCAGGTCTCTCGGAGGGCGCCAAGGGTAGTTGAACTATTAGTAACGATGGATTGGCATATCTTAGTTATTTTATGGTCACCCAAGTCTCCCATAAACACTTTGCCTTCCAAAGGGTTGAATTCCGGAAGAGTCTCAAGGTTTTTAATATATGGGGATAGGGCATGTCGAAACTGGAGATATTTATAGAACTGATTGTGTGGCATAGCAAATTCCCTTTGGAGCTCCTGGAAGGTTTTGAGAGACTGGTCGTGCATAAGTACTCCCAATGTGGATATGCCAATAACGTCCCACCCTCAAAATCCTACCAGAGTGGCTAACTGAGGCAGGAGGCCGTTATGCCACAATGGAGTTTCTCTTGTAAGATGACCCCACCAACCCATGCAATGCAACAACTGCCCCCAGACACTAAACACCACACCGGTCGCGGGCGATATTGACCGAACCGCCAACCCATTTTACAGATATGTGAGGCTGGACTTATTACCCATCAACCAGAATTCTAAAGATATGTGGGGTCATGTGTGTCACCGTACCGCCATTCATTCAGCACCAGGAGATGAGCCACTGCATGGTATGATTGGATATCTGTGGTAGCAATGCCTCCACAATATGTTGCTTGAAAACAGGTACATAGGGCTACTCGGGCTGAGCATCTACCCTAAAAGAATTAACCCAATGTCACGTTCATTTGCCAAAACCAGGTGCTCGAGATTTGGTATGGATGATTCTGCAGTTGGCATAGAAGACTTGGAAGGGATACCATCTTAATGATGGCAGATCGTCCTTGTAGTAACTATGGCAGATGTGACTAGGACTTCACCTCTCCTTTCACTTGTTCCGATAGCTGAGCAAGATTGCGTCCCGTGAAGTGGGATTTGAAGCGGACAAAAAGACACGTAGATATCTTAGCCCATCTGTGGCAATGGTCAAGTCCGTGGACCATGAGTCCAGCCCTCATGCCCCCCACAACGGTAACAGGATAGACTAACTGGTGTTCATATATAAACCAGATGTCTCACCAAATGATTGCATGATTTGGAGCAACCTGGGGCCTGTTCTGTTTGGGTCAGTGAGGCAAAATAGGACATCATCAGCCTTAAGTGCTATGCGGTCCGAAACTTCCTGTGACCACTCGAATCCCCAGACCAGAGCTTCCACCCTGATCAATGCAGCCAACGGCTCCATGGCTAGACAAAACAAATATGGGGATAGAGGACACCCCTGGTGGGTGCAACGCCTAATAGGAAACCTGGGGGAGACTGAACCAGCCACTCGCACCGTGACTATGAGATCTGTGTATAATAGATTTGTGTATGATAGGAATCTGGGACCTGTATTAAGGCACAGTAGGAACACGAAGAGATAGGTCCAGATAACAGAATCAAAGACTTTGTAAATGGCAGCCAGTAGCAGGGCAGCAGGGCGTCCCAGGTGATCCACAGCCGTTGTGACATTGTAGACACGGCAAATATTGTGGTGAGCAGTGAGATGGGGCATAAGGCCAGCCGGATCTGGGTGCACTAAATGGGTTATGTGGGGTATGAGATGGTTGGCTTCTATATTTAATAGGAAGATTGGGCGCTATGATGATTGAAGCTCTGAGGCTCGGCCTGCTTTGAGGAAAACTACTACTTCAGTGAGTCTCCAATCCAGAGGAAGCTGCCTTTCTTCTTCAGCTGTATGAATCCTTTTAGATAATGAGCGCTGTGTTGCGACTGGTTTATTTATAAAAACTCACAAGTGAAGCCATTAGGGCCTGGTGCTTTGCCCAAGCTTAAGTCTGCCAGGGAAGTGCCCAATTCTTCAACCATTAGAGGGGTATCCAGGAGTGACCTAGCCATGTCTGAATGGGCTCCCGGGGTAGGTCATCTTGGAATTTCTGTAAAAAAAAAGTAAACTTTTAAAATCTATCCTCCATTGGATTTTTGTCATTTGGTGTCACATTGGTGTCATTTTAAAGATAAAAATATAGACTATTTTTATAAATTGGTATTGGATTTTTAATATGTTGGGTCTTTTACTTATATACTCATTTGTCTTCTAAGTTTAGCCTGACTGCTCATCTGCCAAGCTAACAAGGGTTGAGCAAGGATTAATTTATAAAGACTTTACTGGACCATATTAGTGATTATGTTATGATTACTAGATGAAGGTATCTACCTTCACCCACTAATAACTCACCTCCCTACACTGGTGCTGTATTTTCAAAATTTCTGTAAGGGAAAATTAATTAACTGTTTGACACATGGGGGCTATGGGCTTTAGGTTGCTAAACACGCTGGCTGTTTTTTTCCAATATTTCCTGCTGGAAAAATGGAAATAGGGCATTTTTAGAAAGAAATTATGAGTGGTACACTGGTGTTGAATGTCTGGGGAAAGGTTTTTTATTTATTTCTTTTTGCAAAATGGGCACAGCAACTGTGTACACAGGGATTTATGGATGATGAAAGGCTATTAGAAATACCTAATATAGAATACAATGGTTCTGTCGGGTATATACAAACAATTACTTTGTTTTACGAATGGATCGAGAGAAACTGAATACGTTCAAATGGAAAAATCAATCCTAGAGGAAAATGTTCTTTTTCAAGAGGACCACATAAACAGATGACAATGAAAATCACGATGAAATCAGATTTGTTGGATGACATATTGTTTTTTATATATAAATTGCATCATTTATATTAGCATCTATGTCATTCTTTATAGCAAAGCAAGGCTACCAAAATTACAATCCTTAAAGTGAAATTGTGCATCAGTGAAACAGTGACATAAGTGACAACCTTAGTGCATAATATGTACAGGAATGAAAAAAGTTTTATATACAGAATATAAAAAGGGCCAGTATCTAGACATGACACAGTTTCCACGAATGACTCAAGTTCTGTATGAAAACGGGTCACACACTGGTCCTAGGTATTGTCGACGTTTCAACCCAGTATAAGCGATATTAAATCGTCATGCGGGTCTTCATCAGGACGTTTAAAAGAAGCAATGGCAACCTGCAGGGGCAATTAAAGTGCGTGTCAAAAGAAGGTCCTTAATACTCCACTACGTGTGGTCCTAGACCTACAGGATTGTGGTCACAAAAGAGGCCAAAACTCACCTAGCCGATAGTCTAGGGCTGCCTAATTTTCAAACGTTGTAGAGAAGAAGCACTCATCCAATGAGGAGTCTGAAGTGTGGATTCAATTATATTGAACCTAGCACAAAGGAATTGGATATGATGTAATCAACCCGCCATTACTACTAATGAAGAAAGAGCTCAAAGGACGATTAGGGAACTACAAACCGCAAAAGCCCATTATAGATGGCGAATAGCTCACAGGCGACTTATCTCCCATTGAATCAAGCGTGAGTGACGGTTTCTAAATTGGAAAAAGCATACTGCGGTGAATCAGTCACTAAACGGCGGCTGATTGGAGGATCGCTAGAGGGGTTAATGCAGTCAACCCCAAGGAAAACCACAGATTGTGACTGAATCCCTGGCTACGAGACCTAGTTGTTTAGATGGAGGCCGTCAGATCCACTCTGAGGCAGAGACCATTGGAAAAACTAACAGCGTCTAAAGTATAAGCGGGAGATGCGCGCTTAGTTGCATGCTTTAAACAGAGAGGGGAAAGTAGGTTTACATGTTTCAGCCTGTTACCTTTTGAAGAGGCGTGTGACCAAGAGGTGGTAGAAGGACATTTATCAATACACAAGACCAGTTGTTGGAGTAGTAATCCACTCAACCAGGAGTCCACTACTGCCTGTAAGAAATGACAAGTTTCTAAATAACATGCATTAATTTTTACAACAAATCACAGCACTCATTCTGACAATTACTAGTTCCCAGGAGAGATACTTGAACAATTGATGGTTGATAACATTGTTAGTGATCAAAACATTTGAACAGATGTGTGCCATTAAGTAAGATGCATTAGATTACCCACAAATGTCAGGTAACATGTCTGAACTTTACCTTGGTACAAAACTCAAGGGGGCATCAAGTCCTACAAATTTAGAGGACAAGGGAATCAATATTTCAAGAAATAATTAAATTAATGAAACAGGCGACTCAATTGCAAACCAATACAGAACCCTATCATGTAAATATGATATAGCTTGTAGTGATGAACTCAAAGAGGGAGAGCATTAACCCTCATGTGTAAAAATAAAAGACTCAATATATGGACTTGTTAGTTTATGTCAGTATCACCTTGTGGATCACTAAAACCCACAAGAGATGCTATATATATATATACGTGTGTCAAAGCTGGATTAAACGCCTACTTCATCCAATTTCATCTAATGGTGAAGCACTCTCTTTATAAAAAATAAATATGACACCTCAATGGGGGGAGGTACGGGAGAAATTTACCAGTCAACGAGTAAGGCAGCTGATAAAATAAATTTCACAAGAGTGACTCCAACATGCATGCCAGTATGTAAGCCTCAACCGCAGTTAACGGCCAAGCGGTTGTAAATGCAGTTCTAAATTCCATTCCAAAATACCTCCTAGCCCAGGGTAACACAGGTCAATAATTGTTAGGAAAACTCAAAGCGGTTTCCTCATGTGTACCCGCCAAAGAGGTGCAGAAGAATTACATGGTTCATATAAGTCCCCCTGGGGCGGCAGCACATACCTTTGTGGCTTGATAGTGCCCCCTGCAGGTCTTTAAACCGACTCTGGCCCTCTTTGTGTTTTGATATATTATTAGCTCTTCAGAATGTTATTTTTTATTGAGAGTTGCTCCATTCATTATTTTTATGTAACAGTTAATTTATATCTGTTAATTTTTATAATAAAAAACAAAAAAAATTATATTTAGGTATAGTTTTTAACTATATAATGAAAAATTATGATTGGGGTTTACAATGATTCAATTATGTAAGGCTCCCCAAATAGAGGTAAGCAAGCCGGAGATTTTATGGGAGGATCTAAGCCAGAAATGAGCCAGAGGGCCAGCTTGGCCTAAGGGCCAAAACACAAGCAGAGCCTGCAAAAACATTGTCATTATGTGGCAGCCTGGGTTGGGGAGGCGAAAGGTTTCAATGTGTAAGGGGCGGAGCAACTAACTGATGAATTCCTGGATGTGGGCATACCGAGCCAGGCAAGCTCTCCGGAATGGCAATTAGTACAGGCTCTCACATTCAGTCTCTAGTCACACTACTGACTCTGCCCTATCACTGCATGATTTTTGTATTATCCAATACCATTATCACTCCTCTTCCTGGGTGTGTCATTGCTTCCTTTGCTCTTTCTTTCCTTTTCCTTTTCATACCCCTCCCGATGCCAAATTTAGTATCCTAGTTTTCTCCCTGAAGTGTCTCTCACAATGCTGTCTGTATCCCTCTCTGCCCTGCTTCTACCTCACAGCTGTCCATATTCTACTGCCCTGTCTCTATTCCTTCCATTTTCTTTCTCCTGCCAGTCTCTTCTTCTTCAATCCCTATCCATTCCCTCTCTACATCACTGAATAGGAACAGAATAAATCACTCATTCTGAGACCGACTTGGCTCATTTTTGGCTTAAGGGTCTTAAAGGTCCTCAAGCTGAACTGGAGCAAGCCATCAGGATTTCATCAATACTGGTGGGACAGTAGTTACAATAGTACATTTTACCCCGCCCAAAAACATTTACTTTCCCCAGGTATGTGGGATTGATTTTAGAATAGTTAATCTGCCCTCACACACAAATATATGCACTTTCCCCAATGTTGGTGGGATTAGAGTTACAATAATAACCCACCCCCCCCAAAAAAAAAAATCATTTTTGCCAATGTTGATGAAATTGGACATTTGAAACTTTTCCATCAAATGTATGCATTTTTCCCAATATTCTTTGGACTGGAAATAGAATAGTAAACAGGTTCTCCTAAATATATACACTTTCTCCAATGTTTGTTGCCATGGAGTTATGGTAACAAAACTTATCTCTAGGGGTTTGTTTTTGCATAATTAACAAAATTTCAGCAAAATTCTCTGTAATTACATGAAATGTAAAATCATCATATTGCACTATAATTTAGCTGAATTGCATCATCACTTGAAATTACTGGTTTTCCCACCAAAACCGTCTTTAAAATAAGAAGCCAAGTAAGAGTACTTCATTTCCCACCACCCATCAACACAGGAAGTAACATCCCTGGATCTCCCATCATCTTCTTGCACAGGATATGACATTTCTGAATTTCCCATCATCCTTCTGGACAAGAAGTGAAATTAGTGGTTTTCCAGCAAAACCATTTTCAAAGGAAGAAGCCACGCAAGAAGGCTTCATTTCCTACCACCCATCAGCACAGGAATGACATTACTGCATCTCCCATCATCCACCTGCACAGGAAGTGACATCACTGAATTTTCCATCCTCCATTTGAACAGGAAGTGACATTACTGGTTTTCCCACCAAAACCATTTTTACAAGAAGAAACCAAGCAAGAGAACTTAATTTCTCATCGCCCAACAGCACAGGAAATTACATCATAGCATCCTGGACTCCACCCCTCTCAGTTCCGAGTTAATGAGAACTGTAACATGGATGCCCAGCGGGCACGCCGCTGGCAAGCCTGTCTGTGCCTGGACCATGCCCAGCACCAGAAAACTCCTGCAGCACTCCTTAGGCTGCTGGACCCTGAACGCCGTTCCCCCAGCTACTGCCACACTGCACCTCACATGACAGTACGAGCTTTCACCTGCCGGTTGTCCAGTAGCCACCAACCCACACCTCTACACAAATACTAACAATGCCCCCAAGACCTCCTCCCAACAAACACACCACACAAAAGACATTAACACCTACACTCCCACCCTATACCACTTGCCACAGCAAACCCTCACATTAACAGCCACTCTCATGCATGAATCTCGACACACAATCACTGTGCAAACACACAAACAAAATGTGGGACCATCAGAGCAGTGACACACCTGTCATCCTCTTCATCACAGAGACCTGGCTCAACCCCTCATCGACTTGTGACATCGCTACGGCAGTCCCAGCAGGCTACAAGATCACTCGACAAGACCGCCTTCACAAGCCAGGAGGAGGACAGTCTATCATCTACAAGGAATCCATCAATTGCAGACCATTCACAGAAAATGCCACCACATTCATGGAAAACCTGCACTTCAAGGTGCAATTCTCTGAAAAATTCACCATGAATGGAACCCCCACCTTCTGACCACCTGGACCACGAGCCACATTTACCAACCTTACCACCGACTTTGCCACACTGCTTACCATCGTCTCCAGAGCCTGCATTTTCCTCGGTGAACTCAACTTTTACCTGGAAGACCAAAATGACCCCTGCTCCACAACACTCCTTGAAAGCTTGAGCAACATCACACTCAGCTCGTCACAGAACCACCCTACACTGCTGGACACACAAATAACCCCATCTTCACCCAAAGTGAACGCATCAAAATAACTCCTCCACACAGCTCACATGGACGACTACTCCATCCTCAACTTCCAAATCAGCACACGTCAAGTCAAGACCCCTACCCGGTTCAGCACTCCAAACTGCAGCTGGAGCAAAATCACAGAAGCAGACTAGCTCTGCTCCCTCAGCATTGATCAATCTAGAAAACTCCTCATCAGCTTAAACTACCCATCCCTGAACCCTAAAATCCCCTTTCTACATCTGAACTCCACCTATCCATGAATCCTTAATAATCCTAACCACCCTTAACTCCGCCCTATTCTAAAAACTCTGCACCACTCCAGTCGCTACTCATAACTGAACCTTAAAATCTCTCACCAGCCCAAAACTCCACCAATCCAGCAACCCTAAAACCAATCTGCACCCTTAGGCTCCAATCATCCCAGAAACCAAAAAAACACCTCACACACCCAAAAAAACACTCATTCACGAATCCTAAAATCCCCACACCACCCTTACACTTTTCTTATCTCTGAACCCTTAAAAGCCCTTTCTATGCTCGAACTCCAATTACTTCTGACCCTCATCACCCGAACAATTACCCATTTCTTCACCCAAAACCCCACAGTAGTCCTAAACTCCAGCCAAGTTTAATTTAATTTGGGATTTTTCCTTAAAATTATCTTTCCTTTAAAATGTTTCCCTTAATTTTCAATTGTTTGGGATTTTCTTAAAATTGCTTTTCCATAATTTGGTTTTCTCATATGTGGTTTTTCATTTTTCCATTAATTCACTCACATCAGGACATGAATGTACAGCTATCCACATTAGGAATGAAAATGCTTCAACTGCAGGTACCAGAAGGATTTTCCTTTTTGCAAATATTCTCAGGATGTGAATCAAGAGCTTCCCTGGCTCATTAATGTTATTTATTTGTCTTGCGTGATGAACATCATACACAGCACACTAATGTGCGTACCCCCAGCTACGCGCTGGGGGTACGCACCGTACATACACGGGTGGGGGTACGACTCGTACGTACACGGTGTACATACAGGGGTGGGGGTACGGTGCGTACGTACACGGGTGTACATACACGGGTGGGGGTACGACTCGTACGTACACGGGTGTACATACACGGGTGGGGGTTCGGCGTGTACATACGGGGGCTGAGGGGGTGTTCGGCACGTATGCGGGCACATGTCTCCATGGTTGCTATGGGAGTTCAGTGCGGACGGTGTTTTTTCCATACGGGTGTAACATCGGATGCACGGGATGGATCGTACTTGCGCGGTCAGACTTCACTTTTCACATTTGTATGGTAAATCGTCCGGGGACGTGTCGGACACATTTTCCGACCCGAGGACATGTGGGGAATTATTCCCAATGCGATTCGTATGGACTTTTTCCCATGCGAATCGTACTTGGCAGTTTGTACGGCACTTGTACGATTCGTACGGTAAAAAGACCGGATACGAGTCGTACGGGGAAATTTTTTCCAGGATCCTAATCGGCACCTATGTGTACTATTGGAGGTGGATTCTAGGGTTGAGGCCACAGGGCCCTATCAGCAAGGTCATCTCCAATTCTGCTGGATTATCGCTGGTTTTCCAGCGATGTAGCCCCATATTGCCGGCTATCGCTGGAAATATTATCGCCAAAGTGCTAAGCGTTGTTGATACAGTGCTAGCCTGGCGATAATTTCCCACGATAGCCAGCGTTAGTACAAAACTCACTAAGCGCGTTCAGCGATGATTATCGCTAAGGCTTGCTATTATTTCCCCAAATGCTTTCATTTTGGTGTGTTATCGGGGGACATATTTCGGCTCCCACGCAACAATCAAAAAAGGAGACACAGCTTGAAAAAGAACAATTTTTCCTTTCAAAGGGTACTTTTCCTACAGTATCCCTACTAGGAGATCACTACAGGAGGGAAATCCCCAATCAGGTATCCACCCACTAGGCACTGGCAATTTGTTTTGTGGGGGGGACAGTCATCCCAGTCAAGGACAAATGCTGCCCCCCAAAAATCTGCCTCCCCAAAGGAGCATAAAATTTGCATTATACTAGAGGGTTGAGTTGGTCAAACACTCACTCTTCATGGAGTCCCACTTGAGAAATTTCCATCTGTTCTCTCACCCACCTTTTTACTATCACTTACATCTGAGAATTTCTATTACTGAACTTGTAGCACATTGACTTTGTCATGCTAGTGTAGGCACCAGGGTAATTAAACATAACTACCCTCCCTAAACTTCTAAATTTCATATCTTTCCATCTTCATTTGTCACTGCATTATGAAACAATTTGAGTACTATCATGGGCTTTGAAAATGTTGGCCACTGATCATCCCCAATAGGCCACTTAACGTTTAACTAATCACCTACCCTCAAATCTATCAGCTTTTCTGTAATGATCCTCATCATACTTATTTTTCCTTACTATTTGAAGTCTTAATTATCTCAGTCTCTAGGATTGTCTAGTGTTAACATGTATCCAACCCTTCTCCCACTTCATCCGGGCTGGAACTTATTTAGAATTTGGTCTCCTTCCCCTTAGCAGTTCAAATGGGGTTCTGTTTGCTGCTTTATTGTGGTGTTAGATGGAAAACTTTCAAACTGAACTTCTAATTATTTTGTCCTTTCAACTTATACTATTTTTTTAGCAAGTTGGATTCCTTCCTTCAAAGTTTTATTACATTTTTCTACTACATCAATGGTCTCGGGATGGTATAGTGTACACAGGTGATATTTGATACCATTTCTTTCTAAATATTCTTATATTTCACTTGAACAGAATTGTACCCTATAATCAAAGAGAATCAAGGATGGTAAGCTTTCCATCACTAATGTCGCTTCTAGTAATATTTATTATACTCTTCAAGCTAATGTCAGAGACTACTTTCACTTCTGGCCACCGAGAATATAAATCCATTAGAACCACTATATATGGGATGTTAACTTCCTCTGTCAATGGACCTATGATGTATATAGCTAGATCATTCTAGGGCTCATCTGAGAACCAGAATGCTTTCACTCTTGCAAAATGAACAATTTCTGATTATCCTCTATTTGGATATCCATGCCTGGTCACAAGAAATCAAGTCTGAATCTCTCTTTTGTTTTGCAAATGCCAAAGTGTCTCTCATGTGCCCTGTCAACAGGTTTCTCTCCTAATTACTCTGGAAGTATTAACTTAGTACCACAGAATAAAAAAACATCTATTGCTGATAGTTCATCTCTGATCATCCAATATGATGTAATCCTGTGCCAGTCTTTATCATGATGTGTGGACCCATTCAATATAAGACCTCATCTTTCTCCAATTCCTCTTTCCACTATGTTTCTGTAATTACACCATCTGTTACCATACTAACTCTTACTGTGACTGATTTATGCTCTTCCATTACTTCCACTTCCCGTTCTTCAACAAAGGCTTCACATACCAACTTAGAAAGACAGTCAGCCGCCCTGTTCTTATTTGTGGCAAATATTCTACTTCAAAAGTGAATTCTTGTAAATTAATGACCCACCTCCTGAGGCGTCTAGAGATACAATCCAAACCCTTATGGTCTGTTTTATCTTAAATATGCTGCCCAGAATACAGCTAAGGCCTCCTTTTCAATTATAGAATAATGCAATTCTATAACTCGCAATGATCTGGAGGCAAAAGCTGTACTTCACAACCATTTGAAGCATCTTGTGAAAACAGAGCACCCAACCCCTTTGAACTGGCATCGGTGGTAATCACAGTTTTGTTTTTCAGGAACTAACATTGGGGCCATCTCTCAAACTGTCTTTGATATCCTGAAACTTCTTCAAATGTCTCATACCACACAAAGACACCATAAGTGATCTCAACTTGAAAGTTCTACTCGCTAGATTCTTTACAAATTTACTATAAAATTCAATTAATCCAAAAAATGACAAGAAGTCTTTATTTTTTAGAGGCAGCCAACTTCAAATTGGAATGAACAAGATCCTTCTTTGGTTCTGTTTCCACTGCAGTGACTTTATGGCCAAAATGTGTGATCTCTTTACTCCCAAATTTATATTTAGCACTTTTTACAATCAGACCATACTCTCTAAATTTCTCTTGAGTTGATTCACTTCTTTCATCCTGTTGCAATCGTGTGTTACCACACACCAATGTGTCATCCTGATAGTTGATAACACAAGGGATAGATCCCAACATAGAGGTCATGGTCCTTTGAAATACTGATGCCATCGACACCAACATAAAGGGGTACGCTTGAACTTGTATGCTCTCATTGGTGTAATGAAGGTAGTGAGAGCGTGCCAATCCAGGTGCAGTCATACCTGGTAGTCTGCAGAAGAAGACTTTTGCACCAGCAAGAGCTGTGCACATCTCTGAAATGGTGGGCAAAGGAAATCTGTTTACAATCACTTTTCTGTTTAGAGCCCTTAGGTCGATATGCAATAATATTTACCTGTCGGCTTTGCATGCCACAACAATGCGTACAAGCCATTCAGTGGCTTCAACCTGTTCTATGATGTCTAGACTACACAAATTTTGTATTCATCACTTACCGCATCTAATGTTTCTAGGCAATTTACTGACCTTTGAAGCTACCAGGACTGCTCTATCCTTTATATGTGGATATATTTTTTAAGGCACCCAACTTTCTCACAGAAAACTTCTGGAAATTCATTCACAAAATGTGTCTATTCTTGAACAACCTATTTTTGAATCTGGAGACATGCATTGGGATCTAAATATATAGCTAAGTCATTTTGGACATATGAGCCTAGGATATTTCCCCTCTTTATTGACACATATACCTGTGAATGTGCCTTTCTATTTCTGGAGTTAATTTTCCCTTGGAAATACCGCTTCACACAAATGGGTTGACCTCCATAACCTCCCAGCTGTATACTCATGTCATGCATAAAGATATTGCCTTTGAAACATTTACTATAAACCTTTTCTAATATTATAGTCAACCTAGAACATAAGTCAAACATCACTTCTACTTCTGCATTGTCTATTTTTATTAACTCCTTAGGATTACCAGTATGTGAGATGCTCATCTGTACCACAATTTCATCACAAGTCTCCATGACATTTTTCATAAATATATTTTTTTAGTTTTACAACATGCCATATATATCGTCCCTTTTTCCCGCACCTATTGCACGTAGGTTTTCCATGCAGGACATTCTTTCGAAATGTCCATGTACCCTTTTACGAAGAACAACCTTCACAACGAGGTCGTTACACTGCGGTATGTTTACATTGCAAGCATTACAATGCAAGTTGTAACAACGACTTGCGTTGGATGGCGCTCTAAGCTAAGGAATAGTATGATTTACTATTCCAACACCTTCCCTACTATGACGTAGCCTGGAGTTGGAATAGTAAATCATACTATTCCTAAGTCCAGCGCCCTCCAGCACAAGTCGTTGTAACGACTTGCTTTGTATGGAACGTGATGTAACATACCACGTTGTGAATGTATGCGTAGTAACGTCATACATTCCACTTTTGTGCCACACAGCCCCTTTGAAGGTATACTCTCTTGTTTTAGAGATTTCTTTTTTTACTCTTTGCCCACATTTACCTCTCCCTTTTCATCAATAGCTTTTTGCAGTTTCTATTGTTATCTCTTTCACACACATCAGCACATGTTCTAATTGTTTTGCTGCTATTAGGACTTCATTCAAAGAAGGATCCTCTTTTGCCCACAGTTCTTCTCTTACTCTGGCATTATATTGCAGGTTATAAAAATTAGCCTTGTATGCATCCATCAATCACAGATGTGAATTTACATGTGGCAGCTAATTTCCTTAGTGCAGAGAAACATTCTTCTATTATCTCACCTTCCTTTTTTACACTCTTACAGTATCTCTCTAATATTGTACTTGTACATGGAAGGATATGATTGCCTAGTTTCTTTATGGAGATATCAAATACATCTACCATTTTGAATGATTCCCACTTAACTCAGGAAATTGTTCCAAACTTTCTTGCCCTACCACCCACAAAGAGTGCTGTAAAAGGGCTACTTTCTTTTCTATTGCTAAATTTGGTCCACATACTGCTATGTAGTTGGTGAATACCTTTTTTAATTTGTTCCATACCACTGGGGAGTCACCTGTATGTACCATAAAGAATGGTGAAGAGGTAATATTTTGGATAGTGGCTTGCTACTATTGAGTTTGTAAAAAAAAAGTACTTTTTTTTAAGTTCAAGAACATCTTTACGTTAAATTAATGTCTTGAGAATGATATAGAAATTGATAGGGAGAGAGGTAACATTTCTGTGTATATTCTGGTAAAACAAAATACTAGAGTGATCCACAACAGGTGTTAAGATAACTGAGTTTCATTAGTGTCAATATACTTCCTTCGACTCCTATTTACTGACATTCTGACAAAACTGTTACCTCACAGATAATCCACTGTGAGTTTGTGGATCAATGTGCTATTCTTCTCTGGCCTTCCAGTGGAACATGAGAACTCCTTATTTGCCATAGTGTTTCATCAAGTCATGCGACTCCTGAATGGGTGCTGTTGTGCAGATGAGCTGAGAAAGATAAGTTAAAATAAGTATTTTCTGTCATAATATGCCAAATTTAATTTTTATTTAATGTAAGATGTCTTATCAATGTTGGTTACACATGCTCAATTCATAATCGCATCTGAGGAAAGAAAGGCTCATATGTTTCTGCATGATGACCTGTCCCCTCCATATACTGCCCTACTCATCTGAAAATCACACTGAGGGAGAAATACAGCTTGCCCTTGTGCCGCGGCGTAGTGTACAGAAGCACACCAGACCTTACTTCACCATGTAAAAGGTAGCTTTTCTCTTGGAGCTCCAAATATTAGACTGCTGTAAAATTAAATTCTTCAGATGAGTTCATCACTTGGAGCATAGAAGACAAAAGAGATCCTCAGAAAGTCATTCACATTAGTGGCATTTAAAACTAAGGCATCTCATCTGGGGTGTGGCCAAGATGGCGGAGAGATAGGACGTGTTTTCCTATCCCTCCAGCGCCGTCCGACATTAGCCTTGTTTATCGCCCTTAATCGTGCCCATCCGCGCTTACCGGCTGTTGGATTGTTGCCTGCTGTCATCCTGGCGTAAGCATTGGGCTCCTTTCTTGCTTTCCCGGTGTTTCTCCCTGTGAACCGGTCTGCCCGGCCTGGCCCCAGCCTTGCTGTGGCCCGGCGGACCCTGTGTGGACTCGGCGGCGGTGAGATTGGATGCCGCTTCGCTTGGGGGCCTCTGGTGAGACGTTGGACTGTCGGGTCCTCCCTGTGCTGCCCTGCTGTTGGGCTGCCGGCCGGTGGCGGATCCTGGCGAGACACGGTGGTGTAGAGATGGAGGCGCCCGCCATTTTCTGTTTCCTCGGTGGCGCGACTACTCCGTGATGGTGGCAGGCCCTCGGGCCGAGAAGCTCTCCGGGTGAGGCGGGGGCCCACTGATACTACTGGCGGAGACTTATGGCACCCGCACTGGTGTGGCTAAGGTGGGGAGCGGAGGGGCGGTGAGCTGGCACCCGTGACTGTGCTCGGTCCGCAGATTGGCAGACGGCGTTTGCGCTGGTGGCGGTTGTGAGAGGGGACGGTCAGCTTCTGCAGGTCCTCACCCCCCCTCCCCGTGTGTTGGTTCCTGCTGTGTCTGGGGCTGAGTGCGAAGTGCAGCGCTCGGCCGGCGGCCCTGATTGCAGCGAGGGCCTTCGCCTTTACCATTGTGCTGCGCTGCCAGTGGAGGTGAAGAGAGCAGGAGTTGCGGAGCGGGGCGGTGAGTTGCCACCTGTGGTGGGGCTCGGTTCGCAAATCAGAGGACGGCATTAGCGCTATTTGCAGGGGTGGGATGGGGGCTGTCGGCGCCTGGGGGCCCCCCCTTCCCTCTGCTTGCATCAGAGGTTGGTGCTGGCTGGGGCTGGGTCTGCATGTCGGGGGTGGCACCTGGAGTGAGGCGCGTAGCCTAAAGCCCTGGTTTCTATAGGGCCTTGCCCATAGTGCTTCTGACTGTGACTTGGGGCTCATGATTTGCCGCACTCCATTGAGGCTTGTAATCGGCCCGTGATTTGGCGGGCGGAGGTGGATCAGCGCGCCGTGGGCTATCTTTGTTTGCTGGCGGCTAGGGCCCCCTGGTGGGATTTTGGGGGCGTGGTCTGGCTGTTGCCACATCGTGGTGCATTCTTCGGGGGCGCCTCCTCTTTGGACTGCACTTGCTTGCCCCCCGGCGCTGCGTTGCTGGGGTGGCAGCTCCTTTGCCGGCTCGGACCTCTCAGCTAAGGGCTGCCCCACCCTTCCGTAGCTCACTTCCCAGGTGAGGAGTCTTAGTGGGGGCACATCTGCACTAGTCTAGTTCCTCAGCGTGGACTATACGCTGTGTTGCAGCGCTAACTTTCTTCATCCTCTTTCTCCTCACTGGCTTACACAGCGGCCTGCCTGGTGGGGGGGTCCTGTCTGCGGTTGGAGCAGCTCCCTCCCCTTGCTTTAGTCTGGGATACCTTGAGGCAGTTCTCCGCCACTTTTCTGCACCATGTCGTCCAATAAGGGTAAAAGAGACAAGGCCCTGAAGGGCCCCTTTCAGGCTGCCTCTGGCCCGCCCGCCTCTCAGCCTGACGCCAGGTTACCTCCAGTGGATGATGAGGGTGCGCCAGCGACCAAAGCTTTTATGGTTGAGCTGTTCTCCTCCACGAAAGAAGACATTCAAGAGTTGCGCTCCCAGCTCTCCTCGGATCTCAGGGATGTTAGGCGGGATGTCGACGCCATAGGAGAGCGGGTCGCGACTTTGGAGGAGCATGACCTGGGTAGGGAAGATGACTTGCACCAACTTCAGCAGGAGATGATTTGACTCAAAGAACAGAATCTGGATCTACAGGCGCACACGGATGATTTGGAGAACCGCTCCAGCCGTAATAACATATGCATTCGGGCGGTTCCGTGGAAGGAAGAGGGAGACGATCTCCGTGCTTACATCAGTGTCCTGTTTCAGTAGATCCTGGGTGATGAGGGGGGTCAGGAGGTCCAGCTGGACTGAGTCCACTGGGTGGGTCTCCCGCGGGGTGCCAAGGCTCCCCCTCCGGATATCCTTGTCTGTGTGCATGATTTCCAACTTAAGGAACAAATCCTCCGCAAAGCCAGAGACCTTAACCCGGTGCAGTTCCGAGGTCAACAGCCTGCTCTCTTGCAGGACTTAGCGGCCTCCATGGTGGCTAAACGCAGAGCGTTTAAGCCTGTCTACAATCATCTCAGAGAGCGGGGTATACCTTACTCTTGGGGTCATCCATTCCATCTCATCTTCAAGCTCAACGGCAAGCTCCTGCAGCTTCGCTCCCTTGAGGATGCCTACTCCACGCTGGGCCTGGACCAACCTTCTACTCCTCCTGAGCCTGTTCATGCTCGCCCTCGATGGGGCAGGTGCTCCTCGGACTGGCAGTGGGTTGGGGGTCCATCGTCGAGCTCTAAACCGGATGCATCTGTCAGACGGATGGAGAGAGAGGCAGTCCTTTTGTCGGTGTCGCAGGTGACCGACAACACTGATGTCCCTTGATTCACATGCCTTGGCATCCTTTTGGGCTCAGTTGCTGGCGCTGGAGGTGGGGAGTCACCCGACGGCCTGGACATTCTCTGCTCCCTGACGTGCCTGGGACTTGTTAGGTGCACTATGGTTCGGATTAAGGGTGAGCCGCGCCCCCTTGAACATTTGTTCAGTGAGACGAACTGTTGTCATTTCCTTCGACTTCCAGTCTTTGCCCTTTTGCTTCGGGGTTTTTCTTATTGGAGGGCGGGGGGTTTTTTGGGGGATGATCTTCAGACCTGTTCCTTGGTTGCTCACTGTTTTGTGTCTTTCTTGCCTTGTTTTTGTTATATCTTGCTCAGGGATTTTTTATGTCATTGCCAGGGTAAATTATAGGGTGTTTTTTTGGGACTCCGCATCAGTTCATGGCAACGAACGGCTAATGGTGAGGCTGATCCCCATTAGTGTTGATCCTGGGGGGTGGGGGTCGGTGCATAGATGCTCCCTTCTTTTCTGTATCGATGAGTAGGGACCTGAACATTGTTAGCTTGAATGTACGGGGGCTGAATAAACTGGTCAAGAGGTTAGCCATACTGTCCCTTTTAGAGAATGCTGGGGGAGATATCTGTTTACTGCAAGAAACCCACCTTTTACCTAAAGATACCAAGCGCATGCGGGATAGGCGCTTCCCACAGCAGTTTTGGTCCTCGGGCCAGTCCATACACAATGGGGTGGCGATCCTCTTTAGCGCGCGGTCGCAGTGCAAGTTGGTCTCTACGATAGCGGAGATGAAAGGGTGGTTCCTAGCAGTCAGGGTGCAATGGGGGGAAATGCATTTTACGGTTGGGTCCTTATATGCCCCGAATGAGCGGCAGGAACCCTTCTTGCGCTCGGCCCTATCTGAGGCTCTTGCTTCCCCGGATTCAGCATTTCTGATTGGGGGAGACTTAAATCTAGTAATGGATCTGGAGGTTGATAGGTCGGGGCTGCGGTCTAACCAAGCAGGGGCATTGTCAAGTGCTGGGAAACAGTGGCTCTCTGACTGCGGTTTAGGTGATGTGTGGCGAATACAGCACCCGAAAGACCGCGACTATACCTGCTTTTCAGCGGCACACATACGCGCGTCTTGACCTCTTTCTGACCTCTACATCTCTTCTCCCTCACTTGCGCGCTGCAGCTATTATATCTCGATCCCTTTCCGATCATGCCCTTCTCTCAGTCCAGCTACCGGCGCGCGTTCTACTCCCCCGGGCTGGTGCCTTTGTGATTCCCTTCTTCATTCTGATGACGTCACTCAAAGGATTCGCACCGTTATTAAGCACTATATCTCTGAGAATGCTCAGGACGACACGCCACTTGCGTCAGTTTGGGAAGCCTTGAAATTCGTAGTTCGGGGGGAATTTATTGCGGGTGTTGCGTCTTTCACGCGACTCCGCAAACAGAAACGCGTGGAGCTGGAGGCGGCGGTTGAGGAACTGGAAGCGGGGCGGGGCGGCGAGGGTGTGGAAGGAGTTGAAAACGTGGCGCCGTATGCTGAAGCATCTGGATCGGGATAGGGCTGAGCATGAGCTCCTGTGGCTGCGGCATGAGTTCTACCTCAGTGGAGATAAGAGTGGGAGGATGCTGGCACATAGATTACGGGCGCAGGCACAGATGTCTGCAATCCCTGTCATCCAGGGTCCGAATGCGGTGGAACATACCACGGATACACTGATTGCTGATACATTCTGTCAATTTTACCAGCACCTTTATTCGACGGAAGACGCCCCTTTGCCTGATGCAGGGGACTATTTGTCCTCCAGTAATATCACCCCCTTACTTAAGATGTCGGCTGATGATCTAGACTCTCCTATTCGTCTCGAGGAGGTGATATCGGCAATTGCGCGGCTCAAAGTGGCTAAGTTGCCGGGCCCGGATAGCTTTTCAGCCTTATTCTATAAACAGTTCTGTGTGTAACTGGCTCCCCTTTTAACAAAGCTTTTTAATTCCTTCCTAGATACTGGGGAGGTGACGCCTTCCATGTCTGAGGCGGCCATCTCTGTACTTCTCAAACCTGGGAAGGATCCAAAGGAGTGTGGATCGTACAAGCTGATCTTGCTCCTTAATATTGATGCGAAGTTGTTCGCGGGTATGTTAGCTTCCCGTATTAACCCCCTCATGGATGCCATCATAGACTCGGACCAAGCAGGCTTAATACCTTCAAGACAAGGAGGGGATAATACCAAGAGGTTGTTGCACCTCATTGATTTTATCCATCGATCGCATACCCCGACCTTTCTACTGTCAATAGACGCAGAGAAGGTCTTTGATCGGGTGGACTGGGATTACTTATTTGCGGTGCTCCGTACATTTGGATTTGGGGATAATTTCATCTGTTGGGTGTGCTATCTATACGCCTCCCCCAGGGCGGCGGTGCGGGTTAATGGCTGCAAATCAGCCCTGTTCCCTATTGCCCGGGGCACGCGGCAGGGCTGCCCCTTATCCCCCCTCTTATTTTAGCTCTACATGGAGCCTTTTGCTCAGCACATCCGTTCCAACCCTGATGTTGTGGGTCTGAAGTTCGGAGCTTATATTCATAGAATTAGCATGTATGCTGATGACGTCATCCTCTCTCTTACGCAACCACGGACGACCCTGCAGTACTTGACGACGGATCTCTCTACCTTTGGAGAGTTGGCGGGGTTTAAGGTCAACTTTTCAAAGTTTCAAATTCTTAATATTTCTATCCCGGAGACAGAGATCCGGGATCTCCAACAAGACTTTCACTTCCAGTGGGTGACCACGGATATTGCCTACCTCGGTATTCGTCTGACCCCTTCCATTGCTAAAACGGCCGCTCTTAACTACTCCCTGTTGCTGGAACAGACGGCCAAGGCCCTGGTGGCCTGGTCTCGTCTCAAGCTGGCATGGTTTGGCAGGCTGGCGGCAGTGAAGATGACGGTTCTACCGCGCATCCTCTATATCTTCCAAATGCTCTCTTTGAGCCCGCCGCCCTGCGCCCTCCGCAAACTCCAGGGACTGCTTAATAGGTTCCTGTGGGACAATAAGAAACTACGCCTTGCGCTTGCGCATGTGACTTCCCCGAAGGCGCAGAAAGGGCTCGGCTTCCTGATCGTGCGTGCCTACTATCAGGCAACATGTCTTCACTTCATCACGGAGTGGAACAGGCCTCTTTCCAGTAAGCACTGGAATTTTATGGATCAGACAGTGGCAGGTCGGAACATATGGCAGGAGTTGTTGTGGCTTCCACGTCGGCACAGAGCGTAGGGGCTATACTCTTCTCCGATTACTTCCCCGACTCTTAAAGTTTAGGATCGATTTGCGGGTCCGAAGGGGTGGACGACGTTTCCTTCTCCTTTGTCCCCCATAGTCGATAACCCCGACATTCCGCCAGGTTGCGCATCCCAGATCTTCCAACGATGGCGGGAGGAGGGTTGCAAGCGGGTAGGTGCCCTGTTTGATCACTGGGGTGTGATTCCCTTTCCTCAGTTGCGTAGGGTCTATGATTTGCTGGAGGCCGATGTCTTTCACTACGCGCAATTTGTACACTGGGTCATGCAACCGGAGAATTTGGCGCTAATGTCCCGCCCCCTGATGTCCTTCGAAAAATGGCTGGGGTGTAAAACAGACGATCGTAAACTCATCTCTGAACTCTATGCCCTAATCACTTCACAAACGCAGAGGTGCCGCGCCAAAGCGCAGGTACGATGGGAAACTGACCTGGGGAGGCCCTTGTCGCACAAAGAGTGGGACCACATTTTTTACAGGGCACACCATACTGCTTCCAACACAGCAGGGGCCTAGAACTAGAAGGTGGTTACTCACTGGTATTATACACCAGTGCGCATTAAGAGGTGGGACAATTCCACGTCAGACCTCTGCTGGCGGGGGTGTGGTTCTGTTGGCATTCTGGTGCATCTGCTTTGGCGCTGCCCCAAGCTAGTGAGCTATTGGACTGCAATAATTGGTGATATTGATGCAGCTTTCCAGATCACTTTGCCGCGTACGCCCGAGCACACCTTGCTAGGTCTCTCCCATCCTAAGTTTTATCCGCTGAAGTCACTGAGAGGTAAACAAATAGCCATGGCATTGCTGGCAGCGCGACA
The DNA here is from genome assembly GCF_964204655.1 of Triturus cristatus. NCBI lineage: Eukaryota > Metazoa > Chordata > Amphibia > Caudata > Salamandridae > Triturus > Triturus cristatus. Next base: position 1,170,799,404 of record NC_140593.1, read on the forward strand.
GGTGGTTTTAGCACACTGGGGATCGCTGACAATTCCAGATCCTCGCGACTGGATTCAGAAGCTTTGGCAACTCTTAGCTATGGAGCAGTTGTCCCTAAGTGTGGAGGGGAAAGGCAAGGACTTTCCAAAGCTGTGGGCTCCCTTTTTGCAGATCCTCACCAAAGATATGAGAGAAGTCACGTGCCCGAAATATCTGCAAATTTTGCGCCTCGTACCTCTAGAACCACCTGGCGCATCTATGAATTGATTAACTAGTTATGTGACCCATGTATGGAGACATGAATGACGGCCTTATCTGATCTGAACTGATGCGGAGGGTGGGTGTGGGGAGGTTGCGGGTGGGGGGCTTGTTTCTTTGTTCCTGTTTGTTTTATATAAAAGTGTCACTTTCACTTTGCGCCTAACTGGCTCACTATGGCTTACTCTCATTGCGAGGTCGCCCTCTGGGATGTAGACCTATACGCTGTGTCTTTCTTTACAGTTCTCGCTCTGCCGGCGCTCTGATGTAGGCAGTAAAGCTGTGTATTTGCTTCTTTGTGACCACACAATAAACATGATTCATTCTAAAACTAAGGCATCTCTTCCAAGCCAAAATACCATTGTCATATTTCCACAAAGTGCATACCCATCTGTAGAAATGGAGATACTCTCTCAAAATATAGGTTTTAATGGATGATTAGATATAGCTGAGAAGAAATCAGCACAGTACCTCCAGTCCACAAATTCTGACATTGAGGTACCGACTTCATAGTGTGTTGGGGTGTGACTCCTCATTCCCCATCCTCGTCGCCAGTGTGAGATGGGCTAATCACCATAGGAGGCTGAATTATAGTTATCTTCAAGCATTATTCCTGACATCCAAGTCACAACTCAGTTAGGAGGACTATCATTCAACAGCCCAATTCCAACTGTTATTCGAGCTCTCAATATTCTAGAGACTGTGCTCAGAAAATGTCAATTATCACTGGGAGAGGATAAGGGAAAATACCATACCTCTCTACTCAAATTACTTTGTTGAAATTCAAATGGTGTCTTCTTTTCAGAAATGTATAGCTTTCTTGGCTCACCTATGGGTTTCACGCCTTTTTCTGCCAATAAACTGCAAGCAGGTAGAAACCATGAAAAATAGAAAAAAGGAATATCATTTAGGATAAAATGCAAAACTCTGGTAAATATATTTTTTACATCTCTGTCTGTTCCTGAAAGCTGGGAAGAGTGTAATCATAGAGCAGCAGACCGTGTTCATTTTAGTTTTAGGGGAAAAAGCATGTGATTTTTTGAACAACATTTGTTTTCATTTTTTAAAATGTTGTTATATTTTGCCTTTATTTTGGCTTCCTCAAGGGGAGTTCACATATCTTGTCCCCAAAGTGTCTTTAGGAGCAGAAATCTGGGGGTATAAGTCCTGTCCCTCCATCTAGGTTGCAGAGAATACATTTTTAGGACAATTGAGACATTACCACAGTCAGTCCCTTCAGAAATTGTCCACGAAGAGCTAGGAGTAGGTTTTACTTCAGAATATATTCATATCCGCCCCCTATTACTATGGTTGTCAATGTGGCTCACGAAAGACCTGGATTTTAACAGAACAATTTTGAGAGATTGTCTGTGGTTGGATTATGGCCAGCAAATTCCATGGATACAGTATGCAGTATGGGAACTTAGGTACCATGAACACCAGTGAAAGCCATAGTATCCTCATGGTATATAAATAGACCATGTGCCCTGTTGAAACATATTCTCCTCGGTGACAGTTATATGATAGTCATTGAGCATACCTAAGTCCCCACAGAGAAAAAATACTATGCCCATTCCATATATGGGTTACAGTCATTTAACATCCATAATTGCTCATTTTAAAAATCCATTTGAAATACCTGTTTTGTGAATTCTAGCATTGTGTAAATATAACTGTTGCTAATGCCACATATTTAAATTAGTGTGTTGATTTTCTGATTCAAAAAAGTAGCATTCATTGCTAATTACTTGTGCCATAATTCAACTAATTATTGAAATTAACTGATTATAAATACATTATGGGTCCACTACAACTGCCAACTATTGAAAGGCAGCTGTCAGTGATCCAGCAAGTTTGTAGTTAAACCAGCATATAATTGTTATGAATGTTCAATGGAACACATCATCATAGCAAATATGATAAAACATCACATTTCACATACAGGTGAACATAACCCTAAAAGGCACACTTTGTGACTGTCCATCAACAAGGTAATGGTTAATGAAAATTGTGTGGACCATTGTGATATGTGAAGTAAGCATTCAAATAACACAATTCCTAAGTATTTTCCTTCATTTACCAGTAAAACATAACCACTACTTACAACAGGGAAGGGAGCAATTCACTGCTCTTGTCCCAGCACAGTTCACCACACTGCATTCTGGTAAATACAGTACGCTTCATTCAAAGTTGCTGTAGTCTTTCACCAAAGTTGGTGCTAGCAGTGCTGTTATCTCTAAACACGTGTTTCTGGGTTTAGCCCTTCATCAGCAGAGAGCAGGAGTAGAATAAACATATAAATGTAATCTGGGGTTGCTTAAATGCTGCCCAAGTCTTGACAGGTCACAGTATCACTCCACAGGCACACAGGTGCATCCCGGGTGAGTTTGTCAGCTTGTTGGCTCAGGGGAGCCTTTTAAACACAAGTGGGGAGGCAGCACACAGAACCAAATCACCCTGATGGCTAATTTGGGGAATTAATAGAGCAGCACAATTGAGCAGAATGTCCAGGACTCCAAATATCTACTTACGTTGCTGTTTGGCTCGGTGGATTTAGGAAACTGGAATATTATGTGGTATGAATGGATATCCTTACCATGTAATGTTATCAGAGTACGCAAAGATGGTTTTTGGGTTCACACTAATAAATCCTTAGCTCAGTCCTGGTAAAGTGGTAAAGCGCAGTCAGGAGAGGCGGAGGAACATGTGTTAAGCATTTCAGAGTACCAACATAGATGATAGGTAATTGACACGACTCGGAAGAAATCAGACACCAATTAAACAAAATAGAGTGCATTTTTATCTTAATTAAGACACCAAAACAAATGTAATAGCATCCACATAACACGAGTCATAGATTTTAGAAGCAACATTAAATCAGTGCAATATAATACAAGGAAAGATAACATTGCGGTCAATGGCAAAAACCACTAGTAACAATCTTTCACTGGCAGGTCGAGCTGCATTCTACCATTGCAGGGTAAAGTAGATGCTGGTTCCAGGACCAATCCACAATAGTCAGTTCAATTTTACCTGCCATGTGGAGCCTGGGTGCAGAGTTATCCTGGATATCTGTGGTGCTGAGCGGGACCAGTAGTGGGAGCTGCATTTTCAACTGCGACGGTGCTGCTAAAAAGAAGATAAAAATACACAAGAGCAGGGTCATTGCTGACGTTGGTCACAGATGTTGTGGAATGTCCTCTTAAAGCATCGTGAAGTTAAGGGCTAAGTTACTGGACTGGTGACCAACATGCCTTAGTAGTGGTAAAAGCAGAGAAATGCAACTTCAATGTATGGATCACCAGGGGAGTGTGATAGCGGCTTAAAACTTTGGGGAAGGCCAGACTATCCTTCCTACAATGCACTACACCATCTAGATTTGGGCGATCCCTCAGAAGGCCCTATGGCCAGCGATTCTTTGGTTCCTGAGTGTTATTTTGCTTGTTGCTTGCAGGGAACTAGTCCCACTAGTCGAAAGTGGTCCGATGGTGCATCTGGCTTCTCTAGGTTCCCTCTGCGAGGGAGTGTTCTGTTTTAACAAAGGATGAGAGATGTTCACTGAGTTCCAAGCCTTTTGGCTCAGTGACTGTATCCCTATTTTGTTTTGGTGCAGTGGCAAGTCCCTGTTGTCAGCAACACGGGTCCCCTCTTAGTCCTTCTTTTATGCAAGTGGTTCAGATTTGAGGTTCTGATGTCAGGGAGCGTGGGAGCTAGTAGCCAATGAGTCCACTTTTCTACCCAGAACCCACTATTTCTTCCTTCCTAAAGATAGCATAATTCTATTTTTGTTGTACAGACCAGGCAGCTCACCCTGGAGGTGTGACCAGCATTCCTAAAGGTGTACATCTCCTGCATGCCTAATTTCCTGCCTTGCCGGGGTGCAAATGCATCTGGGACAAGGGGAAGGCTGCTCCCTCCTCAGGGGGACAGCCCAGATGCATATCGGAGGCGGTGCAGCCTTGGAAGCTCACTGTTCTGATGTGTCACTTCACAAGCCTGCTGGGGTGGGAGAGGTGTGACCTCCTTCCTGCCCAGCCTTTGTTCCTGACTCCTGGAAGTGGTTACATTGCCTGGCAGGAGGTCAGAATCCTGTCCTAGTGGCTGCAGATGTGGGAAAGTGCGGGCACAGTGAAACTGGGGCAGCCAAGTGGGAAACCTCTAAGGTGCCACATGGGTGCATGCCAGCCTTCCCTTGATACCAGATTTATGTCAGGGGAGAGAAGGCACGTTGTTTGACAATCTAACTAGGTAGCATCATAATGGAGGTAGCAACATGGGTCTATCATGTGGGCCACCTATTACTTACAGTGTACTTTAATGTTAAAGACACTATAGAGAAATATAAGCTTGCACTTAAATGTCTAAACTCTCAATATGACGCACCCTACCTCCTGGGCACAGGAGGCCTTCTTTAGGCGTGACTGACATATATCAAGAGTAGGGCATTTAAACGTGTCCCACATGATGAGGGTCCAGTCGAGTTCGAGAAGTTTGAGCTGCTTCTGCAGTCTACAATGGCAGGCCTGCTGTAAGTAGTTTGCTTGGGTCACCAAGGGTGGTGCAAACCTGTGCTGCAGCCTTGGCAACCCCTTTACCACCTAAGCCCTGGGTACCCCTGGTACCATATACTACGGACTTATGAAGAGAAAAAGTCTCTGTCAATTGGAATTGCCAATTCATTCATAAGAGTATAGGGAAATAGCACTGGCACTGGGGCCTGGGTAGCAGGCTCCAGAGCACTGTCAGAGTGAAAACCAGCATCTAATTGTTCAAATGGGGGGGAAAACTGGGGAGACAGCTCCAAAAAGACCTATATTCTTACAGTGGACATTAAGGCAATCACAACTGCAATCTTTTTGGAGAATACACAAGAAACCCTAAGTGATGTGCCTATACTCACCTGAAACAATTGTCACATTTAACCTAAGAGTGTCCCATGAGAAGGGTGCCAGAGTGCCTGTCAAGAACTAATAATCCTCTTTCTCCGCCAAAAGCATTGGCAGAGGAGAATCCTTTAGAGGGATTGTGTGCTACCATCAGCATCCTTTCAAAAATCTTTCCGGTTCTACACACTCAAACAAATCCTTCAAAGTGTCAGCTCTTATCGATCTTCGTATGGGTTCCTATCATGAAAAAGTCTATGTCATGGTATTACTTGACTTGTTGATGGCCATTATAACATTTATAATGAGCTGAAGAAGATGAGACTGGCTAGTATTGTCCTTGTATGGCCTTCATTTTGACCTAGGGAAAGGGACCATCACCTTGTAGCCCCGAACCATGCTTTTAAAACAAACTATAAAATTACCGTTGACATTGGGTTCCGACAATAACCATGTCTTGCTGGAAATGGATCACAGTTTTTCTATTTTTGAAGGCAAAACATTAAGCAGGGATGGCGTTGCATGCTTTACTGTAGTATTATAGAAAATTACTCTTTATGTGGTTTCCAAAATATGTTCAGGCCCCATTAAAGACTGATTTTATTGTTACATTTCAGGTACTCTTTTCAACTAAGTTAATCACATCGCTTTCATTAGTTGTTAATTAAATCCAATTATTATGTATTGCTTTCAAAGTCTACAAAGGTTCACTTCCTCAATTTCCACAGTACACGTTGGTGCTATATTAAAAAAAATCAATCTATTCTCCAAGATCAGCATATTGTAGCTTGAATTAAACACTTAAGAAACAATTGATAGGATGGATGAGCCTTCTCTGCTCTTGGTCTGCCATTGTGGAGCTTACTACCCTCAGGTCATTATCAAAGTATCAGGGTCATTCAGGAAGAAAGACGTAATTTTCTCCTGTAGGCTTACTACTACAGATGGACCAAATTTTCAACTTTTTGGAATACACAAAGAATTCCTGGGGTATTCCTGGGATGCAGTGAACTTATTCAATTCCCAGGAGCTCTTGCATGGATCAGCAATTATTATTTAAATAATGTAACATGATTTAATTTCCTAAAGTATAAAGACAATTAATGAATCAGTGCATTTGCAATGAAAACTTGAAACGTGTTTCTTTCTCCACAGAGATATTGTATTTCCAATGAAGTAACCACTCCCTCTAAATTCCCACCAACTTGTAGGGTACTGCCATTCCTCATAAGTGTTTTCTTCTTCAAATTGCGGGAGCAATTTAGCAACTACCTCAGATTCTGAGCTTACCTGAAAAAGTATCATTTACAGGTGCAAATTTACATTTTGTTACTTGCTCCATAAAGTTTCACATTTAAGTTATGGTGCTTGCACACCTATCAAATAGTTAAACAAATGCATTTGTGAATGTGAATACTAGTTTTTTTGCTAAGACCTTACAATTTGTTTTCTGTCTCAATATTTGGATTTAGGTATTTTAGTCATCTCCTGGAACGCTCAGTTTGTTTTGCTATTGCACCAAGTAGTCTTTGGGTATAACGGCATTATATGAAAACGTCAGTGCACACACACTTACATATGTACATACATTTTAACATACCTATAGACATACTATTTAAAGATAAGATTGATAGAGCTCTGTGCAGGAGGTGATGACACAGATTTGTTTGAAATTTGTTAAGACAAAGAAGATCTTGAATATCAAATCAAAAGGGTGTTAATACTAATGTTGACTGCCCAAAAATTAATATCTTAAGAAGGCCAAATAGAAAATATTAGTTTGCGCAAGAATTGACTTTGTTAAGAAAACAACATTACTAGACATTTCAGAAGGTTGCTTATCATATTGTTTTGGGACAGAATTCACCCCACATATTTACCCTTCCATGGGCGGCATTAATAATTATTAAGATATACCATAAACGTGTTACAATTTTGACTTGATTTTAAAAAGGGGCATAGCATGCCCATATATTGTAGAAGGAGAGTAAGAAACAAACAGGTGGAGAAAATACAGATTGTGAGGCCTCTTGATCTTATTACCACCAATTTTAAAATAAACCCAAAGCAATCTGTCAGGTCTTGACTCATCTTCATGTATGTAGGATTGTTATTCACTTCTGCTCGTCATTGTTGATTTTCGAGCTAAAAATTCCCTTGTGTTCATCTCTGGTCTCAGAAATATGATGTAAACCTTGGGGGCAAAGATACAATAGAGAAGGCCAGCTCCAGAAGACAAAATTGCAAAAATCTCTACCACTACCAGGTATTTTCCTTTTGTGCTGAGATAGGCTGGTATGAAAGAGAGCCAGACACTGACAAATACAATCATGCTGAAGGTGATGAACTTGGCTTCATTAAAGCTGTCTGGCAAATTTCGTGACAGGAATGCAACCCCAAAACTTATGCATGCTAAGAAGCCCAAGTAGGCCAACATGCAATAGAACATGAAGATGGAACCCTCATTGCATTCAGCTCCAATCTTCCAGTAGGTGGCATTGTTAATTAAGTCTGGGAATGGAGGTGAAGTAAGCAGCCAGATCACTCCAATTGCTAATTCTATAAATGAACATGTCAGCACAATGGAGTAGGATGTCCTGGAGCCAATCCATCTTCTCAAGTTGCTGTTTGGCTGGGTGGCCCTAAAGGCAATCACCACTGTGATTGTTTTGGCCAATACACAAGATACTGCAAGTGAGAAGGATATGCCGAAGATCACCTGACGAAACATGCAGCTTGCCCTCCTTGGCTGGCCAATGAAAACTAAAGAGCAGAGAAAGCACAACATGAGGGCAACAAGAAGAATGTAACTGAGCTTGAGGTTGTTGGCTCGCACCACTGGGGTGCGCCGATATCTTATGAAAATACAAAAGATAGCAGTGGCATTAAAGAAGAGAAATAAGGAGAGCAAAGAAAAGATGAATCCTAATGGTTCTCCATATGATAGGAACTCGATTTCCTTTGGTATGCAAGTGTCTTTTTCATTATTTGACCAGTGGTCATCCGGGCATTTCACGCAGTTGATGGAATCTGAAGAAAAAGAACAGTTGATCTGAATCAGTAAAACTGGAACACATTTCCAAAACTAGTGTAGATAACAGCAGAGATTTGAAAATATTTTCCGCAGCACACATACCTAAAGGTAATATACCTACCCGTAGAGGTTTTTTAAAAACACCTTTCAAATATATCCTGTCCAAGGTGCTGTCTAGGATCATGTATTCAAGATAAGGAGATGATTAGGTTACAACAGTGAATGTATTCTTCCATAGATCTATACATACCATGGCATTATGTTGATATTGTAAATACCATAATAAAGAAGCACAATATTATGACATACATTCATCGTAAACCATACACATTTTACGGTTCCAAAATACTTTGATTAAACTTCCTTCTGGGAGCCACTGTTTTTAAGCGTTAGCTTGACATTTTAAAATCTAGCATGGAACCTTACAAAGAGTGCAGCAGCTGCAATGTCCTTTTATGTGTATCTATACAACGTTACTCCTCCTTACCCCCTTAGATTGAGATGTTAGAAAAATCAGAATATATCAAATGAAATCATTTTTACTGTTTATATTCCCCATGGTCCATATTACTCCTACAACACTCCTGCTACCACCCCTACTACCAAACCTTGCAGAGCCACTTTCAGTTACATCACCAATACTAGCTCATGTGAATTTACCCAAGATAGCAAGACTTTCCAAGGCCTCATATGTAGTGAATGCTTTGAGTAGGCAGAATTTTGAGAACCATTGCTGAGAATATCCAGAAGTTACTTTTCCATCCTAAATGATGGCAATCATCAGAAGAGGAGAAGAAGGATGTCTCATGCTCTTAAAAGAAGTGATCAAACAGCAAGAGTCTGTCACTAGTAAACCAATGTGCCTACTTGCTAGAACTTTAGTCTTTCTTTCAGATGGATCCATCCCGAATTGTAAACTTGGTATGGAGCATGGCAGGAAATGAATGACCTCCCAGGCTTCAAAAACATAGCAAATGTGCCATGTAGGGGTCAAAAGGGCTCTACTGGGTGTGCCCTTAGCTTAACATGGGCAGAGGGGTTATGGGCTACAAGACAGTATCATGGACAACTGCTCACTGACTCAGCAGCCAGCATTGTTCCACATCCGATGACTTTCAAGGGGAGTGGCTAAAGCAGTGAAGACCAGTTTGCAATATGCCCTCTACTGTGCAACAAATGAAACTTGGATTGAGGCTTCCAGGAGATATCCTGCCTTCTCAGCCAAGGAAATTACATTTCTCTCCATATCCAAAATATCTAAGAGATGGGTTTATGAGCTCAAGTCTCACCAGAGTGAGGCATTTGTGTTTGATCAAGGACAGGGGACAGTCCTGGCAAATCTCAGATTATGGGGTGTGTCATTGTGCACCTCTCTGGACAAATGTTCAAAGTGTTTGAGCTGGATCATTATTGGTTAGCTTCTAGATGTCTCCTTTTACAATTTGGTCTATTTTCCTTCACTTGGCTCACTTTAGAATAGTTTTCTTATTTTATATCAAAATGAAGAAAGTGATGGGTGCTTTAAGAATTGAGGGTAGTACTTAAAAAACATAAAGAGAAACAGGTACATTTTGAGAAAAACATAGGTTACAGAATATAAACAGAGGAATGAGCATCTAAGAGACAATACTGATGCAGAATGATTACGTTCTAAGTCTGACTATCTTGAGACATGCATGTCAAGAGTGAAAGTATGGTCATTGTTTTACAGAAATTATAAAACTTGGGGGACAATGCAGGTATTTTGACATATGTTAAATTAATAAAATGATATGGAAGAACAGGAAACAGGGAAGCAAAGGTTGAGTGTGGAGTGTTAGGCGAGGGCAGGGTACGTAGAACAGAGTCTATAGGCTTGGACAGATGGAATAGAGAAAAAGAGTGAAAAGTTGAGGAGTGGGTATAAGAAATAGCAGGAAAGACAGACGAAGTACACTTGAAGTGTAGGGAACAGGGCTACAAGAGGGTGGAAGAACATGGGGAGGGTATACTCAGATGTCAATAAGTGTGCTTTAAGCACACAAGTTAGTAATTTAATAGATGCACCTTAATGCCTTGGTGGAATTGTGCCATAGTGGGACCAAAGTTGTAGTGGTGATTATTGAGAAAGGGCTATGGCAGACCAACACTATACTATGATATGTTGTTAGATTTCTTTCCTTCTGTTCATGCTCTCTTTAAGCCTGCCTTGCACCATAAACACTATCAAGCATCATAGTGCGTATGGCCTAGCATAGGTTTTTTACTGGACGAGTACACTTTCTGTCCAAAATAGTGTTTACAGCACTTTACAGCTCAGCACAAATGCAACGTTAGAATACTTGTGAGAAATGAAAACATTTCTCCTTTTTAACACCTGTCTCGAAGCGGCAATACTTATTGGCCTAGTGCTGTGGATACCTCTTGGTGAAGACTGTTCCAGGGTGCTTTTGATGGCAAAAATGCCATCTAAAAACCTTATGAGTCAGATCAAACATTGGTGACTAAAGTCATTCATTAGCAATGCCATTTAAGGCAGTGGCTGAGTATGATATTCAAAGTTGTTCTGAAAGCCAGGCAATAAAAGACATGTGGAAAGTGTGCATTATATTGAAATTATCTTTATAATCACGAATATGCATGCCTGTAAACTTACTAGAACATTTTGGGCATTTTTCCTTTTCTTCAAAGTTTAAACCAGAAGATTCAAATCATGGGATTCTTTTTTCTTCTTTGTCTCATAGTGTGCACCATATTGCTCACTTACCTCCATAGAAGTAACCCTTGGCATCTTATGGATGGCCTCAGGGTCATGGTGCGTCTCATATAAGTAGTGGTTCCATCATCTCTTAGTCCATTCTTTCAGTTAGCAGATCTATATTTCAAGGGATTAATACTCAATTTTCAATCATTGTTTCATGTGTCTCATCTCGTACTGGGAAGTAGCTTCTCTTACCTCATTGTAACCTGTTTTATCATTTGTGGCTGGGCTATGAGAGAAATAGTGGAGAGATAGTGTTTGTTTATGGGTCTGTAGTCCAATTTAGTGAGTAGGACAATATTGGAGTTGATTTTTGGGGAGACTCTTTTGTAACAAGTATTGAACAAGTTATCTTTTTTAATATTATTGTCTAATGTAATGTCCACAGTAAAAGGGTTTTTATAAAAAGGCATGAAAGTATCATTAGAGTTCAGGAAATAGCTTAAGAAGAACAGTGCAGGGTAACTGAAAACAGTTCTGATTAAATAAAGTGAGGCTTCCAAAGTGTACTAAAGGAATTTGTTAAACCCAATTATAAAATTACAAAATTTCATATCAGAGTCTATGATTTGTAAATAAACAACTGGGAGCTAAAGATTCAAACGAGCTATCTAGATGAACAGTTCTCATGTTATACTGAAAGGCTCACAATCACAATGCGTTTTGCCTTCCAATAGTACATTTTTCCTTTTTAATATAATAATGGAATAAGGTGAAGAGAAGGTAATTATTTTGTGAATAGAGGAATGACTACCTTTCATCTTATCATGGACAAAGAGAAGGGATAAACTAGTGCGCAACACTGAAGTATATGAGATCTGATGTTCTAGCATTAATTAAATGATGTTAGGATTGGGATTTACTGCCTGAGATGCAAGGCAGCTGGTGACACATGTCTTGGATAAAATAAGAAGTAGTTATGAAAAATGGAAACGTTGAAAAAGGAGCAAGTTTTATGAGATGTCCTCATTTAATGGGCATTAAATTATGACTAATGATACACATGCTCCAAGGACAAAAATTGTTCTACCGATTTCCAGGAGGAAGAATGGCTTCTCATGTTATGTTATGTAGACTTGTAAAGAATGGATAATAACCTGCAAGGGTATCCAGGCACTAAGTAGTAAAGAATGACCTGTTAGTATCCAGAAAGACAAACAAGTTACTTTGAACCAAGAAAGAAATGTAATTCTGGTCTTCGGGTAAATGGGTTTCCAAGCTTGTTAGAGGTTGTGTATGTAAGACTTAATGCTAAAACCCTTTCCACATGGGTTTTGATTTATAGATGAAAAGTAGTAAAAGGGGTGAAAGAGTGTTTGATAATATGCTATTTAAATGTAGACACTTTCTGATTGTGTTGTAAGCTATGCCCAGTGATCATGGCAATCAGTCGGAAACTTGCATGCTGATGAGAATATGAGCCTCTAAAGTCAGAGGTGCCTTCTAGGAGGTGCAGGCCTATGGGTTAAGAAATTCATGTAATAATTGTCTTTGAGGGTCAAAGCAGAGAGAAGGCTTCAGCTAAGGGCAATTCCAGAAGAGAACATTTGGGGTCATTTTATGAATACGGCCACTTTCCTTGTTTTCGCCGAATACAAACAAGGAAAGTGAGACATATTAGATTCAAGTGCTGCCCTGGGGGCAGCTGCGAACTCGCGCTGCACATTCACGTGAAATATGGAGTAGATGCCCCATGTTTCATTGTGCAGGTGGCAGTCTGCCTGCACTTATTAGAGGGATTAGAGATCACTATGCAGAGGGGTGCAGTGAGTAACTGCACCTGTCTGCATGGGGATTTCTCGAGGGTCCATGGGACTCAGTTCCCCCGCCTCCCGAGAGGGCTGCCTTTAAGAGGAGCACTGAAAGTGCACCACTTTTTGTGGTGCACTTTCAGTGCATCTCTTTAAGGCATGTTTGGCTCTGCATCCATGTCGGTAATATGGCACAGTGATTCTCTCATTTGCATGGAGCCACGCCCCCATGCAAATGAGGGAACACCTTCTCATGATAGAGCTGGTGCAACATGTGGGTAGGTGCTTTCTGTATAACAGATGGGAATGCACAAGTGTCTGAGGCCCCTTCTGTAATACCATTATGCCCTGCTGGCTCTAAAAGTGGGTGCACAGACCCGTTGCACCCCCAGTACACAATAGATAATACGAGCCCAGAACACTTCTGTATACCATGTTGTTGTGTGAATGCCTTACATTTAAGAGGATTAGAGATAAGAGCTGGCTTCATTGAAAAATCTAATTCAACTGCGAGACACTTGGATTGCCCAACTGGGGGTGCTGGTTAAAGCCTGCTGATTTATAAGGACTGCTCTAAAATTAAGTACCTCCTTAGGCTTATCTGTTTCATTAAAGATCCAGTGGGATTATGTTGTTGAGCGCTGAGGCTAGATGCATTAGATTCTGTGACTTTACAAATGGCTAGGTCTGGGCGGGAAACTTCGCTCCGTTCATGGAGTTTGCGGAGTTTTCTGCATTTTGCACTCCGCGGAGCTCGCAGAGTGCAGAAAACTCCGCTTCGCGATGTGCAGTGGAGTCTTTTCCCCGCTCGCGATCGCGAACGGTAACTTCGTGACCGTGAACGGTAGGTTTGCGAGCGCGAGCTGCTGCTCGGGTTGAATTTCTACCCGAGCGGCAGGAATACCAGCACAAACTGCAGTTCGCACTGCACTCCACCACTTCACGTAGCAAAACTCCGCGAACTATGCCCAGGCCTGCAAATGGCTCTTTTATAGCAGTCCCATTCTTTATTTTCCTAATGTGGAAAAGTATCTAATTCCACCTGTTTGGTTGGTGATGCTTCCATCAGGACAGGGCACACAGATGAAACAGCAATGAGGACGTCCTTCTATTGATGATTTTCTGTATCCTGGAGCACAGCTTTTACTACAAACTGATAAAGGAACCTGGAAAACAGATGGGGAAAGAAATATTGATGTTTTGCAATGGTTTTATAATTTGGGGAAAAATATGGCACAACAAGCACTACATGATTCAGTGTCACCAGCAGGAATTCATGGAATTGTTTATACAAAATCCTCCATACCATCTTTCTTCCTGGTAGAAAACCCTGCTGCCAAAAGAGAAACCAGCATTGGCAAAGCAAATAGGTCTCAGCTATAAACCACCTGTCTATTGGATTTTCCAAGGCTTTTTGCCAATCATATGCGGAAGCAGGCATCAAGATGCATACACATGCAGACAGCAATCTTGCTATGGGTTTTCTATGAAAGTAAACCGATTCCAAGCTGGCATATGTGCCTCATAAAGCATGTGCACATGTGTTGTTAGACATGGCGTATATTATTAATGTACCATTCTAGTATGGAAGACAGCCACGTTTGCACAGTAAATTAATATATAACAACAGTGAAAAACCTGTGTACAAAACACTAAAATAATGAAATAAAATGTTTAAAAATTTACTCAGGTTGGGAACAGGATTGAGGCAGCAGTGGGGGGGGTGAAAGGAGCAGAAGGAGGAAGAGGAAATAGGAGTGGGAGAGTAAGCACTCTATGGAGTACTGAAGTCAATTACAAAATACTCTACTCAAATTTGTAGTGTAGGGATACAACTCATCCATTCAGACCACCATGAGAACGAAGAGCCCGTGAGTAAGGCAAAAACTAGAAGAGGGAGGAAAGTCATTGGCTCAATTGCAGGCACCTGAGATAGACAATAAACAATCCAATCACTAGCAGGGAGCAGTCCCATCCCTTTCTATATATTTTGCATTGGAACTATTTGTAACAAGTCTGCATGCAGACAGCTAATACAGACACTCAAAATGGAAAGAAGGAAAGAGTAATTTATGTATCTCGAATTCAGTTGCATGCAGGCTAGCAAGTATGATGGGTGAAACATTTATTGGAGTGTACATTATATCCTGAATGCCAAACCAGTGAATACTAGCAGGGCTGAACCAGCCTTTCATCTTTCAGTGGACAACTAGATGAGTACTCATGCTTGAAGCAGGTATTTTAAGCATGTTGTATGTGTAAGTTACAGCTGTCAACACAAGCCAACCTTGACCTGCACATTGTGTCAAGCTGCATGCAACATTCTCTTAAATTCTGGTCCTGGATCCGCAATACTCAGATGGGGGTGTAGCATTTTGTCCTGTTTGGTACTGTGTCTGTCTCGTGTAGGGCTTAATTTGTATAAGAATAAGTGTTAGATGCAAAACTGGTTAGTAGCTCATAGCCCGTGCTATAGAATGTCAGAGGTGCAGACTCCCAAGAAGGAGGAGGGCATATTTATAAGGGCATTGCGCTACCGTACCATCACTTACGATGCCATATAAGATGCCATATTTACAAGCCGGCTCTAAACCACTTTGTGTGGCTTAACGCTTCCTTGTAAATATCGTACCCTTTTATGCAGTTTTCTGCATGAAAGGATTGTGCCATCGGTGTTGCTGTGGGCATACCCTAGCAACACCCATTGCTTTTTTTTTTTAAACATATGTTATTGCATTTCTTAGTTTCATGTGCATCATTACAATATGCATAACCTGTTACGTATAATATACCCAGTCCCGTATATATTTATCCGTTGCAGCTCTCTTCCACAATCCAGGGATAAACAACCTCACAATACAGCTGGGGCAGTTGTCTAACAATGAGTTAAGCAATAAATAAACAGGTGAACATTGATGACTAACATTGTACTATACTATTAGACGAATTACACACAACTCCCCTGCTCCCACCCTCCCCGGTCTCTTATATACCTTTCCTTACAATCATGTGGGTGTGGACTTCGATCTGAGCTTGCTGCCCGGTCGTGTTCGTATATCCTGATACCTCCTTTATATACATTGGCCTCAGGGCACAGTTCTTGTTGCATGTTATGCTATGCCTTCTATGGGTTATTTTCAGCTGCCGCTGTGGACTTTAACGCTTCTAATAGCGCATCACACTCTAACGCTATTGGTACTTTCCGTAGTCCTTTGAGCTCTTCCCTATGCAGTGCTGTACTCTCTGCAGTGCCCCAGCGCAGTAATTCCGAGTGCCATGCCAATACGTCTGGAGGTTTCCGTGATTTCCAGCACATTGTAATGGCACGTATGACTAATATAAGTGCGAGATCCATCAGTCTGTATTGTACTTTGTATTTTTGCACTTGCGTATGTAGACCTAAAATACACTCCTCTACCGTGTTCTGTACTTCCCGCTCTATTGCGGTCCCTATTCTATGCCTTATAGTGTCCCAGTACTCTCGTATACTGGGACAAACCCATAGCATGTGAAGTAGGTCGACGCTCTCCAATGAACATCTCGGGCAATGGTGTTGCGTCTGGGGGAACATTTTGTCCAGCCTATGCGGCGTAAGATAGGCTCTGTGCAGTACCATGGTCTGTATGAATTTAAACTTCGTGTTCCGTGATACCTTCCTTGGATGTTCTAGTACCCTTGTCCATTCCTTGTCCGTGAGGGGCCTATCGATGTCTCCTTCCCATGTAATCTTCAGGGTATCCAAAGGGGCCGCAGTGTGTGTTCTGATTCCCGTGTATAGCCATCTTATAAGGTGCCGCCCCCTTCCCATATAATTCACCATTTTGACCAGCTCGTTCGTGGCAGGTTCCTGCCTGTTTGGTGCCCGATGCCTCTTAACGTATTGTACCAGTGCAGCGTGTATTAGATACCACTGTTCCGGGGCCCCAGTTTCGTTAACGAATGTGTCATGGTCTAATAGTGTCCCATCCCCAAATAAATCCGCCATCGTGGCGATCCCCGCATCCAGCCACGGCATTACTGCGCATTTCGTAAGCGTGCCCCTCAGTAGGGGAATTCCCAGCAGGGGAATATTCCCTGCATACACCCTATGTGACTGTGTATATTGTATCGCAGCTTTCCAGCAGCGAAGTGCCGTGTCTGATAACGGGGGTAGATTCCTTTTGGGTCCGCCATCCGGCAGCATCAATGCATGCAGTTTACCATTCTCTGTATCTGCCTCTGTGTACCCTATTTCCTGCAGGTTGCGGCCCGCCGTCAAATAAGACAGCCACTGCAATTGACATGCATAATAGTATGCACGCAGATCAGGGACTCCCAGTCCCCCCATACGTGTACCTACTTGTAGCTTTTTAAGGCTGATGCGGCGTCTGCCATTACCCCAGATTAGTTCAATCAGCATCGTGTTTAGTATGTTGAACATGGCATGCGGTACCATTAATGGTAGATTAGTAAAGTAGTATAAAAGTCTCGGTAGGACTACCATTTTGGCAAGGGCCACTCTTCCCATCACTGACAATGGCAGCGTTGTCCAAAACCCTATACTGGATCTCAGGGCGCAGATTGCCTTATGCAGGTTACCGTCTAGCATGTCCGCATGTGTCCTGTATACTTGTATACCTAGGTATTGAAAGGTATCCATGGCTATTTCTATTCCTTCGCTTCCAAAAGCCACCCTCTTGATCCCTGCATGTTCAGTGAAAAAAAAGGCGTGTGACTTTCTGATATTAATGGATAATCCTGAAACCCTAGCAAAGTGACTGAACGCATCGTGTACTGCAGTTAGGGGCATTCTTAAGTAATGCAAATATAAGAGAATGTCATCTGCGTATGCTGAAAATAAGTGTTGAGTGCGTCCCAGTGATACTCCACATGTCAGAAATTCTTTCCTCAGCATTATGGCCAGTGGTTCCAAGGCTAATATAAATATCAAAGGCGACAGAGGGCATCCCTGTCTGGTCCCTTTGTGGATCGTGTATTCACTAGAGATATGGTTTCCCGTGCGTACTCTGGCCACCGGGTTTTTGTACAGTAAACGCAGCCACGCTATGTAGCCCTCCGGTATCCCGAATTTCCCCAGAGCTTGGAACATATATTCCCAGTTTATAGAGTCAAAGGCTTGTGTTAAGTCCAGTGAGAGGCAACCCGCATGGGGGTATTGACTTGGGGCTTCTGACATCAGGTGGTGTAATTTTCTGATGTTCAAGGATGTGCTACGTGAAGGTAAGAACCCAGTCTGATCTATGTGTATGAGCTGCGGCAGAGAGGGTAGTAATCTATTAGCTAGTACCTTGCTTAGGATTTTATATTCCGTGTTTAGTAGGGACAGCGGTCGGTAATTTGCCATATCCGCCGGGTCCCTCCCCGCCTTTGGCAGTGATACCACCAATGCCTGCGCCGTTGTGGTTGGTAGAGTTCCCTCCCTCCATACAGTTTTGTACAACGTTTCCAGCTGGGGGACCATGAGGTCCGCATACATGCTGTAACATTCTACTGGGAGCCCATCCATACCAGGGGTCTTATTTCGCGGTAGAGCCTTTATAGCTGTCCGGATCTCGGTTTGCGTAATAGGACCGGTGAGACTTTTCTGCGCCTCCTCTACGAGTCTCGGGTACGTCAGTGCAGAAAGAAAGTCTGCCGTTCGGGTCTCTACATCCTGATCTGTGGTACTATATAATGCAGCATAGTAATTGCGAAAGGCTGTGTTAATGTCTGCTTGCGTATATACCTTTCCTCCACCTATCGTCTCTATTTCGTGTATTATCGTTGTAGGGGGAGCAGTTTGGCAAGCAGTGCTCCTGACCTATCCGCTTCCGCATGGGCCTTCCTCGTGTATGCCTGATAATCGATTACCCGCAATGTCTCTAGTGTTTCTGCGTGTTGTATCCTTGCTTCCTGTAACGGGCTCTTACAGTCAGTACGTGTGACTGCTTCCTGCTCTAGTGTACCCAGTTCTTCTTCTATCTCTTTCAGTTTTTTGTGTATTTTCTGCCGCACCCCCACTGTCGTGCTGATTGCTTTCCCCCTTATCACTGCTTTAAAAGCATCCCATTCTACTAGTCTACTTGACGCCGTGTTCCTGTTAATTGCAAAGTAATGTTCTATGGTTCCAGAAAGGTCACTGCGGGACACCTGGTCCTCCAGCATCTGCGGCCATAATCTCCATGTGGGGACCGGTGTAGGCACCCTCCCCCACGCTATTGTTATCTCCAGAGGATTGTGATCTGAGAAGGTTTTTGGTAAGTAGGTGGCATCACACGTTTGCATTGCTATTCTGGTGGAGCAGTACATCCTATCAATTCTTGTATGCAGATCATGCACTGCAGAGTAATAAGAGTATTCCCTGTGTATTGGGTGTCTCAGTCTCCATACGTCACATAGTTCCCACCCTTTTGCCCACCTGTTTAGTGCTTCAGTTTGTCTTAGCACCCCGCCCCATGTAGCGGCGGGTGTGTCTTATCCAGTGTTACATCCATCACCGCATTGCAGTCCCCTCCCAGTATCCAGGGATGCGATTCCCAACCCACCAGCGCCCCACTTACCACTTCCCAATATTTGTCTTGCGACGTATTCGGAGCATATATTGTACCAAGCACCGCAGGCTGACCGTCTAACCTGCCTTTTACAAAAATGTACCTACCAAACTTGTCCATTCTCTGCTCCATTGCCTGGAATGGTATTCCATGTCTCACCCATATTGTAGCGCCCCTGGCATAGCTGGAGTAGGAAGTGGAGAAGATCTGTCCCCTCCATTTTTTACGCAACTTTGCCGCTTTGCTGTCTGTCATGTGCGATTCTTGAAGATACACTATCTGTGATTTGCGGCATTGCAGCTGTGCGTGTATTCTATGCCTTTTCTGCACTGTCCCCATGCCCCGTATGTTCTACGTTATTATGATGTATTTACCTTGCGTTGCCATTTTTATTTTTTGGTGTCTGTGGGAGAATCAATGCATCCGCCAAGTGCCACCGCCCAGTCAGTGTTCCCGATGTCATGAGACCGTCCCCTACCCCTAACAACCCAGTACTCGGTCTGGTCGTCCAACTATACCGGACCATACAACTTAACTGAAACAAAAAAGAAACCTCATTGGTCCCCCTCGTTGCCATTTGGGGGACATTGCTAGCGCTCCACATGTGACTTATTATCACGCTACGATATTGTGGAGCTTGCTACAGGCCTGTGCCAGTTAAACTTAAAGTATTGAGGGTCGACCCACCAGTTTCGCCAGCCCATTACAAAAGATCTCTTTACATTTACTTATTACAAGGAGAATTATACTTGCGAATACAATCAGCCATATAAGTCTTTGATGACTTGCGGGGTCGCGGAGGGGAACAGCGCAACACAGCTCTCAGAGTCCGATTCGTGTGTGACTTCTTCCTCCGAAGATGGTCAAGTCGTCTCCTCCGAGCTGTTCATGAGAGCGGCCGCCGCCACCAGTGCACCAGCCTTGGTCTGTTCTATTTGCTGCTTTGTAATGTACTGCCTCGCTGGTGCTCTGTCTTTTCTTCTCCTTTTCCCAGGTGATATCATCCCGCTTTTCCTGTTCTTTGCCGATGTTTGTGGGTCCGCCGGTGTAAACGTCTTCAGTTCCATCACTTCCAACCAGTCTTCTGCGTCCCCTGGGCTTTCAAAAAAATAAGCTTTTTGTTCGTATATAATCTTTAGTTGCGTCGGGAAAAGCAGTGCATATTTCAGGCCCATGCCTCTCAGTTGTTTCTTGACCGCCAAGAAGGAGGAGCGCTGTCTCTGTACCAGCATCGTGTAATCCGGGTATAACGAGATCTTCCTATTTTCGAAGGTTATCGGGGTTAATTCGTGGGCTTTTTGCAGTAAGAGGTCCCTATCTCGGAAATTCAGCAATTTTACTATGAGTGGCCTAGGTGCTGCACCCGGTTTTGGGCGCCCCGTTGGTATCCTGTGCGTGCGCTCTATGCAGCATTGCGTAGACAGCCCTTCGTTGGTTACATGATCCCGGAACCATTGTTCCATATATGTTGTCGCGTCACTCCCTTCGCTTTTTTCCGGCAGGCCAATGACTCGTATATTGTTCCTTCGAGCCCTTCCTTCTGCGTCCTCTACTCGGTCCAACAGGGCATTCACTTGTTCCTGCAATCGTGTAACCTTGGTTTCATTCTGGGCCTGCCGCGGAACAACTTCCTCCAGCGCCGCTGCGTTTGTCTTCACCTTATCTGCCAATTTGGTGTGGTCTGCTCGAAGCAACCCAAGGCCAGCCGACAGTGTCCCAATTTGTAGTTCTAGTGCCTTCCTGGAATCGCGCACCTCTTGCAGGATAAGATCTAGTTTATCCACTGGGCCGGACGTCGTCGCCGATGTCGCACCTTCGAGTCCGGACTTGCCTCTGGCGGGGTACGCCGTGTCTGGGACACAGTCTTGCCTGCCCTGGTCTTGTTGGCATACTCCCTTTCGCCCCATCTTGCAGGCCAGGACAGAAATATACAGCTTGGGTGATTGCTGCCCGCTGCGTGGCGCCCTTCCTCGCGTCACCTTATCCGATAAGTCTGCTGTTTCCTCCCTGCTTTCGCCTTGGTTCCGTGCCTCCGCTTCCTCAAACCATACCCTGGCACCTCCTATGGCGGTGTCTGCCTCTGCCTTCTCCGCAGCA
This sequence comes from Triturus cristatus, assembly GCF_964204655.1. Classification (NCBI taxonomy): domain Eukaryota; kingdom Metazoa; phylum Chordata; class Amphibia; order Caudata; family Salamandridae; genus Triturus; species Triturus cristatus. The sequence continues at coordinate 1,170,820,677 of NC_140593.1, forward strand.
GCCCGCTCCAACCCCCAGCCCGGCCGCTTCTCCCGGCCTACACCGTGGCCGCCAGGGGAGGAGTTGTCATCCAGATCATGCAGTGGGCCTCTTGCCCTGCGACCTCTTCCATTCGGTGCTAAATGGTCCTCACACGGCCCATGCACTGCCCCCCTTCCGCGACAGTTGTAGCTCATGGGCCGGAATCGCACCAGGCGTTGCACGCATCTGCCGCTACATTCAACCAGTCTGCTCGTAATTTCCCCGGCCTGCCATCAATTTCTGCACCTCCAGTGATTTATTGCCACTCACATCTTTTTCAGCTGCGCCGCCGCTCCTAACGTCTTCCTTGATGTGCCAGAGCTCCGTTGTCTCGCTCGGCCAACGCCGAGGCCCGTCTCCTCCCCCTCCGGCCGGGCTTCAGTTCATGGCGTCTCGGGTCTGTATGGGCCGCCGGCCGCACCCGGCCGGGGTCTATAGTTGCCGCTTCTCCCAGTCATCCGGCAACCGGCGGACCTATCGCCGCCACGGCCATCGCCCCCGCGCCCTCCGACCATCCTGCAATATTCCTTGCACAATAGCGGCTGCCGCGTCTTCCCAGTCGCGCGCCGCGTGAAGCGCAACGTTGCAGCCCTGTCTCGCGTAGGCCGTCTCCTCACCGCAGCTTCCACACTGCTGCCACCTTTGTCTCCGCCCGTCCTGCAGGGGCTCGTCCACCGCCGGTCGCCGTCCGATCTCAGCGCCAGACGCACCGGGACTCCCCAGGTACCTCCGCCACCGTTTGGGACCACAGAGGAGGCTGCCCTACGATCCCCGGCGGGCATTTGTCAGGATAATGACGGCACAGGTCCGGAGCTCCTCAGCTATGCGGCCGCCATGCTTGGCTGCTAGCCACGCCCCCCATCAACACCCATTGCTTTTTGACACTGCCCCAGATTTACAAGGAATACTTTGTTATTTACTCTTTGTATTTTTTCATCATTCTATTCCTCTTTCTTTCCCTTTTTGTGTTTTTTAATTTCTTGGTCTGGATGAAAATGTGATGAGCAAAAATGAGTGCCAGTTCCCAAGAATGAATACCAGTAAGCCACACCTGCAAACACTGGAACCACCAGCTCAAATTAAGCACTGGTCTTGTTTGCAACTTTGAATAGCTTCATGCCTCGTTCTTGTGTTCTAGGTGTTAGACTTTTACTGGGTCCTGAGTGAATGCAACTTCAATGAATGTGTCTTGATGCTTGTCGATGTGGCTGACTACAACGTTCATTTGTATATAATCTTGCATTATAGCCATATAAATGATAATAATTCATAAGGTTTTTGTAAGAATCTTGCCTCCCTGCAATTTCACATGAGACCGAACAACAGCACGGGTTAATTGAATAGGCCAATGAAAGCTCTTGTATGCTGTACATGTGGCTACCATTTGCTCCATGTTTGTTATCTCTCACCTTGTTTTGCAAATGCACCAGGCACCAGGTGCTTGTTCAGCTTGCTCTTGCAAATCATAATATTTACTTATACGGGTGTTTATAAATCTGCCCAGGCTTTGTTGCATCCAGGTGGTTTAAATGACACTGACTGGCATGATCTTGGCATTCACCCAATCTAGCATGTTGAGAAATCCCTAAAATGGAATGGGTATCTTGGAAACAGAGGGGGTCAGTTAGAGTTTCGTAAAGCCGGACCACCACAAAAAGTGTCAGATGTTCCACCCACCGGATTTAAAGTGCTATTGACTCCGATGCTCTCTTAATGGGGTGGATGATACTTCCAACAATATTTTGCTGATGTCCAGCTTCCAAAAAACTCTAAAAAATCTCCACAGTAATTTCTGTCACTCCAGTTATCACGTGGAGTTGTGATCCTGTGACATTTTTCACAGAATTGTGTTTTTCAAGATTTCGCAAAAGTTCAAAACCTTCTCTGCTCAGCCAATAATCATCTTGCCATTTTAAGTCTCAATATTGCTAAGTTGGTTGTCTTACTCCACGGCGCCAAAAAAGCCAAACATGCAAGCGCTCTTCAAAATACATTTAAAATAAAATACTGAAACATGTTTGACCTGTTTTTTTGCTGTTCCAGGTTTTACCTTTTATGGCATTTTGCACAAGGTTGTCTTTTGTATCAGGCCAGAGGATTAAATACTAGACCTGGGTGGAACGCGCAGAACTGCATGGAATTCCACAAATAGGCAGAAATGGGGACGTTGATCTGCTCGCGTTGTGACTCAACACTTGGAGCTCGTTCTGCGCTGAAAAAAATCAGCACAAATGTCACCACATTGTACACCAGCAGGCACAACTTCTCAAGTTGATTTTGCTACCGCTCTGATGGATTTTCTACTTGAGTGCAGCTTTCTGACCGTGAATGGTGGTGAACTGCTGCGACCACTACATTGGAGAAATCTTGCCGGGTGCTCTCCTAGTGACCGAAATTTTGCTAGAGGATGCCAGATCTTGCTTGTATTCACCAACTTACTGTTGGAGAATCTCACCCGATAAAAAAAATTGCCATGAAGCGGTTGTCTGAATTTGGCCAAATCTCCGCCAACTCCACCAGCGGAGTGGAATATATTGCCCAACCCTAATAAATACATGTCTTATTACAGGAAAGCCCACAATCAAAAAGGGGGGGAGGTAGAGGTTTCAGCTAGGTTCACCCTCCTTCCTCATTAATGAACACAAAAAAATGGAATACCGGAATTAGAACCTAGCTATGGGAGAAAAGAGACTCCTGCTGAAGTGGAGTAGAAGAGTCTACTGGTTAGAAAGAAGAATTTCTTTCTATAGTCCCCTCAGTCACCAGAGTTTCCCATTGGTGACATGCTTCATCATAGGGGTCCTCTCAATCCGCTACGTAGGAGCACTTATGTGAAATAAATGTGTAGTGCAGTGATGTGACGTGGGAAAAATGGGTCAAAAATACCTAACTAGTGGGTGAAATACTTTATTCTTGCTCCTAGTTCGTATATTTAAAAACAGGGATAACTACTAGGGAAAAACAACATAACCATGATGAGTTAGGCGTCCCTAGTATAAGTCAACATGTTTCAACTCTCCCCAAAGCCCTGTGTGTACCACTCCTAGGTGACCTATAAATCAGGTATTTAGAGAAATATAGTGTGAAAGTGAAATACAAGGTGCCACACCTAATGTGCGTCCACTAATAGTTAAATACATACGACTTACTCAATGGTACGTAGCACATCATCGAGTAAGAGAGGACCCAACAGAACGCCTACGCATCGAGATCGCCAACTTGGTAAAAGAGTCTACAGTACATGATTGGATAACGAATAAAGAAGGAGATTTTTTGTGAAGTATCAATCCAACGATCCTGTATTTCTATACAATACCGAAGATACACAAGTCTTTGGAAAACCCACCTAGAAGACCAATAGTCTCCGGAATCTGATCTATTCTGGAACCACTCTCCGCTTATACAGGGAACAAACACCTACCTGCAAGACACCAAGGCAGTACTATGCCTCCTTCAGGATTTACGCTTCGACCCTACCACAAGTATATTGATTGGCTTAGATGTGGATAGCCTCTATACAAGTTAACCCCACAAAGAGACCCTGGACATCATAGAGGAGGTCCTTTTTGAACACCAGTGGCCTTACCATACACCAAGACACGTGGTCCTGGAATGCTGTAGACTGGCGTTGACCATCAATTTCTTTCGTTTCGAGGAGACACTATTCCGCCAGCAGCACGGGACCAGCATGGGCAGCACCTTTGCCCCTGGTGTGGCAGGGCTCTATGTACACCATCTTGAGAAGCATAAAATATTGAACAACATCAACCCATACAACAACCCTATACTAATGTGGAAGAGATACATCGATGATGTGCTACTCATTTGGGAAGGAAATGAGTCTGAGGCCACTGACTTCATTACCTGGCTCAGTCTACAAGATCCTTTTCTGAAATGTACGTACACAATGAGCAAGACACAGCTGGTTTTTCTGGATCTGAACATTTTTGCAGTTGATGGCCCTGTAATTTAGGGTGTACAAACAAGTACATCAATGGACTCAGATCAATATAGCTCTGCTATTTTGTTTTGTCTTTTGCCTATTAAATATATAAACTGCCAAGCTGGCACTAATGTGCAACAACATGCTATTTAACACCGAATATCACAGCCTTACAATGTTCTATTTTTCTCTGTTTCTTTTCTTGGTGACCAGCGCAGTTTTGTGGCAACAAAGATGAATGTTTGTATTTGTTCTATATTGACAAGTTAAAAAATATATTTTTACTGTCACAAAACAACACTGAGCGTAATCTCCTTTATAAAGAGGAAGATGGTGACATCCTGAAGTCTGATCTCTCATTCCCGTTGTTACATCATCTCCACCAAGTCCTTTCCCAAAGAATGTTGCCAGTGTTTGCTCCCCTTCTTTTAATTTTTGCTCTAAAAAGCACATCCCCTGAAAGGTTTTGAGATAAAACATGTTACCATTACTTTATCTACAATTACTCAATGCTATTGTGGGTACTGTACTGAATATTAAAAGCAATGCTCAATCTTGACTTATGCACTATGTCTCTTAAAGACACAGGTGGGTCCCTTCTTGTAATTTGTTTTCTGATATAGTACTGTGCTACAACGATGGTACCATCACTCTTGGTACATCTGAGATAACAAGGGGGCCTCATTTTAAAGGAAGATGAGGGGCAGAGCCATTCAGCCCTCTTTAATGGCCGAAGTTTTATTGTGGCCAGATGGGGGCAACCTGTGGAAATGCGCTGGATGTGTTTGAAGCGAACAGACATTTCTGACAGTCCTCATTCCTCACCCTCCACCCCTCTAACCTTACTGTGTGATGGGGCACAGTTTTGGCAGTGGAATGAAAACTGATAAAAGATGAGCTGGCCCTTTAGACGGGCTATCCTGAGAGAAGGCCCTGGTGAGTGGGATAAACATGCAAGGCTCCTGAGAAGAGGGGCACAGTCTATTTCTCCAAACATCCATTATTTTGTGAGAAGTGTCCTTCAATGTCCTGGGGCTGGATCACAACATATTTTTGACTGGCGCTATTTGGTGGTAAGTTAAGTAATGTTTGGTGCAAACACCTTTCACTGCTGTATTTTGGAAACAGGATTCTGAAGGAAGTAATGTGTGACAAGAACATTTGAGCATATTTTATGTGCGTTTTTTTATTGTGGTCTTGAAGCATTCTGTCATTGTTTATGCTTCTGTATTTTAGTGCTGCATTATTGCGCTTTTTTTTTCTTTGTGCCCTGTTATGCTTTAAATGTGTTATTACGTTGCTTTCTGTATGTTATTGTCAGATGTTCTGTCGTTTACTTTAAATATGTGCAGCATACATGGAAAGAGGAGACATAAATATATTTGTGCTCGGTATACCACACCTTGGGAGGCTTTTGGATGTTGATGCTTCCGAAGACTTATGTCACTTTGTAAATCTGGGGCAGCATCAAATTCCATGAGTGTTGCATGGGAAAACCCACAGCAACGCCCATGGAATAGCTCATGGGCGCAGATTAGGATGATGCAGCGATTTATGCTCCGTCGCCTTACACCTGATTTATGAGGCCACTCAAAGCCACGCAGGCTGGCTTTGCAGGCTTTTTAAATCTGCGTCATTAATTTACCAGTTTACATGGTGCAAAAATGACACAGGGCTCTCATAAACAAGCCCCTTTGTGCTTGCAGCACTTGGATAATGTGATACCTCCTTCTAGGTCAATGTACTTGACAACCATCATTGGAGTGCAGTGTCTTGTGTGAGTCTGAAGTGAGCAGCATGCAAGGAGACAAGAGCTCAGGGCCTGGAAATAAGACAACCCTGGGAAACCCACAAGGCTGAGCGTCTTCTTTCTGGAAAAGGAAACATTTTACCATAATATCGTCCAAAAATCAGGAAGCAGTGCCCATTCCTGTATTTGAGCGACCTTCTGAGTGTTTTAGGAGGCCGCGAGCATTAGGAGGGATTTGACAAACGTCCTCAGCATGCAACAGAATTGCTGCTGTCCTGTAGATACCTGGCCAACCACAAGGGCAATACTTATAAAAACACCTTCATTTATTATTAGATTTTTGTACAGACCAGACTTAAAGCAGGATTTTGTTGAAGTGCTTTATGCAGAGTATATGAAACACGTCACAGTCCTGGGTGTACAATAAAAAATTGGCGAGAGAAAATGAAATGTGTAAGGATATCACCTTTTGGAATGATGTAAGCAGGCTCAGAAATGCGAACAAAGTAGGGGCAAGTGCAGTTTCAGCAGACGCAGTGCTTAATTTGAGCATGTGGGTTCCGGTGCCCAGCACCAGCACTTAATCATCAACACTGGTCCTTTTTATGAGCACCAGTTGAGGACGCATTCATTTAAGGTTGACACAGGATATTAAGAGATTTGGCCAGAATCACAGGATGTTGAGCCGATGCTGAGACTTAAACCTGGATGCCTAACGCTGAAGTCGGCAGCTCTAGCCATTACATCACATCCTCTCCACACCTTCACGGTTAGTAGTTGGCTCTGTTTTAGGTAGCGCCTATAGGAGAAATGGGCTGGTGCAAGCTGCCTCCTGAAGAGAGACCGGCACTAATTTTGTTCACAATTTAACCACTGAATAGACGGGGGAGTTTGCAAGTAGCCAACGGATGGGTTTAGGGATTGTATGCTGGGAGTAAGTAAAGCAGGGCTGCAGAGCCTCATGGTGGGAGAGTTACAAGAGCCTGTCAGGAGGCAGCTAGCAGTTTCAACAGGTAATGCATTAAGAAAGGCATAGGACATTGACATGCATTGTGTGTGATCCCCCTGTATTGACCTGTGCAGTAATATGAGACAGAGACAGACGAAATAACGAGTGCAAAGGGAAGGTGTTAAGGAAGTAAAAAAACTCCAGAGATTTTGGAAAGTGTTAATAATGTGGCAAATGAAGCTGCATTCTTCCATACCGATGAAGAGTAAATTGCCCTTAGGCATTATGATGAACATCTCTCGCCTATCCGTCTCTCTAAATCTTCATCTCTTTTACTCTCAGCAAGGTCCAGTTTAGTCCATCACCTTCTTGTTGAAGCCTTATTTAATTTATTGGACATTTTGTGTCTTTCCTATCCCTGCTTTTATCTTATTTCTTCAGCTTCTAATCTGAGCTATTTGCTCCTGTCATCCAGCAATGCCATGCTATGTTGACTCCACTTTTCCGTGTACATCAATCCATGAGGCTGCTAATAGCCCTCGCTTGTCACTTATACATCAAGATCTCACGAACCTTTGTCTTATTTGTATTCGTCGTACATTTTGTTTTTTTGCTTGGTACATTGCTGGAGAGTATATTTATAAATAGCCAATCGCATGCTACAAAGACAAACAGGGCCGGACTGGCCGTAGTGGGCACCGGGCAATCCCCTGGTAGGCCGCACGGGTGGGGGCTGGTTTTGGGCCCCTGGGGGCCATTTTTGTTACAGGGCCATTTTTGCAGCATAGCTGCAAAATCGGCCCTGTAACAAAATCGTCTGAAAACCGGCCCTGGCAAAGAGCTCGGCGGCACCCCCAACCCCCCGGGGGGGCGGCTGAGCACTTTGCCAGGGCCGGTTTTGGTTCCCAGTCCGGCCCTGAAGACAAAAATAATAATGCATGACCAAAAAAAAAATAAGGTAAAACCCTTGACAATGTGGCTAAAACTAGGGTCCTATTTACGAGAATGTCACGCAGTGCAACACAGCTCAGCAAGTCATCTTGCTGCGCTGCACAGAGTGACAGGGAAAGGGCAAGAATGCGCCATATTTAAGGCTATATGGCACATTCCTGCCTTTTCCTCTGTGCTGGCACCCTTTTGGCTGCCTAGCCCTAATGCAGGCACCCTTGAACCATGGATGCAGAATGCAGCACTTATAGAAAGAGGCAGTAACAGTGAGAAATAAAGGTATTTCTTCTCGTTATGCCTCACCTGAGAAGGCACATATTTCTGGCACATTCCCAGGTCTACAAGTTCTGGTAAATCTGGGAATGCACTAAAAACCATGGGAGTTGCGTGGGAACACCCATCCAACACCTAAGGAATAGCTTCCAAGGGAAGAATATAAATTTTATCTATAGAGAGTTTTATATAGCACAAACATGACACAAGAGGGCATCAGAGCGCTTCACAAATAATCAGGAACAAAAGGGAGGGAAACAAGTAGGGCATGAAAACAACATGATCATGAGAGATATAGGAATTCACAACTCCGAGACATAGTGACAGCATATCAGGAGCACTCTGTGGAGTTTGCAACAATTGCAGTTTCCTAAAAATAGTACATTGTGTTTTCCTCCTAACTGAATACATTTGTGCACCTACAAAATGTAATAGGTGAACATTTACGTATGCTAATTACTTTAATAAGTTTGAAATTATTTTTTCATCACAGCGAAAATATTCCTCATGTAGAAACCCAATCCTCTAATCCCCCACCAAATGTGTAATTTGTTCCAGATCCATTGGTATCATTAAACAGATATATTTCTGCCACTTGAGAGGAGCAAATATCTGACAAGATATGTGTGGCACTGTGCCTTACAATTGTTTGTCTTGAACATTTGTGTACATTGACCTGCTTTGCAAGGCATCTTGGGTCTGGAAAGCCTTTTCTAGGATCCCTTGAGCAGAGCTGTTCACACGTAACACTGAACCACAATGACGTGATAATAAGAGTGTAAATCACTTGGTGAGTGTAAATTCATGCTTTGGTAATAGAAAATGGCAATTTACACTCTGAAACAAGCTATTCGTTCACATAACTCCAAATATGGTGCACAAATAGGGGCATATTTACAGGGAAAGTGGCGAAGCGTGTCGTTAAGCCCAGAAGGCAAACAACACGCTCCGTCACTTTAGAAAAGCAGGGCTGCACCATATTTATAAGAATATGGTGCAGCCCTGCGTTTCCCCCTGTGCTGGTGCTAAATTTAGCTGCCTAGAGCCAATGCAGGCCCCTTGCACAAGGTTGCCTGCGTTGAGGGGAGTGATTGTTTGTATGCAGGTAGGTGTCCCTTCCTGCACATAAACAATCTTTAAATGGCGTTTTGTAACTTATATGTGTGCTGCTTAATGCAGCACACATAGAAGTTGCAAAACATCTTTTTTTTTTAGATGATTGTTTATGTGGAGGAAGGGACTCCTGCCTGCACATAAACAATCATTGGCGTTTTACTGTTTCCATGTGTGCTGTACAATGCAGCACACATGGAAGCAGCAAAAAACGAGGAGAAATTAAACATTTCTCCTCATTGCACCAGGGTAATACTAGGTTTTCCCTGGTCTTAATTTTGGTTCTGCCCCATATTTACACCACCCTTGTAAATAGTGGGCAGCATTAAAATCATTGGGTGTTGGGGTTGATCGCGCACATCAACACCCATTGCCCTCACCTTTCACGCTAAGTATAGCGTGAAAGGGTGCCTTATTTACAAGGCAGCATTAAGCCACCTTAAGTGGCTTAACACTGCCTTGTGTATAAGGTGAAGCCCATATCGCCACAGGAAGATCACTAAAAGTGACAGTTCTGTGGTGAATGGAGCTTGTAAATATGCCCCATAGCTCTTCAAATTGGTCCGATACGTTAACTTATTCTCAGCAATAGATCAGCAAAGGCTCATAACATAATGACAGGCACCATTTTAAGGTATATGTAAAGTGTACATGATCTGTAGAACCCTAACTGTAGGCATTAAGGGCCATATGCATCAAGCAAAATACTGATCGCAAACGGTATTTCGCCATTTGAGATGCATCAAGTCCAAAGCAAATTTCAAAATAGGGAATCGCAAATTTTGCGATTACCTATTTTGCGAATGCATTTAGGGAATTGTAATTTGCGAATCCCCAAATTCAATGCAAGAAGCAAGAAAAAAGTGGGATCCGACATTAAGAAATCGCAATTTACCACCAACTTCAAGTTGGTGGTAAGTTGCAACTCCTTAGAAAAATGATTTTTTTGCATTTTTCTAAGTGCCATGTGGCACCTCCCATGCCCTTAGGGCATGTATGTGAGCCACATGTGCAAACATACCTGTTTTTCGGTTGATCAGGGTGGCCATTTCTCACCCTTTCAATCGCATTCGCAATTTGCGAATACCTATTTGGTACTAACAAATTGCAAATGCCTTCACATTCATCCCTATAGGAATGAATAGGAAGGCATTCCTTAATAGCGAATCGCAATTTGCGATTCCCTATTAAGGAATATGTAGGAATTGTAATTTTGTTTTATGAAACCTACATGCATAGGTAATTGTGACTCCCTAATAGCGATTCCTTAATAATCGCTATTTAGAATTCGCAATTCCCTACTTTGATGCATGTGGCCCTGAAATGCAGAATTTGAACATTGTATATTCTCTTCTTTCTCGACTTGCCCATGTAAATGTGTAACAGACCTTCCTTAAACCACTTTATTGATTCACCTATAACCAGTTTGAAACCTACATGTCTAATATGGTCATCATTCTATGTAATGTTTTCACTGGGGAAAATATATTCGTTTTCTGGAAACTCTGTGAAGTTACTGAACGTTTTACACTCTGCAAGCTTGCTTCCAAACACCTCAAGTGAAGTTTTCTGTCCTGAAAACAAATTTCAGATAAATAAGTACATAAATATAAAAATAGAGAAATAAACATCATAAACGTTTTGACTTGCTCTGTTCATCTTTTTATTGAAGGCATTTTAAAAGCAATTCAAGTGACATTAACATAAATTTACAATTTAAAATGTGATTGTTTTACTGGTGGTAGCTTCTAATTCTCACCTGAGGGTATTTTGCTCCCCAGTAGATGGCACTGTCATTGATGGCAAGTTTATAGCCAGGTGGGTGATTGGCATTGTAGGTGCCCACTTTCACAAACTGGCTGGTGTCATTGGAAGTCATGTGCCAGTAGAGCAGATCCAGCAAGGGTGGTGAGTCTCCATTGGCATCGAAGAAGACCTCTTCTCCAGCAGAGTTTATTATGCGGCTGTTCTTCACATAATGTAACATCTGAAGTGAGTGATATGAGAGTGAATGAGAATCTCCTGGGTTGTAGGAGTCTGGTTATGTTAAGGATGAGTTGCCTACCACTTACACATAGAATCAGCAAGATTGCTTTGCACTTGTAGTGTCAATAGTGAGAGTGGAGATTCTAACCCCCTTGAAGTGAATGATGGACAATTATGTGGAGATGTGTGAGGCTCAAATAAGGAAGAGGTGTAGTAATTTCCTGGGAACATCAGAATAGCAACCCTTTCATTTATATTCTGAAAACAAGCATTAGATTTTGCATGCAAAAATCTGCTGATTCACGGGAAAACTGGAAAATATGTTCTTTTGTAGGGCATACCCTGAGGTGCCAGCTATGTCTTAAGAAGAGTTGCTGAAAACGATCTCATAAAAACACGACATTATAGTGTATGTATCCAAGATCTCCACTAAAGGCAATTAGACGAGATACTAGAAGATTACTCTTTCAACTTTACGCCAGATTGAAAAAAGAATTCAATGAGATTTTCAAAGATACTCCACTGTTCACATATTTGAGAAGGAAATACAAAATACTTTTTATGTAGATAGAAGATCTCTGTGTGCTTATATGTAGCTACTATTATGTTTAGTTTTGCAATTAACAGGATGCTTTCCATGGGTTATGATTCATTGTTTAAGGCAAATGTTCTAGACACATTTTGATGTCAAGCCATCAAAATTAGTCACATAGGTTGTATCAAGCACACTTTAGAATGGTTCACTAATCAGCCATCCCTTTTAATCAGGTTGCTTAACATTCCAATCGTTCCCTCAGTAAGATGTTTATGTTTATGAGTTTTGTAGAGTGCATAGCTGTCCAAGGGCTTCCCAGCGCTACGGAGCAGGAGAGAGCGAATACCAGCGATTTCAACCTGGGAATAGCCAAGTCTTCAGTTTTTTCCTGAATGCATTCTAATCTGTGAGGGATCTTAGCTCTGTAGGTATGGAGTTCCAGAGTTTTGGCCCCAAATGCGAAAAAGATCTTCCTCTCCATCTGGCTCACCTAATCCTGGTTATTTTGTCTAGTCGATCTGAGGAGGATCTTACAGCTCTTTCTGATGTATAGGGTGTAATCAGGGTCCTGAGTAGATTTGGTCCTTTGCCGTTCAGGGCCCAGTGTGCTATGCATAGTGCTTTGAACTTGACCCTGGCCTGTATCAGCAGCCAGTGGAGTGTTTTCAGAGCCTCTTTCACTGACTCATACCTAAGTATGCTTCTGAGTAACCTGGCTCCAGCATTTTGTGCAATCTGTTGAATATTCAAATCATATTTGGGTGACCCCAGGAAGAGAGAGCTCCCATAGTCTAGTTATGAGACCACCAGAGACTGTATCACTGTTCTTCGGGTCTCCTCTGGGATGAGGTCAGGAATTTTATGGAGCATCCGCAGAATTCCAAAACAAGTGATGGCCAATTTCCTGGCTTGAGTTTCCATGGTGAGGTTGTGGTCTAACCACACTCCTAGGTTCTTTATGGAGTTTTTATGCACCGGTGGACTACCCAGTTTTTTTGGCCATTCCATTGTGACTTGTGGCAGAAGCTTATTGCCTAGGAACATGAGTTCAGTTTTGTCTCCATTTAATTTTAGCTTGCAACTCATCAACCAGCTCGCTACCCTCTCCATGCAGCGAGACACTAGGTTGTGCTTTGAGTTGGAGTCCCCTGCCACAGACACTACCAATTAGGTGTCATCTGCATATGATATGATTGACAACCCAAATTCCTGGACAATCTCGGCCAGAGGTTGCATGTACAGGTTGAGCAATGGAGGGCTGAGGGAGGAGCACTGTGGCACCCCACATGTAACATCTAAGCTATCCGAGAAGTGTCTGCATTCTGTGGTCTGAAAGGATCTGCCCTTCAGGTATGACGCTATCTATCTAGGTGCACTGTTGTGAATCCCTGTGCTCTCTAATCTCAGAATGAGTGTTTTATGATCCACAGTATTGAAGGCTGCACTTAGGTCGAGCAGCAAAATAGCAGCGGCACCACCTTGAGCAAGGATTCCCTTCAATTCTTCTGTGACTAGTAGTAGTAGCTGTGTGCTGGTCTGAAACCCATTTGGGTCTAATGAAGCACCTCATTATCCTCTTAGAACTGAGACAGAGTATGCTTGACTGTGTTAGACTCAACAGCCTTAGGGTGGTCTTGCCCCAAACCTTTTGCCTTCACCCCTGCTAGTTTTGCTGATCTCATTTTGTTGGCATTTATGGCTTTTTCCATTGCAAATCAGCAGTAGAATCTGGCAAGCGGGACGGGAGAACAAACGAAAAAACAAACAAATCCTTAACTCCTCACAGCCCAAGCCACCGTCCCTCCATAGCCTCGCCACTTCTTCAGTGAGTCCTGGAAGCAGGAAGCACACAGGCTCCCATAAGCCAAACACAACACTGAAATGCAGTGTTGTGATTGGTCTGACTGCCATGGGACAGGGAGCATGTGCATGTTCCCCAACGTCATGAGCACTTGGGGTGTGCAAACCACTTCTCCCTCTGTGCCATTAGCCCCACCCTGCCCTACCCCAGTCTTGAACCTATGAAAAATAAAATGATAATAGCAACGTTAGCATTTTATTTTTCCTGCTCTGAGAGCAGTGGGGCAACACTTGTCTGCCTTAGCAGAGGAGCCCCCAATAAATATGCTAGAATTGCCCCTAAATATGCTAGAATTGGCGTGTACCCAATTGGCACATTTAATTTAGTGGTACGTCCTTACAAAATTGGTTCACCGTGTACCCAGGGCCTGTAAACTAAATGCTAATGGTAGGCCTACAGGACTGATTGTGTCACCATCTTAAGTCCTCCACTTAAATAGCCCAGTAAAATATGTTCCGGGCCTGACATTGCTGTCTGTGTGTGCAGTTCTATATGCTGTTTAGACCTGGCAAAATAAACATTTTACCATGCCCAAACCTTCCTTTATTATACATATAAGTCACCCCCTAGGGTAGCTGCTGAACAGCCCAGAGGTCAGGGTAAAATGCATTTAAAAAGTTAGACATGTACTTTTGAGATGCAAGTTGTACGTATCCTGGTAGTGAAAAATAAATGTAAGACCTTCTCACTACTGCAAGACCTACAACACCTATAGAATAACATTGGGTGTCCTTATTACGTTTAATGAGTGATAACTTTTAAAAGGGAGCAGGAAGAAAGTTCTACTTTGATGTCTAAAGAATTGTAATTAAAAGCCCTCTTCATTGGTAAAGTACATTTTTAAGTCACAATTTAGGAAATGCCGCTTTTAAAAATTTGACATGTTCTTATCTTAAACATTTGGTACGTGCAGCCTGTCCCTTGGTCACATGACTAGGTGTAGCTAGCAGCCGGATCTTGTGTATTGCTCCCACACAGTGAGACAAATGGAAGATTGGTGTTGGCAGGATGGGCCACTCTGACTTCATAAGGGGGTGTCTTTAGTTTTCCCAGACATGTTGGCCCCAGGGCAGGGAGGATGAGGATGCCTTACACCACAGGGGGGTGGACACCTCCAGAACCTTCTCCTACTTCAAAGTGGGTACTAGGAATAAATAATGGACCGTCAGACTAAACTCTTCATTACACATCTTGACCTGTGGAAGACTCAGGAAAAAGACTGATGTGCTGCTTTGCTGCAAGAAGGACTGTCACTCTGCTGTGCTGCTCTGTTGCTCTGCTGCCCTCATGCCTGATGAAAAGGAATCGACCTGCATCTTGAATCCAGTCCAACTTTACTACTTTTTGTACCACACAGGTAAACTTAGTCCAAAATTCTAACTTTACCAGTAGTAACTTACCTTTATGCATTCCGAAAAGTAGTAAAGTTAGACATTTGGTTGAAGTTTACCTTTGTGAATACCAAAAAGTAGAAACTTAGACAAAAAGTGTAAGTTTACCTTTGTGAATTGGGCCCTTGAATTTTACCCCATACATCATTGATTCATCAAAATCCGTAGGGAATAATCTTGGACAATAACCATAAGAGAAGCTGACAAGGGAGGCAACGTTGTGCTAATGAACAGGATTGATTATATCCAAGAGATTGATAGACAACTGGCAGATTGTACCACCTACGTTAAAATGAGTAGTAACCCCATGAACATGACTATAACAAAAACCGAGATCAGTCTTAAACATTGGAAAGAACTGGGTCTAATTTCAGATACAGAATTCAGATATCTGTTTAATTCTAAACCAACCAATCCGTGTATATACATCTTGCCAAAAACACATAAAGGTGGTGCTTTTCCACCGGGGAGACCAATCATTTCGGGCATTAATTCACCGACAGAAAGAATATCTGAATATATTGACCTATATCTCCAACCGCATGTGGTTAACTTACCATCTTACATAAAGGACTCACGGGACATTCTAAGCAAAATTGCTGATGTAGAATGGGTACCAGACCATCTTTTGATCACTATGGATGTCTGTTCCTTGTATACAAGTATACTGTGTGACAAGGGTTTAACAGCTGTACAACACTTTCTAGACTGTCGACCCATCAATATGTATGAGCACACTATCATGTTGTTAGATATGATTAAGCTAGTGCTAGACAACAACATTTTCACCCATAATGGCCATTGGTTCCGCCAAATACAAGGAGTGGCAATGGGAGCCAAATTCTCGCCATCTTTTGCAAACTTGTATATGGGTCTGTTCGAACACACCCATATTTGGAGGAACTGTCCTGGTCATCTGGTTGAGAATATCCTATACTGGGGACGATTCATTGATGATATTGTATTCTTCTGGGCTGGATCTAGTGTTGCCCTGGAGGAATTCTTTGTATACATCAATGATAATGACTACAACTTATCATTTACCAAAAATCAGATTACTAAGCAGGTCAACTTCTTGGATTTAACTATCATAGTCGATGGCATTAGACTTGTCAGTCTACCTTACAGGAAAGCTACAGCATGCAATGCGCCTCTGCACGCTAGCAGTGCACACCCACCTTCACAAATAAATTCCATTCCGTATGGAGAAATGTTGCGTATTAAACGCAATTGTAGTGATGAAACTTCTCTTGACAAAGAACTTACAATTGTAGAAAAAAGATTTGAAATGAGAGGGTATTCCAAGAATATAATTAGATTAGCGAGACTGAAAGTCAATAAGGTTAGCAGAAGAAACTTACTTTCAAATACCAAAAAAAAGAGAAGATTATCCACAGCAATCAAGGGTGCCTTCATCACTCCGTACACTAGTCTGAGCTCAGATGTATACAAGATTCTAAAAAAACATTGGCACCTCTTAACGCATGACACCAGCCTACAGGGTGCGATTGGACCAAAACCTCAGATGGTTCACCAACGAGGGCGTACACTGAGACAACAACTGTGCCCCAGTTTCATTCCTCCTGAACAGCATGTCACCTGGCTACCTGCTGCCCCTAATGGTTTTTTTAGGTGTGGTTTGTGCAACATATGTAGCTATGGACTTCATAAAATTAATACCTTCAAGTACAATACGGAGAAAACCTACACCATCAGGAGGTTTATCAATTGTAACACCAAATGGGTTGTTTACTGCATTAAATGTGTTTGTGCCAAAATATCTATTGGAAGCACAATTAGACCTCTGAAAGAGAGGATTCAAGAACACATTCGTGCCATCAGAAATAATAACATACAGTATCCCCTGGCAGTTCATTTTAATAGTGAACACACATCAATTGATTTACGGCGAGTTGGCTTCCATGGTATAGATGCAATAAGTCAGAATGCACGGGGGGCGACATGACGTTACAGTTACGCAAATTAGAGAGTACTTGGATTATCAGATTGAGGGCGGTGGAACATGGGTTAAATTGTGATAAAGAGATGTGTGAATTTCTATGAGCCATGCTAAGACATTCATATGCCCTCTCACTGTCATCTTTATTATTCTCTACATCTGTTGGATTCTCTTTCCTCATTCGTTCTAGTGGTAGACTGATGTATGATAATGTGACTCCATACTGATAGACACTGGGCCTGTTGACCCTTTTTGTCTATTGATACTATCACAGGATGAATATACCCCTATATTTCGAATGGGTTTGAGGCTATCTTACCCTTATTAGGTTCTACTCTTATTGGACAGGTCACTGGTGCATTTGCTCCACTTTCGTCTTTTACCTCAAATGGACGGATTATTTCCCCCCTCAGCACTATACGTGCCTGTTATACCAAGGACACATTTAATTCTACTCACTTCATTAATTCCTGATCATAATGAACAGGTTTATGATTTATGCAGATTCATATAACTTGGATTCTACTGTCACAACGGTGTCCCCTCAATGATATATTCATTAATTCCTTTACAAGTAAGGGGGCAAATCCAGCATTCTTATGCTCCTTATGTATTTCACTATATTCGTATATGATGCAGTTGGAGCAAGTTTAATCATTAACTTTATATATAATCGATGTATATCTCAAATACTAAGATCGTTTCATCCATCGTCGATGAGTGAAGTGAGTCTTTTTTCCATGTCCATTAGAATTAACATTACATAATGTGTCCTTTAAGGGCTATTATCATAAATAAATCACATCCTGGTTGCAAGACTAATTTTTAAACATTCGTTAGTTTTAGTATTTCTATTTACGAAAACTTTGTTAGACCTATAGGAACAATATGGCATAGTCCGCTTTCTATGACCATTGGGGATGAATTTAAAGACGACCAAAATGGCACCAGCGTCTACAGAACGCCGAGTTGCCACGCGTCGCTTACAGGATCTCGCTGCTCGAATCAGGTAAAGATTAAACTACAAAGTTGTGTTTTACCGCTTTTTAGCAAATAGCGCTTGAACCGAGTAGACGTACTTTACAGTACAACGCTCAATACGTAGTTAGACACATGCACGATAGCGTACTAGCATTAACTATTAACATCGTTATCTTTCTTTTTAAAAATTTTTTTTTTTTTTATCTCGGGTCTCGGAACCTTTATTGATACTACATTGCTCTACTTGTTAACACAGGACTTATCAAGGTCTGATACCCGTTTCCCAGGGTTGAAGGGGAACCTTACTGACAACAACGACATACTGCTCGATCATAACGTGTCCCAGGCTCACATTTAGAAGTTTAACAAGAAGATTAGCGTGGGCACTGATGATCCGGGGTAAGAAATAAATGGAACAATGACTTGAATTAGCTATGTGAGCATAACTAAACTCCCATCTATATTAGGTTTCTTGCTCGACACTTGTCCCTTTTTCTTTATCAGAACTAATCCAGGAAAAGATGGATATATAATCCTCAACTCCAATTCACTTAGGAGACGTAACCATGATTTGCTAGGTGAGAGGAATATCTATAACGTTTAGTGTTGATCACAGGTTTTTCATTGCACTATCGGTGTCTTGGTGGTGGTAGATTTTTACGCAGTGAGGTTGTTGGTTTTACTTTCCAAATTCTATCATGGTGTGGAAAAGAAATTGTTTTTGTATCTCTGACACGCAGTTTGTTGTTAACCATATCTGGTCATGTGGGATCCTTATTATATCAAGAGGATACATATAAATAGTATTTAGAGTATTCTAGATCCACTCATGACGATGGGCTAATCACATATATTGTACTGTATTTTATAATGTAACCAGGATGATGTCTCTTTGTTTTTAATACGGATAATGCTTTGTTCATATTTTTGGGTTAATCATCATGTGTTTTTCTGTTAAAATCATTTTACTAGAAGGTTGGAGTTGCGTATCCCCTGTCTGTCAGTTCTAAGCTGGACTTGTACAGGGAGAGGGGACACGTAACTAATGACAGAATGATACAAAGGATATTTGCATATATACTCACAATTGCATTGCTGTGTCTAAGGGCATCTCTATGTGTTTAAACATTGTGGTGACTTCCACGGATTATATCTGATCATTGTACAATTACTGTTATATATGTATTTTCCTGCAGCCTTGAAAAAGCCCAGAGGGCGAAACGCGTGTGGGCTGTTGCTGCTCTGCGTTGTTGTTTGATGATTAAAAAATCTGCAACAGGACCTGATTGGCAAACTTCTTTACATACGATTGCGAAAAAGGACATTTTAATAATTGACTATTGCTCACATTGCTCAGGTTTTGACTAAACCTTTGGATCATAGTTATTCTCCTTGGGTGTGCTCAGGTGTATTGTGATTTACTATTTTGAAAATGTTTCTTTTAGAAAGTTGACACTTGTTTGCCTAAAGCTTCTAGTAGCCCTTTCAGAGATAATCCCCAGCTGTTGACTAGCAGGCTGCTGGGAGATGGGCTTTGCTCTTAGGAAACAGAACAAAAGAGCTGGTAGTAGGTGTAACCTCCTCCTGACAGATGGCCTGAGGAAAATGGCCACCAACTCTGGAAGCTTCAAAGGGGCAGCCTTTGTCACAGACAGATGCAACTCACATCTAGGCCTGCCCCTGCCATTGTCTAAGTATCCAGAGTTGTAATATTGCCAGTGACAGGAAAACACTGTGCCAGAAGTGAATTTGGGCAAACATATCCACTGTGGGATTGTTTAGTGCCAAACTCCAGGAAGTGATATATAACTGGGTAGCGCTGCCTATGGGAATTTTACTTATACTGGCCGGGGAGTCTTCCCCACCCACAAGCTAGTGCCAACCCTGAAAGTGGCACCCCAGCTACCTTCCTCAGACAACTGCTGGCCCTGTTAGAAACAGAAGAAGGACTGCACTTGCTGGCCCAAAGGACTGGAACTCAGAAGGCTTCTGTTTTACCTGGGGAGAGAATCCCCAAGGGCTGGACCTGCTCCCACTTGTAACGAAGACAGAAGAGTGGACTTCAAGGGCTAGTTGAGTAGCCTCTTGTTAAGCTCCAGGTGTACAAAAGCTAAAAGAAACCTTCAATAAAGAAGAGTCCATCTGACAAGTTCCAAATGAATTTTCCCTGGGCCCTGCTAGTGGCTTCTGGGAGACTGAATCATAACTCACCAAGCGGTGCCCAAAAGGAACTGGACTCTTGGGTGATTTTGTTAGTGTGTACTCACTCCACCCTCACAATCAGAAAAGCAGACACTTAGAAACCTTTCTGTACTTTTTCACAAAAGAACCAGACAGTACCACAGGACCGCTGCTGACCTTCCACCACTGTTGTTGCTTTCAACTTTCTGGTTTGCCTTGCTGAAAGCAGCTCAACTCCCAGAAAGTTTCTAAGTCCCATTGTGGAGGATTTTACCAAAACCACAAACGAGCAGCATCTTACCTTGGTCGAGCCCTCCGTCAGATTCAGCCAGTAGCCAGCCTCAGCAACAAGAAAATTTCCCCAGAAAAAAACATAAATCAGAAGCTAAACTTTTCACCTGAACCCTGTAGCTGACCCTCAGTCTATTGTTGTTGACCTTATGTTTTGGCCTTGACCCAGTCTAGCATGACCAGATGCCTGTGGTTGGCGCTTTGCGCTTTTTGGTATTAGAAAACACTAGAACTCCTAAAAATTCTATTTCTGGTTCCCTGATCTGATTATTGTTATTTTGGTGTCTATTTATATACCATTAAGATGTATACTACTTTTAGAAATCGGGGTGGATTTTTTATTATGTGTTGTATTCGACTTATTAACTGCTTTGATACTTATAAGTGCTTTAAACTTGTTTTCTTTGAATCACACCTGACGGCTCTTTGCATCAACTGCCCAGGACTGAGCTAAGGTTTACGGTTTAAATTGAAGTAACCTAACTGGACCTGCAGCATAATAGTGAAATTGTTAATTGTTGAGGTCATACAAGCCCCTCAACTAATAATCCACATTCTCACAATCCTTTAAATGAGTATGTACAGATAATACATAATGACTGCCATCTAAGTAAGGAGATTATATGATCCATTAGTAATTTAATAGTAAAAGGGAGAGGAAGTATATTGCATTTATTATATATTTTTTTAATCACTATATTCTTTATATTTAAAAGTGAGGTTGTAATAGAAGGCAGTGTCTGCAAAATGATTGATGATGAAACTGTTGCAAATACAATGCAATTGCAGGAGATATTTATTTTGAAAACAACTGATTGCAATATCAGTTTAGTTAGTATTATTGTATAGTTAATCACCATAATAATAATGTGTAATGACTGAAATACACAGGAAGTAATTACATTTACTTTGTTCATGATGTACATAACAAAATGTTTATTTTGATTATAATGTTGGTCCTAGAGGTATGTCATTGTTCTGTTTGTGTAACAGCAAAGTTTGCACAGCTCCTTGAAGAAGGGAAACCACGAAACGCATTGGGGTATCAAACATTTGCACTGCTTGCACAGATATTGATTAATATCAACTTGAAGCCAATAAATTAATTGCAATAAAAATAAAGAAGACATATTGATGAAATCTGCTTCTGGCATACTTGTGCATACCATCCGATGAAATAAGTGTTTGATATGGGTTAGGAGCTATTCAGTGGAAATAATCCAAACAAATCGAAGTTTGGTTCATTATTAAGCATTAAAGTCAATAGGGTCAATGGTGTGAAAATGTCTGTGTCTTCACCATGGAACATGGATCATTGTATTGAATTTTAAAAGGCCAGTGACTAGAATATGAGCCATCCGGGGCACCAATGTGAGCAAAGTGATGGAAGAAGTGAGCAGGAGTCAAAGTTCCAGGAACCTAAATGAGTATTAAATCAGCCTTCATATCAATGTTTGGGGTCAATGATTCATTCATAAGATTTCATTTGTAGATTATTAGTCAAAAGGATATGAGAACCAAATGAGTTGTGAAAAATACGTTATACCTAGTGAATGAGTCAAATGGTGAGAGGACATACATAACTTCATTTGAAATCTATGCCATCTGTTATGTATGAATGAAAGAGGATATCTTACAAAATATGAAATTTTTGTGATATGGGGTGGAGATTGCCTTAGTAGTTATGAAATCAGTTGTGTAAGACTGCATAACGTTATTGAAATGTGGAGACTGTAGTATCAGAATTTGTCAATTGTATGAATCAGGATTTTGAGATAAATGAGTGATACTTTATTGACATGTAAGACTCCACTGACTTTCTGCTTGGAAGATGTACTACGAACAAGCCAGACATGGTAGATACACAGACAAAAATCATCTGGGAAATATTTCTATGCACTTACCTGCCATGGTTGAAAATTCTGAGGATCTGCACATGAATTGTTAGCGAAAGGCCCTTCCTGTGGTTTGCAGGAAATCAGATCATGCAGTGCTTGGGCTAGCAGATAAATGGCATTATACGCATAATATGGGTGCCTAAAAGATTTCACCTCATATATTGAAGAATCAAGAAGCTCCAAATGTTCTTTTCCAGTGCACAAGCCTTTGCCAGCAGTGATATTCAAACCACCCAGAAGTGTGCAACTGAAGGCATACTCCCAGAAACTCTTTACGTAAATATCACCAGTTCTCTTTGATGGGTGGATATTGTAGAGGAAATCTTTGAGCCCTGGGATTTGCCCACTATATCCGGATAAACCTAGGGTTCCATTCATTGTTTCCCACAGCTCTCGCTTAGACATTACAGTAGTGGAAAACCAACTTCCAATGCCAAGCCACACTTTGTCCGAAATCCCCTGTGCCGTCACCTCCCTCAGGATGGGGATGATATGAGCTGCAAAGGTGTAACATACTATGACCTTTGCTGATGATCTTCGAATTACAGTAATGATGTGGTCCATTGAGGACTGCGTTGGCAAAGTCTCTAAAAATTCAATGCAAATGTCCTTCTGTTCTGCCTCATTCTTCAGCTTCTGAATGCCTTCAAGGCCAAATTCATTGTTGGAGGCCAGAACTCCCACCCAAGTCCAGCCAAAGTGGAGGAGCACCTCCACTAGAGCACTGGGCTGGAAGGAAACACTAGTCACAGTCCGAAGAAAAGAGGGGAACAGATTCTTGTCACTCAGGGTAGCAAGTGAAGCTGCAAAGCTGATCTGTTGAAGTGAAAAACTTGACTCAGCATTTTTATGGATTTTCAAACATGAAGCATTTATCAGAAGCTTTTTCTTTTAATTGTAGATACTCCAGTACTTATGATTCCACAGAACGATATACTATTTATCAAAACTTAATATGATAAAAGGAATGTATGATATGCGAGGAACATAAGTAAAATAAATGAACAAGAAAAGTAATAAACAATAGGGAAAAGGAATGGATTGGTGGAATTAAGCATAAAGATAATAAAATGGTTAATGCTCAGCAATGACTGTTCTATTACTTCCAGTTTGACTGAAGGTGACCGATATGGAGGGGTCAAGAATATAATTGTATTTAAAGATGTCACATAAACAATGTAAGGTAAAACTGAACTTTAGAAAGCTAGAATAGGAAAGGTGGGTAAGGATAAATGTGTGAACTAGAAGCAAGATGGACTAGGAAATGAGGATCAGCACTAAGAATAATCTTCAGAGCATACATGGAGGAAAGAGAAAGGTCCATAAAGAACAAAATGTACTCTGTATCTAATATTGTGCAACACGTATTATGGTTTGCAATCATGGCTTCTATTTCTCGGATTTTTTAAAGAGAGCACTAAATGGTTTAAAATATCATGTTTGTGTGGACTTTTTAACACAATTTTCTGGCATTATCATTTCATCATGAATTTCATTTCATGTCTGGCACAATAACCAGAATCGGTGTTTGAAAAGTAGGGACATTCAGTGAATTACAAAAGAATCTGGGAGCTGGCTTTCACCAGTTCTCAGAGAATAAAAATGTAAGATATTTGATCCTGAAAAAAAGAAAGATCTAGATGCACACACCTATTTCTAAATGTGCTCCTTATTGTTAGAAATTGGGTTACTAAGTTGGAAAATGAGGGGTTTGTATTCTTAACAACTTAATTAACACTACCTTGTAGAATAACAAAAAGGTCTTAAATTAAGTTCTGCTTAATTCCTGCTAACTCTGGCCCAGATGTTTGTGGTACGTTTTATTAGTATCATGCAACAGTGAAGTTAAGAACATAACACAATAATACTCCCCAACCCATTTAGCCAACTCAAGATAAATTTAATTGGCAAAAATACAGAAAAATGATCCAAATCAGATGAGAGGAGCAGGAGATATGAATACTTTAATTTATGTGTCAAAAGCACCAAGAACTGACCAAGCACCAGTCAGAGTTAATGTTCACCTGGATACAAATTTCTGTGTATAAAACTCCAAGAACTGGCCAAGCACCAGTTAGAGTTAATGTTCACCTGCATGCAATTTCAAGGTGGCCTCTTTGAAGTCGGGTTTTACCTTGGAGCTTTATTACTTTCCTGTTTCTCAAAATGTCTCAAGAAAGGCTATACACGATGCTCAAACTAGCATGAGCCCCTCAAAGTAGTATTGGTCATTATTGAGTTCCCATTTACCCCAAAGCAGGACAAAGTAGGATTTCACAGCAACTGAGTTTGCATCTCTATAGAGTTAGAATTAGGGCCAGGTTTAAAATTCGTCAGATGGTCTTTATTCCATTGGTTTGGTAACAGACAATACCTCCATCATTTCAATGATCCTCTTCCCATCAAATTTAGAGTTGTCCACTGGCCCTAAGGACAACTCTCTACATTGTCGGATGGTATGGTCAACCATCAGCAAAGATGGAGTTTGTTTTTGAAAAACAAAAATAATAACCCCCATGCCTTGGGCATTTTCTCCAGGGTGTACGGTTCATGATTGTCTTTTTCCTGTCTCTTACCACCAGGTTTTTCCTGGTGGTAACTAATAGAAGAAAAAAGTGTTTGCACCATACACATTAAATAGGGTAGGTAGTATAAAGGTCTATACCTTTATACTACCTACCCTATTTAATGTGTATGGTGCAAACACTTTTTTCTTCTATTAGTTACCACCAGGAAAAACCTGGTGGCCTTTCTTCTGACCGCACCTACTCAGTTGGGCTGTCAGAGTAAGTATTCCATTGATGTAGCCAATGGGGGCTTATTTGACAGAATACTTATGGTCTAAATGAGAAAAGCCGATTGAGGGTTTGAGGGCAGGGTAAGCCTTTGCATTTGTGATGGAGCAACCTGCTAGCCAAACTCGAAATCAGGCTGTAGTCACTTTGCTTGCACTTGTAGTCCTCCAGCAGGGCAATACTGAACTCTCCACCTGGGCAGTGCTCCAGGAGGCAATGTGCCTTATTTAAGTCTTTTACTTTGCATCAAAATGTTTCAAGTAGGATGAACCTGGAAACCTTTTGTGTCAATGGTGCACCCTCCTTCATGTAACCTCAGCTCCTTCCCCCTGACCTCCAGAGGTACAAATATTTACTCTGACTGAAAAATGTCCTTATGCTGTTCCTCTCCTGCTGCCCTCAGCTCTGTAGGGAAGGCTTGTAGGCCCCATGGGGCATATTTACAAGCCTCTATCACCACCTCAACGTCACTTTTCATCATGTTGTGGTGGCTATAGGGTCTTCGCCATATTTACAAGGCAGGGTAAGCCACTTAAAATGGCTTAATGCTACCTTGTAAATAAGGCACCCTTTTACGCTATACTTAGCATGAAACTGAAGATCAATGGGCACCCACCACAACACCCATAGATTTTGACACTGACCCATATTTACAAGGGTGGTGTAAATATGGGGCAGCGCCCCAATTAGGACCAGGGAAAACCTAATCTTACCCTGGCGCAATGAGGAGAAATGCTTTATTTCTCCTTGTTTTTGCTGTTTTCACGTGTGCTGCATTGTGCAGCACACATGGAAACAGCAAAGCACCATTGATTGTTTATGTGCAGGAAGGTGTTCCTTCCTGCACATAAACAATGATTTTTAAAAAAATGACTTTTTGCAAATTCTGTGTTGGCTGCATTGAGCAGCACACATAGAAGTTACAAAACACCATTTAAAGATTGTTTATGTGCAGGAAGGGAACCCTTCCTGCACATAAACAATCTTTCACAGCAACGCAGACACCCCTGCACTATGGTGCAAGAGTGCCTGAGTTGGTGCCAGGCAGCTAAATGTAGCGCAAGTGCAGAGGGAAATGCAGGGCTGCACCACATTGGTGTAAATATGGTGCAGCCCTGCATTTCAGAAGTGACGAAGCGGGGCGTTATGCCAAGGAGAGTCCGTCACTTCTATTTTAAATATGCCCCTATGTCTCTCTCTCTCTCTCTCTTTCTGTTGGGAGCTCTTTACAAATCCACTCATATTGGTCAGGGCCGGACTGGGAACCTAAACTGACCCTGGCAAAGAGCTTGGCCGGCCCGTGGGTGCTAGCGGAAAGCCTTATGCTGCTTTTGTTGCTAGGGGCAGATATTGCAGCATTGTTGCAAAACTGGTCCCCAGTAACAAAAACGGCCTCCCACGGGTCTAATACCGGCCGCTACCCTGGTGGCTCACCAGGGAAACAACTGGTGCCCACTGCCGCCAGTCCGGCCCTGACAATGGTCACCTACATATTCTTCAGAGCATTTAGTGCTAATTTGTTTTGTGTCCCTTCAGCAGCAACTGGGGCACTTGTTAGATGCCCCTTAGTGAACAGTTCAGTTTAGTCCTTGAGTGTCAGCAGCAGTAAAAGGCCCTACAGATATGTTTCTCTAGCACTCCCGAGAATCATCTTCTTCCGTGATATGTTCTTCTAGGTTCAGAAAAGTTCTGTGGAGGTGATGGTGAGGTTCAATCCTCATCTTGTGCACTAGGCAGTAACTGGAGAATTCCATGCACCCAATCCTGTTGACTTTTCTTCCAAATCCAACTTCCTCTTTGCGGCACTTTCTCAGCCTACTAACACTTTAATTCAAGATGCCCATGATCTTCTTCATCTTACAGCAGCCGGTTTATCTTTAAGGCTCATCCCAACTGAGGAAATCTACCCTCTCTTTGTGCTGAAACCAATTTTCCTTCCTGCTGTGGGCAAAAATGAATGTCCCATAGGGCTCTGGGAATTAATGTTTTCTGTTAACTAGGTCTTCCATTTGAGAATTACACTAAAAAGGATAGACTTTCGTGTCAATCTTTTCTGCTGTCATCTGTTCCTTAACTCTCCCAATTGACTTGCCAATGCTCATTGGTACATTATTTCATAACTTCAGCCTTCCTGCTCCCAAAGGCACCTAGATTGCCCTGGAAGTGCAGTCATTTATGCCTAATCTCAGATTCTAATTAATGTCACTAGAAAGTGGCAGTTAGCCAAACTGGCCAGTTTGCTCTCATAATGCACTAAGTATATTTTTTTAAAGTTAATTTTCTACAACACTCCAATCAGATATTTTAAATAAAAAGTGAAAAAGAACATTAAATGACTTGTCTGCAGTTCTCCTAAAACGAGTTATGAGAATTGATCTTATTCGCAATCAGACGTGTTCATGGGAAAAGGTAGTATAGCCTACACAGTGACAGATTTTTGGCAACATTTCACTGTGGGAATATACTTCCCTTTCGCCATCTTCGATCCAGACATTAGTTTTCTTTGGTTTAGAAATAAGTTAACATTAAATGTTGATCTCATCTTAAAAAGAGAGATAGAATAGATTGGAATTATCCATGCTTTGTCTAAACAAACAGGTGGCAGAACCACTGTTTCCTTAGAGTCCCTTTGATAGTAAACATGTCTCACATTCATATATAAAGCAATCAGCAAAGTGAGCATACAAGATGATGCTAGGGTGTCAAATGTACAAAAGCAGGGTTTCTGCATGCCAAACCACTTTCCTTACCATGTGCTGCTAAAGTGGTTTAATATTGCAGCCCAACCAGAAGATGATGGTGTTTTCTGGAGCTCTACATTTTAGAAATATGTGTATATAAGAGCGCAGCCTACTCACAATAATTAATATCCACACCACATGTTGTTTTTTTGTGAACCGAACATGGTATTGCTGGAAAATTAAGTCCGGCAGATGGATGTGACCTGTTTTATAGATGCGTAAGGACAGAGACCAGGCACTATCGTATTGAATGGCTGTCACAATGTGCGAGATTAAAAACTAATAGTTATAAAGTCCATGACCAAATTTGAGGAGACCTTGGAGAAAAAGATGAATTGCTACACTAAAGTAAAATGTTTCAGTATTTAAGTTAATTTCTGCGTAGGTCTTCATGTGGCCTTTGGAATCTGGGGGCAGATTTATGTTAACTGGCGCATCCCTGCATATCAGCAGGGCTGCGCCAATTATTATGCGCCACAGCTGCGCCACCATGGATGCGCCGCATTTATAATGCGGCGCACCATGGGGCAAAAACGGCACAGATGCGTCACGCATCTGTGCCGTAAAAGTGGCGCATTGCTGGAGTTGCGTCGCAAGCACAACGCAGCTCCAGCAATGTTCTGGGGGGCCCTATCTGTACAATGCTGCGTCAATCCTTACGCCTGCTTCAAGCAGGCGCAGGGTTTTGACGCAGCATGAGCCTAAAAGTGACTGAGTGAAATCTTGTAGATTTCACTCAGCCACTTTTAGGAGGCGTTCCTGCGCTGGAACGCCCACCCCTGCCCTGGAACGCCTACATGTGGCACAGGGCTTTACAACGTGACGCATCTCCTAGATGCGTCACGTTGTAAATACCCCGCACCATGGCACAGGATTTGCGCCGCTGCTGCATCACAAAAGTGACGCAACGGCGGCGCAAAAGTGGCGCAAGTGCTACTTAAATCTGCCCCCTGGCATATATTATGGTAAGACACCCAGCGGGACATGATTGTAAAAGAATGTAAATGTTAAGGCTCTGTTGCATTCACTAAGCTTTCCTAATGGGATCTGCAGTTGCTATGACTTCAAAGAGGAAATATTAAAAAATCAGCTGGAAATGAGTTGCTTCCTGCCTGCATCGTGTGTTGGAGTCGTTATTATACGCTCCTCCTGTCATATGTGCACGTGTCCTTAATTCTCCAATGCGTTGCAAATGCTTTTCTATTTCTAAAAGTTGCTCTTTACCACTCCTCTCACAGCTTCAAGATATGCCCTTCCTGCTCATCTAGAAGCCTCAGCCACAGTCCTTATTTTTCTCAGGGGCAATTACTAACACGCGTCATCTCTTCACGTATCTCTGGCATCTCTTCATAGTCTTTAACCCAAACTATTAGTTTTCTTGGAAGTTTAAACTATCTAAAGTTTGTTGATTTCACTCATTTTCCTACTCACTTTTCACAGCCGGTTTCCTTTCTTCTAGATAGCTGCTTACATCATCCTCTGTTTTCTTTCTTTGTAAGCTCAAAACATTGGGGGGTCATTACTGCTGGCCCATAATTCATTGGTGTGGCTGTTCATGAGTGTTACTGTCTCAGTGGGAATTTCAAGATCGGCTAGAAAAACCTGACTGACTATAACACCGAGTAGAAAGATAAATAAAACCGATTAGCTAGATAGACCTAAGTACATATCACGATGGAGAGCCCCACCACACTCGGGGTGCTACAAGAGGTTCCTGCACCTATCGCTGCAGAACACCTGCTACGTATCTTCTCCGTGTGTTTTCTGTAACTTTTCAGATTTTCCTTTCTGGGTACAAACACTTAAGTTAATAACGAATCCCCAAATGTTTTTTTCAGATTTTTCTTTTTTTAGCCTTTGTTAATTTTCTTTTATTTTATGTTAAAGTCTCCCAGTAAAGTACATGATGAGAAACACGATTTCTATCATAGTCACCTTTTAAGAATAATTGTGTGACACACAAAGACAAATGAAAAGGTCATCAGTGTAGATGGCACGACATTACAATAACTTCTTTTCGCAATCAGGGTTATACGTGAAAAGCTGTTCACAACTGGCATATTGTGTTCTTTTCATTTGACTAAATCCGTGCGAGCCCTGGAAGAGAAGAGGCTGTATAGTTAACTCATGTGTAAGGTTTGACACTAAACTAGGGATTTACAAATTGAAAAGCCTGTGTTTTACCTGGGGGAACCTGCTGACCCCAAGGATTCTGGCCATGGCCAGAGCTCCTGCTGAGACTGTGTCCCCAATGAAGGCAGCCAGAGTGTGCCTCGACGCCTGACAGCTGTAGTTGGGCACAGTTGTATTCTTGCCCGTCTGCATCCAAAGGGTGCCTTTAAGAGCTCTTGCATCCGAGAAGCAGGAATCATACACCTGGAACCCTAGGGTGGTGTTGGGTAAGATGTCAGGGCTGTGGTTGATTTCTTCAGTGGCGAAGACCATGGCCAAAACGCTGGCATAGAACTCACTTGAGAATCTAGAAACACAAGAGAAACACGTCCAGGGACAATATGTGGGGGAAACGGATGCTGCGGTCTTTAGCGCGCTAAATGCAGTCTACATTTGTACACAAGTTGGTAAGCTTTATCTCACTGGCATGGTTGGCTTTTATAATCAAAATACAATTTAGCTTCCATTGAACCCCAATGAGTTGATACCAACCTTCCACGAACAGTGAGAGCTTGATTTTCCATGCCTAAGACAAGCTTAGAAATACCTTGAACCAGGAATGACAGACTTTAGAAGCCTACAGAAGTTTCTGATCAGCCCTCTTCATGCATTGGTTTGCTGTAGTGCCATTTACATTTTGCTCCCACCCATCACTACGTGCAGCTAAAACTGGGAGTAGTGGGCGTAGTGGGGCCACGTGGAGGTCCACGGAGTGGTCAAGAAACTCCGTAGAACTCCGCTCCGCCACCCACCTCCACCCCCTTATATTAACAAGTAATTCTACATTACTTAAAAGTACTTGTTAAAATAGGGGTGGTGGAGGCGGGGGCTGGCCAAATCTACTCCGCTGTGGAGCGTGCGGAGATTTGCCTTCTTTGCGTTGTAACGTGGAGGAGGCAAATTTCCGCACACTCCATGGGCGGAGAGGAGGTCTCCGCCCGGGCTTATCCGGTGCAGCATGGATAATGGGTCAGCTTACGTCAGCAATCGGTTCCCTTTCTGTGTTATTGATGGCATTCTGATGAACCACGATGCCATCATTGGCACATTACATAGTGCACTTCAAAGACAGGGTTCCTGGGACAATTTTGTTTTCAAATCTTTGTCACAACTATTTTTTGTTATTTTGCAAAGACATGGTGGCTTCCTACACACTACAAGGTCACATGATTGTTTTGACATCCCTGTATCAGACGCATACTTCATTGCATAATGTTGCCCAACACTATTGCAAACCGCCGCGCATGTCTGTGATCTAAATCTGCAGTGGGGTCAATTCTCTGGCAACAGGACCCAAGAACAGAAGAATTACATTCAGTAGTCTTTCTCTCATGCAGAATCACCCCATGCCAGAGGAATGCTATTACTGCTGACTTGACATTATTGGCGTTCACCACCTGGAGACGTTACCTGCAAGGAACACGCCAGGAAACAATGGTTTATGCTAATCAAGGGAATATGCCATATTTAAGGTCTGCTAACATTACATAAGTATTCGAAAAATGGTAAACTTTACAGGAAATATTTAAATTTGGCGACTTGGAATTTTTGCCCTGGTGCAATATTAGATCCAGCCTCAAACACATGACATGAAAGGTGGTCTCCTTACTTTGTGCACTGCAGGGGCCCTGGCGGCTCAGTGAACAGCAAAGCATTGGCAGGGAACACGGTCTCCACGTTAACGGACACGAGTCCTCCAAAGACCACATCTGCCTCCCTGGAGAAGGTCTCAAGGCTGGTCGATGTGAGGTCACACGCTCTGGTGGGGGCTGTCACTGCCTGCACAGCAGAAGTGTCCACAAAGATGTGCAGCAGCAGGAGCACTCGCTTGAAGGACATCTTCAGCTTCCAACTTCTGCAAATAAATAAGGAAGAAGGCAGAGTTTTAATACACCATCTTCATGGGGCTACTTTTAGCCCCAGTGCCAGTGGCGACAGCCTGTTGCTGCAATTGCAGATACTTTTAATCAATCATCTTCAAGGAAATTTCCATTTTTTATTCATCTTGTTTTTCCGCTTCTAATTAGACTCAGTTTTACAATATCCCATGCAAGGAAATGCAATTTTCACTTTTTCTTATGTTCTTGTGGGCCATCCGAACCTCTTCTATGAACACGAATGAAGCAATATTCGTCAAAAGCAGTTTATTAAGACCCAATGCATTTCGGGCCCCTCGGGGCCCTTCGTCAGGGGTAACTGTGAATGAACAATGAAAATTTATTTTCAAAATTGGATCTACCATCACGATATATATTATTAAACTTCTTGCATTAACACACTTAGTTTCTCCATAAATTTAAAAAACAAAAACGTTTAGTGACTGTCAATAAATACCCCACAATCCTTCAATCTCCCTATCTTTTCAACTGTTTGTTGGTTTACATACATTTCCTTTCAGAACTTGCTTTTAGTTACAATTTCTTTTAACAGCTCGTACTTCACTTCCACGTCGGTCTTTACTCAAGTAAGTTCCCATATCTACATCATTATTTCCCTCGTTCAAGTTTCTCACTGCTTTCCTCCCCCTTACCAGAGTACCGTCCATAACTCTCTCCCTCCTTCGTCCCTCTCCACCCCTCTCACTGCACCAACGTTCTCTTTCACGTACTTGCTGTGATACAAGCTTCCTCTCCTCCCGTTAGCCAAAGGTGTTACCCTCTCTAATTATCTCCACCCTTTTAAACTAACCGCGTTCATTCTAATCGCTCCTCTTTCTGTCACGTGGTTATAAAAACAACAATCCTTTCTTGGGCACTATATTTCCCACAATGCATGTTAAACGTTGGTTTAAACAATGAAGCTTTTCCAATGTATACACTCTTGTTACATGTCCCTTATTACAATATTCCGATGAATCCAATATTTTCGCTAGTCATTTCAGTATACTTCTGACTTCTGTTCCAAAAATAATAAAGTTGCTCGACAAACAATGTTATTCCGCCTTGCATGGAAAAACAGCGTCTTTTACACGACTCTCCGTTGTTGAAACTCCATTAGATTGACGTGGGTGCCAACCCGGTAGGGCAAACATTTTGTAACATCAATATGAAGGGTGGGAAATATAGTGCCCAAGAAAGGATTGTTGTTTTTATAACCACGAGACAGAAAGAGGAGCGATTAGAATGAACGCGGTTAGTTTAAAAGGGTGGAGATAATTAGAGAGGGTAACACCTTTGGCTAACGGGAGGAGAGGAAGCTTGTATCACAGCAGGTACGTGAAAGAGAACGTTGGTGCAGTGAGAGGGGTGGAGAGGGACGAAGGAGGGAGAGAGTTATGGACGGTACTCGGGTAAGGGGGAGGAAAGCAGTGAGAAACTTGAACGAGGGAAATAATGATGTAGATATGGGAACTTACTTGAGTAAAGACCGACGTGGAAGTGAAGTACGAGCTGTTAAAAGAAATTGTAACTAAAAGCAAGTTCTGAAAGGAAATGTATGTAAACCAACAAACAGTTGAAAAGATAGGGAGATTGAAGGATTGTGGGGTATTTATTGACAGTCACTAAACGTTTTTGTTTTTTAAATTTATGGAGAAACTAAGTGTGTTAATGCAAGAAGTTTAATAATATATATCGTGATGGTAGATCAAATTTTGAAAATAAGTTTTCATTGTTCATTCACAGCTACCCCTGACGAAGGGCCCCGAGGGGCCCGAAATGCATTGGGTCTTAATAAACTGCTTTTGACGAATATTGCTTCATTCGTGTTCATTGAAGAGGTTCGGATGGCCCACAAGAACATAAGAAAAAGTGAAAATTCCATTTCCTTGCATGGGATATTGTAAAACTGAGTCTAATTAGAAGCAGAAAAACAAGATGAATAAAAAATGGAAATTTCCTTGAAGATGATTGATTAAAAGTATCTGCAATTGCAGCAACAGGCTGTCGCCACTGGCACTGGGGCTAAAAGTAGCCCCATGAAGATGGTGTCAAGTTTAATAACGTGCCGTTTGGGCTTGGCACGTCACCAGTGAGCACGCCAAAAGAAGAATCGTGTGGCATAGAAGTGAGTTAAAAATGTAAGAACTCGGAGTGCAACCCTTCATATTGATGTTACAAAGAGTTTTAATACAGACCACATACATGATGGGAGCTAGCTTTCTCCTTAGGGTTTGCATACAGAAAAGCAATTTGGACTGTAGAACATAACAGGACAATATATCCATCTAGCATGAATGACTGAAATAAGTTGTGATTAAAAGGAGAAAAAGAGTGGGAGAAACGAGGGACAAAGAGAAGCAGAGAGAGAGAGAGAGAGAGATGTATAGCAGAGAACAAAAGGGGGTTAAAGAAAAGGAGAGGTAGGGAAACAGAGAGGTAGGAGAGAAACATGGGACGAGAAAGCAAGAGAGAAAGCGATCCTTCGCAAATGCAGGCTGGGAGTCAGCATGCAAAAACAGTAGTAGCGGCCATATGTACAATGAAGTGGCAGAGAGAGTCGTTAGCCTTCCTGGCTTACGCCTCTCTCCGCCACTACTGAAATGCAATGCTGCACCATATTTACAAGAATGTGGTGCAGGCTTGCATTTCCCCCTGCGATGGCGCTAAGTTTAGCAACTTACGGCCACAGCAGGCACCCTTGCACCAGAGGGCAAAGGTGTCTTCAAGCATGGGAGGATTGTTTATGTGCAGGAAGGTGCCCCTTCCTGCACATAAACAATCCTAAAATGCCATTCTGTCTGCTTCACGCAGCACACATGAAAGTGACAACATTTAATTTTTTTTTAAAGATTGTTTACGTACAGGAAGGGAGACCTTCCTGTACATAAACAATGCATGGCAATTTGCTTTTTCCATGTGTGCTGCACAAGGCAGCAAACATGGAAGAAGCAAAAATGAGGAGAAATAATGCATTGCTCCTCGTTTTTCCAACTTAAGACCAGGATTTACCTGGTCTTAATTTTGGCGCTGCCTCCTATATACGCCACCTTTGTACATGGGGGCAGAGTCTAAATGAATGGGTGTTGCAGTGGAACTCCCACCCCAACACACACTGCCCACCCCTTTCACGCTAACATAGCGTGAAACGGTGCCTTATGTACAAGGCAGCGTTAAGCCACGTTAAGTGGCTTAATGCTGCCTAGTAAATACGGTGCAGCCCCTATCACCTCCACAACGTTGTTAATAGTGACGCTGTGGTCGTGATAGGGGCTTGTACATATGTCCCTGTGTGTCACCTCATGCGAGACTCAGAGGCTGAAATAAAAGACTTTAAACAAGGAATATTGGACCTGTGAAGAAACCCATTGTATGTGATATTCCGCCAGTTCTATGCTATGGAAGGGGAGGACCTGATATTGAATTTGGAAGTTTGTCTTGAACAGGAAAATACCCTTTTATGAGTGTAAAACCACTTTTGGAAGACGAAGGCTCATTTTGCACTGTAGATGGATTTACTCGCATAGAGATGTTGCTTGGAAGAAATCTGCTCGAGGATGGGGGGGATTCCTGGGCTGCAATAACATGTACACCTTTGCACAGCCACAAACCTAGATATTTATGCACAATAGCAAAGTGCTCTCTGACCCCTTGAATGGGTTGGTGTGTTTGAGCAGCCAACATTGGTGGAACATGAACACCCCAAGGAGATCAGAGCACACACCCACCGGTGGAAGTGACGTCAGAAGGGCAAAAAGGAACCATCATAGAAGCAAAGGAAGAGCTATCGGTGCATGTGCGTCAGATTAGCGGATTTTCTATTCTCAGACACAGACATGTGTGCCTTGTCATGAAAAAATGTAATTAACAGACTATTTCCAGAAATGTGCCTGCAAACCTGAGACTGAATTGTGTCCTTGACGTGAGGCTGTCACAAGTTTCCTGGAGGACTTTGGGAAACCTTGGTGAACACCTCAAAGCAGTGTGCAAGGTTAGAGACCTGAGGATTAGGACCTTCTTTAAGATTCACAGCCCTGGTGTGTTCATTTCTTAATGAAGTCTGCTACCAGGGATCAGCGTACGTGGTCTGCTCTAGAAAGAAAATAATGCTTGTTCTAAAGCTGCCGTAGCTAGCATTTCCTGAACTTTATGCAAATGTGCAAAAGTTTTACAGCTGACTGGCTGTAAAAGCTTTGCACATTTTCCTAAACTTCAGTAATGGGATGCAGGAGCCAAGCAACTGTTTTCTCCACTTGTATCTAAACAAATGTTCTTAGGAATAATGTTTCTTGTTTAAAGGGGCGAGGATCGCTTTAAAAAGTCCAAAATTGATAAGGAACATGTTAAATTCTTTAGGGAACATACTACAAACATACTGCAAAGTTCACATTTTTTCTTCTAAGTAATCCCACGAGAATACGCATTGAATTATTAGATCTAGTCTATTTATACTATATTCATCTGCCTTAAATGATTCAATATAGCCAGCCTGAATCAGAGCTATAGTATGTACCAGGAAGTCATCCCCATTCCTGGCTGGCTTCCCTTAGCCTTTCACGGTTACTCCCCATGGTCCCAGAGACCAGCTGCTGGGCTTCAAAGCAAAACACCCAATGGACTCTGGAAAAGGGAGGGAAGTCTTGACTGCAGTCTCTCTGACACCTGCCCATGTTAATAACACACACGACGCCATGTTGGTTTGGGTAGAGGAGCCCACAGCAGAACAGGGGACCCAACCCCAGAATGGGAAGAAGCACAGATGGGAGTTAGAAGGTACTGCATTTGCTTTAATCCTTGTGGGAGTCATGGGCCAGCCCTGCAAACTGTTTAGGGAAAGGGGAAGGTCAACAGAAGGAAACAAGTAAAACACTTTTCTATAAGGCATATGCTTGATCAGGGAATCAGTGACTTTGCAAAACCCTTGGGTGGAGTCCCTTCTTTCCCCCTGTCAGCAAAGAGCTGTCGGGAAGGTGTTGCTGCTTGAAGTCTTCCCATCTACCTCTCAGACACCAGTGCACAGATTTTCTCTCCAGCTCTGGTGTCCATCTGTGGAAAATGACCAACATTTGTTGTGCTTTGTTATCAGCTACAAAGAAGGAAAGCTATATATAAAAATGCAGGAGTGGGTAGTCTAACAGAGGAGGTTAGAAATTGTGGGATGCTCTAATTTTATCTGTAGAATTGAGTGTGAAAGCTCTTGTGTTAATTTGAGAACTGTGGAATGTCCTCCTGTCTGGAGGAGAGTTTACATACACCCAGTGTACTTATTTTTTTTACTTTATTTTATTTCAAAAGTTTTATAGAGCGCGAACAAGATCCTTGCGGGTATCAGAGCGCTTAACAGTCAATAGAGTTTGTATACATAAATCAAAGGCACATTGTAACATCAATACAGAAAAACATGTTGCAAAAGCAAAGTGATCAGGTACAACGGGACTCTATCCCCTTGCATCAGGGAAAAGTAAGATGGAATGTCCAAAACTTAGCTGGACCCTTGTCCTAGCCCGGGTAATGGGAACAATAAAGAAGATCACAACCCGTCTTTGGCCCGTACTCAAGTGAATTTGGCCATGAGAATTGATTTGACTTCCTTTTTGAAGGAGGCAATAGAGGGGTTAAGTCTGGTTTCAGGTGGTAAGGCATTCCAAATTCTTGAGTATAAAACATAGACACATGCAAATGGAACTACAGTGCGAGGTGCATATTTACAAGGAGGAAAGGTATCTAGTATTGAGTCTGTTTCTGATGACATTTGACCATGCAGTGACTTTAGGGTTATTGCAAGACACATGTGACCCTCCTCATAACACTGCCTTGTGGTGTCAAGATTCGCCCTTTCACTGACAATGCCAATACACAATATTAAGGGTTTCAGATAAAACAAATCTTGTAAATTGGCGCAGAATCCCTAAAAATAGAAAAGGTCAAGTAAACTCATATTTAACAAAGCAGTACCAAGGCTGTTAATAACACTATTTTTATGTTTCTGTGACTTTTTGTTGTGCATTATATTTGTAGGCAGGAAGTTATTCACTAAAAGTGAGATCCCATGTAGTTCATCAGGGACATGTTTCCTGGCTTGATGCCCATCACAAGAGGCCAATATGGCATTTGCAATAATATACTCAAAAATGATTCCCATGAATGCTGCTTCACATGAAACTGGAATATTAGAAGCAGCTCAGTTGCAAATGAGAAGTTGTTGAAACTGCTGTTGATTATTTTTAAAATAAAAGTCAGGAGCAATAGATGCAGTTTGTCTCATTACTGGAAGGGTTCGGGACAACAAGCCACAGGGCTGCCATTTTCAGACCAAAGAGAATTTTGCTTCAGAGACATTTTTTACAAAGAGTTTGCATCAATGGTATTCTTCAAAACCATTAGTAGATATTACACTAATAAAAATTCAAATGCGATCACTAGGAAAATGTATCGTTTCAGAGAATCAAAAAACATTATGTAAGGATTTTTCCAGGATTAATAATTGTTGTTCATGAAAATTATAATGGAGGGGCTGCAAAAAGTTTAAAAAAAAGCATCACACAATGTTATTACTGCGTTTCAACTTCACACTAAGGTCCATAGAATAATTGATAGTTCTCTGTAGGTTACACTGGATTACGTATGGATTGGGAAAGGAGTATTGTCTGAGAGAGAATGAGTAATGTAACTTCAATCTATAAGTGGTTCAGCATGGGAGGCAGGATTGGACACATCGCCCCACTGTTTGCGTGATGTGTACATAGTACAGAGGGTGTCATGTAAATCTCACCACCCAATTCTGAAAATGACCAAATTGCGAACTTTCGACATGGACCCCTTTTGGCTATGGTAGCCCAGATGACAAGAGGGTTTTAATAGCATTCACAAAAAACCATTAAAAATATATGCTGATAGACGCAATCAACATTGGTAGGACTTACCTACTTCTATTGCCAAACTGGAGAAGCGACAAAGGAAGAAGCCATGGAAGATATACATGAAAATATGCACATATGTAAAGTAGACATTCATGTGGGCAAACTCTGTCAGCTAGAAAGAAGGAAGTTCCCCTAAATTGGTGGCTGAGAAGCACTGTTGGTGCACCTAGAAGCACACCAGGGCCTGCAGTGAGTATGGAAGCAAGAGCGAAATGTCTGAAAGCGGAAGGCAAAGTTGACACTCTACGGTGCGCATTCATGAAAATGAACCGATACATTTGAGATTATTGGGGATATAAACCCCTCCATGAAAATACAGAATTCGACTAAAAGAACAACCAATTGGATAGAACTGACAAATCACTTGACTCGTCAATGGTGCATTGGGGTGAATCTCGATAGAAAAGGGAAATGTTATTTGAGCCCTGCCAGGCCAGGATCATGGAACCGACACTTAATTGTCCCTATTTGTGAGAAGGAAAAACACAATTGTGTGTATGCAATGGGTGAGGTAGAGGACTGGTGCACATATTATGTGGATTAAGAGATAAGAATTAAAGCCACTGTAGATGAAAGCATAAATAGGGTAATTATTCTGTAGAAAATTGCATAAATGCTACACTTTTAATGATTTCGCCCACAAAAGAAAATATTGAATGCATTTGTCACAAATTATGATGAAACCTCATCAAATCTTAATGCACTGTTTTTTATTTACTATGAATGTTACGACCCATGAAAAATGACTTTCTATGTAGGCGAAATTCCAAATAATACTCTGTGCTGTTGTGCTTGCAACTACAGGTCCAATTCAGCAGTTTAAACACAACAAGTTACACTCAAAAATAAAATTAAAGCCAGTATTGGTCTACCTGGTATTCATCTGAAAATTGACAGAAATTGAAGATTTTAGACATTTTGACCAGTCTCCAGCGCAATGGCGATTATAGATTTTCTTAGCATGAGTCATTTCTAGTGTTTTACATTTTCATCACTTGTATTCCCAGTCACTATTAATGTTTTTAAGGTAATCCAAGTGGACAATTGTAGGTTAGGTACTTAAGTGTCTGGTTTATCCTGCGGCGGTCCTTACTCTGCCTTCCAGGGCAGTGGATGACGTTGCGTCCACCACACTGATAGAAAAAGGCCTGCTCTATTGAGAGAACACCCCTTGCCCAGCAGTAGTCTCTGCATCTTCAGGGCAGCAGCCATCAGGTTGGATCCACTGAAGGCATCAAAGGTTTGGCTGACCACTGGCATCAGTTTTGAAGGCGTCCACCAAATGTTTTGTTAAAAGCAAACTCCCAAAGCTGGTGTTGTTTTTTTTAAACAAATAATTAATGACCCCCCCATCCGGAGAGGGGCCATTATTTTGGTTTTTTTATTCGTCACCTCCAAGCTTTCCCTGGGCGTGATGGGCAGACAAGAAGGAAATCAGACCGTCTGCCCTACTTTGCCTTGACTCCGATGGCGGCCCTCCACCAGGCCATCGGAGTTAGCTTTTTATCGATGGAGCCATTGAGGGCACTGCCCAGGGGAGGCTAACGGCCCGCCTGACTTTAAATAGGGCGGGGGCGGATTGAGAGTGTCACGTACAGGGTACTCGGTCTCATTCGTGATGGAGTACCAGGTCATCA
Organism: Triturus cristatus; assembly: GCF_964204655.1. NCBI lineage: Eukaryota > Metazoa > Chordata > Amphibia > Caudata > Salamandridae > Triturus > Triturus cristatus. The sequence goes on from NC_140593.1 coordinate 1,170,860,900, forward strand.
GGCTCGGAGATTTAAGGGCCAGAATGATCAAGTTGTTGCGACGCCCTTCGCCAAGCAATGGGGCACAAGGACGACGCAACTACTATGTTAGATTTATCAAGCCCTGCGTGGCTTGATAAACCTAGAGCAACGCAGCGCAAATCGCTGCATGGCGTAACTCCTCCCCAGGGAGGTGCTGCATGCATTGAGCGTGGATCTTCCCACGCATCCATCCATGGATTTTGGCGCATTCACAGATTTACCAATAATGGCAAACCTGGGAATGCGTCATAATGCAACGCCACCCCAGGTGCGGTGTAACAAAGAGAAATATCTCATTTCTCCCCATTTATTCCTCTTTCTATTAGTGCTGCATAAGAGTTAAATGCCTCAGGGGATTGTTTTTGTGTAGAAAGGTGTCCCTTCCTGCTCACAGACAACCCACTGAGGCACCATGCAGCAGGATGCACTGGTCCCTGTGCTGGCGGCAGGCTTTACATTATGCGCCGGTGCAAGGAAAAGACAGGGAAATGCTGTATAATGTTAAGTACGGCGCATTCCTGCCCTTTCCCTACCAAGCAAAGCTGCAGGTGGCGCGCCGCGCTGCACGATTCGCTGATAAATGCGCCCCTCATTACGTAAAGTGTGACACGGGTTGAAACCTTGCACGCTTCCCTCCCTGAAGAATTGCATAGACATGCACATACAACTGTTGAGGAGTTCCTTTACTAGGACATTTACATGCATGGATTTACATGCATGGATTTACATGCATGGATTTACATGCATGGATTTACATGGTTCACATGTCCCTTGAAAGGCACAGCAAAAGTGCATCTGGAAAAGCGAACTTATTTTTCCTGAAAGAGAACTGGCTTTCGCCCCTTAGATAAACCGCTTCCACTGCATCACTCCATTCTCCGTTCCCCAGCCCCCCCTTGGGTGCAAATGTCCTCCCATCCTCGAGTGTAATATCCTATCCTAGCGTGGGAATGAGCCTTGGAAATGTTTCTGCATACTCACGTGCTTACAGGAGTGTGAGTGCTCGCCTATTTTGCAAACAATTTCCAGCTGGGAACCTCCACTTCCCATCCTGGAGACAGGTTTGTCCTGTGCAATATTACACTGATTTTGTGAATTGCAAACACACGTTTGATTCTGTAAATTAAATGGCTTTGTAAATCGGATCCACCATATTTCAACAGACATTGGAAGGCAGCAAATACCATTTCCTCTCACTCTCACTCACACATGCACATGTACATAAACACATATTCACTCACAAAAAATAGCATGACATACCATGATGCAACCTAACATAAAGTGACATGATATAAACACATACATTATGCAGCGCGAGTACATGGCTGAAAGGAGATTTTCAAATAGCTGGACGATAAATATTGCGTTTGAGGATCTAGGAAGCCCAAATGTTTATGCCCTTGTCATGCACGTAAAAAGATCAAATTCATCATATAAAATTTCCTTTGGAGAGTTGTAAAAAACATAAAATGCTACACTCAAGATGGGTATATGAAAGAAACCTTTTTTGTTCACTTTCAGTTCACATTCTCCGATTGAATTTACTTTTCAGAATATTGAAAACGTACACTTCAAAACTCGTACCCAAAAACATTTTGGCAACGAAGACAATATTAACTTAGTTGACTGATTAAAGAACGTCTGGTCCAAAATATTTAATATTTGTATTTTTTCAAATACAGTTTGACGTGTTTAATATTTAATATTTTTTACAAATGTTTACATTTTTAATATTTAATATTTCAGGTTTAAGTTCAACATTTTAAGCGAACAAATAAGTGCACATTGTTGCCTCCTGCTTCATAGCAGATTCCTTTTAATGGAAGCTGTTTTTAACATTTCTATTTACCAGAGACCTCGTTGGCTTTTGTTTTCAGAAACTAAACCCCAATGTTACAACATTTCTAATTTTTCTTCTTTTTTCCCCAAGTACACCAACTGAAAGATTTCTAAAGGTCTTGGGCGGAAGAATCCATCAATTCGAGACACGGGAATTTGGATGGTTTTAACTTACCCGATGACACTCCTCTCAACTCTCTGTTCTTTAATGACTGAATATTAATGCGATGGATTTCTGGTACAAAAGGCAATGCCATTTACTGAAGATGCATAGATTACTGGGGATGCCTTCACAAGACAGGGGCTGCTGACACCAGAGCTCTGCCAATGGCAGGCAGGGTCCTTTATACCCTGCAATGGTCAGGCCATAGGGAGATGATGGAATAAAGCATCTGATGCGGGTCTGTGAAGGTTTTATTTTTCCTCCCCATGACTCATCTGGGGGATTGAAGTAATGACTGGGTGCTGCCAACACCAAATTGATGGGTTGAAGGTGGCAATCAAAGCCGATGTCTATTCCTGGCAGCTGCAATTTACAGGGCCAGCCTTGCCCTGACATGCCCTGGCATTTCCACTCTAGTTGGTCTCTGGAGGAGTGAGAGGGTAATAGCAGGATCTTCATCGCTAGCGTTACCGATCGATACGCCACAGGTGGATTCCGTTGTTGCAATTGATAGTTGGGATGTCTCACTTCCATTTTTTTTATACTTGAAATCAATAATATGGAAAACATACAATGATGCAAGGTGAGTTTCAAGCACTCATCATTTTTACGTATTTTAATTTTTTTTACACCTGATTGCGGATTGATGGACCCAGTATAAATTGTGAGTTACAAATGCAGAAGTTCAACTAAAAATTAAGAGGGTGATTTACTAACATCTTGCACTGGGTTTGTGACATAAAAGTGCCATATCTCTATGGTTATGGTGCTCTCCTGTTCCCTCCATCACACATTGCAGCGCAGTATTTATGGCTGCTGCGCTGCATTGGGTGACAGTTTAGTAAACCTACCCCAATGATTTTTTGAGGGAGTACTTGGCGAGCAAATTGCTTACTGGCAAACTGGCTGTTCGGGGGGGGGGGGCAACCGCTTCTGCACAGTCCCACCCGATGACAGTGTTCATTTGGGTCACATCCAGCAGAGAGCAGATGCCCTTATTGAAACGCTGTGGCAAATAAAGGTGCCATTGGGCTGTTCATCTTATCTCTATTGATTTCATTCTCCTGCGTGTTGATCAAGAGGCCTAGGCAAACCTCTTGCCCTGAGATTGTCAGGGAATTGTTAAAGTCTCTGCTCTGCTGAGTGTGGTATGTCCCTCTGCTAAGTGCAGAGGACAATTTATGAACCAAGTAGAGTATCCAAATAATTCAGAGAGATACAGGCTCACTTGGAAACCCAATGAAGGCCAGTGCATTTGGCTGAACCTTCTTCAGTGATTCAGGCTACCATGATAATTTGCAAAGCAAAGAGACTGTTGAATCTCATTAAAAAGAATTATCATCAATAGACATTTGGGAACTGTGGAAAAAATGGGTTGTTGGTTGAGGAGGGTGTGAGCCCTTCTCATGCAACAACTACCATCCTGGTCTGGGTGAACCACAAAAGTTGCTAAATTAACCTGTGGATAGCACAAAAGCAGTCAGGCTTAAATAGAGGCAATGTGTAAAACCTTTATGCATCACTCAAACATCAATAAAGTGAAAAATTATTTTGCACAAAAATGACTAAAATCTAATCATTAGAACCGGAGATATCCCCTTTCAAACTGTCAATTAAATCTGGTTCCCCATTGGACCCCTGTCACCCCTCCATACTCAACACTATTCCAGGCATTATTTCTTTACCATTGACATACATCTGTAACATCATGTTCTCAACAGGTTCATATCCAACCATCTGGAAAAACACTATAATTAAACCACTTCTTAAAAAACCACCGCTTGATCCTTTACTACCTTCCAGCTACCGTCCTATCGCGTCTTTGCCGTTCCCAGCTAAAATCTTTGAATCTGTCATGAACAAACAACTGTCTGATTACATCCAAAGCAACGACCTTTTAGACGACACTCAGTTCGGTTTCCGACAAGGCCATGAAACAGAAACTGCCTTGATTAAGGCTGCAGATGAAATAAGAACCACGATGGATAACGGAGGACAGGCTGTCCTGATTTTGCTGGACCTATCGGCGGCTTTCGACACGGTCGATCACTCTACTCTGATCGGCCGTGTCGAGGCCATCGGTATTAAACACAAAGCCAGAGATCTTATCACATCTTTCCTGGCTGACCGCAAGCAGGCAGTTAAGTTAGGTACTTTCACCTCCCCCACTTTCAGCCATCCTTGTGGAGTTCCACAGGGTTCCTCGCTAAGTCCGACCCTTTTTAACATCTATGTTTCGGACTTAGCGAGGGTAATAAAAGCTTATAAACATCAACCTAACAACATATGCCGACGATACCCAGTTGGTATTATCCATACATAAAAACGGTTCCAAGATAGCAGCAAACTTCAAAGATGGCATGAGGGCTATCAGCAGTTGGATGGCTTCCAACTGTCTAAAACTTAATTCATCAAAGACGGAAGTCATGCTTTTTGGTAAGATTCAGCCTCTGTGGTCTCCCTTATGGTGGCCGGAGGAAATGGGGACTCCACCTCAACCAGTCAGTAAAGTCAGAAACCTGGGAGTAATATTTGATGATAAACTTCTTTTCCATCATCATGTGAACGCTGTAGTATCATCATCATTTAACATCTTAAGGAAAATAAAGAAACTTCTCCCATATCTTCCTACAACTACGGGAAAAACACTAATTTCAACACTGGTGTTTTCACGCACTGACTACTGCAATGCCCTCTTCCTCAATGCACAAAAAAAGGTCATCTCTAAACTTCAAATGATACAAAATGCCTCAGCTAGAGTTTTGTTGGGCATTCCAAAATTTAGCTCGGCCTCTAGACATTTGGACCAACTGCATTGGCTTCCGGTCAGAAGTCGCACGAAATTCAAGGCCCTTTGTATTGTCTGCAAGGCAATAAACAACATGGGACCTAAATTCCTCAGGAGTTCACTTAAGCCTTTATCAACCTCCAGAACGCTTCGTTCCAACACTGCTCATCTGCTTCATATACCCAGAACAAGGAAAGTTAACTGAGGAGACAGATGTTTTACCATCGCAGCTACAAAACTATGGAACTCCCTTCCTTTTAATATAAAATCCAGTCCAACGCTGATCATCTTCAGAAAGCAGTTAAAGACATGGCTGTTTTCTCAACGATATGATTATCCATAAAATCACTCCGAAACTGCTTCAGAGATCTACTTCACAGGTATCTGATTTAGCTCCCAGCGCCGAGACACCTATGGGTAATTGCAGCGCTTTAAAAATCGCATAAATAAATAAATAAATAAAGGTAAGTATAGCGCCTAAAAGCAGAACACGGCAATTGTGGTTATCTGGTCATGCAAGACTGGGTGAAAGTTCAGGCCAGCCACGATGGAGAATGGGCTGGATAAAGGGAAAAGGTTAGTCCCGCTAAAAAAGTTATGTTCTCAAAATCTGACAGGAAGAGTCCAGTTCGCAGTGGAAGAGGCCACAAAGAGCAGGGAGAGCACAGTGTTTGCATGTTGCTGTAGTGAGAAGTCCAGGTCAGTCATTGTGAACAGTCGTTGCTTGAACTTCTTGTCATCGCACATTGTTGATGCTGTAGAGCACAGTGCAGCTCTTACGTTGTCAGTCATCGCTGGCAGTCGTTTAGTGCAAAGAGTCAGTTCATTGGGGCTTCGAGTTGAGGGTCGACAAGGGCAGCAAGATCTTGGAGCGAATGGGCCCATTCATGGTAGGGAAGAACGCAAAAACTGCAGGATTTATCCTTTTCTTCCATGAGGAGCTCAACTGATGCCACACCAAGGGTCCAGACCCTGGGAAGCACCTCTTGGGAATCAGTAACTCAATCCAGTAAAGGCCAACAGGGCTCGAGCAGGTCTTGTTTCAGGTCCAGGCAGATCCAATGCAGCAGGTCAGCTGGACAGTTGCAGCTGGAGCTTGTCGTGTCTCTGTAGCTCAGCACAGAAGGCTAGCTAACTAGACCTTGGATTCACTCAGGTAGCCTGAGATGAAGGATGGAGGTCCATTACTCCTTCTCTGACAGCTGGGCAGGCCCCAGGCGCAGTGGAGTCCATCTTCTATAGAATCCACAGGTCCAGGAGAGTATTGTAGAGTGGGTCTGAGGGCCCCATTTTTATACCTGTTGGCAGCTATGAAGCAGAAGAAGGTTCAGGAGTTTCCCCCCACCCTGGCAGTCAACAAAATATCTGGAATTTCCTGGCCCCCCTGTCCTGGTCCCAATCTGTCTGCAGTCACTATAGGCTAATGTGAAGTTCCTTTTGCGTGAGGTGAGGTGGTGTCTTGCAAGTGCAAATAGACCTGTGCACAGCTCCAACCCCCTCCTGCCTTGTATGGCCCATCCTACCAACACCCAGTCCCTTTATTGAATGGCTGTCTGGGAGGAATATACAAAGGCAACTGTCAAATATACCTAGTCCCGTGACTCAGGAAACAGGCTGCAGGCACCAAATGGTTAGGACAAGAAAATACCAACTTTCTAAAAGGGTTATTTTCAGACTAGTGACTTAAAGTCCAACTTTACCATTAAAGAGGATTTTAAATTACAATTCCTTAATCACCAAATATGACATTTCTACCTGGGGTAACTTAAATATATTACAATGCAATACGTAGCCCTGGCAAAAGATTTACTTTGTCAGGTCAAAATGACAGTTTAAAACTGCATACAGGTTGCAATGCATCCTGACACATGTTTAACAAGACTTCTTAAGTGGGTGGGACAGTAAGTACTGCAGGCCCATTAGTAACAATTCTTTTACAGGCCCTGGGTACATGTAGTACCACTTTACTAGTAACTTATAAGTAAATTAAATGTGACAATGTGGTGTAAGCCAATTTTACTAGTTTTAAAGGAGAAAGCACAACCATTTTAGCACTGGTTAGCAGTGGTAATGTGTGCAAAGTCCTGAAGCCAACAAAACATATTCAGCAAAACAGGAGGGGTGAAGGCAAAACATTTGTGAGGGACCCTGCAGAGAGGGCCAGCTCCAACATGCCCCCCCCCCCCAGCCAAAAGCCATGGTAGACTAATCAATATCTTGTTAGGCTTCCCTGCTTAGGCAATAGAATGAGGACAATGGCTCTCTACTGCAGAGTCCCTTGCCGGTTCTAGGCCCTTCTGAGCTCAGTTCGATTCCTCTGTCTACACTCTCCTGAGCCACTGAACTGTCCCACTGGGAGAACCTTCACACCATCTGTGCATCTCCTAACCTTAATTTGCGCACACATGCATTCCAGTAGGCAGACAGTATTATCATGGCCAACAAATGTGACCCATTCTGCCACTTGGATCAGAATTCTGTCCCCAACCTAAGGAAAACTCTGCAGATAAGGAAAACAACCAACAGAGCCACTGACAGCTGTTAGTGGCAGGAGCCAGGCCCTGGCCATCCAGGGTTCTCTGACCAATGAGGATTATCAGAGTAGAGGTCAACAGCCCTGGATGTTAGGCACCCTGCATCCACTCTCCTTCCCACCAGTCCAGGGCTGGTAGACAGAGACTGGTACTCATCCTGGTCTGTAACCTGCAGCTAAACAGGTGCCTGGCAAGCCAGGACTTTCACGGGGACTACAACCCATCTTAAGGAGACACACTCTGTCTGTGTCATGCACGGGTCTGCCTGGTGCATGTCTCCACCCCTACGTCTCTGTGAAAGCACAGGGAGCACCTCCAGGTCAGAAGTTGGCCTCACCAGGGCCAGTCTTGGGGTGCTCTGTTCTCAGAGCTGACAACCCTTGATCCACTGGTTCCCCCTCTATGGACTGTCTCTCCCTCCTGCCCCTCTATCTCTGACTCCAAACTTTCCCGGTGGGAGTAGTGTACCCAGGTATCTGAGATTTTAGGGCAACCTGCTGGCTGACTCTCCTAGCTCTTCCAATTCCGGTGGAAACCATTCCCCAGAATACAGTCAGGATGAGGATGAACTATGCCCCTTCTCTGGGCCCCTTCTCATTGTGCTTTGTTGCACTGCCCTACAACACAATGCCATTAATGATGCTCTCAATTTCTAAAGGAGTTATGAATAATATATTAATACAAGTAAATCTCCCCCAGAGGAAGGATCTCTTGCAGTCTAAAATTGATTGCAGCAATTTGAAATGTGTTAAAAGAAAGCACAGCTAACACATTCAAGCAGATAATAAAAAAGAGCCAAGGAATTTATGCAACCCAAAATCCTGATATAATGATAAAAATGTGTTTGCAATTAAAAAAATGTAATTTTAACACAATAAAGGAAGAATGTGTTTTTCATTGAATTGAAAACCGAAGATAGGATAATGTTCTCAGTGGTAAGATATAAAGATGAAACAAGGGTTATGCCTATATGAGGTAGTATGTAAAGGGACTCCCTTCAAGAGAAAGTAGTTTATAAAGTGTTTTTATATCGAAATCGAACATACACTCCACCACATCACACGAGAAGTGAAATTAAAGGAAAAAAAACTTCAACCCTGATTCACAAAGGTACATTTAAAAGCTTTTGTGTAAGTTTAAGAGTTTTTGCTATTCACAAATATACTTTACTAGTAGTATCTTTACAACTGTGGAATCTCCACATAAAACAATACAACAGTCCTATCTTTTTATGTGCGGAAACTCTGCAGTCGTAAAGATACTACTAGTAAAATACCTGTTTGAATATGAAACAACCGTAAACTTACACAAAAGTGTATGTTTACCTTAGTGGGTCAGGCCGGTAGGATTCATTTGTAGGGTGCAACACTTTGGGCTACCTTTGTGAATATATTTTTGGAACACAGCCTGAAGCCATATTTCTAATTGCTATGTCATGAAAAAACATTGGACCTTCCATCACTGTGCTATAGTTTGATAACATCAAGAAGCTCTAATGCTCTAAATGAGTGAGTCCACCTTCTGCTTTGCTTTCCAGGTGGAACCTGGCTCAGTGAACTGTTGATTGACATTTTCTGAAGGATTGAGTACTGCATGCTCAAAAGATACAAGGATGAAAAATTACGCCCCAGTTCTTCATGACAGTACCTTGTGGGCTACTACTAAATCTGGGAAATTGTGCAGATTTAAGCAAAAATTGATGACTGGGAAATTCCAAAATTCAGTCTGAAATATTTATAAAATGCACAGATGCAGTTAAACCTATGTCTATTTTTTATTTACTCAAGAAGGTGATGGGTGAAATGCTTGTATTAATCTCAGCCACTGGCAATCGCTGGGCCACATCCCAGTTCATTATTTTTTGCCCACCTTGCCACCTCAGTTTGGACCTTGGTATATGAAAACCAGTTTTAACCCTGTTCCATTAGGAACAGTTCAGTCTGAAGTTCACCAAGTGCATAGTGGGAGTGCTAGAACTTTGATGGAGTAGGCGGTCACTGGGGGAATTAACTCCCCATTTCAATGTGAACCATTACTGTTTATAGCTACACGTGATGGGGCAGATGTGGCCCTCCTCTTCAATTTCAGTACAGCTGGAGAGAGCAGTTATGTCCCATTTGGAAAGAAATGAGTAGTCAGCCTCCCTGTCACTGCCTGCTAGCGAGTGGAAGCAGTGTATTCCATAGTTGCATCGCTCTATCTCGTTGGGATCACACTAGCTAGACTGATAGAGCACTATCAGGAGCTTCCCCTCAAGCAAGATAGACTAGAACTGTGAGTAAGATGGCATAATTTGAGAATCGGAAGCCAACCAAGTGGTACGGTGGAGACAGATGCCGGGCATGAGTCAAGCAACAGATGCACTTTGTATGGAACCCACCTGAGGATCCCCCCATCAGGATTGGTAGACACACGGAACAGCAGCCTCTGGAGGTCGCAGAAAGGCGCTGCTTGAACTCTTAACGAAGGTCCACTTTTTTGATGGAAACATAAAATCAAGGAATTGGTTCAGAATGGAAGCCCAGTTGAATACCAAGGAAACACAAAGGAAATAAACTGCTCTTTTTCAATGAGCTAGCAATTAGCACACAAAAAGATGGATTTAGGCCCCGATCTCTGTCCTGGGTCTAAATCCATCTATTGTTGACATTGTTTGCATTTAGCACACATAGACAACATAGTGATAGGGCCATCTCTTCAGACAGGTCTACACATGGAACGTGCAAAATCACATGCTTGAAAGTGTAAAACATACCAAATAAGTACTGTGAATCCATGGGGAAGGGCTTTCAGAGCAGCAGAGAACACCACACCCAAAGATCAGTCCATGCAGATGAACTTATTCAATGGTCAAAGGACGTGGAAAGAACATGCCAAACAAGAAGCAATCAAAAAGGTGGGCGAATTTAAAGATATTCCAAGAAGGTTGAATCAGGAGCTGGGGAGGTAAATCAATACAGAGACAGAGGGCAGGGACACCAATCAGTAAATTTCAAAAATAACTCACATCAAGACAGGAGAATGTTACGTTCTTGTTGTTCTTGGCTCTTATGGCAGTTACTTTAAACAAGAGTTACAAGTTATTAAGATAGCAACTGGTGGTAATCCTTGGAAGAATTATAGGAGATCAAACCAGCATCCACACTATCACATGTTCCACCTTGAATACAGCATCCAAGGGCAGTAATGCGCATCTTACTCCTTTCCTTTGGAATGAAACCATGGGAATCACTTAAAACAATTGTTCCAAAATGGTGCGCTTACTCGAGAGAAGCATAACAAGGAGAAAATGTCTTTGATTGTACATACTGCAGCACATATAAAAAGAGGAATATACCCCAAAAGGTTGTTTTTGTACAGGAAGGTATTCCAACCCGTAACACAGGCCCATTGCCATATGGTGAAATTGTGACTCTGTTGGCAAACGGAAATGGAAAATTGCAGGCAATCAAAGCGGATCCACAATTCACAGTTTTTCAGCTCCTGCTGTTAGAGGCATCAGCAGAGAAACTGAGCTTGCTAAAAGGAGTCTTTCATGCAATGACAGTGTCTCCATATGCCTACTACATCTTGTCCCTAGCACTGCAATGATAATTGATACTGAAGTGGCTAGCGTTCACAACAGATCCTCCGATCCTGCTATTAATGCTATTTCCGCACCCATTCAGCTGGCTATTACATGTAAAAAAGCGGGTGAGTTCCTATAACTCAGGACAAAGGTGTGGACACAGTTATTTTGTCTTCTTCCATTGAGTCTACCCTATTGAAACGTTTGTGTTGTAGACTCAATGTTATGATTAAGGATCATTTAAAACTCCTCTATGACAGGCTGGGGTACATCAAAGCAAAGCAGAATCTGGCAAACTTTGACAAGGATTGCAATTTTCCCCTGTCTACCAATCCCTATCAGCTCCTCTTACTTGCACCTATATCCCCCTCTGTTTCTGCCCAAGATTCACTGGTGGCTGCAGCAGACACCAATATAGTTCCTGGTCTGCCAAGGTCCTTCACAGTCACGAAAGAAAGCGTTCAGTGTAATCAACAAAGTCTTAGCATGTTGAGCGAAGGAGGGACACCCCCTACATCTTCCCCCTAAGGCTTGCCTGTATGCTTTATTTCTCGCACATGTTCCTCTATTAAGTGTCAACCACCTAGATTTAAACATCTATAATTCCAACCAAATCCTCCCTGCAAGATAGGTTTCTTTGATTGTACCATAGGAAAGCTATCAATGTCAAAAACACGCTTGCCCACCACAATAACCTTGGCATTAAGCGCAGTTGCATCACAGTTCTCCCTTTGGGCTTTATACAGGACACAAGATATTCACCCACTGTATGATTCTGCACCACATTATCCATACCCCCCCCATGTCAGCGGGAGCTGTTTACCACTCTTCAAAAGGTTCCTACCATTGCAGGACTCAGATAAAAAGGATTGACTGGACCTTAACCAGTCTTCAGTGTGCTTTGAAGCTCACCCTGATGACCTTTAAATGTGCAAGCCCTGCAGCTCTGACTCCTGATTAACATCTTCTGCATTTACTCTAAGCTTCATTAGTTGAAACATTGGGAGCCTTAGCTCTAAAATCAACAACAAAGAGTGGTTATCCTTTACCAACCCCCACAACATTGTTTTATAGCCGGAGATCGTGGCAGTAACTGATCTTACCTCTGATGGCTATACTTTATTTTTCCTTCTAGTTCAGGCTGGTCAAAGGAGTGTCTCTTAGTGTGGTTTAACCTTGTCCTAAACCTAAAAGTTTATTTTATAACTTTCACAAATGTGTGCTCTTTGGTCACAGACCTAATCCTTAAAGCTACCCTCCATGGGAATCATCATCCTTCCCTCAAGTGGTTTAATACAGCCTGTTCCCGTTAAAATAGATGTTTGAGGAATTCTTTATCAAGATTAACCTATGGGTAAAAATGAAGTTACTGTGTGACGTGCTGATTATAAATCCAGGTTTAGAAAGGCAAAATGAGATAAACGCAAAAGAACAGCCAATCCTTAATTTTGGCTACTAAATCTAACCTCCAACCTTTCCAGGCACACTGTTAACACTATTAGAACCAGGAAAGCCCCCACATACCACAGGGCAGTGGATTGCACATTTTTCCAACTTCCACAAATGACCAACACTGAGCCAATCCCATAGTTCCATAATCAACACCCACTAAGTAGCAGATTCATGAAGTAGTTCCAACCCTGCAGGAATGTTCTTCTAACAAGGCTCCTGGACCGGATGGGGTGCTGATTGATCTGTTTAAGTGGAACATTAGCTTCGGGGCACCACTGCTTACACACTGCCCCCTCTTGGTCCATCTCTATTATTGTCCCATATTCAAGAAGGAAAATCATTTGAACCACATTGTTATAGACTGGTCTTCCTTATTGAGTCAACCGTAAAGGTGCTTGAGAGAGTCATCCTTTATAGATTCAGGATTTGGGAGCCGCATCTTCTTGAGCACCTTCCAGTATGGGTTCAGGGAAGAACTCGGTAGAATGGAGCAGTGCTTAAATCTCCATCTCATTATGAGTATATATACCATAGCCAAGCACTGCCTATTGTACATCACCTTTGGACTTCTCATGCTCATTTGGTCAAGTCAATCAATGGAAACTATGGTTGCTTCTTCTGGAAATAGTATTTAATGTGACTTTGGTCAACTCCCTTCCTGATCTCCACCCCAATCTGTCATGCAGTGTTAGGTTCAGCCCAAAAGGTGAGAGCTCTGATCTATTTAGTCTAGAATGTGGGATGCGTCAAGTTTGCATCCTGCTCCCATTTTTGTTTATTTTGTACATTAACAACCGGTACTAATTCCAGGGTGAGCGTGGGCAGGACATACCCAAGATTAATACCATCTCCATTCCAGCATTACTTTAAATGGGCGATGACATTTTGCTGGCTCATACTCCTTACGGTCTAAAAAAAACTGGTAGAAGCTTTTGTTATCTTTATGACAGGGCTTGACCTTGAAATTCATTGCTCTAAGTCCCAGATCATAGCCTATGGCCTCAAAAGCCAGAAAATGCACATGTTTTTCATCAGAAATAAAATTTTGAAGGTAATCTGTTTTCTTTATTTAGAGGTGGTCTTCAAATCCACCAATTGTTGGCACTCTAACTTAAAAGCAAGGTGCCAAAAATGTAATATAATGTTAAATATATATTTGTAATAATAGTGTTACATTAAATACATGTATGTAAACATGCACACACATTAATATGTGTGTGTTTATATAAGAATATAAATGTATATATAGTATTAAATATTATTTACATTTATTGTAAATACATCATATTAATGTTATATATTTAAATATTTAAGATTTACTATTTTGAACTATACACATAAAAAAACGATATTTCTGTATGTTTTTTTAACAATATTAGTGTCAAACAATATATGTTTTCGATATTTTTGTACTAACCATTATAAGTACAGGGACACAATATTTTTGTAATCAATATTTTTGATGCAATATTTTTGTATTACAATATTGTTGTTTTCAATATTGTGTCATTGGTCCTAGTGAAGTGGAGTTCACTAGAGTGGGGTAGCATACAGTGGAGTAAAGTGTCATGGAGTGGAGTGATGTCTTGCAGGATTTAGTAGCATAAAGTGCAGTAAAGTGGAGCGGTGTAGCATACATTCAAGTAAAGGGTCATAAATTGGAGTACTGTGTTGTGCAGTAGAGTGTAGTGGCATGTTGTACAGTATTGGAAAGTGTTGTAGATGTCAGTAGAGTAGAGTTGCATATAGTCTAGTAGAGTGGAGTGGTGTACAGTACAGTACAGTGTTGTAGTGTGTGGTAGAGTGGATTTGCATACAGTGTGGCATAGAGCTGAAGCTGCATACAGTGAAGTGGTGCAATAGAGTGGAGTAACGTGTGATAGAGTAGAGTGAAGTAAAGTAGAGTGCAGCGGCATACAAAGAGTTGTGTACAGTGTTGTATAGTAGAATAGAGCATCAGAGAGAAGCAAACAGTAAAGTTTTGTACAGTGGCAAACAATATAGTACAGTGTTGTACAGTGGAGTGTAGGGGTATAAACTGGAGTAAAGTGTTGGAGAGTGGCATATAGTGTAGTACAGTGTTGTAGAGAGGAGTTACATAGAGTTCAGTAGTGTGCCAAAAAGTGGAGCTGTATAGAGTGTATTGTTGTACTGCAGTTTAGAGTGCAGTAAAGTTTTGCACAGTGCACAAGAGTTGAGTGGAGGAGTGGCATAACGTAATATGGAGTAAAGTATAATAGAGTGCATTGCTATGTCGTATAGCAGAGTGGCATGCAGTGTAGTGTAGTGGTGTAGCATAAGTAGTAAACGGTTATAAATTGGAATGGGGTCTCATACAGTAGAGCAGAGTGCTGTGTCGTACAGTATAGAAAAGGGTCATATAGTGGAATACGTTTTCTACAATGGAGTGTACGGGCAGAGAGTGGAGTATAGAGTTGAACAGTAGAGTGTACAGGGATAGAGTGGAGTGGAGTGTTGTATAGTGCCATTAAATGTAGTAGACTTTTATAGAGTGGGGTTTTATAGAGTGGAGGAGAGTGTTGTACATTGCATTGGTGTAGAATGGAGTTGTAGAGTGGACTACTCTACGGTGGCATAGCATACAGTGAAATACCTTAAAGTGAAGTACTGCTCAGTGAAGTGTAGAAGAGTTGAGTGGCACTGAGTGGAATAGCATAAAGTGGAGTAGTGTAGAGTGGAGTGGCATAGAGTGGAGTAGGGTATAGTGGATTAGTGTAGAGTGGAGTGGTGTACATGGAAGTGACGTAGAGTAGATTCAAGTAAACTGTTATAAATTGGAGTGGTGTCTCATACAGTAGAGTGGAATACTGTGTCATACAGTGTTAGAAACTGTTGTATAGTGGAGTGCAGTGCTGTACAAAAGAGTGCATGGACATGGAGTTGAGTACAAAGTTGGACAGTGGAGTATACGGCGATAGAGTGGAGTAGAGTCTAGTAGAGTGCAATTAGAGTGAGCGTCGTTTACATTTGTTCGCGGGACCATGAACTTTCGTTTCTATCTACTTTTGCTCTATGATAGTGTGTACACTCTTATCAGGGAGTTGTACTGAATATTGATACTGCGGGATACTAGTGTGCTGTTCATTACTGGGTTTCCATTTCCATGCGTAACAGCGTTTTATCTTAAGGATACTTGTAGCCTTCATCAGATCCGTGGTCTCTTATATTTGAATATTACTTTGGATCGAAAGTACAAGTCGCTGAGGGTCACCAATATACATCTATCAGGAATATTGCTACATACCTATTGCCTTGAAAAAGTCTTAGTATAAGACGAAACACGTGTCGGCTAGATCGTGTGCTGGGATCTCTATTTTAACAATAAAAGATGACAATCAGCTGAAGGGGTTTGGATTCTTTGAGAATGGAGAATGACGATTGATGGAACTGATTCTTCTCACCTGTACTGATGAGTACTTGTAAAATTTGGATACAGTGACTGATACACAGTATTGCTGGACTTAACATTTAATGGATAGGGGTGTGCTGTTCAGGCTTTTTGTATAGTTCAATGCAATTAGAGTGTTGTAGAGATTTGTAGAGTGAAATTATATATATAGTACAGGGGAGTACACCAGAATGGTGTAAAATAGAGTAGCGTGCCTTGGAGCAGCATACAGTGGAATAGCATACACTAGAGTATTGTTGAGTGGAGTGGCATACAATGGAGTAGCATATAGTACAGTTGCGTACAGTGGGGTAGCATAGACTTGAGTGATGTACAGTGAAGTGTCATAGGCTGGAGTGGTATGCAGTGGAGAATGAAGTGGTTGTTGCCCTAGGCTAACAATAATTTGCGCCTCTGCCATGCACAGTTTTCTCATCAATAATTTAATTGCAAATGTTGTGATATTATCAATGATGTCATAGAAGGTGTCATCAGTTATGTAAAATGTGGTGTAATTAGCAGTGCATGTTGAAGGTGCGGGTTATAGTTACCCCAGGGCAAGAGTTATAGTTACTTGTAATAACTGTAACTATAACTGGTGAATTTCAATTTTTTTAGAGTATAAAACATTACATTGTTACTGAACATTTCACCTACCTATAATGTTACCTTCACCTTAATTTTTTTCAGTGACTTTCTAGAGCTTTTTGATGTAAATTAATATTTTATTAGAATAAGTAAAGCCTACTCCCGACGTTCACAGCCTACGGAGAGTGCCAGCATGCTGCCAACCCCAGTCACGCACAGCCTTTAGTGTGTGTAGCATACTGTTGACCTTCAGGCCCAGGGACTCCATCCCCCAGGGCCAAAAACATACATATTAAGGGAGCAGGGAACATGCAGACCCGCTCCCCAAACCTTAATTGGCCCCAGGAGCACATCACCAAGCCTCATTGGGCCCCAAGGACCCAAACCCTGAGACCAAATCCAATTTAAAAAGAGGAGGAGGGTCCAGGGCCCCTCTTGAGCCTTTTTTAGGCCTCGGGGTAGCCCATGCCCAAGGGCCAACTTGAACAAAAAAGTGGAGGGGGCCATGCTGTCCCCATGCCCACAGGGCTGAATTCTATGGGGAGGGGTTGTGTGGTCCCCCTCCTTGAGGTTCATTAGGTCCCGGGATTCCCATCCCCTTGGGCAACTAAATTAAATAAAGGAGAAGGAGGATGTGTGACACCCGTCCTCAAACCTTGGTAGGCCCTAGGGAACTCAAACCCCAAGGCCGCTCTTTTAAATAAAGGGGTGAGAGGTATGAATGGCCCCACTTCCTGGGGCAATTTCAGCCCTGGGGACCCCATCCCATGGGGCATGGTAGTATTTTGAAGGGAAGGGGGGCATGTCTCCCCTCCCTGGGCCAATTTCAGACCCAGGGGCCTTATCACCTGGTGCCGGGTAACATTTTTGGTGGAGGGGTATGCGGGCCCCCCCAGGTGATTTTGGCCTGGGGAACCAGCAGCATTTTGCATGAGGAGGAAGACACAAGGCCCCCTCTCCTGGCCAATTTTGGCCCGGGGACCACATCCCCGAAGTCCTTACAACATTTTGTGAGGGGCAAGAGAGTCCCCCCTCTCTGGACCGATTTTGACCCAGAGGACCCCATCCCTGGGCCTGGCAGCATTTAGAGGCTGTGGGGGTGCACATGGCTCAAATCCCCTGATTGATATTGACCCCTGTGACCCCATCTTGTGTGGCCTAGCAGCATTTTGAAAGGGGAAGAGGGGCATGTGCCCCTCCACCCTGGGTCAATTTCAGCCTAGGGGGCCGCATCCCACAGTGCCTGAAAGCATTTTGAAGGGGGAGGGTGTACATGGCCGCCCTTCCCTTGCCAATTTAGGCCCTGTTGACCCCATTCCACAGGACATGATACCACAAAAGCTGGGTGCCCTAGTACCCTCCCAGGGCACCCATCATGCTGTCATGGGGGCTGCGTGGAGCCCCAAGGCCTCCACTGGCCCAAACAGTTCCCTACATAGAGCAGGAGTCGGCATTGCTCCAGACCGGAGCAGGTAATATTGCTACTCCCTGCAGGCAGAAGCAATCTTTTGGTCTGTTTCCCAACCCTCATCACTGCGGGCAGGAAAATAGATCGGAATTTAGCTCCCAGCAGGTGGGAGCATTTTCTAAGCTCCTACCCACAGGGAGCGGACTTGGTGTTTGCTCCCGATATGTCCCAGGGTGCACTCCCCAGAACATAGTTTACGAGCCGGGTCTAGGGTGGGCTCCCCAGGGCCTTTAAAGGCTTAGTGAGGGCAGCAGCATGGTCATCCTACCCATTTTCTTAAATTAATGCCCCAGGTATGGGCTCCCCATGGCCTCTCGAGGCTCAAGGAGGGAGGCCACATGGCCCCCTCCTCATATAAGATTATTTTGGCCTTAGGGTGGTCTCCCAGGGGCCTTTAGAGGCTCAATGAGGGGGGACAAACATCCCCCTCCACTTCTTTAATAATCGCAGCCTGAGGATGGGCTCCACAGGGCCTCCGATGGCTCGGGAGGTGGGGGCACACATTCCCCCACCTCTTAAATTATATGTTCGGCCCAGTGGGCGGGCTCCCCGGGGCCTCTAATGGCTCAGAGAGGGGAGACACTCATCCCCCCCATAAAGATTGTTTTTGGCCCCGAGGGTGGGCTCCCTGTTGCCTTTGGAGGCTGAGGGAGGGGTCAACACACCCACTCCCCTTTATGAACGCAGCCCTAGGGTAGGCTCCTCGGGGCTTATAATAACTAAATGTGGCCCGGCCACCATTTTGTTTTTTTGATCCCATGAGAGTCTTGTGAGATTGCTGCTTTTTTTTCTCCCTTTTTTCCCGAAGGTGGGGTGGGGGTTCCTATGGGTCCCCCTCATGGGACCTAGGGGGTCAGGTATCCCTACCCTGCCCCATATATTTACATGATCAGTGGAGGAAAAGAACATGTATTTGAAATATATGTTCTCCTCTGAAAAAAGTTGCGTATTCAATTGATAATAAACACGCGTAAATACGTAAACTGAATATGATGGCAACTCACCTGGATGTACTCCCTCTGCAGTGAGAGGGTGCATAGGATAGTTGGAATCGAACGAATAATATAATGGATATAAGATCATCAATAAGCGGAATTTTAGTAATAAAAACCAAATTTAGGACAGGAATTAAGAATCCTTTTTGGTCATGTTACAGGAAAATGAAGATATATATAATTTTACCAAACTTACGTAATGATTGAATGAGAAAAGTGGAGTAGATCTATATGAATATGTGAAGAAGGGACCAAGAAGAACTAAAAGTAAGTTAACAGGATATACAAAATATAAAGAACAAAATAGAGAATTTTGGGACTATAAGTACTGCTGACAGTATATTTATCTTTCCTTCACTTCTCATTTTTTAACAACAGAAGAGTATGATTATGGTTTGAAGACTTAGTACACACAAAACCAAGTATATGTGGAAAGTCTAAAGAACAGATAAAGTAAGGTAATTTATGTTCCAAATCGAGTATCTCATAGACATAGCTAAAGTAATACGATCACTGCTGTTTAGGTAATAACAAATACATGGGGCAGGAATAAACCATGTGTTATGAACATCCCTTAGGTATATATAACTATATATATATATATATTCACTGAAAAAACCATAGGTTTCAGGGGCGTTATAGTTAGCTGGACTTTTTACTCATACAAAACCATTGTAATTCCCCCATTATAGTTAGTTCAGCTAACTATAACTCGCGCGCCCGCAATGCACTGCTGATGACGTCACATATTACATCACTCATGACATGGTCAGTGACATCACTCATGACATCACTGATGACATCTCAAATGACATCACTGATGACATCACTGATGACATCATCCAGTGAATGTGTGTTTTTCTGAAAATTACATATGTTTTATATATGTATATCTCAAGGTCGTTGGAAGAATTAATGGGTATATAAGTGTCTAAATGGATGATTTGTTTTTGAAAAATAGATTGTATAACTGACTGATTAAGTGTATCTTAGTCAGTACATGGCTTAGTGAGTAATGTTTAAATATGTAAATATCTGTATCAGTCTCTCACTTTGTGTATAAGAGGCTGCATGGGTTGGTGAGTAGTCTATATAGGTTATTAGTTGGTTTTTTGAGTATCAGTATGAGTGTCTGAGTGTCTGTATGGTTTGGTGGGGGGTATTACGTAGTGCATAAGTGCATGAATGAGTGACTCACTGTTTGTATGTGTTGAAGACAGCATGTGTGCAGGACTGTATGGGTGGATGAGTGTGTGCATGGGTGTGTTAGTGAGTGAATGACTGTCTCAATAGTGTCTTTATGAGTAACTACATATGTTTTAAACTAGTATATGTGACTATTGGTGTATATAAGTGAGTATATGTGAGAGTGAGAGATTGAAAGAGTTCCTGTATGAATAAGTATGTGTTTCTATAAGTGATTGCTTAAAAGACTAAGTATGTGTAAGTTTCTGTAGAAGTAAGTGTAGTGGTGTGTGTATAACTGTATATGCAAGTAAATGGATGTTTGATTCTTTATTAGCATGAGTGACTATGTGTGTGAGTAACTCTATGGATGAGTGGTGTTGTGTAACAGGATGTATAGGTGTATGAGTACATATGATGAGTGAGTACATGTATGAGTGACTGTATAGGACTGTTGGTGAATGAGTGGATGTGTATGTGAATCTTAGAATTACTGAATAGGTTGTTGTAACTGATATTGGTATGTCCATTGTTTTGAAAATTTTAGTTTCTATTTTTGAATGTGTGTATCAAAGGTTATATTAGGGGAAGAGGAGGTCTGCCACTCTATCACAAAGATGATGTCATCAGTGATGTCATTTGAGATGTCATCAGTGATGTCATGAGTGATGTCACTGACCATGTCATGAGTGATGTAATATGTGACGCCATCAGCAGTGCATTGCGGGCGCGCGAGTTATAGTTAGCTGAACTAACTATAACGGGGGAATTTCAATGGTTTTGAGGTTTGGAAGGTGATCTATAAGCTAAACTGAGAGCATATTTTCTGTAAATTCACATTATCTTTCTCAGTCATGTGAGAATGAAGTCTGACATTCTCAGTAAAACATGTACATCCAACAAGGGCAGAGACTGTCAGTTGATACCTTTGTGTTCTACTGCAACTTTCCAGAGTGTTCCAAAGAACAACTAGAGCGCTAACAGTCTTACTGATGACAAAGGTATGGCACACCTGAAGCCATCTTGATTGGAATAAAGTGGTAACATTTAAAACATTTAATTTAAAAAGGAACAAAATGAGAGGGTTCATTTTGCCATAGAATGTATGATTAGTGCTGCAGAAAGAAAAATTAGGGCACATTTTGAGTGACTTCTCAAATCCTCTTCTATTTCATTAAAGAATTCTGACATGCAGACTGAAACATGCACTTTCAATACCAGCAGCAGACTTCCCTGGTGAGCAGTAGCTTTACTACAGTGATCTAATGAGCGACCACCAGAGACAAAAGAGCCCAAATGTAGCCCAAATATCACCCAGATGTAGCCCAAGTATAGCCTAATGACAGAATGTCCCAGAGTGTTCTTCAGACCAACTAGAGCGCTTACTGTATTACTTATAACAAAAGTATGGCACACCTGAAGCCATCTTGATTGGAATAAACTGGTAACACTTAAAACATTTAATTTAAAAAGGAACACAATGAGGTGGTTCATTTTGCCAGAGAAATTATGATTAGTGCTGAAGAAAGAAAAATTAGGGCATATTTTGAGTATTCTGATATGCAGACTGAAACATGCACTTTTAATACCAGCAGCAGACTTCCGTGGTGAGCAGTAGCTTTACTACAGTGATCTAATGAGCAACTAGAGTGCTAACATTCAGAATTTATGGCAAATGTGTGACATATCTGAATACCTTCTTGATGGAATCAAAGTAAAAAACTGAAAGCATTTCCTACTGAGGAGACTGCAGTAAATGAGGAAATTAGGAAACTTCATAACAAATAAATCTCCCAAGATGGTCACCAGACACAAAAGAGCCTAAATGCAGCACAAATATCACCCAGATGTAGCCCACATGTAGGTCAATGACAGAAGTGTGCAAAACACTTATTTTTGTGTATTTGCAGTTTTATATAGTGCAGACTTGTCAGGTATTGGAATGCTTTACATGAGCATTGGTTACATCACACAAGATCAAATTAATTTTGGTTGTAGACATGGGGAGATTAAGTGATTTGACCACAATCACAGAATGTTGAGCTGAAGCAGAAACTCCAACCTGGTTCCCCAGTTGCAAAGTCTGCAGCTCTGGAAGTAACACCACATCCTCTCGCCAAGGTGCAACATTTAATCAAGTGGTCACCTGGATAAAAAAACATAAAGATTACAAATAATTTAAAAGTTCTTTGTCGCTATTTGAAAACTCAGAAAATATGTCCTCATTTTAGTTTTTTAGAGCACTAACCATAATTTTGATGCAAATAAGACCCTCTCATATATGTAATTTCTAAAGGAAATACTCTAGGTATTACAGTTTTGATTACATCAAGATGACGTCAGGCGTTCCACACTTTTGTAATAAATATAGAATGTTAGCAATCTAGTTGTTCATTGGGATACTGGTGAGAGGCAGAGGCCAGGGGCACGGACTCTGAAAATTGAAGGCAGGTAGGAGAGTGCAGAGGCAACAATTTGACCACACTGGGCAGGCAGGAAGGGCAGTGGCAGCACAACAGACTACGGAGGGCAGTGGAAAGGGGGGCAGGGGCAACAAACCAACAATACAGGACTGGCAAGAGAGGCTGTGGCAATATAATAGACCATTGTGGGCAGAAGGAAGAGGCAGTGGTAGTACAACCATACATGCCAACAGACCCGTTTCAGCCAGGAAACGTCCAATGTTTTTAAGCTCAAATGGGCTTTATTTGATCTGTCTCCTGTCTACAATCTCCTCTTTTTCAATGTAACTCAAAGGGGAAAATCAATACCCCAGTTTTTTTTCAAAATCTCCCTCTTACCAAGTTCAAAATTTTCGCAAGTATGGTACATTGAATCATGGTAGGCAGGAGGAATTGGGGTAGGGACATGGACTCGGATAACAGAGGACAGGAGGGACATGGAGAGCTGCACCAAACTGACCCTACAGGGAAGGCATCAGGGTTTGCAGCAGCACAATACACCACACAGCGCATGCGGGACGGGAGTGCAGCACAACAATCCATAGAAAGCAATAGGGAGGGGACAGGACCATGCACATGGACAACAGAGAACAGATGGGAAAGAGGCAATGGTAGCTAGCGACCATAATGGACAGACAGGAGAGAAAGCTGCAGCATAACAGACCATAAAGGGCAGGAGGGACGGATCAGCAGGGCAGGAGCAGCAAGATGACCATTAAGGTCAGGCAGGATGGGCACTAGAAACAAGACACACCATGGAGAGCAACAATGAGACTATGGTGGCATACACACAGACCATGGAGGGAAGGTGGGAGGGGGTCAGGGGCAGCTAGCTGACAACACAGGGAAGGTGGGAGGGGCCATGGCAGCACAGAAGACCATGCATGGCAAGCGGGAAGGTTAGTGGCAGCACAATGGCTATGATGGGCAAGAAGGAGGGTGCAGGGGCATGCACAAAGGACCATGGAGGATAGAAGGGAGGGTCAGGACCTGGGCACAGACAAGAGAGTTCAGGGGAAGGGGCCTCACAACAGACTGTGCGGGGCAGGCAGGAGGAGCAGTTGCAGCACAACAGATCAGGGAGGGCAGAAGGGTGTGGCAGTAAAATGGACCATGGAGGACAGGAGGAAGGGGATAGGGGCATGGCATGTGGACAGGCAGGGTGGAGGTGGCAGGGAAAGGTTACAGTCATCTGACAATGCTAGGCAGGTGGGAGGGGAGTGGCAGCTCAACAGAACACTCAGAGTAGATAGGAGTGGCAGGTCCATGGAACATAGTGGGCAAAAAGGATGGAGCAGGGGCATGCACAGAGACATCGGAGGGCAGGGGGAAGGAGAATAGGGGCAGCAAGCTAAGCACAGAGGCTAAGCAGGAGGTCAATGATGGGACATAGAATTGGGCAATGGAGGGCAGGAGGAGTGGACTGGTAGATCATGCTAAATGGAGGGCAGTGGCAGCACATCAGACCATGCATGGCAGGAGGGAGGAGGCTAGTCCATGGATTCAGACAACAGAGGACAGGGAGGAGGTGGATGGGGCAGCAAGCTAACTGTTCAGAGAAGGTGGGTATTAGGAACTTTATTGTTTTTAAAATGTGTGTCTGTGCGAACTACTTAAAATATGAACAAGTATGCAGCATAATCTCACTTTTATTCAGGAAGAAGAGGACGTTTGTGACTGTGTCTCCGGGCTCACTTGGCAGAAACATCCCCTGACCCTCCACCCCCATCGCAAAATGTAATGCCCGTGAAAAGGGTAGGTGGACGCAGTGTTATATAGAACATAGTCCTGAGAGCACGATTGAAAATGAAAACTAGATGTAGTATATGGTATAAACTATGCACCAAAAAGTGTGATATAAGATGAACCGGGGCGTGAAATATAATATGCACTGCATTGTGTGCAATGACAGATTCATTGGAGACCGCGAGATAGCACAGGCACTAGCGCGTGCTTTGCGATATGCGCCTTGGAGTGTAATATGCACAGGGCAGTGTTGTGTAACATAACTAGTCTCTAAAGTTGTAATATAAAATATGTGCTGGGGAGTGTAACGTTGCATGTGCACTGTGACAAATATATGGATCCCAGATTGTAATATGTATGGCATAGCGCTGTGCGTAATAACATACACATCGAGGAAGGCACGTTAGATGGGGCAATATAACCCGTGCGAAGGCAAGTGTGGCATGACATATTCACGGGGTGGTGTTACAGTGCACATGGGCTAGAGAGTGTCATAGCATACGCACTAGCTGGTGGAATACAACACAGAGATGTGAGGCAATCGGCGGGCACTGGTGGGTGTAGCACAGCATTGGGCTCAGCCAGGAGCACGCTGTGACTCTCAAGTGAGCGTCGTCTCCTTTCCAGAGAGTAAAATAAAAAGTATTACACATCCGGCGGTGGATGTGTTTTTTATTAACCGTGAGGGGGGTTTCTTGCATAGTTTGGTCGAATTTTTGTCGAATCCCCTTTGAATGGCTTGGTGTGCGTGTATATTAAATGTGCCCGTCAATAGCTACCCATGTTTGTATAAATAAACGACAAGGGTGTCTACTTGTAGAGTTCCCACCGGCCGGGGTGCCGGGATTAGGCATGGTAGGGTGTCAGACACGTCAGAGCTTCACTAGCGGTGTAAATACATTCCATGTGGATTCATTCTATGCATAGTCGCCTTTTAATGAATATCACGCAAATCGTCATGCTGATAGGTACATACGGTGTCCAGCATGTCCTAGGTGTTTCTATAAATATATATATTTTTAAAATAATAAAAAACAAAGGCCGGCCCCGGGGGATGGGGGCCCCGGAGCCATAAGTGGCCTGAGGAGGGGGGCAACGCAGCCCCCCCTAAAGAATTTAAATAAAAAAAGGCCATGACCCGGGGGTTGGGGTCCCCGGGGTCGATTAAGGCCTTGGGAGGGCCAAATTAAGTTTTTTTCAACAAAAAAAATGAGGGTGCAGGCCCTGGGGGATGGGGTCCCCAGGGCCAGTAAATTAGAAAAAGAAGGGGGCCACACAGCCCTCCTTCTTAAAAAAATAAAATAAATAAAAGACCGGCATCGCGCTGGAGGCCACGCCCCCTCCTTGCAGCACTCTGCAAACGCGCCCCCTGGCCGGTTGTAAGTTGGGGAATTAATTCCCCTTCAATACTGAGGGTCCCTGAGGGCCAACTACCCCAACAGGTATCTCAAGTGTGCTCCAGGGAGCTGTGTTGCAGACAGGTGTTCTGATGCCACGCCCCTTTTTACACCTCTATGCAACACTGCTCTGTGGCGCTTACTGGAGGTACCTAGTGGGCTAGTTTGACCCTAGGGACCCTTAGGATTCAAGGGGACTTAATCTCTCAACTTAGAACGGCCACAGGGCGCGTTTACACAGTGGCAAAGGGAGGGGACGGGGCCTGAGTTAACGTGTGCAAACAAGCCCTGTGGCGCATTTTAAGTTGGGGAAATAATTCCCCTTCAATCCTGAGGGACCCTGGGGTCCAACTAGCCCACCAGGTGCTTCCAGTAAGCACCACTCCGCTGCGTTGCAGAGAGGTGGTCTAGGCCGTGCCCCTTTTTACATCTCTCTGCAATGCAGCTCTGTGGCGCTTACTGGAGGTACCTAGTGGTCTAGTTGGACCCTAGGGACCCTCAGGATTCAAGGGGACTTAATCTCCCAACTTAAAACGGCCACAGGGCGTGTTTACACAGTGGGGAAGTGAGGGGACGGGGCCTGAGGTGACGTGTGCAAACATGCCCTGTTCCGCGTTTTAAGAGGTAGTTTTAATCCCCTGCCCTATTATATACTAGGGGCTTACAGAGGAGGTCATGCTGATCACAGGGGGACCCCAACGCATAGTGTTCCCTAGTGTGTGTAGGTGTTTTCACTGTATTCTGAGTGTCTTTTAACATAGCACAGGCTCTAGGACTGGTTAGTCAGACTCAGTTACCACCAGTATCCGTCTGAAAAAGTTGAGGGTACAGGATGATTTTGCAACAAGGCTTCTTTCTGCTCTTCTGTTTGTTCTTTCTGCACGTTATCCTTCTTCCTGCACTTTTTTCGTCTTTGAGGACTTCTGTTGCTTCTTTCTGCATTTCTTTTTTTTCTTTCTGTGCTTTTTTTCTTCTTTCTTCACATGTCCTATCTCTGTAGGCATAGTTAGAAATTAGCATTTAAAAAACCTTTGAAATTCACTGAAAAAACCATAGGTTTCAGGCACGTTATAGTTAGGAATTAGCATTTAAAAAACCTTAGAAATTCACTGAGAAAACCATAGGTTTCAGGGGCGTTATAGTTAGCTGGTCTTTTCACTCGTACAAAACCATTGAAATTCCCCCGTTATAGTTAGTTCAGCTAACTATAACTCGCACGCCCGCAATGCACTGCTGATGACGTCACATATTACATCACTCATGACATGGTCAGTGACATCACTCATGACATCACTGATGACATCTCAAATGACATCACTGATGACATCACTGATGACATCATCCTTGTGATAGAGTGGCAGACCTCCTCTTCCCCTAATATAACCTTTGATACACACATTCAAAAATAGAAACTACAATGTTCAAAACAATGGACATACCAATACCAGTTACAACAACCTATTCAGTAATTCTAAGATCCACATACACATCCACTCATTCACCAACAGTCCTATACAGTCACTTATACATGTACTCACTCATCATATGTACTCACACACCTATACATCCTGTTACACAACACCACTCATCCATAGAGTTACTCACACACATAGTCACTCATGCTAATAAAGAATCAAACATCCATTTACTTGCATATACAGTTATACACACACCACCACACTTACTTCTACAGAAACTTACACATACTTAGTCTTTTAAACAATCACTTATAGAAACACATACTTATTCATACAGGAACTCTTTCAATCTCTCACTCACACATATACTCACTTATATACACCAATAGTCACATATACTAGTTTAAAACATATG
The DNA here is from genome assembly GCF_964204655.1 of Triturus cristatus. Classification (NCBI taxonomy): domain Eukaryota; kingdom Metazoa; phylum Chordata; class Amphibia; order Caudata; family Salamandridae; genus Triturus; species Triturus cristatus. The sequence goes on from NC_140593.1 coordinate 1,170,888,348, forward strand.
TAGTTACTCATAAAGACACTATTGAGACAGTCTATCACTCACTAACACACCCATGCACACACTCATCCACCCATACAGTACTGCACACATGCTGTCTTCAACACATACAAACAGTGAGTCACTCATTCATGCACCTATGCACTACGTAATACCACCCACCGAACCATACAGACACTCAGACACTCATACTGATACTCAAAAAACCAACTAATAACCTATATAGACACTCATGTAGCTACTCACCAACCCATGCAGCCACTTATACACAAAGGGCCTCATGTAGGTAGCCAAATACCGGTCGGTAACGGCCGATTTTCGGTAATTATACCGTTGCCGACCGGTATTTTGGCTTTTGAGATGTAGGGGGAGAATTTCTGTATTCGGAATTTACCGAATCGTTAAAATTACCGATTCGGTAAAATTACCGATTCGGTAATTTTACTGATTCGGTAAATTCCGAATACAGAAATGAGATGTAGGGGGACTGTGTGGTGTGTGTGGGGATTCGTTATTTACCACCAACTAATAGTTGGTGGTAAATGACGAATATGTGTGTAAATGCAATATTTTGCCCGTAGATGTGTGCAATGTGGCAGACACACATGCCCTCAGGGCATGTATGTGTGCCACATGTGCACACATGGCCGAATCAGGGGTGCAACAGGGTGTCAATGTGACACCCTGCCACTCTTGCATGTGCTCCCCCATTACCGAATCGGTATTTACCGATTCGGTAATGAGGCATACCTTCCCATCAATGGGAAGGTATGCCTCATTGCCGAATCGGTAAATACCGATTCGGTAATTACCAAATTTTTCCGAATCGGTAATATTTACCGACCAATTACCTACATAGCATTTACCACTTCATAAATACCGAATCGGTATGATTCGGTATTTATGAAGTGGTAAATGCCAGCCCACCTACATAAGGCCCAAAGTGAGAGACTGATACAGATATTTACACATTTAAACATTACTCACTAAGCCATGTATTCACTAAGATACACTTAATCAGTCAGTTATACAATCAATTTTTCAAAAACAAATCATCCGTTTAGACACTTATATACCCATTTATTCTTCCAACGACCTTGAGATATACATATATAAAACATATGTAATTTTCAGAAAAACACACATTCACTGGATGATGTCATCAGTGATGTCATTTGAGATGTCATCAGTGATGTCATGAGTGATGTCACTGACCATGTCATGAGTGATGTAATATGTGACGTCATCAGCAGTGCATTGCGGGCGCGCGAGTTATAGTTAGCTGAACTAACTATAACGGGGGAATTTCAATGGTTTTGTACGAGTGAAAAGTACAGCTAAATATAACGCCCCTGAAACCTATGTTTTGTTCAGTGAATATATATATATACACACACACCCACCAACACACACACAAAGAGTCCATTTTAAGCTAAAATAACCTCTGAACCAGTATTAACTTTTTAGTATAACGTTACACTAAATATGTTATGTTATTTTATTGTTATGTTATTTATTCTTCTAAGGTGCAACAGCTACCCAAAGGTTTCCCGGCGCAGCCTGACAGGAGCAGAAGGAGGATGGAAGATCTATAGATTAAACAACCAGGTTTTTAAGCCCTTTAGGAAATTCCCATAAACTGTTTCATTTCGAAGTGGCAGGGGGTGGGAGTTCCACATAGAGGGGTCCAGGCAAGAAAAAGACTAACCCCCCCATTCAGGACAATCTGGTCCTAGGGACCGAAAATTTGGCCTGAGTGGCAGAGCAGAGAAGGCGCGGTGGTACGTAAGGATGAGCTAGGACATTAAGGTATGGGGTGCCTTGCCCAATTTGATCTTAAACATGTAGCTCAGGGCTTTCAATTTAATCCGATTTTCCACCCTGAGTCAATGAAGGTCCCGAAGATAACCAGAAATGGGAGCCATTCTGGGAACCTGGCAGAGCAGCCTAGCAGCCACATTCTGCACCATCTGTAATTTGCGTATCACATCCTTCTTGGCTCCTAGATATAGGATGTTACCATAGTCCAGCCTAGAAGTGACAAGAGCCTGGAGCACAGTTCTTTGAGATGAGTCAGGCAACATCCAAAGGATTGTTTTGAGCCATTTGAGGATAGTGAAGCAGTTCGAAGCCACCTTCACCGCTTGTTGCTTCATTGATAGTTGGTCATCAATGATAACATAACATAACATCTAATAGTATATTTGTGTTCCAGAACCTCAACTTGCCCACGTATGCGGTCATAACAATGTAACATTTCTCCTAGAGGAAAGTGAACAAGTAAATAGAAATTGCTTTGTTACCTTTGCTAACACTACTTTTTTCTTTTTTTCCAAGATATTTTAAGTCCCAAGTAGATATGGTGGTGTTTTCGTGGGCCCACAAAGGGCATGTGAATGAAGTTCATTTACAGTCTGGAGGCGACAAAAGGCTTCCTTTCTGCCTATTAGCATGTGGAGAAGGGCCTGTGAACAGTTAAAGATCAAAAGGAAACTATGGGTCAGTGAAGCTAAGTATGTTTTTTAAAACCCTTTAATAATTGCTTGCAGAAGTTTGACCAATTGGAATAGAGAGTATCTTGACTTCATGTTCTTGATGTTTATGTTAGTTTCTGAAACAACAGTTTTAGGAATACTTGCACTCATTGTGGCCTTCATATCAGGACAGAAATCCTGTGGTCTAGCTTTTGCAGATGGAGAGATAAGGTCTGCTTGCTTGTGTGCATAGGAGCCTATATAGTACATCTGAATCAGTGGTGTTTTAGACTGTGTGTATGCCACTTTTCATTGTTTGCATCAGTGCACATGCACTGAATAAATGCCACATTTTCAGCTTTGTCAGTGGTGGTGTTTCCTAAATTTAGTGTCACCATTGTTCGAATTAATGAATGATTAAAAACCACAAAGTGCAACTTCACTAACTAAAGTACATATATGTTAACTATTGCAATTGCACACAATCTCAACCCTGTTTGCATCTGTTTTTTTGCCTTAGTAGATCAAGATGACAGATTCCGGACTGGGGATTCAAAAAGAAATCTCACAAGTCATTGTTACCCTTTCAGTCTGTATCTAGCCAGTGTGATTCCTCTGTGTTTAATAAATTAAGCCCAAGAGAAGGCTGATGAACACCAATTCTGCAGGGATAGAACTCCATTTCTAGATCACAGGGGAGGATTTCCTTATGAGTCAAAAAGGTAGAAAAGCTCCAGCTGAAGACTGTAATTGGCCATGCTCCTACAGGCAAATTGGGCCGAAACATAATCGAATGCGCGAAGGAAGAACCCACCAGAGGCCGGATCATACAACGTGCACTTGGTTAGTCTTATTTTACCGAATGGATAATCACAGTTTTAGCACAAGAACAATCATGTACATGTCTCTGCCACTGAGATCTTAGTCCTTCCAGCTACATTATTGGTTGTGCCATAAAGTAATGTAGGTTCATTGAAAATGAATGTGACATACATGCATTAAGTCAGCCTATGAATAATGTATTTTTAACATTCGTTATACGTATTTTTTAATTGTCTTTTGTTGTTTAGCAAAATTTTGCATTTGCATTTAAGACTACTTTTTTCTTTTTCCAAGATATTTTTTAAATTCTGTTTTGCTGTTTTGGCATTCATTTACGGTTGTTCTACTGTTTCAATTAGTGTACAATTTTCGACATTAATTGTTAAACTTCTCTAGTAGTACACACGTCCCCAACGGGAGTTGTGATGGACTAAAAGCTATTAGGCAAGTATACAACATCTGCACTTACGCCACTCCTTGACTGTGCTTTTTTATTCTGCAAAAATCACATAACAATGTTGTGTGGTAATGTGTTTTTTTACCCTACTTTCTGTATCGCGCAAGCAACATTTTCTGGCGATATTTGAATTGTTTTTTGCTAAAAAGCCATTGTTGAATTTTCTGAAATAAATAAGACACTGATGTCCTACCATACACTACGACATCTCAAGTGAATGCCCTGAATTGCCTTGTTCTTGTGCGTTCTTTTGCTGACATTGGCAGCCTAGTTGCAGATATTGTTAAAATGGAAGCTTTTTCTAATCCTTAATTGGATCCTGAAGCTTTCACATTTAATGGCTTTTAGTTCCCTATAATATGTTGAGGTGTTTCTAATATGAAAGTAGGACTTTACAATGGAATAAAACAGAGTGTGCATTCAAAGATCTACTCAGTGATATTTTAGAATAATACACCACACATTCAAGATGCAACCCATGCATCACTCAACAAAAGGATCAGGACTAAAAAGTATAAAAGAGGAACAGCAACCAAAAAATAAAAATAGAAAGTGTTTTCACATTTTATACTATGACGAAAAAGTGTCCAAATTGCCAGCAGGGTGGGTCATGTGTTGAAGATTCGAAGCCGCTCCCTAGAGGCAGATTTACAAGCCCCTTGCGCCACTTTAGCGTTTCCATGTTAAAAGTGACGCCAAAGTGGCGCAAGGGGCTTGTAAATCGGCTCCCTAGTATATTGGAGTAACTTGCAAGCGGTGGGAGCGGGAGCATCATGGGTTATGGTACAGAGTGAGTGGCCAATCATGAGTTACCCTGCAGAGGATGAGCAGAGGATCCAGAGTGAGCACACAGGACTCAGGCCAGATTGAGAGCCAGCGAGGGGAGTCTTAGTAAAGGGCTTATTGATACTGATGTGCAGAGCTGAGTTGGTGATAGGTATTTAGGAAGAAGATTCATGATGTGTGATGTTATTGCATACCCCAGAATCTCATGCAATGTTGTGTGGTGTTTGTGCCATCGCACACAGAATAGAGCCAGACCACAAGAGCCAATAGTTGCTTAGAGTCCCTTTGTTAATGCCACTCGAACTCAGAAGCTCAGTTTCAGGATGTACTTTAGCATCTCTTCAACCAGAAAATGTCAAGTTTGACCAGAGCGTCGAAACTGACAGTGGCCTTTTCATTACTGGGAACTCTAAAGGGGGATATTTTTTAAAAAGTCACGCAACGCAGCGCAGCCCTCTGCAAATCTGCGCTGCGTTGCGCGACAGGGAGGGAGCAGGAGAGTGCCATATCTTCAGAGATATGTCTCTCTCCTCCCCTTTCCCTTGCGCTGGCGCTCATTTCAGCTGCCGTGCGCCACGCACACACCTTAGCGCCATAGCGCTAGGGTGTGTGCATGAGGGTAGCATCGGTTTTGCACAGGAAGGGTACCCTATACTATGCTAGGCACGATGCAAAGCTTTCCCCACTTTTTATACGTGCCGTACAGTGCAGCATGCATGCAAAGTCGGAAAAGCACAGAGAAATGAAAGCATCTCTCCTGTTAGCGCCTCCTTTGAAGGGGCGTTAACTTTTGGCACAAAATCTTATTTACAAATCTTGGTAAATATGGTTTTGCATCAAAAGGCATGGGTGGTTGCATTGGAACGCCCATGTATCACCCATGTAACACCCCCTTGGCGCAAAGTAACGCAAAGCAGTTCTTTTTGCTGCTTTGCGATACTTAGAGGGTGCTTTCCATCTCAAAACACGTTTTGCGCTGGAACGGAAATAGCAACGAAAATTGTTTTGCTGGTTAGCGTCACATTTGTGATGCTAAACCAGCGCAAAAGGTTTGAAAATCTCCCCAGAGAGATCCGATCATTCCAGCTCCGAACTTTGGGTCCAACTTTGGAAGAATGATGTACTCTCAGGATCTGATGCCCAAACATTGAGACTGGTATTGGCGAGACCTCCTATCACCTACATAATTTCCAAGTACGCAGATAGCATAGCAAATCCTGAAATGAAGTGACGCGGATCAATACACGCGGGATTAAATGGTGAAGGTTCCAAGACGTGAGTCGCATGTCAACCCCACCAAAGAAGGATAACCCCTCAACGGCGCAGCAGACCGTCAATGAGGAGATACACAGGCGTAAATTTGTCCAAAGTAAAATCAAATCCACAAAGTTTTCTAGGAGTATGTCAGCAAACCAGTGTTGCAGGTTTTTGGGTTGAATTGTGGAAACATCTGTGACTTCCTAAAAGTGGTACATCTTCTGCCTTGTGATGTCAGAGAGCTGTTCATGCAGATTTACAACCTTCTGTCAGAGTTAGGACCCTCAACAACAGAGCTTCACAATGTCCCTCTGGCAGTAGATTGTGAGAGGGAGGGACAGATCAATAGTGGACCCAGGTGAAAGATTCCAGCTATGAGGAGGCCATACACAATGCTGCACACAATGCTACTCTGAGACATAACTAGATATTAGTAACGAAAATATTGTAACACAACTCCACACCTTGAGTGACCTGCTGCATGACTTATCTCTCATTTTTCAATGACCAACCCTGAGGGTGCAGTGCACTCAAAGAGCGTATCAAGCCGCATCACTCCGCGTGAGGGCCTGAGTGCTGCCAAGTGTGAGAGCAGCGCGCAAATTCATGAGATCCAGGGTGGAAATCACCCCATTCCAAGGGGAGCAAAAGCAGAGTAAAACATGGGGCTCAGCATGAGATAGTGGGGGTCACTCAAAGCTCAGAAGCAGAAGAAATGCTGAGACAGAGTCCATGAGAACTGACCATCGATTGAGAGTCTGCACCAGGGATTAGTTATTTTCTCTGTAAATTAAAATGTGGGGCAGCGCCTAGTAATGCGCGGGTCGTGTCTTCTTGAAGATTTGGCTTTGCACAAATAAACGTGTATTTATAAAATATCTCTGAAAACTGTCATCTGCTCTCATCTCAGGAGCCCGGGCAGCCCTGTTGCACAGAGACTGGGAATCTTACTTCATCAAAACTAAAGTTAAACATGTGCCCAGGTTTACTGAGGGTTTGTACAGATGTGACATAAAGCAACGCAGAGCAGCAGCAGTGGTTTACTTTCCAGCATAACATGTGCTTTGCAATGTACTGTAGCCCCTTTCCGAGTGCCAAATCTGAGTGCACCATTTTGTCTCAAAAGGGCATGTTTCCATGCAAAGCTCTGTCAAGTAAGATAGCCTGACCAGACTTTGTGTAAAAACTAAGGCCTACTGGAAGCGGGTAGAAGCAAAGAGAAGTGCGCTGGTTTCCCCAGAAACGGACACCCTGCATGTTTGCTGCAGGGCCGCACACATTTGGATGGGTCGGACTCTCCTGTTGGTGTGTACCTTAGGAATGTGCACTGTAAGTGTAGGCCTCCTGTAAAACCTGATGCAAGACAGGGCACACTCTCCTCTGTGCCACTGTGGCAGGCTGTGCGTTGTGGGGTGACCGCTGTGGCTCCCCAGTCTTTGCAGCTGTGACACTGCACACTGCTGTCTGCTTTGGGCGACACACATGAGGCGCAGCTCTGAGTGACATCTTAGATCAGCCGTCAATCGCCTTTCATTGTTGACCGAGCAGAAAAGTGGAAAAACCAAGGTCTGTCCATAAATGTCCAAACGCCAGTGGTCCTTGGATCTCCAGAAGCAATGAGCCTGCAAGAGATTCCGTGCAGAGAACCGGCGGGGTCGGAGCTAATTCTGCATAAAAAGGCCGCAGAGTTAGAGAAGGGGTGTGTGTTCTTATTGCAGAGAATAAGGCTGGAAGACAATGAGAAACACTGCTAGAAAGAGAAAACAGTCGTTTTTTGTATGAACATTAACGAGAAAGAACATCTGGAGTGAGGTAGCTGTAAGTTCTGCGCATACGTAAGCTGATGGATCACCGGCGCACATCCTTTCCTTCACTTCCCATTTATTCTGCAGTATTATTTCTTAAATTTATAGGGTCCTTCCAAGTTGAGAGGTAAGATGACCTAAAAAAATCACACCGGGTAGTTCTTGTACTGCTTTTAAACCTCATGCAAAAGATATGATTGCATGGCAGCATTGAGTCTCAGTAGGCGTAGCTGGGCATGCAATATAGCGGTCTGGTTTTGTCACGCGCCATACTAGTGTGCCATTCTATGAAGCGATAAACCAGCACAGAACTATACAAGCATAAAGACCAAGTATCTGCACGTTTACAACACATCTGGCCACGAAGGGTGTGCAGGAGCATTGGGAAATGTTCGTGAGCACAGAAAAGCAACAGGGAGACATAAGGACAGACCTGGTCTGTTGGTGCCTCCCAGTGACGATGAGGGTCAAACAAATGACCTCTTTGAGAGCCCAGCCCAAAACAAGCACAAAACACTATCCATTGCTTCTCTCTATATAGACACCAGCCAGCAACAGAAACATCTGCACAAGTGTCACAAACGCCCATGGCATTCACGTCCAGGTGATGTCCAGGCTGTGCCACTTCATCGTGTAAATACTGTGCCCACTTACTTCCTAGGGAATGGATAATATCAAGGAAGGCGGAATGACCTGAGGAGATGCAGGTAGGAGATTGCAGAGAAACACAGCTAACTGTCAGCATTAGGGCAGTGAGACCAGTGCCACTGCACAGGGCGCAGAGCTGGGGGGGGGCGCTGTCTTTTATAGGCTTAAAAGCATTTGCTGCAAAGTTAATTGTGCGACCAGCCATTCTCAGGCAATAATAAAAATGTCAAGATTACTCTTCATGTACCTGTTGGAGAGGAATAGAGTTTTGTTCACTCACAGTTCTGACTCACCATATAATAGCACAGAGGGATAATGTGCCTTCTGCAAAACATGAGCTCTATGCAGATCACATAGTTGTATTTTATGTAGACCGCTCAGTGAGTTACTGCTTTTGTCACAGATCTATTTGTTACTTGCAGTTCATCAGATACAATGCTAATATAGCACAGTGAGCTGTGAACTGGCATCAAAGCACTGCGTGCAAACTGCACAGCATAGGTTTGGAACCTTATCTTTTCTTTCCCAATCTTTTGTTATCCTAAGATTGCTAAAAAAGGATTAGTTTGGGTAGAAATACTTTCTTATCAGTAAAGTCAACCCCAACATTTGCTTTATATTTTAAATCCAGTGGGCCCGATTCACAGAACTAACTTAAGACAAAATCCTAAACTTACTACCATTTTGGTATTCACAGAAGGCACTTACTCATTTTGGTATTCACAGAAGGCACTTACTCATTTCGGTATTCACAGAACTTAGGAGTCCTAACTTTAGGACTCCTAAATGCCTTCTGTGAATACCGAAAGTCTTAAAATTAGGATTTTTCTCAATTTAGTAGGAGTAAACTTAGGACTCCTAACTTTAGGACTTCTAAATGCCTTCTGTGAATACCGAAAGCCTTAAAATTTGGATTTTTCTCAGTTTAGTAGTAGTAAAGTTAGGAGTCCTAACTGAGAAAAATCCTAATTTTAAGACTTTCGGTATTCACAGAAGGCATTTAGGAGTCCTAAAGTTAGGACTCCTAACTTCTGTGAATACCGAAATGAGTAAGTGCCTTCTGTGAATACCAAAATGAGTAAGTGTCTTCTGTGAATACGAAAATGGTAGTAAGTTTAGGATTTTGTCTTAAGTTAGTTCTGTGAATCGGGCCCGGAGTTTGTGCTTCTCCAGATCAAGCACTCTTAAAATATACTGCCTACCAGTATGGATGTCATGGGACCTCTCCACCTTTAAGTCCTTATTGTCTTATGTAACATTTCCTATATGTTGATTTACACACGCTTGAGTCATTGCCTATGTATAATATGTGTGTGATGTAAAGTGCTCTGACACCCTACATTAGTATAATTAGCACTATAAAGAAATTACATACTTGTCACAGAAGGGGTATGGAGAGCTGAGGGGCACCGGTGGTGGGGGGTAGTGAGGGAATCATTAGAAAAGGAGGTCACTAGGGGGTGCCGGCCAAGATTGAAAGATTGTCGCACCGGGCACCCCCAGTGCTAAAGCCAGCTCTTCTTTATGTGGTGGCTCACCACACCAAATGAGAAATGACCGTCTGGACATGGCAGAAGGGTGAGATGTTCTTCTTTAAGCTTCCAGGAATGGTTGGAGAAACCGGAAGGGTCAAGAGTGTAACCAATGTCCAACAATGGCAAGGTAGGTGCACTTTCCTTATAGACACCTGGCTGACTATGTAGATGTCACATCATAATGAGGAAAGATGATGTGGAAATTTTGGAGATATTTCAGGACCTTTTTCAGATATCAAGAGAAGAGCAAATTGCACCTTCACCTCAGGTTATTTTCCACACTGATACCTCCATGTAATACATGTAGAAGTATCTGTAGTGGAACAATATGAAAAGTGAGACACTGTGCTGTATCTCCAGCTAGTGAGACCTTAAGCACACAGTATCCCCGAATAAGATGGAGAAACATGGATTTTCGCAGTAACCCTACTAGTGATAAGATCATGACCTTGCATTGGTGGTATTTCCTCAGGTTTTTTAAATGGTCGTTATCCAGTGGGACTCAGGGTAAGGGTACAAGAACCACGCACTATCTGGCACGTGCCTTTGCAGGCGCTTCTTGCGTACCAACTCAGAGAGCATGATTGGTATGATCACTGCAGTGCCCTAGTAGCTGCACATACTGTGAGAGTCTGAAATGGCCCAACAACTGCTATCAACACTGCTTCTAGCCCCACCAAGTCCATCACAGCCTGTGCCGCCACCACATCACCACCACCACCACCACCACCACCACCACTGCAGCAGTGCTTGAGGATGGAGATTATGCTATCATGTAATAGAAGCCAGGTGATGTTCTCCACATCTTACCCATGTCGTATGTAGGGATTGACATTATAGGTCCATCGGCATCACATTTACTGCACCTGACAATATGGTTATGCTAATGCTGGGGCACAACTTTCCCAGAATGGCCACATAGAGGAATGCAATGAGTCACTTGAGAATGGCAGCTCCCTGTGTTTGTGCACAGACTGCTTCTTCTGTCTCATCCTCATTGGACACTGGCACATGGTTTCTAGCTCTAATAGTGTGCAGCATGTAGCACACCTCTTCCGGCATGTACATCTCAGTCCCAATAGTGCAGTGCAAGCATCTGAGACATCCTTCCATCCCCAACACATCCTCTAACATGTCCATGGATTCCTGTCTATGCTAGAATATTAGCAGCAGGGAATGCCTCCAGAGGATAGCCTAAAACATTTACAGGGGATGCACAGATACATATGCTTACATAGGTAAATGTACTGTGGATCATATCTAGGCTCCAGTAACTACATTCACGAGACATTGGCTATGTCCCTTAAATAATAATAGACTGAATACGTTCTGCATAGACGTCTGAAAATGTAACAAGTGCACTGGCTTATATTTTTCATGACATTACATTCAGCGACTGCATTGTCTCTCCATGGTGTTTGTAATGCAGCTGTGTGTAAGCATCAAGCAACTCTGTAAAGCAGAGGCGGGATCACAAGACAATCTGCACATTGATAGGATGCTGCTTTTTAAAGTACATGTAAAGTTTGTCTCTGCTCATTTAATAAATATAATATAATAATTGAATATATGCAAACAACCTTTGACCCCTAACACATCTGGTAAACCCACTATGGTATAAAATGTAATTTGAACTCACTGTCTGACCGTGAGTCCGCATGTGAATCAAATATTATATGACAGCCAGGTATTTCCAGGAGGGCATTCATGACCTGTAGTAGTTTTGCTTCTAAGAACCCATGCACAAGGACCACTGTATGCTGGTAGGAGCAGGTTGCTAAAGTGCAGTTCTGGCTGTAATTTGATGAGAGGTTGGATATCCAGTCTGTACACCAAGGGCCTCCTCACTTGCAAGCACTGTGTGCCGTAAGGTCTTTGTCACAAAAAGCGGGTGTGAGGACCTGAAAATCCGATTTATTGAATGGGTCAGTTTTGTTTTGGCTCACTGGTTCCTTTCATGTGTGTGTTTGTGTAGGGATGTGCAGTGCCCTTTGGAGATGTGCGGCCTGGAAATTGTGGGGCATATTATCAAGAATGGCGTTAAAATTATCGCCGCTTTAGCTAAGTTCCAATAGAAGACCATGTTCTGGTGTGAACCTGGGCTTTTATTGGATTTATCAAGGGCATATTATCAAGCCCATTATCGCCGCTTTTTTTCCTGCCGCTGAAGCAGCGATCATTTTAACGCTGTTCTTGATAATATGCTCCTGTGTCTCTAGCAACATGGCATGATATCTGATCATTTGTATCTGGCCTTGTCGGAGAATATAAGCGTTTCTGGGTATTGCTGTGGACTGCATTTATAGTCCCAGGTCCTTGTACTTTTTCACATGTGTCTGAGCTGTTTCCACTTATATTTAGAATTTTTCATTGTGGTCACTGTAGCACTCTAACTTGTTGATGCTGTTTTTGCAAAAACACATTTCAATTCAACAATTGTTGGTTATGTTCCATTTAGTTCTTTTGTCATTTGTATAAGATGGAGTTGTTTCGTGCGTTTTGAATAAACAACCTTCTTTTAAATGGAGGAGGCTTTCAGGGTATTTTCACCTTTGCAGCTGAAGGCTTTGCATTTTGCTGTAACTTAGGGGCCGATCTATATCTAGGCAGTATAGCTACTCCAACAACATTGCAAGTGTGTCTATGCCGCCAAGATTATTGTCTGCCCACTAAATCAACGGCGGTTTCTTCATGAGGGCGCAGGAGCGTTACCCCTGCGAGACGTGCTAAACGTGAAAAGTAATATGGCAATGAAATGATTTATTTTCCTTTTTATTTTTCACTGAGGAGCGCTGCAGCCACCAGCCTGCCCTAGACCCAGGAGAAATGGGGGGGTGTACTCTGTTGCCGCCATGGCATGACTGGACGCTCGAAAGTGTGCATGTCTTGCGCATGCCAAAGTGACATGCACACTTTGAAGCTCTCCATCTAGCTTTCTTAGACAGGTGGAGGGAGAGCAAGCACAGGCCTCTTTGGCCTGAAGGAGCGTTCAACCAACACGCTCCCTCCAATCCTGGCGCTTCTGTCATGCTAGTAAGCAGCATGAGAGCAGCATCTGGATTGGTTAGGGGATCATCCTTTGTGCATCAGACTGGAGAGGAACACCGAGAAGGAAACGGAGCCCATAGATAAGTACCATTTTATTTTATTTATTAGAAATGTGTAATGGATTTAAGTGTAGTTATTAAGTTAGTGGTTATGTTTTATTTAGGGGTTTTGTGTGCAGGGCTGTTTTATTTTGGGCTTTTGGAGGGTGGGGTTGGTTTGTTTTTGGCTTTTGGAGGGAGCGGTTGTTTAATTTTGGTATTTGGAAAGCTGTGGGGCACTTCCCTTGCCTAACCACTTTCTAAGGCTGCCAGCCGCACCTGCTAAATTTAGATGTGGACGAACCTTAGGTTTAATCACAGAGTAGACTACTCCGTCTTTGCCGTGATTAAACCCCTTCAATGGCCCTACAGAGTAAGGGCTGTCAGAGGCAGATAGATGGGGGGAATTAGAGGTCAGTTTTCACTGTCTGTCACTGCCAGGAAAATCGAGGCAGTAAGGAACAGTGAATACTGCCAAATGCTTCCTTACATGGAAGGGAGTATTCTCTTTTTAATTTTCAAAAAGAATATCCTGCTTCGGGATTTCCTTTTCAAAACTAAAAAAATAAAACAGCTTGGTGCAAGGCTCTATCATGTTGACGGAACCCTGCACCAAACTCTAAACAGCAATGACAGGAACCGCAGTGATGGCGGTTCCTGCCAATACTTCCCAAATGACCCCCGACTTGGTGGTCATTTCTAAATTTTGTTGGCAGAGTAGTCTCGGCCTGGCGGCTGGTAAATTCTTTGCCAGGCCAACAGAGATTACTCCTTCCACTAAATTATAAATTGGGCCCTTAGTCTGACCAAGTGCAATTAAATTGCATTGATTTTTACCTCATTCAAATTAACCGCATGTGATTTAACTCCCATAGGTAAAATCACATATAGTAAAACCACATGCACTAAAAGCATGGTTGACAGTGGCGTAATGCAAACTGACAGCCCCCCCTGCAGAATATGGCGAGGGACCCCTTCCACTCCTATTTCTCACAACCTATCATGTAGTATATATTCTAGTACTACAAGCAGTAATCCAAAATGAAAAAACAAAATAATTTGCAGTCTCAAGCCTCTGTCTGTCCTATATGTATATGTGGGCAGGTCATGTAGGAAACAGAAGAGTGTGGCAACATGTAACTAAACATTGTAGTACACATTGGGTGAGAGGCACACGTAACTCGGGGGACAAAAGCCAGCCACTGTGGTTAAAATATAAGGGGACTACGGAGGAGCTATTAGCCATTATTCAATCAATTAATCAGGGAATTGTGAAGCGCACTACTCACCCGTGAGGGTCTCAAGGTGCTGGGGGAGGTGCAGCTCAGAGTCAGCCAAAGAGCCAGGTCTTTAGGCTCATCCTGAAGACGTGCAGAGTAGGGGAGCATCTGATGTTGACCGGGAGCTCATTCCAGGCCTTTGCCGCGATGTAGGAGAAGGCTCTTCCACCCGCTCTGGTTCTGCGGATGCGCAGGGTTTCTGCTAGGGTGAGGTTTCTTTTGGGTACGTGGAAGAGACTCTTGAGGTATTTGGGTCCGGTGTTGTTTGGTGGTTTGTAGGAGTGGGTGAGTAGCTTGAAAGTTACTCTCTTCTTGACGGGGAGCCAGTGGAGGTCTCGCAGGTGTTGGGTGATGTGATCATGTCGTGGGATGCCGAGGACGAGTCTGGTCGCGCTGTTCTGGATGGTATGAAGTTTGCGTAGCAGGGATTTGTTGATTCCAGCATAGAGGGCGTTTCCGTAGTCCAATCGGCTTGTTATGAGTGCATGGGTGACGGTCTTTCTGGCTTTGGGGGGATACATTTGAAGGTCTTGCGAAGGATGCGGACGGTGTTGAAGTAGGTGGAGGCAACGGCGATGATCTGGCGGGTCATGATGAGGAAGGAGTCGAGTATGATGCTGAGGTTCCTGACATGGTCCGTGGGGGTGGGGGGTTTGCCGTGGGCTGTGGGCCACCAGGTGTTGTCCCAAGCTGAGGAGATGGGTCTTCTCCGAGTAGAGCTTCAGACAGATGCTGCTCATCCAGGATGCAACGTCTTTCATTCCTTCCTGGAAGCTGAGTCTGGTGGCTTTGGGTTCCTTTGTGAGGGAGAGGATGAGCTGGGTGTCGTTGGCATAGCATACTATACTGAGTCCATGCTATCTGACGATGGTGGCGAGTGAGGTCATGTAGATATTGAAGAGCATGGGACTGAGCGATGATCCTTGGGGTACTTCGCAGTTGATCTCTGCGGGTTCGGAGAAGAAGGGTGGGAGTCTGATCCTTTGGGTTCTGCCGATGAGGAAGGAGAGGAGCCAGTCGAGGGCAGTGCCCTATATGCCAGCGTTGTGGAGCCTGGCTGTGAGATTGTAGTGGGAGATGGTGTTGAAGGCTGTGGAGAGGTCTAGTAGGATGAGGGCTGCGGTGTGGCCTTGGTCGAGGAGCGTGCGATGTGGTCTGTGGCGGCGAGGAGGGCGGTCTCGATGCTGTTGTTGCTGCGGAATCTGGATTGAGAAGGGTCGAGGACGACGTTCTCTTTGATGAAGTATGTCAGCTGGGCGTTGACGATCTTCTTGGTGACTAGCTGCGAAGGGAACGAGAGAGATCGGTCGGTAGTTATTCAGGTCCGACGGATCTGCGAAGGGTTTCTTGAGAAGGGGCTTTACTTCTGCACGTTTTGAGTCATCGGGAATGTGCCGGATTCGAAGGTGGTGTTGATGGTGCGTCGTAGCTCGGGTGCTATGGCGGTGGGGGCTCTGTGTAAGATGGGCAGCGGGCAGGGAATCATGGGGGCTCCTGAGTGAGTGCTCTTCATGGTTGTGGCGGTATCTTCGGTGGTGACCGGGGTCCAGACGGTGATGGTGGGCTGGCTGATGTCGCTGGAGGAAGGGGTGGTTTCTGGAGTCTGTTTGCTGAAGTTGTTGTAGAGGGCCTTGATTTTCAGATGGAAGTAGGAGCCGAGCTTGTTGCAGAAGTCCTGGGAGGGTGTGACGTCTGTGGCTTCACTGGGGGGGGGGGGGGGGGTTGGTGAATTGCTGGATGATGCTGAAGAGTCCCTTCGAGTTGTTGGAGTTGGCGAGGATTTTATTCCAGATGAATGTCCTTTTGGTAGACCTGATGAGTTGGTGGTATTCTGTCATGGTGTTCTTGTAAGTGGTCTGGTCTTCAGTGGTTTTGCTGTTCCTCCATCATTTTTTGAGACGTCTGCAGGTGCATCTGGATTCTTGGAGGTCGGTGGTGAACCAGATGGCCTTCATGGTGTGTTGTTTGTCGGGGTTGCTTGTCTGTGCAGTTGGTAATCCACTGGTGTAGTTCCTTGGGTGCAGAGTTGGCGTCAGTCGAGGTGGGGGGGATCGTGGATGAGGGTGGAGTTGAGGCGCTCCTCTGTGTCCTTGCCTTCAGTTCCTTTGCGGTGGGTGCGGAGTGGGTTTGTGAGCAGTGGCATTGTTGAAAGAGAAATGTACGCAGTGGTGGTCCATCCAGAAGGGCTGCGTGGTGTGGCTGAAGCAGATCTTGTTCCCTCCTGCGAAGATTGGGTCAAAGGTGTGTCCTACCTTGTGGGTAGGGGTGGTGATAAGCTGTTTCAGTCCGATGTTGGTGAGGTTGTCCAGGAGTGCGGTGGAGTTAGGGTCGCTGAGGTTGTCGAGGTGGAAGTTCAGGTCTCCGATGAGTATGTAGTCCATGGAGGCGATAGCGTGGGGCGCGATGAGGTCAGTGATGGTAGTGGTGAACCAAGTTCGAGGTCCAGGGGGGTCTGTAGGTGAGGGTGCCACATAGCGTCATTCTGGGGCTGGTTAGGATCTGGAAGTGGAGGTGTTCGGTGGTGTAAGTGTAGTTGCTCGTGCTGGAGGTGGAGAGTCAGATGGAGCTCTTGTGTGCAATGGCGAGTCCTCTTCCTGGGCGATTGGGGTCGGTCCTTCCTCTGAATCTTGTATCCGTCAGGGATGGCGGTGGCGATGTCGTGGGCAGAGGAGACGTTGGTCCAGGTTTCCGTGAAGATTGTGACACCAGGCGAGAGGGTGTTGAGGAGGTCCCAGATCTCTACATCATGTCTGTGTAGTGAGCGCACGTTGAGGAGGATGCACCTCAGGGGTTCTGTGGTGCTGGCGTCTGGATTGGGTGCAGCGGTCGAGGGGGCGCAGAGGTGCGGGGGATGGTGAAGGATTATCAGCATTGTCGGTAGGAGAACTGGCTGTGGGTGGTGTTCGGCATAGCCAACTGGCAGCTATTGTTCCTTCCGGGGTTGAGAGCAAGGAGGGCAGCTGCGTCATAGTGGTGGGTGGTCGTAGATCCAGGGTGCCTGGCGCTGGTCGGGTCGCAGACGGGCAAAGGTGCACTAGTGGCACGGACGCACAGCGGCCACTATTAAATAGGGAAGGGGGAGGGAAGTGCAGCTGAGAGGCAGGAGCAGAACCTGGCAGGGGGGAGGGGCAGCGGGGGCAGCACCGTCAGGAAAGGGCAGCAAACAGGCACAGAGGACAAAAACAACAATCAAGGAATTACAGGTACAATCAAAAGGAATTAAAACAGGCAAAACAAAAACAGAAATACAGAAGTAACAATTACAGGGCACAATAAGACAAAAAGACAGTCAAAAGACAGAAAACAGGTACAAACACAGAGACAGACAACAGCGGACCAGCAGAAGAGCAAGGCTCTCCCACTGGACCACAACGGATGGGGCGCAGGAAGGAGCCTGCGGGTGGAGGAGGTCCTCAAACACCTACCTGCACAAGGGCAGCGGCACAACAGTAGAGCTGTTGGGGGTGAGAGCAGGTCTCTGACCAGGAGGACAGAGGTCTTGACTCTGAGGGCCATTGAGGGGTTAATGAGACATGAAACACCCACCCCCAAAACAGTCTTGAAATATTAATTACAATATTTTCCATCAATATAATAATATTATCCTGCAAGTGAAAACAATAAAATGCTATTTAGTTTTGTAAGTTCATTGAAACATTCAGTATTAATATTAAAATGACGTATCTGTCCTGTATTTTCTGTCACAATCTGTTCAAATGTGAATGTTAGTCACAAATAAAAACCTCAACTCAAAGCTCACATTTCCAACAGTGTATCAAACACTTAACATATCTGTGAATGTGTTTACCATCCCCCACCCATCTCCACCATATTGTCCTTACCCCAACAACCAATCACCGCAAGGCTGAATACATAAAAAAGACAGAAACCAGAAACAAAGCCTTTCAGACTTTTCAACATGTTACTGAATGTGTTTGTGGGTTTGCCCCTGATCATGAGTTAGGATGATCTGAGGAAAAGGGTGAGAAGAGCTAAGAGGATTTTCAGGCAAAGACTCAACATCTTTGGGATGTCCAGCCCAGATGTGCTTTCCAGATCCCACTTCCCACCTGATGTCATCTTGGACATGGTTTCTGAGTGGGAGCAGGATCTTGATTCTGCTACATGCTGCTCCCAGGCTACCCCAGCCTATGTGAAGCTCTTAGCAGCTTTACATTTCCTTGCCACTGGATCCTTTCAGGGTGTGTCCAGAGCGTGTCCAGTGACATTGTTGCCATTTCACAGACAAGCCAAGCCCGATGCTTGCAGCAGGTCCTGACATACATATTTAGTAGTGTGCATCTCTACATAGCCATGCCACATACACTGGCCGGAAGGCAAAGAGTTGCTAGGGATTTGTATCTCATTCCAACAATGTGCAAGCTGTGTGTAATGCCAGTGGCTGCTTCACCGATGTGTATGGCATGTTCCCAGGAAGTACACACAACAGCTTCATTTTCTGCAGATAGCCTATTACACACTGATTGTTAGCGGCTGAATTTGGGTATATGTTGCTTCTGGGTATGTAATCACTCACCATACAGCTACAATATGCATACATGTTGTTAAGAATCAGCAACCATGTCAAATGACCCATCCTCATACCACATACATAATCCTACCTGAGACTGCATGTAGTTTGCTATACATAATGTACAAGACAGACGAGAGAGGGCTACTTTCCCCTTCAGGTGATGCACCATATGTACTTTCTCTTCATCTCCTCAAACCATACAGACCTGTGACCCCTTGGTAGCTTGGCACGAGCAGACAGGCTTATCTCAGAGGCAGTGTGTAAAGCATTTGTGAACACATACAGTAACACAGTGAAAACACTACAAATGGACATCACTCCAGTTTAGAAAAATAAGTAATCTTTATCTAAACAATCCAGATGACAAAACCCACATTACAGCATCAAAAATAGGCTCTTCAATGGTAGAAATAGTTCAGTTCAATGCAAGTTGTAAATGCGACACTTTTCCCACAAAGTACCTTAGCTGCGTCACGCAAAACAAACAAAAGGGTCGCAGGGAAGGCGATGCATCAGTTCTTTCGGGGGAGGTGGCGCACCTGTCCCTTACTGCAGCGCAGGGGAGGCGATGTGTCTGTTCCTTACCGAGGAGGAGGAGGGGATGCGTCTGTTTCTTACTGCATTGTGGTTATGATGCGACAAGATGGCGCCTCGATGCGTGGCGACGATCCAGTGTGATGCGACAAAATGGCGGCTTGATGCGATGCGATGATCCAGCCAATGCGTGAACGTTTGCAGCGGCATAGCAGTTGCTGCAACGGTTTTGTTGGCGATGCGTTGGGACCTGGTGGGGATGCGGCGCGCTTCTTCTCTGGGGATCGGCGATGCGTGGGGACCAGGTGCGGATGCGGCACGAATCTTCTCCGTGACTTGGCGATGCGTTGGGAATTGGTGCGGATGCAACACGCTTCTTCCTCGTTGCATCGCTCTTCCAGCTCCCAACAACAAACAGTCTATAGAGGTCCTAACCAGCAGCAGGTACCTCTTTGCAGGTTGGAATTCCCAGCAAGGAAATTCAGAGAAGCTGGTGGTGAAGTCTTTGTGTCCCTGAGAGGTCAGATAGGAGATAAACTCAGTTTCAAGCCCTTGGGGATCTTTTCTTCAAGCAGGTGACCAAGCAAACAGCAAAGTCCTTTTTCTCCTTTCCTTGGCAGTAAGCAACCATTGCAGGCCAACCCCCAAACAGCAAACAGCACAGAGGCAGTAATCCTCCTTCAGCTTCTCCGGTTCTTCTTGGCAAAGGTTCCTCTTGATTTCTAAGAAGTGATCTAAAGTTCTGGGGTCTGGGTCCCCCTTTTTATACACACAAATGATTTATCTCTGAAGGCAGAGAGGGTCTGTACCCAGCCAAAACCAGTTCTGTCCTCATTGGTGCACCTTCCTGGCAGGAGGTGGAGACAGCATTGTTGAAAACAGACCTGGCCCAGGCAGGTGAAAGGAAATCTCCTCCCCCTACTCTAAATTCATCCCAGGTCCCATTCAGCCCCACCCGACTCATCAGACTGCTGGAGTCGCAGCCCTCTCCCAGCTCCTGTCACTCACAAGCCAGACATGTAATACATAAACCTAGCAGAGGCACACTGGATGTTTAAGCAAGAAAATACCTACTTTCTAAAAGTGGTATTTTCAAACACAGAAGGTTAAAATCACCCACACTAAAAGATGCACTTTAACATTCTGAGTTCAGGCATACTAAACTTTATTTTCCCATCTTGCTCCCTGGGTCCGTTATGTTTATAAAATGTTATAATCAAACTGCTCATTCTGGCCTATTGGAACAGATAGCCTTGCAATAGTGGAAAAAAAAATTGCCATTATTCATTATCAGGACATGCCGCACACATCAGGTCATGTCCTACCCTGTCCTACCTTTCCCATACAATCCACCCTGCCCACAGGGGTACCTTGGGCCTACCTTAGGGGTGACTAACATGCAGAAAAGGGAAGCCCCAGACTGCACACAGGCTCTTCAATGGCAGGCCTGAGCCACATTTTACAAGCTGCTTCTGTGGGTGGCACAATCAGTGCTGCAAGCCCACCAGCAGCATTTGATTTACGGCCCTGGGTGCACAGGGTGCTCTGTACTAGGGACTGACAAGTAAATCAAATAATCAGTCATGGAATCACTGATCCATACAACAATTTACAATAGGGAGCACTTGCACTTTGGCACTGAACAGCAGTGGCAAAGTGCCCAAAGCATCTAGACCAGCAAAAACAGATGAGACAACAGCAAAAAGTGGAAGGGAAAATCACGCCAATGGTGCCAAGTCTAACAATATACAATAGTGCACACATACATGCACAAGCTATAATAGAGCACACTTTTGGTCTCCTCAAGTTGTGATTCAGATGTTTTGACTGTAAAGGGGGGTGCTACTGTATTCATTTGAAGTTGAGTGCAAGATAATAGTAGCATGTTGTGTCTTGCACAACATTGAAATATGTCAAGGCTTACACATACCTCTGAACTCTCACCAATGGCACGCGGACTCCACACTCAGGCGGAGAGCAATGCAAATACATAGGAAATGACATAGAGGATATGTCATATAAAAAATCACATACAGGAAGCTGAAATGCACCATCCTTACCTGAGAGAAGCATCCTCCTGCATTATGTTGCTCTGTTCATCTATCCTACCCACAACATGGCTGCGGGTCTCGATGAGAAGGCACCCCCCTGCACCGAGAGTGAATTGAAGATCATTTGTGAGGAAGTGCACTCAGCTTTATCGGGACCCTGAAACACATTTGAGTAATGCACAAGACCAGTTCTGGTGGGAAATCCACTGGTGGGGCAAAATGTGCAGAAAACGCTGGGAGGACCTGTGACAACGGTCCTGGATAATAGCCAGGACATCATGAGGGTGTCCTCCAAGTCCCACTCACAGTGGTCCTGCAGGAACCCACTGTACCAGAGGGTCCAAGAGGCAGCATGGCTGACCCTCCATGCTCAGCTGGAGGAGTCTGAGCAGCAAATAGATGATAAGTACATGAACCATAATATTTGTCATGAAGTTTGATGTGAGTGGTGAGTAAGATGTCCAGTCATGTATTGTTTGACAGATTTAACTTTGCCTGAGTTGTGACAGCAATATTTATAAGGTCAATGCATCAGTAGATCAATAGGAATTCTTAGACTTGCAGTTTTCTGAACACAAATAGGTGGATTTGCATTACAAATGCATTCCTGAGATGCAAGGCACCTAGAGTTTCTTGACATGCGAACCAAGGTCCTTATTAAAGTAGAATGCAATGGTGAATATTTGGACTTGCGACTGTTCATTATTAGTATGACAGTTTGTAGTGTTACAATGTTGTATCATACATACTTTTTTCTTCTGCTGTTTTTCATAACTATCATTCGTTGCATGCAATAATGTCAAAGGTGACATTGTGTACCCTTTCCTACTCCCTATGCTATAAACATAGCCAATGTATACAAAATGGACACATTTTCTAAAGTTTGAACATCATTGTTAAAAACATACGTAGCAGTACAAAGTAAGCACATATGAGTTGCAGTGTGATGCACAAACAAGGCATTCTTGTAATGGAAACGGGGGATTTACCCATGTACAGATTCTGATGTTCCCAAGGGGAAAATACATTTTAGGAGCACAACTATTTTAGGATTATCAAATCGAAATTTATTGATTGATATAGACCTCATCCGAGAGCCACAATATGTTAAAATTATATATACAGATTTCCGGTCCCATAGAATTGCAATATATCAAGAAATTCTTTATAAGCAAAAAAGATTATTGTTCTTATCTTATATATTTCTAAAATAGCAGGAATAACACTTTAAAAAAGTTAAAAACTTTGTAACATACAAATTCATCAGGTGAGGTTCTTATAATCTCAATCAGATCCATAGTTCTAAAAATATTATATTTTGAACAAATCAAAATTGAGAGCGTGCATCAACCAAGCTGCTATTTGGACAGACAAATAGGACATGTACCAAATCTTGGATTCCTCCATTACACAAATCACATTGGCCGGTTTTGTTAAAGTTTCCACCCCACTTTTTTGTTATATCTTTTAACAGTAGTGTCCTCAGTCTTAGCATGAGGATGCAACGCCTAACCTTATGGTCCAGTGTAAAGCTCAAATATTTTGGGATCTCTTTATACTCCACCCTTGCTAATGTGAGCTTGTAATGCGATAACTGTTGACAATAAAGTGTATCCATTTCATGGCTCAGCCTCGGAGTAGATTTTTTCAAAAAGAACTTCAAGAGTTCCGGGGACCAACTTTGTAAAAGGTTCTTGGAGCACTGAAAGGGCTCCAAAGCGATCTTTAAATTTCTTTTAAAAGTATATACTCCTGGATCAGCCTTAAAAGTTTCCTGCCGTATAATTGCTCTTAATGTACCATCAGGTGCATGTAGTATGTTGTAAGCCCATCTGACAAGGTTTGCCATAGCTCTCGCATATGCACTCACGACCTCTAATTCTAATCAGAGTGCATGAATGGGAGTGGCTTGGCTTGTAGTCGTAAGCATACACAAGAGTTTTCCCTCCTTGAGATTTAAAAAACGTCAACGATTTATAGGAATGTATTCTAAACCATATGTTAGGATAGGGGTAATCTCTGTTCGGTAAACTTCCAGGAGAGCTTAAAAATGTTTGCCTCTCAGTAGATAAATAAAATTGTTTTATAGCACTAGCATGGGATACTGTTTTTAATTCAGTCTGTTGAAAGTGCAAAGCAGTACCAGTGGACTGAGAGAAAGCTCTCCCTAAATAGATGTAAGTAGATGCTATTTCTACTGTAGTTCCTCCTAGTTTTCAGGTAAAAGGTATAGCTTTTTTCCTGCCCCTAAATTGTACTATTTTCGTTTTTGTAATATTTACTCTTAAAAAATGTTCCTCAGTGTAATTAAAAAGAGCCTCCATATTACGCTGCAGCCCAATTGAGGTTAAATCAAATAAAACCACGTCATCAGCATACATTAAAAGATGTTTGTTTTGTGTTGCTAATTGAGGTGGGAAATTATTTACCTCCTGGAAACAGTCTGGTAAATCGCTATGGAATAGTGAAAAGAGTAGAGGGGCAAGTAAACATCCCTGCTTGAGGCCATTTTGCATGGAAATCTCTTGAGTTAATCCCTTATCTCCTCCCATTTGTACCTTACACCATGTGGTTATATGAAGCACTACTATTATTCTTAGCAGAACTATCGGAACACCTAACTTCAGTAGTTTCCTCCACAGGGAAGGCCTATCCACCTTGTCAAAAGCTGTAGAGAAATCTACAAACAATAGACTACCTGAGCTCTACTAATTACATATTTATCGATAATAGTTTGCAGGATAGCGAAATTATCAATCACAGAGTGGTTTTGACGAAAGCCTGCTTGTACCATAGGAATTACCCCCCTAGCTATGGCCCAGTCGTTCAGGTGATCCAAAATGCTGGCCGCAAATATTTTTCCCGTAGCATCAAAGAGGGCAATCTGGTGCTAATTACTCGGGGAAAAGCGAGAACCTTTTTTCAAAAAAGGAACCACTATACTGGCCGTCCATGAGATCAGAATTTGGCCAGTTTGATAGCAGTACATAAATAGGGGGGCCAAGAATTTACTCCATCCTTCAATGTTTTCTTTTAGGACCTTCACCGGGAACCTGTCTGGTCCCATTGCTGCTGTGTCTCTCGTCGCTTTTCTTATGTATACGGCAATTTGCTGATCAGTAGGCAACTTTATCTGCTGGTCGGTCTCTCTGTCAGTTCAATCGTATAGAGATTTCCCAATAACAATAGATGCTAGATTTTTCTCGTATAATTTGGATAAATAAGCCATTCTTTTTGTGCGACTGGAGTTGCTCTCAGTGGTGCTTTGTTTCCACTAGCTTCTGCAACTATATCCCAAACGGCTTTAGAATTTTTTAGACACACTGCTTTTTGCAGGTCTACCCAGTATCTATCAATTTTTGTTCTATTCTCTTCCATGCAAAGCCTTTCTCGTCTTTTCTTCATAAATTTAAGAGTATTGTGTTGTGTTCAGACCCAGGAGGAACATAAATATTAAACAGAAGTATTGGTTTAACACAAGGATTTTTATCTAAGTGCTTTAATTTAAGACATTGAACATTAAGGCTAGTTAAATTAATTATTTCAAAGTCCCAGTTTAGATCTTCTGAGAGCAGGATAGTCAAGCCTCCCTTTGCATGACCTCGTCTGGTCCCTGTAGCTGGAGTATTAAAGACAAAGCGCCAGATGTAGGTAATCCACAAATGCCGAATTCTTAATACCGAATTTTACCGATTCGGTATTAAGAAATCGGTATTTCTTATATAGGTAATGAATCTGTAAAAAATACCGATTCCTTAATATTCCTTATTACCGAATCGGTAATACCGATTCGGTAATAAGGAATACCTACCCATTCATTCCTATGGGCTTGGAGGGCCATAGGAATGAATCTAAAGCCATTCTGTATTAGCGATTCGGTATTACCGAATCGGTAATACCGGGAGGTATTTCAAGGGTGCAAGGGCACCCTGTTGCACCCCTGAAATGTGCCTGTGTGCACATGTGGCGCACATGCATGCCCTAACTCCTCGTTTGGCTTTACCTCTATTGATGGATCCGTTATACTTAGTTCTTGATGAGTTGGCTTCTTTTTCAAATTGAAGATCGGATAATTAGGGAGGGTTTTCCCTCCAAAGTCTTTTGATGATGTTGTTGGTTGTTCTTGATTTACTATTACCTCTTTGAATAATGTCCATAGTTATGTACCATAAAAATAAACTAAAGGACTTTACCTACCAATAGTCCCAATACCATTACCAAATAATCAGTCAGTTGGCAGTGAAGAAGATTCAATCGTTTATTAAACAAAATACTCTATAGAGGAGCCTCTCCGAACCTCACCCATCAGGTGCGCCGAGAAGACTGTTGGCTCGTATTCAAACATGGGGTTATATACTTTTCGGTTCAGCACATACAATCACTGTAAAAGGAAAAACACCAGTTGGCCCTCGAGCTCCAGGAAAGGACCATATATGGCACACACCAGACCAGTACAAAGGCTTAACTATCTATTACTGATGAGGTCAGGAGGGGTGACTCCCTTTCGTCTTGGTGCCTGGGAGTGTAGGCATGATGCCTCCAGGAATGCACTTATCACCCCCAAAGCCAGATGCGACCTTGAGTCTTTAGAACAGTCGAGTAAACAGCCTACCTTCAGCTGCTACCAGTAACTCAGATGAACAACACGTGATCACGGCCCGTGCTCGAGCATATGTGAGAAGAGGCCTTTTGTATGGTTCTCGGCCTACTCTTTTAGCAGTAGATATACAGGGAGGAAATAAACGAGTTTCCTCCAAACAAAAGCATATATATCAAATAGGGAATGTACGTATAGATACATCATGCTAACATAATTAAGGTCCGATACTCGTTATATACATGAAATCTACCTTTTTTATCCCTCAGAACGGCCCTTTTAGCATGATGTAGCTAACTAAAACAGTTCAATCTTCAAATATTCCCTCATCAATCTGCATTAGGTCTTTGAGCTCCTGCTGAACTAGCTGAGCTTTTACCGCTGTTGGGGATGGACCAGACACAGAGGAAGTGAGTTTTGTCGCGCAATAAGAGCAACATGCAGGTCCACATTGTACACAAACACAACACGTAAATATGATACCGGCTATGCATGCCAGCACCATCAAAATTTTCCATCCCCAAGTAGACAGCAAACCCCAGAACCAACCAGAGAGGGACCACATACCACTTTCTATATGTATCTCGGAAGCTAAATGATGTAGCTTCTGTATAGCCAAATGAACGGAGGGGGCAGAGTCAGGAATATAAACACAGCAAGAGCTGCCGATCACACGGCATGCTCCTCCTCGATCTGCCAAGATAACGTCTAAAACCATACGGTTTTGAAGCGAAACGAGTCTGGTCGCCTGTAGCTCTACTGTTATATTGGTCAGTATTCCTGCAGTAGTGTTAATTACCCATTCAACTACTCTAGATAAACGTCGTACTTCTTGGCTAGTAAGTATAGGCCCCCAAAAGGGTAACACTTCCTTCATAATGTCGGTGAAATACTGCAGTGGAGTATCGGTCTGAGCTATATCAGTGGTATCTATCACTCTTTTATTTCTCCTAATAAGCACGCTACGTTTATCTAGTCGGTGATCCTTGTGATAATTAGAAGGGGCAATATAGACTGGAGGGTACAGAAAAGACAGGTAGCAACGTCTGGTCCAACCTCGTGGAAGCCAGGTATAGGCACTTTCTCCACAAACAAAATATACATTAGGAGGTGTTAACAACGGAGGGCTGCTAAAGGTACGCAACTGATAAGTATAATTACATCGTCTTTCTCCTACTGATATGTACCCTGCTCCTTGAACACAAAACGTAGAAGTACTGTTTAATACAGGCACTGGAATAGCCCTATCTTCGGTAACATTACGGTCCTGAAAGTGTCGATAATATTGAGTGAAATTGAATTCAACAAAGTCCAAAATTTCATTTTTCAACCAAGTGGCATTTTCGTGCGTTATATACATATTCATACAGGTATTCGGATCTAGGGTTCCCTCTCCATTTTTCCCATCTGGGTTGAATCCTTGATGAACCTCAATATATGCTAAAATCATTTCATAATCCCTCTCTGAAAACCTTTGAGCGTCCACAGTGTAATGCATATACATCATAGAAAGCAATTTGAACCAAGCCTCGCAACTTCCCAGATAAGACAAAAGTAGGGATATAAATAAGTTATGCTTGTGCATAACAGATGGCAAAAGACCACAAACCCAACAATTTGTAGTATTGGTGGCACTGTGTACTTGATGAAGCATTTCAATGAAAGCATTTTTCACATATGTCTGCCGATGCCTTTCCTTATGAGAGGCTAAAGTATGAAACACATGTTCCGGAGGTGGGGTAGTTGTTCCTAAAACAGTATGTATAGGGTGGCGAAATTCTAAATATATGAATACTCCCAGTAATATAATTAGTAATATTGCTATAATAGCTATAAATGCAATCTTAACACGATGGTCCAACTGGAAAAAACAGGCATATATGTAGGAAAATAACGTGGTACAAAAGGGACAAAACAAGCAAAGGGATACATGCTAACTAAAAGTCCAACAATAAACTAGGGCTATGCAGTCCAACCTGCCAGAGGGTGCTTCTTTCCTGTGTCCATTTAGAGCCTCACAGGCAGGCTCCTATCGGTCATCACAGATAATACCAAAACAAACTTCTCACGTTGGAGTTATGTTCTCACACAACTCATGAAGAAAACACAACCTGGGCCCCTTTTAACATGAGATTCAGTCTTTCTTTCTGAACAGAGCAAACAAATGTTCAAGGCTCTCAGCGCGTTCAGTCCAGTGTCTCGCTCAGTACACCAGAAACGTATCTAACAGACATTCATAGCACAGGTCTGTACCCTATCGCTCAAGTCTCTCCCTATCTCCTACCATGTTCACCTGGTGTACCGTGCTGTTTTCTGGACAGAAATGGGAAAACTGGAGAGTGGGATAGATTATCTTCTATGTTTGTTGGATTACTTACTCTTTGGGACACTTAACCTCAATTTTATGTGTGTTTCGATTTATCCTTATATCCGGGAGTGTAAAGTCATGGATGTAATTTCCGTTTCCAGGATCCAATTGGGTTTGTCCAATTGGGTCTTTCAGGGTTGAGGTGGCTAGTTGGTTGTTTTCTTCATTTGATTCCATCTGGGCCTTCTGTTGTTTTTCCTTGTTTTCTCTTTCTCCCTCCGCGCCATTTTTTTTCCTTTTTCTTCTACTTCTATTCTGATTGGCTTTGAGCCTTGCGGTTATGAAGGAGGGAAAAAGTCTGTAATTGTATGACATCTTGATAGAACTGCAATATGTGCTGATCTCATTTTGATTTTCCTCAGCGATCGCTCTGTTCCTAATCTTTTCATAAATATTGTTCGGCTCCATAATTTTTTAAATGCCATCCTTTGGGGTTTTGCAAGACTATATTTCTTTCCCTTGTGACACCAGTGACACTGGCTTCCGGGGTCAAGAGTGTCTCAATATTTATTTACCCCCTCACTGCTTCGTGATTTTGTGATTTTTCCCAGTAGGCTTATAGATAGGACTTGCAATGTTTTCGTCGTAGCTTTACTTCGTTGTCCCAGAGAATACACAATTGCAATTTTTAGGCAACCAAGTCTCTGGACCTCTTATGACATACCTTGATTGCCAACTTTAAATCTAACGAGGCTTAGGAATGGAGGAAAGGGGAGAGGTTTTTTACTCGCGAGCTGCACCTACTTCTGTGGGGGCTGCATCAAATGTATGAGCATTCACCACCCTCCACCTGCACCGCTTATGGAGGATCCCTGCGTCCTTCTAAAAGCTGCCCGCAACCTCACAGGTGTCAGAACAGCAGGCACTGGGGTTAGCAGACAATACTCCGCCGAAAGGTAAAGTCAATAATCACAGTGTCAGGCAAACAGGACCATAAATAGGAGGCTCACATAAGTCCATATGCAGGTCAAAAGATTACCTCCAGCAATTGTCCTCCACGATTTCCCCCGCCAAAATGCACGTGGTCACTTTCGTAGTCTCCATTAGTCTCTCTTTTAAACAATCCTCTCTTTCTCCAGGGACATCCAAAAGCCATCTGCTCATCGGCTAGACCACTGGAGAAGCAAAGTCCAAAGTAATACACAGCTAGCCTGCAGGTGCCCAGGCTGTCAAAGCACTGTTCTGCGCGAGGGCTGTTTTCCTCTCCTCGCAGTAGCCACTTCCTCTAACAACTGTTCCAGGACTAGCAGCCCTACTGGAAATGAGTCTGGGACTGAGGCTGTCTCCGATTCTTCTCCAGAACCGTAGGCCGCACCCGGTCTACACGGTAAATAGACATAATATCGAGAAAAAAAATATCGACTGGACAGAATATCGAGTTTTTAATATAAAATGGACAGAATATCGAATTGCCAAAATATAGTGGTTAAGAATATCGAAAATCAGGTAAGAAATATCGATTTAAATAATATAGAAGTAAGTAATATCGACAGTCATAATATAGTAGTTAAAAATATCGATTTTTTTTATTTATAGTGTTTTAAGTGTTAGTATATGTGTTAAAAATATGTATTAATATTGGAATGTATGTTAGAATATTTTTAAAGTAATGAATTTTATGTTATTTCATTTTTGTGTAATATAATTCCGTAGCGGGTTGTGGGTTTATAGGGGAGTAGGGTGGGAAGTAATTTAATTATAGTACATTAAATAATAATTTATAGGAATTATTAATTATTTTTAATTTAATTTTGCGTTTTACTTCTGTAGCGGGTTGTGGGTTTGTAGGGGAATAGGGTGGGAAGTAATTTAATTGTTATTAGTTAATTATTAATTAGTATTGAAAATTAATTGGTTGTTGATTAATTATTAATTGGTAAATAATTTGTATTAATTGGTAATTAAATTGTATTAATTGTTTAATTGATAATTATGTTAATTGTATTCATTTAATATTTGTAGCGTGTAGTGGGTTTAAAGGGGAATATGGTGGGAAGTAATATAATTCCAAAAAATTAATTATTTAAATAATTTGTGTATATTGATAATTAATATATTATTAATTAATTATTAATTGGTATTATTTGCATTTATTAATGTTTGTTATAGAAAAATAATTGGTTGTTAATTAATTATTAATAGGTAATTAATTAATAAAACATGTATTGGTATTTATAATTAATTAATTATTAAATATTGTGTGATTGGTAATTAATTTTAATACTTTTTTGGTATTCATAATTCATTTATTTTTAATAAAATATTAATTTATTATTTTCCCTACTATTGCACTCACTGGAGTGGGAATAGTAATTTTTACCCCTACGCTATCCAACGTATTCCCTACTATTGCACTCACTGGAGTGGGAATAATAATTTTTACCCCTACGCTATCCAACGCTTTCCCTACTGTTGCACTCTTGGGAGTGGGAATAGTAATTTTTATCCCTACGCTATCCAACGGTTTCCCTACTGTTGCACTCTTTGGAGTGGGAATAGTGATGTTTACCCCTACGCCATCTGACGTTTTCTCTACTGTTGTAATCACTGGAGTGGGAATATTAAATTTTGCCCTCCCGGTATCCAACGCTTTCCCTACTGTTGCACTCTCTGGAGTGGGAATAGTAATTTTTACCCCTACGCTATCCAACGCCTTCCCTACTGTTGCACTCTATGGAGTGGGATTAGTAATTTTTAGCCCTACTCTATTCAATGCTTTCCCTACTGTTGCACTCTTTGGAGTGGGAATAGTAATTTTTACCCCTACGCTATCCAATGCTTTCCCTACTGTTGCACTCACTGGAGTGGGATCTACACACGCCTAGCTGCGAGAGAATTTGGAGAAGGATACCTGCTAGGTAAATCCCTAGGACACACCCTGATGTACACTGCAGATGAATGCGTTGGTGACTGTTATTAATGGCACTGTCTTCTCCACCTAGGTGATAGTGCTTATGCTGTGCGGTCATTCATCCTCACACCTTACCTAAACCCATCGACCCCAAGTGAGAGACGATACAATGTGGTGGACAAATCAACACGCAACGTTGTGGAGCGCACGTTTGGACTACTGAAAAGCAGGTTCCGCTACCTTCACAAAAGCAGAGGTGCACGTCAGTACACACCCATCATCTGCTTCAAAATCATCGCAACTTGTGCTATGCTGCATAACCTTGCCACTAAGAGAGGTACAGAAGTTGAATTAACTGACTCTGAGGACGATGATGATTTTGCACAGCCAGAGCCCTAAGCCGCAGGAGTGGCGCCAGCACCAGATGGGAGACATAGACGGGCTGAGATCACACGCAACTATTTCTGAGTAAGTAAGGAGACACAGCCAGTTGTTGCATTTTAATGACGTAGTTTAATATATTGGCACTACGCCACTACACAAAGGGCTCAACATGGCAGTCCTATTTGTAACCACCCTACGAGGATGTCATGGGTTAAGTCACCCAGTTAAGTAGACAAAGTGTGGCTTGCAATAACGCCTGCGGCCATGCACAACACTGCTGGATTCTCTTAGCAGACTGTCGTCACTGGAAATCGATCCAGTGCCAGCCCCATGACGTCTGCTGCTCCTCCTGGTCTCAGTTGCAGGGGGCGTTATACTGCTGCGACTTGTCATCTCCGCACTGTCCCCCACATCACCTGCACCAGTATTGGCAGCCTGAGTAGTTAGGAGCACTTCAAATGCAGTTGTGACTTTAGCAAGCCCCCTTGAAACATCACGGCTGCAGTGTGCCAGCCCTTCCTGCATGGCCACGGAGGGCCTGCAGAGCAGAGAAGTGGCTGTGGAGAGGCGGTTCACCGCCTTTGTATGATTCTCCATCTTCTGCCTCTCCCTGCGCCGTGCCATCCTGTCCTCATCAAGCTTGCTGCACAGCAGCATCACTGACTAGGACATGTCCCTCATGCCCTCTGCCATTTCCTTCATGCCCTCAGCCAGTGTCTTGTTCACTGAGCAGATGCCCTTCTCTATGTTCTGCATGTTTGCATTCACTTGTCTTTTATGCCGCTGTACTGATAGGATTGGTTTCCCTTGCAGGCGCTGAACCTGCAAACACACCATGCTCCTCACCCTGCAAAGGTGGACTGGGTTCCCTAGCCCTGCAGTGTCTGGCACCTGTGTGTGATCGCTCTGTGGGGGACTGCGATCCTGCATTATTGCCATCCACTGGCACTGTTGACTGTTCGCCACCTCTGCTGTCTTCCAAGGACAACTCCATCTCTTGGAGTCTGGCAACTGCATGCCTCCTGGGTCTTGTTAATGCCGGTGGTGACGCTGCTGCTGCTGCTGGCAGTGGTGGTGGTGCTGGCAGTGGTGGTGATGTGCAGACCTGCGCGATGTCTCGCCTGTGGACACAAATAGTACATTAGCTCACTAGTCTGGCAGGACTACGTACAAATAATACATTTTCATTTCTGCCAATCTATCTTTCTGTCCTCTGCTTGCTTATCACTGATGTGTGTCACATGCCTTTGTGTTCAGTGGGATGACTGTCATGATAGGTGTTAGGGAGTGGGGGGCGCAGCTTGGTGTGTATGCTTCTTACCTTGTTTGTTGGCAGCTCTGGCTGAGCTGTCTGCATCCCCGATTCCGCTGACAGGCTCAATGGTGGACTCCACCAGCTGTTCCAGTGCAGTCAGTGCAGGTGCCCTGTTTCTTCCTCCTCCTGTCAGGCTGGCTTGTGTTTTTGCTCGCAGCCATCTTCTTCTTTGTGAGACTCCTGACATCGTACCACCTTTTTTTAGTTCTTCAATTTCACGGGGGGTCACTCCTACCGCATTCACCTGTGTATGGATTCCAAGCCATATTTTCTGCTTCTCTGATTCTGGCACTGGCAAGGACTGCTTCCCAAACAGCTTTGTGTGATGTTTAACCACCTCCTCAATCAGGATCTGCAGCTCCCTTTCGCTAAATTTTAGCTTTCTTTTCCTTTCTGCACCTTCATTTTCTGTCTCCTTGTTGGCCATTATGCAGTGTTTTTAAAGGAAAGTTCTTACTGTTGCTCCTGTGATTTCCTCTGCACTTCCTGCCTCTCCAGAAGGTTCTGATTCAAAGCACCTGCATGGGTGTGGCCACTTCCTGGTTGGGAGGTGGGGTGAATGCACAGGATTGGCTGATTCCTCAATTGCTGCTATTTTGAAACACCGATTCGGTATTTACCGAATCGGTAATACAGATTCAGTAATACCAATCAGTATTAACGATTCGGTATTGTTTTTTCTGAATTTTACCGATTCGGTAAAAAATACAGATTTTTTACCTACATCGGAAATACCGAATTCTTAATACCGATTCGGTAAAATTCGGTATTAAGAATTCGGTATTTCACTTTTACCTACATATGGCCCTTTGTCCCTTAAAAGTATTCAGCACCTACATAGTTGTTGATTTGCATTTTTTCGGTGGACCAGACTGGCCAAGGGACATCACGATAGGACCAGGGGCATCCCAGAGCATCCTCAGCTCATAGTGGGACACAACCGCTCGACACGATCAGCAAAGAGGAGGGAGAGCAATCAACCAGCAGCGGTGGTATGCATACCGAGAGGCTGACAAGACTATCACAAAAAAGAATCCAGGGGGAAGATGAGAAAGATGAAGGAGGGATTGAAAGCGACACCAACAGCTAAGGGGAGGAAGGAGTTGCTTCTCCTCCTGGCCCAAAAGCTGAAACATATTCAATGATGTCCCCAGAACAGGCCCTAACAACATCTGGTCCCATCACCAACCCCTCCCTAACTCCTGAGGCCCCCAGCAGGAACCCTGGCCACTACTACCCTCTCCAAGTGCCCACCAAGAAGAGCAAGAGTCGATAGAGACATCTGTGCTCAACACCCCACATCCCTCATGTGAGACACCTTCCTCTCTATGTGTTTCTGTGGCTGTACTCTAAGGGGTGATTGAGACTATTGAGGATATTAAGACAGTGTTCTCTATTCGCTTGCAGGACATTGGGGATGAGCCATGGATGCTCAGAGAGACACAGTCTATGCAGCTTGATTCAATTAAGGCCTCCATCATCAATTTGAGTGCAGCTATATTGTCTTCATTGGCTTTAAGACCCACCCAACCTACTGTTGTTATGTCTCCCAGGTCTTTAACCCTCTCTGGTTCCCTTACCACTGCTCATGCTGTCTCTTCCCATGAGGTTTCTGGTCCTGCACCAGCCCAGTCATAGAGCACCCACGTGTGAAGGCAAGTTTCACATAATTGTGAAAGACAAGAGTAAGGATGGCCTGTGACTGTTTAACCTTGACCCTGGATCCTACTTATGAATTAACATATGGCTTGGTGGTGAGACATTATCCTTTAATTTGACTCTGGATTCTTGTGCTTGGACAAAGTTTTGACTGCTGACTATATTTTGTGACACCTTTTATATACACTGATTCCCCTGATGCCTTCTGCCTGAAGACTTCATTTGTGTTTCTTTCTCCCATTCAACCTGATAGGTTTTTTTGTAACTTCAGTT
The DNA here is from genome assembly GCF_964204655.1 of Triturus cristatus. Taxonomy (NCBI): domain Eukaryota; kingdom Metazoa; phylum Chordata; class Amphibia; order Caudata; family Salamandridae; genus Triturus; species Triturus cristatus. The sequence goes on from NC_140593.1 coordinate 1,170,923,061, forward strand.
GATATTTCCCGTATCTTCTTTTCTTTTGCTAAACTTATAGAAATGCTATTTTCACAAGACCACTCTGTCATTAAAATTCCAATGTGTGTGTTGGAAAATATGTTGTTAGTTGTACATCTGTAGGTGTTTAGCATATGCTTTTAACATGATGCCTTGTGACAGATGGTCCTATAGGTCGACATGCAGTGCTCACAATTTTATAGAAACATATGTCCTCGAACCAGAGTAATCTTTTTAAAAAAACTTCTGAGTCAACTCAGGGTAGAAGTTGTGATTGGTGCACATATTTTTATTTATATACATATGTTGAGTGACAACACATATTTTCAATACTCACTGGGATAACTCTTGAGAATTTGGAATTGTGGGGTGAGGATCTTTGTGAGTGAGTCTGCATTCTGGGTGGGTGCTGATGTGTGTGTTCAAGTGTGGCAGCTGCCTGTGCAGGTGAATCTGTAGGCACTGCTGTAATCCTTGGCAAAATAACTTCACGTAGTTCCACAAGTGCTGGAGTGCGTTAGGTTCATGCTGTTCGCTGTGCTTTTGAACACCGGGTGTTTGTCCCGCGCTGTAAAATCATTGCGAATGGCACCATGTGCAGCTCAAGAGGGCTCACCTTCCTTTCTACTGCTCAAGTAGATTTTCTACTTGAGCGGCAGCTTTCTTAACACGAACAGAAGGTTTCTCAATGTGAGTGGTCATGACCTGCAGCAACCACTCGAATTGAAAAATACGAACGCTCGCATTAAGAAATCTCACCAGGAGGTTGATTTTCTGCAATTGCGCTTGCCAACTAGACCTTGGTGAGCACGAGTGAGGAAATATCTCTCCGGGATGTGTATTTTCCTCACTCGTGCTTGAAAACTTGACGTTGACAAGCACAAGTGAGGAAAAAAACTCTGCTCTACAGAGCAGAGTTTTTGGGAACTCATGTGCTCCGTGAAGTGCAGAGTGCGGAAAACTCCATTAACTCGGAGAACGGAGCAGCATTCGCCGTACGATGGTAGCCAACTAGCAAATATACATGCCTACACATAATAATTAACAAAACTATGAAAATTGCAGGCACCAGTTTAGTGTGCATCGATGGAAGGGCTGACCCCTTGTAAGCCGTCCACACGGCATATGTCAGAACCAGCCCAGGGGCAAGGCAGTATGCAGGTGGTTCTGTCCAAGGATCGCAATCACGGGAAAGAGTGGATTTCCTAGTCAAACAGTTGTAGTGCTTTGAGCTAGGGTGGAGTGAAGTGGCTAGTTAATCAGCAGCAAACCTTTTCTCTGTGTGAGCCAAATTATGGGTTACTGTTCCATTGTCAGAACATTCCAGAGCCGAAAACTGAACAGGAGTTTGTGTATTTGTACACACCATATCAACCAACTCTTTATCATAGTTTACATTATTTAAGATATTTTAAATAATGCATTCTATTCAGAATAAATTACTAAGAAAGATATGGTCATAAACTGCAGTACAAAGGCATTAGATGTATGTTGAGCTCGCCATCTCTCATGTATATTCCATGACTCAAATTATAAACTACTATGGAGAGAAAAACTCCAATGAGAGGAAGTGATATTGTTTGGATCAAAAGGGTATTGCCCACTGAAGGCTAATAATTATCTATATAATATTAATAGTTGTTCAGAATGGTGTCTATCCTGCTCCCATGTAGTGCACAGCCCATGTTTTGGAGCCGTTTGAAAACCAGGCACTCTTCATCAGAACTTATTGGCAGTAGATTGCTCAAGGTTTCACATACAGAAAGGTGCTCCTTTAACCTACAGAAAGCAAACAGAAAACATGACTTTATCACTGTGCACCTTTCTATTTGTGTATGAATTATTTCTTTTATAAAATGCTAAAAGCCGCCTTATTTCAATGTAAAGATATACCTTCTTCAGAGTCCAATACACATGCTGCTAGTGGCCAAATCAGAGCATCTACAGAGAAGTCCACTGTGCCTAACAGTCAACGAAACAAGGGGCATATTATCAAGAAACTGCGTTAAAATTATCGCCGCTTTAGCGATAATGGGCTTGATAATATGCTCTTGGGAATTCCCATAGAAGCCCATGTTGACACCAGCAAGACTTGTTCTCAAATCCAAGACCTTGCCTAGCAACGAAGATAAGACTTCCTCTATAATACAAAGGCTTCCAGTCAAGTTTATGAACTATTATCATGTGAAAGAGTAATATAAGCTATTCATTGGCTGTAAGTTCAGGTAAACTCCCACCATTTTAAGAAACACTTTTACCGAGCAACAGGCAACACAGCCACCATTTTATGAAGAGCAGGAGACCTGAACAGATGAAACTACTATTCTCAGGTCCCTCTGTGAAGCAGCTATGACAAAAAAAGTATTCCTAAACCATCCTCTGCTGTTCCAGAGGAAGATGAAGTAGGTTGGAATGGTGGAGATTGAGGAAGTGGGGAACTAGAGCAAGCATACTGTTGTGGGGAGAGCTTCACTCAGCCACCAGGGGAGAAGAAACTCAACGCAAGTGAGGTCACGCTCCTTGAGTGACCCTAGGGAAAACATGGAACAGGAGCTATTTACCACACCTGCTAAATAGCAGACTCTGGGCACCCATTACAATACAATGGTCGGAATAGGGTGGGATATTTACCACAACTGGTAAATACTATCACCCAGTAGGAGGGATTTAACAGATGTGGTAGCAGCCTCCATTTCAGAGTTGTCAACAGGAATATCAGGAATAATGTTTTTTCCAGGCCATTTCCAATGATAACTGTCAGAAGGTTTGACCTGCCGACAATGACCAGGGAAAAACGTGTTGTTTGTGGTCATCACTACACAACTCACACTCCAGTTCCTGTGTTAATACCTCCTTGCATAGGGATCTGAATTTAGCCCTGAATTTGTAATGAGGGCCCCTTTGTAATGTTGTTTACCAGATATTTTCCAGAAATGAATATCTCTCCATTGCCCACCACGTTGGATAAACACCAAGGCCTTAATTGGAACTTTTAGGCCTTGACCAACAGAAATGCCTTTGAGGGACTTTTTCATACCTTATTAATCTTTATAGGACAGTGGAGCTGTGGAATGCAGCTTGCACTGCGCCTACTCTGTATCATCATATAGGAAAAGAGCAGTTTATTCTCTTTATTATCAATTTCAGGGCGAAGTCTTGTAATCTGTGTTTGATAAAGCGGATAGCAAGATTTTAATAAACAAGTATAATTTAATGTGATGTCTGATATTTTTATTTTTAGTTGATCTTCTAGTGTATCTTTTTGTTATGAACTATATTTTTAATAGCATGTGGTTAAGGTCTTCACTGCAATTAACAAAGACGATGATGGTGCAGAATACGATGCTAATTTAAAACACGATGTGGCTAAAATATTGATGTGATGCCCTGTGTGTTTCTTTGCAGACAAATAAAAGCAATGACCAGTGGAAACCAGAGCATGACCACGTATTTTATCCTCCTGGGATTTTCAGACCTCCCCCGGTATCAACTCCTGCTGTTTGCTGTGTTCCTGCTTATCTTCATTGTAACACTACTTGGGAACCTGTCCATCATCCTTGCAGTCATTGGTGATTCACGGCTCCATTCTCCCATGTACTTTTTCCTGGCAAACCTGTCCTTTGTAGATATATGCCTAGGCCTGGTCACCATCCCACAGATGCTGGCACACTTCCTCATGGAGAAGAAGTCTATTTCATATGGGGGCTGCTTGTCTCAGGTGTACTTTTTTCTCTTGTTTGCCAATGTGGAAGACTTTCTTTTGACTGTCATGGCTTATGACAGGTATGTAGCCATCTGCAACCCCTTGCGTTACCCCGTGGTGATGCGAAAGACAGCTTGTGTCCAGATGGTGGCTGGGACCTGGGCTGCATCTACTGCAAACACCATCTTGCACACGGCTATGACATCAAGACTGTACTTCTGTGGAGCCAACGAGCTTAACCACTTCCTCTGTGACATGGTGCCGCTCTTCAAACTGGCCTGCTCTGACATTTCCCTCAACCAGCTGGTCATCTTCACAGAGGGATCTGCAGTAGTCATGAGCCCTTTCTTGATCATTGTTATCTCCTACATCTGCATCATCAATGCCATCAGGAAGATTCCATCATCATCGGGAAGGCACAAGACCTTCTCCACCTGCTCGTCCCACCTTACAGTGGTGAGCTTTTACTTTGGAACCATCATGTTTATGTATTTCCGACCATCGACTAGCTTTGCTCTGACTAGGGACAGGGTGGCCAGTGTGATGTACACCATCCTCGCACCCATGCTGAACCCTTTTATCTACAGTCTCCGCAACAGTGATGTGAAGGGGGCGCTGAGGAAAGTTTTGACGGGTAAAGAGACATCACCAAGCTCTTGAGAGATGTCAACATGGTTGTCCTCCCACTTGACACTCTATAATAGGAGGGCATGTGATTAAGTTGTGCAGTCAACTACTTAACCTGCTCAGTGAAGACACAGAAGATGAGTCACTATAGTCCTAACCTAACCTAACCTCAAGACTTAGGTACAGTCTCTGGCAGTAATAAGTAAGAATTGACCCTGAATCATTTAACATTACTTCTATGTACTATAAAAGTTATGTTTTCCATTAGGCCTTTCTCTGGTGTTTGTGTTCAGTGCATTGTATTCTGCATTCCTACCCACCATATGGGACTTCTACTTAATATTTTAACAAAGAATAAGTGCTCCATTCGACCATGAGTGGCTTGATAGCATGTGTATGAAGACCAGCCTTCTAGATCTTGTTTAGAGAATGCATTATTGAGCAACAAAAAACAGCTACAACTGACTGACTAAAGCATATCTAAAATTGTGCAGAAGAAGCTTCATTGCAGAAAGAAAATGGTTTTGATTCCCAATCTTAATTAACATTACATGGGGTATCTGTCAAATAAAAGCAAGGATTGGCAAAGCTAAAAGGCCTAGCATTGGCAAGCTGGTGCAAAAATATAAAACATTGCTATAAAATGAAAGTGGAAAAAAAGTAAAATATACTGTTACTTAAAATGTGGCCGCCTAATACTTACAATAAAAATTGTAATTTAAAAAAACATTAATCGATGCTGCTATATATATATATATATATATATATATATATTCACTGAAAAAAACAAAGGTTTCAGGGGCGTTATAGTTAGGAATTGGCATTTAAAAAAACCTCAGAAATTCACTGAAAAAAACATAGGTTTCAGGGGCGTTATAGTTAGCTGGACATTTCCCTCGTACAAAACCCTAGAAATTCCCCTGTTATAGTTAGTTCAGCTAACTATAACTCGCGCCTCCGCAATGCACTGCTGATGACGTCACATATTACATCACTCATGACATGGTCAGTGACATCACTCATGACATCACTGATGACATCTAAATGCCAATTCCTAACTATAACGTGCATGAAACCTATGGTTTTTGCCAGTGAATTTCATAGGTTTTTTAAATGCTAATTCCTATCTTTAACTTATCTCTGAAGATATCATGTTTAATGATTTTGATTGGATTTGTATATTTTTCAAATTCAATGTGTCAATTTCATTAATTACATTTTTTTTAAAATACTTTTTTATCACCATTTTTTAAACTTATTTTTTCAATTAATTCTTTTAAAAATTAAAAAATATTATTTGAACTTAATGGGTTTTTCAAACATTTTTTTTATATTTTTCAAAATATTTTTTAACTATATGTGCAAAACTTTATTTTATATATTTTTTTCAATGTTTTTGGATCCGTGCACCCTAAGCGCACCGTTACCGATCCCTACGCGATAGCATCCGCGCATGGTATGCGTTTAGTGCGCGATTGCAATGCGACCGGTACGCGACTCCCAGCGTATACGCGACACGTTCAATGTACGTAACACGACGTTTACGCGCTTCTGCGATGCGGCATCTGCGTCTATGACGCGGTAGGTGCGCGGATCCCACGAAATATTTAACATTTAAAAAAACATAGATGTATGTATTTCATGTGAATATTAATTGAAGACAAACTCTAAACTAGTCTTAAAACTAATATATTTTTACATCTAATCCTATAATTTTTTTTAATTCAATTTCGCGGATGCGCGCTGGGTGCGTGCTGCGTAAGCGCAAGGTGCGCGGATCCCCTGTGACCTGCAAAAAAAGAGATTTGATTGGTTCATTACACTTCCTCTTCTAACTATTGAAAGACCCCACCCATTTCAATCATTCTTCTTTGACCTTCTTTAGAGCACCATCTCTTTGGAGAGAAGAAGATTTTTTAGACTAAGTTTACACTTAGCTCTAACTTTTTTCAACCAAAAATGGCTTCAGGGCAGCAGGCATCACCTGCATCACCTCATACGTCTGAGGATGAATTTTTGGCGGAGGCACCACCCAAAAAACGTTTTTCTTCAGTGGTGTGGAAATTTTGTACTTTTCCCAAGGGGCAGAATAAGACCAATGCCACCTTGGTTACGTGCAAGATTTGCAAAAGAGACCTGTCGCGAGGGGATCCTAACAAGAAATACTCGTGCGACATGGCAAGTATGATGAAGCACATGAGGACCATTCATCCGAACAATCTTGCACAAGAAGAGTGCCGACGGATGAGAAACACTCCTGCTCCTGCGCCATCCACCTCATTGCAGTCGAGCACATTAAGAATGCATCCATCAGCCCAAACCTTGGACATCCGTCCTCAATTTGAATTTTTAAAAGTGCTCTGCACTAAGTGCAACAAGACTTTGTGCTATGGTGAGCGTCGATCGATCTGATCTGCCGCCACCAAGAAGTCACATTTGCAATTTCATTGTTTGGTTTCTTCTTTGTTTTTTTTTTTTTGCAGAAAAACCCCCAAAAATTAAAAATTGTTCAGAAAACCCCCAACAAATTATAAAATAAAAAAGAAGAAAAAAAAAGTTCTTGTAAGAACTAACTTTCCTGGTTTCAAAAAAGAGCTAAATTTCTTTGTTAGTGTTAGTTTAGATGAATGTATGTGTAGTACGTAATTGACTGAATGAATGCATTAGTAGCGTATGGTGAATGTATAAGTGCAGAAGTATGAGGAAGTGCTGCAGCATCACACAGTAACCTCTTTAACTGCAGTGTGCTGTAGTACTTCTGAAGCACAGGGATGCAACATATGTACATAAATATGTTGCAAATCTATGCTTCTGTCTGCACAGCTGCTTAAACTGCAGCCATGTTGTGACACAGGCACCCTTGCACCATAGTGAAAGGATATCTGTGTCATGTGCTGTTTGATTTTCTGCAGGAAGACACACCTTCCTGCACAAAAACAATGAGAAAATGCATTTTTCTCCTTCAATGTATGCTGAACATTTCAGCATGCATTGAAGATATAAAAATGTGGAGAAACGAAAACAATTCTCCTTGTTGTGCTTTCCTACACCAATTTTAGAATGGTGCACCATTCACACACATATCGACATTTATGATTTCTGATAAATCTAGACGTGTGTCTTGTTCTATGAGTATTCAGTGCAATCATACACAACAACACTTATAGAACACCCTTTCAAAACAAAGTGGTCTGCATGATGAGGTTGTATTTACATGGAGTATAAAAAGTGCACAGAGTGCCTTTTCCTCTCTTTGTAAATATGAAAGAGTAACTTACACAATAACTATGTTACAAAAAGTGACATATTTCCATTTTTAAAATTCCTTGCGAATGATAAAAGGTAAGCACAGAGTTTTGTCTGCAAAGATGTTCAAAGAAGAATGATTGAAATAATTGCGGTCCTTCAATAGCTAAAATAGGAAATATTATGAACTCCTCAAATCTCTTTTTTTGCAGGTCACATGATATCTGATTATGGTCAGATTTCAAAACGACATAGGTATAAACAGAGGGGCAGATTTACAAGCCCTTTGCGCCACTTTTGCGTCAATTTTAACATGGGAAAAGTGACGCAAAAGTGGCGCAAGGGGCTTGTAAATATGCCCCAGAGTGTTTTTAGAAACATGTTTACACTTTGTAGCTTCTTGCAGACCTCCTCATTCTGCATATTGAGACTTAGTTAAACTTACCTTCACAGTAATAGGAATAAAAAATGGTACACATTTTTTTCACATTTTCTTAAAAATTGCTTATTTTAAAATTTGGGTCTGTGAAAGAAAAGGAAAAAAAATGATAACATGTAATAATACATTTTTTACAACACAGCATAATTTCCACAAAGTATTTTTTTTGCCTTTTTTGCTGTTCTCAGAATATATTATATTTCACTAAAATAGTGATTTCAATCGTACTCATCATTTAACAGCGGGCAAAAAAAAAACAATCACAAAGATTGCTAAAAAAACAACAACATGCTATTCTCAACAAAATACCACAAGATACAAATCACAGATATATAAAAGGCTTACAGCTAACAAAATGAAACACCGAAGGACCCTTCATCCAAACAATCTTGCACGAGAAGAGTGCAAACAGATGGGAAACACTCCTGTTCTGTACCTGTAAAAAAGAATCACAAATAAATGTATATTAATAACTTTCAAATTTATACTATTCCATTACTGTACAAACACATTTTATATAAATACTGACTAAGAAACTATAGCCCTGAACCACAAGTGTGACGATGGTTAAAACACTACATGCATAGTGCATACTACTTTGAAGCAGTTCATGCCCTAAAGCCTGCCTCACTAAAAAACCCCACTAAAACACTACATGCTAACTGACTAAATGATAACAGTACTATAAGGAGACACACTGGGTGAGTGACAGCGTGTTTGCTAGAAGTGTATGAATACTAACTAGGGAATTGAAGGTGTGAAACACAACTGTGTAGGTGATTAGAGGACTGCATCTATACTGCATAGGCATTTAAAGTAGTCCATGTGGTAAGGCCTGGCTCACTGCATGACTACTTGGGTACTGACTGAATGATTAGAGTACAGCAAGGAGAGTGCCTACGTGAATTTATAAGTGGTAGGCTTTTCGCACAGGGAATGGATTAGTACTTGGTACTGAATGGGTCACTAGAGGAGTGCAAAGGCAGTGACAGGATGTTTGCTGGACTGTACGGATACTCACTAGGGAATTGAAAGTGTGAAAGACAAGTGTCTAGGTGGTTAGAAGAGTGCATACATAGTGGATAGGGGTTTGAAGCAGTCAATGTGCTAACGCCTGGCTCAGTGCATGAATACTTAGGCACTGACTGAATGATTAGAGTACTGCAAAGATAGTATCTTGGTGAATTTATAAGTGTTTGAGTTTTCGCACAGTGAATGGATTAGTACATGATGCTGAATGGGTCACTAGAGGACTGCAAAGGGAGTTACAGGGGGTTTCCTGGAAGTGTATGGATACTGACTAGCGAATTGAAAGACAAGTGTATAGTATGTTAGAAGACTGCATGCATACTGCATAGACATTTGAAACAATCTATGTGATAATGTATGGTTCACAACATGAGGACTTGGAAACTGACTAAATCATCAGACTACTACTAGGTTAGTGCCTGGGTAAAACTTTTAAATTTTCAGTTCTGGCACAGTGAATAGAATAGTACATGGTACTGCACTTTAGTGTCAAACCCTGACTCATTTTATCAATGCATAAGCAAAGAATAGCTTCTAAAGCTACTAAAACTTGACAACATGACCGATTTTAAAACAGTTATCTGTCATCAAATACACTGTTACCAAATGCCTTTCTCACAATCCTTACCCAAATGTACACAGACTCACAGTGTGATTTTAGACAAGCAACACTATCCCTAGCAGTTTACCAAAACTCATTCACTAGTCTAGAAGAGTTAATGGTACTGCACACAATCTACATATTTCAGGACTGCACTTTTGTGTCAATGCCTAACTCATTTAATCAACACATAAGCAAAGACTGGCTTCTAATCCTACTAAAACTTGACAACATGACAGGTTTTAAAACAGTTATCTGTCAGCAAATACATGATGTTACCAAATGCTTCTCTCACAGTGATCCCAAATACACACTAACTCACAGTGTGATTCTAGACAAGCCCCACTATCCCTAGCAGTTTACCAAAACTCATTCACTACAGTGTAAGTGGTAAGGGAACTGCACACAATCTACATATTTCAGGACTGCACTTTTCTGTCAAAGCCTGACTCATTTAATCAAAGCATAAGCCATAACTGTCTTCTAATGCTACTAAAACTTCACAACATGACAGGTTAAAACAGTTATCTGCTAAAAAATACACAATATTACCAAATGCTTCTCTCACAGTGGTTCCCAAATGCACACTAACTCACAGTGTGATTCTAGACAACAACCACTATACCTAGGACTTTACCAAAAATCATTCACTACTGTGGAACTGATAAGGGAACTGCACACAATCTACATATTTCAGGACTGCACTTTTGTGTCGAAGCCTGACTCATTTAATCAAAGCATAAGCAAAAACTGCCTTCTAATGCATGCTACTAAAAGTTGACAACAAGACAGATTTTAAAACATGTATCTGTCAGCAAATACTCAATGTTACCAAATGCTTCTCTCACAGTGGTTTCCAAGTGCACACATACTCACTGTGTGATTCTAGACTAACAACACTATCCCTTGCACTATACCAAAACACATTTCTTCATCTAGAAGAAGTACTACATTTTAGTATAGAAACATAACATAACTCATTTCACAAATTCATAAACAATGACTGGTTTCTAATTCTACCAAAATATAAAAACTGCACAGTTATCTGTCTGCAAACACATGAAAAACACAAATGATTATCACAGAATGGTTTCTACATGCACACACACTGTCAATAAGATTGTAGAGAAAAAAAAGTACTCCCTACACTTTAGCAGGTGAAAAACATTAGTTTGATTAAAATCAAAATAGTCTACATACATCCCCTCACAATTAAATAACTCAAATTTCAAGTTGTTTTGTAGATTAAGAAGTATATCAGTCACTCACCATATTTTCTTTTACAGAATCTCTTCACTGTGCACCTCTCAGCAAAAACAAAGAATGGAAAAGTTTCCCTTTCATTTTCCACACATATACATGTAAACATCAAATCACAATCCTTCACACATAAACTCAAAAGCAAACACACATTTCTATTGGTTAAACATTTCAACCCTTTCCAACTGAAATACATTTCAACCCTTCCCCCAATCTGCCTTCTGCCTGTTACCATAGAAACAGGTCATGGAACACTGCACTGAGCACACAGGTCAGAAGTTCAGCGCACAATGTTGCTAAACAAGAGAGGAAGTGTGCTTCACTTTTCAACATATAAGCTTATCATATATAATGTTCCTTACAATCTGTTTTTGTTAACCAATAAGAATCATACCTTTAAAAAACAGAAATATACACCCTACCTTTCAGTGTACAAAGTAGTCATACAACCAATGATGTCTTGTCCTTTTTTTAAAAAATTCCGTGGATCCGCACACCCAACGTGATAGGATGCGCGCACCGTGCGCGCATTTCGCCATTTCTTTTTTTTAAAAAGAGGGCCCCAGAGGGTCAGAGTATTTCCACTCTGCCCCCTTTATATGTTTTACACACTTATTCCCCTTGCTTCTTCAGCCTCGCCTCTACCGAGTCAGAAAATGTCCGCCAACAGTTCCTGGTTTCAAATTTGGTGTCATTCCATTCAGCGGTTCGGGCTGTAGCTGCTACAACAGATCCTATGGGAAATTGCATGGGGGAAATGAGTTTTGGGACCCCCTTTTTTCTCAGCCCCCGCTTCGTGGATAACCACAAAACTTTCAGAGTAGGAGCGGAGCGGAGCTGGCCAAAAGTTTGGAACATTTTGTGAGGATTCATCAACCGGCGCCAGCCTTATTAGGAATAGAATGTTTCAGATTTCCTATGGAAAATAGGTCCTAACTATAACTACCGACCGCCAGTAGGTAATATATATATATATATGTAGGTAGTTATAGTTAGGACCTATTTTCCATAGGAAATCCGCAACATTCTATTTGGAATAACGTTGGCGCCGATTGACGGATCTTCACGAAATTTTCCAAACTTTTGGCCAGCTCCGGTCTGCTCCTATCCTAAAACTTTCACGGTGATTCGTCAAGCGGTGGCTGAGTAAAAAGGGGGGTCCCAAAACGCGTTTTCCCCATGCATTTTCCCATAGGACCTGTTGACGCAGCTACAGCCCAAACGGCTGAACGGAATTACACCAAATTTGGCAAAGAGGTAGTACTCAGTTCAAACTCATGCCTTTTGCTTAAATGGTGTAGATCCGTTCAGTAGTTCCTGAGAAAATTAGAGTTAAATAGATAGATATATCTGGGCGGAGCCTGACCACACATCTCATCGTGAGATCTGATTGGCTGTCAGTACTTCAACCAAGAAGTGTTGGCAGCCATCCAATGACGAATGACCAATGACCAATATACATGATAGCACCTCATTAAAAAGCATTGCAGTTAATAGAAGGTTTTAAGACTTTAGTTACATTATAAATCATTTGTTGATGGTACCATATCATTTTAGGAATTGTGGTGTGTTCTAAGGTGATTTTACCATGTGAAAAAGCCTTCTGCTGTGATATCAAGAATCATGTTTGAGAGAAAACTATTTTCTCATGCTTTTGCCACAGAGGTTTGAAAGGTGATCTATAAGCTAAACTGAGAGCATATTTTCTGTAAATTCACATTATCTTTCTCAGTCATGTGAGAATGAAGTCTGACATTCTCAGAAAAACATGTACATCCAACAAAGGCAAAGACTGTTAGTTGATTCCTTTGTGTTCTACTGCAGCTTCCCAGAGTGTTCTAAAGAGCAACTAGAGTGCTAACAGTCCTACTTATGACAAACGTATTGCACACCTGAAGCCATCTTGATTGGAATAAAGTGGTAACTCTTAAAACATTTAATTTAAAAAGGAACAAAATGAGGGGGTTCATTTTGCCATAGAAAGTATGATTAGTGCTGCAGAAAGAAAAATGAGGGCACATTTTGAGTGACTTCTCAAATCCTCTTCGATTTCATTACAAAATTCTGACATGCAGACTGAAACATGCACTTTCAATACCAGCAGCAGACTTCCCTGGTGATCAGTAGCTTTACTACAGTGATCTAATGAGCAACTGGAGTGCTAACATTCTGAATTCATGGCAAATGTGTGACACATCTGAATGCCTTCTTGATGGAATCAAAGTAAAAAACTGAAAGTATTTCCTACTGAGGAGACTGTAGTAAATGAGGAAATTAGGAATTTTCATAACAAATAAGTATCCCAAAATGGCCACCAGAGACAAAAGAGCCCAAATGAAGCACAAATATCACCCAGATGTAGCCCAAATATAGCCCAATGACTGAATGTCCCAGAATGTTCTACCGAACAACTAGAGCGCTAACAGTCTTACTTATGACAAAAGTATGGCACACCTGAAACCATCTTGATTGGAATAAAGTGGTAACACTTAAAACATTTAATTTACAAAGGAACAAAATGAGGGGGTTCATTTTGCCATAGAAATTATGATTAGTGCTGCAGAAAGAAAAATTAGGGCACATTTTGACTTTTCAAATCCTCTTCTATTTCATAAACAAATTCTGACATGCAGACTGAACATGCACTTTGAATACCAGCAGCAGACTTCCCTGGTGAGCAGTAGTATCACAACAGTGATCTAACAATCAACTAGAGTGCTAACATTCAGAATTTATGGCAAATGTGTGACACATCTGAATGCCTTCTTGATGGAACCAAAGTAAAAAACTGAAAGTATTTCCTACTGAGGAGACTGCAGTAAATGAGGAAATTAGGAAACTTCATAACAAATAATTCTCCCAAGATGGCCACCAGAGACAAAAGAGCCCAAATGTAGGCCACATATCACCCAGATGTAGCCCAAGTATAGCCCAATGACAGAATGTCCCAGAGTGTTCTTAAGAACAACTAGAGCGCTGTTATGTTGCCCTGGGATCCTCTCCTCGGGATGACGTTGATGCTAGGTATGGGTCCATCCCCCATCCGTCCCCAGTCCGGCGTATGTATAACACCCTCGGACTCGGAAGACAGGTGGGCGAGGGAAGGAAGGATAGGGACAGCGGGGAAGGAGACCTGAAAAGAGAGAAGGAGACAGGTTACACCGAGGCGGTCCTTCAGGGTTCTGCCACCACCCGGGGCCTGAGTTCCTCAGCTCACTGACCTGGGTTCCTTTCCTGCCTCCGATGTAGCTCCGCGTGACACCTGAACTGCGGCGTCCCGCTGGAGGGGAAGCGCTTCGCGGGGCTGGTGAAAGGCAGAGCGTAGCCCGGGTCTACCTCGTTGCGTCACGGGTAGCCGGGAAGGAAAGCCAAGGGACAAGAAGAGGTCTAAAGTTGACTGGTGGAGGCGCTACCACTCTACGCCTCTCGGAGCCCCCAAGGGCGGAGGAGCGCTGGTAATATCCTGGGCTTCTACCGTTCCTGCACGGGGAAGCCTCAGGCCAAACTAATACTGCTCCTGGCGCTACAACGTCACGCCCGGAATCCCTGGGCGGAGGAGCGCTAGGAGCCGGAACGGGTCTCTCCCGTTCCCAGCGCGGAGACACTTGAAGAGATTCCCGGTGAGAGAACGCGGCGCTTCGACGTCACGCCCGGAATCCTGGGGCGGAGGAGCGCCGGGGTGCTCACCAAGAGGAGAAAAGTGTTAGCTTGGAGGTTCGTTCGCTGCCCGGAGACAGAGCGTCAAGCGGAGACGAGTATTCGGCTTCGCGGGCGGAGCCCGCCGGGTGAGTGCTTCACCGCAGTGCCGCACACAGGGAGATCCTGGAAGCCTCCAGGGTTCCCCGTCAAGCAGGAAGCGGAGATTGCACTGGATTCAAAAGACAAGCGGGAAGCGGAGATCGCGTCCGAGTTCACCTACTCAGACCAGATGAGAGGAATCATTGGCCCCGCCTCCTGGGTGGATCTGCGCTATATGCGCTTCCGGAGGTCACGGGTTGCCGGTCGGCGCCTGGAATTCTGAATGTTGGTGTTCTAAGTCCCGATGTGGGGCTGGGCGGCGTTTCGGATCATGACAGCACACCCCCCCTCACACCGGCGCCCCCACGACCTTTGGGGCCCCCCGGCCGGGAGGGAGAGCGGCGGTGGAAGTCCGCCACCAGGCGAGGTGCATGCACTGCAGAAGCCGGTTCCCAGGAGTCCTCCTCCGGGCCATACCCTTTCCAGGCCAAGAGGTACCATAGCCGACCCCGCACCACCTTGGAGTCCAGGACACGCCGCACAACGTACTCCCGGTCCTGGTGGACCCACACCGGAGCCGGAGCCTTCCGAATGGGGCACAGCGAAGGCTTGAGCAGAGACACGTGAAACACCGGGTGGATGCGGAGATGAGGAGGTAGCCGGAGCTGCACTGCCACCGGGTTCACGTGTCGCACCACCGGGTAGGGTCCGATGTACTTAGGGTTAAAGACGCTGGGCTTCCGGAATCGGATGTTCCTGGTGGACAACCACACCTTGTCCCCCTTGTGGTAGACCGGAGCGGGCCGACGATGCCTGTCGGCCTGGGCCTTATACCTCCCTTTTGTGACCTGTAGGTGGGACCGGGCTTGTCGGAGAGCAGAGCGGATGGCCCCTAACCGACACTGGAGATCGGGGAGGGACGTGTTCTCTCGAGGGAGTAGGAAGGGTATAAAGCGAGGGTGGAACCCTGAGGCTAGGAAGAAGGGAGTGTGTCGTGTAGAGGAGTGTTGTGCGTTGTTGTAGGCCACTTCCGCCACCCAGAGCAAATCCACCCAAGAGTTCGCCGCCTGGTCCACATAACATCGCAAGTACTGTGGTTGAGACGCTCGGTTTGGCCGTCTGTCTGCGGGTGGAAGCTCGTGGAGAGGGAAGAGCGGATGCCGAGTTGTTCGCACCATACCTTCCAGAACCGGGCTGTGAACTGCGAATCCCGGTCAGACACTATCCCTAATGAAGTCCATGAAGCCGCACCACGTGTCTCAACAGGATAGATGCCAACACCCCAGCCGACGGGACTTGTTTACAGGCGATGAAGTGGCCCATTTTGGTGAGGTAATCCACTACCACGATGATGGCGGTGCATCCCTGGTCTTTTGGCAGTCCCACCACGAAGTCTATTGAGATCCTTTCCCAGGGATTCATCGGCGTGGGGAGAGGCATTAGGAGCCCCTTCTTCTTCAGATGGTCGGTTTTCATTTGCGCACAGATCGTGCACTGCTGGACCCACTGCAACACGTCCGGTCTGACGGAGGGCCACCAGAATTGCCATAGCACCCTTTCCAGGGTTTTGGTCCCTCCCATGTGCCCCGCACAGGGTTGCTCGTGACACCAGGAGAAAACAATCTTGCGAAGCCGGGGTGTTTGTACTAAGAGACGGGAACCATTCAGGGGAAGACCCTGGTGGATGCGCCATTCCTTATGGCTCTTCAACCATGTGGTCCAGGCGAAGGTGCGAAGGCCCTGTTTCACTTTCTGTAAGAAGGAGTCGGTCTTTACGCAACCTATAACCAGATCAGGCGAGACTATGGACTGTTCGGGGGTGCCTCTGGGAAGGTCCTGGGTGTTCTGGCGGGAAAGGGCATCGGCCTTTCGATTGAGCGCTCCAGGTCGATAGGTGACCAAGAAGTGGTACTCCGCAAAGAAGAGCATCCACCTCTGTTGCCTGGGGGATAGGTGGCGGGCCGATCGTAGGAATTGAAGGTTTCAATGGTCCGTGTACACCGTCACCTGATGTCGGGCCCCCATCAACCAGTGTCGCCATTCCAGGAACGCCTCCCGAATGGCGAGCAGTTCCTTCTCGGAGATGGTGTAGTTGAGTTCGGCCGGACTTAGCTTCTTGGACATATAGGCGACCGGGTGGAGCACTCCAGTGTAGGGTTGCCATTGGGAGAGGATTGCTCCGACTGCTTCGTCCGATGTGTCCGCCTCGACCAGAAACGGAAGTTCAGGATCGGCATGTCGCAAGATGGGAGCGCTGGTGAAGGCTCTCTTCAGTTGTTCGAACGCCCTCTGGGCTTCTGCGGACCATATAAAGGGAGTTCCTTTGCGCGATAGCTTGGTGAGTGGTGTTACCAAGTGCGAGAACTGGTGGATGAATCTCCTGTAGAAGTTTGAGAAGCCCAGGAAACTCTGAATGTCTTTCACGGATGTTGGCCGGGGGATGTATGTCGTTACAACGCACACTTTTACAACGCATGCACTTACAACGCATTTTTTACAACGCAAAATCCATTACAACGCATTGCATTACAACGCATACTACCTTTACAACGCATACCATTACAACGCATAATATTAAATTGCATTTAAGGTAAGTATTAGATAGTATAGGGGTAAAAATTACTTAATAAGTGTTGGATAGTATAGGGGTAAAAATTACTATTCTAACTCCAGAGGGTGCAACAGTAGGGTAAGTGTTGGATAGTATAGGGGTAAAAATTACTATTCTAACTCCAGGGGGTGCAACAGTAGGGTAAGTGTTGGATAGTATAGGGGTAAAAATTGCTATTCTAACTCCAGGGGGTGCAACAGTAGGGTAAGTGTTGGATAGTATAGGGGTAAAAATTGCTATTCTAACTCCAGGGGGTGCAACAGTAGGGTAAGTGTTGGATAGTATAGGGGTAAAAATTGCTATTCTAACTCCAGGGGGTGCAACAGTAGGGTAAGTGTTGGATAGTATAGGGGTAAAAATTACTATTCTAACTCCAGGGGGTGCAACAGTAGGGTAAGTGTTGGATAGTATAGGGGTAAAAATTACTATTCTAACTCCAGGGGGTGCAACAGTAGGGTAAGTGTTGGATAGTATAGGGGTAAAAATTACTATTCTAACTCCAGGGGGTGCAACAGTAGGGTAAGTGTTGGATAGTATAGGGGTAAAAATTACTATTCTAACTCCAGGGGGTGCAACAGTAGGGTAAGTGTTGGATAGTATAGGGGTAAAAATTACTATTCTAACTCCAGGGGGTGCAACAGTAGGGTAAGTGTTGGATAGTGTAGTGTAATATTATGCGTTGTAATGGTATGCGTTGTAAAGGTAGTATGCGTTGTAATGGAATGCGTTGTAAAGGTAGTTTTTAAAAATGCATTGTAGTGTCATGCGTTGTAATGCAATGCGTTGTAATGGATTTTGCATTGTAAAAAATGTGTTGTAAGTGTAGTGCGTTGTAAAAGTTGCATTGTAAAGGTTGTTCCCCTTGGCCGGGGCCCCTCGGCAACCGCCTGCACCTTGCGCTCCGTCATGATCTGTCCCTCTGGTGTGAGTAGGACCCCCAGGAATTCCACCGAGGTGACGTGGAACTCACACTTGGTGAGTTTACAAAACAGTCGGTTTCTTTCCAGGGCCGCCAGCACCTTTTGGACGTGACCGACATGTTCTTCCTGATTTGATGAAAATATCAGGATGTCGTCGATGTAAACTACGACATAGCGGTCCAAGAACTCCCGCAATACTTCGTTAAGGAAGTATTGGAACGCGGCCGGGGCGTTACACAGTCCAAAAGGCATCACTAAGTATTCGTACAAGCCGAATCGGGTTTTAAAGGCGGTCTTCCACCCGTCGCCAGCGCGGATCCGTACCAGATGGTATGCCCCCCGGAGGTCCAATCTCATGTAGATCTGCGCCCCCTGTACTTGCTCCAAGAGCACCGGGATGAGAGGCAAGTGGTACTGGTTCTTGACGGTCTGGGCGTTGAGCGAGCGATAATCGATACAGCATCGTTGTTCGCCGTTCGCCTTGGGAATAAAAAACAGAGGTGAAACTGCTGGGGAGCTTGAGGGGCGGATGAACCCCAGTTTGAGATACTCATCCAGGTATGCTCTTAGGTGGCTGGTTTCCGGGCCCGTTAGGGCGTACACTCGGCTGCAGGGAAGTTCGGCTCCTGGAACCAGGTCGATGCGGCAGTCATAATCACGGTGGGGTGGCAGCTCCTCGGCCTTTACTTTGTCAAAGACTGCCGCATACCGAGCATAGCAATCGGGGAGAGACACTTCCTTCTCCGCCGCGGTGGCCACGTATTGTGAGCCCCTTTGTGTGTCCTCCTCCGAGGCCCCCCGTAGGCAACACTGGGCCTGACAAAAAGGGGATTCGAAAGTGATCGAGGAGGTGGACCAGTGGATGGAAGGCTCGTGTCGCCGTAGCCAAGGTAGCCCAAGGATGAGCTTGCATCTTGGTGCTTGGATGATGTTGAGAGCAATCCATTCGCCATGGTTTTTTCCTATGGTGAGCCATAACAACGGGGTTGTTTGTCGAATGGGACCGGATTCCAGCACTTTACTGTCGACCGCATATACCAGCTCGGGCACGGGTTTCGTGTGCAGAGGAATCCTCAACCGTTCCGCTTCTGTGATGTCCATAAAGCAGCCTGTGGCTCCCGAATCGACCATTGCCCGTACTGCCATGGGGCTCTGGTCAAGGGTTAACTGCACGGTGAGAAACAGTTGGTCGGGTTCTGTAGAGCCGTCAGCTTCCAGGGAAGGGATGAAGTGACAGCTTGAAGGCTTCTTTCCCAGACCCTTCAAGCGCGTAGGTTTCCCGACGCCGTTTCCTCCATACAGGCCGTGGCTAGGCTAGCTCTAGGCCTATTGGACTTTGGACGCACCGGGCATTCACGAAAGAAATGCCCCTTCTTGCCGCAGTAGAGGCAGAGGCCCTGCTTCCGTCAGTAAGGGTCAGGGACGCTCTCACCGTTCCGATCTCCATGGGGTCACCTCGGGAGGCTGACGAATCCGACGACCGGGGGGTCTCCCGCTGCGAGGGGTACTTGTCCTTTCTGTTGTGTTCTCCTTTCCTTTCTCGAAGCCGGTATTCAAGCCGGGAAGCCAGTTCTATCATGGCTGCGCAAGTGACTGGTTGCGGGTCAATTTGGGCAATGACGTCCTTTAGTTCCTCCGTCAATCCGCGGTAGAAGATAGCCGTCGGCTTGGACTCCGGCCAGTCTGTTTCGGCCACCAACCGTCGGAAGCTGTTAACGTACCCCAAGTAGTCCGCACTGGATTGACGCAGGTCAAGGAGATCACGATCAGCGGAGAAGGTGTCGGCCCGGCGGTCGAAGGTCTTTTCGAACTCCTGCCGGAAGGACTCCCAGTCATAGAGGAGGGCATCATCTCTTCTTACAATAGGTACAGCCCACTGTGCTGCCTCTCCGGTTAGGTACGATATCAAGAACGCCACTCGGGCCTGATTCGTGAGAAATAGTTTCGGCTTGCAGTGAAAGTGCAGCTGTATTTGTGTTAGGAAGACCTGCACCTTCTGTATGTCCCCATGGAACCTTTCAGGGGGGGCCAAGGGTATTTGTGTGGGCATCTCAACCACTACCGGGGAGATAGGGACCGGGGGGGGCAGGACCCACGTCAAAGGGTTTACGCTGTAAGCGGTCCAGGCGTGAGTGTAAAGCTGCGGAGTCCGCTCTGGACGCTGCTAATTCTAGTTGAACTTGGGCCAACGCCGCTAACACGTCGTCCAAGGAGGCCATGACCAACACCAACGTAATCAGGAGGAGGAAAATTCGTGGGCCAATGATTCTGTTATGTTGCCCTGGGATCCTCTCCTCGGGATGACGTTGATGCTAGGTATGGGTCCACCCCCCATCCGTCCCCAGTCCGGCGTATGTATAACACCCTCGGACTCGGAAGACAGGTTGGCGAGGGAAGGAAGGATAGGGACAGCGGGGAAGGAGACCTGAAAAGAGAGAAGGAGACAGGTTACACCGAGGCGGTCCTTAAGGGTTCTGCCACCACCCGGGGCCTGAGTTCCTCAGCTCACTGACCTGGGTTCCTTTCCTCCCTCCGATGTAGCTCCGTGTGACACCTGAACTGCGGCGTCCCGCTGGAGGGGAAGCGCTTCGCGGGGCTGGTGAAAGGCAGAGCGTAGCCCAGGTCTACCTCGTTGCGTCACGGGTAGCCGGGAAGGAAAGCCAAGGGACAAGAAGAGGTCTAAAGTTGACTGGTGGAAGCGCTACCACTCTACGCCTCTCGGAGCCCCCAAGGGCGGAGGAGCGCTGGTAATATCCTGGGCTTCTACCGTTCCTGCACGGGGAAGCCTCAGGCCAAACTAATACTGCTCCTGGCGCTACAACGTCACGCCCGGAATCCCTGGGCGGAGGAGCGCTAGGAGCCGGAACGGGTCTCTCCCATTCCCGGCGTGGAGACACTTGAAGAGATTCTCGGTGAGAGAACCCGGCGCTTCGACGTCACGCCCGGAATCCTGGGGCGGAGGAGCGCCGGGGTGCTCACCAAGAGGAGAAAAGTGTTAGCTTGGAGGTTCGCTCGCTGCCCGGAGACAGAGCGTCAAGCGGAGACGAGTATTCGGCTTCGCGGGCGGAGCCCGCCGGGTGAGTGCTTCACCGCAGTGCCGCACACAGGGAGATCCTGGAAGCCTCCAGGGTTCCCCGTCAAGCGGGAAGCGGAGATTGCACTGGATTCAAAAGACAAGCGGGAAGCGGAGATCGCGTCCGAGTTCACCTACTCAGACCAGATGAGAGGAATCATTGGCCCCGCCTCCTGGGTGGATCTGCGCTATATGCGCTTCCGGAGGTCACGGGTTGCCGGTCGGCGCCTGGAATTCTGGATGTTGGTGTTCTAAGTCCCGATGTGGGGCTGGGCGGCGTTTCGGATCATGACAAGCGCTTACTGTCTTACTTATGACAAAAGTATGGCACACCTGAAGCCATCTTGATTGGAATAAACTGGTAACACTTAAAAATGTAATTGAAAAAGTAACACAATGAGGGGGTTCATTTTGCCATAGAAATTATGATTAGTGCTGAAGAAAGAAAAATTAGGGCACATTTTGAGTGACTTCTCAAATCCTCTTCTATTTCATTAAAAAATTCTGATATGCAGACTGAAACATGCACTTTTAATACCAGCAGCAGACTTCCGTGGTGAGCAGTAGCTTTACTACAGTGATCTAATGAGCAACTAGAGTGCTAGCATTCAGAATTTATGGCAAATGTGTGACATATCTGAATACCTTCTTGATGGAATCAAAGTAAAATACTGAAAGCATTTCCTACTGAGGAGACTGCAGTAAATGAGGAAATTAGGAAACTTCATAACAAATAAATCTTCCAAGATGGCCACCAGAGACAAAAGAGCCCAAATGCAGCACAAATATCACCCAGACGTAGCCCACATGTAGCCCACTGACAGAAGTGTGCAAAACACTTATTTTTTTGTGTATTTGCAGTTTTATATAGTGCAGACTTGTCAGGTATTGTAGTGCTTTACATGAGCATTGGTTACATCACACAAGATCAAATTCATTTTGGTTGTAGACATGGGGAGATTAAGTGATTTGACCAGAATCACAGAATGTTGAGCTGAAGCAGAAACTCCAACCTGGTTCCCCAGTTGCAAAGTCTGCAGCTCTGGAGGTAACACCACATCCTCTCCCCTAAGTGCAACATTTAATCAAGTGGTCAAGTGGATAAAAAAACATAAAGATTACAAATAATTTAAAAGTTCTTTGTCGCTATTTGAAAACTCAGAAAATATGTCCTCATTTTAGTTTTTTAGAGCACTAACCATAATTTTGATGCAAATAAGACCCTCTCATATATGTAATTTCTAAAGGAAATGCTCTGGGTATTACAGTTCTGATTACATCAAGATGACGTCAGGCGTTCCACACTTTTGTAATAAATATAGAATGTTAGCAATCTAGTTGTTCATCAGGATACTGTTGAGAGGCAGAGGCCAGGGGCACGGACTCTGAAAATTGAAGGCAGGTAGGAGAGTGCAGAGGCAACAATTTGACCACACTGGGCAGGCAGGAAGGGCAATGTCAGCACAACAGACTATGGAGGGCAGTGGAAAGGGGGGCAGGGGCAACAAACCAACAATACAGGACTGGCAAGAGAGGCTGTGGCAATATAATAGACCATTGTGGGCAGAAGGAAGAGGCAGTGGGAGTACAACCATACATGCCAACAGACCTGTTTCAGCCAGGAAACGTCCAGTGTGTTTAAGCTCAAATGGGCTTTGTTTGATCTGTCTCCTGTCTACAATCTCCTCTTTTTCAATGTAACTCAAATGGGAAAATCAATATCCCAGTTTTGTTTCAAAATCTCCCTCTTACCAAGTTCAAAATGTTCGCAAGTATGGTACATTGGATTATGGTAGGCAGGAAGAATTGGGGTAGGGACATGGACTCGGATAACAAAGGACAGGAGGGACATGGAGAGGTGCACCAAACTGAACCTACAGGGCAAGCATCAGGGTTTGCAGCAGCACAATACACCACACAGGGCATGCGGAACGGGAGTGCAGCACAACAATCCATAGAAAGCAATAGGGAGGGGACAGGACCATGCACATGGACAACAGAGAACAGAGGGGAAAGAGGCAATGGTAGCTAGCTGACCATAATGGACAGACAGGAAAGAAAGCTGTAGCATAAAAGACCATAAAGGGCAGGAGGGACGGATCAGGGGCTTTTTAATGGAACAGACAAGCCAGAAGGGAGGGAATAGGGGTCTGCACATGGAAACAGAGGGCTGGGGGCAAGAGGGCAGGGCAGGAGCAGCAAGATGACCATGGAGGTCAGGCAGGATGGGCACTAGAAACAAGACGCATCATGGAGAGTAACAGTGAGACTATGATGGCATACACACAGACCATGGAGGGAAGGTGGGAGGGGGTCAGGGGCAGCTAGCAGACCACACAGGGAAGGTGGGAAGGGCCATGGCAGCACAGAAGACCATGCATGGCAAGCCGGAGGGTTAGTGGCAGCACAATGGCTATGATGGGCAAGAAGGAGGGTGCAGGGGCATGCACAAAGGACCATGGAGGATAGAAGGGAGGGTCAGGACATGGGCACAGACAAGAGAGTTCAGGGGAAGGGGCCTCACAACAGACCGCACGGGGCAGGAAGGAGGAGCAGTTGCACCACAACAGACCAGGGAGGGCAGAAGGGTGTGGCAGTAAAATCGACCATGGAGGACAGGAGGAAGGGGATCGGGGCATGGCATGTGGACAGGCAGGGTGGAGGTGGCAGGGACAGGTTACAGCCATCTGACAATGCTAGGCAGGTGGGAGGGGAGTGGCAGCTCAACAGAACACTCAGAGTAGATAGGAGTGGCAGGTCCATGGAACATGGTGGGCAAAAAGGATGGAGCAGGGGCATGCACAAAGACATCGGAGGGCAGGGGGAAGGAGAATAGGGGCAGCAAGCTAAGCACAGAGCAGAAGCAGGAGGTCAATGATGGGCCATAGAATTGGGCAATGTAGGGCAGGAGGAGTGGACTGGTACATCATGCTAAATGGAGGGCAGTGGCAGCACATCAGACCATGCATGGCAGGAGGGAGGAGGCTAGTCCATGGATTCAGACAACAGAGGATAGGGAGGAGGTGGATGGGGCAGCAAGCTAACTGTTCAGAGAAGGTGGGTATTAGGAACTTTATTGTTTTTAAAATGTGTGTCTGTGCGAACTACTTAAAATATGAACAAGTATGCAGCATAATCTCACTTTTATTCAGGAAGAAGAGGACGTTTGTGACTGTGACTCCGGGCTCACTTGGCAGAAACACCCCCTGACCCTCCACCCCTCATCGCAAAATGTAATGCCCGTGAAAAGGGTAGGTTGACGCAGTGGTTTATAGAACATAGTCCTGAGAGCACGATTGAAAATGAAAACTAGATATAGTACATGGTATAAACTATGCACCAAAAAGTGTGATATAAGATGAACCGGGGCGTGAAATATAATATGCAATACATTGTGCGCAATGACAGATTCATTGGAGAGTGCGAGATAGCACAGGCACTAGCGCGTGCTATGCGATATGCGCCTTGGAGTGTAATATGCACAGGGCAGTGTTGTGTAACCTAACTAGTCTCTAAAGTTGTAATATAAAATATGTGCTGGGGAGTGTAACGTTGCATATGCACTGTGACAAAGATATGGGTTCCAGATTGTAATATGTATGGCATAGCGCTGTGCGTTATAACATAGGCATCGAGGAAGGCACGTTAGATGGGGCAATATAACCTGTGCGAAGGCAAGTGTGGCATGACATATTCACGGGGTAGTGTTACAGTGAACATGGGCTAGAGAGTGTCATAGCATACGCACTAGCTGGTGGAATACAACACAGAGGTGTTTGGCACTCGGCGGGCACTGGTGGGTGTAACAGAGCATTGGGCTCAGCCAGGAGCACGCTGTGACTCTCAAGTGAGGTTCGTCTCCTTTCCAGAGAGTAAAATAAAAAGTATTACACATCCGGCGGTGGATGTGTGTTTCATTAACCGTGAGGGGGATTTCTTGCATTATTTGGTCGAATTTTTGTCGAATCCCCTTTGAATGGCTTGGTGTGCGTGTGTATTAAATGTGCCCATCAATAGCTACCCATGTTTGTATAAATAAACGACAAGGGTGTCGCCGGGATTAGGCACGGTAGGGCATCAAACACGTCAGAGCTTCACTAGCAGTGTAAATACATTCCACTTGGATTCATTGAATGCATCGTCGCCTTTTAATGAATATCACGCAAATCTTCATGGTGATAGGTACATACGGTTTGTCCAGAATGTCCAAGGTGTTTCTATAAATATATATATTTTAAATAATAAAAAACAAAAGACGGCCTGGGGGATGGGGTCCCCGGGGCCATAAGTGGCCTGAGGAGGGGGACAACCCAGCCCCCCTCCTAAAGAATTTTTTTTTAAAAAGGCCAAGGTTGGGGTCCCCGGGGCCGATTAAGTCCTTGGGAGGGGGGCCACACGGTCCCCTTCCAAATTTATTTTTTTCAACCAAAAAAATTAGGGTGCAGGCCCTGGGGGATGGGGTCCCCAGGGCTAATAAATTAGAAAAAGAAGGGGGGCCACACAGCCCTCCATCTTAAAAAAATAAAATAAATAAAAGACCGGCATCAGGCTGGAGGCCACGCCCCCTCCTTGCAGCACTCTGCAAACGCGCCCCCTGGCCAGTTGTAAGTTGGGAAATTAATTCCCCTTCAATACTGAGGGTCCCTGAGGGCCAACTACCCCAACAGGTATCTCCAGTATGCGTCAGGGAGCTGCGTTGCAGACAGGTGTTCTGAGGCCACGCCCCTTTTTACACCTCTATGCAACGCAGCTCTGTGGTGCTTACTGGAGGTACCTAGTGGGCTAGTTTGACCCTAGGGAGCCTTAGGATTCAAGGGGACTTAATCTCTCAACTTAGAACGGCCACAGGGCGCGTTTAAACAGTGGTGAAGGGAGGGGATGGGGCCTGAGGTGACATGTGCAAACACGCCCTGTGGCGCGTTTTAAGTTGGGGAAATAATTTCCTTTCAATCCTGAGGGACCCTGGGGGCCAACTAGCCCACCAGGTGCTTCCAGTACGCGCCACTGCTCTGCGTTGCAGAGAGGTGGTGCAGGCTGTGCCCCTTTTTACACCTCTCTGCAATGGCACTTACTGGACGTACCTAGTGGGCTGTTTTGCCCCTAGGGACCCTCAGGATTCAAGGGGACTTAATCTCCCAACTTAAAACGGCCACAGGGCATGTTTACACAGTGGGGAAGGGAGGGGATGGCGTCTGAGGTGACGTGTGCAAACACGCCCTATGGCGTGTTTTAGGTTGGGGAAATAATTCCCCTTCAATCCTGAGGGCCCCTGGGGGCTAACTAGCCCACCAGGTGCTTCCAGTAAGTGCCACTGAGCTGCGTTGCAGAGAGGTGGTCCAGTCCGTGCCCCTTTTTACATCTCTCTGCAACACAGCTCTGTGGCGCTTACTGGAGGTACCTAGTGGTCTTGTTGGACCCTAGGGACCCTCAGGATTCAAGGGGACTTAATCTCCCAACTTAAAACGGCCACAGGGTGTGTTTACACAGTGGGGAAGGGAGGGGACGGGGCCTGAGGTGATGTGTGCAAACACGCCCTGTGGCGCGTTTTAAGAGGTAGTTTTAATCCCCTGCCCAATTATATACTAGGGGCTTACAGAGAAGGTCATGCTAATCACAGGGGGACACCAACACATAGTGTTCCCTAGTTTATGTAGGTGTTTTCACTGTATTCTGAGTGTCTTTTAACATAGCACTTGCTCTAGAACTGGTTAGTCAGACTCAGTTACCACCGGTATCCGTCTGAAAAAGTTGAGGGTACAGGATGATTTTGTAACAAGGCTTCTTTCTGCTCTTCTGTTTGTTCTTTCTGCACATTATCCTTTTTCCTGCACTTTTCTTCGTCTTTGAGGACTTCTGTTGCTTCTGTTGCTTCTTTCTGCATTTCTTTTTCTTCTTTCTGTGCGTTTTTTCTTCTCTCTTCACATGTCCTATCTCTGTAGGCATAGTTAGAAATTAGCATTTAAAAAACCTTTGAAATTCACTGAAAAAAACATAGGTTTCAGGCACGTTATAGTTAAGAATTAGCATTTAAAAAACCTTAGAAATTCACTGAAGAAACCATAGGTTTCAGGGGCGTTATAGTTAGCTGGACTTTTCACTCATACAAAACCATTGAAATTCCCCTGTTATAGTTAGTTCAGCTAACTATAACTCGCGCGCCCGCAATGCACTGCTGATGACGTCACATATTATATCATTCATAACATGGTCAGTGACATCACTCATGAAATCACTGATGACATCTCAAATTACATCACTGATGACATCATACTTGTGATAGAGTGACAGACTTCCTCTCCCTCTAATATAACCTTTGATACACACATTCAAAAATAGAAACTAAAATTTTCAAAACAATGGACATACCAATACCAGTTACAACAACCTATTCAGTAATTCTAAGATCCACATACACATCTACTCATTCACCAACAGTCCTATACAGTCACTCATACATGTACTCACTCATCATATGTACTCATACACCTATATATCCTGTTACACAACACCACTCATCCATAGAGTTACTCACACACATAGTCACTCATGCTAATAAAGAGTCAAACATCCATTTACTTGCATATACAGTTATACAAACACCACCACAGTCACTTCTACAGAAACTTACACATACTTAGTCTTTTCAACAATCACTTATAGAAACACATACTTATTCATACAGGAACTCTTCCAATCTCTCACTCTCACATATACTCACTTATATACACCAATAGTCACATATACTAGTTTAAAACATATGTAGTTACTCATAAAGACACGATTGAGACAGTCATTCACTC
The DNA here is from genome assembly GCF_964204655.1 of Triturus cristatus. NCBI lineage: Eukaryota > Metazoa > Chordata > Amphibia > Caudata > Salamandridae > Triturus > Triturus cristatus. Next base: position 1,170,951,108 of record NC_140593.1, read on the forward strand.
ACTAACACACCCATGCATACGCTCATCCACCCATACAGTCCTGCACACATGCTGTCTTCAACACATACAAACAGTGAGTCACTCATTCATGAACCTATGCACTACGTAATACCCCCACCAAACCAGACACTCAGACACTCATACTGACACTCAAAAAACCAACTAATAACCTATATAGACACTCATGTAGCTACTCACCAATCCATGCAGCCACTTATACACAAAGTGAGAGACTGATACAGATATTTACATATTTAACCATTACTCACTAAGCCATGTATTCACTAAGATGCACTTAATCAGTCAGTTATACAATCAATTATTCAAAAACAAATCATCCATTTAGATACTTATATACCCATTTATTCTTCCATCGACCTTGAGATATACATATATAAAACATATGTAATTTTCAGAAAAAGACATATTCACTGGATGATGTCATCAGTGATGTCATCAGTGATGTCATTTGAGATGTCATCAGTGATGTCATGAGTGATGTAATATGTGACATCATCAGCAGTGCACTGCGGGCGCGCAAGTTATAGTTAGCTGAACTAACTATAACGGGGGAATTTCAATGGTTTTGTACGAGTGAAAAGTCCAGCTAACTATAACGCCCCTGAAACCTATGGTTTCGTTAAGTGAATTTCTAAGGTTTTTTAAATGCTAATTCCTAAGAATAACGTGCCTGAAACCTATGGTTTTTTCAGTGAATATATATATATATATATATATATATATATATATATATATATATATATATATATATATATATATATATATATATATATATATATATATATATATATATATATATTATATATACATGTGTGCAAATGTCAAAGAGTCACTGTGAAAACAACTCACATTATTACAAATGCCACTACCTTGACTTAGGCAATGTTTATATTGCAGCATGCCACTTTTATCAGTGGGTGACTGAAGGCAACAAAGGTCAGCAGTAACTCATGGTAATTCCTCCTCCAACATAAAAGAGATGGAGATCTACTCTCAAGCAATGCCATCCTCCTATTGCTTCATCATGGAACACAAGAATGAAGCTAGTACACTAAGGCCAACTGTTGAGGACTAATGGGTGCAGCACACATTGCTGTTTGCTGGGCAAAGGAAGATGGCTCTTTCTTTCTAAGAGTACATTGATTCAGCAGTACTTTAACACTTCACTGTGAGTGTTAGACTATTTGAAACATATTTTTCCATGGGATTATGATCTTTGTCTGACAAGAGTCAAATAGAGTTAAGCATAAGTCCCAGGTGGATTTAACAAAAAAACATTCTAGAGGCTCAAAAGGTGTTCCTTTAACCACAATGACATGAAATAATTGAAATGTTACACATTTTCTGTCATGACCAAGTTCCTATGTGCCAGCATGTGATCAAAATGCATGCAACATGTGTATTTTGATAACTGTGACAACCCTAGACAATAGTTACATTGCCCATGTGCTCTCAATGATATTTTACACATGATCACATGGCATACAGACAGCATGGACATACCAATTCCCAGTAAATAGTAGACATGACCCAGTATTATCAGGACACAGCTAAAGGTGTGCTTTCTATATGTCTTCTTTTACCGATGTGCTTCTGCTTAAGATCCTCCAACTCAACTTGGATTCTGGCCCAGTTGGTCAAATGACCATAATGTGGAGTGGGCAGAGCTGAAAAGCACATAAATAGGTGGGAGGTCACTCTCAGTATGTCCTGTGCCATCAGCTGTGCCCTGGGGCTCCAACTGCTTCCTGCACTCCCTTCTCACCTGGTGTGAGCATCCATTGCATTTTCATGGTTTTCTAATGTATCTCAATATTATTTTGTTGATAGTTCTCAGTTAATTTCACATTTTTTCCAAGAGAAATAATCACAACTGACATGGTATTCTCAGCACCCTTCTGTTTGAGGTCTTCCCGTGGATTGATAAGGGCACCGATATCACCCGGGTGGGCCACAGAGAACTCTTCTAGTCTTCAGAAAACCTAGTTCACAATTCAATTTCAATTCAATTTATTTTTAGGATTACAGAACTCCGAGGAGGTCCACATAAACTGAGAAATCAACAACATAATAAGAAGGATTCTATTTTGATAATAAAACTAACACAGAAAAATATTCCTTACCAACAAGACATCACCGACTCCTAAGCCACTCCTAAGCGGAATCCAACATTATAAAAAGACTTCAGATTAAAACATAGCAATATAATGCACAGTGCAAAATGATTAAAATATCCTTCATGCCCTTAGTGCAAAAGTTTAGGAGGTAAATAACCTAGAATACCATCACAAGAATAAAAAATAAAATTGCCCACACAAAAAAAGTATTAGCAGCTTCTCCGTACAAACCTAATGAGCCTTAGTGCATGTTTAAAAAACACTTTAAAAAGTTAAAAAATCTTTGATAAAACATTTCATTTGGTGGCTCATAAAGAGAATCAATTAGTGCTGAGGCCGTAAGAATAGATAGCTGTAGACATATTGGTCTTATCCATTTTTGTTGACACAATACTAATACTGGGCAAATAAATAATACATGAGTAACATCTTGCAGGCCACTATTGCACAAATTACAATTCGGTGATGAACCATATCATTTTGCCATTAAAGGAATTAAAGGGAGCATACCCTGCCTCAATAATAGCCAAAAACGGCACACAAATGTGGCAAGTTCCAAGAAATATAGCCCTGTACTTTATTTGTCGTGCAGGAATCAATAACCGGATGGATACCCATCTTCAAAGTGCAAGCTTCCCTATCCCTTGTGAAACTTGTATCCCAAGTGGCCTGTTTCAGGGTGGCCCTTAACTGATAAGGCGACAAGGTAAAGAGCAGGGACTGATCTAATTACAGCAAATCAATCACAGTCCTAAAATGTCTAAAACTTTATGACTGTTCTTTTGAACATTCTAAAATTCTTTTATGAAGTAAAAATCTTAGTGTGCCATAATCACTCTTTACCAGACCTAAGACCCAACGCACAATCCCCATGAGACCCTGTGACCAGGTACTTCTCAATCTAAATTCTATTCTGAGGGCGGCCGTGGAACATGCTGAATTAACTAAGGCTAAACTTCTTAAAATGCGGCCTTCCGTTACATTTAGAAATCCCCAATGTAGTTCACAAGGTGCTGTAAAGTGGCAGGAGTATTCTACAGATGAAAAGCACCATCCTAAACTGTTTTGATCTCTCTGACGTTGGGAATGAAATCTTTTTCCTTGGCAGTAGGTGATAGAGCAATCTACTAGTAGCCACAGGTGAAGCCAAAGGTGCTCCTGCTGGGCTATGAGCTCATTAGGGCTGGGCTGGCCAAAGGACTACAGAAAGGTGCAATCACCCCCAAGCCCAACATACTGAAAACTTTGCCTTGATGAACTCCAGGTCTTAGTTAGACATCCAATAGGTCCTGCACGTTGTTGGCAGGCTATGCCATGTCTCATGGACACAGGTATCAACCTTGAGGTAAGTGAAAAGCGATCATAAAATATTCTCAGCACCTCTCTACACTCTTTCTGATGCTCTGGTTTTAATTCTGAGGCAAATGGCACCCTATCCACAGACCCATCCTTCATATCACCATGTAGAAGGTCAGAAAAGGGCTCACTGTCTTCCTCAACCTCCTATGTCATTGCATGATGTCCCTTGTCGCAACTGTGTTCCAAGGGGTTTATCTCAGAAATGTTCTGCACTACCTTGCATGGCCCTCACCACTTGTCCTCAAAGTGCTTAAAAAAATTGACCCAAATGGTCTTGAATACCAACACCTCCTAACCATCATGGTACCCAGGCAGCATTGCTTTCAGATCATATCCCCCATTTATAAGCTTTTGGTTAACCCCGGGTAGAGAACTCCGCTCTGTCAGTTTTACCAACTCCGCGCTCCATTGGGAACGCGGAGTTCAGGCAAAAACTCTGACTCCGCTGCGTAGCAGAGTTAGTCCCTGCATCCATGCCCAACAGAACAGCATGTGCACTACCAAGATGTGCAACGTCCCAGAGACCACTGACAACAGAGGGACGTGGCTCTCGCAGATATCTGCACCTACCTATATTGTCTGATGAATGACCTACTGCTTAATGTTGGCTAAGTGCAACAATCTTTGTTTGTTAAATCATCAAAAGCCTTGAGAAAGCCCTGGTCCTTTTGACCAATTAGGGCAAAACACGTGTCGGCTGCTGCAACACCAGCAATGTATTTCTATAACACCAGGAATAAGAGGATGCAGCCTAAAAGGTTGTTCTAAAAAAAGAATAAAGATTTCTAAATTAACACAAACAAACTGGGACTCTTTCTAGACCATAGCAAATTAAATATTAATTAAGGAGGAGTACATGCTCATTTCTTTCTGCAATGTAGGAGTTTGTGACTGGCCAGGAGAAGACCACGGCAAGGAGGAGGGCAGCCTGGAGACGCCAGTGCAGTCAGTGATTATTTCCTTTTTTAAAATTAGGGTGGAGCGGAGCAGAGATTTTTTTCAACTCTGTAAAACTTTGATTAGTGGCACCCTGCCAACTCAGCCCTCCCTTACTTTTGGCATCTTTAAAGTTTTTTCTTAACCTGCCTCATGTATTGCGCTATTAATTTGCTGAGTTGTGTTTAAGAGAAACAAGGGAACCCAATTTAGGTACACAAGGACCTTGGATATCAGTTTTAGCATTGACAATGGTCCTTGCAATTGGTGATTCAAGTCAAATCAATATAGAGTAGAATCAATTCTATATTTCAACTATCCAGCCATATAGGGATTTAATCAGTTTGGATCTAAATTAACAAAGCACAGTATATACAAAGTGGGGTACAGTCCTGTACCGGAAACCATAAGAGTGAGGTAGTTTGTGACATTTAGGACACAAGAAAACAAAGAAACAAACACATTTTAGGCAAAACAAAACCAAAAGGGCTCGTTAAAATTGTAAAGAATAAAACAAGCTTGATAGTAAGCACAAACGTGGCACTAGTATGAACAAAATTGGTCAGTGTACACGTTGTTTACAAAGGTCGACGACGTTTCGATCCCATTTACACGAATAGAGGGATCATCATCAGGAGAACAATAATTGCCTAAACAAGATACATGTAATCGAACAGGGAATGATGAAAATAAGTGAGAGGAAAGAAAGCAAAAGATTTAGAGTTAGAGATTTATTCAACATAACAGAAAAGCTTCAAAACGCTCAAGGAGGTTGCACACGGCGATCAATGATACGTGCGTAGTGGCACCCCGCCAACTCGGCCCTCCCTTACTTTTGGCTTCTTTAAAGTTTTTTCTTAACCTACCTCATGTATTGCGCTATTAATTTCCCGAGAGCAATCACACAGCCCACAACATCTTTTTGAGATGCCTCAGAACTTTCCTAGTGGGAAAGCTTATGCTTTATATAGTAGCCCTGAGTTGGTAATAGAGACAAGCCAGTGATAGACACAGATTTGTTTTTATGACATGGTACTTGAAATGTAGTAGGCTTACTTACTTATTTTAAATAAAGCTTATATTACCAGCAATAGGCCTCTGAGGGTGTTGGACCTGGCGCTCTCTGCAGGGCCACCCTCAAACCTTTTGCCTTTTACCCTCCACTTTTTGCTGAATTTGTTTTTTAACTCTGTGCACTTTACCAGTGCTGAAATGCTTGTGCAATCTCCCTAATGCATAATCAAATTGGGTTGTATGAAATTGGCATATTTAATTTACTTGTGAGACCCTTGTGGAGTGGTATACCATATACCCGGGCCTATAAATTAAATGCCATCAGTGGGCCTGTAGCAGTTACTGTGCCACCCACTTAAGTAGCACATTAAAACATATACCAGGTCTTAATGCAGTGTTCCATTGCCATGTCAACTTGGAATTTAAACCCCCTTGCCAAGCTTTAAACTTCCTTTTATTACATATAAATCACCCCTAAGGTAGATCCAAGGTAGCCCATAGGGAAGGGTGCTGTATAATTAAAAAGATGGACTTGTACTGTAAGGCTTTAAATGTCCTGGTAGTGAAAACTCCTTAATTTGTTTTTCACTAGTGTGATGCCTGCCCCTCCCATAGGATAACATTCAGGATTCCATATTACATTTAGTAAGATGTAATTCCTAATTGGGTGAAGTAGGATATGTCATGTTTGATACCTATGAAATTACAATTTATACCTCTTTATGGTAAGGTAGGATTTTTCTTTACAATTTTGAAAATGCCACTTTTAGAGATTTGTCGTATGAAGGGGGTAAGCCCAGTATTAGTAGCCAGGTAGTGCCTAGTTAAAGTAATACAACAAAGAATCTTGCTACCATTTCTAATGCTGCTGTCTTCTTAAGCAGACTAAGGGCCAATATATGATTTCTTTGGTCCTTTTGAAACCCTAAAGCCTATAGCTGACCCAATATGTAGTGTTAAATATTCTTAGAAATGTTGAACAACTATGCTTAATTTTCGAAAAGCTCCACAAGTACCCCACCTTTTTAAATTGGAAGGCGCCAGCACTACAACACCCAGAAACCATCACTTCCTTTACAAAAAAAACTACCGAAAGTCTATATGTAACAGGAAATGACCACACACATAACGCCCTGGAATCAGACAGGACTTTCTGCCGGTTAGAATCAAGGAAGATCGGCAGAAAGCGAAGCTCTTCGAATTCTCCAAGTAAGTTCCTGGCATGCAGCTATTAAGCGCAATACAGCTACAAGCAGGATAAAGAGATAATCAGCTCTTCCTCGCTTTACTGTTCACAGAAAGCAATCCACTGGCATCATATAAAGAGGCCCCTGCGCCCGAAAAGAAAAAAGACACAGTGCTGCAGTGAAAGTAAGAGACGCTTTGATTTATAAATCGATGCTGAGAATTATCTCTGTAAAAATTAAGCACACTCCTGATGGTGACCTTTTATTTTCTACAACTTCCTGCCCCTCCCGAAAATACTTGCTTTTATAAAAATCAGAAAACAATATATTGTCGACCCTGTCAATAACAATGAGCCTACACTAACCAGGTACTACATAAGATGCAAAATAACTTTACATGAGACACTGAGAAGGGGTCGGGCACATTAATTGGTATTCTTGTGTCTTTTAATTTTTAGACTACACCATGTCGCACCCTGAAGAGAGTCCCACAAGTGATCCTGGGAATTGAAACCCGTCAGCACTTTCATTCTGCTACTGAGGAATGAATAGTTATATAACCTAGAAAGTGTTGTGGGATATTTAACGTAGATTTAACCCAACTGTTCTCAAGTATATTCCCAATGGCTAGCATCTCTCTAAAGTCACCATGAAGTTTGTGTAATGGGAGTGCTTCATGTCTAATGTTTTTTAAACAACTGACTGGTGTACTGTTCTTTTTGCACTATTGTTTATTTATTTGTATGCACGATTTATTTTTGCTGTCTATTATGTACACAGTGTTTTGATTTATATTTGTACATAACCTTTTGGTCTATAATTTTTTGTAACCCCATTTCAGATTGAATGAAATGACAAAATGACATAATGAAAGAATGAAGTAATGGTTAAATAAAAAAATCAGGACCAAATAAATCATATATTGTCCCTTAGTCTGCTTAAGAAGACAGCAGCATTAGAAATGGTAGCAAAGTTCTTTGTTGTATTACTTTTAGAAAATTGGCATTTTTACAGTCCTTAGCCCTTTTATGCCTTTAGCCTGGCTGGGTCACATGACTGGGTGTAACTGGCTGTTAGACCTTGTGAATTTCACCATAGAGGGATTAGGTCAGCCTGAATGGGCCATCTGCTGGCAGGATGGAGGCAGAGCACAGCACAGCCCAATTTACACCTGAAAAGCTTGTGCTTTCCCTCCAAACAAAGGGGCAGATTTATGAAGGCCTTGCGCCTCATTTATGCCGCCGTTGCGTCACTTTTGTGACGCAGCAGCGGCGCAAATCCTGCGCCATGGTGCGGGGTATTTATAACGTAACCCATCTGGGAGATGCGTCACGTTGTAAAGCCCTGCGCCACATGTAGGTGTTCCTGTGCAGGCGGGGGTGTTCCGGCACAGGAACACCTCCTAAAAGTGGCTGAGTGAAATCTACAAGATTTCACTCAGTCACTTTTAGGCCCATGCTGCGTCAAAACCCTGCGCCTGCTTGAAGCAGGCGTAAGGATTGACGCAGCATTGTACAGATAGGGCCCCCCAGAACATTGCCGGAGCTGCGTCGCGCTTGCGACGCAACTCCAGCAATGCGCCACTTTTACAGCACAGATGCGTCACGCATCTGTGCCGTTTTTGCCCCATGGTGCGCCGCATTATAAATGCGGCGCATCCATGGTGGCGCAGCTGTGGCGCATAATAATTGGCGCATCCCTGCTGATATGCAGGGATGCGCCAGTTAACATAAATCTGCCCCGATGGGTCTAACAACCCTGTATTGTCACTGCAGCCAGCTTGGATCCAGGGAGGGGAGTCAGGAACTTCCATGCACTTCAAAGAACCTTTACATAAGCTGACATTTAGACTATGTGAATTCCTACCAGACAGTCACACAAATAAGGGACCGTGAACTCTGCCAGACTGCAGCTGTACCTGGAAGCCTAATCCTTACAGTTACTGAAAGTCAGCGGCCTCTGGAGAACTTAAGTGGCAGCTAACAAATTCAAAGGCCTGTGAGTAAAGAGGCGAGAAGACTGTCCCTGTTGAAAGATAAAACAACTCCCACCAAGCGTGCCTCTGCCTATAAAGTTATAAAAAGGTACACTGGTTTAAAACTTCAATCTTAACTCAATATAGTTTACTCAAATCACATTAAACACAAATGTTTGCATTATCATTTTAATGTTCAACAAATGCGGCACAAAATGCCTGTTTCTCTTAAAACCTCAGGAGCCACCATGTGCAGATGGTTGGGATCTGCAAAAAAGGCTATGGCACACAAGCCTGGTATCTGTCCTGCCCTGTTAACCACAGGTCTACCACGCTACTGAAGTTATTCAATCAAGCAATGGTGCGAATCTGCTGGTGAACCCTTATTACAGTGCTAAAACCAGAAAACATTTGTTTAAATATCCGGTTTGTGAAGTTCCCAGCAATTTTTTAAAACAGAATAACAGATTCTAGTTGTTTCACACAAGTAAGCACTGGTACAAAGTAAGGCCATCCAGCCCTGCCAAGTAGCATGCATGGGGGGTCGACTGATGCATTTTAGTGCTGGTGGCCGCCTCACAGAACTAAAATGCATCAGTCACGCATTATAGCTCCTGTACCCCCATGAGGCGCTAATGAGGCTGCATAACAAAACCAGCTTGAGCGCTTTACATTGACTTTCTGGTGATGCCGTACAACCTGCCAAGAAAAATCTGGGGCTGTATCATGGTGTAGGCGCATTTTCAATGTTTGCGCCAGTCTCACCTGTAAAATGGTGCACCCGGCGCAATCAATGAAAATGCGCCCTATTACCATGAATGCACTGCCCCCAGGGCAGCAGTGAACACATGGTGCCCTGGGGGCAACGCATTCACGTGCAATATGGAACAGCTGCTTTACAGCCTCTCTGTGCTTTCCCAGAGAAGGCAGCAATCCGCCTGCACTTTTAAAGGGGATTAGAGATCCCCTTGCAGGCTGACTGCAAGGGGATGCCTGGGGGGTCCATGGGACCCATTTACCCCCTGCAGAAGGCTGCTCCCAGGAGGCGCACTGCCAGTGCACCATCTTTTAGGTGGCGCACTGTCAGTGCGCCTCCTGGGGCTTCTTTGCCTCTGAGCCCGCTTCGGTAATACCGAGGGGGCGCAGACACAAAGGGATTCCCTCATTTGCATGGGGCACACCCCCAGCACATGAAGGAACGCCCCATTGAAGATAGCGCTGGTGCTTTATGTGCACCAGTGCTATTGGTATTACACAGGGGGCTGCAAATGTGTCTGCTGCCCCTTCTGTAATACCAAAGTGCCCCGGGTGTGCAAACGCCCGTTGCGCACCCAACCACTTTATGGAATACGGCTCTCAGGTGTCTTATTGACACATTGGGAAATGGGTATGTGTTATATTCAGGAGATGGAGCTGGGCTCTAGGACCCTGAACACATCGGGCCACAGGGGACTGGACACCGGACACCACTTTCAGTCAAAGGATGAAAGGCAGGAACTAGGGACTGTGGGGCTTATTTATGAGCCCTTGCGTCACTTTTGAGCCGCCGGTGCGTCACTTTTTGTGACGCAGGTGCGGCGTAAAAGATGCACCATGGTGCGTCATATTTACAAAGTGACGCATCTAGGTAGATGTGTCACTTTGCAGACCCCTGCGCCACATTATACCTGCGCCAGGTATAATGTATACAGGGTGGGCGTTCCGACGCAAGTAAGCCTCGTAGAAGTGACACAGTGAAATCTACGAGATTTCAGTGCGCCGCTTCTAGGACGCAAATGCGTCAATATCTTACGCCTGCCTCACAGCAGGCATAAGACTGACGCAGGCCCTTTCACATGGGGCTTGCCCCATGTGAAAGGACACATTACTGGAGTTGCGTCACTTTTATGACACACCCCAGCAATGCGTCACTTTTATGCCAACAGATACGTCAGAAATACTGACGCATCTGTCACTCCTTGCGACATGATGCGTCATATTGTAAATATGATGCATCATTGGTGTCGCAAGGAGGGCGCAATGAAAAGTGACGCATCGCTGTTTTCACGCAGCGATGCGTCACTTTTTATAAATGAGGCCCTTAGGGTTGGAACACAGAGGAGGAAAGAGGTTCCTGCATGAGCGGAGTGATAGTTGCATACGAAGGACCGCTACACTCACCTGCCAGTGTCACAGTGTCATTTTTTCATGGACCTGGGCAGCATGGAGGGGCCGTGAGCACTCTGCTGTGTTTTTTTAAAAATAAAGTAAGAGTTAAAAACCCAGGCTTCCACTGCCTCGGTCTCCCTGATCTCTCATAGGGGCATATTATCAAGACAGGCGATAAAATTATCGCTGTTTTAGCGGCAGAAAACTGCCGCTAAAACGGCGATAATGGGCTTGATAATATGCTCTATGGAATTCCAATTGAAGCTCAGGTTAGATGTCCTTCACATTTGATAATATGCCCCATAGTGCTGAAGTTATGAATAATTACAGCTGACCGGATACAGAGGAGGACAATGCAGACACTCGTGGGTTAATCTGGTGGCACCTGCCTTTTGTTATTTACTTTCAGGCAAGGCACTCTGTCACCGCCATACAGCCACAGCAGCTTTATGTTTTTTTGTGCAGTTGCCTGTCCCAATGCGACCCTGAGTGATCTGCTTCCTCCCTGTGCTGACCGGATATTCTTTCCCGTTGCTGGCTGGAGTTCCATCACTCCTGTCCCGCCAGACTCCTCAGTAACCCTCAGACTAATTTAATTTGCCAAATGCATCACCAATGAACGTTTATATTTATATTACACCAATCAGGTGTGTGGGGGAAAGCATGGGGCTGTGTTGTTAAGACTGTGGATGTCCGCCCCCTCTGGTGTGATAATACTATGGGACCCTGCAGCTGTTCCTGCTGGCCGGTGGCCATTAGCATTCTCTGTTCCCAACTGATCCCTAGCTCGTGACCTGCCAGCTCTGGGAGGGACATACCTGAGGGGGAGCATAGCATCATCCTCTATCAATTTCCAGCTCCCCACGTTGCTGCAGGCGAGGCCTTCAGGATATGACGTCAAGGCGATCATCTGTATGAGTTATTTATCTGCCTTTGTCACTGTGTTTAGATATCAATTTGTGTTCCCTACATTTTATTCAACCCCATTAAATGAGTTTGAATTGAGAAATGTCCACCCGTGTTTTGCTAATTGGTTATGATTATATTATAGATCAACTGGAATTTTGAATAAGTAAAATTGTTTTCTAGATTCTTCACATGTTAGTCACGATTTTGGGCTAATCATTTCAAGTAATTTTGCCAATTATTCCAACTGAGGGGCAGATTTACAAGCCCCGTGCGCCACTTTTGCAGGATTTCACTCAGTCACTTTTCCGACTCCGCTGCATCAAAACCTTGCGCCTGCTTGTAGCAGGCATAAGGTGTGACGCACCATGTGGAAGATAGGCTCGCGACACAGCTCCAGCACTGCGCCCACCTTACGCCGGCAGATGCGACATTGTAAATGCGGCGCATCCGCTGTGGGCAACGATGGCATTGCATGTCGCACGGTTCTTGGCACATCCCTGCTGATTTGCAGGGATGCGCCAGGAAACGTAAATCTGCCCCTGAGTTTCCTAAAGTGAATCCCTTGTATGCCTCTTTACCTATTAATAATTCTTCCCTGGAAAGCACCAGGCTTAGCCTGCCGGCAATCAGCACTGAATGGTGAACCACAGTCTGCTGCCTGGTAAGTGGCTGATAGACAGAAATGGTGTAAATGAAAGAACAGGAGCGATAAAGGAACTCCAAACACCACTATTGCTTCAACTGCCCAAGAATGCTCAAGTCACAGTTTAATATTTTCAAAACTGAAACATGTTCAATTCTAATTATTAACAAAATCATTGCTTTTACTCCTTGATCTCGCTCTGCTAATAAGCATTGGCTACACCACTAGATCTTGTTTGTTTTAGGTGGATTTTCATTGCTATGTGATATCTGGATACAGTGACTGAAAACTCACAGAGAGACACTCAAACATTGGTCATTGCTTTTATTTACTCACAAGAAAGAGTCACTCGAAGTGTTACACGTTGGACAGTAGAATGTCACTCATGTATGGAAACCATAGAAATGTCACACAAAAGTGATATGAAAACTTAGCAGCTATGAAGATCTATGAATAATCAGAAGGTGTCCCACTGCCATATGAATAAGGACGTTTGATTACTGTAAAACAATGTTTTTGGCCCCATACAGTACTCTGTTGAGATCTGGCACTTTACTGGCCTACAATGTACTTTATAAACATTTACACTTTATCAAATCGAACCATGGGACATACTAAGAATGCCTCTGTGGCACTTTTATTCCGCTGAAGCGTCACTTTGGTGATGCTCCGGAGGAGCAGTGTGCTGGCAAATATTTGCAACATCACGCAGAGCCAACCTGTGTGGCTTCTAATGGTCTTGTACATTAGGAGTAAGGCAATGCCTTACTCTGCGTGGAAGGGGTGGTCTATGGGTGTTGCTATGGGTGTTCCCATGCAACATCCATGGTTTTTGACACTGACCCAGAATTACAACATAGCGTAAATCCGGGGCAGCGCCAAAACTAATGCCTTCCCAAAGCAGGCATAAACAGGAGAAATGTTTAAATTTCAACTCGTTTTTTTCTCTTTCCACATGTGCTGTCTTCTGCAGCACAAGTAGAATGAGGAAAACGCCTCCTTTGAAGGTCCCTTCCCGGACAATAACAATAATGCCAATGACACAGACACCCTTGCACCATACTGCAAGGGTGCCTGCGTTGGCGCTCGAGTGCAGTTTGTGTGCCGGCACTGGCAGAAAGGACAGGAATGCATTATATCTTATAGATACAGGGCATACCTGCCCTTTTCTTTTGACGCACGGCAGAGCAACTAAAAGGCTTGCGGCACTGCCCTACAACAGAATATTGTAAATATGCCCCCATATGCAGTGATGGCTCCTCCACTAAGGCGGAGGAGTGTAGCTCCACTGCCAGGAAGCAGCAAAAGAAAGGAAAAAATAAAATGATAATAACTTAATGTTATTATCATTTTATTTTGACCTTGTGCTGCGGCAGCGTGCGTGAGGGTGCGGGGCTGCAGGGGAGGAGTGGTAGATCACTCCTGTGCACAATGACTGTTTGGACGGCTCTTTCGGCCCGCCCAAAACAGTCATGCATACTTCCCTGTTTCTCCATGCAGGCTGCATTACCGCCTGCATGGAGAACATGCCAACCCCTCCAGCCCCTGGCTGAGCGCCGTGTCACAGCTCTAAGACCAACCACAATGCTGCATTGCAGCGATGCAATTGGCTTCGGGGAGCGTGGGAGCCCTGGTGCTAGGACACAGGAGAGGCGGTAGCGGCTGGCTGGCCAGCAGGTAAGTGTTTTTTTTTACCCGATTTTCCCCACCGACACTTTGCCCTCACCCGCCCCACTGCTGCTTTTAGGCATCTGCCCATGTGCATCCTTGAAAGGTGCTAGTGAGTTTAATTTTATTAATGTAATTTTGGCATACCCTTGTTCGAAGTTTTATAATCGATTAACGTTTAAAAATGACTATTTTTTTAAACATGTACTGCTTGTCTATTTTTAACTTTTCTCTGTGTGTAAAGGTTTTAATTAACTAAACGCGATTCAAATAAAATTAATTGAACTAAATTAATTTGAATCGATTTGAAGCTACTACTTACATAAAGTACCTGAATCTAGTTGGTTCAGTATAACAAACATATCACCGAATGCTATATTCAGAAAATGACCACTAGAGGGAGCTCCAACACTTCTTGAAGAAAATTCGAGGCGCGTGACTGCGGATCAGATTTATACAGTAATTCACTCTGAATATCTTTTGAAATAAAAAGTAACTCTCCTTTAAGAATATTTTGAATAAATGTGAATATTTTTTTAAGTGTTATTCACCCGCACGGTCTTTTAACGAAGATCTCTTGCGTAGTTCTAGACGGCTACACTCAGCATGACCTTTTTTTTTCAAACTTAAGTTCAATTGTATTGCTGTCGATAGGGTTCACAATTTAAATAAATATTAAAGACCGTTCATGATTTTTATCTTTGCAAATGGATAGTTGCAGCGTGTACAGCGTATGTGCATGCAGGAGGCAGTTTATTAAACTGCTTTAACATGACGGGTGGCATGTTGGAAGAATACATTAAAATGTACAGTACAAAAACAATGGGGGGCATATTATCAAGAAAGGCGTTAAAATTATCGGCGCTTTAGCGGCAGGAAACTGCCGCTAAAGTGGCGATAATGGGCTTGATAATTAGCCGCAGAGAATTCCAATAGAAGCCCATGTTCTGGTGTGAACCATGTTCTGGTGTGAACCTGGGCTTCTATTGGGATTCTCCAGGGCATATTATCAAGCCCATTATCGCCGCTTTAGTGGCAGTTTTCTGCCGCTAAAGCGCCGATAATTTTAACGCCGTGCTTAATAATATGCCCCAATAGGTGTAGACAAAGCTCAAAGGGCCAGATTTACAACCGGTCGCAAACGGAGAATCGGCACATTTGTGACCACTAAAATGGCTTTTGCCATGTACCAACATTATTTTGAGAGTCGGTAACCTATTACAGACTCGCATAGGGTTTGCGAGTCACTATTAAGAAGGGTCGTCCCAAGGGTGTCCCATCCTAATAGTGAGTTGCAGGGGGATGGAAGATTTTTTGCGACTGGAATGCGGTCGCAAAACAATTGCAGTTTACCGCCTACTTCAAGTAGGTGACAAGCCAGTCACAAATGGGAGGAGGGCCCGAGGAGACCCCTTCCAGTTTGTGAATGGTAGCGAAAATGTTTTTTGAAAGTAGGGACCACTGCCTACTCTTAAAAATGAAACTGAAACGTTAATTTTTCTTTTTTAAATGCATCCTGTTTTCCTTTAAGGATAACAGGCTGCACACAAAAAAAACTCCTTTATTCAAAAAAAGCAGTCACATACATCGTGGTCTGCTGACCCCAGCAGGCCACCATCCCTGTGAGTGTCGGCCATTTCCAATGGGTCGCATATTGAGACCTGGCTCTTGGATATGAATGAGGCAGGTCCCTGCGACCAATTTGGTAATCGCAAACAGTGTCTGAGACACTGTTGTACATCAGGTTTTCCGACTTGCAAATTGGGAGTTGTTAAAAATCGCAAAATGCAAAACCTGATGGTCGAACTGGTCCAAGGGAGCGCAAAGATAAAAGGGGGGTCCCAAAACGGGTGAATTGATTTACATGAAATTTGGCAGGATTAGACATTATGGTGCGCAGATGATCCTTTTGGGTTCTACAGGTATGTAGGGTAAGTATTCTTTAAGTTATAAGGCATTTTAACTTAGTGATATCTGTTGTCACTGCATTTTCGTGAAATTTTGCAATATTCATTGAAGTACCACAGTACATAGCAATGACATGTCATTCTGTGATTGGCTAATGACTGCCTTTAAAAAAGATAAAGGCAGCCATGCTGTTGTTAGGTACACTTTGCCTGTGTTGTGCGCCTTGCCCCTAAATGTACTTAAGTATTAGGTTTGATATTTTACCCTATCCACCACTTTATTAAAATTATGATAGGTAGGGAAAATATTTATATGTTTCCATCTATTATTTTAAAAAGTGTAGCGTTGTAGCAAATATAAAATAAAAAAATATATGTTAACAAATTAAATAACACTGTAGTACTCTATATTTTACAAACATAGTGTACTGCAGTGCATTTTCTATTTTTAACATATTTAAATCTTCACATAACCATTCTACAGAGTACCGTGGTAATTCCTACCAATTACCGCGCTAGGTAAAAATTTCAATAGAATTAGCAGTTCTTAAACTGATGTAAAAATATATAGAACATTATTAATACATTTCTCTAACTATTAACACTTTAATAAAGTGGCAATATGTAAGAAAAAAACAATAAAATCTACTACATAATTCTATCTAAAACCCTAATCCAGAATGAGGTGAAACGTAGAACGCCATCAAAATGTGCTCTGAACGACATGGCTAGCTTTTATGTTTGGTAAAAACAGCCATAAGCCAATCACTTACCGATTGGCCTGAGATGGGGAGCTGCATGCCCCTCTCCCCTTCATTTTAATTAGTAGCAGGGCCTAACAAAGCTCAGGGAGGGAGGCCATGTGGCCCTTCTCCCCTTTATTTTAAAAAAGCCCCAGTGGATCTGGTGCCTTGAGCCTTCCAAGGCTCAAGGAGGAGAGGGGGCTCCCCTCCCATTTCAATTTTAATATTGGCACTGGCAGATATATATATATATACATATATATATATATATATATATACATATATATATATATATATATATATATATTCACTGAAAAAACCATAGGTTTCACACATGTTATAGTTAGCTGGACATTTTACTGATAAAAAACCAATGAAATTCCCCCGTTATAGTTACTGTAGGCAACTATAACTCACGCGACCGCAATCCTCTGCTGATGCTAATACTGTATTTAGACACTTATTTGCCCATGTCTTCTTCCATTAAATTTTAGCTATACATATATTACAAATATTTTTTTTTCATAAAGACACATATGTCATCAGCAGAGGATTACGGTCGCGTGAGTTATAGTTGCCTACAGTAACTATAACGGGGGAATTTCATTGGTTTTTTATCAGTAAAATGTCCAGCTAACTATAACATGTGTGAAACCTATGGTTTTTTCAGTGAATTTGCAAGGTTTTTTAAATGCTAATTCCTAACTCTAACGTGTGTGAAACCTATGGTTTTTTCAGTGAATTTGTACGTTTTTTTAAATGCTAAGTTACTTTACGCCATTTGTGGCGTGCGCGCCCACTTAACGCAGTTCGTTTCGTGCGCGCACGGTGCGCTTCGCGCACCGTGCGCGCACAGTGAGCACGCGGTGCGCTTCGCGCACCGCGTGCCCACGTTACGCTACATGGGCCATGAACGCACGATGCGCTTCGCCCACCGTGCGTACATGGAGGACATATGATGAGCATCGTTGTGACAGGTAAAATATATGTTTGATTTAGCTCTTATAAGCCAGGCACAAAAGGTGCCCTGCGGGCACCTTTTGAACACGGGATGGGGAGAATGTGGATATTTTTTTTTTATATATATATTTCTTACCGTACGCGTACGGTAAGTGTAATCGGCGAAATTTTTGTAAAAATTAAATTTGCCTTTTTTCACTTGGGGGATCGTTGGGGACTCCCTCAACATGGCTAGGTGCTTGGGAGCTGTCTAAACAGCCCCTTTACATGTTTTTGGACTTTGTTTTTCAACCCCCTGTCAGAGTGCGAGAGAGAAAATGGCGGACGCCGCTTCCTGGTTTCGACCGATTCGAATGTTTACTAAGATCTAAGGGCCAATCAGAATCGCGCTCGCGCACGTCACCGTACGCGTACGGTAAGCGCACGGTAAGCGCACGGTAAGCGCACCGTAAGCTGCCACAGATATATATATTGATTTAAAGGCTATTTTCTCAGGATCTACTGAACAGATTTACACCAAACCTACAAAAGGCACTTCCTTGACCTGAGGACTACCTCTCTGCCAAATTTCAAGTAATTCTGTTCAGCCGTTCGGGCTGTAGCTGTGTCTAAAGGTCCTATGGAAAAATGCATGGGAAAAACGCGTTTTGGGTCCCCCCTTTTATCTCAGCCCCCGCTAGACGAATCCCCCCGAGACTTTCAGGGTAGGAGCGGAGCGTAGCGCCCCACCTATTTTGAAAAATTCGCGAGGATTCGTCAACCGGCGCCAAAGTTATTAAAAATAGAATGTTGCGGATTTCCTATGGAAACGTGGTCCTAACTAAAACTATCTACTGGCGACCGCCAGTAGATAATATATATATATATATATATATATATATATATATATATATATATATATATATATATATATATATATATAGATAGATAGATAGATAGATAGATAGATAGATAGATAGATAGATAGATAGATAGATAGATAGATAGATAGATAGATAGATAGATATATCAATACACGTATATTATATTTACACTGAAAAAATGAAAGGTTACAGAGACGATTTTGGCCCGGGGTACCCTATCCCTCAGGGCCCAGCCTGTAGTGTGAGTGCCCTGGTCCCGCCCAGGGCACCCAATGCCACTGATAGGGTCGCGGGGGGAGCCTGAAGGCCCCTGCAGTGCCTGCTGGCATTGCTTTTACACATAGGGAGCTGCTAATATGTAGCTCCCTTTTTGTAAAAGCAACTTGTTCTCCGCTTTGAACAAGAGAGAGCAAAATTATCTTGCTTGCTCAAAGTAAAGCACTGTTTGCTATGGTTTGGCGGGGGATGTGCTTCCGTCAAGCCATAGCAAACTGCAATGTCCAAGCAGTGGGCTTTGTTGGAGCTGGCACTGTGGGGTGGCAGTCCCTAGAGCCATCTAGGGCTGCACAAGGGTGGCCAATGAAACCCTGCCTTTGTTCTAATTTGCCCCGGGGAGGTGGTG
This sequence comes from Triturus cristatus, assembly GCF_964204655.1. Taxonomy (NCBI): domain Eukaryota; kingdom Metazoa; phylum Chordata; class Amphibia; order Caudata; family Salamandridae; genus Triturus; species Triturus cristatus. Next base: position 1,170,970,180 of record NC_140593.1, read on the forward strand.
TTTCCCGGGGTTGGGGGTCCACAGCTGACCCCCTTCATATATTTGATTTGAGCCCCGGGGAGGTGGTGGTCCCTGGGGCTGAGGGGGGCCATGCGGGCCCCTGCATTTCTATTTATTATTTATTTGCCTGGGGAGTTGGCAGTGGCTGGGGCTGCGGGAGGGCCTAGTGGGCCCCTGTATTTATATATTGTTAGCCCCGGGGAGGTGGCGGTCCCTGTGGCTGCAGGGGAGGCCTTAGGGACCTCTCCGATATTCATTTGAATCAATAGCCCTGAGGGGGTGGCAGTCCCCGGGGCTGCAGGGTGTCCTAGTGGTCCCCTAGTATTATTATATTGTTAGCCCCTGTGGAGGGGGAGTTCCCCGTGGCTGCAGGGGAGGCCTTACATACCTCTCTCGCATTAATTTTAATCAATAGCCCCGGGGGTGGCGGTGCCGTGCAGGGCCCTCGCATCAGTTTACATACCAGTTTACATATGTTTGCCCCAAGAAGGTGGAGGTCCCAGGGGTGCCACATGGGCACACCCCACATTACTATACAAACTGCCACACAGGGGCTAACTACTAATGAAGTGTGGGAGAAAAAAATCAGCGGGAGTCGTGGATCCAGTGTGACTCATGCTGACATTTTTTTTATAAAGGATTATAGGCTTTTTTGGCCCTGGAGGGTCCTTGTGGGATCCCCCCGAAGAGGCCTAGGGGGCAGGGTGTTCAAACGACTCACAAGATGGCTGCCAATGCTACCTGGTTTGAAGTATTGGCAGCCAATCAGATCCCAGCATAAGATCTTAGGTGGGGTCGCGAATCCTCCGTGTCCCGAGTTGTATATCTGAAAAACCTTTAAATAACTCCACAACTACTGAACTAATTCACACCAAATCAAACAAAGGTACTTCCTTGACCAACATCTACCTTCCTGACAAATTTGCTGTAACTTTGTTCAGCAGTTCAGCTGTAGCCATGTCTAAAGAGAGCTAACATGGGAAAAATGCACTTTTACACATCCCCTGGTTCTTGGCCCCCACCCCTTGACGGATTGCCCTGAAACATCATGGTCAATGCCATCACTGATGACACCACTAATGACATCTCAAATTACCTCACTGATGACATCATCTGGTGGCTGTGGCTGTTTTTAAACCATTTATGAGTGTTACTTATATATACCAAGGTGTATTGGTGAATCAGTAGGTGTATGAGTGCCTGTATGGATGATTTAGTGGATGCGTGACTGACTGTATAAGTGTGTGATTATGTGTCTCAGTGAATGTATAGGTGAGTGAATAGTTGTGAGAATGTCTGTGTCAGTCTGTCAGTTGATGTCTAAGTAGCTGTATGGGTGTGTAGGTGGGTACGTGAGCAGCTGCATGGGTGAGTGATTGGTTGTCTGAGTACCTGAATCGTGTATGAGTGTCTGTGTGGTTGGGTGAGGGGGTGTGTGACTGCCTATATGGATGAGTGAATGGGTGAGTCAGTGGCTGTATGTGTTACTGAGTGTGTGTGTGAGGGCTGTATGGGTGAGTAAGTGTGTGTACGGCTCTTTTGGTGTGTGAATGGATGTGTCAGTGGTATATGGGCGAGTAACTGCATATGTGAAAGTCAGTATAGGTGAGTGTTGGAGATTATGAGTTACTAAGTGAGAGTGTATATATGGGTGAGTGGGTACTTGCATCAGTGATTCTATAGGTGAGTAAGTATGTATATGTATGAATATGTGAGTGGGTATGTGTATAACTGTATATGTGTGTAAGTGGTTGTGTTAGTGACTCTATGGGTGAGTGAGTAGGTGTGTGAGCAACAATGGGTGAGTGAGTGGTTATATCAGTGGCTGTATTAATGAGTGAGTTGTTGAATGAGTGGCTGTATGGGTGACTGAGTGGATGTTGTGTGTAGACCTATGAATCAATGAGTGGGTGTGTAAGTACTGGTATGGGTGTGTCAACGGTTTTGAGAATGGTAGTGTGGAAGTTGGAGTGGGTGCATGAAAAGTTATATTGGGGTGTCAGTGGGTGCGTCAGAGATTCTGTGTATGATGTCATCAGTGATGTCATTTAAAATGTCATCAGTGACGTCACTGGTCATGTCATGATGTAATATGTGAGGTCATAAGCAGTGCATTGCAGGGCGCAAGTTATAATTAGTTCGCAGAATTTCTCTGGTTTTGTACGAGTGAAACCTGAGCCTTACTATAACGTCTCTGTAACCGTGTTTTTTTTTCAATGAATTCTTAGGTTTTTGAAAATTCCATTTCCTAACTATAACTTCCCTGTAACCTTTGTTTTTTTCAGTGAATTTCTATGTTTTTTTAACTAGTACTTCGCGTTTCAATAGTGGTGGAGAAAGGAGACTGGGCCTCCGAGGAGCACTCAGGAGTCCCGCTGTTAAGGACTTACAGCGGGTACCAGGAGGGCTTCTTGGCCCCCAAGGTCCCTCACGCGTAAAGTGGACTTCATCCCCCAACCAGTAGTGCACCATGAGCCCCATTTGCAAAGTGGTGGAATCTAGTAGATAGTTATAGTTAGGACCAAAGTTTCCATAGGAAAAGTGTTTTTTGTTTTGCCAATAACTTTGGCAACGCTTGATGAATCTTCAAAAACTTTTCACAAAACGTCAGGGTGATCTGTCAAGCGGGGGACGAGAAAAAAGGGGTTAAAAAACGTGTTTTCCTTATGTTATGTCCATGGAGGGATTTACTTATTTTCAACACGAACTGAGTCCCACGAAAAATGTTTTAAAAAAATAAAAGAGAGGCAGGGTAGAAACACCCTAACCCCCAAGGCATCTGGATGGGGTCTCAGTGGGACCCTGCAGGGTATAAAAAAACATTATTTTTTTTATTTTCTGTGGGATTCATGGATCCAGTTAAAAACGGTTTATAAAAAATGGAGCGCGGTCTCCTGTGCTTCATTCATTATTAGCCCGGGTGGGCCGGAGGCATATGTATTTATAGGAGGGGGGGTGCATATGCCCCCACTCCTGGGGCTTGTTATGCCCCAGGGAGCACCACTTTCCCAGGGCTTCTACAAATATTAAAGTGAGGAAGACCCTAGGGCCACCACCTCCCTGGGGCTTTTATTTAAATAGGTGAGGGGGCCAAACATTCCACCCCCTGCAACCCTGTAGGTCACAACCTCCCTGGGGCTTTAGTGTAAAAAAATGCAGAAGGTCTGCACGGACCCCCCTGCAACCCCACAGATGATGTCTTCAATGTTATTTGAGATGTCATCAGTGATGTCACTGATCATGTCATGAGTGATGTAATATGTGAGGTCATAAGCAGTGCATTGCTGGGGTGTGAGTTATAGTTATCTCAGCTAACTATAACTGCAGAATTAGTTTGTACAAGTGAAACCTGAGCCTCAGGGGACCCCTTCCCCTTTGTGACTGGCTCTGAAATATTTTTTAATAGCAGGCAGTGGTCCAATGGATCACAACCTGCCCTTAAAAAGTAAACAAAAACGTTTCATTTTTTTTTTAAAATGCATCCCATTTTCCTTTAAGGAAAACGGGCTGCATTTAAAAGAAAAACTGCTTTACTGACAAGCAGTCCCAGACATGGACGTCTGCTGAGCCCAGCAGGCCACCATCCCTGGGAGGGCCAGCCATTCCCAATGGGGTTGCAAATTGCGAGTGGCTCATTAATATTCATGTGCCTGGAATTTTGCGACCCCATTGGAATTTGCAATCAGTGTCTCTAACACGGTTGTACATTCCAAATTGCAACTCGCAATTTTCGACTCACAATTGAGAGCAAATTGTGACTCACAATTTGGGATGGTTGTACATCTGGCCTGTAGTTAATCAGGCAGAATGACTGAATGTACCAGATGAATGGCCACAGGTATGTAGTATTTCGCTAGAAGTACAATTATTAATGAAATGCTAATTGAAGCAAATTTGACTTTTCGGGATAGATACCCCAGGTTTTTTTTTACCTTGGCCCAACCACATTTTAGCTGGTATTAGGACTCTGCGCAATGTAACACTGCTCTCAAGTCCTGCATTGCATCTGCTCTGGTCATCACATGCCACTGGTTAAATTGATTTCACACAAATGGTCTACTTATCTGTCTTGTAATGTACATGCAGCAGACCTATTGCATATAAGTCAAATGTTGTATGGAGCAGCAGTGTGTATTTACAACCCCAACCTATAGCTCAGAAATGTATGTCTCTGAGGGCCTCTCTTGTGCTCTGAATGGACTGCAGTTTGAATGCACGGCAGTGACACATGACAGGGGAAAGCCTTTATAATGAAGGAAATGCCTATTTTTGTATTTTAATAAGTCACCCCATAAAGTGCTCATTGTAAGCAACAGGGCAGGGTGCTAATATAAATCAATAGGGCACACCACATAATGTGTTTAGTGTGCTTTCATAGTGAAATAAAGCCAAACACTATTTTATTGTTCCCTGAAAGAGCATAGAGAAGACTAAAATCTGTATTTCATATCTCTGCCTGGGAAAATACTAGACAATTGCTACAAAGTTATGTCTTACTTAATTTTCAAAATCTTATTTATTGGTGAATTCAGGGTTTTGATAACTTAAGTGGAAAGGTAACAGTATAAAAATACATTTTGGTTTGTCGGAGTCCAAACTGGTCTAATAACAGTTTTGCTACTAGGCCCTTCCAGCCTTCAAGAGGCGGACTACACATCCTTAGTTGGGACAGTTAATGACTCAAGCTCAGAGGGCAAGGCCGACATGGAAAGCCTGTCCGACCTCTGTCGGAGCCATGAAAGAGGAGCGGGGGTTAACATCTGAGGATTTAGCAGGGATTGGCTATCTGGGAGGGGATATTTATAAATGGCAGAACAAAGGATAGCTTTGGAATTCCTCTTTTGACTTGGAGAAGCCAGGAAGGACTCCTCCTATTAATTCTCATGAAATTTATAAACAGTTGGGTGCCAGTCACAGTAGGGAAAAGAACCAATTTAGCTCATCTAAATAGGGATGTTTGTTAAAGAGTTGAAAACAGTACTACCTGGTGGCAAAAGGGACCTGCCACACTGAAACAAAGGCTTCCAGGTAATTTTACAGCACAGCAAAAAATAAGTTAGTGAAAGGAGGTGAGGGACTGTGATGAAATAGGGATGGGCGATAGACTTTCACGGGCTCCTGCGCAGTAAAAATCTGATAGCTTATTACACTACCACCTCAGAATATTTATGGACCTCAGAAATCAACACCTAAAGAAAAAAGATTTACTGGTAGAAAATGACTCAATGACTCCTACTAAAAGAAAGACAGCCCTTGCTTCCTGACCTTTGCTGGCCCCCAGGGAGAGGATCTATTCTCCAAGAGTCAGATGACTGATCTACTACTTACTTGCTCTAAGCACACAAAAAGACCTTTGACAAGTGTAAAATGCTACTCAAGTGGGTGGTACAATCAGTGTCGCAGGCCCACTAGTAGCATTTAATATACAGGCCCTGGGTGAAAATATCACCACTTTACTAGGGACTTACAAGTAAAAAAATATGCCAGTGGGCATAAGGCAACCTAACATGTTTTAAGGACAGAGCACAAGCACTATTGCACTGGTTAGCAGTGGTAAAGAGCACAGAATAATTAGGCCAACAACAACAAATTCAGCTGAAATAGGAGGAGGAAGGCAAAAAGTCTGGGGATGGCACTGCGGAAAGGTTAAATCCAACAGATACAATTTGCAATCTATAACTGATGGAAAATCTTATGCTGTTCATGAACAAACTAACTAAAGTTGTTGAGCTGCATTGATTGAAAGGGAGAGAGCAGAAGAGTGCCACATCTACTAAGCACTATTTTCCTCTCTTCTTGCTATGGCTCACTTTGGCTGCTATGTGCCAATGCAAACACCCTTGCAGCAAGCGCAAGATGTGTGTGTTCTGTAAATAATAGTTTTTGTACTGGAAGGAAATCTTCCAGTATAATAAAGCTATCCTTTAACACTTTTCTTGCTTTGTATATGTCCTGTGCTATGCTGCATGCATGCAAAGTATTATACAGGAGGAGAAATTGAAGAATTTCCCTTTGGTGCACCCTCCCCAAGGAGGTGTTGGATTGCGATGCAAATGCCCTTGATGCAAAGTAACGCAAAGCAGCACGCAGAACAACTTTGCATTCCTGTGGAAACTATACAGCATAAATCCTGATATGCATTGGAGAGAAAATCCTAACATAGCCCTTTGTGTCATTTCTGCATCACAAAAGTAACGGAAACCTGGCACAAAGCATAAGTCTGAACCACGGTGTTGAAACAATACTGTGCTAGAGAATTTTTATGTAAGCTTTTGGTAGTTGGCTTTCTTAGGAATTAGTCAGGTCTAGTAGCTAAATGGATGATGGTGACTGCATGATATGGGATCTAGTTCTTATTTTTCCTTGAACAAATTGGGTGTTCTTGGGCAAATTGTTCAGTTTGCCTCTGTCGCAAGTTCTTTAAGTGCTTATTTTGGTAGTGTTTAAAAACAAGCAACTCTGGGGCCCTCATTAGGATGTCGGGTGGACTCACATCACCCCGACACAGTTGCAGAATGGGAACCAATCGACTTTAGGTCGGCAGTTCCGAACACCGTATTTCGATGCAACCGCACATAGTGCGGTCATAAACTCCCATTTCTCTACGGGAGCTTGTGTGGCTGGCGGAAATAACCTGAAGTATAAGCTTCCATAGAGAAATGGGAGTTTGTGTAAATCGCTGCACTGTTTGGCAGGCACCTCAAGGTGACTCCCACATGGTGCAAGGATTTACAGGGGGGCCCAACCGGAGGTCGCAGGGAGAATGGGTCCCTTAGGGGCCCCCAAAGTTGCTTTCTGACAGGCTTTCCATGTCGGAAAGCCCAACATGGAAAGCCTGTCGGAAATGACATCATAATCCGATGGTGGAAACGCCGTCCTCATGGGATTATGGTGGGTTTCCGACTGGCCGTGATCCTAATAGGGCAGTTAGAATTCAAACCAAGGATGTCGGTCGGACGAGCAACATCCTAATGAGGACCTAAGTGTTGAGAAACAAGTAAAAACAGGTAATTTATGCCTAATTAAACTGAGAACTACTCTGCAAAAAGCTGGGAGTTTGAAATCACTTCCCTGTTTTGTTATAACCTCTTTAATCCAGGCCCCCTGATTTTCCTCCATAAAAAAAATGTTGGCAAGAGATTTTTATTTTTGATTTGTCTTTTTGGATCACCAGAGAAGCAATTTAGATTGAGTAGACATTGCTGATCCAGGCCAAATTTTTCTGAACAACATTTTTAAAAATGGCGGATTTGTTGCAGTGATGAAGTAATATTTCAGGAACCATGAGATCTATATCCTTCATTTTGGTGTCAAAATATAGGCTTTGGGGGTCAAGTAGTCTTATAGAGACAGAAAATGACTCCTCAGAGCAGCCTTTCCACCATTTTCTAAAATGGCGGCTATAATAGAGAAAGAAGATACATATGTCGAAATGAAACAAATAATAATGGTTTTTAATCCTTTTATGTATACACCAAACAATGTTTATGATCTGAATACAAAAAACAATAAAGTTTATCGCTCCTGTTTTAGACACATTTTCATAGTTCACTTTATTTATTTGTTTCAGCAATCACTTGTGGTACATTTACAGAATGTTTAACATTTGGGAAGAGAATATTGACAGGGACATCTTTTTGTAGCACAGGTTTTGCAAGTACATGTATGTGTAAGTTCTGTGGTTAGAGGCTTTAGAAATTTCATAGGTTTTAGCACCCCATCAATATCTTCCCAACCACACAGATCTTTCTCCACATATGCATTATACAAAACATTTAGTCATCTCCTGATTAAGTAAAATGGTCTAATGTGTCCACGCACAGAATATGACGTCGGTGGAAGGTCACTTAGCGGGACTGATCTCTTGAACTCTCTCTACCGAAGATCATTAAATGCGCGACAGTCAGAACTAGTTTTCAACACATGCACAAGTTATTTTTCTACGTCTTTAAATTCAGAAATCAATTTTTTACAAAGGTATATCAAGGGGCCTGGATTACTTTAGGGAACACAGATTTCAAAAGATGCATTTGTATTTCTTGTCAATGTCATGACGCAGGAGAGAGGGGAACCCCACAGGATTCTCTGTCTTGTCCCCCCTGAGATTTGCAGGAGGTGCTTAAATATAGGCAAGTGAAACGCACATTAACACCTGAAAGTCACTGAGGGCTTGGTGGAGGTAGGTGTGCAGTGCCGTCTTCATGCATGGGCATGCTGGGAAGTTCCCTGGGGCCCCACAAGCATAGGGGCCCCAAGCTAATCTCTGCATGGACCATTGGCTCAGAGCTAGCAGCTGAAAAATAAAACGATATTTGAGTGTTCAGGGAGGGGCGGGGTTAAGCCATGCATGCTTTGCCCGAAGCCTATAATGTTGTGATGACGTCCCTGTAGGTGTGACGACATCTTGTGGTGTAACTTGAACAAGCGCAGTGCTCTTGTGACAGGGATTCACACTGCCAGTTTGCTTTGTTTAATACTTTATAACATAGCAAATTAGGATGAAGAAGGGCTGCGTTTCAAAACACATCAAGATATAGTGGCTCCGTGAGGCGCTGTCTTCCAGGCGGTTTGAATCAGGTGCGGCTCGCATAGGGTGTGCTGCGGGGCAAAGGGGCGGGGGAGGGGAGGGGCAGGGTGGGGGGTAGCAAACTCGGACATACGACGGAACGGAGGAACGTAATAATTACTTTGCTCCGTTCCGTCATATGTCTGAGTTTACTACCCCCCCACCCTGCCCCTCCCCAACCCCGCCCCATCGTCCCGCAACTGGTTTGAATGAGCCCCTTTTTGCAGTCATGTGCCCCTCTTATTGCGCTTTTTCCCTGCAGTTTTTAATTGCGTGAACTCGGCCCAAGGGCGTGTGAGCTGCTTTACATGGGCTCCAGGTACATCACACAAGGTCACAGTCATTTCTTAATACGGTGAGATAAAGTGATTTGCCCAGAATCACAGGAAGTTGAGTCAACGCCAGGACTCGAACCTGGCTCCCCGGTTCTAACATCGACAGCTTTGGCTTCTCCTTTCTTCATAGTTTCAAACAGTCTGTTGAACTGTGTCATGGTGTTCATCGTCAGCTGCAGACTCCATGCACTAGTGGGTGAATGCCGAGGTGCAAGTGTGCTTACAATGCGCAGGGATTTGCAAGAACTGAAGACATCACGCTGAGATCTTTAAGTTGAAAGTCACACTTGTTTATGCGTTTAGCAGTTTTAGTAAATGGGATATTTACATTGTTGTTGCTTCACAATAATGTTTTCTAAAAACTGACTTAATATCCCACAAATAAACCAATACATATATACACATATCTCCCTACCGATATCTCATTAACTGCTCTCTGTTATGAAGTCCTTGAGCTCTTTCTTTCCCTCTCTTAATTGTTTTTCTCCCTTCTTCACCCACAATCATCAGGTTTCTTTTTACCTTCCCATCTGCTATCTTCAGAACTCTTGTCCCACCACTAAAATTAGACTTTATCCTTGCCTTACTTTTTGGGCCACATTTACTAGGGGTATGAGCATGGGCAAAGTCACACAAAGTTATGCAAAATCAAGCACAGCACAGCTGACTCTTGCAAAAGTATATACATTCCAGAGCAAATGGTATTTTACAGGGAAGCGGTGCTGTTTTCACAGCACCAATAGTGCTTTACATTGCTTAGTGCTGCTTTGCCGTCAATGTGCATTTGTTACACATACATTGGGTGGGTCAGCGCAGGCACCCATAGTTTTTGATACAAACCCTTTCTCTAAAGGTAGCCAGGTCTGGCTTTGTGTAAACAAAATGCCTCATTAAAGCAGGTGCAGTCAAGTAGAAATGTTCTAATTTCCTAAACAGTGTGTATATGTTGCAATGTTTAGTGCACATATAATGTGTGGAATGTTCGAAAATGTATTAAAGAAAAGAGGGAGACAAGAGGTATTTTACAAGGGAGGGCTCTTCCTCCTTATTTTAAGTGCACCAAAAAAACTGGAGCCCTACCCTCATATATGGGCCAATTCTCCATAGGCGAATAAAGCACAAGGCTTTTTTTGTCTAACCCTTACCCACCGGGGTTCCCCCTTGGTGGCATGCTTCATCATTGAGTTATTCCCGTTCTGTCTCCGAACCGGGCATCGTGCCACCCGTTTATTACACAGGAGCACTGTATGGTGCACACAAAATGGTGGAAGACAGGAGATAGAGATGTTCTTTTGGATGTTTTATTCCATCCTCCAGCCAGTATTATTAAAAGGGAAAGAATAGAGAGTGTGTATGGATGTAATGATCCAACTTTCTAAATGGTCCACATGTTTCAAGCCCCCCTTCCCTGTGGCTCTTGTAAGGACCAAGGGATACTCTCCCTGAGACCTCTCCTAGTCTCAACCTTTTGATAAAAGTGATTCGATTTTACACATTCGGCATGCGCCAATAAACCAGTGCACAAAAACACTATATGGAGTAACCTCCCAGCTGGCTCGGGCCATTACCACTTTGGTAAGCGCATTGTTTCTCAGAATGGGCCATCTACCATGGCAGGATTATGCCCCCAAATATATGTTTTTAGATAACACAGATCATTTTCTACTGGAAGGATACGCTCCTGTACAAGTCTTGCGCCAGTCAGCATACACACAACACTGCACCATGGTGCAAAGGTTGAGCATGGCACTGGGCACCATGTTTGTGCACCAACACAGGGGTTGAGAGCAACAGCAGGCCATTGTTTTTTAAATTAAATAAATATGTTTCTGCTCTGCTCTTTCCCTCTTATTCTGGGTAAGGGGCAACTTTAGACGTTGGACTGCGTTGCGCCAAAAAAACTCTGCCCCGTAGTTAGACTTAGTCTTCCTTCTTGTTTCCTTATCCCATTAACTCTCAGATTTTTCATCCTTCTCCTGTTTCTCCCTTTATATGACAGAAATGGGTCAGGTCTTTTATTTTCTCCTAGCATTTTATTTATTTTTTCTCTTGTTTACCTTCAGTCCTTTATTTCCTTAGCACTGAATATTACAGTTTTTGATTTCACATCTTCCCTGGACCTGTCCCACAGTCTTCAAGTCAAAACGAGCTTCCCCTTTCTGTTTTTCTCCCACTCAGAAACAGTCTTATTAACCAAGGTGTACAATAATGTTTTGTGGGCACTTCTGGTACAGTCAGGTTTTAGGCCAATCCACGTGTTACCTTTTGTGCTCATGTTCTCCTACTTTGCACTGTTAATATTTTATTGTAAATATTCTGTTTAGGCGTCTAAAGATGTTTGTGCTCACAGAGTTGCGCAGAACCACTTGGATGCTGAGCACCGAGTGACCCTGGAGGCTGTAGGGAGTCACTGCAGCAATAAATGCAGGTTAATGATAGGCACTGCTTGCTGATTGCATGTGAGAGGTGGGCTATTGCTAGTAAGGTAAGCAGTGCCAGTAAATTGGGTATTTGACTTGCCCCTTCCAAAACATGCAATGTGGAATGACATTTTTTAATGTGTCTGCTCAACCCTCAGTCTGTACTAATATTCTGACTGACTGAAACATTTATAAAGCACACTTTTGCCGTGGCGTCTTGACGCTGGGTAATATCCTACAAACCGAATCTATATTCCTTCCCTACTCATTTTAATTCACTGTTGTCTCATCACAAATACATCAGCCCTTTCCTTCCTTCACTTCAGTGTTCCACTTCCTGCTTGGAACACAAACGTCAAATAAATAAAATGTGTCTGCACTACCAGTGCTTGTCTGTGGTTGGAATAATGTATTGGGGCGTGGCATGTGTTGGGGCACAGAGTTCTCAATCACACAACACATCACTCCACTAGTCTGTACTATTTGGCATTGTGGTATTACTGTGCCAAGCTCTTCTTTACCACAAGAAAGCACTGTAAACAACAACAGTTTATGGGACACAGCCTTGTCTTTCACACTACTTCACCTCACCCATTTGACTGTGTCTTTCTCCTTCCCTGAGGTTGTCTTTCCCTTACTGCCTCCTTTGGCCTTTTTCAGTCTCAAAGCTAAATCTCATCCTTGTGAATGGTGTTGTCTCTTCACCTCTTTGCTCTCACTGCCCCCTTCTTCAACAGCCAGAGCAGACAAGGGCTGTGCTTGTCTGAGTCCTAGTGGGCACCATCAGTGCCAAGCCGCCCAGTATTATATTTCATAATATTAAAGTGACACAACATCTCGCTGCAGAGACCTGGCCCTTGGGCTCAGCTCACGTGCTTGCTTTGGACATCTCTGCGGTATGAAACATGGAGGAATGGTGAGATTGATTTGTGTCCACATATTAAAATATGAGGCTCATCTCCCCACTCCTGCCTGCAATTACTAATCACACCTGGGGATTTATGATATCATGGTTTTGTGTTGACTTAGTAGATTTAGTTGATGGTATTTGCCATTTCATGTAAACACATTTTCCTCAGTTGCATTTGAATTTGTTGGCGTCAAAGCTGTCCTAGTATTTTCGTTTATCATCTGTAAATCCTTTAGTGGTTCATGATAGCACCCTATTCGTCTTTTTAATCTATTTCCCATCCTTACAGTCCAGTTTCAATAATTATCATGTTTTACATCAAATAAAACACCTCTCACCGCTTTCACCTAAGGAGACCTCTGCTGATGGTCAGAGCAGCGGAGAACCATCCACTGATGGGGAACCATGAGGCTGAGGGGACTTGAGATCGGACACAGTGCAGGGGACTGTGACCCTGCGCACATTTCTTGACCGTGGGTACCCGGATCTGGTATTACAGGCCTGTCCACGCCATCAGGTCTGAGGGGTGCTGCTTACATGACTTATTTGGCCTTAATGACTTTGTAAACCCAACTCCAACCTTCAAGTGCCAAACTAACACTTTTCTTGCAAATAAATAGCAAACATTTCTAGTAACATACTTGTTTTGGTAGTTATAATGTATAGCCCAAATACTAGTGTATTTATAAAGGTGGAAACCTTTAGAAGGAAATGATGCGACAGACCTACTTGCAAATACGAGGTTTGCACATACACTATGCATTGCTCGGGGTGGCACACCAGGGCCCTGCCACCATTTATTGTCCAATGAAACAGCGCCTCCTGCTCAGTGTGGGTCACTTTGTTCCAAATGCTGATGTGTAAATACATATTTAAAATGAAGAAATTGTGACTTGACGACCTGATTGAAAATAGCCCTTTAAATGATGACCCGTGCACTGACACCTGTTTACGCAGGGATCCCAGTTATAAGCAGAAACTAAGGGGCATATCAGCAAGGCGAGGCGATAGAATTATCGTCGCTTTTGCGGCCGTTTTCGGCCGAAAAGCGGCGATAATTTTATCGCCTAATTAGCAAGCTCACGCTAACGCGTGAAAACTTGCGTTATCGTACGAATTTTCAACGCCCAGCTTTGCATCTCTAATGGGATGCAAAGTGGGCGTTCCTGACATGACAGGAGAAATGTCGCTAAGGGACATTTCTCCTATCATCAAGCCCCACGCTATGAAGCATAGCGGCAAGAAAAGTAGCGATAACCCCTGTTATCGCTACTTTCCTTATGCCTGCTTCAGGACTGACTTAGCCATGATATCCTATGGAAGGTGGATATCATGGCTAAGTTTGTGAGTCCCTATCATCAAGCTAACCCCACATTGCGTGAGATTATTGCTGGGTTTCCAGCGATAATATCACGTTAGGCAGTTAGTGTGAGGATTTGTATTGCTTTTGAGATAAGCGTTGCTAATAGCACCCTATCTCAGCGATAAAAATCCACGCTAGCCGGAGATAATTATCCTAGCGCTAAGTGCGCTTAGTGATAATGATCGGCGGCTGTTGCTGATATGCCCCTAAGATGTTTACTGCACCAGATAATTACAGGGTGCAATAAAGTTTGCACCTTCCGATGAATTTCAACGGGAAAAATCTGTCGATATTTAACAGGGGAAAAATAACTGATATTTACCAGGACACGATATTGTGGGGCGAGAAACACCAACATCTGCATGTTATTTGCCAAAAAGAGGCAGTCTGATTTTATCGTGTGACATAATTATCTGATCCAGGGGCGTAACTTCAGAGAGGGCTTGTGGGGTGTCCATCCCCTCCTAATAAAAGCTCAAAGTCAACTTCTGGAGGTCCTGTCTGGTCTGTGAATCCAGCGCAAATCTGTACTTCATAAATAATATAAAAACAGTTTCTTGAGCGTCCTCTTTCATTGTGCTTTTTAGGGGCCGGACCAGATGTGCTGATAACGGAGTATTTTTGTGAGGTTTAAAATGGACCTAGTGCGGCTAATGTGCTGGTGTGCTCAGGCTCACTTCTGCCCACCAGTCTAAACATTCCAAGGAAGTGTGGCTCCGAAGTGTAATTGCACAGAAATTAATAATAATAATTCAAAAAAAGAATGTAAAGTGAGAACAGCTTTCAGGTCATTCTACTGAGGTATGTGAGGCATTTCACTTGCTTGGAATGCAAACATGAGTCAAAGGATTGCTTGACCCCTCCAAACAGGAGTGGGTTGGGAGGAAGGGTGCTCTGTCTGGGAAGGCCAGGCACCTACAGGCGGATCATTGATACTGGGAGGGATATCAGCACGAGCTGCGTGCAGGAGCACACTGAGCATTAAGAGTACCAGGCTAATGTCTGATAGGACAGCTGCAAGAAAGTGTTATATGACCGCCCTTGGCGGGTCTGCCCTCTACACAGCCAATGGTCCTGTTCACCCTTAGCAGCATCACAAAACATGAATAGGACACGTTACAACGCAAACTTTTACAACGCATGACTTTACAACGCAGATTTTACATCGCAACATCTATTACAACACATGATTTTACAACGCATGCCATCACAATGCAGTTTTAGAAACTACACTTACAACACATTCCATTGCCACGTATACCATTCCAACACATACAATTACAACACATAATACTTTTAGGGCAGCAATATTGTAAGTGTTGGATAGTGTAGGGGTAAATATTACTAATCCCTCTCCAGTGAATGCAACAGGAGGGTAAGTGTTGGATAGTGTAGGGGTAAAAATTACTATTCCCACTCCACTGAGTGCAACAGTAGGGTAAGTGTTGGATAGTGTAGGGGTAAAAATTACTATTTCCTAACACTCACCTTATAATGCGTTGTAATGGCATGTGTTGTAGTGGCATGCGTTGTAATGACATGCGTTCTAATGGCATGCGTTGTAAAGGTAGTGCGTTGTAATGACTGCATTGCAATGTTTGTTTCCCCAAAACATAACCATAATGTGTGGAGTGCAGGACACCTTCTGGCCCTTAAAGTCATGTTCTAAACGAACTCTAGACACCCATAGTCACTTCACCCCTGCTCTTTATTTTTCAGAATAATGTTCACCTACTCATTGCATTTATAAAACTCCCCTAAACTTCTTCTTCCTCGAAAACCTTCATTCCCTATAACATGGGTACCCGCAAACATTTTAACAGGGGACAAAAAGTTTGGGTGGTGATGTGACTGAGGGCTGCACAGATGTTGGCAAAGTGTGGTCAGAGATTAGGGGTGCTGGAGTTAAGGTGGGTGTTGGGAAAGCGAAGTATGTACATCTAATGCCTGAATTGAATTGCACCATATGAAATTAGAAAACCTAGGATCAATCTTGCCTTCCTCGCTTGATCAAATGGTGTCATCCGACGCAATTCTTTTATTTCATTTTCCCTCCTGTTTAGTCATTATATGAGAGGACCTCGAAACACATGACTTCAGGATGTGCGATGTAAAAAATCTTTTCCTGCGCTTAATTTAATAAACCACTATAATGTTGTTCATGTATAATAGGAACCGAAGCCCCCCAAAGAGTGCTCATAACAACTGACTTGCCACTTGAGTTCATCATTGGCATTGTTGTCAGGGTGAGGAGGAAGCATACATGTTTCTAAATTCATCTTTGAAAAGTATCACTTCTAAAATAATACTTCTCAATGCACGGATATAATCTGATCTACTAATGTACTAATGTGAAACGATTCTGCGTGTTAATAAAATGCACATTTTGAAGAGACTTTCTCATATGTTTACACGTTGGCTGCAAGATGTCTTTATAAATGAAGGTGTTCCTGAAGTTAGGCGATGCGGGGCAACCTATTAACTTATTTTCTTTAACTGCAATTAACCTTTAAATAAATGCTTGCCTGTTTATTTGACATATTTTTATTGTTAGTGCTGAGTTGATAGAACAGCAGCCAGGGCTGCTTTTGACCAGGGGGCCGCACATAAAGGTCAGGAGGGCCGAATGCGGCCCCCGGGCCGTACTTTGGGTATCACTGCCCTAAAATATCCCCCATCCCCAGCACTTCCATAACTTGTGATGCTATCTTCTTTTGCTGGCTGGGTACATTTCAGTGCTTGTTGGAAAATCTCACCCACACACCCCTGATTTCTACTGACTAAGCTACTCCCCTGATGGCATCAAAGGGCGCTTGTGATCAGACACTTGTAATTTGCCTGCTGAACTAGTTCTTTGAAGGTCCTGTCTCTATCTTTAGCAGCTCTTGGTGTCATATTAGTCCTATAACACGGGGTGAGGCAATTCACTTGAATTATATTTTAGGACACATCTACAGTGAAACGTTTATATTAATGACCCAATGTTTTGTTTGAAAAATGTCTCTTAAACCCAATTTAATATAAAATAAAATAAACTATTGAAAAGAATGTTCATCCAATCTTGCCTCTTTATTTCTGTTTCCCTCTCACTTTTTTTCCCCTCCATTTTCGTCATGTGCCCATATTCTCCTCTCGTTAAAAGACAGTAAACCTTATTTAATAGTTTCATGAGTTGTTTTAATTTTTTTATGAGTTCTTGAACTTCATAACTTATCCCGTATTTCGTTCGCTGCTACTGTTTGCTATGATATATTTTTGAGATAGCGGAGGAATACTTAATGCAAAGAAAAAATAATAAAAACTTCATCTCTGCTGGTTGACATTCTATGACTTGCCATTGGCCGTAGGAGTGGCCGTTGGCCTCAGTAACCACAGTGATGACATCACACTTATGCATAAAATTCTAGCTTTTGTGAGTCGTGTTCACAGTATTTAAGACCCGCTAGCACCCTGAGATTTCCATTTTAGGACACCAGTGCTGAATGGAGAATAGGGGCGGGGTGTTACATGGGATTACATGGCAGGAGGAATTGTGTCCATATTAAGTATTTGGGATGGAGACGTGGCTTTAGTCTGGTCAGTAGTTTGATTTTGAACAGTAAACGTTGTGCTATTGATGTATCTATGAAATGAGAGTTGGGGGTTGATTAGTATTATACATGATGTAGGTTCTCATTTAGAAGAGGATGGTAAAACCAATTTCCTTTTCTTTTTTCATTGACAAAGCACCAGCTTTGAAGGCAAGAACAACATTGTCAAAAAATCCAAACTGATCGTAAACTCTTAATTCGGGTGGCCAGCAGGGCTGCCACCTGAAATGTTGGCTGCTAAATGAAGACCTTAGTGTGGAGACCGATAAGTGGAGTATGTTTAAATTTGAGGTATTTGTGGAAGTAGCATCCTTTCCACACTGATTTTTAGAGAACCTGGCATAAGCAGTGTGAGTCAGACCATTTACACATTTCTGCTGGTGAGTGATTGTTTTCCTCCAACATCTCTACCTGTGGAACAGCAATACCAACGCCAGACCAATGGGGCATGTGAACCAGACCTCTGTGTCAGAATTTATCATCTTAGGCTTTATTGGTTCCCCTGAGATCAGCTTCCTACTGTTCATCATCTTCTCAATTGTCTACCTCATCACTATAACGGGAAATGCAACTGTGTTCTTAGTCCTGCATGTAGACCCCAGCCTACACACCCCAATGTATTTCTTCCTCCGCAACCTGTCATTTCTGGAGATCTGCTATTCGTCAGTCACAATGCCCAAGATGCTGACTAACCTTTTGGCCGCGGACAAGAGGATCTCGTTCATTGGCTGTGCCATTCAAATGCACTTCTTTCTCTCATTGGGCACAACCGAATGTTTCCTCTTGGCTGTAATGGCGTACGACAGGTACACGGCCATATGCCACCCCTTGCACTACCATCTTATTATGAACAGGAGACTGTGCCAGGGTCTGGCTGCCGGATGTTGGGCCAGTGGTACACTGATATCCTTAGGCAATACAACATTTATCTTTACCTTGCCATTTTGTGGACCCAACATCATCAACCACTTCTTCTGCGACATCCGGCTAGTCTTGGAGTTGGCATGTGCGGATACATCTGCTAATGAAGTTACAAACTTTGTTATCGGTGTGGTCATTCTGCTCACCCCTTTTCTACTCACCCTCACTTCCTATATCCGTGTGGCCTTCACTGTGCTGAAGATGCGTTCTGTTGAGGGTCAGCGTCGTGCCTTCTCCACCTGCGCTGCCCACCTGACGTCTGTCTGCCTTTTCTATGGTACTGCCTCATTCATGTACCTGCGACCTAAGGCCAGCTATTCCCTCGAGGAGGACAAACTACTGGCTCTGTTTTATAGTGCAATTACCCCAATGCTAAACCCACTGATCTACACTCTGAGGAACAAAGAGGTGATGGGATCCCTGCGAAGGTTCAGCAGCAAGCTGTCACCTTAATAGAAGCTGCAGAAATGATTATGTTACTGGTAACACCATTGCAGACTGACATTGACACAATTCGCCCTTTTGGTGATTTTTATATTGCATGTATTCAAGTTCAAGTTTATTTCTTTTTTTCGCCCGATTTGGCCATAAAAGATGCAATGGTACAATATCAACATAAAGCATCCATTGCATGTATTGATTAATAATCAACTGGAACAAATGTGTGCAGATATTATAATAAATGAAACAAAGGGACCTTGTGGTGGATGCTATTAGAAAGACAATGATTGGTAGAGTGATGGGTGAGTGAGATATGTGAGGTGAATCCAGAAGTTGCATCTAACATTGTACTTAAGAGTGCAGAGAGTGTTCTTGATAACTCCATCAATTCGATGTTGGCTGTAAAGATTATTGTAGACGGGGATAATCTCCTTGTTGAATAAATTGAACCCACTGGGAATACTTTTATGTTCATCAGAAGGGTGGAGTTTTTAGTTTGAGCGAGAGGTCGTCCAGTGTTCAGACATCAAGGAACTTGACTCTTCCGGAGGAGAAAATCTGGGGAAGAAAAATCTATGACGAGGCTAGAGTGCCCACCCGTCTGCTTTTGACATGGATGGCCTTTTATTTAGGGACAATATATGTTGTCGACTGAGTGTATTACAGACAGTGCTTATCCATAATATGAAGGTGGCATCTGTTAACAATTAGAGAAAAGAGCCCTTTGGCGTCCTTAGAACTTAAGTAGCAGCACGTGACAGTCGGAGCGTCATGCGTGCTTTGGTGCGCTGCGTGCTATTGGCCACGGAGCTGGAGGAGGCCTCGCTGATGGGAGCAGCGCGTGCAGCTCTGGCTCGCAGTGCTGAGGGTCTCACTCACCTGCACCCACCAGCCACCACCTGCTCTTTTAGTGTAGCCCACGGTAGGCGAGTATGGAGGCACAAGCAGGTCCTCTGGCCCGGCCGTTAGACAAAGCATAAGCCAAGTTAACGAAAAATTCAGCATGTGCATCGTGGAGCAACGGTTAAAACAAATGTGATAAATATTCTTTCGGAATAAATGTAGGATATTTATTGAACACTTCTATTTCACTTTTGTCATCTGTAAAAAGTAATATTTCTTTTTAACATGAACATTTCACTGCTGAGAGACATTGCAATCTGTTCCTTTCAGTTCGTCATGTTTGTCATGTCCTGTACACTATATATAGTGCCCTTGGCTTTCGAGAATCAAGAGGTTTCAGTTTGTCATGTTATGTGCACTCTATACATGGACCATGAAGGTATCACATTTGGAGAAACATTCGTCTTTTAAGCCATGTATGAGGGAAGAACTGAGATCCTTCAAAGGTGGTGCTTGATTTATTGATCAAAATGAGGCACAGTGAAGAAAAGAAATATGCGTGGGGCAGCTACAACTTCCAATTAGAAAAGTGGGCCTTTAGGCACCACACTGCATCACGTGACAGCCTGGGTGCCGCTGCATGCTGTGGAGCTCAGTGTGTCTTGTGACAGGGAACTGCAGATAGCCCCATCATGAGATGGACATGATGGAGGCAGAAGCCAGGGGTTGGCATAGGCTTGGGGGCAGCGATGTCCACTCTGCCCACCTCCTGCATTTACCCAGACCGGAGCAGCCCCTTCCAAATGCCGCATGCCCGCCAGTCTGTGCGGCTAGGGTGCATGTCCATGTTCATTTGATTCAGCTCTGTGCTCCTAACCACCTACTCATTACCAGTCTTCAGTGCTTAATTTAGCCGGGAGTTGCCAGTGGAGGACATCAGGACTTATTGTTTGGGACCGGCACTTATTTCACCGGATCAGATGTTTAACATGGCAAGAGAGGGAAAAACACACAGAGTGGAAAACATAAGTGAAGATAAAGATGGAAAAACCTTCCCGAATGGAGAAAGTACTCACCTGAAGAGTAAGATAAAGGGGCAGAGAGTGGCTGGTAGTAGATTAAAGAGGCATGAGGTCGAATCAAGACTGTGCAGCTTTGGTATTTGGCACACTAACATTTAATTACACCACCCCAAGCTTCTAAGAAGAGCTGCGGACACCGTCACTCATTTAGGCCTTTGGGGAATTATGCCAGAGTAATCAGAACAATTTTGGTAATATTGTTTTAATGTTTGACACGGACTTACTGACAATTACACAATTACTCCTCGTGTAATTTGGGGGGGAAAATCGTACAGTGAGAACACATTTAACGAGTGTGAGCGGCCACTTGCACTCGCTATTTCTGATCTGTTGCAAATTGGATTATTTCATGGCACCAAATGCATCCTTGCGCCCATTCTGGATCCAAGGGTTTTTTCTTTCCCTCAGAAATAGGGCTAAAAACAGAATTGCTCTTTTCATGTCATTCTGCATAATCTTGTGGGAATCCTGGGTAATTCTCTGTGGGGACTCTACATGGAATTACGTGAGTTACGTCCACCCCTAAATGAATATATGACGTTACAACCAAACAATTACAAAGCATGCCTTTACAACACAGTTTTTACATCGCAACTACCATTACAACACATGATTTCACAACGCATGCCATTACAACGCATTTTTACAAACTATCATTTCAATGCATACCATTACAACGCATACCAATACAACACATAATACTTTTGGGGCAACAGTGGGGTAAGTGTTGCATAGTGTAGGGGTAAACATTACTATTCCCACTCCAGTGAGTGCAACAGTAGGGTAAATGTTGGATAGTGTATGGGCAAAAATACTATCTCCATGTACCCCAAAACCCATACCCACCCTAAAACTAAAAAAATCCACATTACCTACCTTATAATGCGTTGTAATGGCATGCGTTGTAATGGTATTCGTTGGAATGGCATGCATTGTAGTGACATTCGTTGTAATGGCATGCAATGTAAAGGCAGCTGCGTTGTAACAGCTGCATTGTAAAGGTAGTGCATTGTAATGACTGCGTTGTAACGGTTCTTTCCCCCCTAGACTCACCCATGAACAAATTAAGCGCTGCCAGTATTGGCACCTTACACCGATCTCAGAACATTCTTCTGAACATTCTAGTTTTTTACTATTACTCAATTTTGCATTTGCTCAGATAATAAGACATGATTATACTTTCTCTTGGTATGTTTTTACTTCTAACATCAAAGCAGCCAGTATGCCTTCCATATAGGGCACCCTTGATAATGGCAACTCATTATTCTTTTCTTACCCTAGTCCGGCACAATTGTAAACCTATTTTAGGTGCTCATATTTAGTCGAGCATATATGCTTGCTAGCTGTATGAGTCCTGCATGCAATAAACAGATGGATTCACCTTCCCTCTCCCTTGCCTCTCCAGAAGAAAATGCACAAAGTGTGTTTTAGAGGGGGGCGAAATAAGCAATTTGAGTTATAGTCACTGCATCATAATCATCCTTCGCCCTGGTATATGGTCGAGGCTTCTTTTTAATCAAAAACACTCAATACTGTAAGGGCAACTCAATCCGTAAATCAGATTTACCAAGCCACTCAAGGCCGCCTTGCGTGGCCCTGTTTTGCTTTGTAAATATGGAGAAATGCAAGTCAGCGCAAGTCACTGCCTTGCGTCACTCTGTGCCGGGAAAGAGTTAATTGTGTGGAGCATGTGTATTCCCAGGCATCCACGCATGGATTTTTGGCACATTCCCAGATTTTCCATGACAGGTAAACCTGGGAATGTGTGAAAATGTTATACCTTCCTGGTAGAGGCACAACAAGCAGAAATATTATTTCTCCTCGTTTTGAAAACCACACCTATTGACGTAGCCAAGCTTGTCTTAATGAGAACGTGTGTCTCATGATTAATCACAGTTGATTAGTAAGTACTGATATTTAGATACTCATTCAGGTGGTAAAGATTTCTCCTGTGGCTCAAAAGGTACCTATTTGCTCAACCAGATTTAGTACTTTCAGCTATTTCAGTGCTGACGCTGTACAGATGAATGCGGCACTGTGCGGGGTCTCGAAGCACTTGATAATTTTAAGAACTCTCCTTCCTTCAAATTGTCCCTAACATCACCTTATCTAGCTGTAGGACAGACCGCACACTACACCTGAGAATATAGATCACAACTGAGGGTGTAGGTTTCATTCCTGCTTTCTTAAACAAAGGTAACGGAAGCACTTTTTTGCTTTTTTACGACCATGAATGACAGATTGTTGGAGGATGAATGAGTATTGATTGCAGCATAAATGGCCGAATGGGTGCTTGAATGGATGGAAGCAGTGGCGGCTCGCATAAGGTGTGCTGCGGCATGGTGAGGCGGGTGGGGGAGGGGCAGGGTGGGGAGGTAGTAAACTCAGACATACGACGGAACGGAGGAAAGTACCTATGCGAGCCGCCACTGGATGAAAGTGAATGTAGTAAAAACAGAGATGTAGCCCTATGCAAATATGTATACTAGGTTGTGTGAGAAGTTGGCCTGGCATATGCTGTCCACTAGTTATAGTGGGCACCTTGCACCAGTCCAAACAACCCTTATTGATGATAGGTTTAAAGACAACCTTTATTGAAAGCTATCCTACTGGTAGCTATGGAGAGCAGCCTTCAGGCTCAGTCTTGAAGGAGTGTAAAGCAGCTTGGTTTACCAGGATATAACCTCTTGACTCACTAAATGAAAGGAGAACCACACAAGGTATATATAAAATATATGTATTTATTTCTCAACACTCACTACTAATCTCTTGATGAGATTAGAGTCCAAGATACACAATAATACAGTTCTAAAACGACAGTAAATAGCACAATATACAATGGGCCCTAGTGGCGGACCAAACCATATATTAAGAAAGTGGTATAAGAACCACGACTTGACTAGACACAGTGCCTAGAGCATGTAGAATCGCTGGGACCCCAAGCAACCACCCAAGGTAGTGACATAGGCGACCCACGGGGGATGTGTGCAGTGTGAGAACACAGCCGCGAGCCCCGTACTATTCTATGGGAAAGTCGCGATTGGAATTTTAGAAGTTAAGGACACTTAGGAGAGGACTTTGAGCAAACCCCTTTAGACTTAGGGGGTTCTAGGGCCTACACCGACAGGAGCACTGTAGTACTTGAGTTACCTCACCCAGGGAAGTCGGTGCATAGGTGTCAAATGGTGTAGGGAATCGTTGTTGATTTCAATGGCGATCTGCTGCAAAGTGCTGCTGCCGGGAAGGAGAAGAGTGTCCGGTGTGATCCAAGCCTGGATTGAAGATCAGAAGAACCTGAAAGCAGAAGGGACAGAGTCTGGGTCACTTGCCAGGGGCATGATAGACAAATGCCCACCGATGTCGGGTGTTTCAGGTGCGAAGAGGTTAAGCTTGACTCTGCAGCCACGAGGACCAGGAGGTATCGAGGACAACCAGGAGCTGGATTCAGGCTGGCCCATGAAGGATGTCAAGTGCTGCAGTGTCGGTGCCCGGATTGGACCCAACAAGCCTTGGCAACAGCAACCCACGCAGGAAGAGAAAAGATGCTTTGGTGCGGAACAGCAAGGTCCTGGGGACTCCCCAAGCAATGGAAAGTGAGGGCACATCTGGAGCAACCAGGTAAGCCCAATTAGAAGTAAAGTTGCCTTCACAGGGACCCACCAGTCGATGGACTAGAAATCGCGAAGGGACCTCGAGAGACAACACAAAGGGCCAGCTCACGGAACACTCGTGGAGTGTAGGCGGGCAATTTTCGGTGCAAATGTTGCTCGGAGTCAGGGCTACAAGTAACCCAAAGCTCAGCTGCAGGAGTCGTTTGAGAGCTGATGCTTCTGCAAAGTGATGCAGTGTCTAGGGGTTCAGGTTGCACAGTCGCCACGAGGAATACAGGCTTCAGACATGCTGTGGGCACTGATCAACCGCTAAGACCACAGAAACCCACCTTCTGTGTTGCAAAATTCTTTGGAGTCCGGCGGGAGCTTCGGAGTTGCAAACCAGTCTGATGTGTCTTTGGTGCCTGCCTTGCAGGGGAGTAACTCCTTTACTCCAAGGGAGATTCTTCAGTCATCTAGTTCAATGTAGATCGTCGAAGTTCCAGGATTCAGTATCAGAGTTTCGTCCAGGTGGAATCTAAAGTCATGTAGCCAGGGGTTCCTATCTTATACCCAAGGAAGGGGTTGGACAAACGCTAGGCACCCACTATGGGAGGGTTGGGAAAGAGGGGTGGCTACACCCAATTCCTTTGGCCAGTTTCGTGCCAGGGCAGGGGCTGGTAGCCCCTGCAACTGGTTTGAGCTGGACTATGCACAGGGACACCAAATATACCCCAGTGGTGACTTCAAAGCACTCTTGAAGTGCACCCACCCAGCCCCAATACACTAAAGCCTGTCTGGGAGGTGGTCACATCTCTCTGTGACAGGAAACCTATTGTCCAGGCCTCCCCTGCCGGAGTTTCGTCCAGCAGCAGGAGGACAGACTTGTGTCTGGTGCTGGCAGCATCCATTTGGTGATGCCAGGGCTCTGTTAGCTGATACCGGGTATACCGGTGCTGTCATGTCTCTCCTTCTAGAAGGGTGGGATCATACTCCCACACCAGTTACTGGTGTGGGGGTATGATTCCAAGGTGTTTGACACCAAATACAACATGTTTCCATGCAGCCATCCCAAAGTTAGCATTTGCCGTTTAGTTACAATGCACTTAAGAGTATATGGTTTGGCTGCATCACAAACAACCCCGGAATAAAGGTTCCGAAAGCTGCAGAGGGGCTCTGCTCATGCATGGGCACCCTCTCACATAAAACCCAGCACCCTGCCTTCAGGATTAGTAAGGCCTGCCATAGGGGTGACTGATAGGTTTAAATGTGCTGTGATATGGTGAGATATAGTGAAACTATATCTCAGTAGGGGGTGCATGCACCACCTCCCTCAGGCTGCAGTAGCAGTCCTGTGGTGTCATTTTGGAAGGCTTCCCAGGGGTGGCATAATACATGCTGCAGCCCCTGGTAGGCCTCTCGGATACATATGCCCTGGGTACATAGTATACCATATACTAGGGACTTATAAGGGTACCCCAGAATCCAATCTGGATTGTACCTAAAGTACTGGTAATCCATTTAGAGAGAAACAGCTGGTTAGCAGGGCCCCAGCCAGACTAAAGTCGAAAAACAGTGAAACATCAGCAAAAAGTGGGGTAACTATAAGAAGCAGATCCTACTCTCTTACACAACCCCCCCAAACTTAAGTACATTAAACTAACTTTGACCAGTTGAGTCTTCATATTCTAAGTGGAAATATCTGGAGAGTCCATCTGCATTGGCATGGTTACTCCCATGTTCCACTGTATAGTCCATCCCCTGTAGGGAAATGGACCACCTCAAAAGTTTGGGGTTTTCACCCTTCATCTGTTGTAGCCATAATAGGGGCTTATGGTCTGTCTATACAATGAAGTGAGTGCCAAACAAGTATTGCCTCCACTTCTTCAGAGCCCAAACCACAGTAAAGGCCTCCCTCTCAATGGCTGACTAACGTTTCTCTCTGGGGGTCAGCCTTTTGCTAATAAAAGCATCTGGCTGATCCTGACCTTCATCATTCAATTGTGATAACACAGCCCCAACCCCCAACTCAGATGCATCTGTCTGAACAATGAATTCTTTTGAGTAGTTAGAACTTTGCAGAATGGGAGCAGTGCACATGGCCTGCTTTAGGTCATCAAATGCCTTTTGACAACTGACTGTCCACTGAACTTTCTTGGGCATTTTCTTAGAAGTTAGGTCATTCAAGGGGGTCACTATGGATCCATAACCTTTGACAAATCTTCTATAGGACCCAGTCAGACCCAAGAAAGCTCTGACCTGAGTCTGGGTGGTTGGAGCAACCCAGTCCATTATGGTCAGGATTTTGCTCTACAATGGTTGAACCTGGCCTCCACCCACAAGGTGGCCCAGGTACACAACCTGACTCTGCCCTATATGGCACTTAGTGGCCTTGATAGTTAGTCCTGCTTTTTGCAGGGCCTCCATAACATTCCTCAGGTGGACCAGGTGATCCCCCCAGGTGGAGCTAAAGACAGCAATATCATCTAGATATGCTGCACTATAGGATTCCAGGCCTGTAAGGACTTTATTCACCAACCTTTGGGAAGTGACAGGTGCATTCTTCAAACCAAAGGGCATCACCACACATTGGTAATGCCCACTAGGGGAAGAAAATGCTGTCTTTGGATTTGCATCATCAGCTAGTCTGATCTGCCAGTAGCCAGCTGTCAAGTCAAATGTGCTCAGAAACTTGGCTGAGGTGGTACAGTCCCTGACACGATCAGGTTGCCTGTAAATCTTATTTTTAACAGGCAGACTGTCCCCAGTGTCTGCTTCATGAGTGCTCCAGGTAGTCTGACTTGGAGTCAGTGAGAACATTATTCTAAACTGGCTGAGAACTTTTCTGCGGTCAGTTGCTGGACAGTGAGGCTGCCTGCCAAGGCTACACCATCTACTGATCCATCATCAGGGTTCTGAGAGCGCAGGTCAGGGAGTGGGTCACTCTCTTCCTCCTGTCCCTCATCAGTTGCCATGAGCACGCCCATGTCAGCCCCGTCGACATATGGCTTGAGCCTGTTGACATGGAGCACCCTATGAGGGCTCCTGGGAGTTCCTAGGTCCACCAGGTAGGTAACCTCTCCCTTCTGCTCAAGTATTGTATGGGGGCCACTCCACTTATCTTGGAGGGCTGCTGGGGCCACAGGCTCCAACACCCATACCTTCTGCCCTGGCTGGTAAACAGTCAGCACAGCCTTTTGGTCATGCCAGGCCTTTTGTAGTTCCTGGCTAGCCTCAAGGATTTTAGGTGCCTTCTTCATGTACTCAGCCATCCTGGAGCGGAGACCAAGTACATAGTCTACAATATCCTGTTTGGGGGTTTGAGAGGTAACTCCCATCCCTCCTTCACCAGACACAATGGACCCCTAACTGGATGTCCAAACAGAATCTCAAATGGGCTGTAACCAACCCCCTTCTGTGGAACCTCCCTGTAGGCAAATAGAAGGCAGGGCAAAAGTATGTCCCATCTACGCCTAAGCTTTTCTGGGAGACCTTTAATCATGCCCTTTAGGGTTTTGTTGAACCTTTCAACTAACCCATTGCATTGTGGGTGATAAGGGGTGGTAACATTGTAATTTACTCCACACTCCTTCCACATTGCTGTTAAGTAACTAGACATGAAGTTTGTGCCCCTGTCTGATACTACCTCCTTAGGGAAACCCACTCTGGAAAAGATTCAAAATAGGGCTCTTGCCACCACAGGAGCTGTAGTGATCCTAAGGGGAATGGCCTCAGGGTACCTAGTGGCATGAACCACCAGTATAAACCTGTGCCTAGATGCTGTCTGGGGATCCATATGACCAACTATGTCAATCCCAACCCTCTCAAAGGGAACCCCCACCACAGGTAATGGTATCAGGGGGGCCTTTGTTATACCACCTGCCTTACCACTGGCTTGACAGGTGACACAGGAGCAACACAACTCCTTGGTGTCTTTAGACATGTGGGGCCAATTAAAGTGAGGGACAATTCTGTCCCAAGTCTTGTTTTGGCCCAAGTGTTCTACTAAGAGAATATCATGGGTTAGTGTCAATAGGAAGCCCCTGAACTTAAGAGGTATAACCAACCTCCTGGAGGTACCAGGCTTGGTGTCTCTACTCTCTGAGTACAGGAGACCATCATCCCAAAATATCTTAAGGGTTCCACTAGCATTCCCAGCAGCCTCATCAGCAGCTTGCTTTCTGAGGGGTTCAAGAGAAGGGTAGCTCAGCTGCTCCTGGCTCAGATCTGCCCTGGAAGGGCTCCCTGTCCCCAAGAACTCAACCTGGTCAGGTTCTAGCTCATCTGGGACAGTTTCTTCTTCATGCCTGACATCGTCTCCCTCAAGAGACTGATCTGCTTCCTGAGCCAGGGGGAAGACATTGCCTTACCCCTGCTGCTTCTTTTGTTGGGAGGCGCCTGGTCCATTCTTCCAGGATCCAGGGCCTGTTCAGCTTTTGACATTTTTGACTGTGACCTGGTCACAACAAACACATGTGCAGGGATTCCCAACATTTCTGCATGAGTCCTGAGCTCCACTTCAGCCCAAGCTGAAGTTTCCAAATCATTGCCAAGCAAGCATTCAACAGGGAGGTCTGCACTTACCACAACTTTCTTAAGGCCAGTTACCACTCCCCAGGAGAAATTAACAACTGCCAAGGAATGGTCTGTCCTGACATTGCTAGCATTGGTCACTTGGTACATTTCCACAAGTATGATCTGCTCAGGAGCCACAAGATCTTTTGTCACCATTGTGACACTTGCTCCTGTGTCCCTGAATGGCAAAGCCTCTTTTCCATTGATTAAAGGCTGCTGTCTTTATTTGCCCAGATTACTGGGACTCACAAAGGAGGACATATCGATGCATCCATCACAGATCAGTACAACCTGAGTTGGAACTTTGACTAGGCCAGAGTCCACCTCAGGACCCAGGGTCAACCCTACTACACCCTTATTCTGAGTACCACCACTAGGAGCTGAACTGGGGGGAACAGTTGCCTTAGGGGCAATGGTGGCTGAAGTTGAGTCTTTGGACTTGGTACAATCACTTGTCCAATGGGGTTTCTGCTTACAGATTTTACACCATGGTTTCTTTTGACCTTTGCCTTTATTAGATTGGGACTCCCCACCAGATGCAGATTGTTGGGGCCCTTGAGAAGACTTCTGGTCTTTACCCTTGTCCCCACCTTTGTCAGAGTTTTTGGAATCCTTCTTCTTGGAGTCACCACCTTGGTTCTAAACCTTCTGCCTCACCCTGGTTCTGACCTGTTTGTCTGCATTCTGACCCAATTCTTGAGGTAAGGTCCAATCAGAGACCATCAGGTACTGATGCAACAGCTGATTTTGACAATTATTAAGGATCTGCTCCGTCATAATCAAATTGTATAATCCTTTAAAATCACACACTTTACTGCCATGTAACCTGCCCTCCAGAGCCTTAGTAGCACAATCTACAAAGTCAACCCAGTCTTGAGTCTGTGCCTTTTGGGTATCTCTGAACTTCAACCTGTACTGTTCAGTGGTTAGGTCAAACCCATCTATCAGTACACTCTTCAAGACTGTGTAATTGTCAGCATCCTCTTCTCTAACAGTGAGGAGCTTATCTCTACCTTTGTCTTCAAAGGAGAGCCAGAAGATTGCTGCCCACTGCTCCTGAGGGACCCTCTGTACTTTACAGGCCCTTTCCAGTGCAGTTATCAATTTGTGGATGTCATCCCCACTCTGGTAGGGAGGGACAATCTTGTTCAGGTTCCTATGGTCATGAGTATGTTCTGCCACCATGGGGCTCTAGCCCCCATCTATTTGAAGCTCTCTGGAGCTCCAGGGATTCCCTGTCCAATGCTAACTGTTCCCTCTTTATCCTAAGCTTAGCTTCCTCAAACTGGATCAGTCTGCATTTTCTCTCATAAAATGACTCCCTCTTCTGGGGGAAAATGGTCCTATGAGAGACAGATATCCTTCCAGATGCACCAGAATGATTAGACTCCAGTGAAGGAGATCTTGATCTTCATGGCACACCCCCAACCCTTCCAGGTGGGGTATAGAGAGGGCCACTGAGGCCTTCTCCCTCACCTTCAGGATGGATTGGATATTCCAGTTTAGAATCATCTTATTATTATTATTATTATTATTATTAATAATTAAATTGATTGGGCGCGCAGCTACCCGGAGGTTTCCTGGCGCCATCGGACACAATGCGAAAGAAGTAACATCTACTGATTAAATATCCAAGTTTTTAGGCCCTTACGAAAATGTATGTAACTGGTTTCGTGCCGAAGCGGCGCTGGAAGCGAATTCCACAATAGAGGGGCCAGATAAGAGAAAGATCGGCCACCCATACGTGTCCCTTTGAACCTGGGGACTAGAAATTTGGCCTGAGAAGAGGATCAAAGCACGCATGTTGGAAGATAGGAATGGGCTAAGGCACTCAAATATTGAGTCGCTGTGCCCAACTTGATTTAATGCATATAGAATAGGGCCTTAAATTTAGTGAGATTCTCTATCTTAAGCCAATGGAGGTCTCGGAGAGAACCTGAAATGGAGGACTTTTTAGGCACATGGCAGAGCAGTCTAGCCGCAGAGTTCTGTATTACTTGCAGTTTTTGAACCACCTCCTTATTGGCTCCTATATATAGGACGTTGCCATAGTCCAGCCTTGACATGATCAAGGCCTGGATCACTGTTCTTTGTGTGGGACTTGGCAACATCCAAAGTATTTTTCGGATCCATTTTAGGATGGTGAAGCAGATTGAGGCGAACTTGACTGCTTGCTGCCTCATAGATAGCTGGTCAACTATGACTCCGCCTAGATTGAGTGCTGTTTGCACCGGTTGAGACAGATCTCCCATTAGGCCAATGACGGGGGCCCCAGAGATCTTTGTTTTTCCCCAGGATCAGAACCTCAGTCTTTCCACCGTTTAATTTTAGCCGATTAGTGTGCATCCAACTAGCTATCTTTTGCAGCCCTACCTGGAGAGATTACACCATGGATGCCTCCTTGGTGGATAAGGAGAAGATTAGCTGGGTATCATCAGCATACGAGAAGATAGACAACCCAGCCTCTTCCGCTATTGTGGCTAGAGGGCTAACATAGATATTAAATAACAGTGGGCTGAGGATCGAGCCCTGCGGTACTCCATAATGAGAAGCGTGGGAGTTAGAGCTAGTAGACGGGGAAAAAACCTGAAAAGTCCGGCCAGTCAAAAAGTCCTCAATCCATTTGAAAGCTGAGCCGACTATACCCAGCGGTTGTAGAACTTTTAATAAGGCTGTGTGTGACACAGTGTCAAAAGCGGCACTCAAATCAAGCAATATGAGTTCCACCGTTTCACCCCTGTCAAGATGTTGGTGTAATGTTTCAGTAACTCCTAGGAGCATGGTTTCTGTGGAGTACCCTGCTCTAAAGCCCGATTGTGAAGCATGTAAGATCTTTTGGGATTCCACAAACTGCGTGAGTTGTTGATTAACGTGCTTTTCTAAAACTTTAGAAAAGGCAGGAAGTAATGAAATTGGGCGGAAATTAGAGGGTTCAGCCGGATTAGCATTAGGTTTTTTCAAAAGGGGAAGGACCATGGCATGTTTCCATGTGGATGGTAAGGTTGCTTCCTTCAAAGACGCATTGAGCAACTCAATGATGAGTTTAAGTGAAACTGGTTCTAGTTTTTGGAGAACGGAAATCGGAAGAGGATCCTGAGGTTAACCAGATTTAAGACTATTTAAAATACGACTGATGGATGAAATATCCATCGGCAGCCAATTATTTAACGTGTTAGTTGGCACCGTGCTATGGGTCCCTCGTGGAGTAACACAACCTGACGTGGAGAATGCGCTCTTCGTTTGCTGCCCCACATTAGATGTTACTGCATTTAATTCTGAGTAGATTTTCTCTACTTTGCCAATGAAAAACATTGCCAAGTCCTCACATTGAACTTCATCAAGCACGGGTGGCTCCGGTTGGCAAGTTGCTCCTGAAAGCTCCTTTACTGTTTTCAACAGAACTTTGGGATTGTTATGTGCTGATGTAATAGTGTTATTGACATATTCCGCACGAGCAGCATTGCACAGGGTGTGGTAGTCCCTTTTGGCAAGTTTGTAAATATGTCTGAATTCTGGTGCATAGTCCTTCCTCCAATGTCTTTCCAGTGCTTTGCACTTGTTTTTTTCCACTTTTAACTTTTCCGAGAACCAAGGAGCAGGGGGACGATGATTATTCTTTTTTGTAATGGACATTGGAAGGCAAGTGTTGACTGATTTCATGATCCAAGTATGGATGATGTCCGAGTCCGATATCCTAATGGAAGAAATGGCAGGAATATTTTTCACAAGATGTTGATTGAAGGAATCTAAATCTAGATTCTTCCAGTTTCTAAACTTTGTTCTGGCAGTTGAAATGAATGTATTATCCCACCGCAGATCAAGCCCTACCTTAAAACCGACCAAAAAATGGTCCGACCAGAGTATACTAATGGCTGTCTGACATGAGAAGTTAGGTAAATTCGAAGAAATTGGGTCTAACAAATATCCTGCCCTATGGGTGGGGCCTGAGTTGCAGAGTAAAACATTCATAGCTGCCAACGGCTATCAAGGTAGTGCTAATAGTACATGCAGGGTCGTTAAAATTAATGTTTAAATCTCCCAAGATAGTGAAATTGGCATCGTCTAGCAGAAAAGGGGCAATGAGTTCCGGAAACATTGCCGCCCATGGCCCTGCTGTACCAGCGGACGTACTCTAGGATCCCAGAAAGCGTAAATTGGGGTTAAAGAAGGAGTTTAAAAGAACTAGCTTCGCATCAAAGGGTAAATTCTCTGATTTTCTGATAAAAGTCTTTTTAAAAATTACCGCAATGCCACCACCAATTTTATCCCCACGATCCTTTCTAGTGATCGTGTAATTGGGAGGTAGGGTGGCTGCCACATCGGGACCTGAGCTTTCCTGTAACCATGTTTCCGTAAGGAAGATTGGGTCGGGCTGTCTATTCTGTAAAAGGTCATAGATGTCCTCCTTGTGCTTGGGAAGCGATCTACAGTTTATATTACAAAAGGTAAATTCCTTCAGAGAAGCTTCTTTAATCTTAACATGGGCGGGCAACAGCTTGATAAGGCTCGTGGAGGTAGTGGTGTTGAAAGTGTGTATCCTATTGAGCAAGGTGGTACAAGTAAAACCACAACAGGGACAGGGAGAAAGGGAATTACCTGGTTTAAAAGAAGTACAATTTTCTTGGGGGTTTGGCCGTAGTCCATGTAACACATTACAAGAGTAGTTCCTTGTATCCCTTAATAAAGGTGCAGGGGTTGTGGCCCCTGGCCCCAGTCGGGAGCAGATGGGCGCAGATGGGCTTGCCTTTGGCGCGCCAACAGCGCGCCACCGGCACGAAGTGTGAGACATTGATTTAAATCCTGTTCAGCAGCTAATCTGCTGACGGCAAATCACCGCCTCCCCCGCCTCCTACCCAGAGATTAAAGAGTCCGCAGCTCCCTCCACAACAAGCGGGAAATCCCGTGGTGGACCGGGGAGCAATGCAGAAAGAAGTAAAATCAGGACATACAGGTAAGAGCAGTGCCAAACAGTTAGATACAGTCAATTTTAAAACAGTTTAAAAGTGTAGAAACAAACAGCAGCAGCGAAGCGCAGTGTCAACTTTCAATCGCGCATCCGCTGCGTGAAGTGTGAGGCATCGATTTAAATCCTGTTCAGCAGCTGATCTGCTGACGGCAAATCACCGCCTCCCCCCCGTCTCCTACCCGGAGATTAAAGAGTCCGCGGCTCCCTCCACAACAAGCGGAAAATCCCGTGGTGGACCGGGGAGCAATACAGAAAGAAGTAAAATCAGGACATACAGGTAAGAGCAGTGCCCAACAATTAGATACAGTCAATTTTAAAACAGTTTAAAAGTGTAGAAAAGAACAGCAGCAGCGAAGAGCAGTGTCAACTTTCAAAATTGCGTGTCCGCCTGGTCAGCTTCAGAGTCCTGGTCATAGGTGATGTCACCTCTTGGCCTTTCCTCTTCTGCTGCCCCACCCAACTTGCCAATCTCATCAGACCCTGGTGTCTTTCTGAGGACATCTAACAGCAGTGCCTCCATGAGGCGTTGAGTGTTTGCACTCCTCCCTGTCTTAAACTTCCTAGCTGTACACATGTTTCTCAATTCCACGAATGTGAGATGGTCATACTTGGAAGTCAAGTATGACCACTCGTCAGGCCTTGAAGACATACTAGTGTAGTGAGTTGTTGCACCTATCTAACCAAGTGGGAGCTACTAGACTCTCTTGAGTTGGGGAAAAGGGGTGTGCTGGTCCCTTTGCTAACCCAACTCCAAGTTCAGTAGAACTTACTTTATTCTAGACTTGATTTATATGTACCTATGTACCTATAGCGGTTTTCAGTTAGTCACTCAAAGAGAGTATCTGGTAAGGCAATAGAAAGCTTGAATCC
This sequence comes from Triturus cristatus, assembly GCF_964204655.1. Taxonomy (NCBI): domain Eukaryota; kingdom Metazoa; phylum Chordata; class Amphibia; order Caudata; family Salamandridae; genus Triturus; species Triturus cristatus. The sequence goes on from NC_140593.1 coordinate 1,171,004,652, forward strand.
CACCACTGCCACCAAAATGAGAAGTTGGCCTGGCATATGCTATCCACTAGTTATAGTGGGCACCTAGCACCAGTTCAAACAACCCTTATTGATGATAGGTTTAAAGACAACCTTTATTGCAAGCTATCCTAGTGATAGTTATGGAGAGCAGACTTCAGGCTAAGTCTTGAAGGAGTGTAAAGCAGCTTGGTTTACCAGATTGTAACCTCTTGAATCACTAAATGAAAGGAGAACCACACAAGGTATATATAAAATACATGTATTTATTTCTAAACCCTCACTACTAATCTCTTTATGAGATTAGAGTCCAAGATACACAATAATACAGTTCTAAAACGACAGTAAATAGCGCAATATACAATGGGCCCTAGGGGCGGACCAAACCATATATTAAGAAAGTGTTATAAGAACCACGACTTGACTGGACACATTGCCTAGAGCAGGTAAAATCGCTGGACCCCAAGGAACCACCCAAGGTAGTGACACATGAGACCCACGGGGGACGTGTGCAGTGTGAGAACTCAGCCACAAGCCCCGTACTAATCTATGGGAAATCTGCGGTTGGAATTTTAGAAGTTAAGGACACCTAGGAGAGGACTTTGAGCAAACCACTTTAGACTTAGGGGGTTCTAGGGCTAACACCCACTGGAGCATCGTAGTTCTCGAGTTACCTCACCCTGGGAAGCCGGGTGCATAGGTGTCAAATGGTGTCGGGAATCGTCGTTGATTTCAATGGCGATCTGCTGCAAAGTGCTGCTGCCAGGAAGGAGAAGAGTGTCCGGTGTAATCCAAGCCTGGATCAAAGATCAGAAGAACCTGAAAGCAGAGGGGACAGAGTCTGGGTCACTTGCAAGTGACCAGGGGCACGATAGACGAATGCCCACTGATGTCGGGTCTTTCAGGTGCGAAGAGTTGAAGCTTGACTTTGCAGCCACGAGGACCAAGAGGCATCGAGGACAACCAGTAGCTGGATTCTAACTGTCCCACAAAGGATGTTGAATGCTGCGGTCTCGGTGCCCGGTTTAGACCCAACAAGCCTTGGCAACAGCAACCCACGCAGGAAGAGAAAAGATCCTTTGGTACGGACCAGCAAGGTCCTGGGGATTCCCCAAGCAACGGAGAGTCAGGGCATGTCTGGAGCAACCAGGTAAGCCCAATTAGAAGTAAAGTTACCTTCACAGAGACCCACTAGTCGGCGGACTAGGGATCGCTAAGGGACCTCGAGAGAAAGCACAAAGGGCCAGCTCACGGAACACTTGTGCAGTGCAAATGCTGCTCGGGGTCAGAGCTACAAGTAACCCAAAGCTCAGCTGCAGGAGTCATTGGAGAGCTGATGCTTCTGCAAAGTGACGTGGTGTCCAGGGGTTCGGGTTGCACGGTCGCCACAAGGGATACGGTCCACAGACTTGCTGTGGGCACTGATCGACCTCTAAGACCACGGAAACCCACCTCCTGTCTTGCAAAGTTCTTCGGAGTCCGGCGGGAGCGTCGGAGATGCAAACTGGTCAGATGCGTCTTTGGTGCCTGCCTTGCAAGGGAGTAACTCCTTTACTCCAAGGGAGATTCTTCAGTCATATAGTTCAATGTAGATCTTCAAAGTTCCAGGTTTCAGTATCAGAGTTTCGTCCAGGTGTAATCTAAAGTCCTGTAGCCAGGGGTTCCTATCTTATACCCAAGGAAGGGGTTGGACAAAGTCTAGAGTCCCACCTATGGGAGGGTCAGGAAAGAGGGGTTTCTACACCCATTTCCTTTGTCCAGTTTCATGCCAGAGCAGGGGCTGGCAGCCCCTGCAACTGGTTTTAGCTGGACTATGCGCAGAGACACCAAATGTGCCCCCAGTGCTTACTTCAAAGCACTCTTGGAGTGCACCCACCCAGCCCCGATACACTAAAGCCTGTCTGGTCACACCTCCCTCTGACAGGAAACCTATTGTCCAGGACTCCCCTGCCGGAGTTTCGTCCAGCAGCAGGAGGGCAGACTCGTGTCTGTGGTTGGCAGCATCCATTTTGTGATGCCAGGGCTCAGTTAGCTGGTACCGGGTATACCGGAGCTGTCATGTCTCTCCCTCTAGAAGGGTGGGATTGTACTCCCACACCAGTTACTGGTGTGGGGGTATGATTCCAAGGTGTTTGACACCAAACACGACAAGATTCCGTGCAGCTATCCCAAAGTTATCATTTACCGTTTGGTTATAATGCACTTAAGAGTATATGGTTTGGCTGCATCACAAACAACCCCAGAATAAAGTACCCGAAGGCTGCAGAGGGGCTCTGCTCATGCTTGGGCACCCTCTCACATAAAACCCGGCACCCTGCCTTCAGGATTAGTAAGGCCTGCCATGGGGGTGACTGATAGGTTTATATGTGCTGTGATATGGTGAGATATAGTGAACCTATATCTAAGTAAGGGGTGCATGCTCCACCTCCCTCAGGCTGCAGTAGCAGTCCTGTGGTGTCATTTTGGAAGGCTTCCGAGGGGTGGCATAGTACATGCTGCAGCCCCTGGTAGGCCTCTGGGGTACCTATGCCCTGAGTACATAGTATACCATATACTAGGCACTTATAAGGGTACCCCAGAATCCAATATGGAGTGTACCTAAAGTACTGGTAATCCATTTAGAGAGAAAGCAGCTAGACTGGGGTCCTGGTTAGCAGGGCCCCAGCCAGACTAAATTCGAAAAACAGTGAAACATCAGCAAAAAGTGGGGGTAACTATAAGAAGCAGATCCTAGTCTCCTAGAGGTTGTCTGAAACTTGCAATGTTTATGGCATGACATGTGAAAAACGTGCTTTAAAGTGAACATTTTTCATTTTTTTCAAATATTTCAGGGCAGGGCCATTGTAGAGCCAGTTACTACAGGCCTGAACTCCTTGGGTGCGGTTAGGAGGCGAAAGTTGTTTGGTGTACATGACCTGTGCTTCCTTGGAGCCTCTGCAGGCCCATAAGTTATTGGTGGATGCAGGGTTGTGTGCAGTACCCAGCTTGTTTGGGTGTCCTTGAAGCCTCTGCAGGCCCATAGGTAGTCTATGAGTGACAAGCCAGTGTCCCTGACTTGTGAACTTAGCAGCAGGGCACGTTTAGTTTGTCTGGAGTGCGAGCTTCCCTCACATACAGACACTCACCTGCAGGTCATGTTTTCCTCAAATACAGGCATTCAGCAGAGGACTGGAGACCCTCACATTTAGAGAGTCAGCGAGAAGGAAAGCGCCCTAAAATCTAAGAATATACAGGGAGTCACCAGCAGTGTGAGAGCCACTCGGCAGAGCATGCTTCAATCACAGGCATGAGGGATTCTCTCATATTCAGAAAGTCATCATCCAGGCAAGGTCCTCGAAAGCAAACATATGCAGCAGTGCAAGATTCCCTCACATACAAAAGATGTGGAAGAACTGCATGTCTCCACCGGAGACCCATGCATACATACAGCAGACGGGCAAGTTCACCATATACACAGAAACGTTCTCGCAAACAGACATGCAACAGAATGGCCTCAAATAGCTAACTAACTTCCATCACAATGACAACAAGCGACGAGCAAAACCAGCAGGTACTCTTTAACAAACAGATGGTGCACGATCCCTTTGGCTGCTGTAACATTGTGCAGCTGTGCTGTGCTGTAACACGGTGTTCATTATTTCTACCGACCCACAGTAGGCTCGAAAGTGCATTATACAACATGGGGGAAGGACACTTGGAGGGGAAAGGTGCTTTTCATGAAGTGTGGATTTATAACCCAAAAGAGACTTCAAGTCCTAGAGTTATTTCACACGTTGAACATAGGACAGAAAATAACCCAAACCTGAGATGTTTGCGGCCTCCGTGGAGGGAGCAGCCACATAAAATGAAAAAAGAAACAGGCATGATCTCTGTGTTTCAAAGTAAACAGATGCACTTATAAAACTATGATGAGATAAGTTTGAAGATCGTACATTGAAATGATAGCAGAACTGAGTCCTGGAGCACTGGGACGGCAGACCATCTGTGTAGTGACGAGATAGCTCATGGCTTGGCTCTGACATTATCTCAATTTGTGACTTTTAATCCTGTCAGCATTCCTCGATGTGTCGGCGGCACTGAGAGATTGGAAGTTGGAGGCCTGAGAAAACATGAGCAGGGGCAGGCAAACTAAAATAGGTTAGAGAGCAAGGAGGAGGGGCCATCACACGCTGTACAGTGTGATGACCAACTAAAACTTTCTCTTAGTGAAATAGCAGGGGAGGGAGCTAAGAAGACAAAAGAGGGACATTTACATATATGCACCAATAACAAGCCATTATTTCTGAATGCCAAAAATATCAACCGATGGCAATCGGTGGGTGTGCCAAACCCCACAGAAGATATATAACAGGTCGATCGAAGCTCGAAAATAGTGGATTTGTTGCAGTGATGATGTATTATTTCACGAACCAAGAGACCTATATCCTTCATTTTGGTGTCAAAACATAGGTTTTGTTGCTCAAGTAGTCTATTGGAGACAGAAAATAACTCCTTAGAGCAACCCTTCCACCATTTTACAAAATGGCGACTTTAATAGAGGAAGAAGAGAGATATATAGAAATAAAACAAATAATAATAGTTTTTAATCCTTTTATGTATGCACTAAACAAAGTTTATGATCTGAGTATGAAAAAAAATGATGTTTATCACTCCTGTTTTAGAAACATTTTCATAGTTCACTTTATCTTTTGTTTTGGAAATCACTCATTTGCAGAATGTTTAACATTTGAGAAGAACATATCGACAGGGACATCTTTTTGTAGAACAGATTTTGCAAGTGCATGTACGTGTCAGTTCTGTGGGTACAAGCTGTAGAAATTTTTAGGTTTTAGCAACACATCAATATATTCCCAATCAAATTCACACAGATCTTTCTCTACGTATGCATGATCCAAAAGATTTACACATCTTATGATCAAGTAGAACTGTCTTTTAATGAGTCCATGCACAGAATATGATGCCAGTGGAAGGTCACTTTGCGGGACTGATCTCTTGAACTCACTGTACCAAAGATCGTCAAATGCGTGACAGTCAGAACTCGTTTTCAACACACACACAAGGTATTTTTCTACGTCTTTAAAGTCATGAATTGAAAATTAAAATCTTTGGACAACAATTCTTTTGCAAAGGTATATCAAGGGACCAGGACTACCTTAGGGAACACAGATTGCAAAAGATGCATTTGTTTTTCTTGTCAAGGTCATGAAGCAGGAGAGAGGGGAGCCCCACGGGATTCTCTGTGTTGTCCCCCCTGAGATTTGCAAGAGGTGCTTAAATATAGGCCAGTGAAACGCAAATTAACACCTGAAAGCCACTGAGGGCATGGTGGAGGTAGGTGTGCAGTGCCATCTTAACGCATGGGCACACTGGGCAGTTGCCCCCTGGCCCCACGAGCATAGGGGGCCCATGCTAATCTATTCACAGACCAGTGGCTCAGAGCCAGCAGCTGAAAAATAAAATGATATTTGAATATTGTTTATTTTTCAGCTGCTGGCTCTGAGGCAGAGTGTTCAGGGAGGGGCGGGGCCAGGACATGGACTGCTTTGCCCGGTGCCTATAATGCTATTAAGACGGCCCTGTAGGTGTGACGACATCTTGTGGTGTAACTTGAACAAGTGCAGGTCTCTTGTGACAGAGTAACAGAGCTTCACACTGCCAGTTTAAAGGTTTCCTTTGTTTAATACTTTATAGCATAGCAATGAAGATGAAGAGGGGCTGCGTTTCAAAGCACATCAGGATGTAGTGTCTCCGCGAGGTCCTGTCTTCGAGGGGCTTTGAATGAGCTCTGTTTTGCAGTCATGGGCCCCTCTTAATGCGTTTTTTCCCCTGCAGTTTGTAAATAGCGCAAACTCTGCCCAAGGGCATTTGAGCTGCTTTCCATGGGCTCCAGGTACATTACACAAGGTCGCAGTCATTTCTTAATACGGTGAGATTAAGTAATTTGCCCAGAATCACAGGAAGTTGAGTCGACGCCAGGACTCGAACCTGGCTCCCCGGTTCTAACATCGACAGCCTTGGCTTCTCCTTTCTTGATAGCTTTAAACGGTCTGTTGAACTATGTCACAGTGTTCATGGTCAGCTGCAGACTCCATGCACTAGGGGTGAAAGCCGAGCTGCAAGTGTGCAGTCAATGTGCGGGATCTGCAAGAACTGAAGACATCACTGCTGAGATGTTTAAGAGTAAAGTCACACTTGTTTATGCGTTTAGCACTTTTAGTAAATGGGATATTTAAGAGGGTGTTGTTTCATAAGAATTTAGCTCACAATAAGGTTTTCTAAAAACTGTTTGACCCCAAATCCCACAAATAAACCAGTGCGTATGTCTCCCTACCAATGTCTCATTAGCTGCTGTTATGAAGTCCTGCGCTCTTTCTTCCCCTCTCTTCATTGTCTTTCTCCCCTCTTCGCCCACAAGCATCAGGTTTCTTTTACCCTCCCACCTGCTGTCTTTAGCATTCCTTTCCCGCCAATAAAATTAGATTTTATCCCTCACTTACACTAAGGGCCACATTTACTAGGGGTATGAGCATGGGCAAGTCACACAAAGTTATGCAAAATCAAGCACAGCACAGCTGACTCTTGCAACAGTATTTACATTCCAGAGGAGAAGGTATTTTGCACTGAAGGGTGCTGTTTTCACAGCACAAATAGTGCTTTGCACTGTTTAGTGCTGTTTTGTGTCAAGGGGGCATTTGTTACACATAAATTGGGTGAGTCAGCGCAGGCACCCATGGTTTTTGATACAAAGCCGTTTCTCTAAAGATAGCTAGATCTGGCTTTGGTGAAAATAATTCCTCATTAAAGCAGGTGCAGTCAAGTAGAAATGTTTTAATTTCCTAAACAGTGTGTATATGTTGCAATGTTTAGTGCACATATAATGTGTGGAATGTTCAAAAATGTATTAAAGAAAAGAGGGAGACAAGAGGTATTTTACAAGGGAGGGCTCTTCCTCCTTATTTTAAGTGCACCAAATAAACTGGAGCCCGACCCTCGTATATGGGCCAATTCTCCATATGGGAAAAAAGCATTTTTTGTATAACCCTCACCCACCAGGGTTTCCCCTTGGTGGCATGCTTCATCATTGAGTTATTCCCGTTCTGTCTCCGAACCGGGCATCGTGCCACCCATTTATTACACAGGAGCACTGTATGGTGCACACAAAATGGTGGAAGACAGGAGATAGAGATGTTCTTTTGGATGTTTTATTCCATCCTCCAGCCAGTATTATTAAAAGGGAAAGAATAGAGAGTGTGTATGGATGTAATGATCCAACTTTCTAAATGGTCCACATGTTTCAAGCCCCCCTTCCCTGTGGCTCTTGTAAGGACCAAGGGATACTCTCCCTGAGACCTCTCCTAGTCTCAACCTTTGATAAAAGTGATTCGATTTTACACATTCGGCATGCGCAAATAAACCAGTGCACAAAAACACTATATGAGAATCCCTCCCAGCTGGCTCGGGCCATTACCACTTTAAGGTGTTTTTGAGTCATATGCATGATGCTCATGTGAGCCATTCTGTTGGGGTGCGCATTGTTTCTCAGAATGGGCCATCTACCATGACAGGATATATGTTTTTAGATAACACAGATCATTTTCTACTGGAAGGATAAACTCCTGTACAAATCTTGTGCCAGTCAGCATACAGTTGAGCATGGCACTAGGCACTGTGTTTGTGCTCCAACACAGGGGTTGAGAACAACAGCTGGCTGTTTTTTTAATTTAATAAATATGTTTCTGCGGTGCTTTCTCCCTCTTATTCTGGGACAGGGCAACTTTACACGCTGCATGCGCTCCACTAAAAAAACAGCCCTGCCCCATAGTATCCCACTAACGCTCAGATTTTTCAGTCTTCTCCTGTTTCCCCCTTCCTATGACAGAAGTAGGTGAGGGTTTTTACTTCCTCCTTGCATATTATTTAGTTTTTCTATTGATTTCTCTCTGTCCTTAATTTCAACAGCACTCAATATTACAGTTTTTCATTTCTTATCTTCCCTTGTTTTACCGACCTGTGCCATAGTCTTCCAGTGCAAACAGTCTTATTAACCAAGGTGTACACTAATGTTTTGTGGGCACATTCTGGTACAGTTAGGTTTTAGGTCAACCCACATTTTACTTGTGCTCACGTTCTCCTACTTTGCACTGTTAATATTTCATTGTAAATATTCTGTTTAGACGTCTCAAGATGTTTGTGCTCACAGAGTTGCGCAGAACCGCTTGGATGCTGAGCACCGAGTGACCCTGGAGGCTGTAGGGAGTCACTGCAGCAATAAATGCAGGTTAATGATAGGCACTGCTTATAGATGGCAGGTGAGAGGTGGGCTACTGCTAGTAAGGTAAGCAGTGCCAGTAGATTGACTATTTAACTTGTCCCTTCTAAAAAATGCAATTTGGAATTAAGTTTTTAAATGTGTCTACTCAAAGCTCAGGGACTTATTTATGAGCCCTTGCGTCACTTTTGCGCTGCCGGTGCATCACTTTTTGTGACTCACCAGCAGGGTAAAAAATGCGCCACGTTGCGTTATATTTACAAAGTGACGCATCTAGGTAGATGCGTCACTTTGTAAACCCCTGCGCCTTATTATACCTGCGCCAGGTATAATGTATGTAGGGTGGGCGTTTTGACGCAAGTAAGCCTCGTAGAATCTATGAGATTTCACTGCGTCACTTCTAGGACTCAAATGCCTCAATATCTTACGCCTGCCTCACAGCAGGCATAAGATTGATGCAGGCACATTTGAAATGGGACTTGCCCATGTGAAATGACCCATTGATGGAGTTTCGTGACTTTTGTGACACACTCCACCAATGCCTAATTTTTGCGCCTACAGATACGCTTGCAACATGATGAGTCAAACTGTAAATATGATGCATCCAGCATGTCGCAAGGAGGGCGCAATGAAACGTGACGCATCGCTGTTTTCACGCAGTGATGCGTCACTGTTCATGAATGAGGCACTCAGTCTGTACTAATATTCTACAAATCAAATCTATATACCTTCCCTACTCATTTTAATTCACTGTTGTCTCATCACAAATACATCAGACATTTCCTTCCTTCACTTCAATGTTTTACTTGCTTCTTGGAACACAAACGTCAAATAAATAACATGTGTCTGCACTACCAGTGCTTGTCTGTGGTTGGAATAACTTATGGGGGCGTGGTATGTGTTGGGGCACAGAGTTCACAATCACACAACACATCACTCCACTAGTCTGTGATGTTTGGCATTGTGGTATTACTGTGCCAAGCTCTTCTTTACCACAAGCAAGCACTGCAAACCACAACAGTTTATGGGACACACCCTTGTCTTTCGCACTACTTCACCTCACCCATTTTACTGTGTCTTTCTCCTTCACTAAGGTTTTCTGTCACTTACTGCCTCCTTTGGCCTTTTTCAGTCTCAAACCTAAATCTCATCCCTGTGAATGGTGTTGTCTCTTCACCTCTTTGCTCTCACTGCCCCCTTCTTCAACAGCCAGAGCAGACAAGGGCTGTGCTTGTCTGAGTCCTAGTGGGCACCATCAGTGCCAAGCCACCCAGTATTATATTTCATAATTTTAAAGTGACACAACATCTCCCTGTCGAACCTTTGGGCTCAGCCTCACGTGCTTGCTTTAGACATCTCTACGGAATGAAACATGGAGGCATAGAGAGATTTGTGTCCACAAATTAAAATATGAGGCTCATCTCCCCACTCCTACCTGCTATTACTAATCACACCTGGGGATTTATGATATAATGGTTTTGTGTTGACTTAGTAGAATTAGTTGATGGTATTTGCCATTTCATGTAAACACATTTGCCTCAGTTGCATTTGAATTTGTTGTCGTCAAAGCTGTCCTAGTTTTTTAGTTTGTCAGCTGTAAATCCTTTTAACAATGTATAGCCCAAAGCCTAGTGTATTTATAAAGGCGGAAACCTTTAGAAGGAAATGATGGGACAGAGCTACTTGCAAGCAGGAGGTATGTACATACACTATGCAGTGCTCGGGGTGGCACTCCAGGGCCCTGCCACCATGTATTGTCCAATGAAACGGCGCCTCCTGCTCAGTGTAGGTCACCCACTTCCAAATGCTGATGTGTAAATACATATTTAAAATGAACTAATTGTGACGTGACGGCCTGATTGCAAATGGCCCTTTGAATGATGACCCCTGCACTGACACCTGTTTACGGAGGGATCCCAGTTATAAGCAGCAACTAAGATGTTTATTGCACCAGATAATTACAGGGTGCAATGAAGTTTGCACCTTCCGATGAATTTCAACGTGGCAAATCTGTCGATATTTAGCAGGGGGAAAAGAACTGATATTTACCAGGACACGATATTGTGGGGCGATAAACACCAAAATCTGCATATTATTAGCCAAAAAGAGGCAATCGGATTTTATCGGGTGACATAAATAATTGATCCAAGGGAGTACATTCATACAGGGTTTGTGGGGTGTCCACCCCTCCTAATAAAAGCTAAAAGTTAATTTCTGGGAAGTCCTCTCTGAATCTGAATATACTGCAAATCTGTACTTCATAAATAATATAAAAACCGTTTAATGGCTTTGCTCTTTCATTGGGCTTTTTCAGGGGTCGTGCCGGATGTGGGGGTAACGGAGTATTTTTGTGAGGTGGAAAATCGTCCTAGTGTGTGTGTGCTCAGGCTCACATCTGCCCCCCAGTCCAAACATTCCACGGGGGTGTGGATCCCAAGTGTAATCGCACTGAAATTATTAGAAATTTTAAAAAGAATGTAGAGTGAAGACAGCTTTCAGGTCAGATCGTGATGCCGCGGTCTAGGAAGCATTACCCTTGTTTGGGCTACGAACATGAGGCGAGGGATTGCTCGACCCCTCCAAACAGGAGCGAGTTGTGAGGAATGGTGCTCTATCTGGGAAGGCCAGGCACCAACAGGCGGATCATTGATAGTGTGAGAGATATTGGCACATGCTGAAGTCGGGAGCGGACTGAGTATTAAGGGGCAGATTTACAACTTCTGGCGCATCTCTGCAAATCAGCAGGGATGCGCCAGATCAGATGCGTCACGTAATCCCCCCCTTGCGCCACCAAATATGCGTCGCATTTACAATGCGGCGCACCATGGTGGAAGGAGGGGAAGGTGCGTGACGCATCTTGTGGCGTACGGGCGGCGCATCTGCCTAGATGCATCACGTTGTAAATAAGTTGCAACGTGGTGCATGGTTTATGCCGCCGCTGCATCACAAAAGTGACGCAACGGCGGCGTAAAAAGTGTTGCAAGGGGCGTGTAAATCTGCCCCTAAGACTATTGGGCTAATGTCTGATGGGCCAGCTGCAAGAAAGTCTGATATGACCCCCCCTCCCCCTTGCGGATCAGCCCGCTACATCCTTACTAGCATTACAAAATATAACCTTAATGTGTGGAGTGCCGGACACCTTCTGGCCTTTCAAGTCATGTTCTAAACAATCTCTGGGCACCCGTAGGCACTTCACCACTGCTTTTTTTTATCAGAATAATGTTCACCTACTCACTGGTATTTATAAAAAAAAAAAAAGGAAAAACTTCTGTTTCCTTCAAAAACCCTCATGCCCTATAACATGGGTACTCGCAAACATTTTCCCAGGGACCAAAAGGATTGGTCGGTGGTGTAATCGAGGCCGCCCTGATGCGGCAAAGTGGTTGTCAGGGGTTAGCGGTGGTGGAGTAAGGTGGGTGTAGGGGAAGCGAATTGAATTGCACAATATGAAATCAGAAAACCTGGATCAATCTTGGCTTCCCTGCTTGACCAAATGGTGTCATCCTAGGCAATTGTTTTATTTCATTTTCCCTCTTTTTTAGTCATTACAAGAGGGCCTCGTAATACATGACTTCAGGATGTGCGCTGTACAAAAACCTTTCCTGTGCTTGATTTAATAAACCACTATAATGTTGTTCATGTATATTAGGAACCGAAGCCCCCCAAAGAGTGCACATAACAACTGACTTGCCGCTTGAGTTCCCTATTGGCATTGTTGTCAGGGTGAGGAGGAAGCATTCATGTTTCTAAATTCATCTTTGAAAAGTATCACTTTTAAAATAATGCTTCTCAATTCCCGGATATAATCTGATCTACTAATGTACTAATGTGAAACGGTTTCTGAGTGTTAATAAAATACACTTTTTGAATTTTGAAGAGACTTTATCATATTTTTACACGCTGTCTGCAAGATGTCTTTATAAATAAAAGTAAGTGTTCCTGAAGTTACGTGGCACAGGACACCCTAGTTACCTCTTTTCTTTAAAATCAATTAACTTGTTTAGGAATTCAATATACATTAGAAATTGCTAATTTCTGCCTCCCCAGCCATTCCTTTAGCTTTGGGGACCTGGAATAATCTGAACTGTGGCATTTACATGCGAGAGAGATGGTTAGTAGTTGTTTTGGCAGCGATGACAAGGGCGATGGGTGGTTCAAGCTGCAGTGACCTCCTGGTCCGAGCCCTGGCACGTAATATTTTACAAATTAAGCACTGCTGGGTACATTTCAGTGAGAAATCTCACCCTCACACCCCTGATTTCTACTGACTAACCTACTCCCCTGATTGCATCAATGGGCACTTGTAATCAGACACTTGTAACTTGCCTGATACAGTAGTTCTTTGAAGGCCCCATCTCTACTCTTCAGCAGCTCTTGGTGTCATATTAGTCCAATAATACGACAGCGTTAGGCAATCCACTCAAATGATATTTTTAGGACACATCTACAGTGAAACGTTTATATCAGTGACTTCATTTTTGGTTTGAAAAATGTCTCTTAAACCCAATTTAATATTAAATAAAAAAACTATTGAAAAGTACATTCATCCAATCTTGCCTCTCTATTTCAGTTTCCCTCTCACCTTTTTTTCTTCCATTTTCGTAATGTTCGCATATTCTCCTCTCGTTAAAAGACAGTAAACCATATTTTATAGTTTTATGAGTTGATTTAATATTTTGATGAGTTCCTGAACTCCATAACTTATCCTGTATTTCGTTTGTTGCTACTGTTTGCTATGATATATTTTTGCGACAGTGGAGGAATTCATAATGAAAAAAAAATAATAAAAACGTTATCTCTGCTAGATGACATTCTATGACTTGCCATTGGCCGTAGGAGTGGCCTTTGGCCTCAGTAACCACAGTAATGACATCACACTTATGCATACAATTCTAGCTTTTGTGAGTCATGTTCACAGTATTTAAGACCCGCTAGCACCTTGAGATTTCCATTTTAGGACACCAGCGCTGAATGGACAAGAGGGGCAGTAAGAGTTGTGTCCATATTTTGAAGTACTTGGAGGGTGAAGTGGCTTTACTCTGGTCAGTAGTTTGATTTTGCTACAGTAAACATTGTGCTGTTGATGTATCGATGAAATGAGAGTTGGGGGTTGATTAGTATCATACATGATATAGGTTCTCATTTAGAGAAGGATGGTAACACCAATTTTTTTTCTTTTTTTCATTGAAAAAGCACCAGCTTTGAAGGCAAGAGCGACATCGTCAAAAATCCAAACTGATTGTAAACTCAAAAAATGGGTGGCCAGCAGGGCTGCCACCTGAAATGTTGGTTGCTAAATGAAGCTCTTAGTGTGGAGACTGATAAGTGGAGTATGTATAAATTTGAGGAATTTGTGGAAGTAGCATCCTTTCCACACTGATTTTTAGAGATCATGGCATAAGCAGTGTAAGTTACACCATTTACACATTTCTGCTGGTGAGTGATTTTTTTCCTCCAACAGTTCTACCTGAGGAACAGAAATACCAACGCCAGACCAATGGGGCATGAGAACCAGACCTCTGTGTCAGAATTTATCGTCTTAGGCTTTACTGGTTCCCCTGAGATACGCTTCCTACTGTTCATCATCTTCTCAATTGTCTACCTTATCACTATATTGGGAAATGCCACAGTGATGTTAGTCCTGCATGTAGACCCTAGCCTACACACCCCAATGTATTTCTTCCTCCGCAACCTGTCATTTCTGGAGATCTGCTATTCATCAGTCACAGTGCCCAAGATGCTGACCAACCTTTTGGCTGAAGACAAGAGGATCTCGTTCATTGGCTGTGCCACTCAAATGTACTTTTTGCTCTCCTTGGGCACAACCGAATGTTTCCTCTTGGCTGTAATGGCGTATGACAGGTACACAGCCATATGTCATCCCTTGCACTACCATATTATTATGAATAAGAGACTGTGCCAGGGTCTGGCTGCTGGATGTTGGGCCAGTGGTACACTGCTCTCCTTAGGCAACACATCATTCATCTTTACCTTGCCATTTTGTGGACCCAACATCATCAACCACTTCTTCTGCGACATCCCGCCTGTCTTGGAGTTAGCATGTGCAGATACATCTGCTAATGAAGTTACAACCTTTGTTATCTGCGTAGTGATTCTGCTCACCCCCTTTCTACTCACCCTCGCCTCCTATGCCCGTGTGGCCTCCACTGTGCTGAAGATGCGTTCTGTTGAGGGTCAGCGTCGTGCCTTCTCCACCTGCGCTTCCCACTTGACGTCTGTCTGCCTTTTCTATGGTATTGCCTCATTCATGTACCTGCGACCTAAGGCCAGCTATTCCCTGGAGGTGGACAAACTACTGGCTCTGTTTTATAGTGCAATTACACCAATGCTAAACCCACTGATCTACACTCTGAGGAACAAGGAGGTGATGGGATCCCTGCGGAGGATCAGCAGCAAGCTGTCACTTGCAAAGAAGCTGCAGAAATGATTATGTTACTGGAGACACCATTGCAGACTGACATTGACACAATTCGCCCTTTTGATGATTTGTATATTGCATGTATTTATTACTAATCACCTTGAACAGATGTTTGCAGATTTTATAATAAATTAAACAACGGGACCTTGTGGTGGATGCTATTAGAAAGACAATGATTGGTAGAGTGATGGGTGACTGAGATATGTGAGGTGAATCCAGACGTTGCGTCTAACATTGTACTTAAGAGTGCAGAGAGTGTTCTTGATAACTCTTATCAATTTGATGTTGGCTGTGAAGAGTATTGTAGACAAGGATAATCTCCTTGTTGAATAAATTGAACCCACTTTGAATACTTTTATGTTTATCAGAAGGGTGAAGTTTTTAGTTTGAGTGAGATGGTTGTCAAGTGTTCAGATATCAAGGAACAATGACTTGACTCTTCAGGAGGAGAAATTTGGGGAAGAAAAATCTATGACGAGGCTAGAGTGCCCACCCGTCTGCTTTTGATATTGATGACCTTTTATTTAGGGACAATATATGTTGTCGACTGAGTTTATTACAGACAGAGCTTATCCATAATATGAAGGTGGCATCTGTTAACAATTAGAGAAAAGAGCCCTTTGACGTCCTTAGAACTTACGTAGCGCCACGTGACAGTCGGAGCATCATGCGTGCTTTGGTGCGCTGCGTGCTATTCGCCACGGAGCTGGAGGAGGACTCGCTGATGGGAGCAGCGCGTGCAGCACTGGCTCGCGGAGGGAGTTCAGCGCAGTGAGTCTCCCTCACCTGCAGCCACCACCTGACCTGTCGGTGTGGGCCCGAGGGTAAGCGAGTGCGGAGGCACAAGCAAGTCCTCTGGCCCGGCTGTTAGCAAAAGCAGAAGCCAAGCTAACCAAAGATTCAGCATGAGCATCGTGGAGCAACGGTTAAAACAAAATATGAGAAATATTCTTTCGTAATAAATGTAGAATATTTATTGAGCACTTCTATTTCACTTTTGTCATCTGTAAAAAGTAATTTGTTTTTAACATGAACATTTCATATATGTGATGTTTCAAAGCCTTACATCTGCCACTATGAGTAACGGTTTAAGAAGAGTAGAACAAAGTGCTTATGACGAAACAATGACATCAGTTTGGGCAATTACCCATTGTGTGCAATGCAGCAATCTGTAAAAATCTTTAAATGCCTATGTGAGATCGTTAATCTACACTGGGAGGTGGTTTAACTTAGATTACCAACATCCAACTGTGTACCCTTCAGTCCAAGAGTAACAAGCATTAGCAAATCCAATAGGTCCCACCTATGTAAGAGCTATTGGCTTTGCCATTGTCTTTTAGCTATGTTGTATAGTAGTGAGCCTCCTGTTTAGAATGGCCAGAAGTTAGCAGCATGTATGTATGTATGTATGTATGTAGGGAATTTATAGAGCGCAGGAATCACCCCCGAAGGGGTATCTCCGCGCTAAACATAGAAACAGGTCAGTCAGACACAGATTCCCATAGCTCAAGCCTTGAATAATTCCGTCTTCAGGAGTTTTCTGAAGCGGGGAAGACTAGGACATTTGCGTAGATCCTCTGGCAGAGAATTCCAGTATATTGGCACCAGATAGGCCACAGTTTTGCCTCCAAATCGTTTTTTTCTTAAAACGAGGGACCACCATAACTTTTTGCCTTCCGATCTGAGACACCGATTCGGGCAGTACACTTTGAACTTATCTGCCATATAACTTGGGCTAGTGCCATAAAGAGCTCTGTGGGCAAAGCAACAGAGATTAAACTTTACTCTCGGGCGAATTGGGAGCCAACGGAGAGTTTTCAATAATGGCCCGGGGGAGGTGCGGGGTGGTTTTTTAAGAGCTAGGCATGCAGGCACATTCTGAACGATCTGCAGTCTGCTAAGAGAAGATTCGTTCGCCGATGCCATTAAAGCGTTACAATAGTCCAGGCGACCTATAATCAAAGCCTGAATTAAGGTTCTGCATACAGTTAGGGGTAGCCACCTGAACACTCAGCGCAGCAGGCTCAAGGTATGATAACAGGTTCCGGCAGTGGTCATAACTTGATCCTTCATCGATAGATGTGCATCCAACCTGATCCCTAGATTTTTTGCCACCTAAGTTGGTAGAGGGGCGGGCCTAGCACTGTCGGCCACCACTCAGGGGACCAGGAAGTTGATGCAGCACCAAATAGAAGGGTCTCAGTTTTGGCCGCATTTAACTGCAGAAAGTGTTCAGTCATCCATTCTGCTATGGCAGACATGCCATTAGCAAAGCGCTGATCGACGAACTCCATGTCCTTATCGAAGGACAGGAGTAATTGTGTGTCGTCAGCATAGGAGAACGGTGTAAAGCTGTACTTTCGGATGACTATAGCAAGGGGGGCCACATAGATGTTAAACAAAGTAGGGCTCAGACAGGAGCCCTGGGGCACCCCCTTACTAAGCTTCATAGTTTGGGATCAAAAAGGGCCTTGATTGCTGGTCTGCGTGTGATGATCGAGAAAGCTGACCAACCAATTGAGAGCTATCCCCTGCAGACCGGCCTCGCTCAGTCGAAGTATCAGTTTCTGAGGAGAGACCGTTTTGAAGGCTGCTGTTAGATCCAACAAAACCAACATCACTCCTTTGTTATCATCCACAGCCATTTTTATATAATCCGTGACCCCAATGAGAGTTGTCTTGGTGGAGTAGTTGGATCTAAACCCCAATTGTGAAGGGTCAAGGATAGCATTGGCCTCAAGATAGTCCATTAATTGAGTATTAACATAGCTCTCCGCCAATTTGCCCATAAGCGGAAGGAGCAAAATGGGACGGTAATTGGAGAGCACTTCGGCCAGTACCTGATCTTTCTTCTTGATAGGCAATACTTGGGCAACTTTCCAATCTAGAGGCAAACTGCCTTCATTCAACGATGAATTTAAGATCTCTGCAATTGGGGCGGCCAAAAGAGGGGCAAGGAGAGCAAATTTGTGGGCAGGCATTATATCCAAAGGTGATCCTGATTTTGCCTTTTTTAACATAGCTTCCACTTTAGAGACCTCAATATCCTTAAAGTGTGTCAAACCTTCACCTGAGCCTACAAGGGGTGCTAAGTCGGGTGTAGTAGATGGCACCTGGCAAACGTCTTGAGGGAATTGTTGATAGATCTGGTTGATTTTATCGTCGAAGTATACAGCAATATTGTCACACAGTCCCTGAGAGGGGGTGACCAACAGTGCGCATGCTGCAGGCTTGGTAAAGGAATTCAAAATTTTGTAGAGATCTTTTGCCGAATTTCCTGCCTGATTGAGTTTAGTTATTACATGATCTTTACGTGCCCTTTTTAGATTCTTATGATAAGTAGGGAGGGCCAGTTTAAATTTAAGTTTTTCTGTTTCCCGGTGGGATTTACGCCTGGATTGATGTGTCATGGGAGCCAACCTGTCAATCATATCACACATAGTATCATTGAAAGACCTATGTTTTGTGGTACTGTCCATATGCTCATTGAATACAGGGGGTACATATATTTTACCAAATGATTCGGATGTGATTCTATGCCAGCGCCTTTTTGAGACCAAATGAAGGGCGTCCAGCCGTTAGGGGTCTAGTACTGCTGTTGATCCTGAAAGGAATCCTAAAATGATCGGACCATGTCAATGGGCAAGCAGGGTCAGCAACAATATATGAGGATGTGGAAAGTATAATATCCAAAGTGTGAGCAGCTGAGTGTGTGGGCCCAAAATGTATCTTATTTAAGCCTAAGGTGGCCATTTCAGCTAAAAAGATCGCAGCCTCTACATTCTCACTATCTTCGCCATGGACATTAAAATCTCCAAGTAACAGGAAGTGCTTAGATGTAATTATGTAAGGGCTAATTTTTTCCATAATTTTTAGGTTAAAGTCTTTTAATGACCCTGGTGGGTGATAAATAAGAGCGCCCTTTAAAGTTTCTTTGGGTGTCAACTCGATTTTAAATATGCACATTTCCATGGTATTATCCGAGATGGAATCAATCACTGTGACTTTCGCTGCCTCTCTGTATATAATTGAAATCACAGAAAGGTGTCAAGGGAGGTTTATTTTAAATATTCGCGATACACCTGAGACAATATATACAACACATACATAATACCAAACGTTATTTGTGAAGATCATGGAACGGGGTTCCTACCTTAAATTTTCTGGGCGTGTGGAATCTCTTGATAATGATTTAAAGACGTTCCAGGATCTAGGGATGGTAAGTGGAATTATCATCAGTACTGACTCTGCCTGCATTCTGCGTCCTCATTAGAGTTCGACAGTGAAAAGCTGACTCGCGTTACAATGTTACCGTGAGACTCGTGAAATGTAGTTAGAGCTCCTGGGCGCATCGCCTTGAATTTCTTCTGCAAAAATCCTGACTGTTTCCTGTGTGAATGGAAAACCACATGAAAAGAGGCTCCTGGATTTTGTGAAACCCCAACTATCCCAGTAGCAGATTGCCTTTCATTCTAACCATGCGAAGGCAGTTAGAAAATCAGCTCCTCTCATTCAAACCGGCAGCACTTGGTAACTGCCAGTTAATAATTTCACTTACCATCCCTAAAATTTAAGGTAGGAACCCCGTTCCATGATCCCCTGAAATACGATGTGTTTCTCATGTAGTACATCGTACATTTAATGCCCTGATGTCTATCTTTTTGTAGCCTCGATTAACACTATGAATTGAAGAACAGATAATGGACATCTGTCTGCAGCACAATTGAGGTACCTATCGTACATGTGCTGGCCATTAAGGTCTGGTCATACAAGGGGTCGTCAGATTTATAGCAACATTTTTTCTTTTCATTTTTTTAGAGCCCAAACCAAGTCCAAGTCCTGAAAAGAATCCCGGAATTGTTGGGGATTCGAAACGCGTTGGCTGTTGAGTGTGGGGGACGGTAGAACAGGGTGTGCCAGAAGGGGACTGAATAGAAATTATTTCCCCCTTGTTCTAGGTTGTCAACACCCTCAAGCAGGATATGCATCCCCACCCTCCCACAGGCAGGACAGTAGACATGTGTCTTTGAATGAGCAATTGTGTTTTCAGTGCAAATGCAGGACTGGTTTAATTTCAGGCTTGCACACATAATTTATCGATGTTTGTTTTGTGATTATTGGTTTGTTGTATACATTTTTGTCACAAATAACGTTTGGTATTATGTATGTGTTGTATATATTGTCTCACAAAAGAAATAGTTCTAAATCAGGCATACAAATGCGTTGCAATTGTGTGATTTACTAATGTGCTGCTTCCTTTTAAAAGACATGTCCGATTAATTTACGAATGTCTTTTTGAATTATCAAAACTAAGCAGAATAAATGCTTAAAAACCTCAGAATTAGCGGTCTCAGGTTTATCGCGAATATTTAAAATAAACCTTCCTTGACACCTTTCTGTGATTTCAATATTTGGGTGGTCCAGTCTGGAGAGTACAGGACCCAAGCCTTCCTTGTTTTCATTCTCTGTATATAATGGCAACCCCGCCACCTATTTTTCCAACTCTGTCAAGTCTAAGGATCCGATAGTACTCTGGGAGGGCGAGGGCAATATCAGGCAAGGAGTGGGTTTAGGCCAAGTTTCTGTTAAAAAAGCGAGGTCTGGGCATTCCGAGCTCAGCAGATCCCAGAGTTCAGTGGCATGTTTTGATAACGAATGTACATTCGCCAAAAGACCCTTCCAGGAACAAACCAGATTAGAAGAGTGGGGCCAAGCAAGAGTAATGGTCGTCCCACCCCTCTCTGACATATTTTTCCTGTTGGCATTGTTGCCCTTTGGGCCCTATGAAGTACAGTGCAAGTAAAATGACAATGTGAGCAGGCAAAAGGACCTTCCAAATTAGCAGTTGTATGCTCATACAGACATGATGACAGATCATATCTCACCTGAAAAAGTTGAGAAGACATGTAGATAAGCCTAGGAGCAATATCAACCTGAAAAAAGGCAGAGTTTCTGGCTCCTGGCGACGTACCGGAGCGGCCGGGCGCAGACGGGCTTGCCTTGTGCGCACCAGTGGCGAGCCTGCTGCGTGCGTCCGCTGCGTGGCCGTGCAAGCATGTAAGTTAAATACCCCCACTCACGTCGAAAGTAGAGGATTAGGGGGAGGAGCCATGTCTCTCCACAACAATTGGCACCACAAACCGCAGTGGACCAGGGACTGGCGCCCAAGTAAAGTGCGAGTGCGAGTGCTAGGTAAGTTTCTAGTATTTAAAAATAATGTCTCCTAGGAACATTGAGTAAAATGTGAAAAATAAGGAGTTTTTAAAAAGTACACCTTCAATACCTATTTTAGCAAGGAGCCTATAGCTGTGCGTGCCGTCGCGCTATTCTCTATTGCAGCGCGAGTGCAAGCATGTAAGTTAAATACCCCCACTCACGCCGCAAGTAGAGGATCAGGGGGAAGTGCCACGTCCCTCCACAACAATCGGCACCAAAAGCCGCGGTGGACCAGGAACTGGCGCCCAAGTAAAGTGCGAGTGCTAGGTGAGTTACTAGTATTTAAAAATAGTGTCTCCTAGGAACACTGAGTAAAATGTGAAAAATCAGCAGTTTTTAAAAAGTACACCTTCAATAACTATTTTAGCAAGGAGCTGTGCTGCCTCTATTGTCATTAAAGAATGGTTTATTGACAATATCCCGAAACTTCGCCCTATGCATAATGACGTCTAAGGACAGTAGATCGATCCATGCCTCCTGTTTAATTTCTGTTTTTTACATGCGTATGGCATGCTTATACATTTTGCTAAGTGCAACTATTGAGGTCCTATCTTGTGGTTTTTGCTTTAGCGGTGTGATTAACTTCTGGTGGGCAACTGTACAATTGTGATCAAACCACCTCTCTCCACTATTCAAAGATTCCTTGTTGGGATATGTGAGAACTCTGACCACCTGTGATATGCTATAAGTATATCTGCCTCCCTTTTCGTCGCATCTAGACAGAGTTCAATCTCACTTCCAACAGTGTCTAATAAATCATTTAGAAGAGGTCAGGGACTACCTTACACCATTTAAATCTGCGACCTGGATCCTTTGGTTTTAGATTGGGGACGGGCGCAATTTTCCCTGATTTGTGGATGACTCTAAAACCCTCTGCTAATGTAGGATGTACAGGATTATGGTCACTATAATGTAACCATTTGGCAGAGTAGTCTAATACTAGGGGTATCAGTGCTGAATTAATGAAAATATAATCATTCGTAGAGTTTGCACCTCTTCCCTTAAAGGAGGGGATACCAGCAGCTTCATTCGTCACATTAGGGTGTTATAGGCCAAATTCCACTAAGGTATCCTCTAAATACCTGCTTTGCTCTGTATGTTCAAAGTGTGTATCTAAGTGATTGTCAGGGCCAAGGATATCAGAAACAAAACAATTCTTTTTGCACAAGTGTATGTTAAAATCACCTAATAAAATAACCAAATAAGGTATAGTTTGTTTTTCCCTATATGAATCTAGGAAATGATTTAAACTGCATAAATGTTCATTTGCAGATGTTCTTTCAAATGAATTGTAAAAGTTAATGACAAGTACTTTGGGCGCATTAATAGGCATAATCTGGACCACAAGACAATTTTCGGACCCTGAATCCAATTTACAATGGTTACCTCTAGCATTCAGGGAAATTGGAGTTGTTAAGCCACCCTTTGGTCTGCCAGCTATTGTGCAGGGCTGTGGAGTGTGCACCACGTACAGATCCCAAATTGCGGCACTGTGTGGTGGCCCTGACTGTGGAGGAGGCTGCCCTCGCGCCCTTGTGATTCAGTGAGGGCTACTGCGACAGAGGCCGTTACCACAAATTAACGGCTCCCCACCGGATTGGCGTACTGCATCGAAAACGCTGGGTGGTGCCGGGGGAAGCTAGAAGGCCCCGGATGCACAGGCCCAAACATGTGTTGCACTGGAGACAGAAGTGTGCTCTATGACACAGGAGTTGCGAATGCTGCTGGAAAAGGCCACAAATACACCGGGAATCCCTCCCTCCCGCATACAGAAGTAATAGTGTCATCTGGAGTGCAACGAACTGTGAGTACAGGGCCCGGATGGGCTCAAGCTGACTACTACACAGCCCAGTTCACACAATTGCTGCTTGCTGACCTGTCTAGACTAAGATACCCTACCAGACAGGTGGCAGCTCAACTACGCGGTGGGGAGGCCAGGAGACTGTGTCTGAGGCCGGGCGGTGCCTACTGAATCCAGGAGTCTGTGTTACCCCCCGGGACTGGTGAAAATGCAGTGTGAGGGCGATTCCGGGGTTGTATCCTAGTGCCTAGCAGAACCTACTACACACTGACCCGGGGTATAAAAATGGGGCGCACTAGAGGGAAGCAACTGGGGCCCCCAGGCACAGGTGGGGCTGATCTATGCAAGCAGGAGGATGTCCTCAGTACCCCTGATCTAAGCTGTATTCCACCGACAGAAGCGGGAGGCAATGTAGACAAACTAGACCTAATACTGCAGGAGGTGTGGTAATCTAGGAAGGCCATCGAACAACAAGTGAGTGCACTCACCACAGGATTCACTTTGCTAAAACCTGACCACACCAAGCTGGCAGAATTGGTCCGCACCAACAAAATGCAAAAAGCTGAGATATTGCCACAACACAAAACACACTTGGTGCAAATTGAACAACTGCATCGACAACTCTCGGGACTGCAAGACAGGGTAGATGATATGGAGGGGAGAACTCGACGCAACAATGTGCGGATAGTGGGCTTACCGGAACACAGCGAGGGATCCAACCCCACTCAATACATAGTGCAATGGCTAAAAGACAGGATAGCGCCTGAGGGTCTTACAGAATTCTTCAGCGTTGAGTGAGCACACAAGATACCAGCATGGTCCCCACCCCCTGGATCCCCACCTAGGCCAATGATAGCAAGGATCCTCAATTTTAAAGACTGAGACACCCTGCTCCCTTCAGCTTAGGCGAGAGCCTCGAGTCAGTACGAGAACAAGCGCGGATCACTGTGACCAGACTTCACATTGACAGTGCAAAAAATTTGAACATTGTTTCAGGGTGTTAAGAAACGACTTAGAGACTATAATTTGAAAAATGCTCTCCTCTTTCCAGCTAAACTGGAGGTAATACATGACCAAAAATCACTGTTTTTTGACAGCCCTGGGGAGGTGGAAGGATGGATCGAAATAACACTGTCGTCGGGCCCGTCACAAAGCGCATTGCAAGCAGCGTCATTGAAACCAAGCAAATCGCAGAGGGCAGGGCAAGGTAAACTAGAACACAGGTCTCCGCCCCGGCGGGAAACAGCGACGAACCCCTCCCCGGAGCAAATACTAGAGGGACAGAAATCAGCGATACAAGTGGTGGCAGCACTAGATGATCAAGAAGGACAATCAGTAGCAGGGTTGCTTGACTCATCAGACGACTCCACGACACACTCAGACTCCTACAATAGTCTGGCCCTCTTTCCATCGATCACTCCGCAGACTGTAAATGACTTCCTGGGTTGAAATATTGGGATTGTGTGCTGTTCGGGGGGTACTGTACTGACCGGAAATTTTGGCTGTCAAGAAATGAGGTCAGGCCGTGCTATGCTGCACACATTAGCCCAGTTATGTTTACCTACATGTTATATACGAGCCTGTGCTTGTTTGGTCAAAACTATAATTGCGGGGTATTCCACCCTTATTTCTACTACTACTTGTGGTTCCCACCCCCCTCATTGGAACTGCTATAGTATAATGCACCAAATGTTAGACTTCTTAATTGTTCTCCGTGTTACTCCGTGTTATTTTTTGGTCCTATATTGGGATTAGAAATAGAGATGGGTAGTCTCACTTCACCCCAAGGCAGTCATAGCTACACTGTGAGGCACGTACATAGTATACTTCTAACGCCTTATGTGAGAAGTTGGCCTGGCATATGCTGTCCACTAGTTATAGGGGACACCTTGCACCAGTCCAATTCGACTCTTAAGGTGATAAGTTAAAAGACAACCTTTAAAGAAAGCTTTCCTAGTGGTAGCTGTGGAGAGCAGCCTTCAGGCTAAGTCATGAAGCAGTGTTAAGCTTATTGTTTTACCATAGATAACCTCTTGAATGACTAAATGAAAGAGTAGCCCACACAGGTATATATATAAAATATATGTATTTATTCTAAGAATAGTCCCACTAGTCTCTTTATGAGGCTGGAGGTAAAGATACAATTCAAACAAGCATTGATAGTTACAATAAATAGCACTGGAATCATAGGGCCCCAGGGGGGGACCAAACCATATATAAAAAAGTGGTATAAGAACCACGACAATTCTACAGACAATGCCTAGGGCATTTAGGGTTGCTGGCCCCTTGTGAAACCACCCAAGGTAGTGAGGGAGGGGACCCACGGGAGACGCGTGCAGTGTTATAAGCTACTGTCGGGATCTCTATTAAAGCCTATGGAGAATGTCGCGGTTGAAATTTACAAGATTTAAAACACTTCTAGCAGGAGTTCAAGTTCAAGAGTTTAGAGTTAAGCTTTTGAGGAGCCCACACCCACGAGAGTACCGAGGTACCACTGTTACCTGCCCCAGGGAAGCCGGGTGCATAGGTCGTTTTCGATGTCGGGTTGCGGGCTGATTTTCAATGGAAAAACATGAAGAACTGCTGCTAGCAAGAAGTGTCGTCGATGTCGTGAAGATTGAAGATGTAGATCTTGAATAGAAGGACCTGAAAGCAGAGGGGACAGAGTCTGGGTCACGGCACAGTGACCAGGGGGCTCAGCAGAAAGAGCCCTTCAATGTCAGGTGCTTACAGGTGGAAGATGGGTAGCTTGGATCAGCAGCCACTGGCTCCAGGAGGCTTCAAGGAAGGCCAGCTTCTAGAGGGCAACTGTCCCATGAGGATGAGGGTGGCTGCGGTGTTAGTGTCTGGATTGGATCCACTAAGCCTTGGCAACCGCAACCCACGCAAGAATCACAAAACAGCTACTGGTACAGACCCACGAGGTCTAAGCAAGGTCTCCAGCAAGGAGACTGAAAAGCAGGCCTGGAGCAACCAGGGGAACTCTTGAAAGTAAAGATTGACCTCCGCCAGGGCCCACCAGTCAAGAGACAAGGGACCGCGGGAGGCAGCAATTTGGCGTGCGTAAAGATGCGCCCACGGGTCGCTGGAGCGGGCTAGGGCGTCGATCTTTGTCACAGATGATGCTGAGAGGTTGGCTCACTAATTGGCTAAAGCACAACTTCCCCACTTATCGGGTTCGTGTGCAAGAGGTGGCTGGTGTCCTGGGATATTGGGGATCTCGGCACCCACGGGGTCCACGGTGCTGAGCTTTGCTGTGCAAACTCACTGGCCTCTGGGATGCTTGGAAACCCACCTCAAGGTAGGTAGGAGTCATCGATGTCCGAAGGAGCAGCGAAGTTCCAACCGGGTCACTTGCAGTGTTTCAGGTGCCTGCCAAGCAGGGGGGTAACTCCTTTACCCCAAGGGAGATTTCTTCATTCAGCTGTGCGGCAGCAAGTCGAAGTTCAAGTCTGTAAAGTCCAAGAATAATCTGAGGCTCTGGGGACCCTGTACTCACCTTTATCCAAGGATTAGGGCAGTGTCCAGATCAGAGCCCACCAATGAGAGTTCAGGCGGGAAAGGGTGGCTACACCCTCTCCCCTTTGTGTGTTTTCCCACCTGGGCAGGGGACAGGATGCCCTGAACCGGTTTGAGGCGGTGTATGCAGAAGTAGGCACTGGAGAAGCCTACGTGCAAGTCTGAAAGACATCCTATGGTGCACCCACCCAGTTCCAATCCACATAGTCTGTCTGGGGAGGTGGGAGCACCTCCCTGCAACAAGATCCCGATTGTCCAGCTGCCGTGGCTGGAGTTCTGCCCAGCAACAGGCAGCCTGAGTCGTGTGGGTGGCGGGTAGCATCCATTTTGTACTACGTGTGCACTTTTAAATTGGTGTCTAAAATCTGCCGCTTTTACCATATCGCCCCTCTAGCAGGGGGGAATCATGCCCTCACTCCCATGGCTGGATTGAGGGTATGATTCCTACATGTTTGACACCAAACACCACATGGTTCTGTGCAGCCACTCTCAAGTTATCAAGCTATCTCGATTACTTATAATGCGGTTAAGAGTATATGGTATGGCTGCACTACAAACAACCCACAAATTGTTTTAAGAAGGTTGCAGAGGGACCCTACTCAGGTAGGGGTTCCCCCTCACACATATCTCAGCACCCTGCCTTGTAGGATTAGCAAGCTCTGCCTTAGGGGTGACCTATGAGAGTATATGTGTTGTATTAAGTGGGATACAGGATACCTATATCCCTGTAAGGGGTGCAAGCACGACCTTACCCAGACTACAGTAGTGGTCTGGTGGTGTCTGTTTGTATGGCTGTCCCAGGGGTGGCACAATAAGTGCTGCATCCCCTGGTAGGCCTCTGAGGGACCCATGCCCTGGGTACCTAGGGTACCATTTACAAGGGCCTCATAGGATGTCCTCAGTATCCAATTGGTATGTACCTAAGGTACTCACATCGGTTTAGAGAGGAAGCAGATAGGCTGGGATCCTGGATACAAGGGCCACAGCCTGGCTAGAGTCATAAAACAGTCAAAACATCAGCAAAAAGTTGGGGGCAACTATGCAGTCGATGCCACTCTCCTACACCTTATGACCATACATGGTTCACACTGGGAGGTACAAGACAGTGACCTGGAATGTTAGGGGGATGGGGTCTATACACAAGAGGCATAGGATATACGCTCAACTGACAAGGAGAAAGGCTCACATCGCACTGTTGCAGGAAACTCACCTAACTCGCTCTGAAGCCGAGAAGTTAAAGAAAAAGTGGAGGGGCAATTATACTGTACCTCTTACTCCACAATTGCGAGGGGTGCGGCTATATGGGTGAGGAACAGCACTCCGTTAGTGGTCCTAGAACAGAGAATTGATATTAATGGCAGATATGTACTGCTTCTTGGCATCTTAGATGGGGAACATCTAGTACTCAGTTGCATATATGCTCCCAAAACGGACCAGGATAAGTTCTGGGTAACACTAAATATGGTCTTGGCAGACTGGGAGGGGTATCTCTGGATGGTCAGTGGAGATTGCAATGCAGTTCTGAATACTGACCTGGATCGCTCCCATCCTCCTATGTCGGGGACTAGCAGCAGGAAACAAGCAGAAGCACTGGAAAACTGGGCAGCTGGGTGGTCGCTGGGGGTTGCCTGGAGAATACGCAGCCCAACAAATCGGGAGTATTCGTTTTACTCACCTCCTCATATGCTACATACACGCATTGATAGGATATTCTTTACTATGCCGTTAATAGCCAAAATCACCCACATTACTTACCTGGGAAAAACGCTGTCAGATCATAATCCTGTGGAAGTAGATCTCGAGTGGGGGAAAATCCCAACGCCAGT
Organism: Triturus cristatus; assembly: GCF_964204655.1. NCBI lineage: Eukaryota > Metazoa > Chordata > Amphibia > Caudata > Salamandridae > Triturus > Triturus cristatus. The sequence continues at coordinate 1,171,032,719 of NC_140593.1, forward strand.
GCCAACATGGAGGCTGCAGTTGGTATCCCTTGAGGATTCAGTGTTCCGGGATGCCCTCTCTATGGCTATATCCCATTATTTTAAAGAAAATACTGGTACCGCAGGGCCCCTACAGGTAGAATGGGAGGCTTTCAAGAAGGTAATCCGGGGGGTGACCATAAGCACTAGGGTGGGAGCCCAGACCAAAATGCATAGAGAGCTGCAGGACATTGAGGAACAATTAGGTGGGCTTGAATGGGAGGCAATGCAATATGACACAAAAAATGCGGCATTACAGGAAGCAAATATGAAATACGCAGAATTCTTAGAACAGTTGTGCACAATTGATTACAGAGCGTATACACATAAACAGCAGGCCGAATCAGATAGGGCTGGCCCGCTACTAGCTAGAATCATACCAGATATACCAGCTAACACCCCGACGCAAGAGGTCAATGTACCAGGCGGTGGTACGGCGATCATACAACTAGGAATTAATATGGCATTTCGCCTATACTATGAAGGGCTGTACACCGTGCCAGTAGAAATACTAGAAGAGAAACTGCTAGATTTCCTTGATGGTCTGAATGTCCCACAGCTTTCGGATGCCCAGAAAAATGAGCTAGCAAAGCCCATAACGCGATCAGAAATCCGTTCAGCAATAAAAGATCTCCCACAAAACAAGACCCCAGGGCTTGATGGTCTAATGGTCTACCTGTGGAGTTCTACGAGGCATTCTCAACACAGTTATTCCCACCCCTAGAAAAACTATATAGTGCTGCGCTCGAGACAGAAAAACTACCCCACCACACGACAAGCTTTAGTTGCATCTCTATTAAAACCAGGCAGAGAATCCCAGTGATATGTCAAGTTACTGCCCCCTTTCTCTTCTGAATACGGATTATAAAATCCTCAGCAAAATTCTGGCCCATAGGCTACAACCATACTGTGGAAATTTAGCTTGTAACTGAACATTATCTGCGCCATCTTGCCTCTCCCCAGCGCCACGCACAGCGAACGCACGGCCGCCATTTTTAGACACCCCACTCTCTCCCCCGCTCATTGTCGATCGCCAGCGCGTTCCCCTGGCGCTGCAAGCATCCCCCGCGCGCCGACCACCCCTGCTCTCTCATACACGGGCCATAAACCCTCTCCTTCTGCGCGACCCTGCCATGGAATCACACCCCGCGCCTGACCGACATCCCGTACATGGTCATGCATCTCTTTGATAACCCCCTTCCTCTGCGCCCCATTGTCCGAACCGATCCCCGGCCATCACCTAGCCCTGCGGATGCAGTTTATTGACCCTACTGTAAGGGAAACACCCCACATCAAAGGGATTACAGTAGATCAAAGCCCCTACCCCCTGAGACCCGGCCGGTCGCACACACCCCCGGGAATTGGCGGAATGTCCAGCTGTGTGATAGCCATCTCCTACTGTGGATGGGGTGGGGACTTCCACTGTAGATATGTGTGGGAACGAGCTCGAAGTGGGGATTCCGAGGATGTTCTTTCATGTTCCAAGACAATCTCAAGAATGTGCCATGTATGATAACCCTGCAATAAAGTCATAAACCTGTGTATAAGAGGCCAGGCTTCAGAGATGCAGTTAGAGCACCTTGTGACGATACCTTGCTGTCTGATCTGATGTGTTCTGCTCCGACGGAATAAAACTTTTGTTTCCTGCCTTCCAGTCTCCGGTGCCTGCCTCTTTATTGGTTTAACATCGAATGGTATAAGAGGCGATTACCGCCGGGCAATACTTGAAGGGTTATCGACTGAAATTGCCGCTACCATTTAACAATTGGCGCCCAATGTGGGGCCCATCAGCGACACGTAGATCCAGTGGGAGAGGTCCTGACGACAGAGTGAACGACTGCAACGATCGGGAGAGCTCCTGCCCGATAGACCCTCGTCTGGCAGCCGATCATCCGAACTTCACTGGTTCCGAGCAGACCTCTCTCGAGTGATCTACGGTCCTGACTGGGAACCATCAGGAGTGCCGCGGCAAATACGGAGAGTAGAGGACGATCGGGCGCTGGAGGCGGAAGACGAGAAACTGTCCACGTGATCCGGGTAAGGTCGTGAAACACGACAAATTGCGAAATAATTGATTGATTGTTTGAAATACTAGTATTGCTCATTGATTGTTCTCTTTGAGATATTCGCTGTCTACAAACGGGGAGGAGTAGAAATACTCTCTCTCTCTCTCCCTTTGCAGATAGTGAAGGGTAGGTAACGCAGACTTTTGTCCCCGTTGTAACCCGTCGTGCCTATCTATATCTCCCCACTGATTGATTGTCCGAACATTGATTGTTTTGAAGAATAGTGCTCTTTGAGATATTCTCTGTTTGCAAATAACGTAGAATAGAAATATTCTGTCTAGTCTTTGCAAATAGTGAAGGGTAGGTAACGCAGACTTTTGTCCCCGTTGTAACCCGTCGTGCCTATCTTTATCTCCCCATTGATTGATTGATTGATTGTCCGAACACTAGTTGTTCGATATTTGGAGGTATTCTCTGCTTACAAATAACGAGGAATAGAGATATTCTGTCTAGTCTTTGCAAGCAGTGAAAAGATAGGTAGTGCTGACTTTTGTCCCCGTTGAAACCCGTCATGCCTATCTTCTCCCCACTGATTGGTAGTTGGTTCTGCCCGGACCGCTTATTAGAGGTGAACCATCCGGCTCCTCTGGAAGGCACCCCTAATAAGGACATGTTCACTAAAATACGAACTAATCGCCGTAGTTTATAGCAAGCCATGGCATAAAAATATACAAAGGGGGACCCCGAGAGTCAGTGGCCACTGATAGGATCCTTTTTGACCCTACAAAACTAAAGAAACGCTAGGAAATAGCCCTTTGTGGGATATATGGAACTAGGGGAAGGAACCAAGCTCACGGTCAAGACGGCCACGAGGTAGCCCGGCTCCATCGCTCTCGCTGCCTAAACATGTCTGCCCTACCACCCACCCCGCCCAGTAGACACAACCGGAAGTCTGTTGATACCCACCATCAACGTCACCGAACTTGACTAGGATCACGCACAATTGGACAATGCCATTTTCCGATTACACTAACTAGATTGCAAATATGTACAACACTCCAACAAAGTAGTATGATTAAACATTTTAATAACTTATAGGTATAACAACATTCCGACGAGGTGAACAGGTTAAAACACGTTTTAAACAACTATTTACATGACAGTCTGCTGCGACCTGCATCCCAAAGCATTTACGTCCACGTGACACCGTCCTCGCCTCTCCTCCCTCGAAGTTGCAACATTGGCCTGTTTTGGGCGGTCCTTTTAGTCGGCTTTGGGCTATAAAAGCCATGCAAAATCCATTGCCATCAGTGGCGGACGACTGTGCGAATAGGCCGGAGGCTACACGAAGCGCCGAAGCTCTGGCAGCGCCAAGGTGGAGTCTGCCACGCTGTGCGGATCTTCCCATTCTCTTCTTCTTCCTTCAATAACGGAGGGTGCCCTGGCGGGGGGAAGCGACGCGGACGGGCCTCCCCCACCTCCCCAGGTGGAGGCTCGCCAGCAGACGAGGGCACCCCAACCGTCTCTTTCACCGGCCAGCCGAGTTGCACCCTGCCATTTTACTCGCCGGCCAGCCGAGTTGCGCCCTGCCACTTCATTCGCCGTTCAGCTGCGTTGGCGCCCCTGCACTCGACCGCCTGACAACCACCCAAGCACGGGTTCACCAGGATTGCCACTAGCGCCCGACGCGAGGAGTGGGCCCCCGCAGCCGAGTAATCGGGGACCCACCCCGGTGGCGATACCATCCGAACTGCTGTTGTCGCTGCTACTGGACCCACCCCGGTGGCTGTACCGAAGAGCTGCTGCCGCTGCTGCCTTTGGACTCCGGCGGTCGGTTCTTCGGATCCAGGCCGAGCCCACCGTGAGACGATTCTGGACTCGAAAGCTTGTCTGCTTGGGCGTGGGCACCACCCTTGACAAAACGCCCCCTCAGCTTTGCAGAGTCTGCGGGAGTCATTGGCACTCGACTCCCGCGGACTTCCGGTAAGGACAAACCGCCGCCATTGTTCTTTGCCCCGTGCGGCAGCCACCTTGCCTCCGCTTGGTGCAGTGAGAAAGACTGATTCAAGGCGTCGGCGGAAGAACCCGCCTGCTGCCCCGCCCCAAGAACGGACCACGGCATTGCTACAAGATCGCGGTGACGCCATGCTGACGCAAGCTGACGCTAACGAAAGTTCTCGAACTACCGAAAGGAATTCTGGTCCAACAGCTAATTCATGGAAAGACTTAGACTGTACACTGGCCCGACCTCGCCCCAAAATGGCGCCGATGTAGGAGAGGCCTACAACTCCTTGTGGCGTTCCAGTCACGTGGCATTTGTGTTAAAAAGAGATATGCATGCGATGTTTCCACACATGATGGTCGGGGGGGGGGGGCGGGGAGGGAACCGATTTTATGCTAAAGTAGTGTTGCTCATGATACTCGACGCCTCTCACGCCGTGGCCGGCCTATAGCGGTTGTAGGCCCGTATTTGTATACTGACATTGTTTTAAATAAAGGGCTTCTTAAAAGGAATTACGGAATCAGTGTCATGACAAATCATCTAGTTTGGTAAAGATTTTTTTCTTTTGAATAAATGATTGTTACTCCCAAGCAATAGAATACAGATAATGCAGACCCCATTTGCCTGAATCTTTTTGATTAACGGAATTTGTACCCATCACACCTGTCTTTTTCCAAGAGTTGTCAAACAATGGTCAACTATAGCTTAAGGTATATGCCGAACGCAAGGTATGGTATCTTGCACCATAATACACGACCAATTGAGAAATGCATGTACGACCAGGGAACCCGAATTTAGGAGATGAATGAAATAGAGCATCTTTGTCTCGGACAAAAAGAATAATAGGTCTGTGGTATTACCCACTCCTGCGGCTAGCCTGGTACGTGGTAAGTAGAACTTTTTCGTGTCTACGCGCGCTAAGGTACTTTGAATACTGCACATCCCCTCCCCTCTTTTTCCCCTCTATAGGTCACGACGAAGTTCCGACTGAAGAATGGAGTGGACATGGACCGCACCGTGTTCAATATCAGGAAAAACATAGACAAACGTTGTGGGATAGTGCGTAAAGTGCAGACCACCATTGGGAACATGAAAAACTGTATGGTATGATTGTGCGTGTGTGCTACGATTATACGGTATGAATGTGTATGCATTTCATGCTTGGGTCACTTGAAGAGAGCGTCACCGTATGATTGAAGTGCTCGTCCATCGATCAAAGGGAGGAGAGTAAAAGGTCCGACACCCCCCCCCAAGATAAACTACAAAATACTGAAAATACGCAGCATGCATAGGAAAGAGGACAGGAAAGGAGAGGTCCCCATACTCAACGTAGCCCTGAGTCTCCGTCTTAAGTTTCTGCGCTGGATGCATGTACTGTCACACCCTATCCGGTATTTGTGTGTACGTGATCACCGAATTTATGTCTTTACCCCGCTTGTGTTTTCTTACATAGAACAGACCCATGCTACTCCATGTTGTGTGTGCACCAAGTGGCCTATTATCGTACACATGTCTCTCTCTCTCGTTTTGTGTCGTACATATGCCAAATAGCCTACTTGATGCACACGTCTCTCTCTCTCTCTCTCTCTCTCTCTCTCTCTCTCTCTCTCTCTCTCTCTCTCTCTCTCTCTCTCTCTCTCCCTCCCTCACTAAAGGCTTTCTTGCCCTCTTTCTTTTTGAATAAATTAACGACACATACCTCTTCGGTAAGTGTATAATTGGCCTGAAACACGGTGGTGTTCGAACAAATTGACAGAAACAAAACGACCATACTTTACCACGTTACTACCTCTCCTTTCTGCAAATATTGAGCCTAATTGGCTGAGAAAGAAAGGACAGGTAAGACGACTGATGTCTCCCAATTTGGCCCTCATCACGGGGACTATATGTCAGTGGTTTTCGTTTTTAGAGCTTTAACAACACCATCTCCACCGCCCAGAATTGCCCCCGCCCAATTACCCCGAAATAGAATGTCTAAAGCACCCCGTTCTCCCAAAATAACCCCAGCCCTATACTAGCCGTCTCAGAGTATTTCGACCGAAACAGCTGATGACCTTATTCTCTAAAAAAAATACATCGCCTAAACTGATAAGGGTTACCTATTGTCTCCAGCAAGAATAATGTTTAGCTTATGTTCCTCCCCGAAATGGATACTCGTGAACCCATGACAGTAGCACCTCGCACTTTTTCATAAACTTAGCAGTCCTCGGAGGAAAATGTGTATTAACAAAACTTGTGTTGAGATGAACGAGTCTCTACCGGAGAAGCCGGTCCGAATTTTTTAATAGACCAGAAGGTTGACAGATGTCAGGCTTCCTGCAACGATTATAGGGCGCAGGAATCGACACCTAGAAGGCCAGACGATGGACAGGGACACCCACAGAAACCTGCACCACAGCAATGATTAATAGATTAGTAACACGCACACTAACATTAGAGTTAATAGACATCGATCATACAGCAACCGATAAAAGCATTTCCGCAACTACTCGGTGGTTGGGAGAGAGGATGAAGTGTGTAAATGTCTTCCCTGCCAACTCTCTAAGATTTTGTTTCTTGTACTCATTTAAAGATAACGTGCTGCCATCGGAAGAGAGGGGTCGGACGTGACGCACAGCCTGGCTGCGGACCATGGAACATCTATGGCATCGACCAAGGGGGAAGCGACGAAGCAAAAAGGGCGTAGGACAAGGCACCATTGTCAGGATGATAAGCGATAGAACGAAGGGCTATATCGAGGCCCCCCTGCTCACTGACCAGCGTGCCTGAAGTCCCAACCCGTCGGGCCCGATTGATGGGCCCAGTGCTGGAAGATTCTGCTCTCCTTGGTCCGCATTTTGATCCGATCCCACTCCACCCCCTCTTCCCCCGGCATCCCGAAGCACGCCACACCCCTTCTCTCTCTCTCTCTCTTTTTTTTTTAATGGATTTTGAATTTGACTTGACTACCAAAGAACAAAAGGCGGGTACCCTGTCTCAAAGTACCTATGATGAACTGTGCTAAGGGAACAGGACTGTGATCGGAGAACAGCGAATGGTCACACCCTGCCACGTGAGAAATTGGATTTGAGCTGGACCTTAGCTCCACCGCCGGTGCTCAACAGCGCCAACAAAAGAAGAACAACAATAAGAGCTTACCAGTGATGGCTCTTTATAATAGGACACTGGAAAGAAGAACCCATGTTAAGTTGAAATCCTCTCCCAACCACCTTTTTTTATATATTAACTATCTTCCTATCGAGTTTTCATGATGTTGCATCAGTCACTTCCGACTGTACACTGAGAAGTTAAGAAAATCTAACTTTGTATAATGACATTCATACAAACACCAGCCATGCACACGACTATACTGACTATTTTTGATCCACACGAAGTCTGGGCCTTAAGTAATGTACGAAATATCCCTTGTTTTGCCAGAAACATTTTTGCTTTACAGTATCCTATTTGTGCTCAAACAAGCTCCCCTCCTCCTATCCCTGGGCCTGACATGCGGCGCAGCTGATGTAATTTTGTATGTACTACCTCCTCGCCTACTTTATCAACTGTATGTAACTATGTACAAATGTGTCAGATTACTCCTGCCTGCCCTAAAAACTCTGTATCTTTAAGGAATGTATGAAAAACATTAACGATATTATAGCTGAAGAGTTAACGAAGGTGAATGTCGGCCAGGCAAGCTGGCGAGATATGTTAAAAGGGAGGACTGTGGAAATTTAGCTTGTAACTGAACATTATCTGCGCCATCTTGCCTCTCCCCAGCGCCACTCACAGCGAACGCACGGCCGCCATTTTTAGACACCCCACTCTCTCCCCCGCTCATTGTCGATCGCCAGCGTGTTCCCCTGGCGCTGCAAGCATCCCCCGCGCGCCGACCACACCCGCTCTCTCATACACGGGCCATAAACCCTCTCCTTCTGCGCGACCCTGCCATGGAATCACACCCCGCGCCTGACCGACATCCCGTACATGGTCATGCATCTCTTTGATAACCCCCTTCCTCTGCGCCCCATTGTCCGAACCGATCCCAGGCCATCACCTAGCCCTGTGGATGCAGTTTATTGACCCTACTGTAAGGGAAACACCCCACATCAAAGGGATTACAGTAGATCAAAGCCCCTACCCCCTGAGACCCGGCCGGTCGCACACACCCCCGGGAATTGGCGGAATGTCCAGCTGTGTGATAGCCATCTCCTACTGTGGATGGTGTGGGGACTTCCACTGTAGATATGTGTGGGAACGAGCTCGAAGTGGGGATTCCGAGGATGTTCTTTCATGTTCCAAGACAATCTCAAGAATGTGCCATGTATGATAACCCTGCAATAAAGTCATAAACCTGTGTATAAGAGGCCAGGCCTCAGAGATGCAGTTAGAGCACCTCGTGACGATACCTTGCTGTCTGATCTGATGTGTTCTGCTCCGACGGAATAAAACTTTTGTTTCTTGCCTTCCAGTCTCCGGCGCCTGCCTCTTTATTGGTTTAACATCGAATGGTATAAGAGGCGATTACCGCCGGGCAATACTTGAAGGGTTATCGACTGAAATTGCCGCTACCATTTAACAATACTGTTGTATTTTATATCCTTCTATTGTTCTCCCCTTTTGCTATTGCTTTATCTCCTGCATTGGTACCTTCCTCTTTCCTTCCTTCCCTCTCTCTCTTCCCCCCCCTCCTTCTTTCTCCACAGTTGGTACAACCCTACTGTTGGCCGAGAGGCTACCTTAGAATGTTGGTGAGAGAACCTGTTCATGGCAGAGCAGCTGCTGGATGTGGAATTGTGGGGGTAGAAATAAAGACGTATCTTACCTGTACCTGGCGTCTTCATCTTTGTAACACTGGCGACGACTTGTCTGCGCAAGAGAGCAGCATCTACCTCCTTCCATTTTATGTACATCCACGAGCTGAAAATTTGCCTAGAATTACCTTGTGGCCCACAAGGTCAGGTACCTTCATCTTTTGTTCTTCAGCCCTGACAAGTTTTCAGCCTTCAGTGTCTGCGAGTCCTCCTCTGCCCATCGAGTTAGTTCAATTACTTCCATTTTTAATGGATTTACTAAACGTCAGATTGGTGCATTAATTTTAGAGATTGACACTGCTGGACCTTGCTGTGACACCATCTGACAGCAGTGTTCGTGGCCGCAGCATCAGGCAGCTAGACTGTTCCTGCTCTGCCGGAGCTGTGGGCTACTCTTCCTTAAGTGTGCAGGTGACATTTATGAAGAGTCTTCTCTTTGGGGTTCACTTTGGCACTTACTTTCGTGTCAAGTCTCCTCTTCCCTCATGACAGCAGAGAACCAGAGGTTGCAGTGCTTCCTTGTCCAGAGGTTCTCCCACAGTCCCGCCTGCTACCACGCCTTCAGCTCTTGTGCAGCTCTGCCTGATGACATGCCTTCAGCTTAAGCAGCCATTGTGGAGTTTGTGGAGGCTTTCCATCATAGCTAGGGGGTGCGCCCGGGTCACGCACACCCCCATCTCATCAAGCCCACCGTCTCGCCTGCTGACACGCCTTCAGCCCTAGCGCTGTCCTGCCTCTGATTCGCCTTCAGTTTAGTAGCCTTTGTGGTGTTTGTGGAGGTGTTACTTCATAGCGAGGAGGTGCGCACAGCTCACACACTCGCCCTTCTCGACAACTCCTCCTCTGAGACTTCGCTCTCTCAGTTCGTTTTCTTGGCAACGTTCACATACTGAGGAGAAACGTTTTCTCTATATTTTCAAATCTACGATATCCTACTGAGAAATTCATTCCTAGTCAGTCTCCTTCATTTCTGTGCCTGAACTTCTTGGAAACCTCGGTGATAGGCACACCTCTGGCTTTCCACCTACAGCCTGTTGCATTTCCTGTGGAGGCTTCTACTATACAAATCCATTATCCTCAGCTATTAATGCATGTCGCATCTTCAGCATTTCCCAGTGACAGGCACACTTATCCTAACATTTTCATCATTTGTTACTGCAAGCCTGTGTTGTAAAGTTACTTATGTACTTGGTGCTACATGAGTTCTGGTCTGAAATGCTGGTGTTCTAGAATTGTTAGTGGCTCAAGCTGCGAGTGGAATGTAAGACAGCAGATTGAGATGAGCCTGCTGTCGGTTGGGTGGCTGAGCTGTATTATACATTTATCTTATGAATAAAACGACATCAGAAGATTTCCTGACTCATGTGATCTTCCTTGCTGTCGAAACCACTATTTAACACTGGCGACGACTGGGATCTTCACAGTTCAACTCCGACACACACAGCTTCATTAATTAATTGAATTCTTTTTCAAGCTGTTTCATTTGCAGTGTGTCAACAGCGTGTTTTTTAGCAACGTGTATTTTCAACGCTTTCGCTGTCACACACAGTTACACTAATCAATACTTTTGCAATTACTGAATGTTTGCTTCTACGCTGATGGGCACGATGGTGTGATTTACGGTGTGTCAGAGTCATTTGATATCTCGTAAGCAAAGTGTACCTCTGGATTCATCGCTGACACACACAGCTTTGCTGTTTGAATTACACCTCTGGAACTTCTCAAACAGTCGTTTTCTGTTGGGTTGATGTGAAACAGACAATAATTTTAGTTGATCTTTCCATGACTTTGTTTTAGTATTATTCCTCACTGATTTTGACACCTTTATCTACGGTGATTCCATCACAACCTTATTTACAAGCTGCACAGCACTGATATACAACTTACTTCAGTTTTTTTTTGTGGTTTTTTTTTGTTGCATTTTCCGGTGCAAGACCAGTACATATTTAGGTCATGCAGAATGTTAATACTGCTCCATTTTTTTTGCAATCCCCTGGTGATCCGCCTATCAAATGGTCAAAATGTAAAAGGGTGTTCGAGCGTTATGCTCGTGTGTGTGGTACCTCTCTCAGTGTAGAAAGGAAGACTGCTTTGCTAATGCACCGTATTGGTTCAGAGGGACAAGATGTGTTCGACCATCTTCCAGATGTCCCAGTCAGTGTTGCAGGAAGTATGAATGAGTTTGAGTTATGTTTGTATAAACTAGATGCACATTACTTGCCTAAAGTTAGTACGATTTTAGAACGCTATCACTTTGGTAAACGCATGCAAAAAGAGGGTGAAAGCATTGAGAATTGTCACTGATCTAAGGCGTTTAGCTTCAACTTGTAAATTTTACACACTTGTTGCTGAGAGAATACGAGATCAGTTCATGCTTGGGTGTGCATCTGAAAAGATACGTCATGAACTGTGGCTCAAGGATAAACCCTCTCTGGATGAAGTCCTTGTTATAGCTAAAAGAATTGAACATTCTTTAGAGTGTGTTAAGGAGATTAAAAAAGATTTGAATAAAGACGTTGCTGTGGTTAACACAAATTCAACGTCAAAACCCAAAGATTCTTTAGTAAAACCTCAATTTAAAGATAAATCTACTAACAGACCCTATGCTAAATTTAATAAAGAAAATAAGTGTTATAGGTGCAATAGTACTGGACACTGGGCAAATGACAAATCTTGCCCAGCTTTGAATACTATATGCACTTTTTGCAAAAAAAAGGGGCATTTTGTCTCCGCTTGTAGAGTTAAAGCTTCTAAGCCAAGTGTGAATGAGATTTCTCACGAGGGTTTGGACGATCAACATGATTTTGAATGTGGTCAGATTGTAGTTCAGGTTGGTAACGATGGACCTTTGGATATCATATTGGTAGAGGGTCATAAAACTAAGGTTTTGTTCGACTTCGGGGCTAAGATTACTATCGTATCTAACACATTTTTTAATGACAATTTGAGTGCCAAAGTCAATCTTCTAAAGGCAGACATCCGTCCCACTGCCTATGGTGGAGATCCAATTGAATTAAAAGGATATTTTGTGGGTCTGATTGAGTATCAAGGGCGGTTTACCTCTGGCAATATTTATGTTTCCAAATAAGGGGATAGCATAATTAGTTGGTGGCACCAAAAGGATCTTGGTGTTATGCTAGATCCTAATAGTTCTCCTCCCATCATTATTAAGGAGAGAAGATCTATTAAGGCTGTTGATCACTCTTCCTTGCAGACCCAACTTATGGAGGAATATCCACAAGTTTTTGGGGATAGGTTAGGGTGCTTAAGGGGATATTGTCATGAGATAAGATTAGCTCCAGGATCTGTCCCAATATCCAGTAAGGTACGTAATGTACCTTTCACCGATAAAGATGAAATGCTGAAAGAATTGGAGAAACTTAAATCTCAAGGCATCATTGAAGAAGTAGAAGGAACTTCTTGGTTGGCTCCGGTAGTAGCAACCAGGAAAGCCGATGGGTCCCTGAGATTATGCATTGACCTCAGGCAACTTAATAAGTGTGTGCTCGTGGATAAATACCCACTTCCCAACATCTCTGAGCTATTGAGCATGGTACGTGGTGCAAGGGTTTTTAGTACTATTGATTTAACTTCTGCGTACCACCAGATCCTTCTTGATCAGTCTTCCAGAGACTTAACTGCTTTCGTAACTCCTTTTGGAACTTTTAGATTTGTGAGACTTCCTTTTGGTTTGGTTTCCGCTGCCTCTGTCTTTCAGAGGGTGATGGAGAAAGTGTTAAAGAATGTACCTGGGGTCTGTGTCTACCAAGATGATATCCTAGTGTATGGGATTGATGAGCTAGAACATGGGGAAAGGGTCCGTCTGGTGTTAGACAGACTCAACTCTCACAATCTTACCATCAAACGGGAGAAGTGTAAGTTTGGTCTTGACAGAATTCATTACTTGGGTCACACCATAACTGCTGATGGTGTGGTTCCCAAGACGGAGTTAGTCAACACCATCAATGACTTAACTTCTCCTAGTTCTAAAGAAGAACTCATGCGATTTCTGGGTATGGCAGAATATTATAACAAGTTTATAAGAAATTTTGCATATGTCACGTTTAATTTGAGGAATTTACTAAAAAAGGGAGTAAAATTTGTGTGGGATGAGTTATGTGAAAGGGAATTCAATGACATTAAGCGCATGTTGCATAATGCTCCCAATCTTCGTAATTTTGATCCTTCAAAAATTTCCATTATTTCCACTGATGCCAGTCTTAAGGGACTTGGTGCTGGTTTATATCAAGGTGGCAAAAGTCCAGAGAACACTATCATGTTCATTTCAAGAAGTTTAAAGGGGGCGGAGTCAAGGTATTCAGTTATTGAAAGAGAGGCGCTTGTTGTCTATTGGGCCATTAAGAAACTTAAGAAATTTCTTTGGGGTACTTCTTTTGTGATAAGGACAGACCACAAACCGTTATGTGAGGTGTTAACGAGCAAGGGCATAGATTCCATTTCTCCTAGGATATCCAAATGGATTGTTGGTCTGCAAGGCTTCAATTTTCGTGTCAAGCATGTCCCTGGTTCTGATAATTTTGTTGCAGACACTCTTTCAAGACTAGTCTCTACAGAGGATTCTGAAGTTTACACTGATCCTGCTTTTGAGAATCCGCATGACTTTGTTTGTGTGGTTGATTGTAAAGTGATCTCACGGGAACGTTGGGTGAATGCGTGTAAAGATGATGAAGTGATTCAGGATGTTCTTCTTCTGATTCGTGATGGTTGGCAAAATAAAGAACAAGGGAGTTGATCTGTGAAGGAGTTTTGGTCTGTGAAGGATCAACTCTCTTGCTGTGAGGGTATGCTTCTGAGGGGTCACAGATTAGTCCCTCCTTTATCTCTTAGGAAGGATGTGTTGGATCTAGCTCATGAGGGACACTTAGGGATCTCTAAGACCAAAGAAAGGGTTCACTCTAGTTATTGGTGGCCTGGCCTTGATATTCAGATAGAACGAATGGTTAGAGAATGTGTCCAATGTTCTCTCAGTGAAAAGTGTTTGAAGGTCAGAACTCAACCCATGGAAAAAAGGTCTCGTCCCGGTGGTCCCTGGAAGGACATTGCTCTTGACATTCTGGGTCCTGTACATGGTGATGGGTCTGACACTTACATTATTGTTGTTATGGATCTATTCTCAAGGTGGCCAGAAATATCTTTTGCAAAAAATGTGAATACTGATGCAGTAATTGATTTCTTAAAACTACTTATTTCTAGAGAAGGCATACCAGAAACTTTACTCACGGACAATGGTGTCCAACTTGTCTCAGGTAATATGGAAAGTTTTCTTAGTAATTGTGGAATAATTCACAAGAAATGTGCTCTGTATCACCCAGAATCCAACGGCACAGTTGAGAGGTTTAATGGGGTGTTGAAAGAAACAGTGTCGTTAGCAAAACAGAGTGGTCTTAATTGGAAAGAAGAAGTCTCAAGGAGAGTTTGTGTATATCGTTTTACTCCCCATTCTACAACTGGGAAATCTCCTTTTCTTCTGTTTCGTGGGATGCATCCTGACACATTCTTAGAACCTCCATGGGTTAATAAATGTTTTTCTTTGAGAGATGGGATGACAGATCTTACATCTTGGCAAGAAAAGGAAGACAAGAAGTGTTTAAAGAGCAAAGAAAATTATGATGTGAGACATGCTGTTAAGACAACTAATGTTAATGTTGGTGACTTTGTTAGGATCAAAAAGCCTGGTTTATCTGTTTCTGGTGCTAAGTTTTCCAAACCTATAAGAGTTATTAAAGTCTTCAACAATGCTGTCAAAACTTCTGATCATAGAGTTTGGAATTTAAGTTGTGTTGCTGTTTGTAGTAACCATGATTTTGCAGGTGCTCTGACAGATAATCTTGAAGGTAAAACTGTATCTTCATTTGTAAATAGGCCCAGCAGGGTTTCTCGCACACCTGCATATTTAGATGATTATGTTGTGTGATAATTTTTAGGGAATTGTTCTATGTTTTTTTGTTGTTTCTTTTTCTCATCCCTTTATATATGAAAGAGGGAGATATGTTGTAAAGTTACTTATGTACTTGGTGCTACATGAGTTCTGGTCTGACATGCTGGTGTTCTGGAATTGTTAGTGGCTCAAGCTGCGGGTGGAATGTAAGACAGCAGATTGAGATGAGCCTGCTGTTGGTTGGGTGGCTGAGCTGTATTATACATTTATCTTATGAATAAAATGACATCAGAAGATTTCCTGACTCATGTGATCTTCCTTGCTGTCGAAACCACTATTTAACACCCTGTCACTCTTACTTCAGTGATAGGCACACTCCTTATGAAGTCATCAGCTATTTAGCCTGCCGCATCTTCTGTAATTCTCAGTGACAGGCACACTTCGGCTAACAATTTCAGCATATGTTACTCCAAGCCTATCACTCCAACTTCAGTGATAGGCACACTTCTTACAAGGCTGTCATTTTCACTATTGCACAATATGTTTTATTGAGTTTTATGCCTGCAACCTTATGCTTCACAGTGACAGGCACACTCCTTCAGGTTCTCGTCCTCTCTTCTGCCACTCACCACAGTTGGATTGTGCCTGCCTCCCTGTGCCTCTCAGTGACACTTGCAAATTTAAAGGTCGAAAATTTACGGTTCACACGGTGGCACGCACACCCAAACGTGTGTCACGTTTACAACAGTGAGAAGAACAAATTTACCCCATTATCTTTTCATCTGCTGGCATTGCCATTTCCGATAGCATTTCCTATGATGGCTGCAAGTATGGAACCAACCCCGACATTTCTAAATGAGTTTGGTGAGCCAAATAGCCCCTGGAAGGAATGGGTGAGAATTTTTTTATCTTATTTAATAGCAATAGGAGGGGAGAGGTTTGGCCCAATAAGGAAGCAGCCTAGTTTACTGCAAAATCTTGGTACTCATGGCAGAAAGATTTTTGATACATTACCAGATATACACCAGGTTCAAATATCACAGATGAAGAAGTAGATCTTTACAATTTGACCCTACTTAAGTTAAAATTACATTTCAGGGACAAAGTGAACATCGTCCTAGAACAACACAAGTCTTTTAGTAGGGACCAAGGGAAGCAAGAGAGCATTTCTAACTAAGTTCCTGTGCTAAGAGGGTTGAGTGAACTTGACAATTTGGGGATCTTAGGGATTCCCTGATTAGAGACCAACTTGTTAGGTATACTAACAACCCTAGAATCCAAGAAAAACTATTGCAGAAGCAACCAAATCTTCATGAGACAATTGAGATAGCCAAATCAATAGAACACACTGCATTATGCATAAAAGAAATGAAAACACCACTGAGCAATGAACAAGTGTCAGAAATAACCGATTTATCTGGAGAAGATGCAATTTGCAAAGTGACAGAGAAGAGTCCTACCCAGTCACGTACCAATGAAACAAGTAAACTCAAATGTTATTGATGTTGCAGTAGCAACCACTTAGCTAACTACCCTAATTGTCAAGGCAGAACATCAACTTGCAGAAAGTGCAATAAGAGAGGGAATTTAGCTAGAGTGTGCCGCAGTACCTCCAGTAAACCATCTTGTGTTAATGACACATCTGAGAACAAAATGCAGGGCCATATTCTCAAGGAGCTATCTCTGAGTTAATGGCACTTTAGCGCAGCCTAAGTCGTGATAAATTTACTGCCCCCATTCACAAGCCGGTGCAAACAGCCGACAGCACCACTTTTCCGGCATTAGCATCCGCAACAAACATCTCCACGGATGACACCGGCAACTATCGCTAATGAGATGCAGCGTAGGAGTTCCCAAGCAAAAAGCAGCTACAATATCACTCCGCAACATTCTCAACGACCAGCCAGATCTGCGATAAGAACACAAAACATGCGATAAGGCATGTTAGCACCAGGAAATTAACACCTGCTCTGACCTGGCGCAAAGTCGGACCACAACCGGCACCAGACAAGGGAGCACAGCCCATTGCCACACATGAAGAACAACAGATGCCCCCGAGCAACTGCCCATGCAGCACGGACACCCAAGAGGGCCACAACACCCACCAACACCACACCCAGGCCCGCAGCCCCCCGCATGTCCCCCCCAACCCCAGACAAAGAAACTGCACACCAACACTACGAATCCCAAAACAAAATAATTTGCCTGATGACACGCAAGCAGGAAAATCAACATACATGAGTGGCCAGAAAATGGAGAATCAGTCATACAGCAATGCAATCACAACACAAAACACCATTCAAACAAAAGCCAAAACAACCATTCGGATGAGTCCTAGCGGGTCCTCATTGGACAATCTTCAGGACACAGCCTGGAAGACCAAATCCAAGAGAAGAAGGTATGCCATGCGCCCAACAAAGGAAAGAGAGGGAGAGAGGGAGAGAGAAAGCTTGGAAGAGAGACGGAGTGAGATTGCACAAGTAGCGCAAGGCCTCAGGCACCTGGCTCCACATGCCAACTTATGTGTGTATATTGCCATCGGCACACCATGAGGCCAAGGCCTTGTCTCAATCTCAGCGCCAAGGCCACATCACATTCCGAAAACGCAAGTAATACTCAGATAAACATTAGGGATGAAAGCTCCTTTGTTCCAATGCAGAATGCGGGAGGACACCTGCACCTCTGACCTTGGTCCTGAACGAGGCTGGAACACCCTGAGAGAGATGCCATGGCAGATGGGGATGACTCCCACACCATGCATTGCGCAAATGAACTATCCAACTTATCCACACCCCACACACAGAAGCCCCTGCATGAGGTACCCCCGCATGGGATGCCCTTGACACCCACAGAAACAGCAACGCTTTCTCCCCAACGTTGCACATAGATTCAAATAATTGCTCAGAGCTGTGGCATATCCTCCACACAACCGCCGCAGTTCAGAAAAGTGCCGGTTCTACGAGATGCACCAACGCAATGGCAGGCCATCCCGGGCACAAGCACAACCCCGTCACGTGGAACAGTACCATGTACGTATGCTGCATTTACTGGGCGCACTGCCACTGGCAGTGCTGCGGATCAGTTACCGGCTGAGATTCCGCCTTGCCTACATCACCTGCATCCAGCCCTGGTTCCACTACCAAACATGCACATTCGAGTGTAACATGGATGTCTGCCTATTCAACACAACCGTAGATGAATTGGACTATGACTTGTGTGTGTGCCCCCAGTTGGATCATGAACAGGAGTGTAACTGAGACAGCCCTGCATGGGATGCCTTGACATACTGCGTATGTGTTGGCAGTTGTGCATGGGAGATTGCACAATTCCTCATGTGCAGTGACCACATCAAGGCGCTCCCCTATTGGGCTGTGTTGCAGATTGTGGAAACGGCATGGATTGAGCACATCTGCCCAGACCAGTTAATGGATTGGCTCACCCTGGTGTTCCTTGAACACGACAAATACGTACTGTTGGAACACATTGCACATGAGGCTGCGTGGGCATTCATGGACGAGTAACTACGTTCCTGCAGCCACATCGGATTGTCACCCACAGCACAGGT
Organism: Triturus cristatus; assembly: GCF_964204655.1. NCBI lineage: Eukaryota > Metazoa > Chordata > Amphibia > Caudata > Salamandridae > Triturus > Triturus cristatus. The sequence continues at coordinate 1,171,051,002 of NC_140593.1, forward strand.
CACAACACCTTATTGCATCCTGGGGAATGCTCACATATCCCACTACAACAGAGGATATGTTTGCCTTTGTCAGGACTCTGGATGCATGTGTGTGGATCTACTCGTGTGTGCACACACCGGTGCAAGGTGATGCAGGTCCATGGACGGAGCAACACAGCATCATTTGGCAACGTTACCAATTCGAACACACTGCTGGAGGGAGAGTACACACATGGCAATGTAGCATGACATGTGAACCTGCCGGACCTTTTCACCTGATCACTGTCTGCAGAGCAGACAATCAGTGCACTCCGGTGGCAGAGCACTATGCAGATCCCATGAGCAGTGAGTCATGCCCCTTCACACGGGGCAATGGGCAGACGCCAAACAACACATGACTCGTCCAGAACGGCAAGGTGGGCTGAGACCGTTGCCATCTATGATGATTGTTATCCATTTTCACCTCACCATTTTCTGCACCTTGACATGTTCCCATGCTGCGTGTAAGTGTCTTAAGCATGTCCCTGCCTGTTGTGGCTGTTGCCTCGTTCGTACTGACACGCATACGCCAACAAAGTCTATGCAACTCCACTGGTGGCTAACTGTAATGAGTGTTGATTAGACTGTCCAGTCGTGTACCACAATGTGTATCGTCTCTACACAGGGAGAAACTGACTGACGCATGTACAATGGGGGTGGCTCACTTTTGCAAGCTCCACCTCTGTGTGCCAGACATAGTTTTGGGATAGTTGCTGGCCGACCTGTGCACTTACGTGACTTCAGCAATGGGAGTATGGTGTCCAAACTCAGACCATGTGGAGCAATGTTATGAATAATTACAGGACGTGTCCACAGAGATGTGTGTGGGTAAGTATTTGACGTGAAGTTCGGTTGTCACATGTGATGTAGGACACCACTTCTGACCTTCTGCCGATTTGGTCATTCCTACACAGAGCCCTATTCAATACATGGACGTGTGCCTACATTGAGGGGTAGTGAGATTGTTGTTGATGTGCAATGGAGACACAGCTAGTAGTCACCTTCACAGTCATCCAATTGGCCATGTGTCTCAGGGATAAACATGCGCATATATGTCAGTTACCAGAGTGTACCTTGATGTGCAATCATTGTCCCTACATCCAGCCATACTTCCATATGTGAGTGAACATAGTCATGACACATCTGTGTGATTTATAATGTTTTATTCACATTCTGGTGATTGACGGAGCTGGAACTGTACATGGCCATCCAAGCCCACATTACATGGAAGCCCAGTGGTGGGCCAACCAGAGCCCTTTGGGGATTGAAAAGTGATTGGGAAGAGGGGGAGTGCTGTCCGCAGCAGGATTGCTGTGTAATTGTCCAGCAGTGAAGATATGGTAGTCCGTGTCGGTGTCTGGGTGAATGTCGCTGAGTGTTCCGAGGGTCAGTGGAAGGTATTGTCCCAGGGGATGATGCATAGGTCAGAACCAGGCAGGGACAGGCCATATGGCGGTGATGGATGCCTCCTTTCTCACACAGTAATTACCATCCCCATCTTACTCAACTGATACGGGTTCTGTGTCTGGTGTGTCTGGTGTGTGTGGCAGGGTAATGGCTGCACCACTGTGTGCCACTGACACATCAGACTGCAAAGGTGATGGGGCTGCATTACTGTGTGCCACTGACACATCAGGGGTCGGAGCTGTGTGTGTCGATGTTCCCACTGCAGTCATCTGGGACAGGCTCAGTGGCAGCATTGGCACGATGATGAACTGCAGGGCATTGAAGTTCCCAGCTACTACTCGCTGGTGTCCAGCTGTGGCAGCCATACTTCCAGCCTGCATCTGCTCCATGGTCTCCATTGACCTCCTCATCTGTGCCAACTCTGTGCTGTCATCGCTGGTGCCTGTCTGACCAGACAGTTCTTGTATCCGATTAATTGCCCCAGAAAGGTCAGCCATGGTCTGTGGTAAAACATGGTGTGGACAGGGGGTGTCCAATAGGGACTGTACGTGATCCCTGATGGGACTCAGACACCCACGTATGGCATCGAGTTTGGCTGCCACAAGCTCGAAACCCACCCGCAGTTGATCAGCCAATGTAACCTGGCAACCCAACACACACTGTTGGAATTCCATGTATTGTTCGTGGGGGTCCTGGACGACCACCGTGGTGCTGTGTGGTCTGTGCAGGTGGTGGGGTCACCTTGAGGCTGCTGGCCTGCCCTGCTCCTGGGATGGGGTGCAGAGGCTGTCCATTATCCGTTGGAGGGTGTCTTGACATATGTGCAGGTTGTCCCATTCATCATCAATAATGAGAAGTGTGGTGTGCTCTGCAGCAGGTGTTTGTCCCTCTGCAATGTAAAGGGGAGATGCAGGTTAACAGAGTTTCACATATATGTTGAAGATTTGCAGATGTTTACATACAGACTACATGCCAATGTACATTTTGACTGTTTTGGTGGAGCTGGATATTTGATGGCAGTCAGTGTGTTTTTTGACTACATGACGGATGTGTGGTAGTACCCGTACATTATCATCACACAGTGTCAGGCAATACCAGATGTGAGTGGACAGTTTCTACGCACAAGCGGAACCTGTTGTGAGCTCTGTCCTGTGGTGTTGGTGTTGCACTTTGTACCACATTGCCATCATTGCTGATGTTCTGTGATTGCTATATGTGTGTGCTGCATTGTGGGGGAGTTTCCCCTGCAGCTGTGATTTTGTGTACCCTTCTCCGTTTGAGGCGGGATGCCTTTGAGTTGTTTGCTTTTCAGGGGCTGAATTGTTTTTGATTTGGGTCAAATGTGCTCATGGACAGATTTTGTGACCTGGTGCATTGTTCGTCTGCTGCGTGTATTGTACGGCATGGGTTGTGGGCCCACGTGAATATGTCAGAGTGTGACCTGCTCCTTTACAGATGTGATCTGCACTGGGTCACCTCCCAGATTTGTGAACTATGTCATGTTTTTTGGCTGCTGCCATGCTATCGGGCATGCAGTGTCACTTGCATAGTCAGTGTGGCTCACAGAGCCGATGCTTTGCTGGTTTCAGCACATGTGCATGTGTAGGTTGTGATATTGGTGATAGGGAGGGGGGCCCCTTTGTGCACATTGTGGACGGGGGCCTACTTTGTGTTTTTTATGTGTGCTGCAGTGTGCCAAGGGTATCAAGGACATGTTCCACACTCATTGTGGGTGTGCAGTGTGCTACACATAATTGTGCATGTGTGCCATTGTGCCCATCTCCCCTTTCCCCCCAGTCCCTGGTCATTACTCACCCTGTTGCTGTTGGGTCAGGTCGTATCGAGCTGTGTCCAGGGCCCCAAATCCTGCCACCGTCTCCACACTGCTGACTGTGGCCACCATTTCCTCCAGCTCATCCAGCTCCTGTATCGCTGGACTCTCACCTCCAGTTGCCGTTGCAGCCTTCCTGTTGGCTGCGAGTATCTGTTTGGTCTGCCTTTTCACATCATGCCTGCGCCTCTTGACCTCCTCCATTGACCACCTTGACACTCCGACTGCATTGACTTTGGTGACGATGGAATGCCATATTTCTGTTTGGGTTGCCAGTGCCGCAGTGGAGGTGACGAACAGTTGTTGAAGGTGTTCTATCACCTCCGTGACGATGATCCGGTCTTCCTGCGGACTGAACCCCGTCTTCCTCTTCCTCTTCTCCTTGCCCTTCCCCGAACACGGGGTTCCATGCTGGTCCTCTGTGGGGCTTGTGGGGTTCGGGTTGTCGTCTGCACTCGGCCCGGGTGCATCCATGGTGCTTCACAGTTTAAATTGGTTTTAGTGTTTTTTTTTCTGTCTTTTATTGTGCATTTTCCTGCCAGATGCGTGGGATTTGCAGGCCTGTGGCTGGTTTTCGCAGCTTTTTGCATCGCGCTTGGCCTCATTGCAGCTATTTTTGCATTTGTGTTTCGCTTTTCTGCGGCATGGCGTTGTTTTTGACGAAGACATTTGACACGTTATCTGGTAACTATCGCATGGTACCGCAGTGTTGTGAATACATGGTTAACACGGCATAATTTTCCCGCGATGGACTGCGATGTTGTTGGTTGCGTTAAGTTACTTTTGCGATGGTTATCACATGTTCTTGATAATATGCCCTGCAGAGTGTGAAGAAACTTTGTTTCAGATTCATGAATTCAACGGAGTAAATCAGATCAAGTACCCTCAATGCGACATTGGATTAAATAGGAAAACAATAAAAATGTTTGCGGACTCATGCTCGCCATATACATTCCTCAAAATTTCTGACTTCAAGAACATGGGGATTTGCTAGGAGAAGGAACTGCTGGTTGCAGACATTTCCCCTAGTAGCCATACCCGGGATTCTATCCCAGTGAGAGGGATAGTTAAATCTTGCATCACTTTCAAAGACAGTTCCACCTCAGGCAAGGTTTACATTGTTGAAGAGGGGTATAATCTCCTTGAGGGGCAACACCAGAAGGAACTTGGTATCCCTCTCGACCCCAACAACCCGGAACAAGTGCTTGTCATAGACCAGAATATAACAGGGAATGAGATTTGTGGCCAGTTCCCTGATGTGTTTTCTAGCAAGTTAGGGCTTCTCAAACACTTCCAGCACCGCATTAAGTTGAAACATAATGCAAAACCAATAGTACACAAGACCAGACCCATACCACACCTCCTGGGGGAACCACTAATACAAGAGTTAGGCATCATCCAACCTGTCGACTGTTCCGAATGGGTTGCCCCCATTGTCATTGCTAGGAAGGCACAGGGGTAGGACATCAGTCTTTGCATTGATCTTAGAGATCTCAATGACAGCATACTTATTGAGAGACACCCTTTGCCCCGCATACACGAAATCCTCAATACTATGGGCAAGGCTACATGCTTTAGTGTCCTGGACCTTTCAATGGCATACCACCAGGTGGAGTTACACACTGATTCTAGGGAACTTATTACATTCACTACTCCCTAGGCACATTCATGTTCCAGAGGATGCCATTTGGTTTGGCCTCAGAGGCCGCTGTATTTCAGAAGATCATGCAGCACATTCTAGAGGCCATACCTAAGACCTCCTGCTTCCAGGACGATGTTTTAATTTATGGTACCACCACAGAAGAACAGAATAAGTATCTCTTTCAAGTCCTGTCAGAAGTTAAAGAAGCAGGTCTAACTCTCAAAGAAGAAAAATGCCAAATAGGCGTAGCTACAGTCGATTATCTCGGGCACACTATTACAAAGGATGGTTTCAAACCTAATAGGTGCCCTGTGGAAGCAGTGAAGAATGCTCCTGCTTCCACCAATAAACAGGAACTTTTGTCCTTCTTAGGCCTGGCTGAATATATGGCTAAATACGTTAAAAAAATTGCTGATTTGATTAGCAATCTCAGAGACCTTACCAAAAACCACATACAATTCAATTGGCAAAGGGAGCACCTAGAAACGTTTGAGAAAGTAAAATGTGCCAAAATCTCCACTCCATATCTTTGCAATATTTTGTTTTTATAAATCTTTTTATTAAACAACACGTGTAAGCATGGTAGTATGTAGCAAATTGACATTATGCACATGAGAGGAAATCAAGAAACAATCACAGTAATAATCATAGTATGGGCTGAACTGAGCTGCAACAGTTCCTGAGTCGCTACGTTTATGGCGAGGACAGGTCCTCAATATGTGAATTGTGCAGTAGGCTACAGATCTCTCCCCGGTATGTGTTCCATGCCCCCCATATCAGTGACCATTTCTTTGGGCAGCCTCTAGCGAGGTACACTGTTTTGTCGCGGAACATGCACCAGTCCTTTTGCCTCTTCCATTCTGCTATGGTTGGCGGGATTGTAGCTCCCCTCAGCTGAGCGATGTTTCTTTTTGGCACCGTGAGGTTTAGAGTGAACCAAATTCTATCCATTCTGCTCAGGTCCATGGGTACCCAAACATTCAAAAGGCACATTTTCGCCTCGGGTGGATATGCAAATCCAATACCTCACTAAGAACAGTATGTATTCAACGCCAATACACCTAAATGAGATCACATTCCCATAGGATATGCATAAATGTGCCCTCATTACCACACTGTCTTCTGCACTCCCCTCCAAGTGCCCTCCCCATCTGAACCAGGCCGGGTCCAGTGACATACACCCTATGCAATATTTTGAGCTGAACGAGTCGCAGTCTAGACAAAATTGCTACCTCCCGTGGAGAGGCGAGCGCCTCCTGCCATTCCTCATCATCCAGTTCAAGGCCACCACCTTCCCACCTCGCCCTGATGCCCTGGAGGGAATCCACAGTGTTATTAATCAGCTTCTTATACGTGAGAGAGATCGCCTTCTCTGGCAGGTATCCATCGAGTAGTCTATCCTCGAGGGGTGTGTACTGTTGGGGGGCAGAGCCTTTAGTGAAGAGAGACTGTAGTGCGTGTCGGACCTGGAGATACCAAAAGTATTCTGTATGTGTGAGTTTGTGTTTCTGTTGCAGGGTAGCAAATGATACCACGTCTCTCATTACCCACATACCTCCAACATTTGAGATCCCGATAAGGTCCCACTTATCGAACCCCTGCGACCTCCACAGATCTCCAAGTGTTTCTGAATCCCAGAGAGGGATTTTCGCTCCCATCCCAGGCTTTTTGTTGCTGAGTGCCAGACCTGTACGGAATGTTTGGTTGGTCCTGTGAGGGGGAACTGATGTGGTCCAGAATAGAGGGCTCTGTTGTAATTTCCCCCCGGGAGAAGCCATCGGTCCATGGCATAGCCTGGATCGTCTATGAGTCGATAGGTCCCATGATTAATGGCCGCAAGATGGGAAGACCAATAATATTTCTTGAGATCAGGAAGACTGATCACTCCATCAAACCAGTTAAGGGTGAGTTTGGTCAGTGCTCCGATTAAAGGAGCTTGATCCAGCCAATGAACAAAGGTCCAAACCCAGTTTTACTAAGACAGCGAATAGGTAGGGCCATTCAATGGTATCGAATGCCATGGATGCGTCCAAGGAAACTATGATCGCCGGTTCGTTTATCGTGGCCAATCTTCCCATTACTCCATGTACTCTCCGGAGATTCAATGCTGTGTTGCGCTGATGCATAAAGCCCGACTGGTCGGGGTGTACTATTCCGCTGATCACTTTGACAAGACAATTGGCAATGAGCTTAGCGAGAATTTTGGGTTCTGCATTAAGGAGAGAGATAGGCCTATAAGAGGCGCAATCCGTCTTGGGTTTACCCTCCTTGTGAATGGTGATGAGCGTGGCCACCCTCTGGCCCAGTGGAAGCGTCCCCTGCTGTTTGCAATCTGTGAACATGGTTCGCAGATGTGGTGCTAGTTTGTCCGGGGCTAGTTTATAAAGTTCCATTGGTAGGCCATTAGGGCCCAATGCCTTGCCTGACCGAAGGCTCCTAATCGCTAGCGCAATTTTGTCATTAGTAAAGTCACTGGCCAGTAGGTCTCGGTCGGGATCCGACAGGACAGGAAGGACAATGTCTCTGAGTAGGGACCGGGTGTCTTCTTCGGTATAGGAACTATGTTTACCATAGATGTCACTAAAGTGCACCGCAAATGTGTTAAAGATAGCTTGGGGATCCGTTATGGATTGGCCATCTTTGTCTATAAATTTTGGCACCAACTGGGACGCTAATTCTTTCCTGTCCAACCATGCTATGAGTTTCCCTGCCTTAATCTCCAGGTCATACACCCTGCCCGACGTCTCTCTTCCCATTGATTTAGCCCTGTCCATGGCTATAGCCTTATATTCATCCCTTTTCCTGTGTGACCTCCACTCCCGTCCCTCTTCTAGCTTGAGGACCGCACCTTCCACCTCGACTAGATCTTTAATTTTCTCCTTCTGTGTGCCAGCTATCAGGGAGAGGGCCTGCCCCCATTTCACAGATTTAAATGCCTACCAGAGTGTTTGAGGGGAGTCTACCGTACCCTCATTTTCTTGAAAGTACTAGTCTATGGCTTGAAGCTGGGCCTTGCGTACTTTCGGGTCGTGGAGATACCATGGATTAATGGGAGCCACCCTGCCCGTCACGCCCCATCCCAATGTTAGGTGAGCCCATATCAGAGAATGATCAGAAATGCCCCTCACGCTACGTCTAATTTCGTGGATATGTGTGATCTGGGATACAGGGACAATTAAGTAGTCTATGTGAGAGAAGCTATTGTGTGCCCCAGAATAAAATGTGTGTTGGATAGTATCTGGGTGGTATGCCCTCCATGCGTCTGTGAGACCAAAGGCCTCCAGGAAATCAAGCAGCCATCTGGTTGACACCCCAGTGTCTCGGGGGGATAACGGTCCAGCTTCCCAGAAACCACTGAGTTAAAGTCCCCTCCCTCATCAGCAAATCCACGGGAAGTGAGAGCAGTACGGCCCCCAAGTCCCTGAATGGAGAAGGATTACATCTGGGGTATGCCTCCTGATATATTGCACATATCTTTGCAATTTTGACCCTAGTAGAAAGACCATACTCACAACTGACGCAAGCAATAAAGGACTTGATGCCACTCTAACACAAATCATTGAAGGCAAGGAGCGTAATGTAGCATTTGCCTCATGCACCCTTAGCAGTTCTGAGAAAAATTACTCCATACTTGAATAAGAGGCACTCTCGTGCTTCTGGGTAATCAAGCACTTCAAATTCTATTTATGGGGCATCACATTTATGGTGCGAACTGATCTCAAGCCCCTCATTTTTATGTTCAACCCTAAGGGAACTTTTAACAGCACCCCAAGAGTAGCAAGATGGGTGCTGGGTCTTGAAGGAGTCTGTTTCAAAGTCGAGTACGTTGCGGGTAAACACAACTCGCTGCTGACTTCCTTTCAAGAGCGCCCCTAAATGTGGAAGAACAATTTGAAACCACAGAGTACCTAATTTTAGAAATTCACTCGTCCACCATTAGCCCTGCTGAATGGTTTGCTAGCCAAAACTCAATTGAAAAACTACACATTGCATGGATAGCCAAACACGCGCAATGAAGTCAACCAAGAAATAGATACATTTTGGGAGATCAGGCTCAAAATTAATCTTCACCAAGACCGCGTTTGGAGAAACGACAAAACAATACTACCGGCAGGATTGAGAGAAAAAATCATTGATCTTGTTCATGAAGGCCACCTTGGTAGTTTGACCAAATCCAGACTCAGAGAACGCTATTGGTTTCCTTACATGAATTCGTGGGTGAAAACCAAGGTTAAGAACTGCAATGTATGCGCCAATAGTGATGAACCAAAGATTACACAAAAAGCACCATTGTCTCCAGTATCCATCCCGTGCAAACTATGGGACAACCTATCCCTTGATATTATAGGTCTCATCAACAAAAAGGGAGTTACAAAATGTTTTGCGTTTGTGTTAACAGATTACCAATCTCACTGGGTCGTCATCAGAATGGTAAACCTTACGACCACAGAGACACTCATAAACTTCTTAAGAGACACTTTCACATCTGAAGACATCCCCTCAAGTATAGTGACAGGCAACAGGGTGCAATTCACTTCTACAGCTATGACATCATTCCTTTCTAACTTAGGCATCACTCAATTAAAGACAACTCTTTACTGTCCCAGGGCCAATGGCCTGGTTGAAAGAGTCAACCGAATGGTCAAAGATAACATACAACTTGCATGCATCAACCAGTTGCAAGTTGAAAGAGTCCTAAAAGTCATGTAATGGGCCTACCATACTACACCTAACCAAGTCACTGGCAACTCCCTATTTTCATCCCTCAGAGGGAGAAAACCTGGTACTAAGTACTTCCCTAATTGGATTGGTGGGGGGGAAGCCGTGGAGCACAATGTGAGTGTAACAAGCACAAAGGTCGATACACATCAAACCAAATATAAACGTTACTATGATATCAAACATAGAACCAAAAAACAGAATTGGGCGGTAGGAGACTGGGTATCCGTAAAAAGACCCACACGTAGTGGGAAAAATGAATCCAAGCTTTTTGACCCCATGAAAATTGTGGAGGTAAAACAGAACACTGCTACTCTTGAGAACGGCCAAAGCTGGAGCATGGACAGATTGTCAAGATCCCCTGCCCCAGACTTAGCTCTAGCAGGTACCTCCAGCTCAACAGATTCCATAATCGACCTCCCGCAATACCGCAAAGAAACAATGTGATACCGCGATTCTACCTATGGACTTAATTATCTTTTTCTCCTTTTATTGTTGATTCAACTTATGCGTAAACTTGTCTCCTCTTCATTTTGGGAGGAAGATGTGTTGTATTTTATATCCTTCTATTGTTCTCCCCTATCGCTATTGCTTTATCTCCTGCATTGGTACCTTCATCTTTCCTTCCTTCCCTCCCTCTCTTTCCCCCCTCCTTCTTTCTCCACGGTTGGTACAACCCTACTGTTGGTCGAGAGGCTACCTTAGAATGTTGGTGAGAGAACCTGTTCATGGCAGAGCAGCTGCTAGATGTGGAATTGTGGAGGTAGAAATAAAGACGTATTTTACCTGTACCTGGCGTCTTTATCTTTGTAACACATACCTCGCACAACTGATACACATAGACCAGTGCGGCTTTGTACTGGGTAGGAGTACGTCACTAAACATCAGGCGACTGCATCAGATACTTACATACTTACAGACGTGGATGTATGACGTTACAACGCATACATTTACATTGCGGTACATTACAACGCGGTTTTTACAACGCAAGTCGTTACAACGACTTGCGTTGGAGGGCGCTGGACTTAGGAGTAGTATAATTTACTATTCCAACTCCAGTTTACGTACAGTAGGGAAGGTGTCGGATAGTAAATTATACTATTCCTTGTCCTAGAGCGCCATCCAGCGCAAGTCGTTGTAACAACTTGCGTTGTAAAAACCGCGATGTAATGGCATCGCGTTGTAAAAGTTGCGTTGTAAAGGTTGTTTACCACAGACGCAGACTGTATCCCGCTGGATATGAGACAGGCATTCAATATATTACACTGGTGCTATATTTTAAGAGCTTTACCACTATTTGGGATACCGGAAGAATATGTAAATTGGGTCAGGTTACTATATACAGACCCAACGGCCTGGGCCAGAGCATTAGCCCATATATCTTCACCCTATCCTATAGCCAGAGGCACACAGCAAGGATGCCCTCTTTCGCCCCTGCTATATGTATTGGCGCTCGAACCATTGGCTATCAAGATATGTAAGGTAGCGACAGCAAGGGGCATCACACTAAAAACCATGACGCACAGTATCTCTGCGTATGCGTATGACATCATACTTTATCTCAATAATCTCTGGGGTCCTAATGAACCTCTCCCCACGGTGTTCAGACAATTCCAGACACTCTCTGGCCTGTCGATCAATGAAACCAAGTCATATGCTATTACTTCAAGGACTCGGCCCGCACGAACCCTGTTTATTTTGGACAGTGGACGTTTCCTGTGGCACCTACTACATTTAAATATCTCAGCATACAAATATATAGGGAACCACAGGATATGTTAGATGGTAACTTGGGGCGCAAGATCAAGGCACTTAAATCCCAGGTAGCATTTTTGACCTCACTACCAATCTCTGTAGCAGGAAAAAAAGTAATCTCCAAAATGGTCATGTTGCCCAGATTATTGTACTATTTTACCAATCTGCCGATATTGATCCCAGTGCTGATATTGAAAACACTAAACACAATGCTTTCCGAATTAATCTGGAGCAAGGGGCGTAGGAGGGTGTGACTCCAGAAACTATAGTTGGATATTGACCGAGGGGGCCTGGGGTTCCTGATTCTTCGGCATATTGCTATGCTAGTCAACTCCAGTGGCTCTCCTACTGGACAGCGGGCAATTTGCAGGAGATAGGGATGTCCATGAAGGATTGGGAAAAGGGTTTGCTCCATAATTTACTGTTGCCAGGGAAGAGATCTATCTCAATGGCCCGCCTCTTCTGAAAGTAACTGTCACATACTGGAAAAGGACCAAAAGATACATGGGGGACATGGTTCCATACGCCTCCAATATCCATTTGCTGGGGATAACTACGCTGACCAGAGTAGTTTCAACGAGATGTTTGAGTAAGTGGGCAGATGAGGGAGTGAATACAGTAGGAATGCTGTTCGCAGACCATATGCTTATGGATCATGACACATTTGTGAGGGAGCCAGGCGTACCCAACACACTATAAATACTCCATGCCAGCATCACCAAATTTGTAAGAAGTACCTGGTCGCCTGACTGTGCTGAGGTCAAGACACATGAACTAGTACACATGCTGCACCTAATGGGTAATGAGGGACATCTAACCAGGTGGATATGTAGAAGTATCCGTACCCATGCAGCTATACCACTATCCGATCTACAAGATAAATGGGCCAGAGACATTGGACATGACTTGTCAGACAAGAAATGGGGAAGAGTGCTCAAACACCCCAAGAAAGTGTCCCGGAACCCCAAGTTTAAGATGATACAACTCATGCTGGTAGACAGAGCGTACCTGACACCTTACAAATTGAGCAAAATATTCCCTGATGCAACAGATTCGTGTCCTAGATGCACATGATCTGGGCATGCCCACCACTAATATACTTCTGGGAGACGGTACACAAACTCTTCCATGAATCATCACCTGAAACGGGGGGAGATTCAGTAGAGCGCTGCATCCTGGGTCTAGGCAAGAAGGGCAAAACACAAGAAACATACACCAGATTCGCCAATTTGGCACTAATATTGGCGAATCGCTCAATCACAATGACATGGAAATATGCAAAACCTCCAACGGCACTGGCCTGGCATGAAGAGGTAGTTCGATGGGGCAGGGTTGAAAGCATGGCAATTAGGAGAGAGGAAGATAGAGGTTTGAGAAAGAACCCTATTTCCTTAGAAGGGGATGCCATACTGGAATCATTTCTTTCTGCGGAAACTTCCCTGCATTAAATAATGTATAGCATATGCAATATTTGAGGTACCATATACCCAACAATCACAGACCCCACATGAGCCCTGCAGAATCATAATGTGTGGAGGAGTAAATCAAGAATGTAATATACTGGGAAAGTTATGTGAGACCTGATGTCCCTATGAAGTGATACTATAGAAGTGAGCTGGGATAGAGAGGGGGAGGTAGCTAGATAGTTAGTAGGTTTGGGGAGGTGGGAGGGTTATGGTTGTTTGGGCAATATTTTATGATTGTATGTACAACAATTCAACTGTGATACAATAAGTAGATGCATATAAAGGTTGCTAATACTGAATGTTGGACGATATATATGTATGCTGGCCTATATCCCAAAATTAATAAAATATATTTTAAAAAAATTATAATTCCAATCCAACCCATGTAATTCCACTCCACACCAAATTCATCCACTCCAAAACACATGGCTAAAAGACATTGCCATTGACAAAACCAATAGCTCTCAGATTGCAGAGACAATTGGCTTTGCCAATGTTTGTTTAGATTCCAGTCAGCCCTAAAACTGTGGCAGAGACCTGTCTTAAATAAAAACATTTATTGGTGACTTTATGTGGTACGGTCCCAGATCTATTTGTAGCTGGATCCAGCAGTAATCTTCAACACTATATACTCGAACAAACTAACCGGAAGATGTGCCTCAGCTGTTTCATTGATGAGCTGAGAAGAAATGGGTAGCTAGAGTTGCATTTCTGGACCTTCCCGGCACTGTTCATTTAGCCAGACAAGTGAATCTCGAGTCCATGGGTCATCCTCTACAATTTACGAAATCAGTAAAAAAGAAGGTGTCTTCAATAAAGCATGCACAGCTGCTTACAATTATGTGTTCTTTTATGCCAGGCAACAGCAGGACCAACTGACAACGTGAACAGTAGAGAGTGTCCTAGGGACAGGCGAACATCAGGGCTTCAGGAAAACATGGCGGCCAGCTAGGGAGTCTGCTCGTGAGTGCCGGGAAAGGTGGCGTGTTGCAAGGCTGAATAGACCCGTGTGCGGCGTGAAAAGCGAATTTCGGAATACCTGATTGTACTCTCTGTAACGTGGTGCACGTTCTTCGTCCTTCAGTTTCGGCCGCTTTTGCGATCATTGCGGCGGTGTATGGCCGCGGAGGACGCGGAGAAAACTCTATTTGAGAAGGCGGAGGAGGGGCCTCCAGAGGAGCCGTCGGAGGAGCTCATTGCAGCGGCAGGAACGGAGCGTTGGAGCCGGGCTGCTGTAGAGCGAGGTAGAGGGAGGCGGGCGGTTTCTAGGATTCAGTTTAGTGCGGGAGGGGCGGTGGGGAGGGGAACCGCCAGCAAGCAAGGCAGTAGACCTACTTCTCTCCCTAAAATTGAAGCGGCCTCGCAGATTTGTGGATATATCTCTGCAGGTTGTCTGGAGGTAAAGGGTAGAGAGGTGGACACCCGCCCCAAAACAAAAGCCAAAACATTTCAAAAAATAAATAAAGGATATGCATTGAGAAGTACAGGGAAGGCAGCGGGGGAGGAAAGTGTGAACATACAACAGACAAGCAAAACCCACAGTAATTTAAAAAGACAGACAAGGCAAACTAACAGGACGGGGATACTAGGCAAGAAATTCACTGTTAACCCTTCTTTAAACGCATACTTCAAACTAGTCCCTAAGACACTTGTACTCTCAAGAGGTTGTGATTCAACAGATATAGTGCTGGGTGAAGCAGGGGAAATAGGGCTAAAGTCAGCAGACCTGACAACTGGGCTTAACAGTAGTTTGGTAGACTGGGCTGATCATCTGAGTCCAAATAGGTATAAGGTCTTAGAGATGGAAGAAGAAAATCAAGAGGGGTTGGAGGCAGATGGAGTATTGGGCAGCCCATTGGGCTGTCCAGGCGGGGGGGTCCCTCCGCCATGGCAGAGCCACTAAGGTCCGAGGGAGTTCTAGAGAGTAAGGATGCAGGGAGCGAAGGTTTGTTGGGTGAGGTCCATTCGAATAGTGTAGTTATCGCCCTGTTAAAGAAATTGGATTTGGACATGCACAGGGGGTTTGAGGAGTCTAAAGCAAAGCAAGATGGAATCAGGGAGGCAGTGGGGTTATTGGAAGCCAAATTTGATGAGCTAAACTTGCGCACAGAAACACTTGAGCTGGAGGTCAAGGTGATTCAAGGCAAGGTTGATGAGAACAGCAAGGAGTTAGAGCAGGTCAGATTCAGGGAGAGGGCCTATGAGGAACGCTTGGAAAAGTTGGAAAACATGCAGCGAAGGAATAATTAAAACATTTTGAAGCTTCCAGAGGGAAAAGAAGGGGATGATATAAAAGGCTTTATTGTCCATCTATTAAAAACTGAGCTACTGTTAGAAGAAACAGAAGAGGAGATTTCTTTAGATATCCAGAGGATACACCGAGACCCTTTCAGACTGAATTCAAATCGCTTGAAACCCAGAAGGATCTTGATAAACTTCTTAACCTATGGTTTAAAAGAGAAGATCTTAGCGGCTGCGCTGAAGAAGGGCCTATTAACTGTTGGAGAAGCAAAAATAGAGGTTAGGTCAGACCTCTCTGTGGTAACTGCAAACAGACAGTGGGAGTTGGGTAAAAGAATTGAGCCTCTGAGGAGGTTGGGAGCTACGGTACAGCTGAAATTCCCAGCGTTTTTAAAAGTAATGTGGAATAACAAAATGCACACCTTTGGAGTGGTGGATGACGTTGATAGTTTTTTGGAGTATTGTCAGCGCGGAGGTTTATAATTTGGTGTCACCACGGGTCACGGAGGGTAAAAAAGTATTGTGGTGGGATTAACACGTCCACTGAAACCGGCACTCGAAAGGCCTAGGTTGGGCCTAATGATATTGGTTGGGTTTTCCCGGGAGGGGGGTGGGGGGCTGAGGGGTAGAGCGGTAGGAAAGGGAGGAGGGCTGGGCGGGGATTGGGGGAGGGAGGTGGGGAAAAACACATTAAAAAAAAGGTTCTCATGAGTTACTTTTTCACCTGGGTGGTAGAGAGATGGAAGTGGGTGCGTGATGGTGGAGGGTAGGATAGCGGCGGTGACTTGGATGTCATGGAATGTAAATGGCCTAAGGGTTAAAGCCAGGAGGGATAGGATTATGAAATATTTGAGAGATGTCCCAGAAAATATTATGATTCTTCAAGAGTCCCATTTAACAGAGGAAGAGAGCAAGAAATTTATGGGTTCACTTTGGTGGTTAAAATATGCTTTCTACATGCCACAGACGGCGGTAACTAAAGGTATTGCTTTGTTGGGTAGAAAAGGATTAGATTGTCAGGTTGAGGGTAAGATGGCAGATACTAAGGGCAGGTGGCTATTAGTAAATTTGAAGATAGGTGGCCTTATGTATAATGTTATAGGATATTACGGGCCAAATCAAGACGATGTTGGTCCGTTGGACAAATTAGCTAAAGAGATGATGGGTCTTACAGGTTTTATAATTTTTGCTGGGTATTTCAATTCAGTGTTGGATGCCAAGCTAGATATATCGGTGAGTAGTAGAGCCCAGGCAAACAGTAAAATGGCATCTAGATTAAGGGGCTTGATTGATCAGTTCGGACTGTGTGACTGATGTGTGGAGACAGAGGGCAGGGGAGAATGTAGGCTACACCTTTTATAACAAAAAGTATAGCCACAGATCTAGAATAGACTATTTTCTAATAGACGCAAGATTAGTGGATAAGGTAAAACAAATTATGCATGTTGGAGTACACCTATCTGATCATTCAGCGGTCACTTTAGAACTTGTGATAGGGACTCGCGATTTGGATTCAGTATGGAGGTTGGATCGTACAGTTTTGTACGACCAGGAGGCAATGCAGTGTTTACAGCAGGAAGTTGAAGCATTTATTGAACATAATGTGGGCCCGGCTAGGATAGACATTGTATGGGAGACGGCTAAGGCTTTTCTTCGGGGCAGGCTAGGTGCTATGGGGTCAAGTAGAAGAAGAGCTTACTTCTATGAAGTAGAACGTTTGGAATTTGAAATCAGGCAGGGTGAAGCAGCTATTGTAATCAGGGGGAGAGCCCAGAAGGAAGAGATTGTTAAAAAATTGGTAGAACTGAAAGAGGAATTAGCCTTTGTGGTGAATAATAGGGTAAAAGAAAAATGGGAGGCCAGTAGATTGGCCCATTTTGAATATGGGGAGGGCACAAGCAAATTATTAGCCTGGAAAGCTAGGAAAGACCGGATAAGGAACATGATTAAAGAAGTGAAAGCAGGTGAAGCAGGGGGTATGGTTATAGAAACAAAGGATATCGTGGAGGCTTTTTATAAATATTTTAAGGAGGTGTACAGGGAGGATTTGATCCCGGACAGGCAGCGGATAGAGGTTTGGCTAAAAGTCTTAAAGCCTTTAACTGAAGATTTCCAGAATTCCTTGGACCAGGAGATAAGTCAGGGAGAAGTAGTGGAGGCCATCAGACAAGCTAAGGAAGGCAAGGCACCTGGCCCAGACGGCCTTCCTGTAGAAGTGTATAAAAGTCTTAATGGGAGTCTGTTATCACTATTAACTAAGGTGTTCAACGGGGTTTTTCTTGGTAGCACAGAGCTTCCTGCATCCTGGAATCAGGCAAACATAATTGTTATTCCAAAACCTGGGAAATCACCAAAATACATGGAGTCGTACAGGCCTATCTCACTTTGAAACAGTGACTATAAATTGTTTGCAAAGATCATGGCAGATAGGCTGGGTAAGGCGATCCCATGTATTATTCATGAAGATCAAAAGGGGTTTATTAAGGGCAGGTATTTAAAGGAACTAACGTTCGCTCTGATAGGTAGCATTGATGTTGCTGTCAAACAGAAGCTCCCCTTGGCGGTTGTTGCTCTTGACGCCGCCAAGGCATTTGACCGCGTAAATTGGGTTTTTCTGAAGGCTTTAATAATGCATTTACGATTGAGGGAAAACTTTGGTCAAGCTTTAGTACGTCTCTATCAGTCACCCACCTCTAGAGTATTAGTCAATGGAGTATTATCAAAGCCCATAAAGGTAATGAGGGGTACCAGGCAGGGATGTCCCCTATCCCCTCTTTTGTTTGATCTTTATATCGAACCACTGGCTTGTAAGATTAGGGAGGTAGATAGTATCCCTCCTTTTAAGTTTCAGGGATGGACTAGAAAGATCGGCCTCTACGCGGACGATATAGTTATCTTAACGTCTGACTTGAAACAAACATTGGTCACAATAGATACCATCACAAAGAACTTCGGAGAAGTCTCAGGGTATTGCTTAAATACTGATAAAACTGAAATCATGTCTTGGAATCTGGCAACGGAGGCTGCAACTCCTAAAAAGCAGATCAGATATTTGGGGGTCCAAATTACTCAGGACGTAAAGCAACTCGCCACAACTAATTTTGTTAAAGCCAGGAAGGAAATTTCCATGCTAATGAGGGGCTGGAGTCATCTTCCATTAACTATTTTCGGTCGTGTTAATTTGGTTAAGATGATGGTGTTGCCGAAGATAACTTTTTTATTTGACTCTATTCCTCTTATGTTTGAGAAGGAGGGGTTGGCAAAGCTGCAGAGTGAGATTGGGTCATTCATCTGGTCATCTAAGGGATCACGATTATCATGGAAAAAAATTAGGAGAAAGTGTATCAAGGGAGGTTTGGCAGCCCCGGATTTTCAGATTTATTCTTGGCCCTTTCTGCTTAAGAACTGTAGAATGCTTTTGGGTACTCCAGGGAACTCGGTTACAGGGGAATTACTTTCTGCCTTGTTGAGAGTTGAGAAGATCAAACAGGCTGGTTTTATGTATAAATGTTCGGATCCAAAATATTTCAAAAAAGTAAGACTGAAGGTCCTAAGAGATTTGGCTACGGTCTGGTATCGGGTCAGGAGAGCCACAAAAAATCCATATTTCAGTGCTGGAGCACCAATCTGGGAAACTCCGGGCGCCCCAAGTTGGACGGAAGATAAATTGGCAAAGGCATTAAAAACAGAAGGTCCTCAGAAATGGGGCGAGCTATTTGTAGACGGAAGTTTATTGCCGTGGTCTGTTTGTGAGTCACACTGGGGTTCTAAGTTTTCTAAATTTAAATATGTTCAGATTCAAAGCTGGGTAGCCGGGAAAGAACATCTCATCGGGCGGCATAATGACTTTGAAGAAAAGTTGGCATCGGATGTTTGTATTAAAAAAGAAGGGGCGATGTGGTATTGGGCTATTGTTGAGTTGGAAGATGGCCCTTTTCTACTGCCGGAGACCCTGTGGGGAGAGTGCTTGCTGAGGATTGCGACAGAAGAACAATGGCAAGTAACTATGTTGATTCTATATAAGGTGGTAAAGCCTGCGAATTTAAGAAGGAACCATCTGTTCACTCTCCACAGGGCGTATTGGACTCCAAAGAGGTTGGCCAAATTTAAGGATGGTGGAAACGTACGGTGCCCTAAATGTATTAGCCCAAACGAGGACGATATTCATATGTTTGCCACATGTCCGGCGATTAAGGATTTCTGGGGCGCTGTGAGTAATTGCTTATCAGTGGTGCTAAAGCAAAGTATCAAGGTAAGCCCCGAAATGATTATTACAGGAAAACTGGACTTACAAGGTAAGGGCCTTGATGATAAAACTAAGCTGGTGTTCTAGGCTATTTTGTTGGCCCGGAGGGAAATTTGTAGATTGTGGATTTCGCCCGATCCTCCGACAGATTTGACCTGTATTAGAGCTATGAGAGCTATAGGTAAATTGGACATGGCGGCTCAATATAAAAAGAAGTACAGATTTTGGACTTTATTCTTGAAACACTATGGGTGAGGGACAGGGATATAAGATGTTTAAACTGTGGCTTATTGAAAAGATGAAAAGAATGGTCCTATGATTAAGTTGCTTCGAAATCTCTTGGAGGAAACTTGCTTTGGAAGGCTTGGTCACGGCATGGTACCCCCTCCGCCTTCTAGTAAGCAATAACCTCTCATATATGAGACGAAAATCACCCTAGGGCGCTACAGAGAGAGAAAGAGTGGGAAGTGGCGTATGAAGACTAAAAAAAAAAAAAGTAGAGAGTGTCCTATACATGAAATAACATAGCATTGAGAGGGTAAATTGAGGTTTCAAAATAACACTAGTGCAAAAGCTATATGCATTGGGAACCAATGTATTTTTGCGCTGGTGTAAAAAAAGAAAAGAACCCACTAGGGATTATTGAACCCTTATTTGTGCATTATCATATTATTGAAGTTTTAGGTCTAGCTTCTCACCACCTGTTGTTATCAATTATTTAAAAAATACACTGCGCTTTGGCTCTAACCATAGCAGCATTATTCTCATGCTACTGGTTATTTGTGGTATCATTCCACCTTCCAGTGTTTCCATTGGAGTCTACGAGGGACTATTTTGCATCTGAAAAGTACACAGTCTGACATTTGAATTCCTTATCCCCTATATGCATTCTATTAAAAAAGCAATCCTACTTTTTCACAACAGCAATGGCAAAGCCAAGATGACAGACATTACTATAATAAACAGTATTGGCATGGTTCACAAAAGTAAACGTTCACTTTTATGTAAGTTCCAGTAATTTTTTTATATTCAAAAAGGTATTTTATGATTAGTAATTGTATGGCTATGGAGTCTCCGCACTCGTGGCGGAGACTCCACACATAAAAAGATAGGACTGTCCTATGTGCCACAAGTGCAGTGACTCTGCAATCATAAAGGATCTACTCATAACATACATTGTTGAATAGGAAAAGTTGTACTCTTACAGACATGTGTAAGCTTACCTTTGCGAATCAGGACCTATGTGTGGATGCAACACAAATATAAAAAACATTTGGCAATGTCTAGTTTACATGAATTGGCACATTTAAACCATACCTGTTGGCTTTGCCACTGCTTGTTTGCTTTTTGCATGCACTGGCCCTCGTTTGCAAAACATGAGCAAATGTAATTTGTTCCCAACATTTAATCAAGAGTGGTGTAACTAGGCACAAAGTCTACATTGACCCGGTATTGCACTAAAACTTGGTTTTGAATGATCTCATAGGAGCAGGCCCCTCACTCCGCCTATTGATCAGAGAAGCTAACAGTGCTTTTGTGCATGTCTGAAATGACTGCTGTCTTCAGGCTTCAAACTGTATGTGAAAGCACTGCAGGAAAGAAACATTCCTCAGCCCCACTTACTTTGATGCTTCATCTTAAGGATCTCAAGCTACATGACATCCATTAGAGGTAGATGGCTGGCATTGTGCCCTCCCCGGCACAGCTATTGATACCTGTGGTCTGCGGTGCTCTTGATACAGTGGAACTAAGGAGGTACCTAGGAGCCTCTGAGTCGTTCCACTAGCCACTACAACAATAAACAACAAAGTGATGGAAGGAAAGCTTAAATTAATCTCAATTAGTAGTAGTCACTCAGGGCTGCATTCAAATGCATCATTCCTCTAGCCACCAAGCACTCAATAGAAGGCGCTCTTTTGAAGGGCGATCAGTGGAGCAAGAGCTTAGCCATCAGGGATCATAGCATGCATCATGTTAATCCTGCTTCATTTGTCTCTTAGTGAATCAATGTCCATGACAAGCTTGTGCCTCCAGAACCCCAGCTTCTGACAGTATATGCTTGTCACCACCCATTTGCTACTCTGTACCATACATTCCAAGTTGTAAATCATTTTTGCATTTTTCTGCCCAGAGAAGCAGCCCTCTGTTAAGTGCCAGAACACTCTAACGCTACATTATTTGTCTAACCTGCTAGTAAGAATGGTTGCTATATTGACCTTCGCAGCATCTGATCCCTCTTAATTGTGGGAGAACGCCCAATGAGAAAGAGTCATCAGAGTACTTGAGGTATCCTAAGGGCAAAGCTAAGCACACAGGGATAGTATGTTTTGCATGACTGTCTGTAGATTACAATTAACACGTGAGACAAAAAATACAAATTGTGCTACCCCAAATTTACTAAGATCAATTAGCAAAAGGAAAAAGGAGCAATTTTATATTTGAAAACCTTATGCAAAATGAATCTGGATTGGCACAGTGATGGAGAGTCTTTACTTTTGAGAACACGTTCTTCCGATTAGGAGGACTATTGGATGGCCCAATATAGGGACATGTGGTGCAGTTCTCATATCTATGTGATGATTAGGTCTGGAGGGTGGCTTGCTCAGTTGAATGTCATAGGAGCACAGACACTCTCACAGTAGATTACTGGTGATGGTTGGGCATTAGTGTATGGGTATACAGATATATTGTTCTTAGGCATTAGGCTAATTAGGCTGCATGACTAAATGTACAAGGTGAAAGGCCAGAGGTATGTAGTATTTTGCTAGAAGTAACATTATTTATGAAATGCTAATTGTAGCAAATATGACTTTTTTCGATAGATACCTCTGATTTTTGGCCTTTGTCCCATCCACAATTTGGCTGGTATTAGGACACTGTGCAATGTAACACTGCTATTCAGTCCTGCATTGCATCTGCTCTGGTCCTCACATGGCATTGGTTAAATTGACTTCACACAAATGGTCTAAATGTCTGTCCTGTAATGTACATGCAGCAGACCTATTGCATACAAGTTAAATGTTGTATGGTGACTGCAGTGTGTATTTACAACATCAACATATAGCTCAGAAAAATATGATTCCGAGGGCGTCTCTTGTGCTCTGAATGGACTGTAGTTTAAATGCGCTGCAGTGACATATGACAAGGAAACGCCTTTATAATGATGGAAATGCCTATTTTTATATTTTAATAAGCCACCTCGTAAAGTGCACCTTGAAACTCCACAGGGCAGGGTGATATATATATAAAAATGGGGCACACCACATATTGAGGTTAGTGTACTTTCATACTGAAAGAAACCCAAACACTATTTTATTGTATAGGCTTTGCTGGACTTTTCCCTGAAAGGGCTCAGAGAGGATTAAAATCTGTATTTCCTATCTCTGCCTGGTAAAATATTAGGCAATTGCTACAAAGTTATGTCTTACTAATTTCCAAAATCTTATTTAATGGTGAAATCAGAGTTTTGATAACTTAAGTGGAAAGATAGCTGTATAAAAATACATTTTGGTTTCTCGGTGTCCAAACTGGTCTAATAACAGTGTTGCCACTAGGCCCTTCCATCCTTCATCCTTCAAAAGTTGGACTACACATCCTTAGTTGGGACACTTAATGACTCAAGCTCAGAGGACAATAACCTGCGTCTGAGCCTAGAAAGAGGATACAGTGTTAGCATCAGAGCATTTAGCATTAATTGGCTATCTGGGAGGGGATATGAATGAATGGCAGAACAAAGGATAGCTTTAGGACTTCCTCTTTTGACTTGGAGATGCCATTAAGGACTCCTATTAATTTCCAGGAACCTTACAGACGGTTGGGTGTCAGTCACAGAAGGGAAAAGAACCAATTTAGACCCTGCCAGGAGTGAGGAATGCTCATCTAAATAGGGATGGGGTAAAGAGCTGAAGACAGTACTACCTAGTGGCAGAAGGGATCTACCACACTGAATCAAAGGCTTCTGGGTAATTTGACAGCACAGCAGAAAATAAGTTAGTAATAGGAGGTGAGGGACTGTGATGAAATTGGGATGGGTGATAGAATTTCACTGGCTGCTGCACAGGAAAAATCTGATAGCTTATTACACTACTACCTCAGAATATTCATTGACCTCAGAAATCTACACCTGAAGAAGACAGCTCTACTGGAAGAAAATGACTCAAAGATTCCTACAGTTTGGGAAGGTGTGGGTTCCAGAATCATGGAAAGAGGTCACTTTGGTCCTGATCGTTAAACCATCTAAAGACCCAGGGAAGACAGAATCATATTGCCCGATATCCCTGCTTAATGCAGACTATAATATCTTTTTCAGCATTTTCGCTGGGAGATTGGCTAAATTGGCTCCACAGATTATTCATCTTGACCAGAAAGGGTTTATTCCAGGGAGGCAGATCCATGAACTCACCCAGCAATGAACTGGTTGTATGGATCTAGCCACAATGAGTTAGATCCCTTTGGCAATAATAACTCTAGATGCCTCCAAGGTTTTTGATCGTGTTTGTTGGGCCTATCTATGGGAGGTTTTGGTGGCTAGGGGGTTTCGACCTTAATTCATAACAACGTTGAAGGTTTTATATCAACAATCAAGAGCTAGAATTCTCCTTAATGGTTCCCCTTACAAGTAGTTTCCCAATAACTAGAGGTACACAGCAGGGCTGCCCTACATCACCATTATTATTTGACATCTGCATCAAACCATTTGCCTTGAAATTGAGACAAGACGATCAGGTCATCCCTTTCAGCACAGGCACGTATAAAGATAAAGTAGCATTGTATGCGAACGACCTTGTAATTTTTACTGCGGACCCGGTTTTAACCATTACCAGGGTAGAAACATTAGTGAAAGATTTCAGAGCATTATCTGGATATCTGGTTAATAATGTAAAGACCGGAATAATGTGTTGGAATGTACCTGATTGGACGGGAAGTATATGGAATGAGCATAGATACCCTGGAATTAGCATTGTTAAACCATTGGGTAGAATTCCTCAGTTTAATTTGGAGAGGATAGCAAAGGAGGTGGATACAATACTTGGTAGGTGGAAGGATTTACCTTTGACTATATATGGGAGAGTGAACCTAATCAAAATGGTTGTACTTCCTAAATTGTCATATATTTTTAATTGTATCCCTCTGGAGTTTCCCAAATGAATGATCAATAAGATACAGGGGAAATTAGTGAGTTTCGTATAGGGAGTCAGGCTTGCCTGGAAGAAATTGAGGCGTAAGCTGGAGAAGGGCAGCCTGGCCCTCCCAGACTTGAGTTTATACTGTATGACATTTCAAGAACTGTAGAATCCTTCTTGGTAAACCAGGATCTTTGGCATTGGGTGGACTGTTGGAAGAAATGGTGAAGGAATGGGGTTCTAAAGGTTTTCTTTACAGGTTTGGAGCAAACACATTTTTCAAAAAAGTAAGGCTAAGGACCTTAAAGTCAGCACTTATTCTTTGGCTGAAGGTAACGAAGATAGTTGAAATGGGCTACTTCTTGGACTTCTCCCCAATCTGGGGCTCACCAGGTACACCTGAGTGTCTTTAAGATCAGTTAAGTCTTCCACTGAGGAGGGCGGGAAGTATGGGGGGGATCGTTTGACAATGCAGGGAATGGTGCCCTGGGAAGGCCTGGTGGTAAAAAGGTGATTCCCTCTCAAGATTCAAGTATCTCCAGCTATCATCCTGGGTAGTGACCAACGGGCAAGAGATTGGTGGAGTGTGGGATTTTGAATCTAAATTACAGAATGAGGTTCCCAGAAAAAAGGAAGTAGCTGACTGGTATTGGACTTTGTTGGAAACCGAGGATAAGATAGCAAAATGCTCCATATGAGATCTGGGCAGATCCCATTCAGATGACGGATCCGCAATCAATCTGGTATCGTTCCTTAAAGATACTTTATAAGGTGGTTCAACCCGCAAATTTGAAAAGAAATCATTTCTTCACAATTTTATTGGTCTCCCAAAAACTTGCCAAGTTTGTATCAGCATCGAACCCAAGGTGTCAAAGATGTGGTTAGTTAAGCGCGGATGAACTGCACATGTTTTTTGAGTGTCCCAAATTACAGGATTATTGGAATGCCATTGAGAATGCTGTTAATGACATCTTTCAGTCAAATATAACAATGAGCCCAACACTGGTACTGATGGGATTGGAGGATGTTCCCAGACAGTCCCTCTCTGCAAACAGGAGAGATCTTCTCTTCTATATGATGCTTTTAGCTAGGAGAGAGATCTGTAAGAGATGGTTAGATCCCCTCCCTCCCCAGGGCTGTAATTGACTTCAGGCGCTTAGCACTATATGTAAAATGGACACAGGATTCAAAGGGGGTTCTTGCATGTGTGATTTGGGAAGACTATTTGAGCTGGAATGGAACAATAAGGACCTAAGCCAATGTGCAATGCTTATGCCTGCATGAAACCAGCAGCCAGTAATCAGGTAGGACTGGACCGGCAGGACTAGATATTGCAAGTGGCCTGAGGGTGGTACAGGTCGTATTCTAAGGCACAGCTTTGCAACACTGGTAATATGAGGACATAAAAAACCAAATCAAAGACTCCTACTAAAAGAAAGACAGCCCTTGTTTCCTGACCTTTGCAGGCCCGCAGGGATATGATCTATTCCCCAAGAGTCAAATGACTGATCTACTGATTACCTGATCTAAGGACACAAAAAGACCTGAGACATGTTTAAAGTGCTACTTAAGTTGGTAGTAAAATCAGTGCTGTAGGCCCACTAGTAGAATTTAATTTACAGGCCCTGGGTGCAGGCTGTGCCACTTTATTAGGGACTTACAAGTACATTAAATATGCCAGTTGGGTATAAGCCAACCTAACATGTGTTAAGGAGAGAGCACAAGCACTTTTTCACTGGTTTGCAGAGGTAAAGAGCACAGAGTCCTAAGGTCAACAAACACAAATTCAGATGAAATAGAAGGAGGAAGCAAAAAGTCTGGGGATGACCCTGCAGATAGGCCAAGTCCAACAGATACAATCCGCGATCCATAACTGATGGCAAATCTTATATTGTTCATGAACAAACTAAAGTCGTTGCGCTGCATAGATTGAAAGGGAGAGAACAGCAGAGTGCCACATCTTCTAAGATGTAGCGCTGTTTTCTTCTCTCCCTGCTCTGGCACACTTTGGCTGCCATGTGCCAATGCACACACCCTTGCAGCAAGTGCAAGATGTGTGTGTTCTGTAAAGAATAGTTTTTGTACTGTAAGGCAATCTTCCAGTACAATAAAACTATCCTTTAACACGTTTCCTGCTTTGTATGTGTGCTGTGCTATTCTGCATGCATGCAAAGTAGTATACAGGAGGAGAAATTAAAAATTTCCCTTTGTTGCACCGTCCCTGAGGAGGTTTTGGAATGTGGTGCTAATGCCCTTGATGCAAATTAATGCAAAGCAGTGCAGAAAACAACTTTGCATTCCTTTGGAAACTATCCAGCATGAATCGTGATTTGCGTTGGAGAGTAAATCCTTACATAGCACTTTGTGTCATTTCTGCATCACAAAAGTAACGGAACCCCGGCACAAAGTGTAAGTCTGAGCCACAGTGTTGGGGCAATACTGTGCTAGAGAATTTTTATGTAAGCTTTTGGTAGTTGGCTTTCTTAGGATTTAGTCAGGTCTAATAGCTAAATTGATGATCGTGACTGCATGATATGAGATCTAGATCTTACTTCTTACTTGAACAAATTAGATGGTATCAGGCAAACTGCTCTATTTGCCCATGTCTCAAGTTCTTTAAGTGCCTATTTTGATAGTGTTTATAAACAAGCAACACTTAGGCCCTCATTACGATGTCGGGCAGACTCCCGTCAACCCGACGCAGTTGTGGAGTGGGAACCGATCGAACATAGGTCGGCGGTTCCAAAAACCGTATTTCAATGCCACCGTACATAGTGCGGTCGCAAACTCCTATTTCTCTATTGGAGCTTGTGCGGTGAGCAGAAATCACCTGCAGCACAAGCTCTCATATCGAAATGGGAATTTGTGTAAATCCCTGCACCATTTGGCAGGCACCTCAAGGTCAATCACAATATTTGAACTCAAGGCAACTGTGTTGAAAAAGGAATCTAATCTGGTTGGCACAAAGTTACATCAAACAGTATAATTCTTTAAAAAAGCTCTCACAGCTAATCCGCAATTCACAGGTCAATCTCTCACGGCTAATCCGCCATTCACAAGTCAATCACAATAAAGCTTCTCGGGTGCACGCAGTAAGAGTAGATATACAGCAATGGATGGTGTTGTAAAGGGGCTTACGATAGAAAGAAGCACCCCGTGACATGGTGGAAAGCTGGTACGAGGGGCCTTGGCAACCACCTGTCACTCCCTGTACAAAATTTGAAGTCCAGTAAGGTAATCTGTGACCTCGAGCCCTGACGAAATTGCCACAACAAAGAAACAGGCAATGAAACATGTTGGCCCATCCTGAATTGGTCTGCAACATGCAGTTGTTTTTAAATCTTGAGTAAGCTCACGATCTTGAATAAAACTGGCACATCGTATATGTGAGTCTTAACTCAATTTTAATTAGAGATATACTTTAGCTCATAACACCACGGGGTCTCTCTTTTTCCTTTATTTTGATCTACACATCATTATTTTCACCTCTACTATTTGTACTGGACACTCTTTCTTTTCTTCTCTATAGGTGAGATAGCTACCAATGATGAGAAACGTGGGCACAACTGGTGAGAACCTACCAGTAGCTCCTCTGGTGTAGTGCACGTGAGGGGCTTTCTAACCTACACACAATTTATTGTTTTTTTATACACCTGTATAGTTGAGGGTATACTCGGAAAGAGGTGACTGACAAACTGAAGTTTTTTATAAAAATAGATACATTTTTTGTGGGCATTGAGGATTGGATAAGACTGGAATTTTTTTTTAAAACCAGTAGGTGGGTAGAGGAAGTTGAACCTCCACTCTCAATCCTACAAACGAAAGTGGACTTTGCCCCACATAATCAGGTCTAGTGGTGTTTTAGGCACCTCAAGGTGCCTGCCACATGGTGCAATGATTTACAGGGGGACACAACTGGGGGCCGCAGGGAGAAAGGGGCCAAAGTTGCTTTCCAACATGGAAAGCCTGTCGGAAACCGACATCATTATCCCGACTGCGGAAACGCCATCCGTACGGGATTATGGTGGATTTCTGACTAGCCGACGGGCTCCATGAATGACCAACCGGTTTGAATTCTGACTGCCGTAATCCTGGTACGGCTGTCGGAATTCAAACCAGGTATGTCGGTCGGAATGGTCAGAGGCTTTCAGATCAACATCCTAATGAGGGCCTAAATTTTGAGAAACAAGTAAAAACAGGTAATTGATGCCTAGTTAAGCTGAGTACTACTCTGCAAAGAGCTGGGAGTTTGAAATCACTGCCCTGTTTTGTTATAACCTCTTTAATCCCGGCCCCCTGATTTTCCTCACTAAAGAAATTGTTGGAAAGAGATTTTCATTCTTGATTTGTCTTTTTGGATCATGAGAGAAGTAATTTAGATTTGGTAGACATTTCTGATCTGGGTCAAATTTTTCTGGACATTTTTAAAAATGGTGGATTTTTTGCAGTGATGATGTAATATTTCAGGAACGATGAGATCGATATCCTTCATTTTGGTGTCATAAGATAGGTTTTTGGGGGTCAAGTAGTCTTATAGAGACAGAAAATAACTGCTCATAGCAGCCCTTCCACCATTTTCCAAAATGGCGGCTAATATAGAAAAGTAAGAGACATATATAGAAATGAAACAAATAATAGTGGTTTTTAATCCTTTTATGTATACACCAAACAATGTTTATGATCTGAATATGAAAAACAATAATGTTTATCACTCCTGTTTTAAACACATTTTCATAGTTCAATTTATTTGTTTCAGCAATCGCTCATGGTACATTTGCAGAATGTTGAATATTTGAGACGAGCATAATGGCACAGACATCTTTTTGTAGCACATGTTTTGCAAGAACATATACGTATAAATTCCATGGGTAGAGGTTTAGAAATTTCATAGGTTTTAGCGCCCCATCAATGTCTTCCAAACCAAATTCACATGGATCTTTTGCTACATATGCTTGATACAAAATATTAACACATCTTATGATCAAGTAGAATTCTCTTTTCATGTGTTCACGCACAAAATATGATGTCGGTATAAGGTCACTTAGTGGGAATGATCTCTTGAACTCACTGTACCGAAGATCGTCAAATGCGTAACACTCAGAACTAGTTTTCAACACATGCACAAGGTATTTTTCTACCTTTAAATTCACAAATCAAAAATGAAATCTCTTGACAACAATGTTTGTACGGAGGCATAGCAAGGGGCCAGGACTACTTTAGGGAACACAGATTGCAAAAGATGCATTTGTTTTTCTTGTCAAGGTCATGAAGCAGGAGAGAGGGGAACCCACGGGAGTCTCTGTCTTGTCCCCCCTGAGATTTGCAAGAGAAGCTTAAATATAGGCCACGTGGAGGTAGGTGTGCAGTGCCGTCTTAAGGCATGGGCACGCTGGGCAGTTGCCCAGGGGCCTCTGAGCATAGGGGCCCTGTGCTAATCTATGCACAAACCAGGGTCTCAGAGCCAACATCTGAAAAATAAAACAGTATTTGATTATTGTTTTATTTTTCAGCTGCTGGCTCTGAGCTAGAGTGTTCAGGGAGGGGCAGGGCAGGCCATAGGAGGTGGTTGTGTAGGAAGGGCCCAGTGCACTACTTTGCCCGGGGCCTATAATGCTGTTAAGACGGCCCTGCAGGTGTGAAGATATCTTGTGGTGTAACTTTAACAAGCTCAGGTCTGTGACAGAGACATCCTAAAGGTTTGCTTTGTTTACTACTTTATAACATAGGAATGAGGATGGAGAGGGGCTGCGTTTCAAAACACATCGAGATATAGTGGCTCGAGGTTTGAATGAGCTCTGTTTTGCAGTCATGGGCCCCTCTTAATGCGTTTTTTTTCCCTGCAGTTTTTAAATAGCGAAACCTCGGCCCAAGGGCATTTGAGCTGCTTTCCATGGGCACCAGGTACATTACACAAGGTCGCAGTCATTTCTTGAGACGGTGAGATTAAGTAATTTGCCCAGAATCACAGGTAGTTGAGTCGACGCCAGGACTCGAACCTGGCTCCCCGGTTCTAACATCGACAGCCTTGGCTTCTCCTTTCTTCATAGTTTCAAACAATCTGTTGAACTACGTCACGGTGTTCATGGTCAGCTGCAGACTCCATGCACTAGGGGTGAAAGCCGAGCTGCACGTGTGCAGTCAATGCGCGGGATCTGCAAGAACTGAAGACATCACTGCGGAGATGTTTAAGAGTAAAGACACACACTTGTTTATGGGTTTAGCACTTTCAGTAAATGGGATATTTAAGAGGGTGTTGTTTCATAAGAATTCAGCTCACAATAAGGTTTTCTAAAAACTGTTTGACCCCAAATCCCACAAATAAACCAGTGCGTATATCTCCCTACCAATGTCTCATTAACTGCTGTTATGAAGCCCCTGCGCTCTTTCTTTCCCTCTCTTCATTGTCTTTCTCCCCTTCTTCGCCCACAAGCATCAGGTTTCTGTTGACCTTCCTATCTGCTGTTTTTAGCACTTCTAGTACAATTCTTGTGCGAGTCAGCCCACACTCAACACTGCATCCTGGTGCAAAGGTTGAGCATGGCAGTAGGCACAGTGTTTGTGCACAAACACAGGGGTTGAGAGCAACAGTAAGACATTTTTTTAAATTAAATACATTTCCTTCTGATGCATGTGGTGTGCTAAAAAAAACTGCCCATAGCTAGACTTAGTCTTCCTTTCATGGTGTGGAGGAGTGTGGGTCAATGGTTAGAGCGGCAGACCCTGAAGCAGAGTTCTGGCCAAGGACCAGGGTTCGATTCCCGCCTCGGCGGGGCTCGGGCTCAATTTCCTCGGACCTGTCTATTCTCCCCTCGGTGCCTATTCTAATCATGGGCCCCACGCTGCAACTCTGGGCAATAGCTTGCTTAGCCTCCACACCGGCCCCAACAGTGCTAAGGATGCCTGGCTTCACCCTGGGGGTGCTCAGGAGTGGACACTTCACAGGGAAAGCCAGGAGGGGTTCCACTGTGGTATGAGTATCAGTGCCAGGAAACTGCAAAGGCGACCCCGCAAGGTGTCCGTCTTGTGACAGTGCGCTCTATAAGTACCTGGACATTTACATTTATTTACATTCTTATTTCCTTATCCCACTAATTCCTGGATTTTCTCCATTTACATGACAGAAATAAGAGAGGTCTTTTATTTTCTCCTTGCATGTTATTTATTTTTTCTATCATTTACTCTCAGTCCACCATTTCCATAGCAGTGAATATTGCAGCTTTTCATTGCATATCTCCCCTTGTTTTACCGACCTCTCCCACAGTCTTCCAGTCAAAACGAGCTTCAGCTTTCTGTTTTTCTGTCTCACTCAGAAGCAGTCTAAGTAACCAAGGTGTACATTAATGTTTTGTGGGCACTTCTGGTACAGTCAGATTTCGGGCCAATCCACGTTTTACTTTTTGTGCTCATGTTCTCCTACCGAGCACTGTTATCGTGGTATCGTCTCAAGATTGGGCTCACAGACGACCGCAGAACCGCTTGGATGCTGAGCACCCAGTGACCGCAGAGGCTGTAGGGAGTCACTGTAGCAATAAATGCAGGTTAACGATAGGCACTGCTTGTAGATTGTAGGTGTAAGTTTGGCTACTGCTAGTAAGGTAAGCAGTGCCAGTAAATTGGGTATTTACTGTGTCCCGTCCCAAAATTACATTGTGGAATGAGGTTTTTAAATGTTTCTGCTCAAAACTCAGTCTGTACCATTATTCCTCAAGTCAAATCTATATACCTTCTGTACTCTTTTTAATTAACTGTTGTCTCATCGCAAATACATCCGTCCTTTCCTTCCTTCACATCAATGTGCCACTTCCTGCTTGGGACACAAACATCATATAAAGACAATGTGTCTGCATTACCAGTGCCTGTCTGTGGTTGGATTCATTTATTGGGGAGTGGCATGCGTTGGGTGTTAGACCTGGCAGCATTGGCGTGAGTCTCCCTTCCATTTTTTCGCTGTGCCTCCTCTGTTTTTCTGGTGATAGATGCTCTGGGCGCTGCGCCACTGCCATTCAGTGCTGCAGCGCGGATGCTCCCTGTGTAAAGATGACATTTGAATTGATGTATCCCTGATTGGCTTATTTGGTCTACCTGTTAATCCCTAGTAATGTGGCCTGTGTGTGCCATGGCTGGTAAACCAAATGCTACTGGTGGGCCTGCAGCGCTAGTTTGCGCCACCCACAGAAGCAGCTTGTAAAGTATGTCTCAGACCTGCCACTGCAGTGTCTGTGTGCAGTCTAGAACTGCCATCTTGGCTGTGAAGTGCACCCACTTCCCAGCCCCTGAACCTTCCCTTGGCATCATGTAGGCCACCTCTATGTTAGGGTGCATTGTATGTGTAAGGTAGGACATGCTCTGATGTGTGTAGCATGTCCTGGTAGTGAATTACACCCAATTTCGTTTTTCACTACTGTAAGGCTACCTGTTCTCCATAGGCCAGAATGGGAGGTTTGGCTATTACATTCTATAGTCCTAACTGACCCATAGAACGTGGTAGAAAACCGAATTTAGTATGCCTGAGCTCAGAATATTAAAATACATCTTTTAGTGAAGTTTATTTTTATATTCTGTGTTTGAAAATACCACTTTTAGAAAGTAGGTAATTTCTTGCCTATGCCTTCCAGTGTGCTCTGCTGTTATGTGTATTGGCTGCCTGGTTTTGGAGGGGCAGGGCAGGCTGAGTCAGACCTGGGTTGAATAGAGAGATCTGCATTGGAGTGTGGGGAGGGGTAGCTCCTGGACCTGAATAGGGCTGTGCCTGGCAAGGTGAATGCTGGCTCCACCTCCCACTGTGCATCTGATGGCAGACCCCCTCTTTCTGAAAGGAAGGATGCAGCCTGGTAAACAAAGTGCTCCAGGGCTGGGCAGAACTGGTTCTGGCTGGGGTCAGTGACTTGTAGCTTCTGAGAACAAAGACTTTTGGGGTATAAAAATCTGTGCTGAAACCCCTACAATTTGTATTGCCCCTGGATCTCAAGACCAACCTCTGTCCGTGGAACTGAAGGAAGCTGCAGGAGAGGACTGTCCTGGTGTTGTGTGCTGTTCCCTGGATTGGCCTGCAGTAGTTTTCATTGGACTGGAAATAAGAGGGAAAAGGAGCTGAAAGAGAACTTTTTAATCTTGAACCTGCAATCACCCAAGGGCTAGAGAGAGAACTAGCCTCCTGACTGAAGTCTCAGGACCAGTAGACTTCATTTTGTCACTAAGGCCTGTTAGCGAGCCGCCGCAGCCGAGGAGCGTCAAGACAATCAACGCACTGCTGCCGCCGAGGGCTCGCTGGCCTGATCATCGCCCCGCACGTTTGAGGGCCTCAAAAGTATCGCAAAAGCCTGTTAGCGAGCTGCCACAGCCGCGGAGCAACAGGAAAATCATTGCACTGCTGCCGTTGAGGGCTCGCAGGCCTGATCATCGCCCCGCAGCTTGCGGGCCTCGAAATTGTCGCTAAGGCCTGTTTGCGAGCTGCCTCAGCCACGAAGCGTCAAGAAATTCATCACGTTGCTGCCGCTGAGGGCTCGCTGGCCTGATCATCGCCCCGCACGTTTGCGGGCCTCAAAATTGTCACTATGCGGCCGCGACCAAGAGCGTGAGGAAAAACATCGCTATCCCACCGTAGCAGCATTTTTGTGGATTATTGACAACAACATCCTGGAACTGTGAGTTAAAGGGTCGCAGAGACCATTGCCCTGAACTGAACTTTGCATTCCCCATTTGAACTATGTTTGCAGCATCCAGAGAGAATTATTTCTTCACAGTATTGTGGCTTTCTCGTTATTTGGTCTTGTGATAAGCCTATATATGAAGATAACTATTTTTTTTATACCTACCTGTGTTGTGTCCCTCTGTAGTGTTCCTCACTATATTACTGTGTATGGTCATAAACGCTTAGCACACTGCCTCTGAGATTAGCCTAACTGCCCGTGCTACATTACCACAGGGCGGAGCAGGGGTTGTCAAAGGGGTGCAGCCTTTCACTCTGACTTAGGAAGAAGGGTCCCTGCTTGGACAGTGGCCATCCACTGCCAACCAGAGACCACCATTTCTAACATTGGAGCACAGAGTTCACTATCACACAACACATCACTCGACTAGTCTGTACTATTTGGCATTGTGGTATTACTGTGTCAAGCTCTTCTTTACCACAAGCAAGCACTGTAAACCACAACAGTTTATGGGACACAGTCTTGTCTTTCACACAACTTCACCTAACCCATTTGACTGTGTCATTCACCTTTAGTAAGGTTTTCTGTCACTTACTGCCTCCTTTGGCCTTTTTCAGGCTCAAACCTAAATCTCATCCCTGTGAATGGTGTTGTCTCTTCACCTCCTTGCTCTCACTGCCTTCTTCTTCAATAGCCAGAGAAGACAAGGGCTGTGCTTGTCTGTGTCCTAGTGGGCACCATCAGTGCCAAGCCACCCAGTATTATATTTCATAATTTTAAAGTGAGACAACATCTCCGAGCCGAGATTTTGGGCTCAGCCTCACCTACTTGCTTTAGACATCTCTACGGTATGAAACATGGAGGCATAGAGAGATTTGTGTCCACAAATTAAAATATGAGGCGCATCTCCCCACTCTTGCCTGCTATTACTAATCACAGCTGGCGATTTATGATATAATGGTTTTGTGTCGACTTAATAGAATGAGTTGGTGGAATTTGCCATATCATGTAAACAAATTTGCCTCAGTTGCGTTTGAATTAGTTGGACTAAAAGCTGTCCTTGTATATTCCTTTGTCTGCTGTAAATCCTTTAGTGGTTGATGTCTGCACCCTTTTCATATTTTTCATCCTTGCAGTCCTGTTTGAATAATTATTATGTTTTACATCAAACTGAAACACCTCTCACTGCTTTCACCTAAGGAGACCTCTGCTGATGGTCATAGCAGCAGGGAACCATCCAACTGATGGGGAACCATGAGGCTGAGGGGTCTTCAGATCGGACAGAGTGCAGGG
Organism: Triturus cristatus; assembly: GCF_964204655.1. Classification (NCBI taxonomy): domain Eukaryota; kingdom Metazoa; phylum Chordata; class Amphibia; order Caudata; family Salamandridae; genus Triturus; species Triturus cristatus. The sequence goes on from NC_140593.1 coordinate 1,171,086,393, forward strand.
GGCTTGGACCCTGTGATCCTGCGCAAGACTGGGAAATGGGGAACAACATATACCGATATCCTCCCTGCGTCGCAGAACCGTCGTCACGCTCACTCATTCATACAAGCATTCATTGGTGGGGCCCATAACACTAACTCATACACGTCACCATTCACAAGTCTACACACACAGGAGGGATGAGTAATTCAAGCGCTGGACATGGGGGGGAAACACCTTATAACCTATAGGGAGAGAAAAAGTTATTTTACAAAATATACATTAACATCCGTTGCCTATAGATCCCCAATCCTAAACATCAAGGCACTCCTCCCACTTGGTCGATGGACCAATTTGTTGGATTGGTTGATGGTGATTTAGAACCTGCTAAAACACATTTTAAGACTCAGAATCCTTATTTCCCTTATATGAAAAATCACAAACTCATATTTCTTGTTAATCAATAGTCGTTTATCTAAAATTTCATAATGATTTATATTTGCATTTGTCTCGTCAAAGTTTAGAGTTTCTAGATCAATTCAAGTAAATCGCAGAACATCATATTTACCTAATCTGGCTATTTGGGATCCTCTAATTCATTGGCTCTGCATAACCAAGTCTGTCGCAAATTGTCAGAATAAAGCAGGCCAAAGCTCAAAGTCCTCTGCTCAGCACGTTACAGTCCCCAATTTTATCAAAGGACCAGAAATCGTGCACACATCTATCATAGCCCGTGGATTTGGAAAAGGTTTGCAGTCATCAAACGGTCGGGCAGCATCTGGACCATCAGGAAAGGCGTCACGAACATAGCTATCTCTCTATTCTACCAGCCTTTTTTATATTGATTTCATGTTAAAGAAGATACATTTTTAAGCTTAGGACAGTCTTGATTGGCTGGTTTGGATCGTCCGATTGTTATTCCCGGATTCTCAATACAGTTCAATCCGTGAGGTCACTTGTTAGCCAAAGTGTCGGCTTGTTCAGGTTTACTGTAAGGTTGATTGTTCCCCTATCTTGGCGAACTACCAATTTCATATCCTTGAACGGGAACATGATGAGCAAAGGTCGCTAAGAGGTTCAGGATACTTTTTCGCACTTGCACAGTTCACTCCGTGCCTCACGAGACAGTGGCCACTTCTGCATGCGATGTCAGCGGCCATATTGGATTTAGGCCCAGATGTCAACTTAAGCGAAACAAACACAAAAGAATAATTAATACATAAAAATGGTGACTCTAATGTTAACCCCTTACTAATCCCTCTATGTGCTTGTATTTATCTAGCATATAGCGACATTCAAAGCCATTATATTCACCTTCTTCTGTCCTCCTCAATGATGCAACGTCACAAAGCAACATATATCATGCAATATTCTATTACCACATATACTACTCATTAATATGCGTACAGATTTTAGTTATAAAAGTTATTTAGCCATGCAAATAGCAAATCCCATGTGTAGTTTTAAGTTTTAATAATGTTGATTAGTATACATGCAATACTCGTTTAATAATATTATAGTTAATAGATTATATAGTTAGGGTCTCATTTATGAGAAGTGACGCATCGCTGCGTGAAAGCAGCGATGCGTCACTTCTCAGTACGCCCTCTTTGCGACACCAATGATGCGTCATATTTATAATATGACGCATCATGTCGCAAGGAAGGACAGATACGTCAGTATAACTGACGTATCTGTCGGCGCAAAAAGTGACGCATTGCTGGAGTTGTGTCGGAAGCCTGACGCAACTCCAGCAATGCTCCTTTCTCATGGGGCAAGCCCTACGTGAAAGGGCCTGCGTCACCCATACGGCATAAGGTTTTGACGCATTGGCGTCCTAGAAGTGGCGCAGCGAAATCTCATAGATTTCGCTGCGCCACTCCTACGACCCTTTCTTGCGGGGGTACGCCCACCCTGCATACATTATACCTGGCGCAGGTGTAATGTAGCATAGTGGTTTACAAAGTGACGCATCTACCTAGATGCGTAACTTCGTAAATATGGCGCAACATGGTGCATATTTTACGCCACTGGTGCGTCACAAAAAGTGACACACCGGTGGCGCAAAAGTGACGCAGGTGCTCATAAATGAGCCTCTTAGTATTTTCATGCAAGAATAGAGGAGGTATACAAAATTTTGCACTACCTGCTCCATCACCTGCGCACATTTCACAGTGTTTCCTCTTGACCTTGGGTACCTGGGTCTGGTATTACAGGCCTGTCCACGCCATCAGGTCTGCTTTCATGACTTATTTGGCCTTAATGACTTTGTGAACCTGCCTCCAACCTTCAAGTGCTAAACTCACGCTTTTCTTGCAAATAAATGCTAAAAATGTCTAGCCACATATCTGTTTCGGTAATTAAAAGCATGTGCACTCTAAACAACTTTTGGACCGAAGACTAATGTATTTATAAAGGAGGAATCCTTTAGAAGGTTATGATGCCGACAGACCTACTTGCAAATACGAGGTATGCACATACACTATGCAGTGCTCTGGGTGGCACTCCAGGGCCCTGCCACCATTTATTGTCCAATGAAACGGCGCCTCCTGCTCAGTGTAGGTCACCCAGTTCCAAATGCTGAGGGATAAATGTATATTCAAAAAGAAGAAATTGTGACTTGACGGCCTGATTGCAAATGGCCTTTTGAATGATGACCCCTGCACTGACACCTTTTTATGCAGGGATCCCAGTTATAAGCAGTAACTAAGATGTTTATTGCACCAGATAATTACAGGGTGCAATAAGTTTGCACCTTCCGATGAATTTCAACGGGGCAAATCTGTCGATATTTAACAGGGGAACAATAATTGGTATTTACCATTTGAAATTGTGGGGCCATAAGCACCAAAATCTGCATATTATTAGCCAAAAATAGGCAGTCTGATTTTATCGGGTGACATCATTATTTGATCCAGGGGCGTAACTTCAGAGAGGGCTTGTGGGGTGTCACACCCCTCCTTATAAATAGCTAAAATAGCTAAAAGTCAATTTCTGGAAGGTCCTCTCTGAAACTGAAAATACTGCAAATTTATGTATTTTATAAATGATACGAAAACTGTTTCATGGCTGTGCTCTTTTCATTGGGCTTTTTCAGGGGACGAGCCGGAAGTGGTGAGAACAGAGGGGCAGATCTACAAGAAAGTGCCGCAGCGCGGCACCGCAAGCCCTTTGGCTGCGCCACGCTGCGGCACTTTCAGAGCACAGGAATGCGACATATCTACAATGATATGTCGTATTCCTGTACTCTTCCCTGCGCTGGCGCACAAACTGCAGCCATGTGCCGGTGCAGGCATCCTTGCACCATTGTGCAAGGATTCCTGCGCCATGGGGAGCTTGTCTTTGTGCAGGAAGGGGCATCTTCCTGCACAAAAACAATCCCTACAGGAATTTTCCTCTTTCAATGTGTGCTGTAGAATGCAGCACGCATTGAAAGAGGAAAAAACGAGGAGAAATTAAAACATTTCTCCTCGTTGCACCACGCTATGCAGGGGAGACGTAGCATTGACACGCAATTCCAGATTTACGATTCCTCATAAATCTGGAAATGTGTCTTGTTCCATGGGTGTTGCAATGGAACACGCACAGCAACACCCATGGAATGCCCTTTCCACGCAAATTGTTGCATGTGAAGGTGCCATATTTACAAGGAGAGGAAAAGTCACGCAGGGTGGCTTTTCCTCTCCTTGTAAATATGGAGAAGCGAAAAGCGCCTCCAGTACGTCACAAAAAGTGACGTACTGGTGGCGCAGGGGGCTCGTAAATCTGCCCCAGAGGATTTTTGTGAGGTAGAAAATCGTCCTAGTGCGGCCAATGGACTGTGTGTACTCAGGCTCACTTCTGCCTCCCAGTCTAAACATTCCACGGGGGTGTGGCTCCTAAGTTTAATCGCACTGAAATTAATAAACATTTTAAAAAAGAATGTAAAGTGAGCACAGCTTTCAGGTTAGGTCACGATACTGGGGCACGGAAGGCATTTCCCTTGTTTGGACTACGAACATGAGGCGAGGGATTGCTTGACCCCTCCAAACAGGAGCGAGTTGGGAGGAAGGGGTGCTCTATCTGGGAAGGCCAGGTGCCTAGAGGTGGCTCGTTGATACTGGGAGAGATATCAGCACATGATGCAGACTGAGCATTAAGAGTATTGGGCTAATATCTGATGGGCCAGCCGCAAGAATGTCTTATATGCCCGGCCCCCCCCCACCCAGCGGCTCAGCCCACTACACCGCCAATGCTCCCATTCATCATTACTAGCATCACAAAACATAACCTTAATGCGTGGAGTGCCGGACAACTTCAGGCCCTTCAAGTCATGTTCTAAACAATCTCTAGGCACCCGTGGGCACTTCACCTACTCACTGGCATTTATAACCCCCCCCCCCCAAACTTCTGTTTCTTCCAAAATTCTCATGCCCTATAACATGGGTACTCGCAAACATATTCCCAGGGGCCAAAAAGTTTGGTCTGTGGTGTTGCTGAGAGCCGCACTAATGCCGGCAAAGCATTGGTCAGGGGTTATGGGTGCTGGAGTAAAGATGGGTGTAGGGAAAGCGAAGTATGTACATCTAATGCCTGAATTGAATTGCACAATATGAAATCAGAAAACCTGGATCAATCTTACCTTCCTCGCTTGATCAAATTGTGTCATCCAACACAATTGTTTTATTTCATTTTCCCTCCTTTTTAGTCATTATAGGAGGACCTTGAAATACTTGACTTCAGGATGTGCACTGTACAAAAACCTTTCCTGTTTTTGATTTAATAAACCACTATGATGTTGTTCATGTAGAATAGGAACCCAGCTACCTAAACGGTGCATATATCTATCAATCAATCAGTGCATTTATAGAGCGCAATACTCACCCGCGGGGGTTTCAAGGTGCTGAGGGGGGGGGGGGGGGTGCTGCTACTGCTCGAACAGCCAGGTCTTGAGGTGTCTCCTGAAGGTGAGAAGGTCTTGGGTCAGTTGGAGGTGGGTGGAGAGGGAGTTCCAGGTCTTGGCGGCGAGGTAGGAGAAAGATCTGCCGCCTGTTGTTGTTTTTCTGGTGCGTGGTACGGTGGCGAGGGCGAGGCTGGCTGAGCGGAGTTGGCGATTCGGGCATAGAATGAGAGGCGTTTGTTGAGGTATCCGGGTCCAGCATTGTGGAGCGCTTTGTGTGCCTGGGTGAGGAGCTTGAACGTGATCCTCTTGTTGATGGGGAGCCAGTGCAGGTCTCTCAGGTGGGCGATGATGTGGCTGTGGCGGGGGATGTCCAGGATGAGGCGTGCGGAGGCATTCTGTATGCGTTGCAGTCTTTTCTGTAGCTTGCCCGTTGTCCCTGCATAGAGTGTGTTGCCATAGTCGATCCGACTTGTGACGATGTCTTGGGTGACAGTCCTTCTTGTTTCCGTGGGGATCCATTTGAAGATCTTTCCTAGCATGCGGAGGGTGTTGAAGCAGAAGGAGGAGATGGCATTGACTTGCTTGGTCATAGTGAGCGATGAGTCCAGGATGAACCCTAGGTTGCGTGCGCGGTCGGTGGGTGTCGGTGCTGTGCCCAGGGCGGCGGGCCACCAGGAGTCGTTCCAGGCGGAGGGGGATGGTCCAAGGATGAGGACCTCCGTCTTGTCTGTGTTCAGTTTCAGGCGGCTGACCTTCATCCATTCGGCGACGGCCCTCATTCCTTCTTGGAAGTTGGATTTGACGGTGACTTTGGTCAGGGAGAGGATCAGCTGGGTGTCGTCGGCATAGGAGATGATGTTGAGGTTGTGTGCGCGGACGATGTCGGCGAGGGGCTCATGTAGATGTTGAAGAGCGTCGGGCTGAGTGATGAGCCTTGGGGTATGCCGCAGATGATCTTGGTGGCCTCTGAGTGGAACGGGGGTTGGTGGACTCTCTGGGTTCTGTCGGTGAGGAAGAAGGAGATCCAGTCCAGGGCCTTTCCTTGGATCCCTGTGTTGTGGAGACGTGTTTTTAGGGTGCAGTGGCAGACCGTGTCGAAGGCAGCTGACAGGTCTAGGAGGATGAGGGCTGCGGTTTCTCCGTTGTCGAGCAGGGTTCTGATGTCGTCGGTGGCGGCGATGAGGGCGGTCTCGGTGCTGTGGTTGCTGCGGAAGCCAGACTGAGACGGGTCGAGGGAGCCGTTGGTTTCGAGGAAGTTGGTCAGTTGCTTGTTGACTGCTTTCTCGGTGACCTTCGCCGGGAAGGGTAGCAGGGAGATGGGCCAGAAATTCTTGAGGTCCTTGGGGTCTGCTGTCGGCTTCTTAAGGAGGGCGTTGATTTCAGCGTGTTTCCAACTCTCAGGGAAGGTGGCAGATTCGAAGGAGCTGTTGATGATGTCTCGGAGGTGGGGTGCGATGATGGTGTCTACATTGTTGAAGATGTGGTGAGGGCAGGGGTCGGATGGAGAGCCGGAGTGGATGGTGTTCATGATCTGGGTGACACCTTCGGTGTTGACGGGGGTCCAGCGACTGAGGAGGGCGGTGGGGGGCGTTGGTTATGCGGCTGGTGGAGGTGTCTGGTTTGCGAAGCTGTCATGTATGTCGGCGATCTTGCGGTGGAAGAAGGCCGCGAGGGAGTCTCAGAGGTCCTGTGAGGGGGGGATGTCATTGGAGTTGGAGCTTGGGTTGGAGAGTTCCTTCACGATGCTGAAGAGCTCCTTGCTGTTGTGTGCGTTGTTGTCTATGCGCTCTCTGAAGGCCGTTCTCTTGGCAATGCGGATGAGCTGGTGGTGTCTGCGTGTGGCGGTCTTAAGGGCCTCAAGGTTTTCCGCAGTCCGTTCTTGGCACCAGGCTTTCTCTAGAGCTCGGCAGAATTTTTTGGAGTCCTTGAGGTCTGTGGTGAACCAGGTGGTTATCCTGCTGTTGTGCTTGTTCGGAGGGTTCTTGATAGGGGCGAGGGTGTCGGCGCAGTTGCTGATCCACTGTGTGAGGTTTCGGGTGGCGGTGTTGGTGTCCGAGGCGTTGGCTGGGGGTCCCTGGGCGAGGGATGCGGTCAGCTGGTCAGTGGTGACTGCTTTCTCGGTGACCTTCGCCGGGAAGGGGAGCAGGGAGATAGGCCGGAAATTCTTGAGGTCCTTGGGGTCTGCTGTCGGCTTCTTAAGGAGGGCGTTGATTTCAGCGTGTTTCCAACTCTCAGGGAAGGTGGCAGATTCGAAGGAGCTGTTGATGATGTCTCGGAGGTGGGGTGCGATGATGGTGTCTGCTTTGTTGAAGATGTGGTGAGGGCAGGTATCGGATGGAGAGCCGGAGTGGATGGTGTTCATGATCTGGGTGATGCCTTCGGTGTTGACGGGGGTCCAGCGACTGAGGAGGGCGGTGGGGGGGCGTTGGTTCTGCGGCTGGTGGAAGCGTCTGGTTTGCAAAGCTGTCGTGTATGTCGGCGATCTTGCGGTGGAAGAAGGCCGCGAGGGAGTCGCAGAGGTCCTGTGAGGGGGTGATGTTGTTGGAGTTGGAGCTTGGGTTGGAGAGTTCCTTCACGATGCTGAAGAACACCTTGCTGTTGTGTGCGTTGTTGTCTATGCGCTCTCTGAAGGCCGTTCTATTGGCAATGCGGATGAGCTGGTGGTGTCTGCGTGTGGCGGTCTTAAGGGCTTCGAGGTTTTCCGCAGTCTGTTCTTGGCACCAGGCTTTCTCTAGAGTTCGGCAGAATTTTTTGGAGTCCTTGAGGTCTGTGGTGAACCAGGTGGTTCTCCTGCTGTTGTGCTTGTTCGGAGGGTTCTTGATAGGGGCGAGGGTGTCAGCGCAGTTGCTGATCCACTGTGTGAGGTTTCGGGAGGCGGTGTTGGTGTCCGAGGCATTGGCCGGGTGTCCCTGGGCGAGGGAGGTGGTCAGCTGGTCAGTGGTGACTTTGATCCAGCATCTTCGGGGTATCTGCGGTGGTTGGATGTGTGGGGTGAGCTTCTTGTAGGAGAAGTGGATGCATTGGTGGTCAGTCCAGTGGAGAGTGGTGGTGTGGCTGACCGTGACGTTGGTGCTGGCGGAGAAGATGGGGTCCAGCGTGTGGCCGGATGTATGACGTTACAACGCATGCTGTTACAACGCATGCTGTTACAACGAAGGTTTTACAACGCAAGTGCATTGACAACGCAGGACATTACAACGCAAGTCTTTACATCGACTTGCACTAGATGGCGTGCTAACATTAAAAAAGTGTAATTTACTATTCCAACTCCAGTCCACGTAACAGTAGGGAAGGTGTTGGGATAGTAAACTACACTATTTTTAATGTTAGCACGCCATCTAGTGCAAGTCGATGTAAAGACCTGCGTTGTAATGTCCTGCGTTGTCAATGCACTCGCGTTGTAACAGTTTCGTTGTAATGGTAGTGCGTTGTAAAAGTTGCGTTGTAAAGGTTGTTCCCCGTGTGGCCTGCGTGGTGAGTCGGGGTGTTCACTAGTTGCTTCAGTCCGAAGTTGGAGAGGTTGTCGAGCAGGGTGGTGGTGTTGTTGTCGTTGTTCTCCAGGTGGAAGTTCAGGTCCCCCAGGACGATGTAGTCTGTGGTGGCGAGGGCGTGCGTGCTGACGAAGTCGGCGATGGATTCGCTGAATTGTGGGCGTGGACCCGGTGGTCTGTAGATGAGTGTTCCTCTGAGGCTGGTCTTGGGGTCGGTGTGGATCTGGAAGTGTAGGTGCTCGGCGGTGCTGAGAGTTTCTTCGGTGCTGGACGTGACTCTGAGGGTGTTCCTGTGGGCGATGGCGATTCCTCCTCCGGGCTTGTTGGTACGGTCCCTCCGGATGATTTTGTAGCCGTCCGGGATGGCAATGGCGATGTCAGGGGCCGAGGAGGCGTTCATCCAGGTTTCCGTCAGGAACGCGACATCCGGGGCTGTTGAGTCGAGGAGGTCCCAGAGTTTGATGGCGTGCTTGTGTACGGAGCGGGTGTTGAGTAGGATGCACTTGAGGTCGTTGTTGTTTCCTGGGCTGGTGTGGAAGGCGGTGGTTCGGGTCCTGGTGTAGCAGCAGTTTCGGCAGGAGAATGGTCCGTAAGTGCGCTTCGGGGTGGCTTGGTAGCAGGCAGTCGAGCAGCTGGTGTTGAGTGCGAGGACGGTGGCGGCGTCGAAGGTCCGTCGTGCGTGGTGGGCCTGTCAGAGGCCAGGGGTTCTGGTGCTGGGCGCGGTCCAGGCGCGGACGGGCGCAAACGGGCTTGCTACTGGCACGCCTCTGGCGTGCCAGCAGCGCGGCCGCGTAGCGGCCTGCATAAAGAAGGGCTGGAGGGAGGGAGGAGCAGCTGGGAGGCGGGTAGTGGGAGCCAATGGGAGGGAGGGGGCGGGGCCACAGGGGACGCAGCGACGGGAAAGATCAGGGAGCGGGCGGCGGGGAAAGGAGGAAAGGACGGTGTAAAAAGCAAAAAAGACAAGGAGGCAACTTTATTCACTCAAGGGGGGGAAGCAGAGGAGAGCAGAGGCAGCACAACGGGGGAACACGAAAAACGGAAAGAAAGCGAGGTAGACAGGGACACAACACAATCAGATGGACAAAAAACAAGCAAAGATGAGCAGAGAGAGTGAAAGCAGACAGAACACAATCGGATGGACAGAGCAAGCACAAATGAGCAAAAAAGAGAGAGAGCAGACAGAAACAGGCAGAACAATACTTACAATACTTACAGCCCACCACTGGGCCACCAGGGATGAGGCGCAGGCGGGAGCCTGCCGGTGGAGGAGGGCCTCGAACTTCCAGCAGTAGCAGCAGTAGCGAGGGGCAGGGACACGGGGCAGGGACACGGCACCAGCAGGGTGTGCTGATGCAGTGGGGGAGCGGCCTGGCCTGAACAGGGTCAAGGCCAAAGGAACAAAGGTCAAAGGAACAACTGACTTGCCTCTCAAGTTCACTATTGGCATTGTTGACAGGCTGAGGAGGAAGAATAAATGTTTCTAAATTCATGTTTGAAAAGTATCAGTTTGAAAATAATTCTTCTCAATGCACTAATCTAATCTGATTTACTAATTTACTAATGTGAAGCCTTTCTGCGTCTAAATAAAATACACTTTTTTTATTTTGAAGAGACTTTATTATATGTTTTGAGGCTGGCTGCAAGATGTCTTTCTAAATGAAGGTGTTCCTGAAGTTCAGTGATGCAGGACACCTTAGTTACTTCCTTTGTTTAATTGCAATTCATCTTTAAATAAATGCTTGCCTGTTTATTTGACATATTTTTATTGTTAGTGCTGAGTTGATAGAACAGTAGCCCAGGGCTGCTGTTGACCAGGGGGCCGTAAATAAAGGTCTGGAGGGCCGCATGCGGCCCCCAGGCTGTACTTTGGGTATCACTGCCCAAGAATATCCCCCATCCCCAGCACTTCCATAACTCATGGTGCTATCTTTTTTTGCTGCCTGGGTACCAGTGCCTAATTTGAGCTGGTGCTTTCCAGCGCTCAGCAACGGCACTTAATTGGTTTCCGGAGCTCGGCACCGGCACCTAATTGGCAACACCATACTTACAGCAGTCTACCACATGGTAGCACGGCTCATCGAATTTAGAGATGAGAAGAAGAACGGCTGTTTAGGAATTCAATATATACATTAGAAATTGCCAATACCTGCCTCCCCAGCCATTCCTTTAGCTTTGGGGACCTGGAATAAACTGGACTGTTGCATTAACATGCAAGAAAGATCGTTAGTAGTTGTTTTGGCAGCGATGTCAAGGCCGATGGGTGGTTCATGCTGCAGTGACCTCCTGGTCAGAGCCCTGGCACTTAACATTTTACAAATTAAGCACTGCTAGGTACATTTCAGTGTTTGGAGAGAAATCTCACCCTCACACCCCTGATTTCTACTGACTAAGCTACTCCCCTGATTGCATCAAAGGGCACTTGTAATCAGGCACATGTAACTTGCCCGCTGCAGTAGTTCTTTGAAGGCCCCATCTCTACTCTTCAGCAGCTCTTGGTGTCATATTAGTCCAATAATATGGCGGCATACGGCCATCACCTCTAATTATATTTCAGGACACATCTACAGTGAAATTTTTATATTAATAACCTCATGTTTTGTTTGAAAAATGTCTCTTAAACCCAATTTAATATAAAATAAAGAAACTATTGAAAAGTACGTTCATCCAATCTTGCCTCTCTATTTCTGTTTTACTCTCACCTTTTTTTCTTCCATGTTCGTCATGTGTGTAGAAAAAGTATTAAATCCCATCAAAGAGTAATAATGACGAAGAGAGGAAGTCAGGATACGCAGGAAGATTTAATGTATGCTCATCAACCAGGGTCCATTACATCAATGCCCGCAACCGCAACCCCGCGAGTCTCTACACTCCAGAATCCCCCTTGAAAGCAAACACCCCGCGTGTTTCCCACGAGCGCGGGGATGCCAGCGCTCGCAGAAACCACACTCACAAGTAAGGTTTATGTAACTCATCTTCCCCCCCTTTTTATTTTTTATACATAGTAATCCATCACGTAATCTTTGAATCTCTCAGGACGGTGATGTTCGCGTTTCCTCCTTGGAAAATCACTGTCCTGAATGGAACGACCAGGGTAAAACATCATTATGTACATCATCCAAACATGTATCCTTGCCAAGATTCTTAGGAAAGTTGGAAACGCCTTTAAATAAAGATATCCTGTTCAAATTCCAAACGCTTCCACCCTCTATTCTCACCGCACTGTTAAACACTTCTATAACTTTCTTTGGGTCTGACCAACATTGAAAACCTTTTGGAACATTTTCCTTCCTTTTCAAACCAACAAGGTCACCAATGACAGTTTTATATTTGCTTCCAGATCCTCTCTTCTTGTCCATGACCTGTTTCATTTTTTTATGTACATTTGGACTCTTTGTTTAACTATATCAAAGTCAATTGCAATCAACTTATTGTCATCTAAACCTTTTTGTAACCACCACGGAACTAAACTAGTACTTGGTTTACGTCCCCTCAAGAGTTCAAATGGACTAGCCAAAGTGACTGAATTTTGAGAAGTCCTATATGCTAATAACATGGATTGCAAGGCATTGCTCCAATTTAGACCCCCTTTAATGTACAATTGGATTGCTTCCTTCAAAACACGATTAAAGCGTTCCACCTGGCCATTGCCCTCCGGATGGAACACAGAAATTCTCCTATGGTTTATGCCACATTTTACAAAGAAAGACTCCTTCTCCCTACTAATGAATTGCGATCCATTGTCCGTAAAAATTTCTTCCGGAATTCCTTCTCTGCAAAAAATATTGTCTAAGAATTCAATCACGCTTTGTGAGGTGACTTCTTTAACCATCTTGACCTCAGGCCATTTTGAGAAATAATCGATTAATACAATGCCAAAACATTTATCCTTGGGAAGAACATGAAATGGACCAATGATATCTATACCCAATTTCCTCCATGGACCAGCGTGAAAATCAACCGGATGAGATTCAACTCGCAAAGGAGCGACCGATTTATCACTACTCGAACACTTACTACACTCACGTACAAAATGCTCAACAGAGGAATCTATGCCAAGCCACCAAAATGCCTCCCTAATTCGTCTCCTAGTGAAAGAAATTCCCAGGTGCCCTTCATGAGCAATCTCCATGATGGTGTTTCTCAGAACAAAAGGCGGAATTATTTTGTCAGTTCTCATAACTAGTCCATTTTCAATGGCTAATTCATCTTGAATCTTAGCAAAACTCATCATGTCACCTGACAATTTTCTTAATTCCGGCACACCCTTGTATAATGTATTTTTTTACAGTATTTAATTCAACATCCTTTTCCATTTCAGAGATCCAGACACTTTCACATAATTTAGATTCCCCACCATGTATTAAGTTCACATCTTGTGTAGTAAAAGCCACTTCACAATCATCATCCTGAAAATTTCCCTCGCTAGCAATAGGTAACCTGGACATGCAATCAGCATGCTTGTTCGCCTTCCCTTGAACATACTCAATGCAAAAACGGAAAGATTGCAATCTCGAGGATAGTCTAGCTAATCTTGCAGACATAGATCTACCCCTTCCAGGAGACATCAAAAATACTAGTGGTTTATGGTCAGTTTTGATGATAAACTCAGTACCCCACAGGAAACTCCTAAAATGCTCTGCCCCCCATACGCAAGCAAGTAACTCTCTTTCAATAACAGAATAGTTTTTTTCTGCATCTCTTAAAGCCCTAGTAGCGTAGGCTACAATCCATTCACTGCAATTGTCTTTTTGCAGTAAGACGCCACCCAGGCCCAAATTGCTGGCATCTACCATGATTATACATTTCTTCCCAGGGACAAATGGTCTTAGACATGGTGCATTAACGATAATTTTCTTCAATTTTTCAAAAGCTTCTGTCATATCATTAGTCCATGTGAATTTAACATTTTTTTTAAGTAAACACCTAAAAGGATCAACTTTAACTGAGTAATTTGGGATGAACTTTGCATAGAATTCAGTTAACCCAAGGAAAGCTACTAATTGTTCTTTTGAAAAATGTAAGGGGGCATTAACTATGCTTTCAATGTGTTTTTGTTTTGGTTTAATGCCCTTCCCACTTATTGTGTGTCCTAAGTACTCCACTTCTCTTGCTTTTATTTTGCACTTATCCAAACGAAGTGTAAGCCCTTTCTCAGCTAAAGCTGCAATGACATTATATAGGTTGCGATCATGCTCTTCATCATCCTTCCCGTAGACCAAAATGTCATCTTGGAACGCAATGGCGCCAGATAACCCCTCTAAGGTTACTTTCATCAATCTCTGAAAAACTGATGCAGCGCTGGCTAGGCCAAACGGCATATGGCAATATCTGAAAAGACCCTCAGGTGTAATAAATGTTGTAAAGTTTTTTGAATTTTCAGAAAGGACCACTTGATGATACGCACTTGCTAAATCAATGCAAGAAAATACTTGCGCATCAGCTAAAGTAGAAACCATTTCATGCAAATTGGGAAGAGGGTGCGCATCAACCCAAATGGCACGGTTTAAACTGCGTAAGTCCACACACAACCTGAGTTCGCCTGAAGATTTTACCGAAATAACTATGGGAGAAACCCAGGGGAGGACTCTATAGGTTCTATGATGCCCTCTTTGCAGAGATTCTTTAGCATATCCTTCAACTTGTCCCTGTAAGAGAGTGGAACATTTCTCACTTGTGACGGAAGGGAATGGCATTCTCGTGAAGTTTAATAACATGCTCAAATCCCTCATATTTCCCTAGCTTCCCACTGAAAACCCTTGGAAACTCTTTTATCAAATTGTCAACTGACATGGGTTCATAACGAGCAGAATGCTCAATGGCAAAAACAGGGGGATTGGCTCTGGGATCAAGTTTAATGCCTAATTCATGTTGGTGTGGCCAACCAAGGAGAGATTTCCCTGACTTTGCAACATAAATCTTACTGAATGTGTGGCGGCCAGAAAATTTTAAATCTGCAGAGAAATAACCAATCAAGTCAATCTTGTGCCCAGTGTAGCCCCCAGGAGATACATCAGGGAGAGTGAGGGGTCTATTTGGCCAATTCTCATAGAAAACATGCGCGTAAATAATGAAATACCAAACACAAGAATCTACTAAAAATCTCAAGTTGATACCATCAACATTAATGAAACATGAAGGAAATTTTGAAACCCCATCATCACTGCAAACATTAATAACAGTATTAATCTCATTTTCATCGTTGTCATTGTTATCATCATCTAAGCATTGTATGTAATTAACCTTCCTAGGGATGGTTTTACAGCACTTACCGAAATGGCCTTTCTTATTTCATTTAAAACAAACTCTATCAATGGCTGGACAACCCTTAAAGTTCGCTAAATGGCTATTACTTCCACATCTAAAACATAGTAAAGGTGGATTATGCCTTTCAATATTGGTGTTCGAACTTGTACTTGTTCTCATGTTTGTTGGAATTATTAAACTTGGGATTGAGACATTTTTTGTGTTTATCAGTCTTTGGATTCCTTGTTGACACTAAATACGTCTCCTTTTTCATTTCCTCTGATTTCTTTTACAAATTCCTCTGAGTGTTCGATCGATTTGGCGATATCAATAGCCGCATTTAATGATAGGTCAGAAGTGGACCAAAGTTTTTCTTGAACTTTTTTGCTATTGGTTCGCATTAAAATTTGGTCCCTCAGTACCTGTTCATATGAGATGCGTTCGAAATCGCAAGAAGCTGCAAGAGACCTGAGTGCTGAAACGTAATCTTCAATCGATTCATCAGGACGTTGTTTGCTTGAGTAAAAAATAAATCTTTCCATGACCACATTTTTTTTTTGTTCCAAAACGTATGTTGAGTTGTGAAGAAGCATACTGATAAACGTTAATTCTTCCAGGACTGACTAAAGGGGGTAGTGTTTTTAAACTCTTTTAGTCCAAATCCTCCTAGACAATGTTTTA
Source organism: Triturus cristatus (assembly GCF_964204655.1). NCBI lineage: Eukaryota > Metazoa > Chordata > Amphibia > Caudata > Salamandridae > Triturus > Triturus cristatus. The sequence goes on from NC_140593.1 coordinate 1,171,101,666, forward strand.
ACAAGGATAGCTTCCTTTCTGCTTCACACTCCTCTCCTTCTAAAACCTCAACATAAGCTAAAAACACGGGTTCCCACACTTCCCATGGCAATGGAGGATCGCCCGATGATGAGAGGAAAGAAGGAGGTGGTACAATACCAGACATATCACCTAACAAATACTAACAAGTGACGTGACAGATTAATGTGGTATGCTTAAGCGCACAATTGTATTTATATTGATAGTAGATTAGTCACTTTGCTCTTTTTGTATATATATATGTACGTATAAACATAAACATAAATCTGAATATCCTTGTAAAATTATTTAAAGTGATGCAGGGCGTATTATTGACAGTTGTCTTCCTCTATTTTAAGTGCTGTATTATAGATGACGCTCGTGCAGCAGCAGGTGAGAAATTTGAAAGGAGAATGTAAAGGCTTTTTAAATAAACCGTAATTAAAACCAATAATGTACCTCCTTTCACGCAGTTTGCGTGTGATTTAACGTTTTCTTCCTTCTGTATTTGATTCTTCCCCAAACGCGATGATCGTTCTGCAGCTGGTAATCGTATTAAAAAAAAAACGTTACGTTGGAGGCACGTAGGGTCAAAGCACGGCGTATAAAGGAGCGTCACGAAGTCTTGATCTCCGTTGTGACGTGCGTGCGTGTTGGTGATCTCAAAAGAATGACGGTGGAAGATAGACGGGTCCGAGGATTCTATTCCATATTGGTGAGTGAACCGCAGAGAAATTTTGGAAGATGCAATGGAGCATTTAGCACTCACTGTCTGAAATAATTTTTATTACCCTCTGCCGCTTCCAAGTCCATGTGTTAATCTCGATCTCAGCGAAGTCTAGTGCTCAGAAAGTCCACTCCAAAATCGGCAGTTCCAAAGAGCTTAGTCGCGATCACTGACAGGCAGGAAGACACGAACTTGAACCTGTTGGCAGCCGCTGTGTTGCGTTAAAGCTTGAAGAAAAACACCCATGTGTTTCAGCAGTTAGAAAGGTGAAATCTTCAGTATTCCCTCATGCGAGTAGAAAAGGAAAAAAACAATTTCAATGTAGAATATTAGTTGTGCGAGGCCATCCGTGCCCGCTCGTAGCCAGTGTAGAAAAAGTATTAAATCCCATCAAAGAGTAATAATGACAAAGAGAGGAAGTCAGGATACGCAGGAAGATTTAATGTATGCTCATCAACCAGGGCCCATTACATCAATGCCCGCAACCGCAATTCGGGAGTATCTACACTCCAGAATCCCCCTTGAAAGCAAACACCCCGCGTGTTTCCCACGAGCGCGGGGATGCCAGCGCTCGCGGAAACCACACTCACAACTAAGGTTTATGTAACAATGTGCCCATATTCTCCTCTCATTAAAAGACAGTAAACCTTATTTTATAGTTTCATGAGTTGTTTTAATTTTTTTATGAGTTCTTGAACTTCATAACTTATCCCGTATTTTGATAGTTGCTACTGTGTGCTATGATATATTTTTGAGATAGCGGCGGAATACTTAATGCAAAGTAAAAATAATAAAAACTTTATCTCTGCTGGATGACATTCTATGACTTGCCATTGGCCGTAGGAAGGGCCTTTGGCCTCAGTAACCACAGTAATGACATCACAATTATGCATAAAATTCTAGCTTTTGTGAGTTGTGTTCACAGCATTTAAGACCCGCTAGCACCCTGAGATTTCAATTTTAGAACACCAGCGCTGAATGGACAAGAGGGGTGGTGTGTTACATTAATTAAAACAGGGCAGTAAGAGTTGTGTCCATATTTTGAAGTATTTGGGAGGGTGAAGTGGCTTTACTCGGGTCAGTAGTTTGATTTTGCTACAGTAAACGTTGTGCTTTTGATGTATCGATGAAATGAGAGTTGGGGGTTGATTAACACTATACATGATATAGGTTCTCATTTAGAGGAGGATGGTAACACCAATTTATTTTTCTTTTTTCATTGAAAAAGCACCAGCTTTGAAGGCAAGAGCGACATCGTCAAAAATGCAAACTGATTGTAAATTCTAAATCTGGGTGGCCAGCAGGGCTGCCACCTGAAATGTTGGCTGCTAAATGAAGCCCTTAGTGTGGAGACTGATAGGTGGAGTATGTATAACATTTGAGGAATTTGTGGAAGTAGCATCCTTTCCACACTGATTTTGAGAGATCCTGGCATAAGCAGTGTGAGTCACACCATTTACACATGTCTGCTGGTGAGTGATTTTTTCCTCCAACATCTCTACCCGTGGAACAGCAATACCAACGCCAGACCAATGGGGCATGTGAACCAGACCTCCGTGTCAGAATTTATCATCTTAGGCTTTACAGGTTCCCCTGAGATCCGCTTCCTACTGTTCATCATCTTCTCAACTGTCTACCTCATCACTATAACGGGAAATGCCACAGTGATGTTAGTCCTGCATGTAGACCCCAGCCTACACACCCCAATGTATTTCTTCCTCCGCAACCTGTCATTTCTGGAGATGTGCTATTCATCAGTCACAGTGCCCAAGATGCTGAGCAACCTTTTGGCCGCGGACAAGAGGATCTCGTTCATTGGCTTTGCCACTCAAACGTACTTTTTGCTCTCCTTGGGCGCAACCGAATGTTTCCTCTTGGTTGTAATGGCGTACGACAGGTACAAGGCCATATGTCAACCCTTGCACTACCATAATATTATGAACAAGAGACTGTGCCAGGGTCTGGCTGCCGGATGTTGGGCCAGTGGTTTACTGCCCACCTTAGGCAACACATCATTCATCTTTACCTTGCCATTTTGTGGACCCAACGTCATCAACCACTTCTTCTGTGACATCCAGCCTGTACTTGAGTTAGCATGTGCGGATACATCTGCTCATGAAGTTATAACCCTTGTTCTCTGCGTAGTCATTCTGATCACCCCCTTTCTACTCACTGTTGCCTCCTATGCCCGTGTGGCTTCCACTGTGCTGAAGATGCGTTCTGTTGAGGGTCAGCGCCGTGCCTTCTCCACCTGCTCTTCCCACCTGACATCTGTCAGCCTTTTCTATGGCACTGCCTCATACATGTACCTGCGACCTAAAGCCAGATATTCCCTGGAGGTGGACAAACTACTGTCTCTGTTTTATAGTGCCATTACACCAATGCTAAACCCACTGATCTACACTCTGAGGAACAAGGAGGTGATGGGATCCCTGCGGAGGATCAGCAGCAAGCTGTCACTTGTGAGGAAGCTGCAGAAATGATTATGTTACTGGAGACACCATTGCAGACTGACATTGACACAATTAACCCTTTTGGTGATTTGTATATTGCATGTATTGATTAATAATCACCTGGAACAGATGTGGGCAGATGTTATAATAAATTAAACAAAGGGACCTTACGGTGGATGTTATTAGAAAGAGAATGATTGATAGAGCGATGGGTGAGTGAGATATGTGAGGTGAATCCAGAAGTTGCAACTAACATTGTACTTAAGAGTCCAGAGACTGTTCTTTATAACTATCCATTTGATGTTAGCTGTGAAGTGTATTGTAGATGGGGATAATCTCCTTGTTGAATATATTGAACCCACTGGGAATACTTTTATGTTTATCAGAAGGGTGGAATTTTCAGTTTGAGCGAGAGGTCGTCCAGTGTTCTGATATCAAGGAACAATGACTTGACTTTTCAGGAGGAGAGAACGTGGGGAAGACAAATCTATGACGAGGCTAGAGTGCCCACCCGTCTGCTTTTGACATGGATGGCCTTTTATTTACGGACAATATCTGTTGTCGACTGAGTGTATTACAGACAGAGCTGATCCATAATGTGTAGGTGGCATTTACTAACAATTAGAGAAAAGAGCCTTTTCGCGCCCTTAGAACTTACGTAGCACTATATGACACTCAAAGCGTCATGTGCGCTTTTGTGCACTGTATGCTAATGGCCAGGGAGCTGGAGGAGACCTTGCTGATGGGAGCAGCACGTGCAGGATTCGCTCAGGGGAGTGAGTACAAAAAGTTCTAGCTAGCGCGTCAAGAATTTTCAGTTCTGTTCAGGACATGGAGGCGAGGATTATGCTTCTCTTTACTTTACTGACATAAAGAGCAGCCAATAAACTTTAAAATAGCATAACCCCAGAAGGACAACCCACTCTATAGTATGTACCAATCACATAACACTCATTAGTATATGTCTCTGATGCCATATTTCTTCCTCTTTCTTTGCAAAACCTTCAAACACAGTCCTTAAATTTGACCGTAGAACCTTGAACCTCGCCGATTCCTTCAGCGACTTGAACTCGAACTTAACCACAGAAACTTCTTCTCTTGATCCAGCTATGATTTCCTCTCAACTCCTTAAGCCGGTTTATTCTGCTCTCTTTAAAAGACAATACACGCCATCATATACCACTCACAGAATGTATTTCCAACAAGAATACAGGCGGGAAGAAACCCCAACATCATAATACATAACATAAGCAAATCACATTTGCCAATATGCACCAATCAAAACCTAATATTGTATAATATTGTTTCTAGGGTGGGATAATCCTTGCCTCCGTCTCCTTAATAGAACTGAAAACTCTTGACGTGCTAGCTAGAAATTGTTTTATTCTATGTGAGTCCACAGATGCTTCAGATTATGCTAGTTTAAAGTTGTTTCACCACGGTAGTTGCTACATCTATAATTGGTTTATGATAAAACGTCTTGAAAGTAGAATCAGAAGACCAATCCGCCGCAGTCATGATATATTTCAAACCAGAACCTGTAGCAAAAGCTTTAGAAGCCATAGCTCCTCTTACAGAATGGGCCCCAAAGGCCGACATATCAATACCTGCCAAGTTCAACAACCAAGAGACCCACCTGGCTAGAGTAGCAGCAGTGACTGGACGAAAAGGTCCCTGTAAGGAAATCAACAATTGTCCTGCAACATAATTTCTAAATTCTAGAGTGCAATCCTCATAACATTTCAAGATTGTACAACACACAATTTACTGTGGTGCGGAAACGCAGAATAAGAGACACATCTAGAATTTCTTTTTACTTCTTTTCGAAATATTAAATGACACCCCGATGGAGTGAATATTCTACCTGCTAAATTCAATGCTCACATGTCAGACACTCGTCTACATGCAATTAAACATAACAAAAGTGTCGATTTTGCAGATAACTGTTTACGAGATAGGCCCTCATTTGCCGGCCAATTCCCGAGAAAACGTAGGACTATATCCACATCCCACAACTGTGAGTATCGTGGTTTTGGAGGATTCATCAACCTGATGCCTCTCAACATCTTACATACTAAAGGATGTTCCCCCACTGGTTTACCTTCCACATGAGGGTGACCTGCTGAAACCGCAGATCGAAAATTGTTAACCGTCCTATAAGCTAAGCCTCTACTTGCCATGTGCGACAGGAAATTAACTATTGTATGGATTCCGGATCCCACGGGTTCCCCCTGTAGTTCAACACACCAACTAACCCATCTATGTCAGGCTGATTCATATAATTATGCATAGCTGGGGCCTGGGATTGAGACAAGAAAAACATTGCGTTCTCAGAATCTCCCGGCATTTGCCAGCGTCTCCTGAAATTCTCCATGCCATAAGGGACAACTGCTCCTGAAGTACTAACAGATGAGGTTGACCCAGAGGGTCCGTCAAAATCTCTGGGAACGCTTGCAGACATATTGGAGGCGCACATGACAGGGCCAGCGCTTCTGGAAACCACGCTTGTGCTCTCCAACATGGGGATATCAACATCACCTCCGCTCTCTGCCTGCTGATCTGCACCAAAACTCTCTGAATCATGACGAATGAACAAAATACATACAGCATACCCATCATCCATGATTGAAGAAATGCGTCCGAGTTGCTCGCCAGAGGATCTGGTCCCCAACTGTAAAACTGAGGCAGTTGTGTATTCAGTCTAGACGCGAACAGATCTATCAAACAAGGACCCCACTTGTCGTTCAGTTGTCGGAATATTCTGGGGTGAAGATGCCAATCGCTGGAATCTCGAAGGAAATTTGAGTACCAATCCGCCACCACATTGGTGTTGCCCGGAATGTACTCCGCCGTCACCGATATATGGTGAGGGAGGCAGTAATGCCAAAAATTTTTGGCTATTTCCACCAACAGCTCAGATCTCATGCCACCCAGATGGTTGATATACCTTACTCCCGAGACATTGTCCATCCGCAGGAGTATACAACAACTCTCCTTCTGAGGGGAAAGTGTCCTGATCGCAAATGATCCCACCAAAATCTCCAGACAATTTATGTGGAATTTCAATTCCACCGCAGACCATCTGCCCCCCCGTCTCCACAGAGCCGCAATGGGCTCCCCAGCCCCATCTGCTGGCATCCGACTCGATCACAGCTTCTGGGACTGACACAAAAATGGCCTTGCCATTCCATGCATCCATGTGTTCCAAACACCATGAAATTTCTGTCCTGGCCTCCGCATTTAGCAAAATTTGTTCCGTGTAACTCAGTCATAAATTTCAACCTCTGGAGTGCCCTGTAATGAAGGGGACCCGGAAAGATGGTTTGAATCGAAGACACTAACAGGCCTGCTAATCTGGCCAGTATCTGTAAGGATATAGTCTGAGAGGCAAGCGCTGTCCTCAATTCCTTCTTGATTGCAATTCTTTTCTTCAGTGGGAGCAATAGCTGTGCCGTTAACGAGTTCAACTGGTACCGCGAAAACTCCATCGACTGTGCCGGAGTCAGTATAGACTTGTCTGAATTGATGACAAACCCCAACTCCTGCAGGAGTTGAGTCGTCCACGCTAGATGTAAAAGGACCAATCAATCAATCAATCAGGCGTTTGATAAGCGTGGCTACTCACCCGTAAGGGTCTTAAGGCGCTGGGGGGGGGGGGGTAGCAGGCTCCAGTTAATCAAGGGGGGGGAATCTGTCAAAGAACCAGCTTTTGAGGTTTCTTGCGAAGATGGGGAGCATTGTTGTCTGTCTGAGGTGGATCGGCATGGCGTTCCAGGCTCGGGCCGTGAGGAAGGAGAAGGAGCAGCCTCCCGATCTGGTTTTTCTGGTGCGGGGGACCACAGCGTAGGAGAGCTGGGTTGATTGTAGGGTCCTCTGGGGTGCGTGGAATTTGAGTCGGCTGTTCAGGTATGCTGGTCCGGTGTCATATAGGGCCTTGTGGGCGTGGGTGAGCATCTTGAAGGTGACTCTAGCTTCGATGGGGAGCCAGTGGAGTGGGCGCAGTTGCTGGGAGATGTGGCAGTGTCTTGGCAGGTTGAGGACCAGTCTTGCGGCGGCGTTCTGGATGTTCTGTAGCTTGCGGGTGAGGTTTTTGTTTATTCCGGCATAGAGTGCGTTGCCGTAGTCGAGTCTGCTGGTGACCAGGGCGTGAGTCACGGTCTTTCTGTGTTCGAGAGGGATCCATTTGAAGGCCTTACGTAGGAGGCGGAGGGTGTGGAAGCTCGAGGACGAGACAGAGTTGATCTGGCGGTCCATTTTGAGCTCGGAGTCTAGGAAGATTCCCAGGTTGTATGCGCAGTCCGTGGGGGTGGGCGGGCTTCCGAGGGCGGGGGGCAACCAGGTGTCGTTCCATGTGTCGGGGTTTGGGCCCATGATGAGTACTTCTGTTTTGTTGGTGTTTAGTTGTAGGCAGCTGTTTTTCATCCATTTGGCGACGGCTTCCATGCCTTCTCGAAAATTGTGTCTGGTGGTATTGGGTTAGTTGGATAGGGAGAGGATGAGTTGGGTGTTGTCTGCGTATGACACAATATTGAGGCCGTAGGTTCTGATGATGGGGGCGAGCGGAGCCATGTAGACGTTGGAGAGTGTAGGGCTGAGGGAGGACCCCTGGGGGACTCTGCAGGTGGTAGGTGTAGGGTCAGAGAGGAAAGGGGGGAGTCTGACCCATTGTGTTCTGCCGGAGAGGAAGGAGCAGATCCAGTTGAGGGCCTTGTCTTGGATCCCTGCGTCATTGAGTCTGCGTATTAGGGTGCGGTGAGAGACTGTGTTGAACGCTGCTAAGAGGTCAAGGAGGACGAGGGCTGCTGTTTCTCCTTTGTCCAGTAGGGTGCGTTAGTCATCTGTTGCAGCGAGGAGGTCGGTTTCCGTACTGTGAATTGTTCTGAAGCTGGATTGGGAGGAGTCGAGGATGTTGTATTCTTCGATGAATGTGGCGAGTTGGCTGTTGATGGCTTTCTCGATAACTTTCGCTGGGAACGGGAGCAGGGAGATGGGTTTGTAGTTGTTGAGGTCGGTGGGGTCCGCCGAGGGTTTCTTCAGGAAGGGGTTGACCTCGGCGTGTTTCCAGTCGTCGGGGAAAGTGGCAGTTTGCCAGGGAGCGGTTGATGGTGTGGCAGAGCATGGGTGCGATGGTGTTGGCACCTCTTTTGAAAATGTGCTGGGGGCAGGGGTCCGTGGGGGCCCCAGATTGGATTGACTTCATTGTCTTCAGTGTGTCTTCGGTGGTGAGGGCTGTCCAGTTGTCGATCGCTGGCTTCAGGGTGTCGGGGGTGGTTGGTGAGAGTTCAGTGTGTTGGTTGTCTTCGTCGAAGTTGTCGTAGATGCTCTTGATTTTGAGGTGGAAAAAGGTGCTTAGTTTGTCGCAGAGGTCTTTTGAGTGAGGGATGTTAGTGGACTCGCTGGTGGGTTGGGCAAACTCCCTGATGATGTTGAAGAGTTCTTTGCTGTTGTGTGCGAGAGTGGAGATTCTGTCTTTAATCACTTTTTTCCATGTTTTTCTGATGAGTTGGTGGTGGGCGTTGGTGGCGACTCTGAAATTGTTGTAGGCTTCTGTGAATTTGATGTTCCTCCAGGCCTTTTCGAGGCAGTGGCGAGTGCGTCTGGACTCTCGAAGTTCGGTGGTAAACCATTTGGCTTTCTTGGCGTGGGTGTTGTTGTTTTTCTTGAGGGTGCCATGGTGTTGGCGCTGTCAGAGATGCATTTGTGCAGGGTTCGGGCTGCGGTGTTGGGGCTGTCATTTTTTCGTGATGGTTGGGGTGGAGTTGCTGAGGTTAGCTGGTTGTCAGTGATTCTGGTCCAGTTTCTTCGTGGGAGCAGGTGCAGGTGTCTGTGGATGGTGGGTGTTCTGAGGGTTCAGTGGACGCATCAATGGTCAGTCCATGGGAGTTCGGTGGTGTGGCTGAAGGTGATGGAGTTACCTGTTGTGAAGAGTGGGTTGAGGGTGTGTCCTGCTGAGTGCGTGGGTTCAGTCACGATCTGGCGGAGTCCAATGTTGTGGAGGTTGTCCAGGAGGGATGTGGTGCTGGGGTCAGATTGGTTGTCGAGGTGGAAGTTGATGTCTCCCAGTAAGGTGTAGTTGGTGGACCCAATGGCAAGCGGGGAGATGATGTCGGTGATGGAGTTGGCGAAAAGTCTGTGGGGTCCAGGGGGTCGGTAGATGAGGGTTCCTCGGAGGGTGCTGGTAGGGCTGCCCAGTGTCTTGAAGTGAAGGTGTTTCATCAGGTCTGTGGGCTCATCAGGGAGTGTGCTCAGGCGGAGGTTGGATTTGTGGATGATGGCGATTCCTCTTCCCGGGCGGGTGGGGCGGTCCATCCTGGACATCTTGTATCCTTGGGGAATGCCGATGGCGATGTCCGTTCCCAAGGTGGAGTCTGACCTTGTGCCTCATGGGAACAGTCCAGCCCGAAATGCCAAGCCATGTCTTCCCTGGACCGGAAACAAGCATCCTGGGACTGGTTTCGGGCTCACAGCCCTCATCAGCCAGGCTATCTTGAATCCATCAACTTTGATTTTACCCCCAGACACGCATCCTTTAGATCGAGACGCACCATCCAATCTCTTTCTAAGAGTACATTTTGAAGGAAATGTATGCCCTCTATCTTGAAGTGGCGATACACTACCCACAAGTTTAAATCTCTGAGAATTAACACCAGTAGAAACCCCTGATCTTTCTTTGGAACTAAAAACACGGTGCTGATAAAGCGGTGATCGTGAGTTTCTGTCTTTACAATCACTCCTTTGTGCATCAGTAATGCCGCTTCGTTGTCTATAAAAGACCTCTCTATATGGGAAAAATATAGCGGGTGTGGTCAGTGAGAATGTTTCAGAGTTGCTTACAAATCTATCTGGAAACCTCTTGCAGTCGGAGATACCGACGGGTTGCGTGTCAGGTTCTCCCACTTGTGTACAAACCAAGCACTACCTGACCTGTCTGTGTGGACCACAGTAAGCGAGTATGGAGACACAAGCAGGTCCTCTTGCATGGCTGTTAGCCAAAGTTTAAGCCAAGTTGACGAAAAATTCAGCATGAGCATCATGGAGCAACGGTTAAAACAAAATATGATAAATATTCTTTCGGAATAACTGTAGGATATTTATTGAACACTTCTATTACACTTTTGTCATCTGTAAAAAGTAATATTTTTTTAAACATGAACATTTCACTGCTGAGAGACATTAAAATCTGTTCATTTCAGTTTCTCATGTTGGTCATGTCTTGTACACTATATATAGTGCCCATGGCTTTCGAGACTCAGGAGGTTTCAGTTTGTCATGTTATTTGCACTCTATACATGGACCATGAAGGTATCACATTTGGAGAAACATTAGTCATGTATGAGTGAAGAACTGAGCTCTTTTAAGGTGGTGCTTGATTTATCGATCAAAATGAGGCACAGTGAAGAAAAGAAATATGTGTGGGGCAATTAGAAAAGTGGGCCTTTAGGCACCACAATGCATCACGTGACAGCCTGGGTGCCGCTGCATGCTGTGGAGCTCAGTGTCTCTTGTGACAGGGAACTGCAGATAGCCCCATCATGAAATAGACATGATGGAGGCAGAAACCAGGGGTTGGCATAGGCTTGGGGGCAGCAATGTCCACCCATGCTTCAGAAACCCTCTGCATTTACCCAGACCGGAGCAGGCTCTTCCAAATGCCCCTTGCCCGCCAGTCTGTGTGGCTAGGGTGCATGTCCGTGTTCATTTGATTCAGCTCTGTGTTCCTAATCACCTGCACGTTACCAGTGTTCAGTGCTTTATTTAGCCTGCAGTTGCCAGTGGAGGCCATCAGGACTTATTGTTTGGGACTGGCACTTATTTCACCGGATCAGACATTTAAGATGGCAAGAGAGGGACAAACACACAGAGTGGAAACCAGAAGAAGAGACTGCAAGAGGAAGATGGAAAAATCTTCCCAAATGGAGAAAGTACTGACCTGAAGAGTGAGTTAAAGGGGCAGAGAGTGGCTGGTAGGGGATTAAACAGGTATAAATTCAATTCAAGACTATGCAGCTTTGGTATTTGACCCTCTAATATTTCATTGCACCACCCCAAGCTTCTAAGCAGAGCTGCGGACAATGGCACAAATTTAGGCGTTTGAGGAATTTCAATTATGGCAGAGTAATCAAAGCAATTTTGGTAATTCTGTTATAATGTTTGACAGGGAGTTACGGATAATTACACAATTACTCCTCGTGTAATTTGGAGGCGGGGGGGAGATCGTACAGTGAGAACCCTTAGAGCGCGCTTGAGCGGCCGCTTGCACTCGCTATTTCTGATCTGTTGCAAATAGGACTATTTCTTAGCACCAAATGCATCCTTGCGCCCATTCTGGATCCGAGGGGTTACTTTTGCCCTAAGAAATAGCGATAAAAACAGAATTGCTCTTCTCGTGTAATTCTGCATAATCTTGTGGGAATCCTGAGTAATTCCCTGTGAGGACTCTACACAGAATTACGTAAGATATGTCCACCCCTACACTCACCCATCAACAAATTAGGCGCTGCCAATGTTGCCATCTTACACCACTCTCAGAACCTTCTTCTGAACATTCCACTTTTTACCATTACCCAATTTTGCTTTTGCTCAGAAAATAAAAAATGAATATTCTCTCTCTCAGTATGTTTTCACTTCTAACACCTAAGCATCCAGTATGCCTTCCATATAGGGCACCCTTGATAATGCCAACTCATTATTCCTTTCTTACCCTAGTCCTGCACAATTGTAAACCTACTTTAGGTGCTCATATTTAGTCGAGCATATATGAGTCCTGCATGCAATAAACAGATGGATTCACCTTCCCTCTTCCTTGCCTCTCCAGAAGTCTGTGTTTTGAAGGGGGGGCGAAATAAGCAATTTGAGTCATAGTCACTGCATCATAATCATCATATGCCCTAGAATTTGGTAGATGTTTCTTTTTAATCAAAAACTCCGGATTCTGCGAGGGCAACTCAATCCGTCAATCAGATGTACCAAGCCACTCAAAGCCACCTTGCATGGCCCTGTTTTACTTGGTACATATAGAGCAATGCAAGTCAGTGCAAGTCACTGCCTTGCATCACTCTGCGCCCGGGCGTTACTTGTGTGGAGCATGTGTATTCCCAGGCATCCACCCATGGATTTTTGACACATTCCAAGAATTACCAAGACAGGTAAACCTGCGAATGTGTGAAAATGTTATACCTTTCCGGTAGAGGCACAATAAGCAGAAATATTATTTCTCCTCGTTTTCCCTCGTTGTAAAGTGTGCTGCATTCTGCCTTTAAGGCATCCCTTCCTCCACAAAAACAATCCTGCATGCAAAGCACGCACCCTTGTACCATGACCAGGGCAAAGAGAGAGCAGGAATGTGTGATACGTTAGTAAATATGGTAGACATATGGTCAATTTGACACAGTGCAGCACAGCAAGTTGTCTTGCTGTGTTGAGCTGCTTCAACCAGGAATAGCTCTAGTCCTAAAAACTATCTTTTTCCTTCCTGGGCCTTAATGCAGGCCCCTGCAGTGCAGGGGTTAAACCCTTTAGGGCCCCCCATTCAGCCCCAGACCAATGAATGCATGTGAGGTATGAGAGACTCTGGGGGGGTCTGTTCATATTCTTCAGGGGGCTCCCGTCATTTTCTGTTACGCCACTGTTTCCTTCTTCAGCTCCTTGAGACACTCACGAGTAAGTAGCCACGCTTTACAAACTCCTGATTGATTGATCGATTGATTGATTGATTGAATAAGGAAGAAATTCTGCAGACAAGGTTCCAAACATGAATATTGGACAGGATGATAGTAGACAGCTCAGGTGTTAACAAAGGCTACTTCTGCATGTAGAACAGGTTCACATGGGTCAGAGGTTTCATCACACCTCATTTTAGCAACTACATGCCACTTGCACGTGTATTCAAGGCCCTTACTTCTAGTTCGGTTGATACAATAAGTTGTTTCCTGAGTTTAGGGAGCAGTCACAGCACTAATAAATACAGGATTTTACCTCTGGCCCCAGCGGACCAGGATGGCTGAAAGTTGGGGGTGCCCACTCTGCAGTGGCTGACAGTGCTCGGCCTCATAGGGGGCATTGGGAGAACCCCCTGAAGTCTGAAGACATGGAAGTTGATAACAAAAAGGCGTAAGCTGGACCAGGTAACTCCAAGCTCCAATGGGAGTTCCATCAATCTGTGCATCAGTGCCAATTTAAGTACTGGACGTATAGCCTCATTATGGTTGCCTATGAGTGGTTTTAATTCATATTCCTTGGGTAAATATGTGACATTTCAAAGCCTTACATGTGCCACTTTGAGTAACGGTTTAGAAGAGTAGAACAAAGTGTTTATGACGAAACAATGACAACAGTTTGAGAAATTACCCATTATGTGCAATGCAGCAATCTGTAAAAATCTTTAAATGCCTATGTGAGGTCTCTAATCTACATTGGGAGGTGGTCTAACTTAGATTACCAGCATCCAACTGTGTACCCTTCAGTCCAAGAGTAACAAGAATTGGCAAATCCAATAGGTCCCACCTATGTAAGAGCTGTTGGCTTTGCCATTGTCTTTCAGCCATATTGTACAGCAGTGAGCCTGCTGTTTTGAATGGCCAGAAGTTAGTAACATGGCGTAGAGTGGCACAGAGGAAAGTGAAGTAGAGTGGTAAAGAGTGGAATGGCATAGAATGTCTTGGAGTTGAGCGGCATAGAGCACCATGGAATGAGTGGAGTGGCATCAAATAGAGTGGTGCAGAGTGGTGTGGCATGCAGTGGAGAAAAGTGGAGTGGCATAAAGAGGAGTGGTGTACAGCAGAATGGCATAGAGAAGAGTGGTGTACAATAGAGTGGCATAGAGTAAAGTGCCATAGAGTAGTGTTGCATAGAGTAGAGTGGCATAGAGTAGAGGGGCATAGAGTACAGTGGTGTACAGTGGAGTGCTATAGAGTGGGGTGGCATAGAGTGGTTTAGATTGGAGTGGCCTAAAGTGCTGTAGAGTGGCAATGTGGGGAGTGGGGTGGCATAGAGTACAGTGCATAGAGTGGAGTGGCGTGAAGTGGAGTGACATGGAGGGGAGTGGCATTGAGTGGCATAGAGTAGACTGAATAGAGTAGAGTAGAAAAGATTAGTACAGATTGGGTTGGCGTAGATTAGAGTGGTGTACAGTAGAATGGTGTAGAGCAGATTAGTATATAGAGGAGTGGCATAGAGTGGTCTGGGGCAGTGTAGAGTGGAGTAGCATAGAGTAGAGTAGCATAGCGTGGATTCGGGTGGAGTGGGTAAGCGTGGAGTGAAGTGTTGTAGAGTGGAGTGGCATAGAGTGCAGTGATGTAGAGTAGAGTGAAGTAGAGAAAAGGGTGAATTGAGGTTTCAAAATAACACTAGTGCAAAAGCTATATGCATTGGGAACCAATGTATTTTTGCGCTGGTGTAAAAAAAGAAAAGAACCCACTAGGGATTATTGAACCCTTATTTGTGCATTATCATATTATTGAAGTTTTAGGTCTAGCTTCTCACCACCTGTTGTTATCAATTATTTATAATATACAATGGGCTTTGGCTCCATCCATAGCAGCATTATTCTCATGCTACTGGTTATCTGTAGTATCATTCCACCTTCCAGAAAGTGTTTCCATTGGAGTCCATGAGGGACTATTTTACATCTGAAAAGTACACAGTCTGACAATTGAATTCCTTGTCACCTATATGCATTCTATTAAAAAATCAATCCTATTTTTACACAACAGCAATGGTAAAGCCAAGATGACAGATATTACTATAATAAACAGTATTGGCATGGTTCACAAAAGTAAACGTTCACTTTTATGTAAGTTCAAGTAGATTTTTTCTATTCAAAAAGGTATTTTATGATTAGGGCTCACGGTTTTATGGTATTTATTTTTTTGACATTTCCGTCTGTATTTATCCATATTTATTTTTCGTCAACTTCATCTGTATTTATCCATATTTATTATGGGTTTTGTGAAAAAATAAAGCTGAAACTGGTATATTTCCACATTTATTTAGCCAATAAATATGCAGCCATGCTTGAATGCCTGCCAGGTTTCAGTGTTATGAACACCTGCAGAAGTTAAATCAATGCACTTTAATGAAAATATGAACATTTCCGCATCCACCTTGTGCATATCTACTGCAGTTTAAGCCTCTTTACTGAAATACCTGTTTTTTAACCCCCTTACCTATCAATCTACACAGCGATGTGCCTGGCAGTCATGGCAAAGTGTATTTAAAATGGTTTTCTGTCTGTATTTATCTGTATAAATCTGTAAAAATGGCAAACAGGGAGCCTTATTTATGATTAGGGCTCCCGGTTTTATGGTATTTATTTTTTTGTCATTTCCGTCTGTATTTATCCATATTTATTTTTTGTCAACTTTATCTGTATTTATCCATATTTATTACACATTTTAAAAAAAAAGTAATGCTGAAACTGGTATATTTCCACATTTATTCAACCAATAAATATGCAGTCATGCTTGAATGCCTTCCAGGTTTCAGTGATATGAACACTTTTCAGAAGATAAATCAATGCACTTAGATGAAATATGCACTTTTCAGTATCACCCTTGTGCATAGGCACTGCTGTTTAAGCCTTTTCACTAAAATCACTTTCTTTTTTAACCCCTTACCTATCAATCCACACAGTTATTGGCCTGGTGGTCTTGGCAACGTGTATTTAGAATCATTCAAAAAGCACCCAATTTCCGTTTTTATCCGCACTTAAAAATAAATACAGTCAAGAAAATAAATGGTTTTCTGTCTGTATTTAGCTGTAAAAATCAGTAAAAACGGAAAAGAGGGAGCCTTATTTATGATTAGTGTTAGAAGGTGGTCCTGACACTATGGGCCGCCCGGATTTTTTGCATTTTGAGCACCTAATTTTTGAGCCTTTACTGTGGGGGAGCCTCATCAGTTGGGACTCACCCACAGTGAACTCATAATGAAAGAGACTGCATGGGGATTTTTACTGGTGTCCCCCTGACTTTACCAGGCCACTGTGCAGCAGCTGGAGTAAGGGACACCAGGCTGGTTACATGCAGACACATGTGTACATGCCTGTGCACACATGTAGGGGCTTCGCAGGGGAGCTTCCTAGCATGCGAAGCCAAGGAGCAGGTGCAGATAGACTGGTGTGGCAGGACTTATGCAGAATGGGGTAGTGACATGGAATAGGCTTTATACACTGGGAAGAAACATGCCAGGGAAAGTCAGTGTGTTTTACTGTGTTTTTCACTTCATTATTCCCTTATGAGGATGTGGAGCCCATGGCCTAGATTAACTTTCCCAAGGCCTAGAGATTCCAGACACGCACTAAAGTCGACTGTAACGGGTGTGAGAAGTATTCTGCAGAGTCCAAAGTCATATCTGTACTGCTTTTGGGTCATTCAGAACTGTGATATTTCTCCAAGTCAGCCATAACCAGGCCCTAGATGGGGGCTGACCTCGGTAGCCTGGATTGATGACCTTTCTTCCCAGAGTGAAGACCTCCTATCTACGAAGAGAAGATGGGTGGGGCTACAGGCTCATCCATCAGCAGCTATCACTGGGTGCCAGGCACCAGGCTGCACCAGGGAGGGAAGGCAGCGAGGGGGGGAGGGACTTTCAGAGACCATGTGGCAGGAGACCCTGGACGACGCCATCTTGAACCAACCAAGAGGCAGGAAGAAGGGCGCAGGGGCAGAGAAGTTATGTGTCGCTGTGTGATAGGGCAAACAGAGACTTCCTGCCTGCCCCCTCCCCAACTTCTTAAAAGAACTTGCACAGGAAGAGAAGCTCTCTCTGGGGTGCGGTCTGCTGAGGCAGAGGGTGCTGGATCCTGGCGCAATGGGCAGTCGGAAGGAGGTGCTACAGATCAGGGTATCAGAAATATGCCCACTACCACAGATAGAGTAATTTTACAGTTACACGCACATACATTCATCATACGCTAGGGCCCATTTCACTAACATACGCTCCAATACTCTACCAGCAGCAAACCTGTGGGAAGAAAACTCCTAAAGCACCCTGCATCTGTATCTAGGCGATAGGACCAGTTTAGTGGTTGCCTAACATAATATAAACAATCTATAAACAATAATCAAACATAATTCAATAAATGACAAGTAAAGAAACAACCAACACCATATTTAAAAGTTATATTGCTTTATCTAAAATTAGTCAGAGTAAATCAGAATAAATCATTTCTTATAGTTACCTATTCTAACTAGTGTCAGAACGGGTCAGGACCAGTCTCTCAAAAGTCTTTCAGGATAAGGTCCTCAGCATCAGTCCTCAGCAACGCAAGTTCACGCAGCAAGGCGACAAAAGAAAGTGTGGGGGAGAGCCCTCCCTAAGCTAACATATTTTATAATGCAAAATACAATGGAAACCCACATAAATTTGACAAGTAAAATTGTATCACTGAGCAGAACGAGAAGGAAGGGATGTAACTTTGCAACATCTTGAAATCTCCGCTCAGGAAAAGTCATAATACGCAAACTTCGGAACAGGAACCAAAGATTTGAAACTATTAAAGTTCATTTCCCTCGGCAAACCGGCTTTAACACAGAGTTCTTTCTGAGGCTCTTTGTTTACCAAGGACAAATCATTTCTTTTGGAGATCCTCCAAACTTGCTGATGTCCTCCCGGAAATTTCCATATAAGGACTACGGTCAGTTGTCTGTAACCGAATTCCAGCAAGGGTCTCCCTTGTCACATCACAGATTTCGCCTGTACCAGAGCTCAGCCAGGCTTCAAATTATTCTCAGTTATTTTCATGAAGGCCTCCATAGGCCACAATAGACCATCTTTAATTAAAGAGACAAAATAAAGATTACTACATCATAATGATTAAACAGTGTTAACCCCACTAACACCCTTATGTGTATGCATTTATCTAGCTTTGCGACATATAGAGCATTAATTCAGACAGCGTTTTGTGCTCAAAATAAATAGCACACAGCAACATTTAAACATGAAAACTTGCACGTTATTGTGAATACATAAACAGCACACGCATGCTAACCCTCGTGTAACCTTCTCTTGTGTTAGGACAAACAGGTTGATTAGTGAAACACACTTGCACAAGACAAATAATTAGTTGTTAATTATTAATAAATTAATAAAACGCATAGACATGCCAGAGCTTCAAAAGCCCCAGAATTTTCTAAAAGAAAACTCTGCTCCAGCAATCCCCCCTTTGGTGATTTTATCACCAAATAAACCCAAAAAAAAAATTCGTGAAAATTTAGTCCCATTTTAGGAGATATCAGAAATGTCTTTTCCCCTTAGACAACATTACACACCAGTCACTCTTTCATCATCTCTCTTTGTCTCTAGATAAACACTCTCCCTCAATTCTTCTAATTCAATCTCTTCTGGTTCTCTTTTCGAATTTTTCGAATTCTTACTTTTCTTTTCATTTTTCAATTTCTCTTTCCCTCTCCTGTTTTTATAACACACACACATTAATCTCAGTATCAACAAAGCAACAATTATACAAGACAAAGGAAACAATATTCTACCTATAATAGTACTACCTATTTTTGCAATAAAATCCTTAACAGCTATCATCTTATTAGCTAGTTTAGTCCATAAACTCCCAGTTTCAAGTGGTACTAAATCTTCATGCAAATCAGTAATATTTTTGATATAGACCTTCAGGTCTTTACTTTCATCAGGAATGTAAGTGCAACAATGTTGAACTTTCAAAATTCCACAAACTCCACCCTCCTTTGCCAAAAGAATATCAAGGGCAAGTCGATTTTGCATAGACATGGCACGTACGGCACTTAACTCCGTATTTACCAAAAGAAATCCTCCTGCGGTATTTGTCGATAAGCGATCAACCACTGTGGACAGTTTCCGAATTCCATAAGCATTTAAAGAAATTCCCACTGCTGGAATCAAAACCCCAAAAATATCACCCACTATTTCAGACCAAGTCTCTCTTTTAAAACGTTTTAATAGGTTAATATCTTCTACATCACTTATTTTATCTGTATGAAAAATCTTAGGAAAAACCAAACCCACATAACATGTGCCATACCAATGGTCAGGCAACTTGTAATAAGCCTTGTTCCCACACACATAGTACACTCCTGGAAAAATTGTATCTTCTCCACCTCTGAAACCCCAACCAGTCGCAATGAAGTATGTATCATGGCACTCACTAGTCCCCACAAAATATGTATCATATTGGGATTTCCTTCTGGTAATGCATAGTTTACCCTTCTGCGGTGCATCTAGAGCCAAAGTTGGACTAGCCCCATTTCTCAACTCTTTTCCCATTTCAATGTCCCAAATTGTCTCACTCACTTCATATTTCCCTGCTTTCTCATGCATGTTCACTCTCCTTTCCTCTACCATATCCAGGAAAGCTTTCTCCTCTTCTTTCAAACTGCAAGTTAAATTATTCTTAAAAATGTAATCTAATGTTAGTCCTTTTTCTTCAATAAAAATCTCACCAAAAGTGTTAGCTTCTTTAGCTGGATTCAGTTCTTTGTTCATTGGCAAATGCCCAAAAATACTATCTCTGTTAGACATCTTATAATCTATTTTCCCTAACAAATAAAAAACACTACTTAAAATACTACAAGAAATACCATATGTAGCTGGTAAATGGTGATAAGTAACACCCTCTGAAACGGATGCAGGTAACTGCATGCAGACATAGCAATCCCTCACTTCCATTGTCTTCACATATTCATATAACAGTCTAGAAAAAACATTACTAGAAAAATTGTTAATTGACCTATCTTTGTGTATGTAACTATTTCTAATTGGAATTTCTTTTTGTGAATTCTTCTCTATATTAGTCATATTTTCTGTGTCCATCCCAAATTCAACCTTAAAAGTAACTAATAAAACTAAAACACCCCATAGAAGCATTAATATTCCAGTACAACAGCAGCACATCTTGCACCACCTTTTTAAGAAGGCACATCTATTTTGATTATTCTCTATGTTAGCCATTCTGCTTTAACTTCTACTACTCCACTACTGAAATTAGAACTCTTCAAATCTCCAACGTTTATTCCAAACTCTTCAGCTTCTTCAAAGATCTTTCTGTTCACTCAGTCCAAGTGAATCCTTCTTTTACTCAGTTTGGATACTCATCGTTTTTCACTCCAATTTCTTCAACATCAAATTGTATCAGATCTCCAACATTCAAATCCTCAGTATCTGACTCTTCTCCAATGTCAGTCAAGAGTACTTTCAGGATTTCACCAGTATCTTCCTCAACCACTTCTCTCAAGACCACTTCCGGATTATCTTGAGTCACTGTTTCTTCTTTTCCTTCTTCAGACAGTGTCACATAAGACCATTCCGGTGATCTGTACTTTCGGTTGGGTCTTTTAACTCTTTTTATTTCTACTGGTTCCTTTGTTCTCTTTGATTCTTCTTCTTCAGCCTTTGAAGTTTGACTGGATACCTCATTCACTTGTTCAGCTCCCGATGTATTTGCTCTTATTATCCTGTATCTCAGTCTTTTCACTCTGTTGTTAGGCCAACGATCTCCTTTCACAACCTTTTTCGGCTTTTCCTTAACACTCCTTTCTCCAATCGAAGTTCTCTTTCTCAGAACTCGACCTTCTGTTTGTTCATTCTCATCATCCGATTCTGTTTCAATTGCCCTTTGCTTTCGTTTCTTAGCAGTTTTCTTTTCTTTCACAGATTCTTTCACCACTATTTGAGACTTCCCTACTTCTGTCCCTCCTCGGGTCTCCGACACGCAATCTTCTTGCTGTCTATTTGTCCCTTTACCTAGCTCCTCATCAATGTTTCCTACACCTCCTCGGGGGTCTTCCGCAATCTGTCCCTCTCTATCTTCTTCTTACCCTGTTTCTTCAAGAATAATCTCAAGCGGCTCTTCAATCTCCTCCTCTTCTGATTCAGGAGTAGTCTCAATGTGTTTTCTCTTTTCTTTTCTTTTTCCTCCACTGCTACTCGAAACTTCAGGCTCTTTCACAGAATCAGAATCTGATCTTCTTTCTGATACTCGCAGTGAATCTCTTGAAGCTCTCTCTGCTTCTTTTCTCACTGATTCTGTATCTTCAGGATCTTCACCATCACTAGAATCTGACTCTTCATAATACTCTTCACCAGTTCCCTCTCTCGGACTTGGAATTCTCAGAGTATGACTTGCATGTACCCAGTGTCTCACTCCAGCACACTTTACTGCAGTCGTTGTAGTCAGAATAACTTGTCTCGGCCTTCCCCACCTTGGAATCAAGCAATTTCTTCGTCTGTGCACCTTAATCCTCACCCAGTCTCCTGGACTCAGATCATGGGCTTGCTTCTTCTCAAGTGTGGTAGCTTCTTCTCCAACCTGGTGAAACACAGAATGAACTGCGTCAGCCAGGCCTTTACAGTAATCCAAAATCATGTCATCAGTTATTGTCATCAATTTATTCACAGGCACGAATGCATGGCGCATTGCACGTCCCATAATGATTTCATGCGGACTCAATCCTGTAGTTCTGTCTGGAGTAGATCTCATAGTCATCAAGACTAGAGGCAGAACATCTGGCCATTTCATGCCAGTGGCTAAGCACATTTTTCCAATTCTGTTTTTGATTGTGCCATTAATCTGCTCAACCACACCAGAAGCCTCTGGTCGGTATGCACAATGTAGCTTCTGCTGTATTTTTAATGCTTCACAAATCAAACTAATGAGTTCATTTTGAAAGTGTCTACCTCTGTCAGATTCAACTGTAACTGGAAACCCAAACCTAGGAATCAACTCCCTCAACAGTAATGTAATTTTGCCACTGTTAATCCATCATTCCTCCTTGTCGGGTAAGCTTCCACCCACCTTGAAAACAAACAGACTACCACTAGGACATACCTCAGTCTGTTCACTTGGGGCATTTCAATGAAATCAATCTGCATTCTTGTGAAAGGACCTCCTTCTCTGCCAATTGTCCCTAAACTCACCACTGTCTTTTTCCCGGTGTTAAACTGCTGACAAATTAAACACCTTTGACAGATGCTTTCCGCAATTGTCCTAAACTTTGCATTGTACCAGGTCTGTTTAAAGGACCTAATCATCGCGTCTCTTCCCAGATGTCCCTGGCCATGATACATCCTTGCCATTGACGACAAAATTGAGTTTGGCATCACTGGTCTGCCATCTCTGTAGACCCAAACATGGTCTGTTTCTCTTGGAGCACATCCTGCCTTAACCCAATCTTGTTTCTCTTCTTCTCCTGCCTCATCTTGTAACTGTTTCACTTCATCCCACGTTTCTAGGACATTAGTAAACATCACAGAAGGGAAAGACATTTCTTTCTTTTCTCTTTCCCTGTTAATTGATTGATTTAATTTCGCGCAATACTGTGCCACATCGTTAGCATACCTGTTGCCAACAGTGATAAAATCCTCTCCTGAAACATGTGCTGCACATTTTACAACTGCTAACTCCTTAGGCAGCTGTATCGCCTCAAGCAATTTCCCAATCAGCTCAGCATTCTTTATCGGAGTTCCACTCGATGTCAAGAAACCTCTTTGTAGCCACAGTTGGCCAAAATCATGCACCACTCCAAATCCATACTGACTATCAGTCAACACAGTTGTTCTCAAATCTTTCCCAATCTCACAAGCTCTTGTCAATGCCACTAATTCAGCAACTTGCGCAGATTTTACTCCTTTCAATGGTGATGCTTCCATAACTTCTGAAACTTTGCACACTGCATATGCTGCACATAGCACACCATTATCATTTCTCAGGCATGATCCATCCACAAACAACACATGATCATTCTCAGGCAAGGGAACATCCTTGATATCTGGTCTTGGTTTCGTACAGTACTCAAGCACATCCAAACAATCATGATCATTTTCCATCTTTATACCCACATTCTCAATATCCGGCAAAAGTGTTGCTGGATTCACATTCGTACATCTTTCAAGAGTCACATTTGATGCTCCCAAAATCACCTTTTCATACTTAGTCAACCGACTATTTGACATATGCTGAGTTCTGCTTCTTGTCAAAAGAATTGCCACATTGTGAGGTACGAATACCCTTACAGGATACCCCATTATGATTCCCTCACTCTGTTCCAGGCTTCTGCATGTTGCAGCCACAGATTTTAGACAACCTGGTAAACCCACAGCTACAGGGTCAAGTGTCGATGAGAAGTACGCAATAGGCCTTCTCAATTGTCCATGTTTCTGGATTAACACTGAAAGTGCACATCCATTTCTCTCACTACAGTACAGTTCAAATTCTTTTTCATAGTCTGGCATACCCAGAGCTGGAGCTTCACACATTTTTGTTTTAAGCTCTTCAAATGCTGCCAATTGTTCTGCATCCAGATCCAATGGATCTGTCATGTCACTTTTTGTCAATTTAATCAATGGCTTTGCTATCAGGGAAAAATTAATTATCCACTGACGACAATATCCCACCATACCCAGGAACATTCTCACTTCTCTCTGGGTTTTTGGAGCTTTCATTTCCCTGATTATTTTGATCCTGTCAGTAGTCACTTTTCTCAGACCTTTCTCAATATTATGTCCAAGATAATGCACCTCTTTCTTGCAAAATTGTAATTTGGCTGGGGATACCTTTAACCCTCCATCTGCCAGATGATTCAGTAAAGCTATGGTATCCACTTCACAAGCTTCACGTGTCTTTGATGCCACCAGTAGGTCATCAATGTATTGTACTAGCACTGAGCTTTCAGGCATGATCAGACTTTCCAACGATTTTTTCAATAACTGATTGAATATCGAAGGACTCTCCGTATACCCCTGTGGGATACGACACCATGCTAAAATACGCTGGCCAAACCTAAATGCAAAAATTGGCTGGCTGTCATGATGCAATGGAATTGAAAAGAATGCATGACACAAATCAATCACTGTATACCACTCAGCATCATGTGGAATTTGATACAGAATCATCAATGGATTCGGCACGATAGGACAACATGCCACCACAATCTGATTAACCTTTCTCAGGTCCTGCACAATCCTGAACTTGCCATTAGGCTTTTTCAGTCCCATTATCGGCGAATTACACGGGCTACTCAATAGTTCTCTCAGGACTCCTTGCTGAATCATTTTCTCAATTATAGGAGTTATCCCTTCAATTATCTCTGGTGTCATTTTGTACTGAGGAATGTTAGGATATGCAATTCCCTCTTTCACTGCAATTTTCACTGGATCTACATTATTCATCAGTCCTACATCCTCTCCTGTAAAATCCCAAACTGCTCTTTTCACTGTGTCTCTCAGCACGTGAGGCAGATCCTCCGGATTGAACACTGGAAATGTACCAATTAATTCACTTTCTCTATTTTCTAAAGTCATCCGGTAGAAAACATCATCATCTGGTGTCTCAAAAGCTATTCCATCTGGTGTACAGAAAATTGTGCAGTTCATCTTGCATAATAAATCCCTACCTAACAGGTTCACTGGGCTTGTGTCACAGACAATAAATCTGTGCATGTCTGAAAATTTCCCTATCTGTACTTTCACTGGTTCAGTAAGACGTGTTCTGATTTGTGTATTAGCTACACCAACTACTTGGATTGCTTCATCCGAGAGAGGAAGATTTCTAACATCTGTTGACCTGACAGTTGATCTTGTCACACCTGTGTCTACTAAAAAAGTAACACCCTCTTCATTAACTTTCCCATCCACAAATGGTCCTGCCTGGTCTATTTCTAGAGTTGCACCAAGTATGCACTCCTCTTCCTCTCCTCGGCACCGTCAATAATCACCTTCAGACTCACTCCCTTCACTCTTTAACAAGTACTGTTGTACCTTGTTAGTACGTCTTGGTTTGTTTACCTGCTCATCATTGAAGAATCCCGAATCCTGACTGTACTTTTGTACCCCTCTATTCTGCGGTAAAGGTGGTTTTGGCTCTTGACTCTGCTGCTGTCTCACAACTTTCTGCTGTTGTTGCTGTTGCTGCTGGTTATTCCCTTCATTCTGCACCCGTTGATTTAAGGATTTACCCTCATTTAATGGTGGATTAGGACATTCAGATCTCCAATGTCCCAGCTGGCCACAGTTGTGACAAGGGAATTTCTTTTTGGCTTCCTCAAGACTTCCCCTTCCTTTTCCTGCAAATCTCAGTCTATTTCCTCCATTATTTCCTGGATTATTTGCCTGTTCCACTAACTGTGCTTCCTGTCTTTCTGCAACTTTCACCTGTGCCCACATTGCTTTTTCCTTCAGCTTTCTTTGTTTTGCTTCAATTTCATCACTGAAATATTTTGCATGTCTCAGAATCTCATCTACTTTCTTACTCTGCCAATCCACTGTGTGTTCACGAATTCTCTCACTAATTTCAGGTCTAAGACCATATACAAATCTGTATACAAAATGACTCAAATCTTTGTCACCCAGGTGTTCATCTCCACTGAATTGTTTAAAAGCCAGTATTAGCCTTTCGTAAAAAGCATGAACTGATTCTTTTGCTTCCTGTTGTGTTCGATCTATTTTAACCCAGTCTGTCTCTTTTGGAGGAACTTTACTCTTCAAGTATACTATCACCTGATCGTACTTCCTCATTACTTCCGGATCTGGTGCCCCTGTTCTTGGATCTCTTGGATATTCCTCACTAGGCCAACTCACAACTATTTTACACTCTGTCCACAAGTCTGCTGGAACAATTATATCAAACAGACTATTCAGGTCAACCCACAGCACTTTTGACAATTTCACAAACCTGTCTACCTGCCTATACCACTCGACGGGCTTTTCTCTCAATCGAGGGAAATCATTCGTAAATGATAAAATATCCTGTCTGGTCCATGGAACATGTACATATCCTCCTCCAGGTATTTCTCTCATGGGAAACTGCTCTACTGGTTTCTCTTTTTCTCTCACTGGAAATGCTGAGTAAGTTGTTCTATCTTCACATTCATCCCTTTTCTTATACCACCTATCCTTCCACTTTTCCACATCACCCCATCTACGCAATAATGCCACCATTTCTTTAATTTGTCCTGTTCTACCAGAATTATTCAAATTCTCTATGTCCTTCTCTGTGAAATCCATCCTGTACGTTTTCTGTAAAGCCTTTACTTTATCAATGTCAACTCCTTGCTCATTTGCTATCGCTCTCAGTCTATCATGTGTATTTCTTGCCCTCCATGTTATGCTCTTGCACATGAACAATAATTCACCATCATGATGACTTTTCAGGATTTCTGTCGGAACTGTTCCTGTCACAAGCTCTTCTAATTCTATACGTAATTTAACCACATCAACAACTTGTGAATCTTTATCCTTTTTCTGAAGAACCTTCATCCAGTCATTTAGGTCGTCAACTGTTATTTCCGCAGTTTTTCTCGCTGAAACTATTTTTTTCTGCGGTTCTAAAACTGGCATCCCTAAACTACTAGAATCACTAATATCCATGAATTCACTACCTGTGTCATGTCTTGTTTGTCTCAGGTCATTTCTCCCTGTTCTTTTACCTGAATCTCCTGAAGGACCAGCTGAATTATTTGCAATATATGGAACTACCAGCCCATTTTCACCTGCTCTCTGTCCGTCAAGTATAGGAATTACCGGACCTATAGTAACAGGCACTGTAACAGCTTCCATATTCATCGTTAACTCTCTAATTTTCTCAGTCAGTTCTGTTGTCGTCTTTGCTAATTGTCTGGCATTTCTGGCATTTTCCTCTCTGAAAGAACTATTATTTCTTGATTCAGGTGTCATTTTTTCTTTCTCAACTGTATCTCTTATCGGAGAAACAACTGGTGTACTTTCTTCCGATTCTGATCTATACGGAGGTGGTCTCTTGTACATCATATCATTCAAGACCTCATCCTCATACTCTCCATATCTTCTCCTATCTGTCTCAGAAACCCTTTCTTCTGAAGGAGCCGAAGCTTCAACTGTTCTCATAGGATATAATCCATCTGACATGGTAGCATCTCGCCATCTTTTCATTCGATCCTGATGTGTCTCACGATCATGTCTCCTCCCAAACATATACCTGTAGTACCCTCCAGACCTTTGCTTTTCTCGGTCATGAACTTCCTCTTCCCATTCCACTAAAGCCTCAAACTGTGTAGGTCTCGGCTTCGGATCTAAGCATAACATCTTTTCCCGTAAATTTCTCAACACGGCCAGATTAAATGAACCATGTTCTGGGAATGCTAAAACACCATCTTCTTTAGTATACCTAACCCAATTCTGCAACCATATACAGGTATGTAATCCATATTTCGAAACCATGAAGGATGCAGGTGTTTTCGCTGGAGGTAGCAACTCACCCTCTCTTGTCTTAACCTCTTTGTCCTTTTCTCTTCTTGGTAATACATTTTAACGCTTACCAAACTCTCTACTCTTTCCGTATGGAGCGTCTACGTCACTAAACAGTTCTTCCAATCCCTGCGCGACTCACACTAACGCACCAATCTTAGCGCGAACCCTATTCAGAGTTACTATCCAATCAGTGCGCGAACCTTCTGACGTCAGCAGCCGCTGCAGTCTCTGTCTCCTGTCTCTGTCACTCGTCTACCCCTCCTTTACAAAAACTCTCAGTAGACTTCGTGTGTCAAAATTTCTACAAATCTATTAGTTACAACATAAAAACATCTCCATTGTCTGCTTCGCTAACCACAGAATAGTAAAAGAGTGTCTATTTCTCAAGAGTCAACAATTTTACATACAACTCATAACTGTTTCCTCTAGGACGTATCCAAAAGAGTCTTACAATCAATAAATGTATATGCATTCACGCACATTCATACGAGAAAAATATAGTACATGCACACAGAATCCTGCTTCTCGAGAACAGCACAACCTGTCTCTGTACAGAATTATAACTCACAACAACTAAGCAGCTTACCTCTCCTCAGTTCCTCAAACAAGCTCAGAGAATACCTATTATTCCTCCCGCGATAAGCTTTAACGGCAATCCTTACGGATCCCTGGGACTTAAGACCAGAGTTTCACAGATAACCTTTACTATGATTCACACTCCTTATATACTAGAAATGTCTAATAGTAACATACAACAATGTCACCGATTCCGAACCCAGACAATGTGAACGCGCAACTTCTATTGTTACACGTAATTCCTTACAATCCCGTCTTTCCCGAGAGCAGCATATACACCTTCCTCTGCCCTACTACGGAACTGCTTCCAGCTTCCAAGTTCCAGAAGCACTACATATAACTCAACATTACGACTCCAACATATAATATTAGTACATATACCAAAAACATCAAAATAGATCAATAATCAATAAGCTAATTTACAAGCAATCTTATCTTATCAGATCAAGACAACCATCTAAACCATCCTCTGCTACCAGAGAAATTGCTACAGATCAGGGTATCAGAAATATGCCCACTACCACAGATAGAGTAATTTTACAGTTACACGCACATACATTCATCATACGCTAGGGCCCATTTCACTAACATACGCTCCAATACTCTACCAGCAGCAAACCTGTGGGAAGAAAACTCCTAAAGCACCCTGCATCTGTATCTAGGCGATAGGACCAGTTTAGTGGTTGCCTAACATAATATAAACAATCTATAAACAATAATCAAACATAATTCAATAAATGACAAGTAAAGAAACAACCAACACCATATTTAAAATTTATATTGCTTTATCTAAAATTAGTCAGAGTAAATCAGAATAAATCATTTCTTATAGTTACCTATTCTAACTAGTGTCAGAACGGGTCAGGACCAGTCTCTCAAAAGTCTTTCAGGATAAGGTCCTCAGCATCAGTCCTCAGCAACGCAAGTTCACGCAGCAAGGCGACAAAAGAAAGTGTGGGGGAGAGCCCTCCCTAAGCTAACATATTT
The DNA here is from genome assembly GCF_964204655.1 of Triturus cristatus. Lineage (NCBI taxonomy): Eukaryota > Metazoa > Chordata > Amphibia > Caudata > Salamandridae > Triturus > Triturus cristatus. Next base: position 1,171,130,613 of record NC_140593.1, read on the forward strand.
TATAATGCAAAATACAATGGAAACCCACATAAATTTGACAAGTAAAATTGTATCACTGAGCAGAACGAGAAGGAAGGGATGTAACTTTGCAACATCTTGAAATCTCCGCTCAGGAAAAGTCATAATACGCAAACTTCGGAACAGGAACCAAAGATTTGAAACTATTAAAGTTCATTTCCCTCGGCAAACCGGCTTTAACACAGAGTTCTTTCTGAGGCTCTTTGTTTACCAAGGACAAATCATTTCTTTTGGAGATCCTCCAAACTTGCTGATGTCCTCCCGGAAATTTCCATATAAGGACTACGGTCAGTTGTCTGTAACCGAATTCCAGCAGGGGTCTCCCTTGTCACATCACAGATTTCGCCTGTACCAGAGCTCAGCCAGGCTTCAAATTATTCTCAGTTATTTTCATGAAGGCCTCCATAGGCCACAATAGACCATCTTTAATTAAAGAGACAAAATAAAGATTACTACATCATAATGATTAAACAGTGTTAACCCCACTAACACCCTTATGTGTATGCATTTATCTAGCTTTGCGACATATAGAGCATTAATTCAGACAGCGTTTTGTGCTCAAAATAAATAGCACACAGCAACATTTAAACATGAAAACTTGCACGTTATTGTGAATACATAAACAGCACACGCATGCTAACCCTCGTGTAACCTACTCTTGTGTTAGGACAAACAGGTTGATTAGTGAAACACACTTGCACAAGACAAATAATTAGTTGTTAATTATTAATAAATTAATAAAACGCATAGACATGCCAGAGCTTCAAAAGCCCCAGAATTTTCTAAAAGAAAACTCTGCTCCAGCAGAGGAACCCCCTGACTACTCCAGAATCCTGAACAGCACCAGGAGAAGAGTCCAGGACCAGTGCGCAGAAGCAGGGGCCTCTGCGCAGGGAGAAGAGAGGCCCAGGAGGAGAGCCAGGCGAAAGGCTGCCACAGGAAGCCAATGAAGACAGCTCCCTGCTGAATCCCCCCTCTCTGAGACCCAAAGGGTGAAAGAGAGTGCTCCCAGTGGCTGGGGAGCGCCATCAGGAGCAAGAATAGGCCAAGATCATCAAAATCGGACTCCTCGGGGACGAGATACCCCCCCCAGAAGGTAGGCGACCTTTGACCTCTGGAGGGACCGACAACGAAGCTCGTGGGGCTCCGCTGCCAGTCCATGATGTGCCCCTGGGGAGGTTCAGGTCCCGGGGGATGCCCTCAAGAGAAGTAAAGTCGGGGTGATCCGTAGTGCACCCCGTGAAGGTTCCCCCCGCGGGGTGCCAGGAGCGCACTTTGGCCCCCGCTGAACATTGAGAAAATGTGCCAAAGGATGAGAAAGCAGGGGAGCGCTGTTGTGGCCCCAGCGAAGATGAAGTCGGGGGGAGCGCTGTTGCATCCCCGCGAAAATATGCCCAACTGGCCCGGGACCCCATCCTCGGGGCCCGAAGCAAAGCCGGGGAACGCCGTCGCGCTCCCTGTGAAGATTTACCCCTACGGGGTGCCAGGAGCCCACCCTGGCCCCCGGCGAAGAAGGGACAAGACAGGGAGTGCCATCACGCTCCCCGTGAAGAGATGGAGGAGGCGGGGAGCGCCGTCATGCCTCTCGCACATTTTTCTCTATGGACCCGGGTCCCAAAATGAAGGCTGGTGTGGGGGGAGTGCCATCGCACTCCCCCGAGGACCGGAGGTGCCAGAGAAGTCCTGCGTGCCTTGATTTTGAATGATCTCATAGGAGTAGGTTCCTCACTCCGCCTATTGATCAGAGAAACTAACAGTGTTTTTGTGCATGTCTGAAATGATTGTTGTCTTCAGGCTTCAAACTGTATGTGAAAGCACTGCAGGAAAGAAACATTCCTCAGCCCCTCTTACTTTGATGCTTCATCTTAAGGATCACAAGCTACATGACATCCATTAGAGGTAGCTAGGTGGCATTGTGCCCTCCCCGGCACAGCTATTGATACCTGTGGTCTGCGGTGCTCTTGATACAGTGGAACTAAGGAGGTACCTAGGAGCCTCTGAGTCGTTTCACTAGCCACCACAACAACAATCAACAAAGTGATGGAAGAAAAGCTTAAACTAATCTCAATAAGTAGTAGTCACTCTGGGCTACATTCAAATGCATCATTACTCTAGCCACCAAGCACTCAATAGAAGGCGCTCTTTTGAAGTGCGATCAGTGGAGCAAGGGCTTAGCCATCAGGGATCACAGCATGCATCATGTCAATCCTGCTTCACTTGTCTCTTAGTGAATCAATGTCCATGACAAGCTTGTGCCTCCAGAACCCCAGCTTCTTACAGTATATGCTCGTCACCACCCATTTGCTACTCTGTACCATACATTCCAAGTTGGTAATCATTTTTGCATTTTTCTGCCCACACAAACAGCCCTCTGTGAAGTGCCAGAACACTCTAAGGCTACATTATTTGTCAACAGATCAAGATAGAGGATAGACTTGCTAACCTGCTAGTAAGAATGGCTGCTATATTGACCATTGCAGCGTCTGATCCCTCTTAACTGTGGGAGAACGCCCAATGAGAAAGAGTCGTCAGAGTACTTGAGGTATCCTAAGGGCAAAGCTAAGCACACAGGGATAGTATGTCTTGCATGACTGTCTGTAGATTACAATTAACATGTGAGAAAAAAAATACAAATTAAGCTATCCCACATTTACTAAGATCAATTAGCAAAAGCAAAAAGGAGCAATTTTATATTTGAAAACCGTATGCAAAATGAATCTGGATTGGCACAGTGATGGAGAGTCTTTACTTTTGAGAACACTTTCTTCCGATTTGGAGGACTATTGGATGGCCCAATATAGAGACATGGGGTGCAGTTCTTTTTTCTGTGTGATGATTAGGTCTGGAGGGTGGGTTGCTCAGTTGAATGTCATGGGAGTACAGACACCCTCACAGTAGATTACTGGTACTGGTTGGGCATTAGTGTATGGGTATACAGATATATTGTTCTTAGGCATTAGGCTAATTAGGCTGCATAACTGAATGTACAAGGTGAAAGGCCAGAGGTATGTAGTGTTTTGCTAGAAGTAACATTATTTATGAAATGCTAATTGTAGCAAATATGACTTTTTCGATAGACACCTCTGATTTTTGGCCTACGTCCCATCCACAATTTGGCTGGTATTAGGACTCTGTGCAATGTAACACTGCCATTCAGTCCTGCATTGCATCTGCTCTGGCCCTCAAATGGCATTGGTTAAATTGACTTAACGCAAATGGTCTAAATGTCTGTCCTGTAATGTAGATGCAGCAGACCTATTGCATACAAGTTAAATGTTGCATGGGGGCTGCAGTGTGTATTTACAACATCAACATATAGCTCAGAAATATATGACTCCGAGGGCGTCTCTTGTGCTCTGAATGGACTGTAGTTTGAATGCACTGCAGTGACACATGACAGGGAAAAGCCTTTATAATTAATGAAATGTTTTTTTATATATATTTTAATAAGATACCATGTAATGTGCACCTTGTAAGTCCACAGGGGAGGGTACAATGTATAACAATAGGGCACACCACATTTTGGGGTTAGTGCGCTTTCGTAGTGAAATAATCCCATACACTATTTTATTGTATAGGCTTTGCTGGACATTTCCCTGAAAGGGCGTAAAGAGGATTACAATCTGTATTTCCTGTCTCTGCCTGGGAAAATATTACACAATTGCTACAAAGTTATGTCTTTCCTAATTCCCAAAATCGTATTTAATGGTGAAATCAGAGTTTTGATAACTTAAGTGGAAAGATAACTGCATAAAAATACATTTTGGTTTGTCAGAGTCCAAATTGGTATAATAACAGTTTTGCCACTAGGCCCTTCCATCCTTCAAAAGTTGGACTACACATCCTTAGTTGGGACAGTTCATAACTCAAGCTCAGAGGACAATATCCTGCGTCTGAGCCAAGAAAGAGGATACAGTGTTAACATCAGAGCATTTGTACTGATTGGCTATCTGGGAGGGGATATGAATAAATGGCAAAACAAAGGATAGCTTTAGGACTTCCTCTTTTGACTTGGAGATGCCAGGAAGGACTCCTCCTATTTATTCCCAGGAACCTTAGTTCAGTGTCAGTCACAGAAGGGTAAATAACCAGTTTAGGCCCTGCCAGGAGTGAGGAAAGCTCATCTAAATAGGGATGTGGCAAAGAGCTGAAGACAGTACTACCTGGTAGCAGAAGGGATCTGCCACACTGAAACAGAGGCTTCTGGGTAATTTTACAGCACAGCAGAAAATAAGTTAGTAAAAAGAGGCAAGGGACTGTGATGAAAGAGGGATGAGTGATAGAATTTCACTGGCTGCTGTAGAGGAAAAATCTGATAGCTTATTACACTACCACCTCAGAATATTCATTGACCTCAGAACTTTACACCTAAAGAAGACAGCTCTACTGGAAGAAAATGACTCAAAGACTCCTACAGTTTGGAAGAACTTGTTTAATTTGGTATATTCAGGGAAGGCGCGGGTTCTGGATTCATGGAAAGAGGCCCCTATGGTCCTGATTCTTAAACCATCCAAAAACCCAGGGAAGGCAGAATCATATCGCCCGATATCCCTGCTTAATGCAGACTATTGATTGATTGATTGATTTTTTTTATTTGTTGATTAATTAAAACCATTACAAACAAAGACAAAAAAAATAAAAAATAAAAAAATAATTAGATAAATAAATACAAACCAAACACTTTACCTAATTAAACATTCCAGGATACAATGCGTAAAATTGACCACAATCAATTAACTTTTTCCAGTTCGGGATAATTCAAAGTTATTATTTCATTTTTAAAATAGTTTACAGTACGTGACAATTTTCAAGGATAAAGTGCACGTGTGCCATTCGTTAAAAATAATAAACATTATAAATGGAACATTATCTAAGAATAGTACTCTAAAAACAAACAATTAGTACATTATTTTAAAGAAGTACTATAAAAGCAAACAATTAAAAAGTGCCATAAAAATAATTCATCGTCACCTTAAAAACAGCAACATCAACAAATCACAGTCTTAACAAATTTAACATCTACTTTGGGTGTCGACCTTACATAATTTCTTTTCTACTATAAGCATAAATTTTACAAATTGGTGTATAATATAAACGTTGACACCACTTAGGCAAAATATTAATGCCGATCTACAAGTCCTAAGTCCCATTTCTTTAAAAATAGGTTTTAAAATTATTTTCCGTTCCTTCATCATTTTTGGGCATAGTGTTACCATATGCAACAAGGTTTCGTCATACTGCCCACAAAGCTGACAAATATTTCATGCCCATTTGGACTCCCATTTAGGGGTTCCATCTTTGGTTGGATAAATTCCAAACCTTAATAACATAAATTTCTTCTTAATTAAGGGTTTTTGATGATAAAAAAGTAAATAAGGTTGGGCCATCATTTTGTCGAAGCAATTGGCAATAGACCAAAAGTGTTTTTTTTCCTCAACTCATATTTATCCAACAATTCTGACAGCAAGGCGACGGTTGAATTAATAATTTTTTTTATAATCCATTTTACTCCTTGTTTCGTCTTCCAATTTGGGACAATCAAATTTTAGGAGGCACTCAGCTAAATAATCCTGCCAGCTTCTAGAATATTCACTGGTCGAAATCTCGCTCCAACACATATTGGCCAGCGTGCCCTCCTTGGTTCGAGATAATGCCAATAGTGTTTTTACAAATGCTGCTTTACGCACCAAGAGCTGATTCCGTAAGCCAAATTCCAGTCTTAAATTGGCACATGAAATCTGCCTAGGAACCCTAAAGACTGATTTATATGTCCTTGCAACTATGGCCTCCAATACTTTCACGTCTCTACCCTTAAAAATAATAGCCCCATAGACCAGGGAGGGGATAAGTTTTGCTTTCATGATTTTAAGTAGATGATCATAATTGGGGCATACTAATTTATCTCTTAATTTTCGAAATGCAAAGGCAAGTGAGGTACCTTTAGCCTCTAAGTTATTAAAGTGCTGTCTAAAAGATAGTCGATCATCAAATGTAATTCTCAAATATTTATAAGTTTTAACACGTGCAGACTATAAGATCTTTGTCAGCATTTTCGCAGGGAGATTAACTAAATTGGCTCCTCAGCTTATTCATCTTGACCAGAAACGGTTTTTCCAGGGTGGCAGATCCACAAACTCACCTAGCAATTAATTGGTTGTATGGATCTGGCCACAACGTGTTTGATACCTTTATTTCAATAGTAACTCTAGATGCCGCCAAGGCTTTTGAACGTGTTTGTTGGGCCTATCAATGGGAGGTTTTGTCGGCGATGGGGTTTGGCCCTTACTTTATAACAACGTTGAAGGCTTTATATGAACAATCAACAGCTAGAATTCTCCTTAATGGTTCCCTTACAAGTAGTTTCCCGATAACTAGAGGTACACAGCAGGGCTGCCCTATTTCACCATTATTATTTGACATCTACATTGAACCATTTGCCAAGAAATTCAGACAGGATGATCAGGTCATCCCTTTCAGCGCAGGCATGTATAAAAATAAAGAAGCACTGTATGCAGACAACCTTGTAATTTTTACTGCGGACCCGGTCTTAACCGTTCCCAGAGTAGAAACATTAGTGAAAGATTTTGGGGCATTATCTGGATATCTGGTTAATAACGCAAAGACCGGAATAATGTGTTGGAATGGACCTGATTGGAAGGGAAGTATACAGAATGAGCTTAGATGCCTTGGAAATAGCATTGTTAAATCATTGGAGAGAATTCCTCAGTTTAATTTGGAGAGGATAGCAAAGGAGGTGGATACAATACTTGGTAGGTGGAAGAATTTACCTTTGACTATATATGGGAGAGTGAACCTAATCAAAATAGTTGTACTTCCTAATTTGTCATATCTTTTTAATTGTATCCCTCTGGATTTTCCCAAATTAATGATCAATAAGATACAGGGGAAATTAGTGAGTTTCCTTTGGGCGTCTAAGGGAGTCAGGCTTGCCTGGAAGAAATTGAGTCGTGAGCTGGAGAAGGGCGGACTGCCCCTCAAAGACTTGAGGTTATACTGTATGGTATTTCAGTTCAAGAACTGTAGAATCCTTCTTTGGTAAATCAGGATCTTTGGCATGGGGTGGATCGTCGGAAGAAATGGTGAAGGAATGGAGTTCTAAAGGTTTCCTTTGCAGGTTTGGGTCAAGAACATTTTTCAAAAAAGTAAGGCTAAATACCTTAAATGCAGCACTTATTCTTTGGCTGAAGGTAAGGAAGATAGTTGAAATGGGCTACTTCTTGGACTTCTCCTCAATCTGGGACTCACCAGGTGTACCTGAGTGTCTTTAAGATCGGTTAAGTCGTCCACTGAGGAGGGCGGGAAGTGTGGGGGGGATCGTTTGACAGTGCAGCGTATGGTGCCCTGGGAAGTGCTGGTGGTGAAAAGGTGATTCCCTCTCAAGATTCAAGTATCTCCAGCTATCATCCTGGGTAATGACCAACAGGCAAACGATTGGTGGAGTGTGGGATTTTGAATCTAAATTACAGAATGAGTCTCCCAGAAAAAAGGAAGTAGCTGACTGGTATTGGACTTTGTTGGAAACCGAGGATAAGATAGCTAAAAGCTCCATATGAGATCTGGGCATATGTCATTCAGATGACGGATCCGCAATCAATCTGGCATCGTTCCTTAAAGATACATTATAAGGTGGTTCAACCCGCAAATTTGAAAATAAATCATTTCTTCACAATAAACAGGCTGTATTGGTCTCCCCAAAAACTTGCCAAGTTTGTATCAGCACCAAACCCAAGGTGTCGAAGATGTGGTTTGCTAAGCGTGGATGATCTGCACATGTTTTTTGAGTGTCCCAAACTACAGGATTATTGGAATGCCGTTGAGAATGCTGTTAATGACATCTTTGGATCACTGACATAATATCGACTACAAAAATATAGACTTACAAAAATATCTATGCCAAAATATAGAATGCCAAAATATCGAAGTCCTATCTCCAAACAGGAAATTACAAAAATATCGAATCCAAAATATCGTTGTAAATAATATAGTTAGTCAAAATATCGAATTTTTTAAATGTTTTAAAAGTAATGTTAAATAAATGAAATAATACATATAATTAACTGACACATACTTATAAATACTTAAATAACAGTAAACTTAATGAATAATTAAAGTAAGTAAAAAAAAAAATTAATACATATATCTTAACGTGATATTAATTAAAAATATTCAATATTTTCTGTGTAGGATAGCGGGCGCGTAAAATTTACTATTACCACTCCAGTAAGTGCAATAGTAGGGAAAGCGTTGGATAGCGGGAGGGTAAAAATTACTATTCCCACTCCAGAGAATGCAACAGTAGGGAAAGCGTTGGATAGCGGGAGGGTAAAAAAGACTATTCCCACTCAAGAGAGTGCAATAATAGGGAAAACATTGGATAGCGTAGGGGTAAAAATTACTATTCCCACTCCAGAGAGTGCAACAGTAGGGAAAGCATTGGATAGCGGGAGGGTAACATTTACTATTCCCACTCCAGTGAGTGCAACAGTAGGGAAAGCGTTGGATAGCGTAGGGGTAAAAATTACTATTCCCACTCCAGAGAGTGCAACAGTAGGGAAAGCGTTGGATAGCGGAAGGGTAACATTTACTATTCCCACTCCAGTGAGTGCAACAGTAGGGAAAGCGTTGGATAGCGTAGGGATAAAAATGACTATTCCCACTCCAGAGAGTGCAACAGTAGGGAAAGCGTTGGATAGCGGGAGGCTAAAAATTACTATTCCCACTCCAGAGAGTGCAATAATAGGGAAAACACTGGATAGCGTAGGGGTAAAAATTACTATTCCCACTCCAGAGAGTGCAACAGTAGGGAAAGCGTTGGATAGCGGGAGGGTAACATTTACTATTCCCACTCCAGTGAGTGCAACAGTAGGGAAAGCGTTGGATAGCGTAGGGGTAAAAATTACTATTCCCACTCCAGAGAGTGCAACAGTAGGGAAAACGTTGGATAGCGGGAGGGTAACATTTACTATTCCCACTCCAGTGAGTGCAACAGTAGGGAAAGCGTTGGATAGCGTAGGGGTAAAAATTACTATTCCCACTCCAGAGAGTGCAACAGTAGGGAAAGCGTTGGATAGCGGGAGGGTAAAAATTACTATTCCCACTCCAGTGAGTGCAACAGTAGGGAAAGCGTTGGATAGCGGGAGGGTAAAAATTACTATTCACACTCCAGAGAGTGCAATAATAGGGAAAGCATTGGATAGCGTAGGGGTAAAAATTACTATTCCCACTCAAGTAAGTGCAATAGTAGAGAAAATAATAAATGTATTTTTATTTTTAAATTAATGAATTATTAATACAAAAACAAGTATTACAATTAATTACCAATCACAAAAGAATTGATTATTTATAAATACCAATACATTTTTGTTTAATTAATTAACAATTAATAATTAATTAACAAACAATTGTTTTTCAATAACAAACATTAATAAATGCAAATAATACCAATTAATAATTAATTTATAATATATTAATTAAGGATATACACAAATTATTTAAATAATTATTTTTTTCCAATTATATTACTTCCCACCATATTCCCGTATAAACACAATACCCGCTACAAATATTAATTGAATACAATTAACATAATTATCAATTTACCTATTAATACTAATTAATTACCAATTAATACTAATTATTTACAAATTAATAATTAATCAACAACCAATTAATTTGCAATACCAATTAATAATTAACTAATAACAATTAAATTACTTCCCACCCTATTCCCCTATAAACCCACAACCCGCTACAGAAGTAAAATGCAAAATTAAATTAAAGATATATTAATTAACAATATACACAAATAAATTAAATAATTATTTATTTACAATTATATTACTTGCCACCATATTCCCCTATAAACACACTGCCCGCTACAAATATTAAATGAATACAATTAACATAATTATCAATTAAACAATTAATACAAATTAATTACCAATTAATACTAATTATTTACCAATTAATAATTAATCAACAACCAATTAATTTGCAATACCAATTAATAATTAACTAATAACAATTAAATTACTTCCCACCCTATTCCCCTATAAACCCACAACCCGTTACAGAAGTAAAACGCAAAATTAAATTAAAAATAATTAATAATTCCTATAAATTATTATTTAATAATCTATAATTAAATTACTTCCCACCCTATTCCCCTATAAACCCACAACCCGCTACAGAAGTAAAACGCAAAATTAAATTAAAAATAATTAATAATTCCTATAAATTATTATTTAATGTACTATAATTAAATTACTTCCCACCCTACTCCCCTATAAACCCACAACCCGCTACGGAATTAAATTACAAAAAAATAAAAAAACATAAAATTCAATAATTTAAAAATATTCTAACATACATTCCAATATTAATACATACTTTTAACACATATACTAACACTTAAATCACTATAAAAAATTCGATATTTTTAACAACTATATTATGACTGTCGATATTACTTACTTCTATATTATTGCAATCGATATTTCTTACCTGTTTTTCGATATTCTTCACCACTATATTTTTGCAAGTCGATATTCTGTCCATTCGATATTAAAAACTCGATATTCTTGCTACTCGATATTTTTTTTTCGATATTATGTCTAGTTACCGACATCTTTCAGTCAAATATAACAATAAGCCCAACACTGGTACTGATGGGATTGGAGGATGTTCCCAGCCAGTCCCTCTCTGCAAACAGGAGAGATCTTCTCTTCTATATGATGCTTTTAGCTAGGAGAGAGATTTGTAAGAGATGATTAGATTCCCTCCCTCCCCAGGGCTGTAATTGGCTTCAGGCACTTAGCACTATATGTAAAATGGATACAGGATTCAAAGGGGGTTCTTGCAGTGTGATTTGGGAAGACTATTTGAACTGGAATGGAACAAAAAGGACCTAAGCCGATGTACAATGATTACGCCTGCATGAAACCAGTAGCCAGTAAACAGGTAGGACTGGACCAGCAGGGCTAGATGTTAAATTGCGAGTGGCCTGAGGGTGGTACAGTTCGTATTCTAAGGCACGGCTTTGCAATACTGGTGAAATGAGGACAAAAAACAAAAATCAAAGACTCCTACTAAAAGAAAGACAGCCCTTATTTCCTGACCTTTGCAGGCCCGCAGGTATAGAATCTATTCCCCAAGAGTCAGATGACTGCTCTACTGATTACCTGATCTAAGGAAACAAAAAGACCTGAGACATGTTTAAAGTGCTACTTAAGTTGGTAGTACAATCAGTGCTGCAGGCCCACTAGTATAATTTAATTTACAGGCACTGGGTGCAGGTTGTGCCACTTTATTAGGGACTTACAAGTACATTAAATATGCCAGTTGGGTATAAGCCAACCTAACATGTTTTAAGGAGAGAGCACAAGCACTTTTCCACTGGTTAGCAGTGGTAAAGAGAACAGAGTCCTAAGGTCAACATAAACAAATTCAGATGAAATAGAAGGAGGCAGCAAAAAGTCTGGGGATGACCCTGCAGATAGGCCAAGTCCAACAAATACAATCCGCGATCCATAACTGATGGCACATCTTATATTGTTCATGAACAAACTAAAGTTGTTGCGCTGCATTGATTGAAAGGCAGAGAGCAGAAGAGTGCCACATCTACTAAGATGTAGCACTGTTTTCCTCTCTCCTTGCTCTGGCACACTTTGGCTGCCATGTGCCAATGCACACACCTTTGCAGCAAGTGCAAGATGTGTGTGTTCTGTAAAGAATTGTTTTTGTACTGTAAGGCAATCTTCCAGTACAATAAAACTATCCTTTAACACTTTTCCTGCTTTGTATGTGTGCTGTGCTTTTCTGCATGCATGCAAAGTAGTATACAGGAGGAGAAATTAAAACATTTCCCTTTGTTGCACCGTCCCCGAGGAGGTTTTGAATTGTGGTGCAAATGCCCTTGATGCAAAGTAATGCAAAGCAGTGCAGAAAACAACTTTGCATTCCTTTGGAAACTATCCAGCATGAATCGTGATTTGCGTTGGAGAGTAAATCCCAACATAGCACTTTGTGTCATTTCTGCATCACGAAAGTAACGGAAACCTGGCACAAAGTGTAAGTCTGAGCCACAGTGTTGGGGCACTACTGTGCTAGAGACTTTTTATGTAAGCTTTTGGTAGTTGGCTTTCTTAGGAATTAGTCAGGTTTAGTAACTAAATTGATGACCGTGACTGCATGATATGAGATCTAGTTCTTATTTTTCCTTGAACAAATTAGGTGGTCTTGGGCAAACTGCTCTGTTTGCCGGTGTCTCCAGTTCTTTCAATGCTTATTTTGATAGTGTTTAAAATCAAGCAACACTTAGGCCCTCATTGCGAGGTCTGGTGGACTCCCGTCAACCCGACACAGTTGTAGAGTGGCAAACGATCGACCATAGGTCGGCAGTTCCGAACACCGTATTACAATGTGACCGCATATAGTGAGGTTGCAAACTCCTATTTCTCTATTGGAGCTTGTGCGGTTAGCGGAAATCGCCTGCAGCACAAGCTCCCAAAGAGAAATGAGAATTTGTGAAAATCCCTGCACCATGTGGCAGGCACCTGAAGGTGCCTGCCACATCGTGCAAGGATTTACAGGGGGACGGAACCTAGGGCCGCAGGGAGAAAAGGGCCCTGTTAGGGGTGCCCAAAGTTGCTTTCCAACAGGCTTTCCATGTTGGAAAGCCCGACATGGAAAGCCTATCGGAAACCAACATCATAATCCTGACTGCGGAAACACCATCCACACGAGATTATGGTGGATTTCCGACTAGCCAACGGGCTTCATGAATGACCAACCGGTTTGAATTCCGAATGCCATAATCCGAGTACGGCGGTCAGAATTCACACCAAGGATGTCAGTCGGAAAGCTTTCCGACCAACATCCTAATGAGGGCCTGAGTGTTGAGAAACAAGTAAAACAGGTAATTTATGCCTACTTAAACTGAGAATTACTCTGGGAAGAGCTGGGAGTTTGAAATCATTGCCCAGTTTTGTTATAAACTCTTTAACCCCAGCCCACTGATTTTCCTCCCTAAAAAAATTGTTGGCAAGAGATTTTTGTTCTTGATTTGTCTTTTTGGATCAAGAGAGAAGTAAATTAGATTGGGTAGACATTTCTGATCCGGTCCAAATTTTTCTGGACAACATTTTTAAAAATGGCGGATTTGTTGCAGTGATGATGTAATATTTCAGGAACCATGAGACCTATATCCTTCATTTTGATGTCAAAACATAGGTTTTGGGGGTCAAGTAGTCTTATAGAGACAGAAAGTAAGTCCTCAGAGCAACCCTTTCACCATTTTCCAAAATAACAGCTATAATAGAGAAAGTAGAGACATATATTGAAATGGAACAAGTAATAATGGTTTTTAATCCTTTTATTTTCATAGTTCACGTTATTCATTTGTTTTGGAAATCACTTGTGGTACATTTACAGAATATTTAACATTTGAGAAGAACATATCAGCAGGTTCTGTGGTTAGAGGCATTAGAAATGTAATAGGTTTTAGCACCCCATCAATATCTTCCCAACCAAATTCACACGGATCTTTCTCTACCTATGCATGATCCAAAATATTCTGATCAAGTGAAACGGTCTAATGTGTCCACGCACAGAATATGGCGTTGGTGGAAGGTCACTTAGCGGGACTGATCTCTTGAACTCTTTTTACTGAAGATCGTCAAATGCGTGACAGTCAGAACTCGTTTTCAACATACACATGAGGTATTTTTATACGTCTTTAAATTCACAAATCAAAAATAAAAATCTCTGGACAACAATGTTTGTAGGAGGCATATCAAGGGGCCAGGACTACTTTAGGGAACACAGATTGCAAAAGATGCATTTGTATTTCTTGTCAAGTTCATGAAGCAAGAGAGAGGGGAGCCCCACAGGATTATCTGTCTTGTCTCCTCTGAGATTTGCAAGAGGTGCTTAAATATAGGCCAGTGAAACGCAAATTAACACCTGAAAGCCACTGAGGGCATGGTGGAGGTAGGTGTGCAGTGCTGTCTTAACGCATGGGCACGCTGGGCAGTTGCCCCCTGGCCCCACGAGCATAGGGGCCCTGTGCTAATCTATGCACAGACCAGTGGCTCAGAGGCAACATCTGAAAAATAAAACAGTATTTGAATATTGTTTATTTTTCAGCTGCTGGCTCTGAGCCAGGGTGTTCAGGGAGGGGCGGGGCCAGGACATGGACTGCTTTGCCCGGGGCCTATAATGCTGTTAAAACGGCCCTGTAGGTGTGACGACATCTTGTGGTGTAACTTGAACAAGTGCAGGTCTCTTGTGACAGTGTAACAGAGCTTCACACTGCCAGTTTGAAGGTTTGCGTTGTTTAATACTTTTTAACATAGCAATCAGTATGAAGAGGGGCTGCATTTCAAAACACATCAGGATATAGTGACTCTGCGAGGCCCTGTCTTCGAGGAGGTTTGAATGACCTCCGTTTTGCAGTCATGTGCCACTCTTAACCCCTTGTGTGCCCTGCCCATTCCCCCTCCTGTGCCGGGCGTTACATTAGCGGGCGGGGTTCATGACGAGATAGTCTCGTCATGGGCACAGCGCAACCGTGCTCCATGACGAGACTATCTCGTCATGGGCACAGAAGCGGTTAATGCGTTTTTTTTCTCTGCAGTTTTTAAATAGCACAAACTCTGCCCAAGGGCATTTGAGCTGCTTTACATGGGCTCCAGGTATATTACACAAGGTCGCAGTCATTTCTTAATATGGTGAGATTAAGTAATTTGCCCAGAATCACAGGAAGTTGAGTCGACGCCAGGACTCGAACCTGGCTCCCCGGTTTCAAAATGAACAGTCTTAGCTTCTCCTTTCTTGATAGTTTTAAACGGTCGGTTGAACTACGTCACAGTGTTCATCGTCAGCTGCAGACTCCATGCACTAGGGGTGAAAGCCGAGCTGCACGTGTGCAGTCAATGCGCGGGATCTGCAAGAACTGAACACATCACTGCGG
Source organism: Triturus cristatus (assembly GCF_964204655.1). Taxonomy (NCBI): domain Eukaryota; kingdom Metazoa; phylum Chordata; class Amphibia; order Caudata; family Salamandridae; genus Triturus; species Triturus cristatus. Next base: position 1,171,145,623 of record NC_140593.1, read on the forward strand.
AGATGTTTAAGGTGAAAGACACGCTTGTTTATGGGTTTAGCATTTTTAGTAAATGGGATATTTAAGAGGGTGTTGTTTCATAAGAATTCAGCTCACAATAAGGTTTTCTAAACACTGTTTGACCCAAAATCCCACAAATAAACCAGTGCGTATATCTCCCTACCAATGTCTCATTAACTGCTGTTATGAAGTCCTTGCGCTCTTTCTTTCCCTCTCTTCATTGTCTTTCTCCCCTCTTTGCCCACAAGCATCAGGTTTCTTTTTACCCTCCCACCTGCTATCTTCAGCACTCCTTCCTCCCCACTAAAATTTGATTTTATCCCTCACTTACACTTAGGGCCACATTTACTAGGGGTATGAGCATGGGTAAAAGTCACAAAAAGTCACGCAAAGTTATGCAAAGTAAAGCACAGCACAGCTGACTCTCGCAACAGTATTTACATTCCAGAGCAGAAGGTATTTTGCACTGAAGGGTGCTGTTTTCACAGCACAAATAGTGCTTTGAACTGTTTAGTGCTGTTTGGTGTCAAGGGGGCATTTGTTACACATACATTGGGTGGGTCAGCGCAGGCACCCATGGTTTTTGAAGCAAAGCCCTATCTAGAAAGATCTGGCTTTGTGTAAAACAAAAGCCTTATTATTATCAAGTAGAAATTTTCATATTTCCAGAACATTTAACATATTTTTTATGTGTTGCAATGTTCAGTGCACATAGAATGTGTGGAATCTTCAAAATTGTGTCCAGGCATAGGATTTTGTGCTGGAGGGATATGTTCTATGCAAATCTTTAGCTAATCAGCACACACACAGCACTGCACCATGGTGCAAAGGTTCAGCATGGCACCGGGCACCGTGTTTGTGCACCCACACAGGTTCTTTCTCCCTCTTATACAGGCCGGGAAGCAACTTTAGATGCTGCATGCGTTGCAATGAAAATAAAAAAAACTACTCCATAGTTAGACTTAGTTTTCCTTCTTATTTCTTTATCCCACTAACACTCAGATTTTTCAACCTCCTCCTGCTTCTCCCTTCTCATGACACAAAACGGTGTGGTCTTTTATTTACTCCTTGCATTTTTCTTAATTGATTACTCTCAGTCCTTCGTTTGCATAACACTGTATATTGCAGTTTTTCATTTCTTATCTTCCCTTATTTTACCGACCTGTCCCACGGCCTTCCAGTTAAAACAAGCATCGCCTCTCCTGTTTTTGTCTCACTCAGCAACAGTCCTATTAACCAAGGTGCATATTAATGTTTTATGGCATATACTGGTTCTAGGCCAATCCACGCTTCACTCTTTGGGCTCATGTTCTCCAAGCTTGCACTGCTGGCCTTTTACTATAAATACCGTGTTCAGTCGTCGTGGGATGTTTGTGCTCACAGAGTAGTACAGAACCGCTTTCACCAGCAGGTGCCTGCTGAGAACCAAATGGCCTGTGAGGCTGTAGGGAGTCACAGCAGCAATACATGGGGGCTAATGATAGGCACTGCTGATAGATGGCAGGTGAGAGGTGGTCTTGTGCTAATAAAGTTACCAGTGCCAGTAAAATGGGTATTTAACTTGTCCCTTCCGAAAAATGCATAGTGGGATGAAGTTTTTAAATGTGTCTGCTCAAAACTCAATATGTACTGATATTCTACAATTCAATCTATATTCCTTCCCTACTCTTTTTAATTTGCAAACACATCAGCCCTTTCTTTCCTTCACATCAATGTCCCACTTCCTGCTTGGGACACAAACATCATATAAATAACATGTGTCTGCATTACCTGTGTCTGTCTGTGGTCTGAATAATGTATTGGGTCGCAGCCGGTGCCTTAATGGGCTCGTACTGCCCGGTACTGAGTACCTGGACTTTGCTAATTTGAAAGGGAGAGTGCCTGCACTTCTCAGCAGAAGTGCACACATTTAATTGGAGGGTACCGTCACTTCTCCGAGACAAGCAGGTGCTCTGCTATAGGGGACTTGTACTACTATTTTTACATTTCAAGCACTGGGCGTGGCATGTGTTGGGGCACAGAGTTCACTTTCAAATAAAACCTCACTCGACTAGTCTGTGATATTTGGCAGTCTGATATTACTGTGTCAAGCCTTTCTTTACCACAAGCAAGCACTGTAAACCACAACACTTTATGGGACACAGTCTTGTCTTTCACACAACTTCACCTCACCCATTTGACTGTGTCTTTCACCTTCCCTGAGGCTGTCTTTCCCTTACTTCCTCCTTTGGCCTTTACCAGTCTCAAGACGAAATCTCATCACCGCAAAGTGTGTTGTCTCTTCACCTCCTTGCTCTCACTGCCCCCTTCTTCACGCTGAAGAGACATAGCCCTTGGGCTCAGCCTCACGTGCTTGCTTTGGACATCTCTACGGAATGAAACATGGAGGGATAGTGACATTGTTTGTCCACATATTAAAATATGAAGCACTTCTCCCCACTCATACCTTCTATTAACAATCACACATGGGGATTTGTGATAGAATGATTTTGTGTTCACTAAGGGGTCGGAAAGCTCTCCAACCGAGCCAGATCCGGAGGGTTTTCCGACCGAGCCGGACCCCTGCAGTCCGACCGAGCGAATACGATGCGGCCACATGCTGCCGGACTCGGTTCGGTTGGGCTCCCATAGAAGTCAATGGGAGCCGGTCGTACGACTCGTACATGGGCTCTCAGTGACTGTACAGTGGGTACGCGTCGGTGCCATCTGCACTGTACATGCCTGTGCTGGGGAGACCCTTGGGTCTCCCCCTGTGTCTGAGTCGTAAGGCTGCGTGTGATGGGGGGTCCTCCAAAGGCAGCTTCCCGGACGTTTTGCAAACCGGAAACTTCAGCTCGATCCAGCTGTCCGACGCGTATATTGTACTCGCTCGGTCGTGAAACGTTTCCATTGCGCGGTGCGAATCGTGTCAGTACGAGTCAGTTGGAGCGGCTCGGATCCAGAAACGGTTTGGTCGGAACACACGCGTACACTCGCATCGTACTTGCTCACTCGTACAGGTGTCAGAGTCGGTCGTGAAACACGCGTCCGACTCGTACCTTTTTCCCGCCGCATCGCGTTCGGAGCCCTTCCGAGCGAGATCAGACTCGACCTCTTAAAAGAACATTGATGCTATTTGCCATATCATGTAAACATAATTTGCCTCAGTTGTATTTGAATTTGTTGATGTAAAAGCTGTCCCTGTATTTTCATTTGTCAGCTGTAAATCCTTTAGTGGCTCATGTCTGCACCCGATTCATCTTTTTAATGTATTTTTCATCTTTGAAGTCCTGTTTGTATAATTATCATGTTTTACATCAAACTGAAACACCTCTCACCGCTTCCACCTAAGGAGACCTCTGCTGATGGTCAGAGCAGCAGGGAACCATCCAACTGATGAGGAACCATGAGGCTGAGGGGTCTTCAGATCGGACAGAGTGTAAGGGACTGTGACCCTGCGCACATTTCTCAGTGTTTCCTCTTGACAGTGGGTACCTTGGTCTGGTATTACAGGCCTGTCCATGCCACCAGTTCTGAGGGGTGCTGCTTATATGACTTCTTTGGCTTTAATGACTTTGGGAACCTGCCTCCAACGTTCAAGTGCTAAATTAACACTTTTCTTGCAAATAAATGCCAAATATGTCTAGCGACATACTTATTTCGGTAATTAAACATATGTGCACTTTTACCAACTTATAGACCATGGACTAGTATATTTATAAAGGAGGAAACCTTCAGAATGAAATGATGCGACAGAGCTACTTGCAAGCATACACTATACAGTGCTCGGGGTGGCACTCCAGTGCCCTGCCACCATTTATTGTCCAATGAAACAGTGCCTCCTGCTCAGTGTAGGTCACCCAGTTCCAAATGCTGATGTAAATGCATATTGTGAAATTGTGACTTGACGGCCTGATTACAAATGGCCCTTTAAATCATGACCCAGACACTAACACCGGTTTACGCAGGGATCACAGTTATAAACAGTAACTAAGATGTTTACTGCAAAATGATAATTACAGGGAGCAATAAAGTTTGCACCTTCCCTTAAATTTCAACGGGTAAAATCTGTCAATGTTTTGCAGGGGAAAAATAACTGATATTTACCAGGACATGATCTGTGGTGTGATAAGCACCAAAATCTGCATGTTATTAACCAAAAATAGGCAGTCTGATTTAATCGGGTGACATAATTAATTGATCCAGTGGCGTAGCTTCAGAGAGGGTTTGTTGGGTGTCGCACCCCTCCTAATAAAAGCTAAAAGTCAATTTCTGGAGGTCCTGTCTGGCATGTGAATCCACTGCAAATCTATATTTAATAAATAATACAAAAACAGTTTCTTGAGCTGCTCTTTCATTGTGTTTTGTTAGTGGGTGGGCCAGATGTGCTAGTGCGGTTATTGTGCTGTGAGTGCTCAGGCTCACTTCTGCCCCACAGTCTAAACATTCCAAGGGGGTGTAGCTCCAAAGGGAAATTCACTGAAATTATTAGGAATTTAGAAATGAATATGTTGTAACCTGTGTTGTATTTTATCTTGTTACTTACTCCCTAGCTGCTCAGCCAGTGTGAATGTGATGCATGAAATGTTGGTGTGATGGACATGAATGGAATGTTGGGGTGCCCGGATGCTTGAGTGTGACAGTTGGAGTATGGGCTGAGCAGCAGGTAGACTGCTCCTGGTGGGGCTGCATCTCCACAACTCATCTACCTGTAACTGAACTCAATAAATCTACTTAAAACTACATCCTGGCTACGGCCCTCCTTACTACAATTTCTTGGCGACGTTTCTTGAAACGTAACTACGCGTGTTTTTAAAAAGGACTCTACATCAAGTTTTGGTGTATAGTCAAAGTGATGGCACGAGTCGTTCAGAGCCCGCGCACCCTTACCTGGAGCTTTGTCGCACAGAGCAGCTGAGGAATCTTTTGTGACGTTGATTCTTTTACGCAGCTGCTCGCTGCCGTGGGACATTTGCTGGCCTCAACGTGGATTGAGCCACCCGGCGAGCGTCCTGGGGGTGCCGCCATTTTGTGTTTGGCTACAGCACTCAAACTGTTTGGCTGTACACGGTGAGGAATTGGAGGCTTTGCACACGCTCACGGCCACGGATTACCCTGTAATCTTCAATCATTCTTGTATTTCCTTCTGCAGGCCACAGAGTATTTTTTGTTCTCCAAATTGTCTTCAATTTCTTTCTGCCAACCCGCCTTGGTAGATCCAGGTGCGCTTCTGCCCCGCCCTTCATTTTGGAGAAATGGAACTCTTGTGGTAATGTACCAGTGCCTGACACTCGTTTTACTCTGGATATTAGACGTCACAGTAACACGAGTGTGCCACTGCCTGACAGTGCATGTACTGTGCATATCAGACACCTCAGTATCATTCATGTGAGGCAGTGTGTGGCACAGTACAGCGGTGACAGGCACACCATTATCAATTGACTGCCTGTCGTTTTTAATGAGTTTTCTCTCATAATAATTCTAGTCACTATTCTGTCAATACTATTCGGTCTCTAAATGCATTAGTTTTCAAACTAAGTGGCGACATTCACAACATAGCATTAGAGTGATATTTTATGTTTTACTTTTGTCTGTCTATTGTAGCCTAAAGTTGGTGTGAGAGTGTTTTCTCCGGTGTTCAGCATGTCACTACTTTCCTCTTTTGTCTTTTTCAACTGAAGGATGTTCTGCACCTTCCTATTTTGTTCTCACAATGTGTCCATGCAACTTTGTTTTATGCATGTTATATTTTAGGCCCACATATTATGTTTTTTTTTTGTGTCACACATTCTTGGCTTATAGTTAATATGAGGTTGATGAGAGGTAGTTTACTTCATTTACAGCTCTTCTTTAATGTCATCTTCACTTTTGTAATGGGTGTCAGTCCCATTTTCACAGTTTGTGATGGGTGTTTTTCTCTTTTGCATAGTTTGCAGTGGGTGTTAGTCCCATCTACGCAGTCTGTAGTGGGTTGTTTTCCCATCTATGCAGATCTTATGGTACAAGTCCCATTGTTTTGTAGTGGGTTTTAGTCCCATCTATGCAATCTGTAGTGGGTTTTAGTCCCATCTGCGTAGTTCTAATGGGTACAAGTCCCATGTTTCTGTAGGGGATTGTGGTAGAAGTGAGGGCAGCTTTCAGGTCAGGTCATAATACCAAGGTCAGGAGGTATTTCACTTGTTTGGAATCCAAACATGAGGCGAGGGTTTTGCTTGAACTCTCCAAACAGTAGCGAATTAGGAGGAATGGTGCTCTGTCTGGAAAAGTCAGGTACCTGGAGGCAGATCATTGATACTGGGAGAGATATCGGCACAAGTTGTGCGCGGGAGCACACTGAGCATTAAGAGTACCGGGCTACTCATTCCATTTTCATCCTCGCTTTCACTTTCATGCCCGTGTTCTCTTTGCCTTTCAGCACACAGCTTAAACAGTTAAACAGTTAAAACTATTGACATTGTACATGAGAAAGCTAGTAATTTCAATATTTTCAATACCAACACATAAATAAAAAATTAGTCAATTTACAATACAAAAAGCTCCAACTTTCCTAATGCGAGACCTATTGCATTGCAAATGCTTATTATTGTTAGTGCTGAGTCTATAGAACAGCAGCTCAGTGCTGCTGTTGACCAGGGGGCCACATATAAAGGACAGGAGGGTCGCATGTGGCCCCCGGGCCGTATTTTGGGTATCACTGCCCTATAATATTGCCCATCCCCAGCACTTCCATAACTCGTGGTGCTATCCTCTTTTGCTGAGTATATTTCAGTGCTTGGTGGGAAATCTGATCCCCACACCCCTGATTTCTACTAAGCTTCTCTCCTGATTGCAACAAGGGGCGCTTGTGATCAAGCACTTGAAACTTGCATGCTGCGATAGGTCTTTGATGGTCCTATCTCTACTTTTCAGCAGCTCTTGGTGTCATATTAGTCCAATAACATGGGGCTTATGCAACCCACTTGAATGATATTTTAGGACACATCTACAGTGAACTGTTTATATTAATGACCCCATGTTTTGTTTGAAAAATGTTTCTTAAACCCAATTTAATATAAAAAAAATAAAAACTATTGAGAAGTATGTTCATCCAATCTTGCCTCTCTATTTCTGTTTCCCTCTCACCTTTTTTTCCATTTTCCTGATGTGCCCATATTCTCCTCTCATTAAAAGACAGTAAACCGTATTTTATAGTTCCTTGAGTTGTTTTAAGCGTTGGATAGCGGGAGGGTAAAAATTACTATTCCCACTCCAGAGAATGCAACAGTAGGGAAAGCGTTGGATAGCGGGAGGGTAAAAAAGACTATTCCCACTCAAGAGAGTGCAATAATAGGGAAAACATTGGATAGCGTAGGGGTAAAAATTACTATTCCCACTCCAGAGAGTGCAACAGTAGGGAAAGCATTGGATAGCGGGAGGGTAACATTTACTATTCCCACTCCAGTGAGTGCAACAGTAGGGAAAGCGTTGGATAGCGTAGGGGTAAAAATTACTATTCCCACTCCAGAGAGTGCAACAGTAGGGAAAGCGTTGGATAGCGGAAGGGTAACATTTACTATTCCCACTCCAGTGAGTGCAACAGTAGGGAAAGCGTTGGATAGCGTAGGGATAAAAATGACTATTCCCACTCCAGAGAGTGCAACAGTAGGGAAAGCGTTGGATAGCGGGAGGCTAAAAATTACTATTCCCACTCCAGAGAGTGCAATAATAGGGAAAACACTGGATAGCGTAGGGGTAAAAATTACTATTCCCACTCCAGAGAGTGCAACAGTAGGGAAAGCGTTGGATAGCGGGAGGGTAACATTTACTATTCCCACTCCAGTGAGTGCAACAGTAGGGAAAGCGTTGGATAGCGTAGGGGTAAAAATTACTATTCCCACTCCAGAGAGTGCAACAGTAGGGAAAACGTTGGATAGCGGGAGGGTAACATTTACTATTCCCACTCCAGTGAGTGCAACAGTAGGGAAAGCGTTGGATAGCGTAGGGGTAAAAATTACTATTCCCACTCCAGAGAGTGCAACAGTAGGGAAAGCGTTGGATAGCGGGAGGGTAAAAATTACTATTCCCACTCCAGTGAGTGCAACAGTAGGGAAAGCGTTGGATAGCGGGAGGGTAAAAATTACTATTCACACTCCAGAGAGTGCAATAATAGGGAAAGCATTGGATAGCGTAGGGGTAAAAATTACTATTCCCACTCAAGTAAGTGCAATAGTAGAGAAAATAATAAATGTATTTTTATTTTTAAATTAATGAATTATTAATACAAAAACAAGTATTACAATTAATTACCAATCACAAAAGAATTGATTATTTATAAATACCAATACATTTTTGTTTAATTAATTAACAATTAATAATTAATTAACAAACAATTGTTTTTCAATAACAAACATTAATAAATGCAAATAATACCAATTAATAATTAATTTATAATATATTAATTAAGGATATACACAAATTATTTAAATAATTATTTTTTTCCAATTATATTACTTCCCACCATATTCCCGTATAAACACAATACCCGCTACAAATATTAATTGAATACAATTAACATAATTATCAATTTACCTATTAATACTAATTAATTACCAATTAATACTAATTATTTACAAATTAATAATTAATCAACAACCAATTAATTTGCAATACCAATTAATAATTAACTAATAACAATTAAATTACTTCCCACCCTATTCCCCTATAAACCCACAACCCGCTACAGAAGTAAAATGCAAAATTAAATTAAAGATATATTAATTAACAATATACACAAATAAATTAAATAATTATTTATTTACAATTATATTACTTGCCACCATATTCCCCTATAAACACACTGCCCGCTACAAATATTAAATGAATACAATTAACATAATTATCAATTAAACAATTAATACAAATTAATTACCAATTAATACTAATTATTTACCAATTAATAATTAATCAACAACCAATTAATTTGCAATACCAATTAATAATTAACTAATAACAATTAAATTACTTCCCACCCTATTCCCCTATAAACCCACAACCCGTTACAGAAGTAAAACGCAAAATTAAATTAAAAATAATTAATAATTCCTATAAATTATTATTTAATAATCTATAATTAAATTACTTCCCACCCTATTCCCCTATAAACCCACAACCCGCTACAGAAGTAAAACGCAAAATTAAATTAAAAATAATTAATAATTCCTATAAATTATTATTTAATGTACTATAATTAAATTACTTCCCACCCTACTCCCCTATAAACCCACAACCCGCTACGGAATTAAATTACAAAAAAATAAAAAAACATAAAATTCAATAATTTAAAAATATTCTAACATACATTCCAATATTAATACATACTTTTAACACATATACTAACACTTAAATCACTATAAAAAATTCGATATTTTTAACAACTATATTATGACTGTCGATATTACTTACTTCTATATTATTGCAATCGATATTTCTTACCTGTTTTTCGATATTCTTCACCACTATATTTTTGCAAGTCGATATTCTGTCCATTCGATATTAAAAACTCGATATTCTTGCTACTCGATATTTTTTTTTCGATATTATGTCTAGTTACCGACATCTTTCAGTCAAATATAACAATGAGCCCAACACTGGTACTGATGGGATTGGAGGATGTTCCCAGCCAGTCCCTCTCTGCAAACAGGAGAGATCTTCTCTTCTATATGATGCTTTTAGCTAGGAGAGAGATTTGTAAGAGATGATTAGATTCCCTCCCTCCCCAGGGCTGTAATTGGCTTCAGGCACTTAGCACTATATGTAAAATGGATACAGGATTCAAAGGGGGTTCTTGCAGTGTGATTTGGGAAGACTATTTGAACTGGAATGGAACAAAAAGGACCTAAGCCGATGTACAATGATTACGCCTGCATGAAACCAGTAGCCAGTAAACAGGTAGGACTGGACCAGCAGGGCTAGATGTTAAATTGCGAGTGGCCTGAGGGTGGTACAGTTCGTATTCTAAGGCACGGCTTTGCAATACTGGTGAAATGAGGACAAAAAACAAAAATCAAAGACTCCTACTAAAAGAAAGACAGCCCTTATTTCCTGACCTTTGCAGGCCCGCAGGTATAGAATCTATTCCCCAAGAGTCAGATGACTGCTCTACTGATTACCTGATCTAAGGAAACAAAAAGACCTGAGACATGTTTAAAGTGCTACTTAAGTTGGTAGTACAATCAGTGCTGCAGGCCCACTAGTATAATTTAATTTACAGGCACTGGGTGCAGGTTGTGCCACTTTATTAGGGACTTACAAGTACATTAAATATGCCAGTTGGGTATAAGCCAACCTAACATGTTTTAAGGAGAGAGCACAAGCACTTTTCCACTGGTTAGCAGTGGTAAAGAGAACAGAGTCCTAAGGTCAACATAAACAAATTCAGATGAAATAGAAGGAGGCAGCAAAAAGTCTGGGGATGACCCTGCAGATAGGCCAAGTCCAACAAATACAATCCGCGATCCATAACTGATGGCACATCTTATATTGTTCATGAACAAACTAAAGTTGTTGCGCTGCATTGATTGAAAGGCAGAGAGCAGAAGAGTGCCACATCTACTAAGATGTAGCACTGTTTTCCTCTCTCCTTGCTCTGGCACACTTTGGCTGCCATGTGCCAATGCACACACCTTTGCAGCAAGTGCAAGATGTGTGTGTTCTGTAAAGAATTGTTTTTGTACTGTAAGGCAATCTTCCAGTACAATAAAACTATCCTTTAACACTTTTCCTGCTTTGTATGTGTGCTGTGCTTTTCTGCATGCATGCAAAGTAGTATACAGGAGGAGAAATTAAAACATTTCCCTTTGTTGCACCGTCCCCGAGGAGGTTTTGAATTGTGGTGCAAATGCCCTTGATGCAAAGTAATGCAAAGCAGTGCAGAAAACAACTTTGCATTCCTTTGGAAACTATCCAGCATGAATCGTGATTTGCGTTGGAGAGTAAATCCCAACATAGCACTTTGTGTCATTTCTGCATCACGAAAGTAACGGAAACCTGGCACAAAGTGTAAGTCTGAGCCACAGTGTTGGGGCACTACTGTGCTAGAGACTTTTTATGTAAGCTTTTGGTAGTTGGCTTTCTTAGGAATTAGTCAGGTTTAGTAACTAAATTGATGACCGTGACTGCATGATATGAGATCTAGTTCTTATTTTTCCTTGAACAAATTAGGTGGTCTTGGGCAAACTGCTCTGTTTGCCGGTGTCTCCAGTTCTTTCAATGCTTATTTTGATAGTGTTTAAAATCAAGCAACACTTAGGCCCTCATTGCGAGGTCTGGTGGACTCCCGTCAACCCGACACAGTTGTAGAGTGGCAAACGATCGACCATAGGTCGGCAGTTCCGAACACCGTATTACAATGTGACCGCATATAGTGAGGTTGCAAACTCCTATTTCTCTATTGGAGCTTGTGCGGTTAGCGGAAATCGCCTGCAGCACAAGCTCCCAAAGAGAAATGAGAATTTGTGAAAATCCCTGCACCATGTGGCAGGCACCTGAAGGTGCCTGCCACATCGTGCAAGGATTTACAGGGGGACGGAACCTAGGGCCGCAGGGAGAAAAGGGCCCTGTTAGGGGTGCCCAAAGTTGCTTTCCAACAGGCTTTCCATGTTGGAAAGCCCGACATGGAAAGCCTATCGGAAACCAACATCATAATCCTGACTGCGGAAACACCATCCACACGAGATTATGGTGGAATTCCGACTAGCCAACGGGCTTCATGAATGACCAACCGGTTTGAATTCCGAATGCCATAATCCGAGTACGGCGGTCAGAATTCACACCAAGGATGTCAGTCGGAAAGCTTTCCGACCAACATCCTAATGAGGGCCTGAGTGTTGAGAAACAAGTAAAACAGGTAATTTATGCCTACTTAAACTGAGAATTACTCTGGGAAGAGCTGGGAGTTTGAAATCATTGCCCAGTTTTGTTATAAACTCTTTAACCCCAGCCCACTGATTTTCCTCCCTAAAAAAATTGTTGGCAAGAGATTTTTGTTCTTGATTTGTCTTTTTGGATCAAGAGAGAAGTAAATTAGATTGGGTAGACATTTCTGATCCGGTCCAAATTTTTCTGGACAACATTTTTAAAAATGGCGGATTTGTTGCAGTGATGATGTAATATTTCAGGAACCATGAGACCTATATCCTTCATTTTGATGTCAAAACATAGGTTTTGGGGGTCAAGTAGTCTTATAGAGACAGAAAGTAAGTCCTCAGAGCAACCCTTTCACCATTTTCCAAAATAACAGCTATAATAGAGAAAGTAGAGACATATATTGAAATGGAACAAGTAATAATGGTTTTTAATCCTTTTATTTTCATAGTTCACGTTATTCATTTGTTTTGGAAATCACTTGTGGTACATTTACAGAATATTTAACATTTGAGAAGAACATATCAGCAGGTTCTGTGGTTAGAGGCATTAGAAATGTAATAGGTTTTAGCACCCCATCAATATCTTCCCAACCAAATTCACACGGATCTTTCTCTACCTATGCATGATCCAAAATATTCTGATCAAGTGAAACGGTCTAATGTGTCCACGCACAGAATATGGCGTTGGTGGAAGGTCACTTAGCGGGACTGATCTCTTGAACTCTTTTTACTGAAGATCGTCAAATGCGTGACAGTCAGAACTCGTTTTCAACATACACATGAGGTATTTTTATACGTCTTTAAATTCACAAATCAAAAATAAAAATCTCTGGACAACAATGTTTGTAGGAGGCATATCAAGGGGCCAGGACTACTTTAGGGAACACAGATTGCAAAAGATGCATTTGTATTTCTTGTCAAGTTCATGAAGCAAGAGAGAGGGGAGCCCCACAGGATTATCTGTCTTGTCTCCTCTGAGATTTGCAAGAGGTGCTTAAATATAGGCCAGTGAAACGCAAATTAACACCTGAAAGCCACTGAGGGCATGGTGGAGGTAGGTGTGCAGTGCTGTCTTAACGCATGGGCACGCTGGGCAGTTGCCCCCTGGCCCCACGAGCATAGGGGCCCTGTGCTAATCTATGCACAGACCAGTGGCTCAGAGGCAACATCTGAAAAATAAAACAGTATTTGAATATTGTTTATTTTTCAGCTGCTGGCTCTGAGCCAGGGTGTTCAGGGAGGGGCGGGGCCAGGACATGGACTGCTTTGCCCGGGGCCTATAATGCTGTTAAAACGGCCCTGTAGGTGTGACGACATCTTGTGGTGTAACTTGAACAAGTGCAGGTCTCTTGTGACAGTGTAACAGAGCTTCACACTGCCAGTTTGAAGGTTTGCGTTGTTTAATACTTTTTAACATAGCAATCAGTATGAAGAGGGGCTGCATTTCAAAACACATCAGGATATAGTGACTCTGCGAGGCCCTGTCTTCGAGGAGGTTTGAATGACCTCCGTTTTGCAGTCATGTGCCACTCTTAACCCCTTGTGTGCCCTGCCCATTCCCCCTCCTGTGCCGGGCGTTACATTAGCGGGCGGGGTTCATGACGAGATAGTCTCGTCATGGGCACAGCGCAACCGTGCTCCATGACGAGACTATCTCGTCATGGGCACAGAAGCGGTTAATGCGTTTTTTTTCTCTGCAGTTTTTAAATAGCACAAACTCTGCCCAAGGGCATTTGAGCTGCTTTACATGGGCTCCAGGTATATTACACAAGGTCGCAGTCATTTCTTAATATGGTGAGATTAAGTAATTTGCCCAGAATCACAGGAAGTTGAGTCGACGCCAGGACTCGAACCTGGCTCCCCGGTTTCAAAATGAACAGTCTTAGCTTCTCCTTTCTTGATAGTTTTAAACGGTCGGTTGAACTACGTCACAGTGTTCATCGTCAGCTGCAGACTCCATGCACTAGGGGTGAAAGCCGAGCTGCACGTGTGCAGTCAATGCGCGGGATCTGCAAGAACTGAACACATCACTGCGGAGATGTTTAAGGTGAAAGACACGCTTGTTTATGGGTTTAGCATTTTTAGTAAATGGGATATTTAAGAGGGTGTTGTTTCATAAGAATTCAGCTCACAATAAGGTTTTCTAAACACTGTTTGACCCAAAATCCCACAAATAAACCAGTGCGTATATCTCCCTACCAATGTCTCATTAACTGCTGTTATGAAGTCCTTGCGCTCTTTCTTTCCCTCTCTTCATTGTCTTTCTCCCCTCTTTGCCCACAAGCATCAGGTTTCTTTTTACCCTCCCACCTGCTATCTTCAGCACTCCTTCCTCCCCACTAAAATTTGATTTTATCCCTCACTTACACTTAGGGCCACATTTACTAGGGGTATGAGCATGGGTAAAAGTCACAAAAAGTCACGCAAAGTTATGCAAAGTAAAGCACAGCACAGCTGACTCTCGCAACAGTATTTACATTCCAGAGCAGAAGGTATTTTGCACTGAAGGGTGCTGTTTTCACAGCACAAATAGTGCTTTGAACTGTTTAGTGCTGTTTGGTGTCAAGGGGGCATTTGTTACACATACATTGGGTGGGTCAGCGCAGGCACCCATGGTTTTTGAAGCAAAGCCCTATCTAGAAAGATCTGGCTTTGTGTAAAACAAAAGCCTTATTATTATCAAGTAGAAATTTTCATATTTCCAGAACATTTAACATATTTTTTATGTGTTGCAATGTTCAGTGCACATAGAATGTGTGGAATCTTCAAAATTGTGTCCAGGCATAGGATTTTGTGCTGGAGGGATATGTTCTATGCAAATCTTTAGCTAATCAGCACACACACAGCACTGCACCATGGTGCAAAGGTTCAGCATGGCACCGGGCACCGTGTTTGTGCACCCACACAGGTTCTTTCTCCCTCTTATACAGGCCGGGAAGCAACTTTAGATGCTGCATGCGTTGCAATGAAAATAAAAAAAACTACTCCATAGTTAGACTTAGTTTTCCTTCTTATTTCTTTATCCCACTAACACTCAGATTTTTCAACCTCCTCCTGCTTCTCCCTTCTCATGACACAAAACGGTGTGGTCTTTTATTTACTCCTTGCATTTTTCTTAATTGATTACTCTCAGTCCTTCGTTTGCATAACACTGTATATTGCAGTTTTTCATTTCTTATCTTCCCTTATTTTACCGACCTGTCCCACGGCCTTCCAGTTAAAACAAGCATCGCCTCTCCTGTTTTTGTCTCACTCAGCAACAGTCCTATTAACCAAGGTGCATATTAATGTTTTATGGCATATACTGGTTCTAGGCCAATCCACGCTTCACTCTTTGGGCTCATGTTCTCCAAGCTTGCACTGCTGGCCTTTTACTATAAATACCGTGTTCAGTCGTCGTGGGATGTTTGTGCTCACAGAGTAGCACAGACCCGCTTTCACCAGCAGGTGCCTGCTGAGAAGTTGAACCAAATGGCCCGGGAGGCTGTAGGGAGTCACAGCAGCAATACATGGGGGCTCATGATAGGCACTGCTGATAGATGGCAGGTGAGAGGTGGTCTTGTGCTAATAAAGTTACCAGTGCCAGTAAAATGGGTATTTAACTTGTCCCTTCCGAAAAATGCATAGTGGGATGAAGTTTTTAAATGTGTCTGCTCAAAACTCAATATGTACTGATATTCTACAATTCAATCTATATTCCTTCCCTACTCTTTTTAATTTGCAAACACATCAGCCCTTTCTTTCCTTCACATCAATGTCCCACTTCCTGCTTGGGACACAAACATCATATAAATAACATGTGTCTGCATTACCTGTGTCTGTCTGTGGTCTGAATAATGTATTGGGTCGCAGCCGGTGCCTTAATGGGCTCGTACTGCCCGGTACTGAGTACCTGGACTTTGCTAATTTGAAAGGGAGAGTGCCTGCACTTCTCAGCAGAAGTGCACACATTTAATTGGAGGGTACCGTCACTTCTCCGAGACAAGCAGGTGCTCTGCTATAGGGGACTTGTACTTCTATTTTTACATTTCAAGCACTGGGCGTGGCATGTGTTGGGGCACAGAGTTCACTTTCAAATAAAACCTCACTCGACTAGTCTGTGATATTTGGCAGTCTGATATTACTGTGTCAAGCCTTTCTTTACCACAAGCAAGCACTGTAAACCACAACACTTTATGGGACACAGTCTTGTCTTTCACACAACTTCACCTCACCCATTTGACTGTGTCTTTCACCTTCCCTGAGGCTGTCTTTCCCTTACTTCCTCCTTTGGCCTTTACCAGTCTCAAGACGAAATCTCATCACCGCAAAGTGTGTTGTCTCTTCACCTCCTTGCTCTCACTGCCCCCTTCTTCACGCTGAAGAGACATAGCCCTTGGGCTCAGCCTCACGTGCTTGCTTTGGACATCTCTACGGAATGAAACATGGAGGGATAGTGACATTGTTTGTCCACATATTAAAATATGAAGCACTTCTCCCCACTCATACCTTCTATTAACAATCACACATGGGGATTTGTGATAGAATGATTTTGTGTTCACTAAGGGGTCGGAAAGCTCTCCAACCGAGCCAGATCCGGAGGGTTTTCCGACCGAGCCGGACCCCTGCAGTCCGACCGAGCGAATACGATGCGGCCACATGCTGCCGGACTCGGTTCGGTTGGGCTCCCATAGAAGTCAATGGGAGCCGGTCGTACGACTCGTACATGGGCTCTCAGTGACTGTACAGTGGGTACGCGTCGGTGCCATCTGCACTGTACATGCCTGTGCTGGGGAGACCCTTGGGTCTCCCCCTGTGTCTGAGTCGTAAGGCTGCGTGTGATGGGGGGTCCTCCAAAGGCAGCTTCCCGGACGTTTTGCAAACCGGAAACTTCAGCTCGATCCAGCTGTCCGACGCGTATATTGTACTCGCTCGGTCGTGAAACGTTTCCATTGCGCGGTGCGAATCGTGTCAGTACGAGTCAGTTGGAGCGGCTCGGATCCAGAAACGGTTTGGTCGGAACACACGCGTACACTCGCATCGTACTTGCTCACTCGTACAGGTGTCAGAGTCGGTCGTGAAACACGCGTCCGACTCGTACCTTTTTCCCGCCGCATCGCGTTCGGAGCCCTTCCGAGCGAGATCAGACTCGACCTCTTAAAAGAACATTGATGCTATTTGCCATATCATGTAAACATAATTTGCCTCAGTTGTATTTGAATTTGTTGATGTAAAAGCTGTCCCTGTATTTTCATTTGTCAGCTGTAAATCCTTTAGTGGCTCATGTCTGCACCCGATTCATCTTTTTAATGTATTTTTCATCTTTGAAGTCCTGTTTGTATAATTATCATGTTTTACATCAAACTGAAACACCTCTCACCGCTTCCACCTAAGGAGACCTCTGCTGATGGTCAGAGCAGCAGGGAACCATCCAACTGATGAGGAACCATGAGGCTGAGGGGTCTTCAGATCGGACAGAGTGTAAGGGACTGTGACCCTGCGCACATTTCTCAGTGTTTCCTCTTGACAGTGGGTACCTTGGTCTGGTATTACAGGCCTGTCCATGCCACCAGTTCTGAGGGGTGCTGCTTATATGACTTCTTTGGCTTTAATGACTTTGGGAACCTGCCTCCAACGTTCAAGTGCTAAATTAACACTTTTCTTGCAAATAAATGCCAAATATGTCTAGCGACATACTTATTTCGGTAATTAAACATATGTGCACTTTTACCAACTTATAGACCATGGACTAGTATATTTATAAAGGAGGAAACCTTCAGAATGAAATGATGCGACAGAGCTACTTGCAAGCATACACTATACAGTGCTCGGGGTGGCACTCCAGTGCCCTGCCACCATTTATTGTCCAATGAAACAGTGCCTCCTGCTCAGTGTAGGTCACCCAGTTCCAAATGCTGATGTAAATGCATATTGTGAAATTGTGACTTGACGGCCTGATTACAAATGGCCCTTTAAATCATGACCCAGACACTAACACCGGTTTACGCAGGGATCACAGTTATAAACAGTAACTAAGATGTTTACTGCAAAATGATAATTACAGGGAGCAATAAAGTTTGCACCTTCCCTTAAATTTCAACGGGTAAAATCTGTCAATGTTTTGCAGGGGAAAAATAACTGATATTTACCAGGACATGATCTGTGGTGTGATAAGCACCAAAATCTGCATGTTATTAACCAAAAATAGGCAGTCTGATTTAATCGGGTGACATAATTAATTGATCCAGTGGCGTAGCTTCAGAGAGGGTTTGTTGGGTGTCGCACCCCTCCTAATAAAAGCTAAAAGTCAATTTCTGGAGGTCCTGTCTGGCATGTGAATCCACTGCAAATCTATATTTAATAAATAATACAAAAACAGTTTCTTGAGCTGCTCTTTCATTGTGTTTTGTTAGTGGGTGGGCCAGATGTGCTAGTGCGGTTATTGTGCTGTGAGTGCTCAGGCTCACTTCTGCCCCACAGTCTAAACATTCCAAGGGGGTGTAGCTCCAAAGGGAAATTCACTGAAATTATTAGGAATTTAGAAATGAATATGTTGTAACCTGTGTTGTATTTTATCTTGTTACTTACTCCCTAGCTGCTCAGCCAGTGTGAATGTGATGCATGAAATGTTGGTGTGATGGACATGAATGGAATGTTGGGGTCCCCGGATGCTTGAGTGTGACAGTTGGAGTATGGGCTGAGCAGCAGGTAGACTGCTCCTGGTGGGGCTGCATCTCCACAACTCATCTACCTGTAACTGAACTCAATAAATCTACTTAAAACTACATCCTGGCTACGGCCCTCCTTACTACAATTTCTTGGCGACGTTTCTTGAAACGTAACTACGCGTGTTTTTAAAAAGGACTCTACATCAAGTTTTGGTGTATAGTCAAAGTGATGGCACGAGTCGTTCAGAGCCCGCGCACCCTTACCTGGAGCTTTGTCGCACAGAGCAGCTGAGGAATCTTTTGTGACGTTGATTCTTTTACGCAGCTGCTCGCTGCCGTGGGACATTTGCTGGCCTCAACGTGCATTGAGCCACCCGGCGAGCGTCCTGGGGGTGCCGCCATTTTGTGTTTGGCTACAGCACTCAAACTGTTTGGCTGTACACGGTGAGGAATTGGAGGCTTTGCACACGCTCACGGCCACGGATTACCCTGTAATCTTCAATCATTCTTGTATTTCCTTCTGCAGGCCACAGAGTATTTTTTGTTCTCCAAATTGTCTTCAATTTCTTTCTGCCAACCCGCCTTGGTAGATCCAGGTGCGCTTCTGCCCCGCCCTTCATTTTGGAGAAATGGAACTCTTGTGGTAATGTACCAGTGCCTGACACTCGTTTTACTCTGGATATTAGACGTCACAGTAACACGAGTGTGCCACTGCCTGACAGTGCATGTACTGTGCATATCAGACACCTCAGTATCATTCATGTGAGGCAGTGTGTGGCACAGTACAGCGGTGACAGGCACACCATTATCAATTGACTGCCTGTCGTTTTTAATGAGTTTTCTCTCATAATAATTCTAGTCACTATTCTGTCAATACTATTCGGTCTCTAAATGCATTAGTTTTCAAACTAAGTGGCGACATTCACAACATAGCATTAGAGTGATATTTTATGTTTTACTTTTGTCTGTCTATTGTAGCCTAAAGTTGGTGTGAGAGTGTTTTCTCCGGTGTTCAGCATGTCACTACTTTCCTCTTTTGTCTTTTTCAACTGAAGGATGTTCTGCACCTTCCTATTTTGTTCTCACAATGTGTCCATGCAACTTTGTTTTATGCATGTTATATTTTAGGCCCACATATTATGGTTTTTTTTTGTGTCACACATTCTTGGCTTATAGTTAATATGAGGTTGATGAGAGGTAGTTTACTTCATTTACAGCTCTTCTTTAATGTCATCTTCACTTTTGTAATGGGTGTCAGTCCCATTTTCACAGTTTGTGATGGGTGTTTTTCTCTTTTGCATAGTTTGCAGTGGGTGTTAGTCCCATCTACGCAGTCTGTAGTGGGTTGTTTTCCCATCTATGCAGATCTTATGGTACAAGTCCCATTGTTTTGTAGTGGGTTTTAGTCCCATCTATGCAATCTGTAGTGGGTTTTAGTCCCATCTGCGTAGTTCTAATGGGTACAAGTCCCATGTTTCTGTAGGGGATTGTGGTAGAAGTGAGGGCAGCTTTCAGGTCAGGTCATAATACCAAGGTCAGGAGGTATTTCACTTGTTTGGAATCCAAACATGAGGCGAGGGTTTTGCTTGAACTCTCCAAACAGTAGCGAATTAGGAGGAATGGTGCTCTGTCTGGAAAAGTCAGGTACCTGGAGGCAGATCATTGATACTGGGAGAGATATCGGCACAAGTTGTGCGCGGGAGCACACTGAGCATTAAGAGTACCGGGCTACTCATTCCATTTTCATCCTCGCTTTCACTTTCATGCCCGTGTTCTCTTTGCCTTTCAGCACACAGCTTAAACAGTTAAACAGTTAAAACTATTGACATTGTACATGAGAAAGCTAGTAATTTCAATATTTTCAATACCAACACATAAATAAAAAATTAGTCAATTTACAATACAAAAAGCTCCAACTTTCCTAATGCGAGACCTATTGCATTGCAAATGCTTATTATTGTTAGTGCTGAGTCTATAGAACAGCAGCTCAGTGCTGCTGTTGACCAGGGGGCCACATATAAAGGACAGGAGGGTCGCATGTGGCCCCCGGGCCGTATTTTGGGTATCACTGCCCTATAATATTGCCCATCCCCAGCACTTCCATAACTCGTGGTGCTATCCTCTTTTGCTGAGTATATTTCAGTGCTTGGTGGGAAATCTGATCCCCACACCCCTGATTTCTACTAAGCTTCTCTCCTGATTGCAACAAGGGGCGCTTGTGATCAAGCACTTGAAACTTGCATGCTGCGATAGGTCTTTGATGGTCCTATCTCTACTTTTCAGCAGCTCTTGGTGTCATATTAGTCCAATAACATGGGGCTTATGCAACCCACTTGAATGATATTTTAGGACACATCTACAGTGAACTGTTTATATTAATGACCCCATGTTTTGTTTGAAAAATGTTTCTTAAACCCAATTTAATATAAAAAAAATAAAAACTATTGAGAAGTATGTTCATCCAATCTTGCCTCTCTATTTCTGTTTCCCTCTCACCTTTTTTTCCATTTTCCTGATGTGCCCATATTCTCCTCTCATTAAAAGACAGTAAACCGTATTTTATAGTTCCTTGAGTTGTTTTAAGCGTTGGATAGCGGGAGGGTAAAAATTACTATTCCCACTCCAGAGAATGCAACAGTAGGGAAAGCGTTGGATAGCGGGAGGGTAAAAAAGACTATTCCCACTCAAGAGAGTGCAATAATAGGGAAAACATTGGATAGCGTAGGGGTAAAAATTACTATTCCCACTCCAGAGAGTGCAACAGTAGGGAAAGCATTGGATAGCGGGAGGGTAACATTTACTATTCCCACTCC
Organism: Triturus cristatus; assembly: GCF_964204655.1. Taxonomy (NCBI): domain Eukaryota; kingdom Metazoa; phylum Chordata; class Amphibia; order Caudata; family Salamandridae; genus Triturus; species Triturus cristatus. The sequence continues at coordinate 1,171,166,965 of NC_140593.1, forward strand.
AGTGAGTGCAACAGTAGGGAAAGCGTTGGATAGCGTAGGGGTAAAAATTACTATTCCCACTCCAGAGAGTGCAACAGTAGGGAAAGCGTTGGATAGCGGAAGGGTAACATTTACTATTCCCACTCCAGTGAGTGCAACAGTAGGGAAAGCGTTGGATAGCGTAGGGATAAAAATGACTATTCCCACTCCAGAGAGTGCAACAGTAGGGAAAGCGTTGGATAGCGGGAGGCTAAAAATTACTATTCCCACTCCAGAGAGTGCAATAATAGGGAAAACACTGGATAGCGTAGGGGTAAAAATTACTATTCCCACTCCAGAGAGTGCAACAGTAGGGAAAGCGTTGGATAGCGGGAGGGTAACATTTACTATTCCCACTCCAGTGAGTGCAACAGTAGGGAAAGCGTTGGATAGCGTAGGGGTAAAAATTACTATTCCCACTCCAGAGAGTGCAACAGTAGGGAAAACGTTGGATAGCGGGAGGGTAACATTTACTATTCCCACTCCAGTGAGTGCAACAGTAGGGAAAGCGTTGGATAGCGTAGGGGTAAAAATTACTATTCCCACTCCAGAGAGTGCAACAGTAGGGAAAGCGTTGGATAGCGGGAGGGTAAAAATTACTATTCCCACTCCAGTGAGTGCAACAGTAGGGAAAGCGTTGGATAGCGGGAGGGTAAAAATTACTATTCACACTCCAGAGAGTGCAATAATAGGGAAAGCATTGGATAGCGTAGGGGTAAAAATTACTATTCCCACTCAAGTAAGTGCAATAGTAGAGAAAATAATAAATGTATTTTTATTTTTAAATTAATGAATTATTAATACAAAAACAAGTATTACAATTAATTACCAATCACAAAAGAATTGATTATTTATAAATACCAATACATTTTTGTTTAATTAATTAACAATTAATAATTAATTAACAAACAATTGTTTTTCAATAACAAACATTAATAAATGCAAATAATACCAATTAATAATTAATTTATAATATATTAATTAAGGATATACACAAATTATTTAAATAATTATTTTTTTCCAATTATATTACTTCCCACCATATTCCCGTATAAACACAATACCCGCTACAAATATTAATTGAATACAATTAACATAATTATCAATTTACCTATTAATACTAATTAATTACCAATTAATACTAATTATTTACAAATTAATAATTAATCAACAACCAATTAATTTGCAATACCAATTAATAATTAACTAATAACAATTAAATTACTTCCCACCCTATTCCCCTATAAACCCACAACCCGCTACAGAAGTAAAATGCAAAATTAAATTAAAGATATATTAATTAACAATATACACAAATAAATTAAATAATTATTTATTTACAATTATATTACTTGCCACCATATTCCCCTATAAACACACTGCCCGCTACAAATATTAAATGAATACAATTAACATAATTATCAATTAAACAATTAATACAAATTAATTACCAATTAATACTAATTATTTACCAATTAATAATTAATCAACAACCAATTAATTTGCAATACCAATTAATAATTAACTAATAACAATTAAATTACTTCCCACCCTATTCCCCTATAAACCCACAACCCGTTACAGAAGTAAAACGCAAAATTAAATTAAAAATAATTAATAATTCCTATAAATTATTATTTAATAATCTATAATTAAATTACTTCCCACCCTATTCCCCTATAAACCCACAACCCGCTACAGAAGTAAAACGCAAAATTAAATTAAAAATAATTAATAATTCCTATAAATTATTATTTAATGTACTATAATTAAATTACTTCCCACCCTACTCCCCTATAAACCCACAACCCGCTACGGAATTAAATTACAAAAAAATAAAAAAACATAAAATTCAATAATTTAAAAATATTCTAACATACATTCCAATATTAATACATACTTTTAACACATATACTAACACTTAAATCACTATAAAAAATTCGATATTTTTAACAACTATATTATGACTGTCGATATTACTTACTTCTATATTATTGCAATCGATATTTCTTACCTGTTTTTCGATATTCTTCACCACTATATTTTTGCAAGTCGATATTCTGTCCATTCGATATTAAAAACTCGATATTCTTGCTACTCGATATTTTTTTTTCGATATTATGTCTAGTTACCGACATCTTTCAGTCAAATATAACAATGAGCCCAACACTGGTACTGATGGGATTGGAGGATGTTCCCAGCCAGTCCCTCTCTGCAAACAGGAGAGATCTTCTCTTCTATATGATGCTTTTAGCTAGGAGAGAGATTTGTAAGAGATGATTAGATTCCCTCCCTCCCCAGGGCTGTAATTGGCTTCAGGCACTTAGCACTATATGTAAAATGGATACAGGATTCAAAGGGGGTTCTTGCAGTGTGATTTGGGAAGACTATTTGAACTGGAATGGAACAAAAAGGACCTAAGCCGATGTACAATGATTACGCCTGCATGAAACCAGTAGCCAGTAAACAGGTAGGACTGGACCAGCAGGGCTAGATGTTAAATTGCGAGTGGCCTGAGGGTGGTACAGTTCGTATTCTAAGGCACGGCTTTGCAATACTGGTGAAATGAGGACAAAAAACAAAAATCAAAGACTCCTACTAAAAGAAAGACAGCCCTTATTTCCTGACCTTTGCAGGCCCGCAGGTATAGAATCTATTCCCCAAGAGTCAGATGACTGCTCTACTGATTACCTGATCTAAGGAAACAAAAAGACCTGAGACATGTTTAAAGTGCTACTTAAGTTGGTAGTACAATCAGTGCTGCAGGCCCACTAGTATAATTTAATTTACAGGCACTGGGTGCAGGTTGTGCCACTTTATTAGGGACTTACAAGTACATTAAATATGCCAGTTGGGTATAAGCCAACCTAACATGTTTTAAGGAGAGAGCACAAGCACTTTTCCACTGGTTAGCAGTGGTAAAGAGAACAGAGTCCTAAGGTCAACATAAACAAATTCAGATGAAATAGAAGGAGGCAGCAAAAAGTCTGGGGATGACCCTGCAGATAGGCCAAGTCCAACAAATACAATCCGCGATCCATAACTGATGGCACATCTTATATTGTTCATGAACAAACTAAAGTTGTTGCGCTGCATTGATTGAAAGGCAGAGAGCAGAAGAGTGCCACATCTACTAAGATGTAGCACTGTTTTCCTCTCTCCTTGCTCTGGCACACTTTGGCTGCCATGTGCCAATGCACACACCTTTGCAGCAAGTGCAAGATGTGTGTGTTCTGTAAAGAATTGTTTTTGTACTGTAAGGCAATCTTCCAGTACAATAAAACTATCCTTTAACACTTTTCCTGCTTTGTATGTGTGCTGTGCTTTTCTGCATGCATGCAAAGTAGTATACAGGAGGAGAAATTAAAACATTTCCCTTTGTTGCACCGTCCCCGAGGAGGTTTTGAATTGTGGTGCAAATGCCCTTGATGCAAAGTAATGCAAAGCAGTGCAGAAAACAACTTTGCATTCCTTTGGAAACTATCCAGCATGAATCGTGATTTGCGTTGGAGAGTAAATCCCAACATAGCACTTTGTGTCATTTCTGCATCACGAAAGTAACGGAAACCTGGCACAAAGTGTAAGTCTGAGCCACAGTGTTGGGGCACTACTGTGCTAGAGACTTTTTATGTAAGCTTTTGGTAGTTGGCTTTCTTAGGAATTAGTCAGGTTTAGTAACTAAATTGATGACCGTGACTGCATGATATGAGATCTAGTTCTTATTTTTCCTTGAACAAATTAGGTGGTCTTGGGCAAACTGCTCTGTTTGCCGGTGTCTCCAGTTCTTTCAATGCTTATTTTGATAGTGTTTAAAATCAAGCAACACTTAGGCCCTCATTGCGAGGTCTGGTGGACTCCCGTCAACCCGACACAGTTGTAGAGTGGCAAACGATCGACCATAGGTCGGCAGTTCCGAACACCGTATTACAATGTGACCGCATATAGTGAGGTTGCAAACTCCTATTTCTCTATTGGAGCTTGTGCGGTTAGCGGAAATCGCCTGCAGCACAAGCTCCCAAAGAGAAATGAGAATTTGTGAAAATCCCTGCACCATGTGGCAGGCACCTGAAGGTGCCTGCCACATCGTGCAAGGATTTACAGGGGGACGGAACCTAGGGCCGCAGGGAGAAAAGGGCCCTGTTAGGGGTGCCCAAAGTTGCTTTCCAACAGGCTTTCCATGTTGGAAAGCCCGACATGGAAAGCCTATCGGAAACCAACATCATAATCCTGACTGCGGAAACACCATCCACACGAGATTATGGTGGATTTCCGACTAGCCAACGGGCTTCATGAATGACCAACCGGTTTGAATTCCGAATGCCATAATCCGAGTACGGCGGTCAGAATTCACACCAAGGATGTCAGTCGGAAAGCTTTCCGACCAACATCCTAATGAGGGCCTGAGTGTTGAGAAACAAGTAAAACAGGTAATTTATGCCTACTTAAACTGAGAATTACTCTGGGAAGAGCTGGGAGTTTGAAATCATTGCCCAGTTTTGTTATAAACTCTTTAACCCCAGCCCACTGATTTTCCTCCCTAAAAAAATTGTTGGCAAGAGATTTTTGTTCTTGATTTGTCTTTTTGGATCAAGAGAGAAGTAAATTAGATTGGGTAGACATTTCTGATCCGGTCCAAATTTTTCTGGACAACATTTTTAAAAATGGCGGATTTGTTGCAGTGATGATGTAATATTTCAGGAACCATGAGACCTATATCCTTCATTTTGATGTCAAAACATAGGTTTTGGGGGTCAAGTAGTCTTATAGAGACAGAAAGTAAGTCCTCAGAGCAACCCTTTCACCATTTTCCAAAATAACAGCTATAATAGAGAAAGTAGAGACATATATTGAAATGGAACAAGTAATAATGGTTTTTAATCCTTTTATTTTCATAGTTCACGTTATTCATTTGTTTTGGAAATCACTTGTGGTACATTTACAGAATATTTAACATTTGAGAAGAACATATCAGCAGGTTCTGTGGTTAGAGGCATTAGAAATGTAATAGGTTTTAGCACCCCATCAATATCTTCCCAACCAAATTCACACGGATCTTTCTCTACCTATGCATGATCCAAAATATTCTGATCAAGTGAAACGGTCTAATGTGTCCACGCACAGAATATGGCGTTGGTGGAAGGTCACTTAGCGGGACTGATCTCTTGAACTCTTTTTACTGAAGATCGTCAAATGCGTGACAGTCAGAACTCGTTTTCAACATACACATGAGGTATTTTTATACGTCTTTAAATTCACAAATCAAAAATAAAAATCTCTGGACAACAATGTTTGTAGGAGGCATATCAAGGGGCCAGGACTACTTTAGGGAACACAGATTGCAAAAGATGCATTTGTATTTCTTGTCAAGTTCATGAAGCAAGAGAGAGGGGAGCCCCACAGGATTATCTGTCTTGTCTCCTCTGAGATTTGCAAGAGGTGCTTAAATATAGGCCAGTGAAACGCAAATTAACACCTGAAAGCCACTGAGGGCATGGTGGAGGTAGGTGTGCAGTGCTGTCTTAACGCATGGGCACGCTGGGCAGTTGCCCCCTGGCCCCACGAGCATAGGGGCCCTGTGCTAATCTATGCACAGACCAGTGGCTCAGAGGCAACATCTGAAAAATAAAACAGTATTTGAATATTGTTTATTTTTCAGCTGCTGGCTCTGAGCCAGGGTGTTCAGGGAGGGGCGGGGCCAGGACATGGACTGCTTTGCCCGGGGCCTATAATGCTGTTAAAACGGCCCTGTAGGTGTGACGACATCTTGTGGTGTAACTTGAACAAGTGCAGGTCTCTTGTGACAGTGTAACAGAGCTTCACACTGCCAGTTTGAAGGTTTGCGTTGTTTAATACTTTTTAACATAGCAATCAGTATGAAGAGGGGCTGCATTTCAAAACACATCAGGATATAGTGACTCTGCGAGGCCCTGTCTTCGAGGAGGTTTGAATGACCTCCGTTTTGCAGTCATGTGCCACTCTTAACCCCTTGTGTGCCCTGCCCATTCCCCCTCCTGTGCCGGGCGTTACATTAGCGGGCGGGGTTCATGACGAGATAGTCTCGTCATGGGCACAGCGCAACCGTGCTCCATGACGAGACTATCTCGTCATGGGCACAGAAGCGGTTAATGCGTTTTTTTTCTCTGCAGTTTTTAAATAGCACAAACTCTGCCCAAGGGCATTTGAGCTGCTTTACATGGGCTCCAGGTATATTACACAAGGTCGCAGTCATTTCTTAATATGGTGAGATTAAGTAATTTGCCCAGAATCACAGGAAGTTGAGTCGACGCCAGGACTCGAACCTGGCTCCCCGGTTTCAAAATGAACAGTCTTAGCTTCTCCTTTCTTGATAGTTTTAAACGGTCGGTTGAACTACGTCACAGTGTTCATCGTCAGCTGCAGACTCCATGCACTAGGGGTGAAAGCCGAGCTGCACGTGTGCAGTCAATGCGCGGGATCTGCAAGAACTGAACACATCACTGCGGAGATGTTTAAGGTGAAAGACACGCTTGTTTATGGGTTTAGCATTTTTAGTAAATGGGATATTTAAGAGGGTGTTGTTTCATAAGAATTCAGCTCACAATAAGGTTTTCTAAACACTGTTTGACCCAAAATCCCACAAATAAACCAGTGCGTATATCTCCCTACCAATGTCTCATTAACTGCTGTTATGAAGTCCTTGCGCTCTTTCTTTCCCTCTCTTCATTGTCTTTCTCCCCTCTTTGCCCACAAGCATCAGGTTTCTTTTTACCCTCCCACCTGCTATCTTCAGCACTCCTTCCTCCCCACTAAAATTTGATTTTATCCCTCACTTACACTTAGGGCCACATTTACTAGGGGTATGAGCATGGGTAAAAGTCACAAAAAGTCACGCAAAGTTATGCAAAGTAAAGCACAGCACAGCTGACTCTCGCAACAGTATTTACATTCCAGAGCAGAAGGTATTTTGCACTGAAGGGTGCTGTTTTCACAGCACAAATAGTGCTTTGAACTGTTTAGTGCTGTTTGGTGTCAAGGGGGCATTTGTTACACATACATTGGGTGGGTCAGCGCAGGCACCCATGGTTTTTGAAGCAAAGCCCTATCTAGAAAGATCTGGCTTTGTGTAAAACAAAAGCCTTATTATTATCAAGTAGAAATTTTCATATTTCCAGAACATTTAACATATTTTTTATGTGTTGCAATGTTCAGTGCACATAGAATGTGTGGAATCTTCAAAATTGTGTCCAGGCATAGGATTTTGTGCTGGAGGGATATGTTCTATGCAAATCTTTAGCTAATCAGCACACACACAGCACTGCACCATGGTGCAAAGGTTCAGCATGGCACCGGGCACCGTGTTTGTGCACCCACACAGGTTCTTTCTCCCTCTTATACAGGCCGGGAAGCAACTTTAGATGCTGCATGCGTTGCAATGAAAATAAAAAAAACTACTCCATAGTTAGACTTAGTTTTCCTTCTTATTTCTTTATCCCACTAACACTCAGATTTTTCAACCTCCTCCTGCTTCTCCCTTCTCATGACACAAAACGGTGTGGTCTTTTATTTACTCCTTGCATTTTTCTTAATTGATTACTCTCAGTCCTTCGTTTGCATAACACTGTATATTGCAGTTTTTCATTTCTTATCTTCCCTTATTTTACCGACCTGTCCCACGGCCTTCCAGTTAAAACAAGCATCGCCTCTCCTGTTTTTGTCTCACTCAGCAACAGTCCTATTAACCAAGGTGCATATTAATGTTTTATGGCATATACTGGTTCTAGGCCAATCCACGCTTCACTCTTTGGGCTCATGTTCTCCAAGCTTGCACTGCTGGCCTTTTACTATAAATACCGTGTTCAGTCGTCGTGGGATGTTTGTGCTCACAGAGTAGCACAGACCCGCTTTCACCAGCAGGTGCCTGCTGAGAAGTTGAACCAAATGGCCCGGGAGGCTGTAGGGAGTCACAGCAGCAATACATGGGGGCTCATGATAGGCACTGCTGATAGATGGCAGGTGAGAGGTGGTCTTGTGCTAATAAAGTTACCAGTGCCAGTAAAATGGGTATTTAACTTGTCCCTTCCGAAAAATGCATAGTGGGATGAAGTTTTTAAATGTGTCTGCTCAAAACTCAATCTGTACTGATATTCTACAATTCAATCTATATTCCTTCCCTACTCTTTTTAATTTGCAAATACATCAGCCCTTTCCTTCCTTCACTGCAGTGTTCCACTTCCTGCTTGGGACACAAACATCATGTGAATAACATGTGTCTGCATTACCTGTGTCTGTCTGCGGTTGGAGTATATGTATTGGGTCGCAGCCGGTGCCTTAATGGGCTCGTACTGCCCGGTACCGAGTACCTGGACTTTGCTCATTTGAAAGGGAGAGTGCCTGCACTTCTCAGCAGAAGTGCACACATTTAATTGGAGGGCACCGTCACTTCTCCGAGACAAGTAGGCACTCTGCTATAGGGGACTTGTACTTCTATTTTTACATTTCAAGCACTGGGCGTAGCATGTGTTGGTGCACGGAGTTCACTTTCATATAAAACCTCACGCGACTAGCCTGTGATATTTGGCAGTCTGATATTACTGTGTCAAGCTTTTCTTTACCACAAGCAAGCACTGTAAACCACAACACTTTATGGGACACAGTCTTGTCTTTCACACAACTCCACCTCAAACATTTGACTGTGTCTTTCACCTTCCCTGAGGCTGTCTTTCCCTTACTTCCTCCTTTGGCCTTTACCAGTCTCAAGACGAAATCTCATCACCGCAAAGTGTGTTGTCTCTTCACCTCCTTGCTCTCACTGCCCCTTCTTCGCTGAAGAGACATAGCCCTTGGGCTCAGCCTCACGTGCTTGCTTTGGACATCTCTATGGTATGAAACATGGAGGGATAGTGAGATTGTTTGTCCACATATTAAAATATGAAGCACTTCTCCCCACTCCTACCTTCTATTACCAATCACACATGGGGATTTGTGATAGAATGGTTTTGTGTTCACTAAGGGGTCGATTCTGATCTGGGTCGGAAAGCTCTCCAACCGAGCCAGATCTGGAGTGTTTTCTGACCGAGCCGGACCCCTGCAGTCCGACCGAGCGAATACGATGCGGCCACATGCTGCCGGACTCGGTTCGGTCGGGCTCCCATAGAAGTCAATGGGAGCCGGTCGTACGACGCGTACATGGGCTCCCAGTGACTGTACAGTGGGTACGCGTCGGTGCCATCCGCACTGTACATGCCTGTGCTGGGGAGACCCTTGGGTCTCCCCCTGTGTCTGAGTCGTAAGGCTGCGTGTGATGGGGGGTCCTCCAAAGGCAGCTTCCCGGACGTTTTGCAAGCCGGAAAACTTCAGCTCGATCCAGCTGTCCGGCGCGTATATCGTACTCGCTCGGTCGTGAAACGTTTCCATTGCGCGGTGCGAATCGTGTCAGTACGAGTCAGTTGGAGCGGCTCGGATCAAGAAACGGTTTGGGCGGAACACACGCGTACACTCGCATCGTACTTGCTCACTCGTACAGGTGTCAGAGTCGGTCGTGAAACACGCGTCCGACTCATACCTTTTTCCCGCCCCATCGCGTTCGGAGCCCTTCCGAGCGAGATCAGAATCGACCCCTTAATAGAACATTGATGCTATTTGCCATATCATGTAAACATCATTTGCCTCAGTTGTATTTGAATTCGTTGATGTAAAAGCTGTCCCTCTATTTTCATTTGTCAGCTGTAAATCCTTTAGTGGCTCATGTCTGCACCCGATTCATCTTTTTAATGTATTTTTCATCTTTGCAGTCCTGTTTGTATAATTATCATGTTTTACATCAAACTGAAACACCTCTCACCGCTTCCACCTAAGGAGACCTCTGCTGATGGTCAGAGCAGCAGGGAACCATCCAACTGATGAGGAACCATGAGGCTGAGGGGTCTTCAGATCGGACAGAGTGTAAGGGACTGTGACCCTGCGCACATTTCTCAGTGTTTCCTCTTGACAGTGGATACCTGGGTCTGGTATTACAGGCCTGTCCATGCCACCAGGTCTCAGGGGTGCTGCTTATATGACCTATTTGTTTTTACTGACTTTGGGAACCTGCCTCTCACGTTCAAGTGCTAAATTAACACTTTTCTTGCAAATAAATGCCAAAAAATTTCTAGCGACATACTTATTTCGGTAATTAAACGTATGTGCACTTTTACCAACTTATGGACCATGGACTAGTATATTTATAAAGGAGGAAACCTTCAGAATGAAATGATGCGACAGAGCTACTTGCAAGCATACACTATACAGTGCTCGGGGTGGCACTCCAGTGCCCTGCCACCATTTATTGTCCAATGAAACAGCGCCTCCTGCTAGGTCACCCAGTTCCAAATACTGATGTAAATGCATATTGTGAAATTGTGACTTGACGGCCTGATTACAAATGGCCCTTTAAATCATGACCCAGACAATAAAACCGGTTTACGCAGGGATCACAGTTATAAACAGTAACTAAGATGTTTACTGCAAAATGATAATTACAGGGTGCAATAAAGTTTGCACCTTTCCTTAAATTTCAACGGGTCAAATCTGTCAATATTTTGCAGGGGAAAAATAACTGATATTTACCAGGACATGATCTGTGGTGTGATAAGCACCAAAATCTGCATGTTATTAACCAAAAATAGGCAGTCTGATTTAATTGGGTGACATAATTAATTGATCCAGTGGCGTAGCTTCAGAGAGGGCTTGTTGGGTGTCGCACCCCTCCTAAAAAAGCTAAAAGTCCATTTCTGGAGGTCCTGTCTGGCATGTGAATCCACTGCAAATCTATATTTAATAAATGATACAAAAACAGTTTCTTCAGCTGCTCTTTCATTGTGTTTTGTTGGTGGGTGGGCCAGATGTGCTAGTGCGGTTATTGTGCTGTGCGTGCTCAATGCTCACTTCTGCCCCGCAGTGTAAACATTCCACGGGGGTGTAGCTCCAAAGGGAAATTCACTGAAATGATTAGGAATTTAGAAATTAATATGTTGTAACCTGTGTTGTATTTTATCTTGTTACTTACTCCCTAGCTGCTCAGCCAGTGTGAATGTGATGCATGGAATGTTGGGGTGCCTGGATGCTTGAGTGTGACAGTTGGGGTATGGGCTGAGCAGCAGGTAGACTGCTCCTGGTGGGGCTGCATCTCCACAACTTATCTACCTGTAACTGAACTCAATAAATCTACTTAAAACTACATCCTGGCTGCGGAGCTCCTTACTACAATTTCTTGGCGACGATTCTTGAAACCTAACTACGCGTGTTTTTAAAAAGGACTCTACATCAAGAAATCTCTTAAGAAACCTCCAGAAACTAAGAAGAAAACCTCCAGTCTGAAGTACAAGGCGTGTCAGCCCCACCAGTGTCCTTTTCACCGGACAGCCCCGGCCTGCTTGTACTTCTCTGAGCTAAAGGGTTGCCTATTCTTGCTTCCAGGACAGCTTGTGTGATCCGCAGCACTCCACCTCTGTCCTTGTCAACAAACAGGCCCAGCTTGTAAAGTCTTCATTGGACTTCATAAAAGGACAATTATGCCTCACTACTTTCACATCCTCATTCTGCATTGTTCTGGATATGGGACTACATGTTTACAGTTGTGGTGTTTCCAAGTCTTCTTGTCAAACCACTGTGGATTTTTGTTTTTTTTACTCAACTTATAAAGTGCGCTGGTTTGTTCTTTCCTGCCATTGCATGCCTACATGATGTCTGGCTCACCATGTCAGTTAAGCATGGTCACTCTGCTTACGGCCGCGCTTTGCTGTGTAAGCTTTACTGAAAGCCGTTTGGACATTGGCAGATCAGCTGTATTGCCTGCGAGTAGAGCTTTGCTGTTTGTGCTGCGGTCCGCGCTCGCAGTGTTCTGGTGGTATTTAACTGGATCCGAATGTAAGTGCTAGTTACTTCAGGGCACTAACAGCCGTTAAAACAATGGATTTTATGGGCTTTTGTGTGTTGGTCCACGGTACCAGAACATGGATCCATTCTATAAAGGTTGCAACATTTGTACCGTGACCATTTGACGTGACGGTTTGTGACACTGTTTTGGTGCTTTTAAGACACATGGCAGGCACAAGGGCTATATGTACACCATGTTAGACAATTTTAGGGCCAATAGCAGTTTAACTGTTTTGGTGTATAGTCAAAGTGATGGCACGAGTCGTTCAGAGCCCGCGCACCCTTACCTGGAGCTTTTATCGCGCAGAGCAGCTGAGGAATCTTTTGTGATGTTGATTCTTTTACGCAGCTGCTCGCTGCCGTGGGACATTTGCTGGCCTCGACGGGCATTGAGCCACCCGGCGAGCGTCCTGGGGGTGCCGCCATTTTGTGTTTGGCTACAGCACTCAAACTGTTTGGCTGTACACGGTGAGGAATTGGAGGCTTCGCACACGCTCACGGCCACGGATTACCCTGTAATCTTCAATCATTCTTGTATTTCCTTCTGCCAGGCCACAGAGTATTTTGTGTTCTCCAAATTGTCTTCAATTTCTTTCTGCCAACCCGCCTTGGTAGATCCAGGTGCGCTTCTGCTCCGCCCTTAATTTTGGAGAAATGGAACTCTTGTGGTAATGTACCAGTGCCTGACACTCGTTTTACTCTGGATGTCAGACTTCACAGTAACACGAATGTACCAGTGCCTGACAGTGGATGTACTGTGCATATCAGACACCTCAGTATCATTCATGTGAGGCAGTGTGTGGCACAGTACAGCGGTGACAGACACACCTTTATCAATTGACTGCCTGTCGTTTTTAATGAGTTTTCTCTCATAATGATTCTAGTCACTATTCTGTCAATACTATGCTGTCTCTAAATGCAGTTTTCAAACTAAGTGGTGACGTTCACAACATAGCATTAGAGTGATATTTTATGTTTTACTTTTGGCTGTCTATTGTAGCCTAAAGTTGGTGTGAGAGTGTTCTCTCCGGTGCTCAGCATGTCACTACTTTCCTCTTTTGTCTTTTTCAACTGAAGGATGTTCTGCACCTTCCGAGTGTGCTATTTTGTTCTCACAATGTGTCCATGCAACTTTGTTTTATGTATGTTATATTTTAGACCCACAGATTATGTTTGGGGTTTTTTTTGTGTCACACATCCTTGGCTTATAGTTAATATGAGGTTGATGAGAGGTAGTTTACTTCATTTACAGCTCTTCTTTAATGTCATCTTCACTTTTGTAATGGGTGTCAGTCCCATTTTCACAGTTTGTGATGGTTTTTTTTTTCCTTTTGCATAGTTTGCAGTGGGTGTTAGTCCCATCTACGCAGTCTGTAGTGGGTTGTTTTCCCATCTATGCAGTTCTTATGGTACAAGTCCCATTGTTTTGTAGTGGGTTTTAGTCCCATCTATGCAATCTGTAGTGGGTTTTAGTCCCATCAGTGTAGTTCTAATGGGTACAAGTCCCATATTTTGTAGTGGGTGTTAGTCCCATCTACCTCATTCTAGTGGGTACAAGTCCCATGTTTTTGTAGTGGGTGTTAGTCCCATCTAACTCGTTCTAATGGGTACAACTCCCATGTTTCTGTAGGGGATAATGGTAAAAGTGAGGGCAGCTTTCAGATCAGATAATAATACCAAGGTCTAGGAGGTATTTCACTTGTTTGGAATTCAAACATGAGGCGAGGGATTGCTTGAACTCTCCAAACAGGAGCGAATTAGGAGGAATGGTGCTCTGTCTGGAAAGGTCAGGTACCTGGAGGCAGATCATTGATACTGGGAGAGATATCGGCACAAGTTGTGTGCGGGAGCACACTGAGCATTAAGAGTACCGGGCTAATGTCTGATGGGCCAACTGCAAGAAAGTCTTATATGAGCACCCCCTGGCGGGTCATCCCGCTACACTGACAATGCTCCTAATCATCCTTACTAGCATCACAAAACATAACCATTATGTGTGGAGTGCAGGACACCTTCTGGTCCTTCAAGTCATGTTCTAAACAATCTCTAATAATAAACAACAGGAGCATAAACCCTTAAACCTCGTTGAGACTGGGGTAATAGTATAAGAAAACAACAATGATTCTCAACAGGTATCGTTTGAACAAGACAAATAAGTAGCATGTATGAAACATTACAATAGGAATAAGGAAGACTCTGAAAAGATTAGGTAGAAAAAGGTCATAATGTATTAGATCAAAAAAGGTTTTTCAAAATTGACATACAATAATGTAAATGAACAAAATAATGGAACAGTTGTATCAGCACTGTACGCAAAATGAATAACGTATAAGAACAACCCGAACTTGTACTTGGTGCTTAAAAGTGTACGTGACACGAAGACGGCGACGCAAGTGACAAGGTGAAGTCAGCAGAGGACGGCGCAAAGTGAAGTAAGAGTGAAATTTAGAAAATATATACAAAGGTTCTGAGTTAAATTTCTTTACAGTAGAATTACTTAAATATATACAATAAGGAACCATAGGGCCATCAGTTTAAGCTGAGGAGTCGACGGCATTTCGATCCGTGCAAATTGGGATCATCATCAGGACTGGGCTGTCATATTGAAAAAGTGCTGTAAACAGTGTGACTCTAGAATACAGAGAGTCGCTAGGGAGTACCGGTAGATAAGAATCTGGACATAGGTAGTTGGAGAAAAATCCAGGGAGGAGAATGATAAAGGTTACTGAGCCAACTGAGAATGCTGCTCATGGGTGTAGCCAACGGTAAAGAAAGGAGCAAATCTGGGATTCTGTGATTAATCCTCAGTGGATGGGCGCATGGAGAGCGCGAGGGGTAGGTAACTGAGCCAACCGTAGATCTTGCTCAAGGTAATGGGAGCAGCCAGGGGCAATGGAAGGGACAAGTCTTAATATCTGTAATAAATCCTCAGTTTAGTTGGCGCATGAAGAGCGCGAAAGGTAGTGACCGCCTAATAAATAGAGCATTCGGGAAGGCGTCTGAATCAGCCAGCATTCGGCGTCCACAGTGGACACTTTTAAGCACCAAGTACAAGTTCGGGTTGTTCTTATACGTTATTCATTTTACGTACAGTGCTGATACAACTGTTCCATTATTTTGTTCATTTACATTATTGTATGTCAATTTTGAAAAACCTTTTTTGATCTAATACATTATGACCTTTTTCTACCTAATCTTTTCAGAGTCTTCCTTATTCCTATTGTAATGTTTCATACATGCTACTTATTTGTCTTGTTCAAACGATACCTGTTGAGAATCATTGTTGTTTTCCTAAACAATCTCTAGGCACCCATAGGCACTTCACCACTGCTCTTTATTTATCAGAATAATGTTCACCTACTCACTGGTATTTATAAAAAAAAAAGAAAAAACTTCTGTTTCTTCAAAAACCCTCATGCCCTATAACATGGGTACTCGCAAACATTTTCCCAGGGACCAAAAGGATTGGTCGGTGGTGTAATCGAGGCCGCCCTGATGCGGCAAAGTGGTTGTCAGGGGTTAGCGGTGGTGGAGTAAGGTGGGTGTAGGGGAAGCAAATTGAATTGCACAATATGAAATCAGAAAACCTGGATCAATCTTGGCTTCCCTGCTTGACCAAATGGTGTCATCCTAGGCAATTGTTTTATTTCATTTTCCCTCCTTTTTAGTCATTATAAGAGGGCCTCGGAATACACGACTTAAGGGTGTGTGTTGCACAAAAACTTTTCCGGTGCTCAGTTTAATAAACCATTATAATGTTGTTCATGTATAATAGGAACCCAAGCCACCCAAAGAGTGCACATAACAACTGACTTGCCTCTTGAGTTCACTATTGGCTTTGCTGTCAGGGTGAGCAGGAAGCATTCATGTTTCTAAATTCATGTTTTAAAAAGTATCACTTTTAAAATAACGCTTCTCAATTCCCAGATATAATCTGATCTACTAATGTACTAATGTGAAACGGTTTCTGCGTGTTAATAAAATACACTTTTTGAATTATGAAGAGACTTTATCATATTTTTACACGCTGGCTGCAAGATGTCTTTATAAATGAAAGTGTTCCTGAAGTTAAGCGGCGCAGGACACCTTAGCTATTTCCTTTCTTTAACTTCAATTAACCTTTAAATAAATGCTTGCCTGTTTATTTGACATATTTTTAGGTCTCGCCTAGCTATTGCGTTTACGCAATCGCAATGCGAGACTCTAGTAAGAGGGGCATTTCAAAGTGCTCCCAAAAGTGGATTGCATGGCGAGCACGGGCACAATCACGTGCATCGTGCCGCCATGCAATCCGTTTGGGGAAGCGCTTCAGCCCACTGGCGCGTGCACGTGTAGCCACAGCCTCGGCATCATACTTCAAAGGGTCCGCTCCCCCGCCTGGAATGCGCTCCCCCGCCACAGCATGCCAAGAGATTGTTTCCTCATGGCGCCTCTCACAACTGTCCGTCCCCATCACAGGGCTAGTCTTACAGACGCATTGCCATCCATCGATTTCACTTTCATGCCCGTGTTCTCTTAGCCTTTCAGCACACAGCCCGCCCTCCCCCCTCCGTGTTTTCTTGCAGCTTTGCCCAGATCTGAGTCTCAAACAATCAAAATAAAAAGTTTGCCCTGCACGCTTTCTGCGCTTACAAAGTTAACATGCCGCGCTCATTCCCTTTTCATCCTTCTAAGGTCGATAACATTAGCTCCATTAATTCTGCGTCTAAGGATTTAAATAACCATATGTTTTCTTACAACTTTAGGCACTTCACACACACAGGCATCAAGGCAGCAACAGAATGCTCTGAGCCCCACCAGTGTTTGCCACACACACATGCCTCTCGCATCTCGTGTTTTCTTCCAGCTTTGGCCCGTGTTCTCTTTGCCTTTCAGCACTCAGCTTCCCCATAACCACCATTTAACTAACATCGTGCCACACTCATTCCATTTTCATCCTCGCTTTCACTTTCATGCCCGTGTTCTCTTTGCCTTTCAGCACACAGCTTCTCCGTAGCCACCATTTAACGACCATCCTGCCACACTCATTCCATTTTCATCCTCGCTTTCACTTTCATGCCCGTGTTCTCTTTGCCTTTCAGCACACAGCTTCTCCGTAGCCACCATTTAACGACCATCCTGCCGTAAACACCATTTAACTACCATCTTTTTAGTTAAAATAAAAGAATTGCCTCTAAGGGTTTAAGGAACCATAGAAATACAAGGCAAGGCAGCAACAGAACGCTCTGAGCCCCACCAGTGTTTGCCACACACACATGCCTCTCGCCTATCTCTCCCCCGCCCTCCCCCCTCCGTGTTTTCTTGCAGCTTTGCCCAGATCTGAGTCTCAAACAACCAAAATAATAAGTTTGCCCTGCACGCTTTCTGCGCTTACAAAGTTAACATATGCCGCGCTCATTCCCTTTTCATCCTTCTAAGGTCGATAACATTAGCTCCATTAATTCTGCATCTAAGGATTTAAATAACCATATGTTTTCTTGCAACTTTAGGCACTTCACACACACAGCCCCACTGCTCACACACACAGGCATCAAGGCAGCAACAGAATGCTCTGAGCCCCACCAGTGTTTGCCAAACACACATGCCTCTCGCATCTCGTGTTTTCTTCCAGCTTTGGCCCGTGTTCTCTTTCAGCACTCAGCTTCCCCGTAACCACCATTTAACTAACATCCTGCCACACTCATTCCATTTTCATCCTCGCTTTCACTTTCATGCCCGTGTTCTCTTTGCCTTTCAGCACACAGCTTCTCCGTAGCCACCATTTAACAACCATCCTGCCACAATCATTTATTTTCATCCTCGCTTTCACTTTCATGCCCGTGTTCTCTTTGCCTTTCAGCACACAGCTTAAACAGTTAAACAGTTAAAACTATTGACATTGTACATGAGAAAGCTAGTAATTTCAATATTTTCAATACCAACACATAAATAAAAAATTAGTCAATTTACAATACAAAAAGCTCAAACTTTCCTAATGCGAGACCTATTGCATTGCAAATGCTTGTTATTATTTGTGCTGAGTCTATAGAACAAAGCGGTACAAAAGGGGGTGGTGATGGACGGAGCATCAGAACCAATCAAACACTCACACCCAGTCAACAGATCTGGGTTTGATCCATCACCGTTCTTTAGCCCACTCTGCCACCCCAGTTCAGACATGGCCATATGCAAATCAATCTGACCCTGTGCCTCATGGGAACAGTCCAGCCCGAACTGCCAAGCCATGTCTTCTCTGGACCGGAAACAAGCTTCCTAGGACAGGTTTCTGGCATTTCAGCCGTCTTCAGCCAGGCTTGCTTGAATCCAGTGGCAAAGTGAGCAAGGGACTCAACGTCTGAGCATACCCTGCCAACTTATGGCGAACAAAGCGGTACAAAAGGGGATGGTGATGGACGGAGCATCAGAACCAATCAAACACTCACACCCAGTCAACAGATGCTTGTACTACCAGTCGCGGCCAGCATTGCTCGCAGGTGGTGGGCAGGCGCCATGGGTCACGGGTGGGGGGGTTTGCAGGGGTGTCGCAGGATGGGGGGTCATGGGTAAAAATTTTTAAAAATACATTAAACTTACCTTCCTTTCCGCCGGGTCCCGCGTCTTCTCGGCTCCTGTTTCTGCTCTCCTGCTTCCAACAGGAACAGGAAGCAGGCAGCCAAGCTACCTTTGAACCCTCCCCTAAGCCAATCACAATGCTGGAATCAGCGTTGTGATTGGTCGGGATGCTGCCCAGCCAGGTGTAATGGGGTGGCGAAGTTCTCCATGTAGGCTGCAATGCAGCCTGCATGGAGAAAGGGCAGAGTGCGCATGACTGGTTTGGGAGGCCCAGAGGGCCAACCATAAAGACAGAGTGTGCAAACTACTCCTCCGCTGCTCAAAGAGCAAAGCAGCCCCGCCCACCTGCAATTCACAAAGGAAACACAAAATGGTAATAACTTTTAGTTATTACCATTTTATGTTTCTTTCTCTGCAAGAAAGCAGTGGGGCAACGCTCCTCTGCCCTAGTGGCGGAGTCGCCCCTGGTTACTACTGTTTCACAAAGTGTCCATCATAAGTTGACCCAAAAAGTCTTTGTCCCAAAATCTAAATAGGTTGTTGTGCTGCCGTGCAAGACAAAACATTATGAGTGAATAACATTTTAATTATATGTTAAATGGACGACTTCTTTCTTTACAACCCTGTGCATTTTTGTTTAGCACTGGGCCCTCTTTTATGTCTTAAATTTTCATACTGGCGAATTACCAATGGCACAAATTGTGCCGCTTAATTTGTATTTGATCTAAAATATGTCACATAATTAGATTCTTCTTGGCACATATTCAGCTTTTCCTTGCACATACTTTGCCTTTCCTCTACTGAAGTATATAGTAAATCCTGCCAAATAATACTTCTATGCAGAAAACACACAAAGTGCTCAAATTAGCAGCCTCAAATATGTCCATATATTTCAGAATTTCCTTTTTTTCCTCCAACTAATGTGGTCGTTCATTGCCACATAATTCCAGTGACCCTGATACTGTGTTTCATTTCTATGGCTAAGCTTAGACTGTGCTACTTGACTCCCTGTCAGCTACCACTGCTCTTTACCAGTGTCAATACCAGTGTGTATGGAATGAACGTTACCATGTGTTTTGCAAGTGTTTAAGGGCAAGGTCTGTAACTTTTAAACCCCACCACTAAGATTTGTTCTTTTGTTACTGCAGTAGCAGAAACTGAAAATTGAGGCTGACAATCCCCTTCAAACGTCAAGCACAAATGGGACAATGCTATTGCAGCCTTCATGTTCCATTTGCAGGTACAGGTCTGGTTGTTAATAAATCCTGCATGAACTGAGTCAGGAGGGGACTGCAATCTGGAGACTAGGAAATGCTGTTCAAGGTAGAGCTTCATCAACATAGGCCGAGCATTTGTCTCAGTGACTTTTTTGTGCAGACCACAAGTAACTTTTAGATAGATGAGCAAAAGGATGTTTAGAAATTTAAAAACTGCGGCCTCTAGAAGTGCCTTAATGGGCAGCGGCAGCCGCAAGAGACAGTAGAGGTGTGGCAGTGATGTGGAAGATCCTTCACCAGGCACCCTTAGGATAGTGAGGCTGGCAGCCAATAAAACAGCTGAACAATGTCTTTGCTAAAGTCTGTCTCCTCTCCATGACCTGTTTAGCTTAAATAATTCACAGATAGTAACACCTCCATTTTCAAGAAAGAAATAACCATGAGTATCTTGCCGAGGCGAAGCCTTTGTGAACATTGCAGGATGGCAATGACAAAACAGGAAATTGATTCTTGAGTTGTAGGTGGGCCTATAAAGATGATTTGCAATCCCAGCAGCAACCTCAGATGACACAATAATTATTCTGCAGTCTGATTGGTGCAGGCTTCAATGACTGTTCAGCCCATCAACATCTGGGGTGTCTATGTGCGTGCGAGTGTGTGTTGTGCTTTTATGCGCCAGTGGTAACCGCGTGAGGTAGTAGCACTGACACATAAAAGCTAACTTTCGCCTTCAAACAACTGAGACTACAGACTTCGTGACTAACTGAGCTCTTTGTCAGGACCAGCAGTTTTATAACGTTGTAAATGTTGTATTCTTTTCATAACGTTTCCTCTCAAAAGGGAATTTGGTACAATATGTCTCACACTGTCATTGCTTTGTCAGAAAAATGGTCTCTGCTCACAAACTATTTTCCCCAATGAGTACCAATATTTACTCCCCTGAATTGGACAGAACGGTAGTTTTATTTATTCATGTTGTGAGTAGTGTGAGCAGTCTTCTGTTTTGTCCACACTCTGAATGTATTTGCTTTGCTTTAAGCTCACGGAAATCATGAAGGAAAACTTAGTAAAAGTTGGAAAGGTATTCTCTGTAGATTACCTCTTGGGGTTGAAGCCGATTTCTGATTTGTCTGTGATTCGCGAAAACCTCTGGAGTACCCATGGAGACACAAGAAAGTTGTAGATGTCTAAGTGTTCATACAATGTCCACCTTACATACTCATGTGTCATTCAATTGTAAATACGCGTGTCTACGTAAAGGAGGCAGGACCGAAGCGTACGTAAAATGTACATTTTACAATAACATTTTTTCTTTTTTTTTCTTCAAAGGAAAAGTTATTTACTTGCCGTCGTAGATTATTGTTTCCTGGGAACGATCTTGAGAAAAATGAGCTAATAATTCAATTTACACCCATACATTTGCATTCTGTTGTGTTATCAGTAGCCCATCTGGATCCAGCTTGAAAGTTAAAGTGATCACGATCGCGATCAAACATCAAAGCGGCCAAGCGGCCGCGAAAGTGAAATTAATCACGGTAAAGCGCAGCGCGCGCGCCCGAGCACATGCACTGTAGCTCTAGACTGGCCTGGTAGCACTTTTTGGAGCCCTCTCAATAAGTCTCGCCAGACCAGCGCATGCGCTGGGTCAGGCGAGACCCAAAAACTATTGAAAAGTATGTTCATCCAATCTTGCCTCTCTATTTCTGTTTCCCTCTCACCTTTTTTTCCATTTTCCTAATGTGCCCATATTCTCCTCTCGTTAAAAGACAGTAAACCGTATTTTATAGTTCCTTGAGTTGGTGACCTATTCTGCATTTTGATGGTTGCTACTGTTTGCTACGATGTATTTTTGAGATAGCAGAGGAATAAATCATGCGAAGTAAAAATATAAAAAAACTTTGTCTCTGCTGGATGACATTCTATGGCCTGGCTTTGGGCGTAGGAGGGGCCTTTTACCTCATGAACCACAGTAATGACATCACACTTATGCATATAATTCTAGCTTTTGTGAGTCGTGTTCACAGTATTTAGGACCCGCTAGCACCTTGAGATTTCCATTTTAGGACACCAGCGCTGAATGGACAAGAGGAACTGAGTTACATTAATTGAAACAGGGCCAAATACTTCATATTTTTAAGTATTTGGGAGGTAGATTGGCTTTATTCTGGCCAGTAGCTTGATTTTGCTACGGTAGACACTGTGCTACTGATGTAGAAATGAAATGAGAGTTGGGGTTGATTAGCACTATACATGATGTAGGTTCTCATTTACTGGCATGCAGCTCCCAGTCCGTACTTTGGGTATCACTGCCCCATAATATCCCCATCCCCAGCACTTCCATCACTCATAGTGCTATCTTTTTTTCGCTGGCTGAGCACCAGTGCCTCATTTGAGCCGGTGCTTTCCGGTGCTCGGCACCTGCGCCTAATTGTCAACACCATACTTAGAACAGTCTACCACATCGGGTCACCTCTCATCTAATTTAGAGATGAACAGAAGAACGGTTATTTAGGAATTCATTATACATTAGAAACTGCAAATACCTGCCTCCCCAGCCATTCCTTTAGCTTTGGGGGCCTGGAATAATCTGGACTGTCGCATTTACATGCGGGATGGATGGTTAGTAGTTGTTTTGGCAGCGATGACAAGGCCGATGGGTGGTGCACGCTGCAGTGGCCTCCTGGTCAGAGCCCTGGCACTAAATATTTTACAAATTAAGCACTGTTTGGTACATTTCAGTGTTTGGTGAGAAATCCCACCCTCACACCCCTGATTTCTACTGACTAAGCTACTCTTCTGATTGCATCAAAGGGCTTTTGTAAACAGGCACTTGTAACTTGCCCGCTGCAGTAGTTCTTTGAAGGCCCCATCTGTACTCTTCAGCAGCTCTTGGTGTCATATTAGTACAATAATACAGCGGTGTTAGGCAATCCACTCAAATGATATTTTAGGACACATCTAATGAAATTTTATATTAATAACCTCATGTTTTGTCTCCTATACCCAATTTAATATAAAATTTAAAAAACTATTGAAAAGTACGTTCATCCAATCTTGCCTCTCTAATTCTGTTTCCCTCTCACCTTTTTTCTTCCATTTTCGTCATGTGCCCATATTCTACTCTCGTTAAAAGACAGTAAACCTTATTTTATAGTTTTATGAGTTGTTTTAATTTTTTGATGAGGTCCGGAACTTCATAACTTCTCCTGTATTTCGATAATTGCTACTGTTTGTAATTATATATTTTTGAGATAGCGGAGGAATACTTAATGCAAAGAAAAATAATAACAACTTTTTCTCTGCTGGATCACATTCTATGACTTGCCATTGGCCGTAGGAGTGGCTTTTGGCCTCCGTAACCACAGTAATGACATCACACTTATGCATAAAATTCTAGCTTTTGTGAGTCATGTTCACAGTATTTAAGACCCGCTAGCACCTTGAGATTTCCATTTGAAACAGGGCAGTAAGAGTTGTGTCCATATTTTGAAGTATTTGGGAGGGTGATGTGGCTTTACTCTAGTCAGTAGTTTGATTTAGTACAGTAAACGTTGTGCAGTTGATGAATCAATGAAATGAGAGTTGGGGATTGATTAGCACTATACATGATATAGGTTCTCATTTAGAGGAGGATGGTCACACCAATTTCTTTTTCTTTTTTCATTGAAAAAGCACCAGCTTTGAAGGCAAGATAACATCATCAAAAATCAAAACTGATCGTAAACTCTAAATTTGGGTGACCAGCAGGGTTGACAACTGAAATGTTGGCTGCTAAATGAAGCCCTTAGTGTGGAGACTGATAAGTGGAATATGTATAAATCTCCGGAATTTGCGGCAGTAGCATCCTTTGCACACTGATTTTTAGAGATCCTGGCATAAGCAGTGTAAGTTACACCATTTACACATTTCTGCTGGTGAGTGATTTTTTTCCTACCTGTGGAACAGAAATGCCAACGCCAGACCAATGGGGCATGTGAACCAGACATCTGTGTCAGAATTTATCATCTTAGGCTTTACTGGTTCCCCTGAGATCAGCTTCCTACTGTTCATCATCTTCTCAATTGTCTACCTCATCACTATAACTGGAAACGCCACAGTGATGTTAGTCCTGCATGTAGACCCCAGCCTACACACACCAATGTATTTCTTCCTCTGCAACCTGTCATTTCTGGAGATCTGCTATTCATCAGTCACAGTGCCCAAGATGCTGACCAACCTTTTGGCCGAGGACAAGAGGATCTCGTTCATTGGCTGTGCCACTCAAATGTACTTCTTGTTCTCCTTTGGCACAACCGAATGTTTCCTCTTGGCTGTAATGGCGTACGACAGGTACACGGCCATATGCCACCCCTTGCTCTACCATCCTATTATGAACAAGAGACTGTGCCAGGGTCTGGCTGTCGGATGTTGGGCCAGTGGTACACTGTTCTCCTTAGGCAACACATCATTTATATTTACCTTGCCATTTTGTGGACCCAACATCATCAACCACTTCTTCTGCGACCTCCCACCTGTCCTGGAGTTGGCATGTGCGGATACATCTGCTAATGAAGTTACAAACTTTGTTATCGGTGTGGTCATTTTGCTCACCCCTTTTCTACTCACCCTCACTTCCTATGTCCGTGTGGCCGCCACTGTGCTGAAGATGCCTTCTGTTGAGGGTCAACGTCGTGCCTTCTCCACCTGCGCTGCCCACCTGACGTCTGTCTGCCTTTTCTATGGTACTGCCTCATTCATGTACCTGCGACCTAAGGCCAGCTATTCCCTGGAGGAGGACAAACTACTGGCTCTGTTTTATAGTGCATTTACACCAATGCTAAACCCACTGATCTACACTCTGAGGAACAAGGAGGTGATGGGATCCCTGCGGAGGTTCAGCAGCAAGCTGTCACTTGTGAGGAAGCTGCAGAAATGATTATGTTACTGGAGACACCATTGCAGACTGACATTGACACAATTAACCCTTTTGGTGATTTGTATATTGCATGTTTTGATTAATAATCACCTGGAACAAATTTGTGCTGACGTTATAATAAATGAAACAAAGGGACCTTGTGGTGGATGTTATTAGAAAGACAATGATTGATAGAGTGATGGGTGAGTGAGGTATGTGAGATGAATCCAGAAGTTGCAGCTATCATATAATTAAGAGTCCAGAGAGTGTTCTTGATAACTCCATCAATTTGATGTTGGCTGTGAAGAGTATTGTAGACGGGCATAATTTCCTTGTTGAATAAATTGAACCCACTGGGCATACTTTTATGTTCATCAGAAGGGTGAACTTTTTAGTTTGAGCACAAGGGTTGTCCAGTGTTCAGATGTCAAGTAACAATAACTTGACTCTTCTGGAGGAGAGAACCTGGTGAAGAAAAATCTATGGCAAGGCTAGAGTGCCCAGGCGTCTGCTATTGACATGGATGGCCTTTTATTTAGGGACAATGGGCCAGATGTATCAAAATTGGATTTTGCGAGTCTATAATAGCTAATTTTACTGATTTGCTATTGGGCATAGTTGGCGTTTGTGCCGGTCCCCGGTGACCTAGGGGAGGTGGGGGTGTCGCCGTGCCAGGTGATGACGTCCCCCCCCCTTCCACTGCACAGCCAATGAGGGGCATGTTAGGGGCATGAACCGGAAGCACTTTAGTGCTTCCAGTTCATATGATCCTACAATGTAGGGGCAGACCGGTTTAGACCGGCATGCCCAGTGTCCCCCCTTTAAAAGGGAGTTCGGGAAGCGGGAACGGTCTCTTGTTCCTCCGCTCCCCCGCAGAACGGCACCCAGGCCACCAGCGGCCCGTAACTCTTTTTTCCCCACCCACCATCCCCTAAGCCAGGCAGTTTCATAGGTGTGTGTCAGTAAGGTAATTTTACCTCATTTTCTTAAAATATTTTCTTTGCAGGTATCTCAGTAGCTACGAGCATATGTAAATGTCATGACGTTTGGTAATGTTGTAATAAAAGTGTGAATATATGTTGTTTGCAGTTACAGTTATGTTGATAGAAAGTTAAGGAAGTTGGTGTAACATTTAATAAAAGTGTCAGTAGATGATATCTTGTTTCGCGCAATATTGTCGTATTTAGTTGTGTGTCACCTGTCAGGCGGTAAGGTCATGATTGGTCAACATAGTCTTCGGTCCTTAGCGGTCAGAATCATGTAACTCCAGGGGCAGTAACAGCCGGTAAGTAGGCTGTCGGGGTGTGGGGGCCGGGGGGGGGGGCACTCTTTCCAATGGGCCTGTGGCCACCCTGGCACGCGCATGTGCATCAGGGGCGCGAGTATGCAAATTTTAAGCCCCCGTTATGGAGTTTAAGGCTTAGGGCGTAGGGGGGCCCGGGGGAAGTATCCGTCCAATAAGCCATACCCCCTGCGCAAGCTTACTCCGGCGGAGTATTTGTAGTTTACTGGGACCTGGCGGCTGCCAGTCATTGACTTTGCCGTAGGCTCTAGAGGAGGTACGCAGAAAGTAAATATATGCATGTTATATTACGGTAGGAATGGTCTCTGTATTAGAACATGTTTAAAGTTAGTCAAGTGACATCATGTGTCTAACAATGTATCTGGACTTTCTGTGTGATTGTACATAATGTCAATATTAATCAATGTTTTTTAAATTTCGTAATAAATACAGCCGGGGGGGGGGTCACACCCCCTAATCCAAAAATTGTGTGGTCCCCATCCATCCAAAGGTGAGTCGGTATGGGTCCAAAAGTAGAAGGGGACTTAGGCAGTACCAGGCCATGTATAGACTCGCAAAATACACAAGATGATGGACGGAATGTTGCACATTGGCAAAACATTCACCCCAGTCACAGATCTGGGTTTAATCCATCGTTATTTTGCTCAAGACGCCACCCCAGTTCAGACATGGCCATATGCAAATCAGTCTTGACCCTGTGCCTGATAGGAGCAGTCCAGCCCGAACTGCCAAACCAGGTCCTCCCTGGACTCTTCAGGCTGGACTGTTCCCATTGGGCGCAGGGTCAAGACTGATTTGAATATGGCTGGGTTCAAACTGGAATGGCATGGTGAGCAAAAAAACGATGGATTTAGACCCAGATCTCTGTCCTGGGGTGAATGTATGACATTGTTCTGCATTCTGTCCATCAACTGTTGTTTTTGCATTTGTCACCCCGAGTGGGACGGGTATGCCCAGACGTGGGTCCCGTGCTCTTCATGCCACTGGAATCAAGCTATCCTGGCTGAAGAGGGGTGAAACCCCGAAACCGGTCCTAGGATGCTTGCTTCCAGTCCAGGGAGGACCTGGCTTGGCAGTTCGGGCTCGAGTGTTCCTATGAGGCACAGGGTCAAGACTAGGCCTGGGCGAAGCACTACGCTACGCTCGCGTAGTTTGCGAAGTTCGCGCTACTTCGCGCTACGCGAACTGCACGTAGCACAGTGCGAACACGCGTAGCGTAGTGTTGCGTAGTGCTGCGGTCATTTTTTGCTTGCTCGCGGTCCTCAACGTCAAGTTGGCGACCGCGAGCAAGCAAAATGACATCCTGGCGAGACTTTTTCCTTGTTCGCGATCGCGAGCATGGAAAATAAACCTCCCGGCGAGATTCCCAACGCGAGAAGGTCAGGTTTCTCATTGCGAGGGGTCGCGTATGCTCGCGACCGCTCGCGATGAGAAACTACCAGTTCGCGTTGAGAAAGCTGCAGCTCGAGTAAAAATCTACTCGAGCAGCAGAAAACTACAGCTCGCACTGTGCAAGATGCCATTTTCAATGGTTGCACAGTGCCGGTTGCTTGTCCGCACTGTGCAATCATTGAAAACAACATCTTGCACAGTGCAAACATGTTACTTCGCAGTTCGCGAAGTGCTACGCGTAGCTCGCGTAGTGCGAACTTCACTTTGCGTAGCTTCGCGAAGTGCTACTTCGCGAACTACGCCCACCCTTAGTCAAGACTGATTTGCATATGGCTGGGTTCAAACTGGAATGGCATGGTGAGCAAAAACACGACGAATTTAGGCCCAGATCTCTGTACTGGGGTGAATGTATGACATTGTTCTGCATTCTGTCCATCAACTGTTGTTTTTGCATTTGTCACCCCGAGTGGGAAGGGTATGCCCAGACGTGGGTCCCGTGCTATCCATGCCACTGGAATCAAGCTATCCTGGCTCAAGAGGGGTGAAATCCCGAAACCGGTCCTAGGATGCTTGTTTCCAGTCCAGAGAGGACCTGGCTTGGCAGTTCGGGCTGGACTGTTCCCATGAGGCACAGGGTCAAGACTGATTTGCATATGGCTGGGTTCAAACTGGAACGGCATGGTGAGCAAAAAAACGATGGATTTAGGCCCAGATCTCTGAACTGGGATGAATGTATGACATTGTTCTGCATTCTGTCCATCAACTGTTGTTTTTGCATTTTTAGACTTGCAAAATGCAATGTATGTAGGTTTCAGCAAATATTTTGTGATTCCTAATCATTTCTTAATTGCGAGTCGCAAATTGCGAATCGCAAATAAGGAATGGCTTCCCATTCATTTCTATGGGCCTAGAGGCCCATAGAAATGAACAGAAATTGCATGCGCAAGTACTCGCAAATTGCGCATGCAATTTCAAGGGTGCAAGGGGGCCAAAAGTCCACCCTGATGCACCCCTGAAATATGCATGTGTGCACATGTGGCGCACATACATGCCCTAAGGCATGTGTGTGTGCCACATGGCACTTGGAAAAATACAAAAAAGTGCATTTTTCAGGAACTTGCAAATTAGCACCAACCAGATGTTGGTGGTAGTGTGCAATTCCTTAACGCAAAATCGCAATTTGTGATAGCTACCTGAATTGCATTTAGGGAATCGCGAATTGTGATTCCCTAACTGCATTCGCAATTTAGGTAATCACAAATAATTGCGATTACCCATATTGCGAATTCAAACGGTTTGAAACATTGGAAAACGCATTTTTGCATCTGCAAACAGGCCGATTCTGCGAATTGGCCCCTTTGCAATCGCAAAAAACTGTGATACAGCTGGCCCAATATCTGTTGTCGACTGAGTGTATTACAGACAGAGCTTATCCATAATATGAAGGTGGCATCTGCTAACAATTCGCGAAAAGAACCCTTTGGCGTCCTTAGAACGTAAGTAGCACCACGTGACAGTCGGAGCGTCATGCGTGCTTTGGTGGTGCCCTGTGTGCTATTGGCCATGGAGCTGGAGGAGGCCTTGCTGATGGGAGCAGCGTGTGCAGCACTGGCTCGCGGAGGGAGTTCAGCTCTCGGTGCAGGGCGTCTCCGCCACCTGCACCCACCACCTGACCTGTCGGTGTGGCCGAGGGTAAGCGGGTATGGAGGCACAAGCAAGTCCTCTGGCCCGGCTGTTAGCCAAAGCAGAAGCCAAGCTAACCAAAGATTCAGCATGAGCATCGTGGAGCAACGGTTAAAACAAAATATGATAAATATTCTTTCAGAGTAAATGTAGAATATTTATTGAACCGTTCTATTCACTTTTGTCATCTGTAAAAAGTAAAATGTTTTTTAACATAATCACCGTTGAGAGACATTGCATTCTGTTCTTTTCAGTTCGTCATGTTTGTCATGTCCTGTACACTATATATAGTGCCCTTGGCTTTCGAGACTCAGGAGGTTTCAGTTTGTCATGTTATGTGCAGTCTATACATGGACCATGAAGGTATCACATTTGGAGAAACATTCGACTTTTAAGCCATGTATGAGGGAAGAACTGAGCTCTTTCAAGGTGGTGCTTGATTTATCGATCAAAATGAGGCACAGTGAAGAAAAGAAATATGCGTGGGGCAGCTACAACTTCCAATTAGAAAAGTGGGCCTTTAGGCAGCACACTGCATCACGTGACAGCCTGGGTGCCGCTGCATGCTGTGGAGCTCAGTGTGTCTTGTGACAGGGAACTGCAGATAGCCCCATCATGAGATGGACATGATGGAGGCAGAAGCCAGGGGTTGGCATAGGCTTGGGGGCAGCGATGTCCACTCTGCCCACCTCCTGCATTTACCCAGACCGGAGCAGCCCCTTCCAAATGCCGCATGCCCGCCAGTCTGTGCGGCTAGGGTGCATGTCCATGTTCATTTGATTCAGCTCTGTGCTCCTAACCACCTACTCATTACCAGTCTTCAGTGCTTAATTTAGCCGGGAGTTGCCAGTGGGGGCCATCAGGACTTATTGTTTGGGACTTGCACTTATTTCACCGGATCAGATGTTTAACATGGCAAGAGAGGGAAAAACACACAGAGTGGAAGACAGAAGAGGAGACTGCAAGAGAATGAACAAAAACCTTCCCGAATGGAGAAAGTACTCACCTGAAGAGTAAGATAAAGGGGCAGAGAGTGGCTGGTAGTGGATTAAAGAGGCGTGAGGTCAAATCAAGACTGTGCAGCTTTGGTATTTGGCACACTAACATTTCATTGCACCACCTCAAGCTTCTGAGCAGAGCTGCGGGCACAGGCACTCATTCAGGCCTTTGTGGAATTTCAATTATGCCAGAGTAATCAGAACAATTTTTTGGTATTTCTGTTTTAATATTTGACATGGAGTTACCGATAATTACACAATTGCTTCTCGGTAATTTGGGGGGGGGGAAACATTGTACAGTGAGAACTCATTTAACGAGTGAGCGCGGCCGCTTGCATTCTCTATTTCTTTTCTATTGCAAATAGAACTTTTTCTTAGCGTAAAATGCATCCTTGCGCCCAGGGGTGATTTTTGCCCTAAAAAATAGCGCTAAATGCAGAATTTACTCTTCCTGTGTAATTCTGCTTGATCTTGTAGGAATCTCTACACAGAATTACGCGAGTTACGTCCACCCCTACACTCATCCATGAACAAATTAAGCGCTGACAGTGTTGGCACCTTACATCGCTCTCGGAACATCCTTCTGAACATTCCATTTTTTACCATTACCCAATTTTGCATTTGCTCAGATAATAAGACATGATTATACTCTTTCTCGGTATGTTTTTACTTTTAACACCTAAGCATCCAGTATACCTTCCATATAGGGCACCCTTGGTAATACCAACTCATTATTCTTTTCTTACCCTAGTCCTGTACAATTGTAAACCTATTTTAGGTGTTCATATTTAGTCGAGCATATATGCTTGCTAGCTGTACGAGTCCTGCCTGCAATAAACAGATGGATTCCCCTTCCCTCTTCCTTGCCTCTCCAGAAGAAAATGCACAAAGTGTGTTTTGGAGGGGGGCGAAATAAGCAATATAAGGAACAGTCACTGCATCATAAGCATCATTCACCCTGGTATATGGTCGAGGCTTCTTTTTAAACAAAAACGCTGGATGCGGCGAGGGCAACTCAATCCGTAAATCAGATTTACCAAGCCACTCGAGGCCACCTTGCGTGGCCCTGTTTTGCTTTGTAAATATGGAGCAATGCAAGTCAGTGCAAGTCACTGCCTTGCGTCACTCTGCGCCGGGAAAGCGTTACTTGTGTGGAGCATGTGTGTTCCCAGGCATCCACCCATGGATTTTTGGCACATTCCCAGATTTATATTCAAAAAAGGAGTTAGAGAGGGAAAATGTATACCAGGCCACCCTCCACTCAATCTGTAATACAACAAAACAGACCTGGTAACAGCAAGGCACACCTGTAGACCGATTAATTACATAGGATTTCTAGTATGGTAATGTAAAAGTCTATTACTCCTTCATTAGTAGTTCTTATCATGAACTATCATTAAATCCCTGGTGCCATACAACTTAATATTTATTAATTCCCAAACGGTGAAAATACCCAGCCATGTATAAAGTCACTCAACCAACATCTATGGTGCAAAAAAACAAAAAGTGAGGAAAAAATGAGAAAGTATCTCACGTGCGCAACACCAAGGGAGCTACTGGCAGGTTCTCACCAGTTTGCTCACGATTTTATCATCATCGGTATCATTCTCATAGGAAATAATTGTGTCCCATATAGGAAAGTGTGAAAAAGATATAAATGAATAGTTTTATGCAAACCCCAAAAGAGCAAAAAAAGACCCTTGAAGTCTTAAATAAAATTAGGTCTGGCTCACATATACAATTCCAATTTCTTTATTCCGTTGTGTGAGTCATCCCAAGGTTAAAAGCACGGTCATGTCATGTAACCACATTCAGGACTGGCATAAAACTATTCATTTATATCTTTTTCACACTTTCCTATATGGGACACAATTATTTCCTATGAGAATGATATCGATGATGATAAAATCGTGAGCAAACTGGTGAGAACCTGCCAGCAGCTCCCTTGGTGTTGCGCACGTGAGATACTTTCTCATTTTTTCCTCACTTTTTGTTTTTTTGCACCATAGATGTTGGTTGAGTGACTTTATACATGGCTGGGTATTTTCACCGTTTGGGAATTAATAAATATTAAGTTGTATGGCACCAGGGATTTAATGATAGTTCATGATAAGAACTACTAATGAAGGAGTAATAGACTTTTACATTACCCTACTAGAAATCCTATGTAATTAATTGGTCTAAAGGTGTGCCTTGCTGTTACCAGGTCTGTTTTGTTGTATTACATTCCCAGATTTGCCAAGACAGATAAACCTGGGAATGTGTGAAATGTTTTACCTTCCTGGTAGAGGCACAACAAGCAAAAATATTATTTCTCCTTGTTTTTAGGTCTCGCTGAGTCAGCACGCATGCGCTGCACGGAGAGACATTTTGTAGGTGAGTTTTCAAAGTGCTGCTGGCTGGCCTAGCGCTTGCTCCGCCTCTCCACAATCATTGCTGTGCAATGACGTGCTCAACCAATGATTTATTTCCTGAGATGGACGCCGCAACACTCCCTCGTCATTCGTTCGAACTGCCAGCTTTGTTTACTTTTGCTCAAGGCCGCGCAATGTCTTTAAGGATTTTTCTAATCCTCTCCCTACACCCTCCCTTCTCTGACTCCCTCGTCATTCTTTCGTTGTTCTTATGCTTTTGTAGCAGGCACCCGCGCACCACTCGCCAGCCTACTTTTGCCGTCGCGCGCGCACCACTCACTCGGCACGCATGCTTGTTTCTTTTCTCTCTCGCTCTCGCTTCTCTGCCATAACTCTCCCTTTATCTTCCCGCCCACTCTTTCATCTAATCCTCATTTCTCTACTTTTATCTCCACTCTCTTCTGACCATCTGTACTCCCAGCAAACCACCCTCCCCGACATCTTCCCTCTACTTCCGCCTCGCCATTCCCACTCACACCCTGGCCCCCCTTCCCCCACGCATGCGCCCTTTCCTTCTCACTGTCACGATTCTCCCTGATCACACGCCTTGAATATAGAATCACCCCCTGGGATTTGGATGCTTACTAAAGTAATGTGCTAAAAACTGCCAGCTTTTCCAATCGCCCATCTCTTGGTTCCCTCGCCTCACTTAGCTGTAGAGGAGCTGAGTAGTTTCCCACAGCAGAGCCTGCGGGCTTTTACACTGGACTCACCATACCAGGATGCCAGCCACCAGAGAACCAAAATTCGCAATGGAAGGCCAGACCCAGGTCGGACAACTTTTGCCGTCGCGCGCACCACTACTATTCTCTAATGGCGGTTTCTTTTCCCAAGCTTCAGCAGGGATCTTTTCACTCTAGTGTTATCATCCCGGAATCTCCGCCCTTTATAAACCCGATGGTGCTTGAAATAAAGGATGTATTTTTGACCCTCTCTCTTTTGCTCAGGACGCGTGCCCACTTAAACTTCTGTCTCAGCTGTAAGTTACTTTCCACAAATACCGCACCGCTGTATTCAAGGTACAGGACATTGGTGTGTTCAAAAAATTCGAACTATTATTTTCCTTGAGCATTTCTGCCGATCTAGGAGTTGCACCAGCCTCGTACTTAAAACAACATTTAAGTACTACTTTGTTCACATTCATTACTCTACTTCCTAAACACTATACTATGTTTGTACACTTGCCAAATGTTAGCCATACTTTGCAAAGAGCAGAAATCACGCCGTTCTTTTAGGATTCCAACGACCTCTAAACTATATCCCTCATCTTAGAATCAGTCTACATGGTTTCACGTTATGTGAAGAATCATGTAAGAATTGCTCTTATTTAGAAAAGTGTGAGTGAGAAACAGTTCGGGTTTTGTGCTTCAAAAATAAACCATCCTGTTAGCCATTGTGGGGCAAATTCAGCGAAGAATACTGAAACCTTGCTGACATGGGCATGTTCCCAATATTTCCGTTGATTTACTTTATCATGAGGAATTCTCTAAACAAACCTTGTGTGATTTTAAAACTATAGCAGTCGGCGTTTGTTTTTTAGCTTATCAGCCCAAAAAAACTCAATGATCAGATTATCCGAGCACAGAGGCTTAGTCACATTCTTCATACGAAGTCATGCCATTCCATAGACCAATGGAAAACACGGTATTTGGAGCAATTATACCACCTCACGACGAATAGTGCTTTAAGGGTTAACAAGCATTGGCATTGCCAATAGGTCTCGCCTTTGGGACCTTAAAAGTGTTTAGCCATGCAACAGTTGATGCTGTTGTACCAATGATATTGTGCTGCAAAACTAAATAAAAGGCGAGACCTATTGGCTATGCCAATGCTTGTTCCTCTTTCTAAGTGTGCTGCATTCTGCCTTTAAGGCAACCCTTCCTGCACAAAAATAATTCTTTATGCAAATCAGGCACACTTGTACCATGACGCCAGGGCAAGGAGAGATCAGGAATGTGCGATATGTTTGTAAATATTGTGCATTCTGCTCTCTCCATTTGACGCAGCACAGCACAGCACAGCATGTTTGTCTTGCTGTGTTGCGCTGCTTCAAACAGGGCTGGCTCTATCCCAAAAAATGATCTTTTGCCTTCCTGGTCCTTAATGCAGGCCCCCACAGTGCAAGGGGGAGCAATGCTTCAGGGCCCCCATTCAGCCCAAGACTGATGAATGCATTTGAGATATGAGAGACTCCGTGGGGTCTGTTCATATTCTGCTGGGGGCTCTCATCATTTTATTTTATGCCACTGTTTTCTTCCTCAGTGCATTGAGACCCTCGCAGGTGAGTAGCCACGCTTTACAAACTCCTGATTGATTGATTGATTAATTGATTAATTGAGTAAGAAAGAAATTCTGGAGACAAGGTGCCCAACGTGAGAATTGCGAATATTGGACAGGATGATAGTAGACAGCTCAGGTGTTAACAAAGCTACTGCTGCATGTAGAACAGGTCCACAAGGGTCAGAAGTTTCATCACACCTCATTTCAGCAACTACATGCCACTTGCACATGTATTCAAGACCCTTACTTCTAGTTCAGAAGATGCAATAAGTTTGTTGCCTGAGTTAAGCGAGCAGTCCCAGCACTAATAAAAACAAGTTTTAGCTATGGGCCCCAGCGGACCAGCATGGCTGAAAGTTGGGGGTGTATGTAATGTAAAGAGAGAGGCCCCCTGCTGGTAGAGTAAGAGCTCATTAAGGCAGGGATCAATGAATCAATGTAAGGACTTAAGGAAACACAATTAATGTAATCACTTTACAATATCATTTAAATAACAAAAAAAGAGAGAAATATAAAAGAAAGACCCAACAAACACTGTTTTTATCAAAAAAGTAAAAAATGTGTTTTTATTAATGGTATAAAGAGTAATAAAATAGCCCATTCATACTATATCACTCATATCAGTGATCATTCCTCCCCCGTAATGAACTCAATTAAAAACATTGTGATAACATTGATAATAACAGTGAATTGATGATCAGGCTTTACATATATAATAAAACAAAATAATGTGGCACAGATTCAGTTGACTGTTGTTATGTTCTACGAACGTTTCGGCACTAGAAAGGGCCTTCGTCAGGAAAAGGCCACAGTTAATTCAACGATGGTATCTGTAAATGAGAAAACTCTATATAAATGGTTCTTTCTCAGGAGCATAACAAAGACATTTAATAGCAAAAATGAATAACATTTGTTTGCATTCACAAAGACAATGAGAGCAACAGGGCATGTAATTGAATAGAGATTAAAATTGAATTGTGACATATATGCAATGTGCAGCCATATTATGAATCTGAATGAGAAAAATAAGAAGAATTGTGAAAAGATAAGAGAAATGAATAGGGGTAGATAGTAAAATAAAACCGAATGTGTTTAGATTAAGACCTCATTGTGACAGTTGACCCTGTGCAGAGCTGATGAAAGGATTAAAATAGACAATGGTTTACCCTATATTTGTTATTGATAATGACCATACTGCGTCTGATAATGGTGCAGCTCGATCTCTTCTTCGAGGCACAGTGTCCCAACTATGAGTTGAAATAACAGCTGTTCATATCGACAGCTAGAAGCCTTCATTATGATGTGTTTTTATTGATATAGACTTATGACGGTAAGTACCTTGAAGACCAGTAATCGGCTTTTAAAAGGATGTTCTGCCGCTTAAAAAAGCACTATAGTATTTATGCTAAGTACCTAATTAAGTTCGTCCATGTAGGGATACTCTAACGGGAAAAGAAAATCCATCTTTGTTAACATACAGACATATCCTGTAGTGCTTAGTTGAATGTATGTAACATAAGTCTAAATATAGAGGTGTTAATGTCACTGCAAACTGTACTTAGATGGATAGAGTGTTGTGATTGGCAGCAGTTATAAAAAGAGTATGAGATAAATTGAGAGTCTTCACTAAGAGGTTTATAGTCAATGCCCAATGGAACACAAGTGAGACTTACTGACTGGAGCTAGCAACTCAATCTGATTGTTTAACTAAGGGGACACTTTAAGCTGTGTTCATCTTTTTATAGGTGCCGATATACTTCTGATAGAAGGACTCCACGATATGTATATATAATTAATATGTAGTTTGTTTCTGCCTAATTGCGGGTATATATACTAAAATATATAGGGTCTCAGACCATTAAGTGCCTGGCCAACTTATTGGGGAGAATATATATATATAATACTTACACCACTTGAAAAGTACTGTTGAAAATAATCGTGTAAGATAAAAAGGGGAGGAAAAAGGGGCGTATTTATATATATATATAAATTATCCGTCAATGACAGAGCCTCTTTAGGTAAGATGTTATCTCTGTAGTAAGATACTGAAAATGCAGTTATACCTTAAAATCAGCAATCATGGAAGGATTGCTCTCTCGGCACGATTCAATAAAGTTTCGAGTAACTTTGCCTGATTGGGTGAGTTGCATCATGTGACGTGCCAACATTGGCAGCGGTTAAACTGGCATCGGACCTGCTACGATTAGTGTGTGACTCCCGGTTTCTTGCTAGCCCGGCTCCCCGTGGACAGCGGTGCGTCTGTCACAGACACAAAGGGCCTGTGGTACAGATAGAGGGTGGGCACAACAGCTCCATGGCTAGACTGGGACATGGTCGGTCTGCCAGGGTTCTTTAATCCCTTGAATCTTTCCTTCTAGGTGCTGCCACCATGGCGTGTATGGGTAGTGAGTGGGTGGGTATGCGCTGCGTGTGAAATGCTGCTCGCCCACATTCTTCCCTGAGCAGCTTTGGTACAGAACTGACAGAGTCAGCCTGGTTTATTCCATTGTACAAATAACACAAACAGAGCACGTGTCATTGGTGCGCAGCCAAACCAGGGTTTGTTACACAGGGCCGTAGATGCCCCTTTGCAGTACCCCGTGAGGGCCAGCTGGCATCGGTCGTGGGATCTCAGATGCCTGCCGGATGTGTTTATCAGACAGCAGGACGGACTTCGGGTGACGAGAAACTGTGCACATCAGTTTTTACATAGAAACAGCAAACTGTGAGTCTTAAAAATCCAGCGGTGACCTTTTCCACATGGAAACCGGATCATGTATTCACAGGGGCGGCTTTCGCTGGGGTTTTGTTTTGAAAAAGAAGCGTAAGTCAGTGGAGTCTGGAGCATGCTCGCTATGTCTTGGACGTTTGTAGTGTCAGAGGCAAGAAGAGATTACTTAAACTTACACTTTGTTTTTAATTAGCGTTTCACATTGCACTTGTGCTCTAAAGCTCTGTGAACAATCAGAATTACTATTATTCACTTTAATGGCGCTGGAATTAACGATCTCAGAAAGATGGAATTCTGAGCCGACCTTTCTGGGATTCGAAATTGCGAAATGCAGATCACCCCTTGTTTAAGCGGGAAATATTGAAACTGTGATCCATCCTTCGACTTATATTACTTTTTGGGCGAGAATCCTGTCACAAAACATTCTCTTTAAACTTCTCGGGCGTGAGACATTCTATAAACTCCATGCCGCACCCATTATCATTTATTTTGAAAACATTGTTGGGAAGTGGAACTTTGAGAGGTACTTGCATCGGCATTAGTTTTCAGGGGTTCTTTCTGTGCATCCCTGTGAACTCATGTGGTGT
This sequence comes from Triturus cristatus, assembly GCF_964204655.1. Classification (NCBI taxonomy): domain Eukaryota; kingdom Metazoa; phylum Chordata; class Amphibia; order Caudata; family Salamandridae; genus Triturus; species Triturus cristatus. The sequence continues at coordinate 1,171,204,926 of NC_140593.1, forward strand.
ATGTTTGTTGAAGTGGATGCAGAGCGCAGCATAAATTGCAGCTTGAGAAAGGAGTTGATGGCCAGGCACACATGTGTTAATGTGGGGCACACTGATATCATTTTCTTGATGTTGGGAGCTACTGGGAAATTCCTCTTAAATAACTGGTTATTACAGGAACACCTTCTTCTGCAGCTTGACCCCCAGGCTACACTGACAGTATACGCCTCAGCACCGTTCCGTGTAGATGGTGGCATTAGGTAAATCCCCCCAACCCATGATCTATTAAATCTATTTATGAGGTTGTCCAGGGATAGCGCCAATATTCTCAACACTCAGAAATCTCCACACTGATTTGGTCACAGGGTCTGTGTTAGTGAATGAGGCCTCTTATGATGGAGGAGATGGTACTGAGACCCTGTTGTGTGGGTCTCAATGAGCGAAAACACTCCAGGACTATGGTTTTTGGTGTGGAGTAGCTGGGGTATCAGAGCTCGTAACCCTGTGTGGCAGGACTGTCCACCATCCTTGGAATTTGCTTTCTTTGTTGGGATGTTGCAGTGAGAATAGTTGGCCGAGGGTATAAAGTAGACTCACTTTGAAGGGTCCAGGAGAGACAAGAGCCACCATGCTCAGCACAGCTGCGCCCCCTTTGCCGGAACTAAACCCATAGTATAGCCAGTGTATTCCTCCTAATACCAAGCTTAGTACAGAGACAAACCAAGAGGCATATTATCAAGGACGGCGTTAAAATTATCGCCGCTTTAGCGGAAGGAAACTGCCTCTAAATCGGCGATAATGGGCTTGATAATATGCCCTTGAGAATTCCAATAGAAGCCCATGTTCACACCAGAACTAGCTTGCATTTTTACGCTAAGGATGTTGTGGTTTCAATAGTTTAGCTATTAATCTTTAATTTTACTGATATTGTGGTCTGCATTCATTATTAAATACTGTTATTATTAGTACTTTTCGCTCGTACATTCTTTATAATCTGATGTTAATCGGCAGAGGCCACGGAACACTGCGTGGATTTACCTACAGTCTTCAGCTGAAAAAGAGTGGCTTTCTGACAACTCTCGGGAAAGTGTGAATGTCCTTACGGATGGGGGTTGATACTCGGCATGAGCCCTCTGAATAAGTGGGCCCAGTCTGCTGCCTGGCAATCAAGATGGGCTATAAACTCTTCTCTATTGAACAGATGGAGGGTTAGGGGTGAGAGTGGTGTCAGTTTGGGCATGTACATTAAACAGTGTGGCCAATCAACTTGGCCATTGGCGTCCAAAATCCCTGGTTAGTTGTGAGTCATTGTGTTGCCTCAACGTCCTGTGATTTTGGGCCATGTTGCGGGCATCTTTTAAAGTTTTTCATTTGCCTACTTGATCGAATGAGCAAACTGCACCATAGTATAAAAGTGATTTTGTACATTACGTGTTTAATGAATAACTTTCCAACATGGTGAACACAATATCAATTATTTGGGTACGCCAAAGTCGGTGGTGATCTCTGAAGAAGAAAAGGATTTATTATTTCAGATGCATTCAATTACTTACCAGTATTTTTTGTGCAACTTATATGTTAAGTTGATTTTTAGTTTCTAATTTAACTCACACATCCTTGCAACTGAAGTTATGAAATGATTCTCAGCAAGCACATTCTTAGAACTTTACTATCTACCCCTATTCATTTCTCTTATCTTTTCATAATATTTCTTATTTTTCTCATTCAGATTCATAATATGGCTGCACATTTCATATATGTCACGATTCAATTTTAATCTCTATTCAATTATATGCCCTGTTGCTCTCATTGTCTTTGTTAATGCAAACAAATGTTATTAATGTTTGCTATTAAATGTCTTTGTTATGCTCCTGAGAAAGAACCATTTATATAAAGTATTCTCATTTACAGATACCATCGTTGATTTAACGGTGGCCTTTAACTGATGAAGGCACTTTCTAGTGCCGAAACGCGTGTAGAACATTACTACAGTCAACTGAATCTGTGCCACATTGTTGTGTTTTATTATATATGTAGAACCTGATCATCAATTCACTGTTATTATCAATGTTATCACAATGTTTTTAATTGAGTTCATTACCGGGTGAGGGATGATCGCTGATATGAGTGAGATAGTATGAATGGGCTATTTTATTACTCTTTATACCATTAATAAAAACATATTTTGTACTATTTTGATAAAACAGTGTTTGCTGGTTCTTTCTTTTATATTTCTCACTTTTTTTGTTATTTAAATGATATTGTACAGTGATTACATTAATTGTGTTTCCTTAAGTCCTTACATTGATTCATTGATCCCTGCCTTAAGGATCTCTTACCCTACCAGCAGGGGGCCTCTCTCTTTACATTATATACACCCCCAACTTTCAGCCATGCTGGTCCGCTGGTGCCCATAGCCTAAACTTGTATTTATTAGTGCTGTGACTGCTCGGTTAACTCAGGCAACAAACATCTTCTGAACTAGAAGTAAGGGTCTTGAATACACGTGTAAGTGGCATGTAGTTGCTGAAATGAGGTGTGATGAAACCTCTAACCCATGTGAACCTGTTCTACATGCAGCAGTAGCCCTTGTTAACATCTGAGCTGTCTACTATCATCCTGTCCAATATTCGCAATTCTCATGTTGGGCACCTTGTCTCCAGAATTTCTTTCTTACTCAATTAATCAATCAATCAATCAGGAGTTTGTAAAGTGTGGCTACTCACCCGTGAGGGTCTCAAGGTACTGAGGAAGGAAACAGTAGTGTAAAATAAAATGATGGGATCCCTCTGCAGAATACGGAGTCTCTCATATCTCACATGCATTCATCAGTCACAGGAGAGAGCAGAATGCACAATATTTACAAACACATCGCACATTCCTGATCTCTCCTTGCCCTGGCGTCATGGTACAAGTGTGCCTGCTTTGCATGAATAATTATTTTTGTGCAGAAAGGGTTGTCTTAAAGGCAGAGTGCAGCACACTTAGAAAGAGGAAAAACAAGGAGAAATAATATTTTTGCTTGTTGTGCCTCTACCAGGAAGGTAGAACATTTTCACACATTCCCAGGTTTACCTGTCTTGGTAAATCTGGGAATGTGCCAAAAATCCATGCTCCACACAAGTAACGCTTTCCTGGCGCAGAGTGACGCAAGGCAGTGACTTGCGCTGACATGCATTTCTCCATATTTACCAAGTAAAACAGGGCTACACAAGGCGGCCTTGAGTGGCTTGGTAAATCTGATTTACGGATTGAGTTGCCCTCGCAGCAACCAGCGTTTTTGTTTAAAAAGAAGCCTCGACCATATACCAGGGTGAATGATGTTTATGTTGCAGTGACTATTCCTTATATTGCTGATCATCAATTCACTGTTATTATCAATGGTATCACAAAGTATATAATTGAGTTCCTTTCCGGGTGATGAATGATTGCTGATATGAGTGAGATAGTATGAATGGGCTATTTTATTACTCTTTATACCATTAATAAAAACATATTTTTCATTTCTGTGATAAAAACAGTATTTGTTGGTTCTTTCTTTTATATTTCTCTATTGTTTTGTAATTTAAATGATATTGCGAAGTGATTACATTATTTGTGTTGCCTTAAGTCTTTACATTGAAAGTTGGGGGTGCCCACTGTGCAGTGGCTGATAGTACCCCCTGAGTTCTGAAGACATGGAAGTTGATATCAAAAAGGCAAGGCTGGACCAGATAACTGCAAGCCCAAATGGGAGTTCGATCAATCTTTGCATCAGCGCCAATTTAAGTACTGGAAGTATAGCCTCAGTATGTTTGCCTATGAGTGATATTACCTCACATTCATTGGGTATATATGTGACATTTCAAAGCCGTACATGTGCCACTTTGAGTTGCGGTTTAAGAAGAGTAGAACACAAAACAATGACATCAGTTTGGGAAATTACCCATTTTGTGCAATGCAGCAATCTGTAAACATCTTTAAATGCCTATGTGAGGTATTTAATCTACATTGGGAGGTGGTCTAACTTAGATTACTAGCATCCAAGTGTGTACCCTTCGGTCCAAAAGTAACAAGCATTGGCAAAGCCAATAGGTCCCACCTATGTAAGAGTTACTGGCTTTGCCATTGTCTTTTAGCCATACTGTACAGTAGTGTGGCTGCTGTTTACAATGGTCAAAAGCTAGTAGCATGGCATAGAGTGCATAGAGTGGCATAGAGGAAAGTGGAGTAGAGTGGTATAGAGTAGAGTGGCATGGAATGGCTTGGAGTGGAGCGGCGTAGAGCGGCATGGAATGAGTGGAGTGGCATAAAATCTAGAGGCGCAGAGTGGTGTGGCATGGAGTGGAGAAAAGTGGAGTGGCATAAAGAGGAGTGGTGTACAGCAGAATGGCAGAGAGTAGAGTGGCGTACAATAGAGTGGCATAGAGTAAAGTGCCATAGAGTAGTTTTGCGTAGAGTGGCATAGAATAGAGGGGCATAGAGTAGAGTGGTGTAGAGTGGAGTGCTATGGATTGGGGTGGCATAGAGTGGTGTAGAGTGGAGTGGCATAAAGTGCTGTAGAGTGGCAATGTGTGGAGTGGGGTGGCATAGAGTACAGTGCATAGAGTGGAGTGGCATGGAGTGGAGTGGAATAGAGTGGCAGGGAGTAGACTGAGTAGAGTAGAGTAAAAGATATCAGTATAGATTGGAGTGGCATAGATTAAAGTGCTTTACAGTAGATTGGTGTAGAGTGGAGGGGCATAGAAGTAAAGTGGTGTAGAATAGAGTGGCATACAGTGCCATTGAGTGATTTAGAACAGAATGGAGTAGAGTGGAGTAGAGTAGAGTGGAATGGAGTAGAGTGAAGTGCCGTAGAGTAGGGTGGAATAGAGTACAGTGGCATAAAGTAGTGTGCCATAGAGTAGAGTGGCGTACAATAGAACGGCATAGAATGAAGTAGAGTGGTGTAAAATGTTGTGGAGTGGCGTAAAGTGGAATGGCATAGAGTGGAGTGTAATGGCAAAGAGTAGAGTGGAGTGGTGCAGAGTAAAATGCAATAGAGTGAAGTGGTGTGGTGTAGCTTAGAGTGCAAAGAGCAGAGTGGCGTTGTGTAGAGTAAATAATGTAAAGTAGAGTGGCTTATAGCTGAGTAGCTAAGAGTGGAGTGACATGGAGTGGTGTAGAGTAGAGTGGAATATTGTGGAGTGGTGTAGAGTGGCATAGAGTGGAGTGCTGTAGAGTGGAGTAGCATAGAGTAGAGTGGTACAGAATAATACTGTTGTGGGTGTAAGTAAGTTGTCAATAGAGATGGCACATGGGTGAAAGCAACATAAATATAAACTGTATATCTTTGTTAACAATAGGAATACACATTGCATGTCGAGCTTATAAAACAAATAGTACATTGCAAAATATGAGGAGGAGAAAAAGGCGTGGAAGAATACATGTACTTGGTCCATGCCCCAGGGAGGAGCTAACCCAAGAAAGGAAGAGGAGCCTATAGGAACTAAGCAATCCAAAGATTGCAAACAAGAATGACAACAAAAACAACTAATGGTATGCTGTGGTGCAGAGTGCAGTGGCATAAAGTGTAGTGGCATACAGGGCAGTGGCATACAGTGCAGTGATTTACAGTGCAGTGGTGTACAGTAGAGTGGTATAGAATGTTACACCTGCACCCACACGTAAAGATGTGTGGTCATTCCTTGGGATGGCAGAATATTATGCTAAGTAAATTTACGAGTTCGCAGAGAAAGCATTCCAAATAAGGCAGCTTCCTAAGGGTAGAAATACGTTTGTTTGGCTTACACAATGTGAAGTGGACTTCCAAAATTTTAAATTGAACATTGCTAATGCACCTGCATTGAAATGTTTCGATCAGAATAGTGATTGCATTATTAAGACGGACGCAGGTAGTAAGAGCCTTGATGCTGTTTTAACAGTTAGATAAATACAACAATGAATGTGTGATTGCCTATGCATCTAGATCACTGTTGCCTGCCGAGGGAAAATATCCCATTATTGAAAGAGAAGCCTTAGCATGTGCGTGGGCATTGAATCATATCATAACCTTTGTGTGGGGAAACCATGAACCATACACTGTGATCACAAACCTTCGGTAAAAATCCTAACGGCTGCAAGAATGATAAATGTATCTGCAAGCTTAGCTCGATTGTCTATGTGCATGCAGGATATCAGTGTAAGTATGACTCAGGCAAGGATAACTTTTTGGCTGATTTTCTGTTCAGAATGCCTAGTCATATGGAGGAATTTGGGGATGAAAAGTGGAATGAGTTTCAGGTGGCTCCAGTGCATGATAGTGGCATGCCTTCGGTCAAGAGTGAGGAATGAGTCAAAGATTATTAAAAGGATACCGTTTTACAGTTAGTCTGGACTTATAAAAGTGAGGGTTGGCCAAATAAAAGTGACTTGTCACAGTCCATTAGACCTTTTGGGAGGTCAGATCTGATTTATCCATAGAGAAGAACACACTTTTAAGAGGACAAAGGGTGATTCCACCAGTAACCTTGGTTGCACTGTGTTAGAGTTAGCACACAATTCGCAGTCGAATTTTGGGCATGTTGGAGTGAAGCACAAGTCCACTGCTTTATACAATCCTACTGGGAACGAAAGGTTGGAAAGGTTCAACAGTGTAGTCAAGGGTGTTATACAATTGGCTTTGGAGAGCAAGAACTGGGTAGTTCATTTGGGCAAGATGGTTTGAGCCTATTGTGTCAATTATTGGTGAATCACCATTCATCATGATGAGGGGGAGGAGTCCCAGAACGAAATTTACCCCTGGATGGGTTTTTACTAGGGAGGTGCAACAGTGGTCAGATGAAAAGGTGCGAAGGAATTTGTTGGTTAACCACAAAAGGAGAAAAGGATACTATGACATAAAAAATGGGGCTAATCCATTTAACATTAAAGATGTTGATTGGGTTGGAATAAAGAAGGCTGCTTTTGTGCATAAGGGGGAGTCTACATTTTATGGACCTAAAGAAGTTGTTGAAATTTTCTTTAACTCAGTGAGATTGAGTGATGGTAAGGTTTAGAATATGAAGAGAGTGGCTGTTGGTTTTAGTGATATTTGAAGGGAAGTAGGTGGTGAGTCACAAGTCTTAGAATCTGGTGGTGGGTCACAGGTGTTGGAAAGCGGCTGGTGGGAGGACTATGTTGGTATGAAGATCAATATACAGGAAGGTGGAAGTGAGGCCCTTGCATGTTCTAGCAGTCAAGAGGTCATTAAAGAACCTAGGGTTGAGCATTGAAGTATAATGGAGTCTGTAGAAAATGTTGAGGAGAGTGGTGAGATAGTTGAATGTGGAAATGAACAAGTAGTTGAGGGGAAATTGAACAATGAAAGGTTGTTGGCACACAAGGATGGAAGTGTGGTGGGAAAAAGGACCAGAAAACCACCCAAATGATTGGAGGATTATGTACACAGTAATGCTCAAGCTTTATACAATTCAGAGTATAACTATGTAATTAAGTTACAGTTATTGCATTTGTAATTTCAAAGCTTAGATATTTGTTACAGTTTTTATAGTAAATGCAGCTTCTGTTTTTTATATAACAAGTGGGATGTGTTGTGATGGAATTGTAATGTTATCAGGTTCCAGGTGTGGAATTTAAAGGCACTGGGGTCCGGGGGCTCATAAATGGTTGTCACAGGGGCATTACAGAAGAGAACGGGCTGAGACTAGAGGTGCTTGTGTGCCGTTGTACCTCCAGGCAAGATATGGAATAAAGTACTTTTAAGCCCAACCAGTTTGTGTACTTTGTACAAGATGCCATACCTTATTTTAAGGAAGATTGTACTTATGCAATCTCTGGTCCGTGTAAATTATACTGAATAATAATTAGTGTTAGATTCATTTCTCATTTCTCTGTTTTTCCACACTGGTTAAATTCCATTTTCTTGCTTCATCTAGAATTGCGTATATTTCCTTTTTCCCTTTGCAAAATTGAAAAGGAATATGCTAAAAATGTAATACCAGTGTCTTTCATAGCTTACCATTTTTATTGCTATTATTTTGCAAGAAAAGTATAAAAATTCTGAATGACCACCATGCAGAGACCAACTCTGGTCATTTGAATGAACAGAAAATAGAGGTACGGTCTCCGAATAAAGCCTGCAAAGACAGTAGTGAGAAATGTTTATTGACTGAGATTGATTACTTGTGACTGACTATGAATAAGGAACCTGTTGACTAATAGCTGTTGACCTATCACAGTATACCTGTGGGGGTAATGTATGAGAGCGCATGTAGTAGATGCAGTTCTCCACTATATCTAATTCTTGTCCTGATAAAGGACACTGTAAATCATGTAAAGTCGTGAAACAGCAATGCAGGAGTTTTGAATTGCCATATTAATAGTGAAACTGATCATGGAGTGATAATATTGGTTTAGTGTTTTAAAAGATTTGAAAGGAAAATAGAGTGCACAGATTTTTTAACAAAAGGGGCCTGATTCCCAAAGGGCCTTTGCACTCGTGGCGGAGGCCCCGCAGTCGTGGGGGAGGTCACACACTTGGCACATAATCTCTGTAACGAGAATTCGCATTGCGGGGATCTCGTCCCGAGTGCGGAAGACTCCCCACACAATGGCGGGCCTCTGCCACGAGTGCGGTGGCCCTTTGTGAATCAGGCCCAAGGTATCTGATGGCCGTTAGACATAGTAAGATGTCTGTGGTTATGAGAAAAGTGCGATATGTATGTAAATATGTTGGTTTTTATATATAATGAAGATTTGCTTTTTTTTAGATTTTATATTTTTTTCAAAAGAAGATCAATAGAAATAATGAACTGGTTAAGACAATGTTGAACCTGGTGGTACAGAGTTATTAATTACAAAAGGGACCTCCTGTTCCTTTCCTCGTAATACTAGAGGTTAGTTCTGAGGTACTGGATAATCTCATTACAAATAATTGATAATTGGATCTGGTTATATTTGCACCTTACTGAGTGAAAATTATGTTGCACTGTATAGAAAATCTGTCAAAAATGTAATATATCAACATTCTACTATGAAATCCATAGTTAGAATAATTTGCAGGTAGAATTCAATGATATTGTGTTTCATTTTCAGTATCTTAAACCTTTGGTTTTTTGATTGATATTTTTCTACCATCTTTCAAGCTGTGGTGCCTTTTTATATGCCTAATGAATCAACTTGGTAAAATCTATAAGACGGGCCAGCCTGCTCAACACATTCACCTCTATGAGAACATCTGTTTGGTTACACAATGGTATCATGTCATTTGTATGATGCCTACAGCCTACAAAATTATTCTATATAGTCTGATATGTATGGCATATCTTATCAGATCACAAAACATTTTTGATAGGCATTATTTCATGTCATGCTGGCAAGGCAATTCTTGGTACAAAAATCACCATTGAGCACTGACAATATAACAATAACTTTGGGGGGTATTTTTATGTTGCATTTTGTTAGATGGTGTTTTTGTACTGTTGTGTTTTGTGGTGCATTATTGCAATTGTTTGTCTTGCTGCACTGTTGTTGTGTTGCATTCTGTTTTGCCTGCTTTTTTGTGTTGTTCACAGTTATGATTTTGTTGTAATATTAAATTGCTTTGAGTGGTATGTTATTGTGTTGTGATGTGCTATTGGGCATTACAGTTACTTTAGAACTGTAATCACTAGTTGTAGGTTGATGAGTTCTGCTCATCAAATCCACCCAGATTTTTTATTTTTTGATCACCTGTTTTTTTACCATTTTATTGTTGGATAAGTCAAAATTGGTGACTCACCCATGGTAAACACACAGTAATTGGAATGTGCATGTTCACTGCCAGTATCCGTCTTTTCAGATAAGGAACGTGTGTGCACACATGTGAGGGCTGCACCTTTGAGACCTGTTGTGCACAGTCCAGTAACTGCACACAAGTAGCCTGGTGCAGAGGGGACTCTGCAGAGTTGGAAATTGACCTGGGGTAGGCCTCCTAATGTTAATGTACACTCATAGGAAAAGCCAGTGTGGTTTACTGTCTTGTCTGCTAAAAGATTGCCTTAGAGAGCAGTTTCGCTTCGCTTTGGCCTACAAAGATCTGACTGATCACAATGGGGTGAAACCTGTATGCCAAACCCAAATCTGAGAGTTCAAAGAAGATATCTGTACAGTTTATGGGTCATCCAGGATTGTCAAATTTCTCTGGCTCATCTCATGATCAAAGCCAGGCTTTTGTAATTGTATTTGCATTTATGTAGCTTACTAGCTCTGACAAAGTGTCAAAACGCTTTTCAACAAGTAGCACTCGGAACCCAAAAAGGATTAGTGGTCAATAAGTATAGGAGAATATGAAATGAATTTGAGCTCCTGAAGAGGAAAGGGGTGGGAATGAAGGGGATCTGTATCAATAAATTAGCTGTCACACTGTACCAGGGATGGGTCAATCCAAGCTCACTGAACAAAGAAGGTAACCCAGACCTCTGGAACAAAAACACATGGGAAAGCTCTCCTTTGAGGTTTGGTGGGATAGGCCGTGGAAGTGATGTCAGCAAGGGGCAGAGCTGAGGACCCCAGAGGAGATGCGATCAGTGACTCCTGGGTGATGTCATTTTGAATTATCCCAGGCATGCTGTACAGGAGGCTTGGGACAGGGGTGCAGAGTGATGTGGCACCCCAGAATAGGCCAGAGGTGCCTCGCTTCTAGATCTTCAGCCCCCACCTAAAAGGTCTTGCATAAGGGGGGACCTCTCACTTGGTTGTGTTTTTCTGATAGGACACTGGGAATGGAGGCTGCAGCAAAGGACAATCTGAAAGGAGGAACCCCCGGTATCCATCTGGAGTAAGGACTTTGACTACATTTGCCCCAACAACTAGTGGGAGCTCTCCCCAGTTCCTGGGAGACTAGAACTTCCCTCCAACCTCTAAGGACTGGTTGGGGAAGAGCTGGATTTCCGCACCAAGGATGAGAGAAGTCCCATAAGAGAAAGAAGAGAAAGATTGATGCAGGGAGCCAGTCAAACCGGCTCTCTGCAAAGTTTGACACCTTAGAGGCCAGGACTTCTAAGGAAAGTCCTCCAGGTGGCTAGGGCATATGGCCTTCAGGAGACCTGGGGACCCCAGGCCAGTTCATGGATTACAGGGCTGAGGACCCCAACGTTTGGCCCCTGATAGCACCAAAGAGCAGGTGAGCAGGGTCGCTTTCCCCCGAGTGAAAGAAATGGAGGCGGGCTGGAGATCCCAACTCTTGACTGCAGAGAAATGGAAGGAGACAGAGGAGTGCTGCCACACTTCCCACATCTGTAGTGAGCCTGCCACGCTACCCATGCCCATGTGTGGTGGAAGCCGGTGGCCACCAAAGGATGCACCCGTCGCAACAAAAGCAAGTGGCCTGAGCAATATTCTTACCCCCGAGGGAGCGCCCCATAATGCCCTGCAGGGCTTGCAACTGACTGAGCAATTTCTGCTGCTTGTGGTGCGGGGCCACCACTAACAAGTGGAAGAAAGTGGGGAGAAGTTGTGAAAGTAAACACCAACCCTAAGTTTAAATGGTCAAAAGAAATGTGATCAGCCAGGGATCCCCTTCCCTTTTTAGGTCGAGGACCGCCGGTCTGCCGAAGGCAGAACCGGAAGTCGGAGATTTAATGACTTGGAGAAGAGGGGCTTGAACCCGCCCCTCTTCTCCCCTGTTCTCCATTGGCTGGCCTCTTGAATGCTGGCCAGCCATAGGAGAAGAGGTCCGTCATTCCGTTTAGGCCCCGTCCTTTTCGGATCGGGGGGCGTGTTTTTTTCAGAAAGTCTAATTATCTCCTCCAGCCAATGGCTGGAGGAGAGAAAATACAAACACGCCCCCGAATTCGAAACCGCTGCTGCCTTTCTCCGAGGCATTTCTGCTCTGCCTCGGAGAAAGGCAGTGGTGTGCTTGTTGACATGGGGAGTTTGGGTGACTGGCCCATGATCGAGGGATGTGGGGTCGGGATTTGACCCTGGCTCCCCAGTCCCCGGGCCACTTCTTCGTATTCGCACTCTTATGGAAAAGCAGTAAAATAAACATTTCGCCGGGCTCAACTACTATAATTCTGCGCCACCGTGCGTCTCAAGGTCTGCGTCACCACTGCAAAATATTTTAATATTTCAATACATTTTCCACCACGTTGCTTGCTTCTCTGAAAAACTTGCAACTGGTATAGTTCAACAGGGAAAAAAGACGCATTTCTGACAGAAAAACGAAACGTCCCTCATGTTTGCAGTGACTGCAACTTCTAAGAAGCCCCTACAGTTAAAAAACACTGGAGGCCACGTCATCGTGGCAGAACCAACATACAGTAGACAGTCAACAGACATATGAAGCAAGCGCGGCAACAGTCTCGTTTCCTACGAGAGGGCGGAGTGGCACCAATGTATGCGTCTGTTATCCTGTGTAGTGAAGAGATGAGGGATGTAAAATAATGTTTGCAAAATGTACCCTGGCCATGCTAAAAGCGTAATAATCTCTGGCCCCAGGGGCACCCCGTAGTGTTTTACTTCATAGCGTTCATTTGTCTCAGTTTAATTAAAAACTGCTGTACCGCGGCCGTCTGTCGTGGGAGGGACACGCCGCATTTAGGGTGGATGAGAGATCATGCAGACGAGCTCCGCTTCACCTAACATGGGAAATTGTTCGGTGCTTCACCGCAGCGGGGCAGGTCCTGGCTTCAAAGGTGACTCGCCTCTTCGTGGATTGACGCTCTATGGCGAGCCCGATGCGGGTCGGCGGCCCCAGCGGGCCTCCCCCCAACCAATATTGCCTCTTTCCCCCCTTCCCCCATTGAGCTCCTGCAGCGTGTTCACGGACGGACTTCAGCCACCTCTTCGCCTCAATAAAGGTTGCGCAGTGGCCGCCTTTGAGCGAGGTCTTTGTTCCCTCTCTGTGAAAATAATTGAAATTATGTGGCTAAAAATATCACAACCTCGTCCTTGCCAATTCCATCAGCGCCTAAACCCTCATTTCTGAGATGACCTTGCTATCCACTTTTGTATAGTTTTATAGAGCCAATTGCATAGCAAAGTTGCAACAATTTTCAGTCCTCCAGGCGAAATCAAATTTGCATGTTGGAGCGCTCCCCATACAATCATTCAGTGCTACCACTAGATGGTGCCCTGAGGCTACTACCTTACTTGCCTTGTAGGGGCGCAGTACCCGCTCAGTATAACAACTTGCCCACGCCGTAAAACAAAATGCACATCTAATAAAGTGGGTCCGATCTTATTCTGACGTAGACAAACCTAAGGTGTCTCAGTCTTATAAACATAGCTGTTGTGTGACCGTGTCACAAGCTACATCTCCAGCCAAACCTGGGTTTTTAGAAAAAAATACTTTCTATGCTGAGACTTTGAGACCTTGTATCGTATTACAAGTGAAACTACAAGTCCCAGAATGCAAAGAGCTACTGGTGAGAAGTACACTTGACACTGTTTTAGGGCTAAGGCTCTGGTCAGACTTCAACGGTTAAATCCAAAAAAGGTTCCAAGACGTAGCAGGCACCTCAAACGGCCTTTTCGACAAATATTCTGATCGTAACATTTTTTTTAAAGAAGCAGTTTAATTATGTTTTTATTATATGTTAGCTTAAAATCAGAGTATTTCAATCCGCGGCAGTAGTAGATCTCTCTATTTAAGAGTTTACATTGCATAAATGGCATTGTTTCTCATGCATCACAGCAAGGCGATGGCCCCGTTTGCCACCTGAATCCTTTTTCTCTTGTCATATGTTCCTTCTCTCTCTCGACATTACCCTTCTTTCACGTTCCCTGCAGCCCTCTATTCAATTCATTCTCTACCCAATTGCTTTGTGCTCCGGTATCCCCTTTCACTCTCATTCCGTTGAAATTTAAGAGTTACAGGCAGGGCCTTCAGTGGGATGAAAGATTGGGCGTGGGGGGGTGGGTCTCAAAGGGGCGTCGTCAATGTAATTAAGGGCGTGGCTTAAAACACGTAAGCTAAACAGCTGTGCTTAGAATAGTGTGCCGCCCAACTTGCATTTTGATGATTTATTGCTTATCTCGTCACAGGTGCTGGATGGTTTGTGGAAGCCACTGTGTGTGTGGCTGTGTGTGTGGCTCTGTGTGTGTGGCTCTATGCATGGTGGCTCTGTCTGTGTGTGGGTATATGTGTGTGTAGGTGACTCTGTGGGTGGCTCTATTTGTGTGTGGGTTGCTTTATGTGAGTGGCTCTGTGTGTGTGGGTGGCTCTGTGTGTGGGTGGCTGTGTGTGGCTCTGTGTGAGTGCAAATGCAAAAGGTCTCGCATTTGAGAGTGATTAAGCTATTGGCATTGTAAATAACAATGCCGTTTCTTTAAATGTTTTAAAAACAAAAACATAAACAAAAATAATGTCATGAGCAATGCCAATAGCTCTAACTTTACCAATGCCGAGACCATTGCATTGTAAATGCTTGTTTTAACATTCCCGAGGCTGAAGCATGTGCTCTACAGCTGGGAGTGTAGCACTCTCTTGAGGTGAAGGTTATGGCTGGAGGTTCTTTGGCCTAAAAAATGGTTAGAGAAGACACACAAACATGGTGAATGCTAGAAATGCTTTATTCTGATAGGATTATCTGATCCTGCTTTATTGCAAAGTGTTCTCTGTGATGGTTTGGCAATACTGATTCTATGAGAATTATTCACCATAAGTTTAAACGATGATTAAATTCAAAGATGTCAATGGCAATTCTTTACTAAAAGGGTTGTCAATACCGACAGTAGCTCATATTCATGAATTTCTGCGTTGTTTTATTAATGATGATATTAGCTCCCTATTGCAATGCCTGATTACTCATAATAAGGACAAAATGGGATGTCATGCTGTATTGTTGATAATGCAGGATGCCTTGTTTTATTACTGATAATGTGGGCACACGTGTGTAATGCTTGAATAATCACAATACGTGCAAAGAGAGGGACTATGGTTAGCAACGTCAGTGATGGAATGAAATATCATGACCTGTGCTATATTGTTCATGAAGTAGGGTTTGCTGTGAACGTAGGGGTTATGGCCCTCTCTGGGTTACATGTAATGTTCCCAAAGTTATTTTTACCAGTTTTATGTATATTTGTTAATTACTGCAAAGTATTGAGTGGTGTGTATGTAATAAATGTACTTTTCTAAAGAAAAAGCACAAACTGGACAATTATCTATTGAGTGTTTTTAATGCGTGCCAGTGAATGGTGAGTACTAGTCCACACCACCCCCTCCAGTAGGCATTGGACTGCTCCCCTTTGTTACCCTTGAGAGAGTCAAGCGCTACAGTGGGGTGTTTGATTCCCAGTGGAGGGTATATGTGTACCCATTACTTGTGCACTGCTAATAGCCCCAAAATAGTTGCTACTTTTTTAGCCAAAAGCAGCAAATCCCTTTCCCTGTTACAGCTGCAAACTTATGTAATGTGGTGAAATACGTGTGCTCCTGAGGTTAGATAAGTATCCTGAATCTATGAGGGAATTGACTTGGTGTTGTTTCCCTAATTAAAGATGTGATTGTGCCTTTGATCCCTTCAATCGATGAGTATGTAGGCATCCAGATAAGGTGTGAATTGATTCAGATGTTCCAAATTTCTGGAATTATTAAAGAGTTCCATAATGACTTTCATTTTTCTAAAGTATGTCAAAATTGGTTTATCTTGTATTTTTTCTGTTGTCATCATTAATTCTTTAGTCCACCATAGTTGAAGGGGTTGCCTCATTTCCAGCAGTTTCTCAAAACCCAAGGGGACACCAACATTGATAGAATTTTTGAGTAAAATTAGCACTTTTTGCCAAGTTTAGTGCAATTCTTTTCAATCATTTTTTCTGCAAGACAAAACAAATCGTGCATTGGAGACCCACTTTTGTTTTCCCTGCTTGACAGATAAGATTGACACTTATGAAGGTGGATGAACTTTCCTTCTGGAAAGTGATTGCTGATTCGTTGAACAGTGCCCAAGTTATTAAAGCAACAAAACATGCCTTTCCTTTAGAAACTGCTGGAAATGAGGCAACCCCTTCAACTGTTGTGCACAGTGCAAAAACGCGTAGCGTAGCTGGCATTTTTTGCTCGCTCGCGGTCCTCAACGTCAAGTTGGCGACCACGAGCGAGCAAAATGACATCCCGGTGAGACTTTTTCCATGTTCGCGATCAGCAACATCATGTTGGCGATCGCGAGTATGGAAAATAAACCTCCCGGCGAGATTCTCAACGCGGGGAGATCAGGTTTCTCATTGCGAATGGTCACGTGTGCTCACGACCGCTCGTGATGAGAAACTACCAGTCCACGTTGAGAAAGCTGCCGCCCGAGTAAAAATCTACTTGAGCGGCAGAAAACGACAGCTCGCACTGTGCGAGATGCCGTTTTCAATGATTGCACAGTGCGGACAAGCATCTGGCGCTGTGCAATCATCCCGAACAGCACACTACGCAGTTCGCGTAGCGCTACGCTTATCTCGTGTAGTGCGAGGTGCACTACGCGTAGCGCTACTACGCAAACTACGCCCAGGGTTAGTTAGACATGGGTTCTCCCTATTTACTTGCGTAACACCTTTCGTGAGCAATGTAGGAACAGCCCCAGCAACCCAACCAAGTGATATTTTTGATGGACCTTAATATATATTTATATGCCAAATCCTGCCATATTTATGACATTGAGGAACAAAAAAGCTATGTAGAATATTTACCACATACGTCACATGGGGAATATATTATATCTGATTGGATCTTGGTTTTTACAGCAAATTTGTGAAGGGGGTGGTAACTGTGGGACTTATTGACATTACATTTATCTCAGTCTCTCTTTCAAAATGATTAAAGTATTTTAATGTTATGTGGAGTCAGGAAAGTGATGATGATCCGTTCATTCTCACCTTGGCCTTCAAGTATTGAAAAGGTGATATCTATCATGGACAGCTTGCATGCATTGTTGTGAAGGCTACCGAACAAGGCTGCAGACTAAAATGGAATAAGGTAGTCCCAGAAACTTTTCTATCTAATTTGTTGGAAACTTGCAATCAAAGATATTGAAATGTCTTTTGATGCGGTTATGACAATTATGACAGTAACAACCCCCCCCCCCCACTGCAAAAACAGCCCCACCCTTCCAGGTTCCTGGTGAAATGCTATGGTCATTCCGGCCCTGGACCTCCACAAATATGTCGACCATACTTATTATAAGGGATTATTACTGGACCGCATGTATGATTTTCAGGGTACATTCACACTGGTATGGACCAATCCGCTATCCTAGGTTAGCTCTGACCTCTCAAAACTGAATGAGACTACGGCATCGCTTACAGCCTTGAACAGGCTCTAGGTCTGTGCACAAAGTAATATGGTCTGGTACTGACTAAAGTCCCACTCCTATTCACCCACAACCCTTGGGGTGGGAACCTCCCGGCTCCCATGGGGCTCAACCCCCCTTTTCCTCCAAGGCAAACAATTCAAGCACCACACTGTTTTGAATTAGGGTTCATAAACCCTGGCCGTATTTTATTACCTAAGATAAGCAAACATTAAAAATTAATATTATTTACCTCATGCACGCAATACGCAGAAAGTCCAATACATTGATAGGAAGAAGATGTCAATTGGCTCACCTTAACATGCTTCTAATAAATATCCATTCCTATAATATGCTAAGCAATGAAGATATTCTCTTTCTGCGTATCCCTGTTAGAGCCTATGGCAAGCTCTGACTGGCGGCCCCAGGTCCAGATCAAGCTAGGTCCCAACCTCCTACCGGAGTGACCTTGCACAGGGGGTCCAGTTTACCGGATGGATACCTCCACCGGGACCCCCCAAGCCCTTAAAAATTCAACTCCATAAAACTGGGCCGCTGAAGTTATGCATCCATGCGCCTTTGAGCGCATGCGCATGCGGGGATTGGCCAACCAGCCTACAGGAAGCGTGACCTCCCTTCCCCCCGCACCCTTACAGCCTACAGGCTGTAACTGCCCCTGGAGTTCCATGAAAGACCCTCTGTCTCCCCCTCGGGCGTCCCCATTTTGACCATGGTTATTCCCGCTAAGGACCGAAAACTATGCTCACCAATCATGACCTTACCGCCTGACCAAGGGAACACATACAAAATACGACAATATACCTCCTGCAATTTGAAACAGATTAGATAAGAAAAAACACTTTTATTTCAATACTACGACCATTCCTTCAAATAGACAGTACTCCTCCTGAAATGGAAAACATACAAAACACCCAAAATGTCTGCCTATGGGGATGGTGGGTGGCGAAAAAATCATTGGGGCCTCCGCCGGAAGCCCAGATCCATCGTTCGTAGTTCCAGGCTGGGGAGTGGCGAACACGAGAGGCCGTCAGCTCCGCTCCCCAGTCTCTTATACCCTTAATGGTGGGCAAACCGGTTCCGACCGGCTTGCCCGACGTTGTCGAAGCGCGTGACACGGAGGCACTAATAAGTGATTTCGGTTCACGTGGGGCACCAGCCAATCACCAGCTGCGCGCGGCGCGCACCGCCTCCTATGTATGCGGGGGACCGGCGCAACCACCATACTGGCGGCTTGACCGAGTCCGTGCCCTTCCTTTCATGAGGTGAAGCACGTGTTGCCTGCAAAACTTGAAGAACAAAGCAAAAGTAATGTAAACAAAAACTGACAATGCCTTTTACTTGTGTTGTAAAAACCAACACGTAAATAAAAGGCATTGCCATTTACAATGCCAATAGCTCAAACTCTCACAACTGCGAGACCTATTGCATTGCAAATGCTTGTTTAGGAATGGTGCCCTGTTAACGATCATTCAGCAAAACTGCATGTGGCAAACGTGTAATGAGGCATCTTGAATTAGTCGCAAATGTCGGCAAGGGCAGTCAGTCCCACGGGTGACTTCACATATATGGATTCTGATCTGCGTACTGTCCAGGGCTGGGCTGAAAGAGCGAAGCTGAATTGACCCATGAGTTATTGCTTTTTTAGATGCTTTTGATAAGCAGTTTGTGATGTTGCCCAGCAGATGGCGCCAGACTCACGGTAGTTGGTAGCAGGAGCGCACGCAAGAAGGTTTCAGTGATTACTAAAGTCTGCTTCACTTATTTGAAGGCTACTAGTGAGTGCGTGGTCTCAGCAGAGTAATACCTGGTCACTAGGAGTAAAAGATAAGAGGAAAAGGAGAGCCTGGGGGACAGAGTTACATTACATTGAATATTTCCTTGTGTAATGTAGCTGGAGTTCATGTTAATTGCTAATACCTTTGGGTCTTGTACGCACTAAATAAATCTGCAACGAACAGAAACAAGCGTGCGCGCCTCGCGCTGAAAGTTTAAAAAAACAAGGAATGTGCGTGAGAGAGAGGGGGAGCAGGAGTTGAGCCCGGGAGTTGTGTGCGCACAGCCCAAAAATGAAGCACATACTCGTGCTTGTGACATGCCCCTGCACGCTCCCGCAAGGTGTACGCTGCCACAAGCGCGAGTATGTGCTTTGAAGAAGAGCAGAACAATGGATAAAGGTCCTCTTATGCAGCGCTGCATAGGGGAGACCTAAAAAGCAATAGGAGAGAGCATGCCTTGCCTGTGACAGCAGGCAAGGGAAAAACATTTAACGAAATAGTGCTTGGAGGCTGTAATTAAAGCCATCTGAGTAACAACACACATAAGAGAGCCAGTCCTAATTGGAGGTAACAAGAAGAAACAAGGCGGTACTAAGGAGGGTCTATGGAGCCGATTGACCAATGAAAAGCTAGAGTTTGCAAAGGACAGTGACACAAGCCAATAAAAAATATGGGCGGAGGTTCATATCTATACCTAAATACAGCATGCCTCGCAGAGCAGCGCATGCACTGCCCAGGCTCGACCTAAAAAGGGAGTTGTTATTGTAACTTTCGATTTGTGACATTCTTTCCACCTCGTCGTCTAACACCAGGCATTCCATGAAGCCAAATTACTGCTAGATGAACCTCCTTTTTGAGAGTGGAGCAACGAGGTACAATACAAGTAAGTAACTGTCTTAATGGAGAGTAATTTGCGCAGCCATGCCTGTAGGTTCATTTCTTTTATTCTGAGATTTATATAATGTATTTAACACCAGTTAGACATCACAGCTGTAACATTTTATATACATCCATATTTACACACACAAAACTGTAACCGCAGACGAATTGAAGACACGTTCATCCAGCAATGGAAATATCCAAGCCGGGAAGCCGTGGCCGCTTGCTAGTTTAGGGTTCAGATCGACATGCTTGTGTGGTTATAACAATAACCCCAGCCAATCCCTACCCTCCCAGATCCCCGATAAACACAGCAAACGGGCCCTGCGCTGGATGGTAAGATGGCGGCAGAAGCAGGCAGGTTTCTCCGCACATCAACGAGGCGGCTGCCACGCATCGCACCTGGGGACCCGCAGCTCACAGGGGTGTCTGCTCGCGCTCTGCTTCTCTCTCGGGGCACTGTGTGTTCTTGGCGCCGCCGAGATGACACCCTGAAATCACTCCAACGCAAAGCACTTATGGGGTAGCAACGTGCAACACAAGCGCTGTGCACTGAAGCGACTTCGTGGCTCCGGATCAGACGCCTTCAATTCAACATTCCGGGGTGCGGTGCTAGCCGACCCAGACAGTGTGACGGAAGTTTAAAATCACGAAACAAAGAATACTATCACAAAATCAAGCCTTATGCCTCATAAAGTACTCAACTCTGCCGCATAATTTAGCCCTCTCCGGTCGCGTAATCCCAGTGGCCCAGTGTATGAGAGACGATTTAAATGCTCACAAAACATATCAAATACAGGACACTGACGGCAAACACTTCATCACTGGTGGAAACACGCATCCAAAGTGTGGCTGGCCAGTTGGCTGGAGACAGTCTGCCCCATACAATCACCCAAACTAGAAAGCACTTTCTGAAAGACGTCGATAACCCAAGAAAGTGCTCTGGTTAGGGCGCTGTACGGGCAGAAGAGAAAGGCAGGCGCCCTCCCTGGTGAAAGGGCAATATTACACCATGGGTGACCCAGCCTGCCCGTGACCTCTATCACAAAATCACATAATCGACATTAAAACTGTACATTTGATCTGCAGTAATGCACGTCTGTGGATTCTGAATGGCCACAAGGAGTGTTTAAATTGTATTTATATAGCGCTTACTACCCCTGACGAGGCGTCGAAGCGCTTCAGTGAATAGTATCTTATAAGGGTTCGTTTTGCATGCTCATTTTTATGCATTCACGCCAGTTTCTCTGTGGTACATTGTTGACAGGGATGTGATCATTAGAGGGGGCCATGTGAGACGCCATGCCTCGCTGGAAGTAATCGAGATGGTATTGGTGTCTAAAGAGAGCTGTAAGGCAGATAGCAGACATGGGATTTGGATAACTTGTATACAGACGAGGCAGACAGGTAGAAGGAAGCAGAGGGGTGAAAGGTCAGTCATTCATGCAGTCTCTTAAGGTTGACAATGTTTGCATGCAATTTGTGGATGTTAACCTGTTGACAGAAAGTTTCAAATTCTGCCCCAAAACAAGAGCTTGCAGAATCTTTCTAGCAGCATTTAAGAGGTGACAGTTACCCCCCACAGTAGGAAAAAAAAGCACACTGGTTGTTGAGACCCCGTTACTTCAAGCAGTGCGACAAAAGAGACTCCCCTACCCACATTTAATTCTATACAGCATTGTTACCGTTTATGCTAAGCATATGCACCGTATATATATATATATATATATATATATATATATATATATATATATAATATAAAACATGTTATGTAAATACCCACTACATAAAAAATTCAACACAGTAAGATATTCACGTTGCAGCCATCAGTATATTTAGTGTCTGGTTCGAAAGGCACTGTCCCCTGTATCGCCTTCAAGAGTTCTCCCCACAGAACAGGTCACCCGAGTCCACCTGAATGGATGAGTCTGGACTCACCTTCCCTTTCCAGGATCCAACTTGTCTGGTAGCGGAGCACACCCGGCCCTAAACATTACCCAAACTAGAAGCACTTTCTCACTTTCGAAACGAGAAGAGAGCCCTAGTTCGAGTTTTGTTCAGCCAGAGACAAAACAAATGCCCTCCAGTGACATTTCAGCTCCTGTCCTTCAGAAGGCCTGGACCCCACAGAGCCCAAACTAGACAGCACTTTCTCATGGGAAGAGAGAGCGCCCCGGTGTGGGCGCTGCGTGAACCAGAGCTGGCGGCCATCTTGGGTGGTGACATCTGTAGGCTGTAGAGAGCCTGCCCCAGCATCACCCAAATTCGAAAGCACTTTCTCAGTGCATAGCAGCGCAAAAGAGAGGGCCCTGGTCTGGGTGACGCGAGAGCAGCAAAACGACAGCATCGCATGTCAGACTTCGCTTTATGGTACACGCTATCACAGGGGAACCCGATGGGTGCCTTTGGATTGATACACTGCAGATACCAATGTTGGGCAACGAGACATATTATGATTAACCTTCATGTATTGCCCGTCGGGTAGACAGCTGTCCTAGTGACTCCTCGTGGTTCAGTACCCCCGTACTACCACGGTATTCCCTAGTCCAAGCATGGTGCTGCACCCACTCTGAAGTGTTAAGTGACACACCACTCTTGGTCCTCGTACACATCGAGAGATAAGAGTTTAGATCGCATGCGATACATCGCATGCCATTACAACGCAATTGTTACAACGATCGTGTGGTTGCATCGTAAACCATTACATCGCAAATTGTTATAACATCCTGCTGTAGGGGTCAGAAGGTATTGTATTGGATTTACAATCCAACACCTTCCCTGCTGTTGCACAAACTGGAGTAGGAATAGTAAATTATACTATTCCTAAATCCAGCACGCCCCTTAAAGCAAGTCGTTGTAACGACTTGCGATGTAGTGGTTCGCCATGTAACAACGTGGTTGTTGTAACAACCACGTTATAATGGCATGCAATGTATCGCTTGCGTAGTAAAGAGATTTATTCTAGGACAACACCCAAGAACAAGTGACACAGCGCTTCATGCAAGCCTGATGTACTAGAACGTATCGTAGCGAATAAGTTGAACGTGGAATCCATGTGTGCAACCAATCGAAAGCATGCCGTGGCATTGTCAAGCGTTATTTCCAGTATGTGTTTACATGTACAGCAACCCAATCCAGCAAAGTGAGGGTCACAGCACCCATGTGCAAGCGTGATGTACTAAGCACCCCCTGTAGAGCACGGTGCGGCAAGGCACCCATATCCAGTATGGCAAGTGGAACAGCGTAATCAGAAGGCACAATACGATTGGCAAGAGGATCGCTGACCGAGCACAAGCACATTAGTCAAGCATGGAACAGCAATCCCTCCCACCCCTTAACCAATAGTGCCTGCAAAATACAGCCATACAACACTGCGCCGTAGAGGTCCGAGCCAACCAATGCCCAACAGAACAGCACTTTCTTACCAGTGACAACAAAGGAAGTGATGGTGTTTGGGCACCGGGAAACTGGCGAGGCTCCAGACATAGAAACAAATGAAGGACAACAGCTTGGACTTGGACATAGGAGAATCCTACGAGAGACGCTGCATGTGATGGCCAAGGTGGTTGGTACGGTCCCTTGTGAGGACCCAGTGCTAGAATGCCGAAGTAGGGATTCAAAGTTAGTTACCCAGTGATATGGCCTTTGGAAAGCCTCTCTGTAGACCAGCTCTTCAGTGCCCACAATGGTCCTGTCCCCCATGTCAATATTTTATAGTGCAGTGCTCCCATCTCAAAAGACATCTCTGGCCAGGTGTAGCCCCACCTCCCGGTGCCAGAGATCACCCAAACAAGTTTATGTCCCCCCTGGTGGTGGGTGCCTCCTACTGGCAGGACATTGACCTCTTCAGAAGATGGCGAAAATTAGAGACCGGACTCAGCTGGGAAGTTCTAGTTGAGAATAATGTTGCAATTTTGCCATTTTCTGCCCTGGAATTGGGACTCCCTTTAGCCTCAGAGCAAGGGTGTGTGCAACATTAGTGATGTGGAAAAGGCTTTGTTGCCCTGCACCATCACCACCTCCTGATAGAAATAATCCTATTAAATTGACCACGTTCTTATGCGCTCTCTCATATTCGCACACCTGAACCCCAAACCATAAGATCCTGCCTGGTCTCCAGCTTTACTGTGATAAACACCCTGGAGAGCTGCTTCCTCATATAAACCAGTGCTTCTTTGGATGTGGCACATACATTGCTACAATGTTTTTGGCTCTGTGGCATCGCCTAGGACTCTCTGCCACCGTTTATTCGCTGGTAGCATTGCAGCTTTGGAAGGAAGATATAGCCGACTAGTCAGCAGCTAATGCCATCCCCTCCCACGATGAAGAGTGTGTACAGATCCTCACAACACTACACCAGGACACCTGGATCTGACCTGCAGCTGCCAATATTGCTCATTACTGAGATCTGTACTGAGCTGCACTTGGAGACGTGCACCAGTAGCTGCCACTACAGTCCAGTAGTGAGATGTTTGTGCACCTCCACCAAGATCACGGCCACCAGGAACCATTGCTGCTCATGTTTGAGATCCCGACAACACTACACCATGGCACCTGACCCGCAACCGCCAATATTGTTCATTACTGAGATCTGTACTGAGCTGCACTTGGAGACGTGCACCAGTAGCTGCCACTTGTACAGCTCTACAGCTTCACCTAGATCCTGACCTGCAGAAACCAGGGATCATCTATTATGAGACCCCTCACCCCAATTCACCAATGTCTATGGATGCTAACGTGCCTCAACCTCAACTGTTACTGAGATCCTCCCACAGTTACACACACAACCTGGCAGGGATAAACATTGTTGTTGTGACCTCTGTAGTTGTACAGCTTCACCTAGAGTCTGACTGACAGTATCCAATGTGGTGACATTCACAAAAATGTATACGTGCATTTCCATCCCAAACAGCTACACCTGGATCCTGACTGGCAGTACCACTGTGCTTCATTACTGAGAGCCTTACACAGCAGCGCCTGGATCCTGACTGGCAGTTTCACTGTGCTTCATTACTGAGAGCCTTACACAGCAGCACCTGGATCCTGACCGGCAGTACCACTGTGCTTCATTACTGAGAGCCTTACACAGCAGCGCCTGGATCCTGACTGGCAGTATCACTGTGCTTCATTACTGAGAGCCTCACACAGCAGCGCCTGGATCCTGACCTTTAGTACCGCTGTGCTTCATTACTGAGAGCCTTACACAGCAGCACCTGGATCCTGACCTTTAGTACCGCTGTGCTTCATTACTGAGAGCCTTACACAGCAGCGCCTGGATCCTGACTGGCAGTACCACTGTGCTTCATTACTGAGAGCCTTACACAGCAGCACTTGGATCCTGACTGGCAGTACCACTGTGCTTCATTACTGAGAGCCTTACACAGCAGCACTTGGATCCTGACTGGCAGTACCACTGTGCTTCATTACTGAGAGCCTTACACAGCATCGCCTGGATCCTGACCTTCAGTACCGCTGTGCTTCATTATTGAGAGCCTTACACAGCAGCGCCTGGATCCTGACTGGCAGTACCACTGTGCTTCATTACTGAGAGCCTTACACAGCATCGCCTGGATCCTGACCTTCAGTACCGCTGTGCTTCATTATTGAGAGCCTTACACAGCAGCGCCTGGGTCCTGACCCGCAGTACCGCTGTGCTTCATTATTGAGAGCCTTACACAGCAGCGCCTGGATCCTGACTGGCAGTACCACTGTGCTTCATTACTGAGAGCCTTACACAGCATCGCCTGGATCCTGACCTTCAGTACCGCTGTGCTTCATTACTGAGAACCTTACACAGCAGCGCCTGGGTCCTGACTGGCAGTACCAGTGTGCTTCATAACTGAGAGCCTTACACAGTAGCACTTGGATCCTGACCGGCAGTACCACTGTGCTTCATTACTGAGTGCCTTACACAGCAGCACTTGGATCCTGACCGGCAGTACTACTCTGCTTCATTACTGAGAGCCTTACTCAGCAGCATCTGGATCCTGACTAGCAGTGCTACTATGCATTAAGGAAAAGGGATTGCATTTAAAAAAATAAAATACTGCCCTATTTAAAAGCAATCACAGACCCTTGTTTATGACTTTGATTCCTAGTGGGTCGCAAGTTGTGACATACCTGAGGTAGGTTGATTTGCGACCCCCTAGGAACTGCTAAATGAAACTATGAGTTCCATGCACTAGAAATAGCGATTTCCAAATTTTGATTTGAAGGAAATCGCAATAAGATAATTGCTATTGGCGAAGGTTTGCCAGCACTCCATGTTCCAAGCGGAGCGCAGAGTGGCCAAAACTCAGTAAAATAGTCCAACATTCAAAGATGTTGAGCAATGGGCATGCTATTTAAAATATGAATCTCACACCTCCTTAATATGTTGAGAGTCCAAGAGCTTCAATATGGTCATCCATGTGCTCCTGTAGTATTCTTCGGGCTTGAGTTAGCTCCCACCAGGCACGAATCCTTCCCAGCCACACATTGGCTGGCATATAGTTCTGCTCCTTAGGATCAGTACTCAACATGACAAGGCCCTCTCTGAAATCAAGGGTTTAGATGCCCTCCTTCACTTCTGAAACAAAAAACAACAGTTACTATTGAGACAAATAATTTGTCTTTCCTTCCATTATATATAAATATAGGACATTACAATGCAATGTGTTATTGTATTTGTACTGTACTGTATCGTAATTGCATTTATAGAGTGATTACTCCTCCTGACGAGGCGTCAAATCAATTTTCTGTGAGTAGCACACCACTCCGGTCCCATAAACGATTAATGGTGAATTAGTATAGTGAAATATGAATGTAATTTGAGTGGTGGATATGTTAGTTAGTTATTTGGATTTAGAAGGATAGTAGGGGGACAGAGGGAAATATGTTTGCATTTACATTGCGCTTACTACCCCTGGCGAGACATCGAAGCGCTTTTTCCTTGAGTAGCACGCTACTCTGGAACCCAAAGTGGATTAGTGGTGAATTAGTATAGTGAAATATGAAAGTAATTTGAGTGTTGGCTATGTTTGCATTTATATAGCGCTTACTATCCCTGACGAGGCGTCAAAGTGCTTTTCTGACGAGTAGCACAGTACTCCAGACCCCATGAAGGATTAGTGGTGAATTAGTAGTGAAATATGAAAGTAATTTTAGTGGATTTATCTGGCCGAGTAACAGCTAGTCTGTCACATCATCTGTACAAGGGAAAAGGCTTTATTTGCTACAGTGACGGGAAGATGTGTAGTGATGGAATTGTAATATCATCAGTTTCAAGTTGGGAACCTGAGGGCACCGGGGATAGGTGTTGCGTATTATCTTCCTAGCTCGCAGAGAAAACATTACACACGAGGCAGCTTCTTACGGGTGAAAATAGGTTTGTTTGGTCCAAACAATGTGAACAGGATTTCCAAAATGTTAAATTAAACATTGCTAATGCATCTGCATTTAAATGAATTGATCCCAATGCTGCCCTTCGTTTGCGCGCGCAGCCAGCCCTGCGCTGGATGGTAAGATGGCTGCAGAGGCATGTAGACTTCTCTGTACATCAACGAGGCGGCTGCCACGCGCCGCACCTGGGGACCCGCAGCTCAGAGGGGTGACCCCAGGGGACCCGCAGCTCAGAGGGTTGACACCTGGGGACCCGCAGCTCAGAGGGGCGACCCCTGGGGACCCGCAGCTCAGAGGGGTGTCTGCTCGCGCTCTGCTTCTCTCAGGGCACTGTGTGTTCTTGGCGCCGCCGAGATGACACCCTGAAATCACTCCAACGCAAAGCACTTATGGGGTAGCAAAGTGCAACACAAGCGCTGTGCATTGAAGCGACTTCGTGGCACCGTTCAGTGCTGCGAGGAGACGCCTTCAATGGAGCATAGAAAATGTTGATGCTGCAGGTAACATTCCGGGGTGCGGTGCTAGCCGACCCACAGACAGTGTGGCGAAAATTTAAAATCACGAAATAAAGAACATTATTACAAAAGCAAGCATTATGATGCAAAATTTACTCAACCATGCCGCATAATTTAGCCCTCTCCTGTCGCATAATTTCAATGGCCCTGCGAATGAGGGACAGATTTACATACTCATAAAAACATAATACGTGACACTGAAAGCAAACACTTCATTACCGACGGAAACATGCATTCTAGGTTTAGGCATGCTGGCTGGAGACAGTCTGCCCCATACAATCACCCAAACTAGAAAGCACTTTCTGAAAACCCTCGATAACCCAAGAAAGTGCTCTGGTTAGGGCGCTGTACGGTCAGAAGAGAAAGGCAGGCGCCATCCCTGGTGAAAGGGCAATATTACACCATGGGTGACCCAGCCTGCCCGTGACCTCTATCAAAATCACATAATCGACATTAAAACTGCACATCTGATCCACAATTATGCACGACTAAGCGTTCCGAAGCGCTTTACTGCCAGTAGCACGGCACTCGTGAGCTCAAAGTTAGTAGTCAATCCATTCATTATTGGAACTTGTCGTGTAGTGGAGCACACCCGGCCCTGAACATTACCCAAACTAGAAGCACTTTCTCACTTTCGAAACGAGAAGAGAGCCCTAGTTCGAGTTTTGTTCAGCCAGAGACTAGACAAATGCCCTCCAGTGACATTTCAGCTCCTGCCCTGAAGAAGGCCTGGACCCCACAGAGCCCAAACTAGACAGCACTTTCTCATGGGAAGAGAGAGCGCCCCGGTGTGGGCGCTGCGTGAACCAGAGCTGGCGGCCATCTTGGGTGGTGACATCTGTAGGCTGTAGAGAGCCTGCCCCAGCATCACCCAAATTAGAAAGCACTTTCTCAACGCATTGAAGCGCAAAAGAGAGGGCCCTGGTCTGGGTGACGCGAGAGCAGCAAAATGGCAGCATCGCATGTCAGACTTCGCTTCACATTTACAGGGGAACCCGATGGGGGTCTTTGGATAGCATCGCCCTTTGCGCAGACACCTGTCCTAGTGGCTCTGCGTGGTCAGTGCCACCGTACCACCACGGTATGACCTAGTCCAATCATAGCGTGGCACCGCACCCACTGTGGAGCGTTAAGTGACACACAACTCTTGGTCCAAGTACAACACCCAAGGATAATTGACACCGCGCCTCGTGCAAGGCTGACGTACTCAGTGCGTAGCGCGCGGCGTGGAACGTCCTGTCCACGGGGTGAGAAGAAGAGTGTACACGTTGGACACGGCATCCATTTGCGCAACCACCTGAAAGCACACCGTGGCATTTTCAAATGTATTTCCAGTATGCGTTGACATGTACAACAACCTATTCCAGCAAAGCACGGGTTACACCGCACCCATGTGCAAGAGTGATGTACTAAGCACCCACTGTAGAGCACGGCGAGGCACATCACCCCGTCCAGTGTGGCACGGGGGACAGCGTAACCAGAGGGCACAATACGGTTGGCAAACACCGAGCACGTGCACATTAGTCAAGCATGGAACAGCGACCCCATTAACCAATAGTGCCGCACACGACGACCATACAATACAACACTGCGCGGGATAGGTCCGAGCCAACCGATGCCCCAACAGAACAGCACTTTCTTATCAGTGACAACAAAGGAAGTGCTGGTGTTTGGGCACCGGGCAACCGGTGAGGCTCCACACATAGAAACAATTGAAGGACAACAAATTGGACACAAGAGAAGCCTACTTGAGAAGGTGCATGCGATGCCCATGGCACCAGTGGGCAGGGGCATAATTAAACTAGTTAACACTGTCACCTGAGGAAACACATTCTAGCTACAATGGACAAACCCACGACTGTGTCATGGATCCAGCCATGATTAACAAACAATCATTGTGACATAGAAGGTACCTGTAACATACAGATGCTTTAGCAACCAATAATCGTGCACCACAGGAACCCACCCGCGATTCTGATTTAGGAACACTTCCATGACCCTGTCATACAGAGATGTACTCATCAACCGAAGCAACGACTGTATGAGCAGGGACACTGAAATTATGCGATTGTGCGGGCATGAAGACTTTCCATTATCATAGATAGATCTGCCGCGTTTGTCACATAATTCGCCATCTGCTGCATAATCGGCAGTTACTAAAAGCAGCGGTATGTGTTTCCGCACAGCAGACCAGGTTGCCTTCATTATTTCTATATGTGGGTGTGAAACTGATATTAATGAGGTGCACGCAACTCCCAAACAGTGTTACAACCTTTAAAAAAATGAAGCACGCTGCCGCATAATTCGCTCAACCCTGCCGTATAATTTAGGCCTCTCCTGCCGCATAATTTCAGAGGCCCTGCGTATGAGAGACAGACCTACATACTCACAAAACATATCAAATACAGGGCACTGTGACACTGAAAGCAAACACTTCATTACCGATGGAGACACGCATCCTAAGTTTTAAGTATGTTGGCTGAAGACGGTCTGTCCCATACAATCACCCAAACTAGAAAGCACTTTCTGATAAAAGTCTATAACCCAAGAAAGTGCTCTGGTTAGGGCACTGTACGGGCAGAAGAAAAAGGAAGGCGCCCTCCCTGGTGAAAGGGCAATATTACAACATGGATGCCCCAGCCTGCTGTGACCTCTAGCACAATCCCAACATCCAAATTACGACCGTACATTTGATCCGCAGTAATGCATGCCTGTGGGTTCTGAATTTATATTATAAAGCGCTTACCATCCCAGACGAGGCGTTGACGCGCTTTACAGTCCATTAGTTCTAGGGGCTAGTTCTGCACGCTCATCTCATGCACACGTTAGGTGAGGACATACCTGCGTCTTCCGTCTCCACTGATATTCGCGAGGACCGCTCTTCTCCAATGAGGAGCTCGCGAGCTGCCGGCACCCGTGGGTAGGTCTCCTGTGTGCAGCCCAGCTTCCTAGAGAGAAAAGTACCATTTGTAAAATATACTCAAAGTTGACATTTGAGTGACAAATCACATTCAGAATCTGCGAGACTTACGACCCATATTATCAGCTTGGTACCAGGGGTATTACAGCCATGGCTCATATGCGCCCCCCCCCCCCCCATGTAGAGGTGACCACTGATGGCGGTCTTGCATGGGGTGGTCGCTAATGTAATCTTGTCTGCTGTGCTCACTGTTACAGTAATATTAGTAAGATCAGTATCTGGGGGGGAAGTGCTGGTCCCAGTAGAGCTGCACACCAATGGAAGGAAGAGTGCCAGCGGCCTCTTGGGCATCCGCTGATCCACGCGCGTGAACGTGAAAAGGCAGCGCCGCTCTCACCCGCAGTGAGCCGCCCACTCCCTTGTTTGTACCAGTGCACATCTAGGCCTGGTGCACGTTTCCCACATGCAGACCCGCGCTCACGGCATCTACCCGTAAAGGAATGATGCACCCTGACCTCGATGGAACGGTGCTGCGCCCCAAGGCAGGAGACATCAAGTGCATGTGTGCGGTGCATGCCGCCACACTCTGAGCCGACACGCGCTGCACTGCTACGCTGCTGCTTTTTAATCCGAGTTCCTGTTTTTCAGTTTTGCACGGGCTCATTGTGCACAGCGCCTGGGCATCAACTGGTGCACGTGCGCTATGCACGACTCGTAAATAAACCAAGTTTCTGCATTGTTTGCATTGGCCTGTGGTCCAGTACTGAACCAACCCCAGCAGCTCCCGCTTCATTCCCGGCAATGGCACGCAGCTCTGCCAGGGCACCCCAGTCACCTTTGACCTGCGGCACGTCCTTACTACTGAAATAACCTACATTTTTGGCTAACCATGAGTCACTCGCAGCAATAGTTGTTAATTCCTTCCAAGTGGCACACATATGACCTTCCTTCTGTGCTCAGCAGAGAGGCCGAAGACAGGATGAGTGTGTTGTCTGAACACCTCTATGACAGAGTGAGACTCACACTGCTTTCGCACTCAACTTTGGGGAGCTCCATTTTGACAGAAGCTCTTCCACCATCTGGCCTTCCCGAACCCTTACAAATAAACTCAGCTCGCGTGATGCGCTGCACAAGACTCGAGCTGCAGCTAGGAAAGGTGCACACTCTTAGGAAGCAGGCCTGCATATGCCACACCAGGTGAGGTCATGCGAGTAACATGTAATTGAAACGGTATCACTGACTTGTATGACCTTCTCGGTTCTTGTGCATTCTGTTGAAAAACGGTGTTCTCTTCCGTTAGGAGGGTGAATATAGGAGTTGTAGGAACCTTTACTGGTTTAACCGGGCCCGTCCCACTTCAACTTAGGTCTTGCATTTACTCCGCGTGGGCTGCTAGGAACCGGAGGCCAGTGGGGGTGATAACTGCCAGATTAACCTCAGTGGGCCGGGGCAACAGAGCTGCTTCCTTCCACCTCGAACCCTATCCCCCCACACTCCCAGGGAATGCTCAGGCCCAAGCACGTGATCGGTTCGGAGAAGGCAAAAGGGCTCAGGGGGGAAAACACACCGGCTCGCAGCTTGCCCTCATTACTGACGCGATGCCCGACCTCCCGATCCGACCCCGCTTCCAAGGCCAACGAACCCCCATGTGTGGACGTGAACCATCATGAATATTGTTCCCATTAAGTCATAATTGACCCCGCTCCGACACTCACAGACATACTTCAGCGCTCTGCTGGACACTCACCTTTGCCACCTCGACGGGTGCTGCTGCGGGGCCAGGGCCCTCCAGAGAGCGTCTTGGCCTAGTGATGCGCAGAGGTCACTGAAGCTGCAGGCCGTAGAGCTGTGGGGGGCCGTCTGCTGCTGAGAGGGTTGATGCGCTCGCTGCCACCGCGCTCGGCTGCTCTCTCTGGTTGTGGCCCTCTGATGGCCTCGGTCCGGTCCTGATGCAGGAGCCATGGCGCACTGCTGTGGGCAGGAGACTGGGGCTTGCACGTGTGCGCGCTCAGAGCTCTGTGGCCGCATTGGCGGAGGGCTCCTGTCAGGGGGCGTGGCTCTGCTGGACTAGGAGTGTTAAATACCTGCAGCACCCAGAAACCCTTGGGGGTGAGTCGCGCGCTAACGTAATTAACATTAATTAACATGACAGGGCCGGGAGGCGGGGCCCCAGGACCAAGGTCTGGTGGCCACAGGTGCCTGGGGGTGTTGGGCCGGCTGAAGGACTCGAGACACTACAAGCAGGGTCCGGCTAGTGTCCTGGAAGGAACTATAACATTCTGCCACCCTCGACCCGGTTGGCCCACCTCAGCATGACTTGTGAGGGAGGGGTTTGGGCAGGGTGGAAGGACGCCAGGCTACCCACTGCCAGAAAAATCCGCCAATAGCAATTGATCTCCTGGGGAGCAAGAGAAGGAGTGTATGATGCGTTTCAGCACTGGCATGTTTGCCAGTGGCCGGCATCAGGTCTGCTGTACCAGAGGCCCCAGTGCACTCAGACCATATGTTATGAACTGCATTTGATCCTCGAGGTGCGAAGGTTATTGGGTGTCAGCAGCACTGGGCTGTGAGAGAAGGTCCCTGGACAGGCAGGGGCTCCGCCCCCTTCAGAGCTCCGCCCATTGATGTTACTGTCCATGGGAGCCCGCGGGTTCTGAAGGTGGCAGGAGGTGTCGACAAGGCGAGGCCTAGGAGTTTCTGGGTACAGTAAATGACCCCCGAATGGGGTCTACCCCCTACCACACATCGGCTCTTGTTTCTAATCATCCCTTTGTGTTCCGAGATTAAGAGGAGATTGTAGAGGGGGGGGGGGGGGGGCAAGGTGTGTGCATTTCAACAGACCAAACTCTAAGCTCTCAGAGCTCTCCTGGGCAGGGGGCCCCCCTCAGGACAGCTGCCAGTTAATCAAGTTCAGGAATCAGCCTCACATTCCCGCATATGAAAGAGGGCGCGCGCCCCGCCCCTGCAGGGGAGTCCCACAGAAGCCACACATTCCCGCCTCCTGTCACTGGCCATCAGGACTCATCACATGCCCTCGGGGACTCGCCCAGCTCCGGCGTCCCGCGGAGGCTTCACTTGCAAATGTCCCAGAAGGAGCTCTCTGCTGGGGGGCCCTGAAGCCTGGAGATGGTGTTAGCTTCAAGAGGCCCGAGCATGGGGGCGATAATTTGCAGGTCACCCCCAGGTTAAGGGTCAGCTTTTCTATAATCCCCTCAGCAATGTTTAACCATGTTTAATCTGGCAAGAGCTGGTTAACGTTTCACAGCGCCACGAAGCTGCAGCCAGGGCAGTCCAGTAACGCTATACAGTATACACAAACTGTACAAAATCACCAATGCGCCAGTCGACTACTCTACATTTTAACATCTCTGGGGCCCTTCGTCCTTGCAGCGCTTCAAACAGCCTGCTCTCGAACGATAGGCGCCTCCACATGTTATCATTGCACTCATCCACCGAGGCGGGCGTCTGGAGCCGCTCATAATGGTTTTAACTCCTCGCAAGAACAGAGCGTTTAGAGCCGTTACACGCGGCACAGAGATATCCACCCGGAAGGAGTCGCCTCAAGTACATTTTGCTAAAACCAAACGTGTCGATCCTGGGATAGATATTTCATGGTTTAGCCCAGCGCCAACATACACTATTTTGATTTCACGTCCCTAATTTTACCACAGAAACAACACAACATAGTGTAATAGCCTGGCACCAGTGGCGGTGGATAGGTGGCAGCAGCGTGGAGGCGGCAATGCCATGACGGGGGCGGCAGGGACAGGGTGGCACTGGGGCTGGCAGTGCAGCTCTGGCTGTGGTAGTCGGGTGCTGGGGCTGAAGTTCAATTGAGGAAGGTGGGCACAAGTGGAGTGAATGTGTAGGTGAGGGCATTGTGCGGGGGGCGGTAGCCTGTCTTTTGGGGGGCATCCCTTCCTTGCATTAGCGCCCACGTTACGCTAGCTATGAGAGAGAGCGGTCTCCAAGGAAGAGGGAAAGTGAGGACATATGAAAAGAAGAAAGAAGCTTTGACCAGAAGGAACAGACAAAAGCATTAGAAGAGGAATGCGTGGGTCAAATGACTGAAGGATGTCGCGTAAACCAACCTTTGCGTGGGAGGTTAAATGGAATGAGAGCAAGGATGGTGAAAGGCTGGGTGGATGGGTGAGCTGATAAAGAGGGTGAAATGAGGGATGAACATAAATGGAAATGTGGATGGGAAAAGGATGGATGAATGGCTAGAAGTGTGAGCGGGAGAATATGTGGATGGATGGAAGCGTGTAGTGATGAAAAGATGGATTGACAGAATGGTAAAGTAAGGATGGGTAGTGTCGTAAATAAAGTATTACGCACTCATAATTTCTATAGGTATCAATAGGATCATGCATAAAGCAAGAGGCTGAGTCCGTGGTATCAGGTTCAAAAGGGCTTTATTCCAATAACTCGAGTTATAGGGAGAATGGTTCCATCACCACAAGGGATCAGGAAGGGTCTTCTGCCACTTTATTCACAGAGTACAGTATATATACATTCAATATTATACGTAAGCAGGAGCGCTTCAGGCACAAGAGAGCAAGAGAGAATGAGATAAGAGCATGTGGGCATGTAAGTAGGCGTGAAGGTGGGCGTCCATGTGGGCGACCACTTGATGAGTCATAGGTGAGTGTCATAGGTGGGTGGGTACCTGGAGGGGGTTGCGTGATCAGCTGGAACTTTACTGGAACTTTGCCTTACTTGTGCTCAACTCGAGCATGACGTGTAACTGGGGGAAGGTTGCTGTGCAGCCGGGGAGTCTGGAAGAGAGGCCTTCAGTGTCAGGACGACCAGCACATCTTGTATTATCTGATATCTAAAGTCCGGAGCAGGAACTGATCTGTGACATAGGTTGCCCATCACCAAGAGCCGATGTGGCTTCTATTTCTTTATTCACTGCGTAGGCCTTACATGGGGGCTATGGGCTTTTCACTGACGTGAGCTTTGCAATCACTGAAAAGGAGACAGAAAGGCTAGGCTCTATCCTTTGCAGGCGGGTTTTGTTTATTCCTCCTTTTCCAGGCAGGAATGTGATTCAGTAGGAGTAAGCAGATAACCGTGCTCAATACTATCTCGGCACCCCGGACTGGGCCCCTTTGGCTGAGGCCCAAGTGTGCGAGGCCAAGGATATGCAGCTGCAGCTCTCAGAGCGTCTGAGGCCTGAAACCTCCTTTCGGGCCTCGGCTGAGCCACAAAATGGGCTTTCATGAAAATGACACGAGTGCAGGAAAACATGATGCAAAATGTGTAGGCCTCAGTGCAGATTTGTCTTTTCTCTCATGGGAGACTTGATGGCAGGCCATGTTATAGCATAGGCATCATGGTTGACAGGCCATGGAGGGAAAATGCATGGCGTACATGCATGTACACGAAACGTTGGGGAACACATAGGGGACACATAGGCCTTGTCATAATCTTTATTTTCTCATTCCCTCCTTGTCCCCTAGTGGACCCTTCATGTCACATCTATTCTCATGAGACAGTTGATCTGTTCTTGCGCATTATTTTTCCATTTTCAATGCTTTGTATATGGGGACGTGGAACACATGCAGTAGCACACAGGCCGCAAATGGCCGGGCCACACTGCAGACATAGACAGCAACTGAATACCATTAGTAGTATTAACCCACAGACGGTCAACACTTTCCATCCCCATGCCGATATTACTCCCCAGAGCCAACTGGACCAAGTCCACGTGCCTGGGTCTTGATGTATGCTTTAGGCAATCTTGTGGAGCCTTGTTATTGCTTTGTATACAGATGGTGCGTTATTAGGAATAAAAACGCAACAGCTGGAGCCGATGATTCTACAAGCCCCGCCCCTATCCGCCAGGATGACGCCAAGAACAAGGCGGTTCTGAAGAACGACCATTCTCATAGCAGACTGTTCCTGGGTCAAGTTCCCCAGGGCTGATGCAGTCTCATTTACAACTTTTTCTAGAATCCTTGTTAGCCTGCGGATAAGTTTACTATTCTGGACGGGACCTATGAAGAAAAAGAATCCTTTGTTGAAATCTGTATATTGCTCCCAAGCTGTCTCGGTCTGGTCAATGCCAGAGGCATCGAGCCCTCGTCTGTGTCTGATAAGTGCTAGTTGGGGATCTTGATGATAGTTCGATGGGGCCAAGAAAACGGGTGGTAAAAGAAATGATATGTAGCACGTCCCACCCCAGTCTAAGGGCAGCTGTACATAGGCTGTCTGGCCACAAATAAAGTAGGTGTGTCGTGATGCTCTGAAATAGGACTTTCCTTTGTCTTTAAACTCTATTATAGTATTACACTCGCTGTGCCCCAAATGTACTGAGCCTTCTTTTCTGACACACAAGTCCCCTTTTACTGGCAGGATTGTAATTGAGGATCGACCTACATTGTGTATAGGCTTGACATTCAACATTATAAAGTCCAGGGTCGCATTTCCTTGCTGATACTCTTCATTTTCTAGATCTGTACCTTTTCTTTGGGGAAGACCTTCTTCGTCTGGGAAACATGCTTCATTCATGACTTTATTCAAGTTACCCCATACCCAGTCACCCCTACACTCCTTGTCTTGACATTCTTTGGCATCACCGTTGATGGATGTCATTAAGGCAAACCATGCTCCGCAAGAACCATTATGGGAGAACGGAAAAGGGAAAAGAGGCAACACCCCCTTCACCTTCTGATACGGGGAAGTCGGCCACAGACCCAGCAGTCTGTGGCATTGCTAGTCTGATGTGAATGGTGCAGCATCTGAATAAAGGTATTGTTGCGCAGGGCAAGTCGATAGGATAGCTCATAGGATGGCAGATCACTAAATGTATGCTTTATGGTATCATTAGTGGAGGAGTGTAAGAGTTAGGCAATAGGAGGAAAAATAGCATGTAGTATTAAGCTGATACATACTATCGTGATGCACAGAAGAGATAGAAAAATCAAAGTCACTATACATCTACCACGTAATATTTTACAGTATTTGCTTTTCATCTTGCTCTTTTTATGATTATCATTGTCCGAGATCTTATGCAAGTCAGAATACATGTTCAACCGATTCACCACCTAGTGGACTTAATTGATCAAACGGGGTCTGGCTTTCTAGATCTAAGTTTAGCTTTGTACTCCTGCTGAGGAGTCTCCTCTAGTAAAGGGGGCTCAAAGTCTGAAAAGTTTGTTTCCTTTTTAAAAGAGTCGTTATTCCCGAAGTAGCGCTTGCAGTGATGTATATGCAGCCATCCTTTCTGTCCTTCGACTTTAACGTCTGTCCTTGTGGTCAATAGCACTAACTTCGGCGCCTTCCACCTCGGCTCAAGAGGACTCGTCCTGTCAAAGTTCCTTAATAAAATATAATCCCCAGGAGCGATGGAGTGTTCCTTGACCTGGGTGTTGTCAGGGAAGGCGGCGGCAACCTGCAAACGACAAGAGAGTAGTGCAGACATCAAGGAAGCCAGGTAATCTGTCAGCATGTTACTATCAACATCAGTAATCTTTTTAGGCATCGGAGTGCCCCACATATTCGGTGGTCTACCAAAGACCACTTCGTAAGGGGATAAGCCAGTTCTAGAATGGGCTACCATTCGCATGTAAAAGAGGGCAACCGGCAGGGCTACCATCCAATCTACACCTTTTTCTGCACAAATCTTTGCTAGTTTTGTCTTTAAGGTCTGATTGTGCCTTTCTACAAGGCCTGCTGCTTCAGGATGTCACACACAATGAAACTTCCAGGTATACCCTAACAGAAGGGATACCTGCTTCATGAGTTCAGAGGAGAAAGGCTGACCGTTGTCGGAATATACGACACGCGGTAATCCATAACGTGGGAAAAATTCTCGCACCAATTGTCTGGCGGTAGTTACAGCAGTATAATCAGGGACTGGATAAGCTTCTGTCCATCTTGGGAGTGCACATACAACTACCAGAACATATTTGTAACCTCTACATCTGTTCATTTGGATATAATCCATTTGGAGGACTTCAAAAGGATGGTCAGGTGGAGAGAACCCACCTTGTTCCACCGGAATGCCTTTACCTGGATTGAATTGGCAACAGATCATACATGTTCTGACTTTTTGTTTCGCTGCTGCACGCAGGTGCTTGTTGAACCAGATATTCTGTAAGCTGTCTAGCATTGCTTTCTCTCCTAAGTGTGCAGGACTATGTGCGGTATTTATAATCACTTGTACCATCGAATCAGGAAGAAACCATGTTGCTTTGCCCTTAGTCATCCAACCCTGATCAGTCAGTACCCCTCCTTGTTCCAACCATTTCTTTAATTCGTCTAGAGTAGCATGTGTCTGTATGTCTTGTACATCCTTGGAAGGATCCCTGACTGTCATGGCTTTGGTCATTGATGGTATCTGTGAGTTCGTCATATCTAGTGGGGTCTGAGCTGTCTGTTTAGCAGTTCGGTCTGCCAGATCATTGCCTTGAGAAATGGTATCTGTGGCTTTAGTATGTGCTTTGCATTTCAGGATAGCTATGGCTGTTGGTAAATGTATCGCTTCCAGAAGGGCTTGTATAAGGGGGCCATGCTGTATCTTGGCCCCGTGAGAGGTCAAGAAACCTCTTTCTCTCCATAGTACTCCAAAATTGTGAACTACCCCGAATGCATATTGTGAATCGGTGTAAATGTTTACTCTCAAGTGCTTAGCTCTTATGCATGCTTGTGTCAGAGCGATGAGCTCTGCTGCTTGTGCTGACAGTATGTCTATTCTTTTAGTCTCTATGATTTCAGTAGCAGTGGTCACTGCATACGCTGCCACTAATTCTCCCGCCCCCGTCCTCATGCATGAGCCGTCAACATAGAGTGTTAGGTCAGGGTCTGGGAGTGCAACATCTGTCAAGTCTTGTCTTGGTTTAGTCACGGTATGTATCACTTCAACACAGTCATGTGGTGGAACGTTTTCTGTACTGCAGGGCAAAAGAGTAGCAGGATTCAGTATGTTGCATCGTCTGATCTCTATGTGTGGTTGAAATAACGTCAGCTCATAACCTGTCAGTCTCGCTACAGTCAGGTGTTGGGTTTGTGTCCGGTTCAAGGGAACCTCCACTGCGTGCGGTACTTGTACTGTCAGGGGGTGGCCCAGCACTATCGAGTCACTTTGTCTTATGGCTAAGGCCGTTGCTGCAACAGATTTTAGGCACGCAGGCAAAGCCTGGGCTACTGGGTCCAATGTAC
The DNA here is from genome assembly GCF_964204655.1 of Triturus cristatus. Lineage (NCBI taxonomy): Eukaryota > Metazoa > Chordata > Amphibia > Caudata > Salamandridae > Triturus > Triturus cristatus. The sequence continues at coordinate 1,171,244,785 of NC_140593.1, forward strand.
TAGAAAAATAAGCGCAGGGCTTGTGTTTTCCTGCATGATCTTGTGTGAGAACAGATAGTGCTGTTCCATCCCGCTCTTTCACAAAAAGCATAAAAGATTTGTTGTAATCAGGGGTCGCTAAAACTGGTGCTTGACATAAAGCTCTTTTTAATTCTTCAAATGCCACAGTGTGTTCTTGTGTCCAAGGGAGGACATTAGTAGAATCTGCCTCCTGTGTCGTCAACTGTATTAGGGGCCTGGCTATGTAAGCATACTGGGGAATCCACTGCCTGCAATATGAAGTGAGGCCAATGAATGCACGTACCTCCTTTTGTGTCTTGGGCTGTGAAAGGCCAGAAATCAATTGAATACGTTCCGGTGTCAGTCGCCTACCCTCCTTGGATAGCAAGTGCCCAAGGTACGCCACTTGCTGTTCACAGAATTGTAACTTCGAAGGGGACACTTTGTGCCCCTTGTCAGCCAGAAAGTGTAAAACCGTGAGTGATGCATCTTCGCAGTCAGTTTCTGATCTTGCTGTGATGAGGATGTCATCTACGTACTGTATCAGTGCTGTAGTGGTAGGCATATGAATACTGTCTAGTTGTCGTTTGAGTGCCTGACTGTAGATGCTAGGACTCTCTGTGAAGCCCTGTGGTGCTCTTGTGAATCTGATGCTGCGGCCTTTTAAACTGAAACCAAAAAGATATTGGCTGTCTGGATGTATTGGGATACTGAAAAATGCGTTCTTCAGATCGATAACTGTAAAGAACGGCAGTACCACTGTGCTGCATTACTGAGAGCCTTACACAGCAGCGCCTGGAACCTGACCGGCAGTACCACTATGCTGCATTACTGAGAGCCTTACACAGCAGCGCCTGGATCCTGACCGGCAGTACCACTGTGCTTCATTACTGAGAGCCTTACACAGCAGCACTTGGATCCTGACTGGCAGTACCACTGTGCTTCATTACTGAGAGCCTTACACAGCAGCGCCTGGATCCTGACTGGCAGTACCACTGTGCTTCATTACTGAGAGCCTTACACAGCAGCACTTGGATCCTGACCTTTAGTACCGCTGTGCTTCATTACTGAGAGCCTTACACAGCAGCGCCTGGATCCTGACCATTCAGTACCACTGTGCTTCATTACTGAGAGCCTTACACAGCAGCGCCTGGATCGTGACTGGCAGTACCACTGTGCTTCATTACTGAGAGCCCTACACAGCAGCGCCTGGATCCTGACCTTTCAGTACCACTGTGCTTCATTACTGAGAGCCTTACACAGCAGCGCCTGGATCCTGACCGGCAGTACCACTGTGCTGCATTACTGAGAGCCTTACACAGCAGCACTTGGATCCTGACAAGCAGTACTACTCTGCTTCATCACTGAGAGCCTTACACAGCAGCGCCTGGATCCTGACCTTCAGTACCGCTGTGCTTCATTACTGAGAGCCCTACACAGCAGCACTTGGATCCTGACCGGCAGTACCGCTGTGCTTCATTACTGAGAGCCTTACACAGCAGCAGTTGGTTCCTGACTGGCAGTACCACTGTGCTTCATTACTGAGAGCCTTACACAGCAGCGCCTGGATCCTGACTGGCAGTACCACTGTGCTTCATTACTGAGAGCCTTACACAGCAGCACTTGGATCCTGACTAGCAGTACTACTCTGCTTCATTACTGAGAGCCTTACACAGCAGCGCCTGGATCCTGACTGGCAGTACCACTGTGCTTCATTACTGAGAGCCTTACACAGCAGCACTTGGATCCTGACTAGCAGTACTACTCTGCTTCATTACTGAGAGCCTTACACAGCAGCGCCTGGATCCTGACCTTCAGTACCACTGTGCTTCATTACTGAGAGCCTTACACAGCAGCACTTGGATCTTGACTGGCAGTACCACTGTGCTTCATTACTGAGAGCCTTACACAGCAGCGCCTGGATCCTGACTGGCAGTACCGCTGTGCTTCATTACTGAGAGCCTTACACAGCAGCGCCTGGATCCCGACCGGCAGTACCACTGTGCTTCATTACTGAGAGCCTTACACAGCAGCACTTGGATCCTGACTGGCAGTACCACTGTGCTTCATTACTGAGAGCCTTACACAGCAGCGCCTGGATCCTGACTGGCAGTACCACTGTGCTTCATTACTGAGAGCCTTACACAGCAGCACTTGGATCCTGACTAGCAGTACTACTCTGCTTCATTACTGAGAGCCTTACACAGCAGCGCCTGGATCCTGACCTTCAGTACCGCTGTGCTTCATTACTGAGAACCTTACACAGCAACGCCTGGATCCTGACTGGCAGTACCACTGTGCTTCATTACTGAGAGCCTTACACAGCAGCACTTGGATCCTGACTAGCAGTACTACTCTGCTTCATTACTGAGAGCCTTACACAGCAGCGCCTGGATCCTGACCTTCAGTACCACTGTGCTTCATTACTGAGAGCCTTACACAGCAGCACTTGGATCCTGACTGGCAGTACCACTGTGCTTCATTACTGAGAGCCTTACACAGCAGCGCCTGGATCCTGACTGGCAGTACCGCTGTGCTTCATTACTGAGAGCCTTACACAGCAGCGCCTGGATCCCGACCGGCAGTACCACTGTGCTTCATTACTGAGAGCCTTGCACAGCAGCGCCTTGATCCTGACCGGCAGTACCACTGTGCTTCATTACTGGGAGCCTTACACAGCAGCGCCTGGATCCTGACCTTTCAGTACCACTGTGCTTCATTACTGAGAGCCTTACACAGCAGCGCCTGGATCCTGACTGGCAGTACCACTGTGCTTCATTACTGAGAGCCTCACACAGCAGCACCTGGATCCTGACTGGCAGTACCACTGTGCTTCATTACTGAGAGCCTTACACAGCAGCACTTGGATCCTGACTAGCAGTACTACTCTGCTTCATTACTGAGAGCCTTACACAGCAGCGCCTGGATCCTGACTGGCAGTACCACTGTGCTTCATTACTGAGAGCCTTACACAGCAGCGCCAGGATCCTGACCGGCCGTACCACTGTGCTTCATTACTGAGAGCCTTACACAGCAGCGCCTTGATCCTGACCGGCAGTACCACTGTGCTTCATTACTGGGAGCCTTACACAGCAGCACTTGGATCCTGACAGGCAGTACCACTGTGCTTCATTACTGAGAGCCTTACACAGCATCGCCTGGATCCTGACCGGCAGTACCACTGTGCTTCATTACTGAGAGCCTCACACAACAGCGCCTTGATCCTGACCGGCAGTACCACTGTGCTTCATTACTGAGAGCCTTACACAGCAGCACTTGGATCCTGACTGGCAGTACCACTGTGCTTCATTACTGAGAGCCTTACACAGCAGCGCCTGGATCCTGACTGGCAGTACCACTGTGCTTCATTACTGAGAGCCTTACACAGCAGCACTTGGATCCTGACTAGCAGTACTACTCTGCTTCATTACTGAGAGTCTTACACAGCAGCGCCTGGATCCTGACTGGCAGTACCACTGTGCTTCATTACTGAGAGCCTTACACAGCAGCACTTGGATCCTGACTAGCAGTACTACTCTGCTTCATTACTGAGAGCCTTACACAGCAGCGCCTGGATCCTGACCTTCAGTACCACTGTGCTTCATTACTGAGAGCCTTACACAGCAGCACTTGGATCTTGACTGGCAGTACCACTGTGCTTCATTACTGAGAGCCTTACACAGCAGCGCCTGGATCCTGACTGGCAGTACCGCTGTGCTTCATTACTGAGAGCCTTACACAGCAGCGCCTGGATCCCGACCGGCAGTACCACTGTGCTTCATTACTGAGAGCCTTACACAGCAGCACTTGGATCCTGACTGGCAGTACCACTGTGCTTCATTACTGAGAGCCTTACACAGCAGCGCCTGGATCCTGACTGGCAGTACCACTGTGCTTCATTACTGAGAGCCTTACACAGCAGCGCCTGGATCCTGACCTTCAGTTCCACTGTGCTTCATTACTGAGAGCCTTACACAGCAGCACTTGGATCCTGACTGGCAGTACCACTGTGCTTCATTACTGAGAGCCTTACACAGCAGCGCCTGGATCCTGACTGGCAGTACCGCTGTGCTTCATTACTGAGAGCCTTACACAGCAGCGCCTGGATCCCGACCGGCAGTACCACTGTGCTTCATTACTGAGAGCCTTACACAGCAGCACTTGGATCCTGACTGGCAGTACCACTGTGCTTCATTACTGAGAGCCTTACACAGCAGCGCCTGGATCCTGACTGGCAGTACCACTGTGCTTCATTACTGAGAGCCTTACACAGCAGCACTTGGATCCTGACTAGCAGTACTACTCTGCTTCATTACTGAGAGCCTTACACAGCAGTGCCTGGATCCTGACCTTCAGTACCGCTGTGCTTCATTACTGAGAGCCTTACACAGCAACGCCTGGATCCTGACTTTCAGTACCACTGTGCTTCATTGCTGAGTGCCTTACACAGCAGCGCCTGGATCCTGACTGGCAGTACCACTGTGCTTCATTACTGAGAGCCTTACACAGCAGCACTTGGATCCTGACTAGCAGTACTACTCTGCTTCATTACTGAGAGCCTTAGACAGCAGCGCCTGGATCCTGACCTTTCAGTACCACTGTGCTTCATTACTGAGAGCCTTACACAGCAGCGCCTGGATCCTGACTGGCAGTACCACTGTGCTTCATTACTGAGAGCCTTACACAGCAGCACTTGGATCCTGACTAGCAGTACTACTCTGCTTCATTACTGAGAGCCTTACACAGCAGCGCCTGGATCCTGACTGGCAGTACCACTGTGCTTCATTAATGAGAGCCTTACACAGCAGCGCCTGGATCCTGACCGGCAGTACCACTGTGCTTCATTACTGAGAGCCTTACACAGCAGCGCCTTGATCCTGACCGGCAGTACCACTGTGCTTCATTACTGGGAGCCTTACACAGCAGCACTTGGATCCTGACTGGAAGTACCACTGTGCTTCATTACTGAGAGCCCTACACAGCAGCGCCTGGATCCTGACCTTTCAGTACCACTGTGCTTCATTACTGAGAGCCTTACACAGCAGCGCCTGGATCCTGACTGGCAGTACCACTGTGCTTCATTACTGAGAGCCTCACACAGCAGCGCCTGGATCCTGACTGGCAGTACCACTGTGCTTCATTACTGAGAGCATTACACAGCAGCACTTGGATCCTGACTAGCAGTACTACTCTGCTTCATTACTGAGAGCCTTACACAGCAGCGCCTGGATCCTGACTGGCAGTACCACTGTGCTTCATTACTGAGAGCCTTACACAGCAGCACCTGGATCCTGACCGGCAGTACCACTGTGCTTCATTACTGAGAGCCTTACACAGCAGCGCCTTGATCCTGACCGGCAGTACCACTGTGCTTCATTACTGGGAGCCTTACACAGCAGCACTTGGATCCTGACCAGCAGTACCACTGTGCTTCATTACTGAGAGCCTTACACAGCATCGCCTGGATCCTGACCGGCAGTACCACTGTGCTTCATTACTGAGAGCCTCACACAGCAGCGCCTTGATCCTGACCGGCAGTACCAATGTGCTTCATTACTGAGTGCCTTACACAGCAGCGCATGAATCCTGACCCGCAGTACCACTGTGCTTCATTACTGAGAGCCTTACACAGCAGCGCCTGGATCCTCACCTTCAGTACCACTGTGCTTCATTAGTGAGAGCCTTACACAGCAACGCCTGGATCCTGACTGGCAGTACCACTGTGCTTCATTACTGAGTGCCTTACACAGCAGCGCCTGGATCCTGACCGGCAGTACCACTGTGCTTCATTACTGAGTGCCTTGCACAGCAGCGCCTGGATCCTGACTGGCAGTACCAGTGTGCTTCATTACTGAGTGCCTTACACAGCAGCGCCTTGATCCTGACTGGCAGTACCACTGTGCTTCATTAGTGAGAGCCTTACACAGCAGCGCCTGGATCCCGACCGGCAGTACCACTGTACTGTGCTTCATTACTGACCCACGTCACTCAGCACCTGAAAGACTTCCACTGGCTCCCTATCCAGATATGAAGCCAATTCCAGCTCCTGACCTACACCGACCAAGGACCTGCCTAAATGAACCACTGCCTGAACTCCAACCTATCTCCCAGGAACTTCTGCGCTTCTTGCCATCGCACAGATACCGGGAATATAAGTACTGATTGATTGATTGACTGAGAGCCTTACACAGTAGCACCTAGATCCTGGGTATCAGCACCACTGAACTTCACTACTGAAAACCTCATACAGATGCACCGGGACTGACCTGCACAATCACCAACTGCATAAATGCCTTCTATTGCAGTGTACTTTCAAACAGCTCTCCCAGTGCACCTCAACCATGACGTACTTTACTGAGACCCATAATGCATAAATGCCTGCTATTGCTGTATATCTACAAGTGGCTCTACTGGTGCACCTCAATCATGACCAGAGACGCATATGGATCTGTCAATGCACCTCACTGCTGTGCTGAGTGATCCCAGCGCACCTGAGGCCTGACCTGGCACCACTCTTGCAGTACGGAGGCCCACACACAGCTGCATCAGTGCACCTCTGTCCTGCTGGACCCCGGTGATTGTAGGACCGAACCCCAAACCTAGCTCTGCCAGGGGACCTCAGTCCTCCCCAGAAGCCGCGCCTGCTCTTGCAGCACTGAGGCCCACACACAGCTGCATCAGTGCACCTCTGTCCTGCTGGACCCCGGTGATTGTAGGACCGAACCCCAAACCTAGCTCTGCCAGGGGATCTCAGTCCTCCCCAGAAGCACCGTCTGCTCTTGCAGTACCGAGGCCCACACACAGCTGCATCAGTGCACCTCTGTCCTGCCCTGCTGGACCCCGGTGATTGTAGGACTGAACCCCACACCTAGCTCTGCCAGGGGACCTCAGTCCTCCCCAGAAGCCCCGTCTGCTCTTGCAGCACTGAGGCCCACACACAGCTGCATCAGTGCACCTCTGTCCTGCCCTGCTGGACACCGGTGATTGTAGGACTGAACCCCCAAACGTAGCTCCGCCAGGGGACCTCAGTCCTCCCCAGAAGCCCCGTCTGCTCTTGCAGCACTGAGGCCCACACACAGCTGCATCAGTGCACCTCTGTCCTGCTGGACCCCGGTGGTTGTAGGACTGAACCCCAAACCTAGCTCCGCCAGGGGACCTCAGTCCTTCCCAGAAGCACCGTCTGCTCTTGCAGTACTGAGGCCCACACACAGCTGCATCAGTGCACCTCTGTCCTGCCCTGCTGGACCCCGGTGATTGTAGGACTGAACCCCACACCTAGCTCTGCCAGGGGACCTCAGTCCTCCCCAGAAGCCCCATCTGCTCTTGCAGCACTGAGGCCCACACACAGCTGCATCAGTGCACCTCTGTCCTGCCCTGCTGGACACCGGTGATTGTAGGACTGAACCCCCAAACGTAGCTCCGCCAGGGGACCTCAGTCCTCCCCAGAAGCCCCGTCTGCTCTTGCAGCACTGAGGCCCACACACAGCTGCATCAGTGCACCTCTGTCCTGCCCTGCTGGACCCCGGTGATTGTAGGACTGAACCCCAAAGCTAGCTCCGCCAGGGGACTTCAGTCCTCCCCAGAAGCACCGTCTGCTCTTGCAGCACTGAGGCCCACACACAGCTGCATCAGTGCACCTCTGTCCTGCTGGACCCCGGTGATTGTAGGACTGAACCCCAAACCTAGCTCCGCCAGGGGACCTCAGTCCTCCCCAGGAGCACCGTCTGCTCTTGCAGTACCGAGGCCCACACACAGCTGCATCAGTGCACCTCTGTCCTGCCCTGCTGGACACTGGTGATTGTAGGACTGAACCCCAAAGCTAGCTCCGCCAGGGGACCTCAGTCCTCCCCAGAAGCACCGTCTGCTCGTGCAGACCTGTGTCCAATAAGAAATCTGGTAGTAAAACTCCAACCCAAGGTCTTTCAACTGGTGACAGGCCTGGGGGGATATTTGGGGTTGGGGGGTGCCAGGCTCTGGCCATGGGGCGCATTTATTATGCATTTACCTGGCTGAAGGATTCCCTTTCTTGCTAACGAGCCTGCCGTGAGGGGAACGGCATTTGCGAGGGGCACATCTGTTATCCCTGCCCAATCCTTGCCTGCATTATCGCCGTGAGGGGAACGGCACGGGAAGACCACATCACCCAGAGGCCATAGCGCCCGGCGCGCGCTGCAGACGTCAGCACGCAGCGCCCGGGTCCTATTTCAGGCCATCAGCAACACCGCAGCGCGGGACGCGCATTTACCTGGCTGAAGGATTCCCTTTCTTGCTAACGAGCCTGCCGTGAGGGGAACGGCATTTGCGAGGGGCACATCTGTTATCCCTGCCCAATCCTTGCCTGCATTATCGCCGTGAGGGGAACGGCACGGGAAGACTACATCACCCAGAGGCCATAGCGCCCGGCGCGCGCTGCAGACGTCAGCACGCAGCGCCCGGGTCCTATTTCAGGCCACCAGCAACACCGCAGCGCGGGACGCGCATTTACCTGGCTGAAGGATTCCCTTTCTTGCTAACGAGCCTGCCGTGAGGGGAACGGCATTTGCGAGGGGCACATCTGTCATCCCTGCCCAATCCTTGCCTGCATTATCGCCGTGAGGGGAACGGCACGGGAAGACCACATCACCCAGAGGCCATAGCGCCCGGCGCGCGCTGCAGACGTCAGCACGCAGCGCCCGGGTCCTATTTCAGGCCACCAGCAACACCGCAGCGCGGGACGCGCGCGGGCCACGCCCGGGCGAAGCCCGGGCCAAGGGCGGGCCCGTCCTTGCCCGTCACTGACCGGACCAGACCGGGCCGGGCCATCCCTCTAGCATCGGCCCAACGCGCTCAAGGGACTCTGAGCAACTGTAGAGGTTGAGCCAGGTTTCTTAAGGGAGATTGTCCTACAAAAATCGCCTATAACACTTGATGTGAGAAAGCGCCCTGCGGACGTATCAACTATCAAGTACTTCCGTTCAGTGGACTTGCCCAAACCCGCCAGAAGTTCGGGTAAGACTGTTTTGCGGACACTCACTTTTGCTACTCCAATTTGTATCCTCTATCTTGGACGCTCTATTCCTCTAACTGTTGCTCCACTGATTTCCCCTTCATATTTGGTTTCTTGTTATCCCCACTTTGAGCCTGAGCTGTTTTAGCTTATCCTAGTAAAGCAGTATAATGATTACGAGGGGTAGCAAAAATGGTCCCACACATGTAACAGGCCCAATCGATCAATATATCACCTGAGCGAACGAGGCCATTAACCAAGGCATATCACTTCTTGAGCGTAGGGTGTCCCAAGACCTGGCTATGGCAAGACGCTCTTCCTTGGGGGCACTAGCTCTATCCAAGTCTCCTGTAAACCAAAGGGAGTCTAGGCCCTTAATGTTAGTGCAGGCCGAGACACACGGAGTTCCTAATACTGTTGATCTCTCGGCATCATTAACATCTTTAGACTCACAATCTAGCACGACCCTTGCTAGGACGCCAGCCCTCCTGAGGAGCCCTGGCCAGGCGCCCCCGATTACTAATGTGTCAAGGAGCAATAGGGAAGGTGCTATCCCCAAATTTAAGAAAGCTAGGGAGGCAACCAAGCGCAAATGCAAATCTACCAAAATAGCCCCTACTTCTCACCAACACAGAACCAGTATCCTCAGTCAGGGAGGACCGTTGGATGCTCCAGCCTCCCCTTTGAATTCAATTATGCCTGGGGTTTCTACAAGATTGGGAGAGGGGTGCAGGATTTGTGAGGCCAATGATCATCTTTTGTCCAGAATGGATGATCTTATTAAATCTCTTTTACGACCTTTGGAACTGTCACTCCTGAACATTGAAAAATTGTTGACATCTGGGAATAAATCTCTCTCGACTATACCTCCTAAGGCAGGGTTAGGCGGCGAGCTGACTGTTTCTAGGGAACCCCTCAACCCACCCACCGGGTTGGGCTCGTTATTATTATCATCTAATGACTCGAATAAAGGATCTGAGCCCCTCATGGGTGATTGTAGGAAGGCTGCTGAACCAGCCAAACCCCAACCCCCAGTTGCTAATTTGAATTCTGTTCCATCCAAATCCCCTGGGAGATCGAATAATAATTCTGACAACGACAGGGATTCGAATGGCCAGCACTTAAATTTACCACCTGAAGCTGACCCCTATGTCATCATAATGACAGGTGTCCCAGTCCTAAGGCCCAGTATGGAGGAACCCCTGGACTCCCTAAAAAACAAGGTTCAACACTGGCTCACCCAAAACAGACCGCTCCCACCTTCTTGCGCAAGTAAAATCCTAATGGTACGCAGGGTGTCCTGGGTAGGTGGTGGAAAAAAGCGGGTCCGCGGGGATTGTGTTGTCGTAAATTTTGACAATCCATACACAGCGGAATATATCTGCCGCCGTGCCAGAAGTGCTAAGCAGGATGAAATTGAGACACGAAGGCTTTCCTTCTTCTATCCTCCCCCTTATTGTTATCCTGATTTATTAAGGGATGGTCTTAAGGACTCCAAGTGGGCTGGCAGTAGGGCGTGGGATGGCTGGCAGGTCCAAAGGGGTAGGACGGTACCTTTCACCTTAGGTTGGAGTGACTTGCCATTGTCTAACAGATTTAGTTGCCTGGACTCGGTGGATTGACCATCAACGTCTATAAGCCAGAGTATGGTGGCTTTGGACCACATCCCTACCAGTTTTTCATTATCCACTGATGATTACCCAAACATTCTTACAGACACTATTTCCACTCCCTCGATCCAGAAGCCGGCCATTTATGATCCCTCGCAGGTTTCACACACAAGTCCATGCGCAACTTTAATAACGGCTGCCCCCACATCTTTCGTTGGTTGCCCTAGCTCACCCAAAATTTATTCTTATTACTCATTGGATACGTTGAAGAGCCCGAGCCTCTCGTCTTCTCACGATGTGGCCATACGCGCTGGTGAGGTAACCAACACTACCAATCCAACTCCCAATATAGGAGCAACAACTCCAAGCCAGGGAAAGGACCAAATTGTTCCTCTGAAGGTTGCCAGTTGGAATATTGCTGGTCTGGCGAGAAACTTAGCCATCCCTGAGTGGAACGCATTTATTGAAACCTGTGGGATTTGCCTGTTCCAAGAAACGTGGTGTCTAGAACCACAGCATAAACTGGGCTTTACTACCTATTTTGTCCCAGCTGTTCGATCCAAGGAGGGTAAGGGCCGCCCTTCTGGCGGGCTCTTAATTTGGATAAACATTTCCCTGCGGTGTTCAGTTAAAAGCATTGCCACTATCTCCCCAGATTTACAGAGACTAACACTTCGAGGCCCGAGCGGAGGGCCGGAACTCGAAATACTGAATATCTATGTTAGAGGCTCTAGGGGTGGAGGATCCACTCTCCCCCTAACTGGCATTGATGAGGAACTCAAAAATTGTGGTTCAAATTCCCTTGTCCTACTAGCGGGGGACTTTAATTGTACCTTCGAACCGCTCGCAGTTGAGGATGTGTTGGGTTGTAGAGATGACGATGCTAGAAGAGGCATTCCATCTTTGTCCATCGCTCCAATTAAAAGATGGTCTCAAAACGCCATAGACCTTAACGCGCTCTGTCTAGAATACGGTTTGAGAGCTACTAATGGCAGATCTAAATCTGATCAAAAGGGGGCACATACATTTAATAGAATAGGCCATTCGTCCAGGATCGACTATGCCATGTTGAACTTCTGCCTGTGGCCCTTCCTGGAGGATATGGAGGTTCGTCCGTCTATAGAAAGTGACCACAACCCCCTGTTTTTATCCTTCTCTCATTTGTGGAAGAGCAGCCCCTCTATTCTATTTCCTCATGTGTGGAAATCCTCACACGAAGTATGCCCTACTAACTGTGGCAGGCGCCTGAAGTGGAAGACGTTCAGTGGTAACGAGACCAAGATGCGGGAGGCACAACTAGTAATGGCTAATATCTCATTGCGCCTAGATTCTCCCTCCATAAGTGCACTAGAGGTATCTGTAGCTTTTGCCCAAACCACAAAGGCTATAGGTGACCTATTTATAGCTAAGAATGCGGGTAAGGGGGCTAAGGGAGACTCAAGGAAGGGCCCATTCGGTTGGTTTACAGACTCTTGTCGATTAGCTAAAAGGGAACTATTAAAAGCTGTAAAAGCCAAGAACAGAAATTTAGTATGCATAGCCAGGGGCAACTATAAGAGAGCTCTAGCAAAAGCAAAGGCAGATTGGGAAGACCAGTTTTGGAGTGATCTCAAAGCCGCAAGCGCAAGAAAAGATGCAAAGGGCTTTTGGGACCTCTTGAGATCCAGGGAGAAACCGGTGGACTCAATGATTACTTGTAATGTCCCAGAGACTGCATGGGTTGATCACTTCACTAAACTTTACTCAACGCCTCAGGAAGCGGGGGCGACCCTGAGTCCCTGTCATCCTTACGACTTTGCCCAATTTAAGGATGAGCTTCAGTTTACACCTAAGGAAGTGGAGGGGGCAATAAATAATTTGGTCCCCAATAAAGCAGCCGGATGTATGACGTTACAACGCACACTTTTACAACGCATGCACTTACAACGCATTTTTTACAACGCATAATCCATTACAACGCATGACATTACAACGCAGGACACTACAACGCATTTTTAAAAAATACCTTTACAACGCATTACCATTACAACGCATACTACCTTTACAACGCATACCATTACAACGCATAATATTAAATTACATTTAAGGTAAGTATTAGATAGTATAGGGGTAAAAATTACTATTCTAACTCCAGGGGGTGCAACAGTAGGGTAAGTGTTGGATAGTGTAGGGGTAAAAATTACTATTCTAACTCCAGGGGGTGCAACAGTAGGGTAAGTGTTGGATAGTGTAGGGGTACAAATTACTATTCTAACTCCAGGGGGTGCAACAGTAGGGTAAGTGTTGGATAGTGTAGGGGTAAAAATTACTATTCTAACTCCAGGGGGTGCATCAGTAGGGTAAGTGTTGGATAGTATAGGGGTAAAAATTACTATTCTAACTCCAGGGGGTGCATCAGTAGGGTAAGTGTTGGATAGTATAGGGGTAAAAATTACTATTCTAACTCCAGGGGGTGCATCAGTAGGGTAAGTGTTGGATAGTATAGGGGTAAAAATTACTATTCTAACTCCAGGGGGTGCATCAGTAGGGTAAGTGTTGGATAGTATAGGGGTAAAAATTACTATTCTAACTCCAGGGGGTGCATCAGTAGGGTAAGTGTTGGATAGTATAGGGGTAAAAATTACTATTCTAACTCCAGGGGGTGCATCAGTAGGGTAAGTGTTGGATAGTATAGGGGTAAAAATTACTATTCTAACTCCAGGGGGTGCAACAGTAGGGTAAGTGTTGGATAGTGTAGGGGTAAAAATTACTATTCTAACTCCAGGGGGTGCAACAGTAGGGTAAGTGTTGGATAGTGTAGGGGTAAAAATTACTATTCTAACTCCAGGGGGTGCAACAGTAGGGTAAGTGTTGGATAGTGTAGGGGTAAAAATTACTATTCTAACTCCAGGGGGTGCAACAGTAGGGTAAGTGTTGGATAGTGTAGGGGTAAAAATTACTATTCTAACTCCAGGGGGTGCATCAGTAGGGTAAGTGTTGGATAGTATAGTGTAATATTATGCGTTGTAATGGTATGCGTTGTAATGGTAGTATGCGTTGTAATGGAATGCGTTGTAAAGGTAGTTTTTAAAAATGCGTTGTAGTGTCATGCGTTGTAATGTCATGCGTTGTAATGGATTATGCGTTGTAAAAAATGCGTTGTAATGGTAGTGCGTTGTAAAAGTTGCGTTGTAAAGGTTGTTCCCCAAAGCAGCCGGCCTGGACGGAATTCCCGGAGACCTGCTACGTGCTAACCCAGATCATTGGGGAAAACTTATCTCTGCCCTACTAAATTCCAACTTCGAAGGGGCATCTCTTCCGACCTCATGGAAGGGTGCTGAGGTCGTTCCTATTTTTAAGAAAGGCTGTCGGAACGACCCGGCCAACTACCGTCCAATAAGTCTTCTAGACACTTCTCAAAAGGTGGCTGGTAAGGTGGTTTTAACCAGGATACTGCAGTGGGTGGAGGACAAGGGCATCCTCTCTGATTTCCAGGCAGGGTTCAGAGTAGGCACGGGGACAATTGAGCAATCCTTCAGATTAATGATGCTTTACTGGAAGGTCGTTCTCCTGGCTAGGGGCAGTCTATATCTCGCCTTTATAGACTTGCGGACTGCCTTCGACCTAGTTCCCCGTAGCCAACTCTGGAGAGTATTAAACGAACTGGGTATTCCACCCTATTTACTAAACCTGCTAATTAATCTACATGCGGACAACTTTGCTCAGATCAGGTGGGGTAGCCAGGGGCAAAAAACAGCATGCATCCCTGTAAATAGAGGGGTACGCCAGGGATGTGTTCTTGCTCCTACTTTGTTTTCGTTATACGTTAATGGAGTGGTGGAGCACCTGCTCCAACATCCAGCAGATGCACCATCCCTGGCTGGCAAAAGAATACCTACCCTTCTATTCGCAGATGACACCCTCCTGATCTCAATATCCCCGGCAGGTCTGCAGAGCTTGCTAACCAATTTTAAGTCCTTCTGTGATGCAAGAGGGTTGGTCATTAACACTGCAAAGACAAAATATCTGGTCCTTAATCCCCCTAAAAAACTGGCCAAACCACCGACATTAGATTCTGTCGCGCTGGAGAGAGTCTCAGAGTTCGATTATCTGGGCGTCCGACTCTGTGACTCTATGAGCTGGAACTGCCACCTCCAAAAGATGTTGTTGACACATAAGAGGGTAGTGGGGGCCTTGCTTAAGGAACATCGTGCCTCATCCTTAAAACCTATCGCTGCTGCCCTGGACATTTACAAGGCAAAGGCTGTAAGCGCCGCTCTATATGGAGCTGAACTTTGGGGGGTCCAAAAGGCAGATCTTCTTTCTCGTTCAGAAAACAAATTTTTAAAAGATCTAATGGGGCTTCCGTATAGTACCCCAAACCTCCCCTTGTTCCTGGATACAGGAATCCGCCCATTGAGAGACCATGCAAGGCTTCGCCCTCTTCTCTTATGGGCAAGAATTTGGAGAACGCCAGAACTATCCAGCTACGCAGACGGCCTAACTGACGTGCTGGGTTCATCAGCCTGGGCCAAGATCCCTTGGTTGAGGGAAGTCAAGCGTCTTCTCTACAACCTTGGCCTCGGCGAATATTGGACCAACAGATCTGCTCCTCCTAAGTTGGAGCTGAAAAAGATTTATTGGGCCTGGGTAGCGGGTACTAGAAATAGTGATGTCAATCTATGTAGGACATCCATGGATTTTCTCCTAATCAAGGATATGGGTTTCTGCGAACCTTATGTGGACATTATTACAAACCGCAAGGATAGGGCTTTGTACTTTCAATTTAGAATAGGTTTACTCCCTGTTGGTGAACTGACATCTAGGTGGAAGGCCCCAAGCCAGACAATCTCTTCCTGTCCCTTTTGCGAAAACAGGCTTGAGTCTGTGCCCCATTTACTGTTTGAATGTTTGGCTTATTCAGCCCCCCGAAGGAGATGGCTCAAGCCTCTTTGCAGAATATTGGGCACCAGGTTCCATATAGAGGCCATCCGAATACTAAAAAGTGACCCCCGTCCCCTTTTTGTTTGTGGGTTAGCCAAGTTCCTTGGTTGGGCTTGGCGTATCAGATCAATTAGGCTTGCCTATCTCGTTTAATTTGTTTTTATTCTAGTTCTCTGGTTTTTATCTAATTTATCAACACCAGTAGCGGATCTGAATTGTTTGGTTTTTTCGCAATGTACTGATGTTTTTTAAAATTTTAATGTGTGTATTTTACATGTATGCTTTTAAGATATATCTATATCGAAATAAAGCCTTTGATTGATGTATTTCCTATGGGAACAGAGTCTGACAGCGCTCAAGCGTGCGCGGACAGATATGCCAGGGAAGAGTTTTTAGGTCTAAGCCTGACCCAGCGCATGCGCTGGTCTGGCGAGAGTCTTTGAGAGGGCTCCAAAAAGTGCTACCATGGCCAGCCTAGAGCTACAGTGCATGTGCGCGGGTGCGCGCGCCGCGCTTGACCTCGATTACTTTCACTTTCGCGGCCGCTTGGCATAGCCAATAGGTCTCGCTTTTGGGACCTTATAAGTATTTAGTTATGCAACTGTTGCATGGCTAAACACTTATAAGGTCCCAAAGGCGAGACCTATTGGCAATGCCAATGCTTGTTTACAATGAAATGCTGCGCTAGAATTACTGCGGCAAAGAGAGCTGCAGTGTACAGAAGGCACACCACAGTAAACGAGAGATCCGGAAACAAATACTGGGACAGTTTAAAAGAGACAACACTGTAGGTTCATTGTCACGAGAAATGACCAGGAAGGAATATAGAACAGAGAGCCTATGGCACAGTAATCCCACAGGCAGTGGCCTGAGGCTTTAACAGAAGCCGTGGAAAAAGAATAGTCGCACGAGACAGAAGAGCATTTTGATAGGTGCAGCAACGGCCGCGAGGTGGACAGCGTCGGGGGGGGGGGGGAGGGGGGGGGGGGCTGGGGGGGGGGGGTTGGATTTATTTGTAAATAAGCAGTTGTCAGTAAATGGGAGTATTTGCTCAGCATCATCAAGAAATAGAAATATAAAAAGCGGGGCAATGGATTAGTCAACCGGGCCCTCACCCTGGGGAGGCAGGGGAAGGTGTGTATGAAGCGTTTCAGCATTGGCATGTTTGCCAGTGCCCGGCATCAGGCCTGCTGTACCAGAGGCCCCAGGGCACTCCGAGGGCATATTCTGAACTGTGTTTGATCCTGGGGGTGTGACGGTTTGGGGGTGTCAGCAACATTGGGCTGTGAGAGAGGGTCCCAGACAGGGAGAGTCTCCACGGGATGGCCAGATGTCTCGACAAGGACAGTGCCAGGAGTTTCTGGGTGCAGTGAAGGCCACATGAGTGTTTGGGGTGGGGTCTACCCCCTACCACACATCGGCTCTTGTTTTTAATCATCCCTTTGTGTTCCGAGATTAAGAGGAGATTGTAGAGGGGGGAAGGGGGGGGGGGGGGCAAGGTGTGTGCATTTCAATGGACCAAACTCTAAGCCCACAAGCGCTCCGACTCCTGGGCAGTGGGCCCCCCTCAGGACAGCTGCCAGTTAATCAAGTTCAGGAATCACCCTCACATTCCCGCATTTGAAAGTGGCCGGGCGCCCCGCCCCTGCAGGGGAGTCACACAGAAGCCACACATTCCCGCCTCCTGTCACTGGCCATCAGGGCTCATCACATGCCCTCGGGGACTCGCCCAGCTCCGGCGTCCCGCGGAGGCTTCACTTGCAAATGTCCCAGAAGGAGCTCTCTGCTGGGGGGCCCCGAAGCCTGGAGATGGTGTTAGGCTCAAGAGGCCCGAGCATGGGGGTGGGGGGCGATAATTTGCAGGTCACCCCCAGGTTAAGGGTCCGCTTTTCCATAATCCCCTCAGCAATGTTTAACCATGTTTAATCTGGCAGGAGCCGGTTTATGTTACACAGCGCCACGAAGCAGCAGCCAGCGCAATCCAGTAAAGCTATACACAAGTTCTTTCAGTTGCACAAAACCACCAATGCGCCAGTTGACCACTCCGTATTTTAACGTCTGGGTCCCTTCCTCCTTGTAGCGCTTCAAAGAGCCTGTCTTCGAATGAGAGCCGCCTCCACTTTTTCTCATTGCGCTCAACCACCGAGGCAAGCGCGCGCCTGGAGTCGTTTAAATGGTTTAAACTCCTTGCAAAAACAGAAGACTCAGGGGCAGATTTATAAACCCCTTGCGCCACATTTGCGTCACTTTTCCCATGTTAAAAGTGACGCAGAAGTGTCGCAAGGGGCTTGTAAATCTGTCCCTCAGAGACATTACATGTGGCTTTGAGGCATCCACCCGGAAGTAGTTGCCTCAAATACATTTTGCTCCACTTTTGCGTCATTCGCTAAAACGAAACACATCGACCCGGAGTTAAATATTTCATGGTTTAGCGCAGCGCCAACATGAATCAATTTGACTTCACATCCCTAATTCTACTAAAAAAGTAACACAACATAATGTAATAGCCTGGAACCAGTGGCGGTGAATGGGCGGTAGCAGAGTGGAGGCGGTCATACCATGGCGGGGGCGGCAGGTGGGGGGCCCTGAGGTTGGCAGTGCAGTTCTGGATGTGGTAGTCGAGGGCGGAAGTTCAGTAGAACGTGATTTGGGTGGTTATTCAGGAAGGTGGGCACCATTCGAGTGAATGTGTCAGTGAGGGTTTTGTGCGGGGGCGGAGGCAACGTGTCTTTTAAAGCTAACGGTGTGGTGGTAGTGTGGTGCTGACGAATGGAGAATAACGCTCGGGAGGGGTATTTTGAGTGGCAGTAGTAGTGTGTGTGTGAGGGGGTTGTAGTGTAATACTGGAAGAGACCGTGTGGTGTGAGAGGCTGCAGTGACAATGTCGGTAAGCAGAAGCACAGTGGCATACTGTAGTGACGAAACCGCACATCCTCGAGATGTGGCCTAATGGCTAGAGTAGTCGACCTCAAAGCTGGGGAACTGGGCTCGAGTCTCGCAACAACTAACATCCTGTGATTCTAGGCAAATCCCTTAATCTCCCAGTGCCTAACAAAAAAAGATGAATGTGTCTGTCTGTAAAGCAACTGGTGCTCATGTAAAGCCTCTGAGACTTTTCAGTACAGTTCACACTAAATAAAATGCAGTGAGGGATGAGGAGGGAGTGCTGTGATAGGGTAATAGTGTAATGCTGTGGGTGGTGCTGTGAGCTGGTAGAATGGTCACCGTAATATTTGTAATGCAGTAATGGTGGTGGTAATGGGATGGTGGAGTTGAATTATTGTGCTGGGGACAGTACTTGTCCTGGGTTGTCCTCTGTTAGAATGTGTGTTTACACCAACAATTCATCAAATCCACAAGGAAGAAATCCCTCCAAGACAGAATCCTCACCAGCGCACACACTGCCACACAGCTCTTCTCCATCATCAAGGAATTCACCAAACCCTGCAGTGAAATAACAGCCATCCCACCCTGCCAAGACCTCTGCAACAGACTCAGCATCTTTTTCCACCACAAGATTAAGATGATCTACAACAACTTCGACATCCAAGACCATTTCACCGCTCCAGCTCCCCCCTCATGCAACGGCACCCAACAGACCCTGATCCAATGGATCCCGCTCACAACATAAAACACCTTGAAGACCATGCAGAGCATGCACTCTGGAGCTCAATCAGACCCCTGCCCACCCCTCATCTTCCACAGAGCCGCCTCTGCCATCGCACCCAAACTACATCAGACGATCAACTGCACCTTTGAGACCGCCACTTTCCCTGACAACTGGAAACACACCGAAGTCAACCACCTCCTGAAGTAACCCTCCGCAGACCCGACGGACCTCTAGAACTTCAGGCCCATCTCCCTGCTTCCCTTCACAGCCAAGGTCATTGAAAAGGCCGTCAATACCCAGCTAGGGAACTTCATCGAAGCCAGTAATGTCCTGGACATCTCTCAATCCGGATTCCAAAGCAACCATAGCATCAAGACCGCCTTACTAGCCGCCACCGACGACATCCGCTTTTCCCTCCACCAGGGTGAAATGGCAGCCCTCATTCTCCCGGACCTCTCGGCTGCATTCAACATCGTCTCCCACTGCACCCTAGCAACCAGACTCCATGATGCCGGCATCCAAGGCAAGGCCCTCGACTGGAAATGTTCATTCCTCGCAGGCAGAACCCAGCACATCACTTCCCCCCTACCTCTAGGAACCGACAGAGGCCAACTGAGGAGTTCCCTAGGGCTCCTCCCTCAGTCCCGCCCTCTTCAACATCTACATGGCCCCCTTAACAACCATTGTCAGGAAGCACAGGCTCAACATTGTCTCTTACGCTAATGACACCCAGCTGATTCTCTCCCTTGCCAATGAACCCAACATCACCAAACACAACTTCCAACAAGGGATGAAAGCCATCGCCAAGTGGATGAAGAGCAGCTGCCTGAAACTCAACTCAGAAAAGACAGAAGTCCTCATCCTTGGCTCCATCCCCCGTCATGGAACAACTCCTGGTGGCCCTCCGCCCATGGAAATCTCCCCACTCCGATGGACCACACACAAAACCTCGGCATCATACTACACTCATTGCTCACAATGAACCGCCAGATCAACGTCGTATCGTCAACCTGCCTCAACACCCTCTGCAGCCAGATAAACTGTCACACACGCGCTCCTCAGCAGCAGACTGGACTACAGCAACGCTCTCTACGCAAGAATCATTAGGAAACTCCTTCTCAAACCACAGACTGTCCAGAACGCTGGAGCCAAACTGATCCTCGACTTCCCCCACCGCAGTCATATCAACCAACACCTCCACGATCTCCACTGGCTTCCAGTTGAAAGAAGAATAAGCTTCAAACTCTTCACCCACGTATACAAGGCCGATCACAACACTGGACCGCATACCTGAACAGTGGCCTCTCCTTCCACACACATAAAAGACACCTCCGATTAGCCCATTTCTCTCTGGCCACCGTCCCTCATATCAACAAGACCAGAACAGGAGGAAAGTCTTTCTCCTACCTCACAGCCAAAGCCTGGAACACCCTCCCCATCCACCTCCGGGAATCTCCCACATTGCCTGAGTTCAGGAAGGACCTCAAGATCTGGCTCTTCATATGACTCCAGCACTCAACTCAGCCACACCCTGCCCCCCAGCACCTTGAGACCCTTACTAGTGAGTAGTTGTACTTCACCAACCCTGATTGAATGATTGATTTCTATTGGCCAATGACCTCTGTGTCTGCCCCACATAATGATGCACAGGATAGGAATGTCCATTAGTGCAACCCTGGATCTCATCAATCAGACTGGACCGCTAGAAATACTCATGGCCCTTTCCGAGCAGCTGAAACTTTTACCACAAAGTGTGTGATGTGCACTCTGCGCTGCTGTTCAGTTTGTATACTTTTTGTGCATTCTTACATTCTGTGCAGTGAACTAACAATGGTGAAGGCACACTCTCTTTCCCAGATGCATTGCGCCACAGCTCATGTTGACATGAGTGACAGGAAGCGTAGCGTATACCCATATGTTGTCCATAAATGACGTTCCTGAGGTAGTTAAACATGAACAGTATATTCAAATGTGTAGTGATGCCATCCTTTGTTGCATAACTTCCTTCCTTAAGTTACATTTCATACCCTCCACATTTCCATGTCATGTGGATTCATCCATGTCACGCATTGGTGACCATAGGACGTGTGCACGGTAGAACCTCTCATCAGATGTACCCCTGTGGACACAGCTGGCACTCATTGCCAGACAGGAAGTGAGGTGGCACAGCTAGGCAGACTTTACATGGCAGATCTTCTAGCTGCACGTCCTGACATATGATTGTCTATGCGGAACCTCTGGAGCGCTATGCGCCTAGAGTTTAGGCAGACAGTAAGGCATTCCATGTGTTTATCTATTTATTTTTGGTTTGTGCAGTGTGTGGGTCACATCAGTTGATGTCAGTGCAATGTGCATAGCAATGAAGTTAGAAAGTCAAACATAAACAAAGAAACAAACTGCAGTTTATATTATGAGATTCATTCCTACAGATTCCCAGGGCCTGTGTTCTTTTCCAAAACTATACATTTGTACCCACAATTGGCACCTCTCTGGCCACATGTAAGTGCCTTGAAAAAGGTACCATGGGTACAAAGGGCCCTGTGATCATGGAAGGACTCTAAGGGCTGCAGCACATATTGTGCCACTCTTAGAGGCCCTGTACCTTAACACACACACTGTCATTGCAGGCTGTGTGTTTTGGTGCAGAGAAAAGTGAAGAGTTAAGATGGCATACCTGTGTGCCATGCCTGGAACCCACTGCCTATGGTATAGGTAAGTCACCCCTTTATCTGGGTGCACTATACCCCTGGTGAGGGTACAGTTGCATTAGCACTGTACCCGTACAGCAGAGATCTTCAAACTTTTGTAGGTTGAGCCCCCCCCCCAGCTGAATCTTTTTAGATGTTGGCCCCCCCACCACCACCTGACAGAAATTTCTGAAATCGACCGCCACACGCATATTCCGGGCATACCAGGCAAAGAATGTTCAACACAATAAGAGTGTTTAGTAAACTGCAGGTTTGTGAGTGGGTGTGGTGAAATGACAGAGGATTATTACACAGCTCAAAATACAATTTTCCAAGATAAAATGTTCGCAAATTGTTTTTACTAGGATGCTTTGTTTTACACATGACATAGATTGATAATAACACCACCACCATAAATGTGAGAGGTGTGCCTGTTTTTCAGAGACGGTCAATCTGTGGATGGATTTTTGATACTGCCATCCTCAGGTTGTGCTCCACATCCAGTCTTGAACGGTACGTAGTCTTTAATACCGCAAGTGCTGAGAACCCAATCTCACATAAATAGGACGAGCTGAAAGGCAAGAGAGTTTTGATAGCAGTTTCTCCCAAAGCTGAATATTCTGCAGACATTTTTCAGCCAAGACAGGGACTGTAAGGGAGACAGTGTTGTCAGATTGTTCAAGCACTCCCTAGCTCAGAGCTGGTACACGAGAAACAAATCTTCTCTAGAAATCATTGCCAAACGTTTTAGGCAGCATTATAATGGGATAATTGCCCACCAACCAGTTATGGATCCAAAGACAGTTGAAAGTCCACAGAGAGGGCGCTGAACGAACACCTAATTGAGAATTCCTTAGTGGTACGATAAATTGCTTGCCTTCAGCAGTGGGGTTAGGACATATCGGGCTTATGTTTAAAAAAATAGAACTAATAATAAATTAATGATGTTGTCTATTTTACTTCAGAGTAATGTTGTCTGACAGACTTTGTGATGGCATGGACATGTTAAGGATTTTGTGTGCCCTGGGCCTAAACTATTTTGGGGGCCCCTGTTCAGTACAGCTTTGAGTTGAAATGATTTACTTTCAGCTCTGCCATTCCCTATTTAGCCAGGCTACTAACGGTGCACAGGCACTGTAGTCGAAATTCTAAAAGCGTTTACGTCTAATATTCAGAGATAGTGATGTGTTTTCACTGTTGTAACAAAGCAGCAGCCCACTAATTTTACAGTGAATAATATCTGTGATATCCTTCAATTTCTCATATGTGAGGACCCGCTTGGATCTAACTTTTTTATGGTTAACTTTTTTATGGTTGTTGCATGTTCTCTGCAAATAGTAATAGACTCCCTCACATCAATCACATTAAAAAGAAATTAAACAAAACATTATTCCAGGCCATCAGGGCAAAACAGAACTGTCTCTATCAAGGGGCCCCTGGAAGGCTGATGATTGCAGTGCATTTAGATGTCTCCTTTTGTAATTTAGGACGAAAACCTTGATGGGGCACGACATGCCCATACTTGTGTACAGGGTGAGTGAGGTGACCATATGAATTTGGGTGCGCATTTAAGTGCAGAGTGGGCCGAATGACTGTATGGTTAGGGGTGGGCTTATTTGAGTGAGATTGTAGATTGAGCAGTGAGGGGGACAGGTGTGTGAAGTATCACATGAGTGCAGGTTGAGTAGTGTGCTTGTGTGACTGCAGGGTGAGGTACAGGGTGAACAGCGCCAGTGCATTGTGAGTGTAGAGTGATCACTGTGAGTGGAGGGTAAGAGGGTGAATGGTGTGAGTGCATGGTGATCAGTGTGAGTGAAGTGTGAATGGTGTGAGTGCAGAGTGATCAGTGTGAGCGCAGGGTGAGCGGTTGAATGGTGTGAGTGCATGTGATCAGTGTGAGTGCAGGGTGAGCAGGTGAATGGTGTGAGCGCATGGTGATCAGTGTGAGCGCATTGTGATCGCAGTGAGTGCAGAGTGATCACTGTGAGTGGCGGGTAAGTGGGTGAATGGTGTGAGTGCATGGTGATCAGTGGGCATGCAGAGTGAGCGGGTGAATGGTGTGAGTGCATGGTGATCAGTGTGAGCGCATTGCGATCGCTGTGAGTGCAGAGTGATCACTGTGAGTGGAGGGTAAGTGGGTGAATGGTGTGAGTATATCGGATCAGTGTGAGTGCAGGATGAGGGTGAAAGTGAAGGGCGAGAATGAGGAGCGAGTTGTCTGAATGCAAGGTGCAATCTTAGACACTTGAAGTAATTCAGCATGTTATTGAAGGCGGCGTAGTGTTTCAAATATGTTAAACTATTGCTATTATGGCAGTAACCAGGGATCAGGGTGGAGGAAAGAAATAATGTGCCGATCCCTCAACAAACTTCCAGTCTTATGATTAGGTTTGCCTGCTCATTATTTTGATGTCACAGACTGTATAAAAATAAGCAGTCACCTAAAGCTGTATTTTCAGCACTTGTCTGTGCATACTTTGAACAGCAAATATAAATAGAAAGAACTTTTGATTGTTTTCTAGATCTGCTTGACTGATCTTTGACTGATAATAAAAGGGAACAGAAGACAGAAAAGTCACATTACAAATAAATACATACTTCTTTATTTATAACCATATTTAGTGTCAAGACAATCAATTTGCAGGCTGTTTAAACAACACATGGCTGGCTGGCATTTTGCGCGCCTGCCTGTGTAATTTTAAAAGAAACTTTCAGGGACTTTTTAAGGATTTTGGGGGCCCTGGGCTAAATGTATTTTGGGGGCCCCTGTTCGGACCAGCTTTGATTTTAGGATCCAGTCTCAGCTTTTGCATGTCTTCTTTGGTAAAATACTAAATGTGTGTACATCTGATATTCAGGGATAGTGATGTGTGTTTTCAGTATGTAACACAACATTAGTTCACTAATATTACTGCAAATAATCTCTGTCACACCCTCTCATTTCTCATATGCGAGGTCCTGTACTGATCTAAAATAAACTTTTTATATGGATGTTGCATGACACATAAACACATTTTGTCTGTAAAATGTCTATAATAGACTCTTACACATTAAAAATGAATGATAGAAAAACCCTATTTACACCATTGTGTTTAAAAAAAATTCAAGGTCATGAGGGCAAGACTCTTTAGAACAGAGCTGGCTCTTTCAGTCCCCCCCCCCCCCCCGCCCCCTTTGTTTGAAAGGCTGGGGCCCTGGGCCAGAGCCCACTTTGCCTTAAAATGTCTCTGCAAACTTTGTCTCCTTTCTTGGAAGAGCTAACTCTCCCAGGAGGGGGTTAATTCATAGAGCTGAAATGCTTCAGCTGCAGTGGGAGGCAAGGGGTCTCCTCTGCTATGATATCAAACAGGAAGGAACAGGACTGTCTTCTCATTTGCTTTCAGTTTTAGCAGAGGAGACATCCTGCCTCCCACTGCAGCTGAGGCATTTCAGCTCTATGAATTATCCCCCTCCTGGGAGAGTTAGCAAGACAAAAGCATGGGCAGGTAGTGCCCCATCGATTTTCCCAACCATACCGGAGTTCTCCAAGAAGACTTGCGATGCAGGGAATGAAGGTAAAATTAGAGTGGAGTGCGCACCCCCCCTGAGATGGTGTCGTGCTCCCCCACACCCCACAGATTGAAGAACTCTGCCCTAAGTCCATTCCTAGACATTGTAATTGCAGTAAAGCTATAAAGAGTATATGGTCTGAGAGTTTGTCATTACGAACTCGACAGCACCATAATGGCTTTACTGAATTCTTGGAAGTTTGGTAGCAAACTTCTCAGCATAATAAACCCAAACTGATGCCAGTGTTGGATTTATTATAAAATGCACTCAGAAGACATCTTAGAGATGCCCCCTGAAAAACAACCAGCTTCTATCTAGTGTATTACCTGACTGGTCTCTGCCAGCCAGCAACCACCAGACAGGTTTCTAACCTCCTGGGGTCAGAGCCTTAGTGCTCCTGGTGAGCCTCAAAGGCTCCCTCTTGTGTTATGCTGATCTGGGCAGCTCCAACCAGTGGAGATGCCTCCCCCCCCCATGTCCTCACCTCGCTTTTTGGCAGAAGGACAGGTGGGAAACTTAGTAAACAGGGTAGGAGTGTCCACCTTGGCTTGGCACACCCCTGAAGTGGCCAGGAGCAGAGGTGAACCCCTCTCCCCAGAATTCCCCATCTTGGTTTGGAGGATTAGGCCCAATCAGAGTTAGGGAATGTGCTCACTCCCCCACATGGGATGAGCATGCCATGGGTGTAGTCACCCTAAGGTCTGAGGCCCATTGACTACTACCCCGAGGCAACTAAAACACCCCCTAAATGTTGGATTTAGGAGGCAGGCCTGAACCCAGGAATTCTGGATTGACAATCTACGAAGACTGAAATCCAAAGACAGCGCAGCAGTGAAGACCCAAGGCACAACTGACTTGGTCCCAACCTTACCGGCCCGCCTGCAGCTTCGAAATCCCTGCAAGAGAAAATGATGGCGTCAGAAAGGATCAGCAACCTCCAGACTAAGTGAGGACTGATCCCCAACTTCAATAAATATTCAAGGCTCCACAGGACAGGGCCCTGTTCAAATAAAGAAGATAAAGTCCCTGCAAGAACGCTGCATGAAAGAATAGGACAACATATGAGAGCGGTCAAGCAAGGGGACTTTAGATATCCCATCGTGGGGCACATAACTCAATGCTCCGCTCAGACCTCGAACAAATACTTTGAATTCTATGGCATTGAACAAACTCAGCGACATCCCAGAGGGGGCAACAGAGAATTAGCCTTACGTAGGCGAGAGGCACTTTGCATTCTTAGACTGCGTAGCACTGAGATAGGGCTTAATGAAGACCAGGAGCCACATTATTTACTGGGAAGTTAAATGCATAGAACTGCTTTAGATCTGGTCTCGGTGTCATGATGGTTTTTTTAGAAATGAAAAAAGAAAATTTCCGTTTGCCTGCATTCTACGTTGATACATTTGCCTAGTATTTTTAATTGTTGCTTTCTGTACATTGTATTCCGTGATTCTGTTTTTTTTCCCGTTATATATAATTTGTATTGTTCTATCCATACACAAAAAAATAATAATATTTCAGTATCATGAGGGGATGGAGAAATTTAGTGTGAATGATCACGTTGAGCACATCTCACTCATGGTTTATAGCACACCTTGAAAAAGAATCACTATAATCAATTCACCAGGACACACATTCTGAACGGGTGCTTTAACTACTTATTGAGCCTTTTTGATTACCTTAAGTAACCACATTTGTCCGAGAAACACGTTACAAGATGGCGCCCAGTGGAGTTTATATGGATATTTGTTAATATATGCCCTGTGTAATCAGCGAAACGCTTGAATATAGGTTTTACTTTGAAATAACAGTGTGTGTAATATGGGTCTGGAGTTTTGGGGAGCTGTATAATGAGTACAGAGGTCAGAGTAATTAGTTTGCTTTTGGACATCGATATTTTAAGATGGCCACCAAGCAGTGGGACATGGCTTAGTCCTTCGTCTATTCTGATAATCAGGTTGTGTGAATGAGACTTGGTTTTTGTTCTCTCTTCATTTCAATGAATTGATTAGTGGAAGTTTGTGTTTAAGCAGCTTTGCATGGCTTCTTTCTGTGTTCTCGTACTCAAGCTACACGGAGAGCGACGTTTTGGATGAGACCGCCAGACTCACGGTAAGAGTGGGACTATGTTTGGGTGATGTGTTTGTCTTGTAGTGTGAAACTGTAAAGACATTTGGGGTAATTGATTTGGCATGTAAGCATTTGAGATTGAATGGGGGTTGACACTTAGTATGCCGAATAATGATGTGGCATAGAGTACAGGATTTAACAAATGATTCCTGCTCGATTTTGAAATATATACATGATTATCACTGTATTAGCCATCACGCTATGGGCCTCATGTAGGTAAATTACATTTACCACTTCATAAATACCGAATCATACCGAATCGGTATTTATGAAGTGGTAAATGCAATGTAGGTAAAAAGTCGGTAAATATTACCGATTCGGAAAAATTCGGTAATTACCGAATCGGTATTTTCCGATTCGGTAATGAGGCATACCTTCCCATTGATTTCTCAATGGGATGGTATGCCTCATTACCGAATCGGTAAATACCGATTTGGTAATGGGGGGAGCACATTCAAGGGTGGCAGGGTGTCACATTGACACCCTGTTGCCCCCCTGATTCCTGCATGTGTGCACATGTGGCACACATACATGCCCTGAGGGCATGTATGTCTGCCACATTGCACACTTAAACGTGCACAAAAATGCTTTTTTTCACCTATTCGTCATTTACCACCAACCTTTAGTTGGTGGTAAATAACGAATCCCCACACCCACGACACACTCCCCCTACATCTCATTTCATGATTCGGTATTTACCGAATCGGTAAAATTACCGATTCGGTAATTTTACCGATTCGGTAAATACCGAATCATGAAATGAGCCCCATACATCTCAAAAGCCCAAATACCGGTCGGTAACGGTATATTTACCGAAAATCGGCCGTTACCGACCGGTATTGGGCTTCCTACATGAGGCCCTATGTGTGGTTTGGCTCTACTTTACAAAAACTTTGATTGTGCAAATCGGATATAATGGGATGTATTGGTTTGAAGAGTCTGTGACACTGTGAAAGTATATTACGGAGGACACATTTTGAAGCAGTCTTTTATGTTGTAGAGGGACATAAGAGATTTTATGGTCGCAAATTTTGGCGAAAGAGATAACGAATGTAACGTGATATGTATTCCGGTGTGTATGGGATGATCTGCCAGATGATTCTAGTGAGGGCTGACATGTTGGCTGACGGAACAGGCTTGGCAAACACGAGGATAGATGTCACGTTGGTTGAAATTGTGCATTTGGAATGAGCACATACTTTTACTCATATAGAACTGGTTAAATTGTTTTTGTAAGGATTTTACACATTGAGACATCCCCATTATTAATATTTTTAGAGCTCAAGATTTGGGGACAAAATAGGATCCCTCAGATGCATGGACTGCCTTATTAACGTCGCGCAAGATACTGAATCCCTTTGTGGGTTAGAAATATCACCACAAAAGAAGTAGGTGTCCAGATTGTGTGTGGGAGTTGAGTACTAGAGAGTGGGCAGCCTGTTTTTATGGTCTGCTAACTAGTGGTTGTTCTTACTTTACAGAGGTCTTTATTGAAAATAACATAGGTATTTATTGGGTTTCCACAAATTCACGGTTTGAGGTTAAAGAGGTGGATACTGTAGTCACTCTTCCGTCACCACTTGGATGCACCCTATAGACGTTTGCCTGACTTTCACTAGATATGGGATAGACTTTGTGTGACTCACTATATTTTGATAATGGCTTTTCACATGGAGGTAAAGCAGCGGTCTTGGAATGATACTTAGGTTCAATGTCACTTGCTTGTCACTCTTATTTTCCTCCATTACTGCATTAGGTATTTGGGATCTTTTGATCTTATGATATTATATGTTGTTCATGGTATTGGGCATTTCTTTTGGCTCACGCTCTGCATTGCCCACCCTGTGCATACTAATACATGTCTACTTGGAGTTATTTTCCACTTCTGACACGGGGAGATTTCAGAATAATATAATTGACACCTGAAAACTTTGTAAGGTGTTACATTGGCCTGTGTTTTGTTTGTGTTTATGCAGCCTTGAGAAAGTTGCGGGACGATTTCCCTTTGTAAGTGACAAAACACTTGTTGGCTGTCTGAAGCAAGACCAAAAGAATAAAGAAAGAAAATAATAATTGAAATAACTTGTGTATCATTTGTGTTTAGATCGTGCACTTAACTAATTGTTGATACACCTGTGATGTGTGCTGAGGATTTCTTTGTATACCTTTTTGGCTTTGGCCTCTATTTTGGGGAGGTTGTGGTTGGTGTGGCATGTACCCAGGTGGCTACTTTAGAGGTTGCTCATCTGGTTGTCCCAGCTTCTCTGTACTCTGGCTGGCATCCCACAATTGCTGCCACCAAGACAGTATTATGACCTCCTGCCCGGCAGTGTGATCACTCCCAGGAGTCAGGAACAAAGGCCTGGGCAAGAAGGAGGCCACACATCCTCCCCAGTCCTTAATTTGTCAAATATTAAGTGCCATGGCTCTGACTAGGAGGCCACTGCAGCTTGCACCACCCATCGCCCTTCTCATTACTGCCAAACAACTACTAATCATCTCTCTTGCATGTAAATGAGACAGTTCGGATTATTCCATGTCCCCAAAGCTAAAGGAATGGCTGGGGAGGCAGGACAACTGTTATACTGCTCATCCCTAAATTACATGAGCAGCGCCACCATGTGGTAGACTGCCCTAACCCCTAAGTGTGGTGTTGACAATTAGGTGCCGGTGCTCAGCACCGGAAACCAATTAAGTGCTGGTGCTCAGCACCGGAAAGCACCGGCTCAAATTAAGCACTGCTCCTCCCTCCTATCAAGGCGGTGAGCTTCACAGGCTGCACCGCCTCTGATATGCATCCAGGCTGTCTCCAGGAGGAGTAAACAGCCCTGCCCCGGTCACATTTTTACTGGGCAGGTGGGAACATTGGGTATTTTGGAGCTGTACACCCCCTGAAGGCTAGCCACACCTCTAAGGTGAGCTGCCTGGTCTGTACACTTGAGAAAAACATCTGCCATTTTTAAAAGCAATAGAAATTGTGGGTTCTTGGTAGAAAAGGTGACCTACATCCCTGGAAAAGGTAACCTCAGGGGTGGATTAGCTGCAGGGACTACCATCCTATTGGCTACTTTCTCCCCCACCCCTAAACTCCCCTAATTCTAAGATTTAAGGGACTTCACTGACACCTAAACCTCAGTTCTGACTTGACTGCATCAATGGGAACACCATAAGAGACCATTGTCAACGACAACAGCACTTTGCACAAAGCAAAAGAGGGATTCTCAGTTCCTGTGGCGACGCACCTGGAACTGCCTGACTGAGACTTGTCCTAGGCAATCTCTTGGCTCCCCAGGCCAAGGAAGCCCTGTGAGAGCCTGAATCATCCTAAAACTCCCCTGGCACTAGTCCCCTGCAAACTGCAGGTAAAACAACGCAGTGAATCCAAAGAATCGCTGGCCATCGGGCCATCTGAGCGGTCTCCCAAATCCAGATGGTCTAGTGCATTGTGGAAATTGTAGTCCTGTCTACCACAAAGTTTCAGGCAGCTACTTGTTTCCCGGGACCACAGGATGTCGAAATACTGATCTGCTTTACTTACCAATGCCGAGGCTTGTTGGTCACCAGTCCTGGAACTGACCCCTTCTCTCAACGCTGCATCAAGAGGAAATTCCATCCAATGCTCGTCTGACATCAGCAGCAGCCCCATTTTGGTTTTTTTTGCATCTTGTTTTCAGCAGCACTTTGTAAGCAGTAAAAGTAGCTCTCCCGCGGCTCCCATTCCATACTGAATACAGCCAGGACAACCCTGCACCCGGGATCTGCGGGCCATGTAAAATTGAACTGACTTTCGTGGCCTGGCCCTGGACCCATATCACTTTACTCACGCAACTCGATCTGAAAGTGACCGATTGTCACTAGTGTTTTTTTCCCATTGACCGCAATGATAAAGTTTCACTGTATTATTTTACACTGATTTTATATCACTTCTAAAATCCATAACTCCGGTTACATATATGCTATCTCATTCATTTGGGTGTCCAAGTTAAGATAAAAAACAACACTTTTTTTTTTTAATTGGGTTTGGATTTTTATTGAGTCTTGTCAAATACTTATCGTCCATGTTGATACTCTGAAATGCTTAACAGTGTAAATCCAAGGACCATCTTTGGGGTCTGTGAGAGTATTGCATGGTGAAGCCTAACCAGCAATATCACATACTACTCCACCATCCTACAAGCCTGTTCTGCCTGCAGCTCTGCAGTCAATGGGGCATATTTACAAGCCCCTATTGCCACATGAACGTCCTTTTTTGCAACATTCCTGCGGTGATAATCCCTTAACCTTATTTACAAGGTGGCGATAAGCCACTTAACGTGGCATAACACCGCCTTGTAAATAGGGCCCCCTTTCACGCTACACTTAGCGTGAAAACGGTGGGCACTGGGTGTTGTAGTCGGTTTTCCGCTGCAACACCCATTTATTTTGATTCTGCTTCCTATTTACAAGGGTGGCATAAATTGGAGACTGTGCTAAAATTTATTTATTTTATTTGAAACGTTTTATAGATCGCGAAGAAGACCCCAAAGGGGTATCAGATCGCTGTACAGCGTTGTCATCAGCAATTATACAGAACATAAAGAAGGTGAGTGAGAGTACAACCTGTGGGAAAACATTCACGAATAAGGAGTAGGGTGTATCAGAGGTGCCCTAAAGCACTCCGAGTAAAACATCATACACATAGAAAGAACCAAGATGTGCGATGAGCATCACGGAATAGCAAAAATCAGCAGTTGATGCAGTTAAAGGAGCTATCGAGGACTAGAACAAAAAGACAGTGAGAACATATCATAAAACATCAGTGAAAATATTTCAAGTTTTAGGTTATTAACAAAACACATGTGCATGATCAGCGCATTAGCGTTCGTTTATTAGTTTCATCAGTTTTTTAAAGGAGGTAGTGGAAGGATTTGATCTGATATCGGTTGCCAAGGAGTTCCATATTCTTGGAGCAAGACTGGAGAACGCAGGGTTGTATGATCTTTTCTTTTTGAATCTTGGAGGTTTCAAGAGAAGGGAGGTTTCAAGAGAAGGGTGGACGTACTTCTGAGATTCCGGCTTGAGCCCGATAGGTCAAGTTTATTTGCTAGATAGTGTGGGGTATTGTGCTGTATGGCTTTATGAGTCAGACAAGCTAACTTGAGTTGGATTCTAGCTTCAATAGATAACCAGTTTAACTGCACATTGAGGTTCCGTGAGAATCGTAATGGCACTTTTTGGGTGTGTTCGAATATGGACGAGTTTGGTATCTACGAACCGCAAATGACGAGTTTAGTGGGTGTACGCGTTTTCGCTACGCTACTATGTATGGTTCATCTCATTCCTGGGTATGTCCATCTGAACCCTCGGGTTCCATCTTAGATACGGCATCCATTTTGTTTCTTGCCCTCAAGTAGCCAGCGAACGGACACTGTCCGCTTCGTGACCCTGGGATTCCCAAGCTTTCGTGGAGGACACGTGTTCCTTTGAAGGTGTCTTTATGATGAGGGGGTTGACACGGCAAAGGCAGACGGCTCCGCTCGAGGCTCATCTTGCCGTGCCAGTCTATTGTTTCAGTCATGCATGCATTAGGCACGAGTCCTTTGATCCTGCAATCGAGTTTCTGATATTGCTCTTTACACTCTTTTTCCAATCTGTTGTGCATCCTTGTTTTTCCTTTGCATCTGTTCCTGTCCTTTCTCCTGATTCGTTTATAGTCGGAATGGAATGTGCTTAATGTGGGGATAATGTGCTTTTACAGTTGGGAACCGGCAATGCTGCTGTAATTATGTTCCGAGCTTCTGAAACATGAATGCGACCCTTTTGAAGCTTACTGTGGGAACTGAGTTGTAACCTTTTGTTCGTCATGTTGTGCAATGACGAAAATGTGTATAAAAGGAGCGATCCACTTGTGCAATTTGAAGCAGTCTCTCAGAACCTACACGTTGTGTACTTCTTGCGATTTCTGTATCCCTGCAGTAAATAAACGCTGATCTTTGACGCCGCAGGAAGTGTCCCGTGTCTCTGTGTTTTGTACGCCGGAACAGGTAACCCACGAAGGTTTCAGGTGTTGTCCCCTGGCACCGCTGGGCCTTAGAATAGCCCAGTCCTTCAGTTGGCGCCCAACGTGGGGCGACATCAGCGGTACTGGTCCGAAGCCCGACGATCGTGAGGAACTTCGTGTGAAATCTCCGAGGGAAGGTGCACCCCGCTTCATCGATCCAGTTGTCGAAATAAGTGGCCCGAAGACTTTTCCCGTGAAGATTCCCGCCTCCTGACGGCTGTGACGGACTGATGCCCTGACTGTCGACCTGTTTTGGCGCCTGGCATAGTCCTTTGTACGGCGAGACGATAGACGGGCCTTCCTGGTGACGCCATTGCTCTCTCAGTTAAGTATTTGTGGGTCGCTCCCAGAGTTCTTGGTTAAACCTGGTTGTTTGCATGGTTCCATTGCATTTGGGGTTCTTAGTTGTTGATTCTTAGTTGTTGGGTTTTATTTGACGATTGCAATTGCCAAAAACCGAGGGTCTTGCATTTTTTTGCGAGGACATCGTAATTCGATAGCCTTTGAAGTTTGTAAACTCGGTTAGTGTGCACGATGCCTGGCCGTAGTACTTTGTTTGGTCTCTTTAAATGTTGCAGCACGGATTCCCGATTGGAGGATTCATGTCCGATACCTCCAGTTGGAACTCCAATTTATGAGCTCTATAGTCGCCACGGAGTAGGTCCTATTGTATACAATGAATATTGGATTAGTTACACTAAAAATGATGGTGTTCTTAGTTGGCCATCACATGGTAGTTTCGAAACTGCAATATTAGATAATCTTGAAGCTAAATTGTTTAAAAAGAAGGTTAGGCCGGCCATGTTTGATTCCTTTCGGTTATGGCGTAAAGAGGCCAAGCAGAAAGAAATCAAACAGATTAAGAAAAATAAGAGAGAAGGTGTTATTACGGTGATGCAAAATGCAGAACAGTATCAGCGAGACAAAGACGAGAAGGAGCAGGAAGTTTGTGCTAGACTTCATCATATGGCAGTGGATAAATGTTATCCGGTTTTACCGTCTGGTCCTGATAAGACGGGAGAAGAAGCGGTAGAAGATCCCATATTGTCTTATCTATTGAAATCACCACCTCCCTATGCACCAGATACTGTGGATCCTGTGATTCCTCCTGTTCCTCAACCTGTTGTTCTGGCGGCTGCTGATCAGCCTGTCGTTCCTCCTGTTCTTCCGAATCCCCTTGTGCCACAAATTGTTCATCCTCCTTTACCCGCTCTTTTTCCTACTGCTCCTTTGCCAGTATCTCATCAGCCCAATCTTGCTACTACTCCCGTTATCCCGACTGCCGCTACTGCTTCTACGTTTACTCCTAATGTCGTTGCTCCTGTGCTTCCTTCTTCTTCCCCTTCCGTTCGTAGTCGTATATTTAATGCTGTCGCTAATCTCTATTCTCCGCTTTTCGGACCAATACTCGGGTCTGATCTTTCTGATGTCGCTCAGAGGCGCAGTCAAATTCCTGATGGTAGGGAACGTGAGTCGCTAGTGAAAATGGCGCGTAAATGGATTAGGCATCCTGCTAAGTACACTTCGCGTATAGTTTTTGAGACATTTTCCCAGTTCAATGAGCCCACTCAAAGATTCGTGTTCGAGGAAATGTGTAAATCCTTGAGAGAAGAGTGGGATAATGAGGAGGTTGACAATGTACCGCCCGAGATGACTGAGCTTCAGAATCAGTTTTCGACTGGTATGATTGTGGGTGGTAATGTCCGACGTGCTTTAGAGCGTCTGTTATCTTTTCGATCTACAGTACAACCTCGAGCATTGTTTAAGGACGAAACTGAGGAGCGAACGGCTCCACCTGGTCAGTATCCTATGCGGGAAGTTCCCCTGGTATGGATGCCAGGTGATCCTGCTGCTAATCCTGTTGTTCTACCACACTTTCAGAGAGTTTGGATACACCTCCCATGGAAGCGATCGGAAGTTTTGCAGGTAAAGCAAACTTTGCCTGACCCCCGCAAGAATCCTGCAGGTTATTACAAGAAGTTGTCCCAATTAGTGGATGCTACTGTTATGAACCTTGCCGATATCGACATGTTGTTTGGTAACGTAGTCCCTCAACCGATTTGGGCGAAAATCCGTCAAGAGAATCACGCAGCTGAGTTAGGCGGTGATTGGGCTGCTCTTGCGGCGGCTGACGGACGGCAAGTTGGTGGGGCTAAACCTGAATAGATCATTGAGAATCTGCCCCAGAGGATAATTACCCTTATGAAGACACTTATGCCAGCAATACGTGTTAATTGGGACAAATTGTCTGCGTGCAAACAAAAGAAGGGCGAGAGTGTCTCCGATTTCTTTACGAGATTTGAGGAGGCATTTATCGATCATAGTGGTCAGGATATGAGCTCTGAGGGAGGTCAGCGATTGTTCGTTGATAAATTTGTATCGAATTTGTTGCCTGAACTAAGCAACAAGTTGAAGAATTCTGAAAGTTCGTGGGCCGTTTCTACCACTGCTCAGATATTAGCCACGGCCCAATACTACGAAAATAGAGAGAAAGAAGAAAGCGAGCGCGCAGATAAGAAAACGAAGGATCTTAAAACTAAGGTCTTATTGCAGCAAGCGTATCCTCCGCGCTCGAATCAAAATGACTCGCAACAGCCAAATCGATTACAATCTCAGTTTTCTAGATCGCAGTCGCGTACTGACTCCTCTACACCTCGCTCTATGTTGGGGTATAATCAATGCGCATATTGTAGGGGTGAGGGCCATTTGAAGTTTAATTGTCCAGTTTTGCGTGACCGAAACAATGGTGTTTCGGCTCGAGGAGGTCGTAGTGGTCCTCAACAAGCGTCACGTGGTAGAGGTCGTGGTGTTACTCAGAATCAGACTGAGCGTTTTGCCACTTCATCAGACTCGCAAAATTGCTTTGATCGGCGCGATCCATCGTCTGGTAGATCTGCATAGTATCATGTGGACGACTATTATGTCGAGCATGAGGTTGATGCTGATGGTAATTACTAGGACAGCCATAGACAAAGAAAGGGAGTAGTATCAGTTCCGGTTGATCAGAGAGGGCCTTATGTCGCGGTTACCACATTGGGCGTAGTTGAGCCTTTTCTGTTGGACACTGGTGCAGCGAAAAGTTCCATCATGCATTCGAAACTCCCTGGCGCGCCTTTGTCTGGCTTAACGAATGTTTCCGTTGGATTCTCTGGCGCCCCTGTTAGCAATCCAGTTTCTAGCCCTTTGCCCCTTACAATTGGGTCTCGTGAGTTAGACGCTCCGTTGATTTTGACTACTGGTTGTGGTGAGAATCTTTTGGGCCTGGATTTGTTGAAGCGGTTATATGCGACTTTGTACTGTTCTCCTGCGGGAGTGGAGCTTACGTTGGGTCAGAGAGTGATCTCTCCTATGTATTTGTCGACTGATAAGCTCCCACCGGAATTGAGTTCTCTTCCTGAGTCTTTGTGGGCAACAGGTCCCAATGATGTGGGCCTGCTGGATATACCACCTTATGTTGTTCAATTGAAATCCAACGTGCGACTGCCACGTATTCCCCAGTATCGTATCTCTCTTGATGGAGAACGAGCACTATTAGCGATGATTTACGAATTGATCGATAAAGATGTCATTGAAGAAACTCGGGGTAACGTGTGTAATAGTCCTGTGTTACCTATTTTGAAACAAACTGATCCATCCAAGCCTCCTGTGTATCGTTTTGTTATTGATTTAAGGGAGGTAAATAAAATTGTTATTCCACAGTTTCCCGTGGTGCCTGATATTACGGCTTTGCTGACTCTGATTCCAGCTTCTGCATCATGGTTCTCGGTAATTGATCTGAAGAATGCTTTCTTTAGCATTCCAATTGCTAAGGAAAGCAGAGATCTATTTGGTTTCTCATTAGGTGGTCGCAGCTTCAGGTTCAAACGCGCACCTCAGGGCTACTGTGAGAGTCCATCGATCTACAGCCAAGCTCTTAAGAGTCAACTTGATGCGTTTGTGTTACCGGCTGGTGCTGCCTTGATTCAGTACGTTGATGATCTGTTGGTAGCTGCTGACACTGAACAGATTTGTAGAACTGTTACAGTATCACTGTTACAGCATCTATGTGACTTACATCACAAAGTGTCACCTTCTAAACTACAATATTGTTGTCAAGAAGTAACCTATCTAGGTCACTTATTGTCAAAGGCGGGAAGAAGGTTGACCCCTGAAAGAATCGCAGCAATTGCTCGAATGACTGTGCCAACAACTCAGAGAGATGTGCGTGCCTTTCTCGGTATCACGTCATACTGCAGGCAGTGGATTCTGAACTTTTCACTGTTAGCGAAGCCATTGATAGCTCTCACGTGCAAGGATGTTTCGACTCCTTTGCCATGGACGGAAGAATGTCAGAAAAGTTTTTCTGAACTACGTGATGCGCTGTGTTCAGCTCCTGTGTTAGGTACTCCTGATTACAGTAAGCCATTTACACTATACGTTCACGAGAGAGAAGGTTGTGCGTTGAGTGTTTTGACGCAACAATTTGGTGGTAAGCAACGTCCGTGTGCGTATTTTTCCGCGACTTTAGACCCGGTAGCTAGAGCGTTGCCAAGTTGCTTGAGGGCGACAGCGGCAGCTGCGGTGTCTATTCGACAATCCGCAGGTCTGGTCATGGATAATATGCTCATAGTGATGGTTCCGCATGCAGTTGACACTCTTCTGAATCGGACAAAAACTCAACATCTGACGAGTGCAAGGTTGTCCGGGTATGAGTTGACACTTTTGGCAAGTCATATACAGATCAAGCGTTGTAATGTGCTGAATCCGGCGACATTGTTGCCGACTAATATGGAATCAGATGATGTACCACCACATGATTGTTATTTACGAACTGAGGAAGAAACGAAGGGTCGTGTGGACCTGAAAAACACTCCATTGACAGACCCCGATGGCACTTTGTATGTTGATGGTTCATGTTTTAAGTTGCCGAATGGTGATGTGACGACTGCGTATGCTGTAGTGACTTTGAGTACGGTTGTGGAAACTGCGAGATTGAGTCAGAATTCAGCGCAAGCGGCAGAACTGATTGCGTTGACAAGAGCGTGTGTTTTATCTAAGGGAAAGCGAGTGAATGTGTTTACCGACAGTCAGTATGCGTTTGGTGTTGCACATAGTTTTGGTCGATTGTGGAGAGAAAGAGGATTTATGACATCGCCTGGTACGAAGATCCAACACGGACAGCTCGTGAACGATCTTTTGGATGCACTTACATTGCCTAAACAAGTGGCGATCATTAAATGCAGTGCGCATCGAAAGGTTACGGATGACGTTGGTCGTGGTAATGCATTTGCGGATGAGATTGCTAAAGAAACGGCTAAGAACCTTGCAACCCGAATGTATGTTACGAGTTCAGTGAGGTGGCCGACGGAGACTGGTATGTGTGAAGACACTGTTGAGAGCGTGAAAGCAATTCAGAATAAGGCCACTGACACTGAAAAGATCAAGTGGAGAGAAAGCACGGGAAAGTTAGACACGCATGGATGTTGGGTTGACTTGTCAGAATATCAGAGGTGGATGTTACCGGATGCATATGTGCTAGCTGTTGTGACTATGGCTCACGGCTTGTCACACATCAGTGTGAAAGGTATATGTAAGTTATTGTCCCCTGTATGGAAGAACGATGGTATTACTAAATGTGCTGAGAGGGTGGTTAAGAGTTGTATGGTGTGTTTGATGCATAATCCTGGCAAGGGCACCCCCACTCCACCTGGTCATTTTGCTCCTCCTGCCTGTCCCTTTGAGGTTATCCAACTGGACTTCATCCATATGGAGAGATGCAATAATCTGAAGTACGTTTTGGTTGTGGTTTGTGCGTTCTCCAGATGGATTGAGGCCTATCCTCTTAAGGATAATACTGCCCTGTCCACAGCGAAAGTCCTACTGAAGGAATACTTTCCTCGGTATGGAATGCCACGGATTGTGTGGTCAGATAACGGAAGCGAGTTTGTGGGAAGTGTGATGCAGAGTGTGTGTAAGGGCCTTGGAATTCGACAGAAATTCCATAGCGCCAATCATCCCCAGGCAGCGGGTTTGGTTGAAGGGTACAATGGTACTCTGAAGCTGAAACTTGCGAAGATACAAGCTACGACTGGTTTGTCATGGCCTGATGCCTTGCCTCTGACTCTCTTATCGACCAGAGCGACTGTGCACTCTCGAGTAGGGCTCAGCCCATATGAGATTGTGTTCGGCCGCCCTGCGAACATTTGGGGAGTCCCAAGGCCTTTGACAGTCTTGAGTATCCAATGCTAATTGATTATCTTCATGATCTGACTGCTAAACTGAGGTTAATTCATCAACAGGTCTTTGAAGCTTTACCGGCACAGACAGAGGGTCCTGGACATCGGCTTCAACCGGGTGACTGGGTTGTTACCCGTAAGTTTGGCAGAAAACGTAACTAGGAGCCGAGATTCGTGGGTCCCTACCAAGTGCTGCTGGCTACAAGGACTGCAGTTCGGTTGGAAGGCAGGAAGAACTGGGTTCACGCCACCCATACCAAGAAAGTTCCGATCCCTTCACCAGCAGACAGTTGGGTGAGAACTGGTATTGCGGCAACGGAAACCGAGACCCCTCTATGCTTAGTGCCGTTTAGTGATGCTCAACCTGTAAGAGACAATTCATTGCAGCCAGACACATCTGTTGAGTCGTCAGTTTCGGAGAACTCAAGGTCTGCATTGTCATCTGATCGACTGAACACTGTTTCACCAGTTGAACAATTATTTGAAGAGCAGACTCGACCTGGAAGAAATCGATATTTTCTTCGCCCACGTGACAAAGACTAATAAAATTTTTCCTATATTTTCCTTTATTGTTGCCATGAACATTAAGAACAATTACATCCTTTTCTGATTTTTGAGTTCCTTTTTATGTGTGCTCTTTACAGCTAAGAGATTTTTATTAAGTTGAGTGTTCGTTTAAAAAAACTTATCATCCGGGTTCACCGTAGGGCCGTGCGGGTACTCCTTTCTGTTTAGCAGGTTCCTGACACTAGGTCGGTTACTTTTTGTCGATTCCTGGGAACTCCTGGGAATTGATAATCGCTACTCAGAACGAAGTGCGTCAAGGACGTCACGGACGGTTTTTAGAGGATGGCATTCTCTAAGCTGTTGGAAGTAGAAAGGGTGTCGGCGCAAAGATCAAAATTGCATAAGATTGTACGAACAAAATGTTTTTTGTTTCAGGTATTCCTGCTGTTTCTGACTGTATCTATGCTATTGGTGGGTGGGGTGTATTTTGGAATACAATCGTTATTGCCTTCCATTTCACCTACTTTTTCTCCTAAACTAAGTTCTATTACCACTGTTTCTCCACATTCCTTTCATCCTCTGCCCCAACATGAACAGGTTAGACGTGCGAAATTCATGAATAATTCCTTCGTTCAACTCCTACATCAGCATCAGTTGGTGATGAATACTACCAATTGTTGGGTGTGCGGGTTAATGCCACATACAATGGATAGGGGTATTCCGTATTTGGTTCTCCCTTATAGCTCCCAAGGGTCAGCTCGAGCATTCCAAACTATGTTCCGTAGTGCACTAGATTCCTACCCCAGTCGAGAGCCACGTTCTGCAAACTACGGTCCTGGTCCGTACCACAAGCCTTTGGCGATAGCGATTGCTGATTTAGATAGAGATATTTTTGATGCATCGCTTATTCCAGAGGAAGAGGTGCAAGCCTATAAAGATCTGAGTGAGGCTGAGTATAGTATGTCAGTGGGTGATAGACAGCTTAAGAGCTCATCTCCAATATGGATCGTACCCCACCTCGGTAACTTCTGCTTGAAAGGTCTTGGTCGAAATCCGAGAGCACAACTTGGGAAGAGTGCTTGTACCGATACGTATGTTTTGCCAACGCTCTCTTCCCCTGTTTTCTTGACTGCCAAGGGTACCTATTTCGTATGTTATGAGCGTGCATATACATGGTTGCCCCGTGACTTCTCGGGTACCTGTTATATTGCGAATCTTTTGCCACCAACTGTTACAGTTGCCTCAGACTATCACAAGACTAGAGTTGTGAGAGGCGTTATTAGTGAAGAAGACACTGCCGGTCAAGAAGCAGGAGACTTCTTTAAGGGTTTCTTGCCGTTTTGGGGACCTATGGTTAATAGTAGGAACCTGAGACAGTTGACCCGTGTAGTAGAGTCGACTGCTAACATAACTGCGAGTGCTCTTGGTAATTTAACAGCAGAACTTCAGGCGGGTAGACTTATGACGTTGCAGAACCGGATGGTTCTAGATGTTGTTCTACCAGATAGAGGTGGTGTGTGCAAAGTGATCCATTCGAGCTGTTGCATTTTCATCCCTGACAACGCTCCAACTGTTTACCAAGCCATCTCGAAGTTACATAAGATCTCCGAGTCCATACACGGGGACGAAGGTGGTTGGACACTTCTAGGATGGTTTTGGGGCCTGATATCAACTTGGGGTTGGAAGATTCTGATGATCGTAGGGGTTGTTGTAACGTTTTTGTTCACGTGTTGTCTTTGTGTGCAGTGTGGTCCTGCCTTATGTGGTCTTTGTGCCACAACGTGTATAAGACGGCCATCTGTTACCAAGGAGACATTGATGGATAGAATGATGTTCCAGCAACAACTGAATGATTTGATGAATATCGAAATCGATTCTGATCTCGACTAGTGCTTGCCTACATGAGGGCAAAAGGAGCGTCTGAGGTTCCGTGAGAATCGTAATGGCACTTTTTGGGTGTGTTCGAATATGGACGAGTTTGGTATCTACGAACCGCAAATGACGAGTTTAGTGGGTGTACGCGTTTTCGCTACGCTACTATGTATGGTTCGTCTCATTCCTGGGTATGTCCATCTGAACCCTCGGGTTCCATCTTAGATACGGCATCCATTTTGTTTCTTGCCCTCAAGTAGCCAGCGAACGGACACTGTCCGCTTCGTGACCCTGGGATTCCCAAGCTTTCGTGGAGGACACGTGTTCCTTTGAAGGTGTCTTTATGATGAGGGGGTTGACACGGCAAAGGCAGATGGCTCCGCTCGAGGCTCATCTTGCCGTGCCAGTCTATTGTTTCAGTCATGCATGCATTAGGCACGAGTCCTTTGATCCTGCAATCGAGTTTCTGATATTGCTCTTTACACTCTTTTTCCAATCTGTTGTGCATCCTTGTTTTTCCTTTGCATCTGTTCCTGTCCTTTCTCCTGATTCGTTTATAGTCGGAATGGAATGTGCTTAATGTGGGGATAATGTGCTTTTACAGTTGGGAACCGGCAATGCTGCTGTAATTATGTTCCGGGCTTCTGAAACATGAATGCGACCCTTTTGAAGTTTACTGTGGGAACTGAGTTGTAACCTTTTGTTCGTCATGTTGTGCAATGACGAAAATGTGTATAAAAGGAGCGATCCACTTGTGCAATTTGAAGCAGTCTCTCA
The DNA here is from genome assembly GCF_964204655.1 of Triturus cristatus. Classification (NCBI taxonomy): domain Eukaryota; kingdom Metazoa; phylum Chordata; class Amphibia; order Caudata; family Salamandridae; genus Triturus; species Triturus cristatus. The sequence goes on from NC_140593.1 coordinate 1,171,287,691, forward strand.
GAACCTACACGTTGTGTACTTCTTGCGATTTCTGTATCCCTGCAGTAAATAAACGCTGATCTTTGACGCCGCAGGAAGTGTCCCGTGTCTCTGTGTTTTGTACGCCGGAACAGGTAACCCACGAAGGTTTCAGGTGTTGTCCCCTGGCACCGCTGGGCCTTAGAATAGCCCAGTCCTTCAACATGCTCGGGTGAAATGTGATCAAATTTCCTAGAACCCGTTAAAAGCTTGGCTCATGCATTCAGGGTAGCTCCGTGTGGGGCGAGGCTACCTTTGGGAAGTCACCAACCCATATTCCAATCTTGGGATAGTAAGGGATTGAACCGCCGGCCTGAGATCTTCAATGGGGAGGAATGATTTGATTTTCTTCAGAGTGTTGATCTGGAAATTGGCTCCCCTAATAGTAGCACTGATGTGTGCCTCCATGTTTAGGTGTTTACCCAAGGTGATACCTAAAGATTTGGCAGAGTCTACAATGTGAGGAGTGCAGTTCAGGGAAGTTAGGTGTGGAGCTGAGTGATTAGGTGGGGTGATCAAAAGAAATTCCGTTTTGAGAGTATTTAGTAGGAGATGGTTCTGAGCTAGCCATTATTGAGTTTGGGCTAGTGCAACATTTAAAGTTTTTATGTCCTCTTGCGAGGAGATCTTCGGGCACAATTGTGTGTCATCCGCATACATGTAGTATTGGATGTTGGCTCCGTTCAGAATGACTGCAAGAGGCTCCAAGAATAGGTTGAAGAGAGTGGCCGAGAAGGCAGAACCTCGGGGGACTCCAATCAGGACAGGGGTGCTTACTTGCTTCGCTCATCAATGGCATGTGTGGTATTGGTCAAAGTGGGGGATATTTTGGTTCTCTGGCTACTCCAACTGTACCACAACATCCACAAGCACACCTTTAGCTTCATGATATCCACGCATAGCCCACCAGGCACCCTTATAACATGAGAAGGGTTTACCATCCTGGCATGTCCGGAGAATATTGTCATGAGCCTTGGCATGGCGTGTGGCGGCATGTGATGGATCTGTGCCCTCTCCTCACAGTTCCATGAGCTCTCTCTCAGGCTTGGGTTCTTCAGTGCACTCCTTCCTTGTGTGCCCCAATATCTCTGATCAGGTCTGAGGCGGTCCATCACAGAAGGCTTCCTGGATCCATACCATATCTCCCATCCCCGGGGATTTCTGGTCGTGTCTTCCATGAAGTTCGGGATCTGCATTATTTCCCTTTATGGTCTGCAGGATAGATTCTGTGAACCGCTGTCTGTTTTCTTCCGGGGTGTGCTGTGTTGTCATTTTTACAGGTAATAGGTTATTCTATCATAAGATAAAGCAAGGTTGTTGAGAGTGCGGCCAGTAATTAACAGGCAGTCAGTGCCCTCTCTGCCCATTCACGCCTCTTCCTCGTTCCAGGCAGTCCCAACTATTTTAAAGTTTGCATGGAGAGGACATGTAGCTTCCCCTAATTTTGAACCCCAGTGCGGTGTGTCCCTATTGTGTGACCATGGGGTACTGGCCCCAGCAATACTTCAGCTGAGGGGCCAAGATTTACAGCAGCAGAGTCTGAGCTGAGGTGGCAGAGAGCAAAGGATTAACTGAGTGTAGGGTGGGAGCAGAGGGGCACTTTATTAAAGGGACAGGAGTAGAGAGGGCAGTGTGGGAGCATTAAAGGGACAGGAGTAGAGAGGGCAGTGTGGGAGCATTAAAGGGACAGGAGTAGAGAGGGCAGTGTGGGGGCATTAAAGGGACAACAGCAGAGAAGGCAGGCAGTGTGGGAACAGAGGGGGCAGAGAGAGAGAGTGTGGGAGCAGAGGGGGCAGGGAGCAGAGAGGGCAGTGTGGCGGAAGGGACAGAGAGGAAGGTGTGGGAGCAGAGGGGGCAGAGAGGAGAGTGTGGGAGCAGAGGGGCACTGCATTGAAGGTACAGGAGCATAGAGGGCAGTGTGCGAGCATTACAAGTACAAGAGCACAGAGGGCAGTGTGGGAGCAGCGGGGGCAGAGAGGAGAGTGTGGGAGCAGAGGGGCCCTGCATTGAAGGTACAGGAGCATAGAGGGCAGTGTGCGAGCATTACAAGTACAAGAGCACAGAGGGCAGTGTGGGAGCAGCGGGGGCAGAGAGGAGAGTGTGGGAGCAGAGGGGCCCTGCATTGAAGGTACAGGAGCATAGAGGGCAGAGTGCGAGCATTATAGGGACAATAGCAGAGAGGGCAGTGTGGGAGCAGGGGGCGTAGAGAGAGTAGTGTGGGATCAGAGGGGGCAGAGAGGGTAGGTGGGAGCAGTGGGGCAGGGAGCAGACAGGGCAGTGCAGGAGCAGAGGGTCACTGCATTTCCGGGACAGGAGCAGGGAGGGTGGTGTGGAGCATTAAAGGGTCAGAAACGGAAAGGGCAGTGTGGGAGCAGAGGGGGCAGGGAGCAGCAGAGAAGTGTGGGAGCGTAAGGGGTAGAGAGGGGAGCGTGGGAGCAGAGGGACACTCCATTAAAGGGACAATAGCAGAGAGGGCAGTGTGGGAGCAGGGGGCGTAGAGAGAGTAGTGTGGGAGCAGAGGGGGCAGGGAGAAGATAGGGCAGTGTGGGAGCAGAGGAGAAATGCATTAAAAGGGACAGGAACAAAGAGAGCAGTGTGGCAAAGGGGACAGGGGCACAGAGGGCAGTGTGGGAACAGAGGGGGCAATGAACAGAAAGGGCAGTGTGAGAGCAGAGGGGCGCTGCATTAAAGGGACAGGAGAAGATAGGGCAGATGGCAGAGGATGCAGGGGCAGAGAGGATAGTGTGGGAGTAAAGGGGCGCTGCATTGAAGGGATAGCTAGGGCAGTGTGGCAGAGGGTGCAGGGGCAGAGAGGATAGTGTGGGAGTAGAGTGGCGCTGCATTGAAGGGATAGCTAAGGATAGGGCAGTGTGGCAGAGGGTGCAGGGGCAGAGAGGATAGTGTGGGAGCAGAGTGGTGCTGCATTGAAGGGATGGCTGAGGCTTGGGCAGTGTGGCAGAGGGTGCAGGGGCAGAGAGGATAGTGTGGGAGTAAAGGGGCGCTGCACTGAAGGGATTGCTGAGGCTAGGGCAGTGTGGCAGAGGGTGCAGGCGCAGAGAGGATAGTGTGGGAGTAGAGTGGTGCTGCATTGAAGGGATAGCTAAGGATAGGGCAGTGTGGCAGAGGGTGCAGGGGCAGAGAGGATAGTGTGGGAGTAGAGTTGCGCTGCATTGAAGGGATAGCTAAGGATAAGGCAGTGTGGTAGAGGGTGCAGGGGCAAAGAGGATAGTGTGGGAGTAGAGTGGCGCTGCATTGACGGGATAGCTAAGGATAGGGCAGTGTGGCAGAGGGTGCAGGGGCAAAGAGGATAGTGTGGGAGTAGAGTGGCGCTGCATTGACGGGATAGCTAAGGATAGGGCAGTGTGGCAGAGGGTGCAGGGGCAGAGAGGATAGTGTGGGAGTAGAGTGGCGCTGCATTGAAGGGATAGCTAAGGATAGGGCAGTGTGGCAGAGGGTGCAGGGGCAGAGAGGATAGTGTGGGAGCAGAGTGAGAAGTGGAGCAGCAGAGATAGCAGAGTATGACCATAAGGGCAGATCGGGCAGTGTGTGCCGAGAAGGCAATGTGCAGTGTGTGAGGAGAAAGAGCAGAGAGGGCTGTGCATGAGCAAAGGGGTAGGGCACAACAAGGGTAGCATGTGAGACGAAGGGGCAGAAATGGAGAATGGTGTGCGAGCAGAGAGGACAGTGTGCATGCGGGCTGGCGGGGCGCATACGGGGCAGTGTATGCAGAGACTGCGCAGCAAGGACAGTGTTTGAGTCTGATGGGCAGGGAGGACAGAGGCCATTGGTACTGGAAGTAGGGGTTCAGGGGGTGCGGCAGCACCCATGTAACAACCACGCTGGACATGAAAAGCCAATAAAAATAACCTTTAAATTTTGATTTCAACATTTGCTGTGCTTCAAAGACGGTCAGGAGATGTCTCCTGACAAATGGCTGCTTATTGTTTTAACATGGAGATTGGTGTCTGCTCTGTTTCCTCTGATTGCAAAGTGAGAGGATTTTGTCAAGTGAACCATGTGATAATGTCTCCATTGTACAGGGAGGTCTAATTTGGGCTAACACACAAACACAATTAGAATACCTTTAAATGTACTCTACAAATATTTCAAAATCTATCAGCAGTTAGGAAATCACAAAATAAGCACATTTTTTGTAATTCTGAAGTGTGATGTAAAAGATTTTAATACTATCAAAACAAATCAAGATGTTTTAGTTGGTGATGCACAGATGATAAATGTTACCTGAAACGCCACCCCAATTGTTTGTGCCCTATATTTTTTTTTTCAGTAAAATTACTTCTGTGCAAATTTAGTAGCCATTTTGATGGACAATGCAGTGTCTACTGAGAACACGCCCCCACACCAGGCTTTACTAACATAGCAGCCAGAGTGCTGTGAAAGGCACCATCAGCTGCACGCCACTCTTCACCAGTCTCCTGCTACATGGGCGAGGCACATTTTCTACACTTGTTCTTTGACTGACACTGATTTTTTCACAATCTCTGTGACTCCAGGGATGTGACGTCATGGCAGCACCCGCACACGTAAAACTGTTCCAGCAGCACTGAGAGAGGGCAGGGTGTGAGCAGGCGTGCAAGAAGCAGAGAGGGCAGTATGCAGGAAGATAGTCGGGGGGGGGGGCACTGTGTGAGCAAAAGGGGCAAAGGATGGAGTGTGGTCAGAAGGGACACAGAGTAGAGAGGGCAGTGTCTGAACACAAGGGGCAGAGAGCAGAGTGGGCAGTGTGCCAGCAGATTGGGCAGAGTGCAGAGCAGGGAGTGTGTCAGCAGAAGTGGGAGAGTGGGCAGTATGTAGGAAGATGGTCAGAAGGGACACAGAGTAGAGAGGGCAGTGTCTGAGCACAAGGGGCAGAGAGCAGAGTGGGCAGAGTGCAGAGCAGGGAGTGGGTCAGCAGAAGTAGCAGAGTGGGCAGATGTGGGAAGATGATCAGAATCAGAAGGGACACAGAGTAGAGAGGGCAGTGTATAAGCACCATGACCAGAGTGGGCAGAGGGTCAATAGATTGGGCAGAGCAGGGAGAGCGTGAGCAATAGAGGCAGAGTGGGCAGTATGTAGGAAGATGGTTAGAAGGGGCACAGAGTAGAGAGGGCAGTGTCTGAGCACAAGGGGCAGAGTGGGCAGTGTGCCAGCAGGTTGAAAAGTACAGTTTATAAACAGCGTGTTTAATGTGCAACAGGGTAGGGGGCACAGCGAGCATTGAATGTGCAGGGGGGCAGGTAGAAAGGGTGGTCTGGGGAGGATGTGGCATAAGGCCAGAGCTGCCGACTTTGGAACTGGGGGATCACGTTCGAGCCTTAGGTCGGCTCGACATTCTGTGATTCTGTGCAAATCACTTTAATCTCCCTGTGCCTACAAAAATGGGCGTGTCCTTGTGTAGTGTGACTGGAACTCACGCAAAGCGCTCTAATACTTTCGGGTCGAGTTCCTGCAGCAAAAAAAAAAAGTATAGAGGGTAAGTGGGGAGGCCTGTTTATGAGCAGAAGGGGTGGTGTGTGAGCAGAAATTGAATCATGAAACATGAAATTAACTGCGCTGTCCAACTTAAATGGATCACATGGCGTACCTTTCACGGATGGACCCTGCCGGCAGTATTTTACACTTGCGCCGCCTGACCCGGGCTCTATACATTTCTTTTTTAATCTGCCTCACAAACGTACTGGGACGCCTTTGCTCTGTGCAGGCAGCGCGGTGTGCATGACAGGCACAGGCATGGCACCAGTACACCTTTACTGTATTCGATGATAAGATTACCTAAATGACATCCAATATGAGCATCATGACTACAAGTCCCATAGTTCATTGCACAGTTCATTGTAATCCCATAACTGTAACATGGTGTCCTTTATGACACGGAGTCATCTGGTAAGTGGCCCTTTCTTCTATGGACAGACATGTTCTTTAAACAACCCAATGTGACCTTTTCCCCAAAAAACGAATTGTTTCTCTAATTACTCGTACAATTGTCGGAACAGGAATAGTAATGTCCCAGCGCTGGCTGCATTAAGGGGGCTAGAAGGTGGAGTTCCCGTGAGTCAGCAGGGGTGCGAATCTGAGGAACAATGTCTGCACTCGGAGGCCTTAATTGCCTTTTCTTCCCTACAGTTCTGTCACCTAACCGCATTCCTGCGCTCGGCAGATTACAGCCAATCAGCGCATGCAGATGAAGCCCTTTGTCTCAGCCTCGCCGAGGGCAGGGGTTAATGAAGAGAGGACAGGGGGCGGGGGAGATAGCGCCCGAGGGGGGGGGGCCGGGGTGGGATCTGCAAATGAATCTCAAAGCCATTGTGGCTTCAAAGGCGCCAGGATGGGGGGTGACGCGGCCTCGCCTCTCGCAATCAAGGTCAAGAATCAGGCACTGGAAGTGCAAATGGCGGAGACAAAGCCCCCTCAGCGGGAGTGTTTGGGGCAGGGGTGAGTGAGACGTCCCGCGGAGAGAGGGCAAATGGGCTCTTATGTAAAGCATCAACAATCTTGAGGGTTTTCGAGGCGGCATGCAGATTGCCAGCTCGCAGGAAGGGGTGTCAGAGATTACACCCTACCCCCAAATACTTGAACGAGACTCCTGGACATTGTACTAAAAAACTTCAGTTTTATGGAGCAGGAAAATGAACTGAACCTTCGGGAAATTATTTGAGAAGTCTGGATCACACATTTGGTCACGCGTGGAGCAAAATTGGAAGCTCCTGCTATACAGCTAGAATATAATACATTATAAATTAACTGTGTGTCACTGTACAGTACCAGACTGCGTCATTGAATCCTGAAAGGGCATTACAATCCAGTGATCCCGGAGAGACGGACTGCTCGGATTAAAGCGACCTGCAGTGGCGTCCTTGTGATTGTTTTTCAGAACAGGTTCTCACCGGCATAGTTGAGCTGACAGGGGTCCTTCAAAGCCGGCCACTCTCTGGCGCCATTTTCAGCAGTGATAGGCGCGCCTCCAAGAGAACTGTCTGTCCATAGCAAATAGACGCAGTTCGGCCAGAGGTCTTGGGTATAGAGTTGCTAACATTTCGCGTTGAGTTTGCATCGCAAAAGTGATATAAACGGGCATAAAATGTTTATTTGGAATTTACAGTCATGGGCAAAACTTGTTTTAAAGTGGAAAGTTGCCTGAAGGTTCCTTATTTTGCACCAGGAGGGCGATCCATGGGTGGTACATGATGGTTCAGATGCAACCAGCCACGATTTTTGATTCAACGCCACCCTATTTACAAACAGTTGTTGACAGGTTTGTGCACACAAAAAACAGCTTTTTCAGAGTGGCGTTGACTTGGGTAAAAGCTTTTATTTCTCCTAACTGCTCCCACTTTGCATTGGACAGCACACAACTAAAGTGGGGGAAGTTGTAAAGTTTGCCCAGGCATAGTATTTGGTGCTGGAAGGGTACTCTTCAAGTACAATATCTGTGCTGGATATGACACAGGTATCTTTGCACTATGCAGCAAGGGTGTATGTGTGGCGCTAAACCATAATTCTGTGCCACCACCAGGGACAGAGCAGGACACTGCCTTATCCTAGGCGGTGTTGCAGCTTTCCTGCTCTCTCAGGCGATGCAGCAACCTCAATTGCTGTGCAAGGCGACATCTCTGTAAATCTGCCCCTATATGTTCACCAATAATACCGATCCTAGGATCGGTTGGCATTATCTGAACAGAGCACTAGGCTGTTTTCACTTTGTGATGCGAACAGAAGTGGCGGACATAGCCCAAAGGCATGAGAGCGCTGTACAGCAGTAGCATGATACAAGGGCACAGCAAGTTACAGTTACAATAATTGCGTTCAGATATATTGATTCGGTAGCTGCGATCAGGTCAATTGCAGCCATTGGACAAGGGACCTACACTGTTCAAGCATTGATTAAGATGTTGGGGTCACATAATAAAGGTAGTTTGTCTCCTGGTTAGAATACCTAGGTATGGTTGCGGGTGATTAACCTAGGTGTCGGTCAAATAGGAGGAGCTTGAGGTCCTTTTTAGGTCTCGCCTAGCGTTGCTGCGCACATGCGCAACTCGCTCGGCGAGATTTATTGTTGATAAGTAGTTTTAGAAGAGGGCTTTAAGCCCCGCCCCTTATTTCCATTTCCTGGCACCACCATTTATGGTAAACTGTGGCCTGCCATTGGAAATTAGGGTTTTTGGTGGACGACCTGTGGCCTCGGAGCCAGACTCGGTGGCCTGCTTTGCGTCTGTCGCAAAGCAGTTTCCTATCTTTATGGGGCCATGTGTTAGTAACACATGGCCCCATAAAGACAAGAGATCCCCATGCTCCGGCTGCAGCGCGTCCTCTTTCGGGACCGCGCTTGTTAGCAAACAGCTACTCTCTTCATTCTGGGACCTGTAGTTTCTTGTTTAATGTGGCAAGAAAGTACTTAAAATCCTCGGCCCGTAAGGTGCTGTTAGTTATAAAGAGCTGTTGTGCTACTCGGCAGCTATGGAGTTGTAATTAATGATAACACTCAAACATTGAACAGAGGGATTCTCTTAGATCGTTTGGTCAATATTTTACTTTAAGCTGGATTAGGTGAGCCCCTGCCTTATTTAAGGAACGTACCCGGTTCCTTAGCAGATTTGTGAAAGCTTCAGACCACTGCTTACAAAAAACCACTAACAACTTTAATTCAAAAATACACCCCTTTTCACTTTTCTGAAAAAGTGAAGAAAAAAAATGTGTGATGCCCCGCGCGAAACGAGAAGGGTACAGGCTGTGAGTTTACCATTCACTCCTAAAAGAGGTACAGTGTGTACCTGCTTCCGACAGACCGACTGCCCTAAAACCAGAGACACCTCTCCCCTACCCTCCCACTGCCCGGAAATTTTTGCCCACCTTAATTTCTCAACAAAAACAATAATGTAAGAAAGAAAAGTCGAGCTTTCCTTTCGGGGACCAAGTCGTAAGAACTCACCCCAGTCATGCAGCCTTGGCAGCAGTGGTCGCCATGCTCCGGCGAGCAGCAGCCAGGAGGGGTGTGTGCGAGCGGTGCGGGACATAAGGCCCTGGGAGGTGTGTACAGGTTAAGTACACATTAGGCAGACATTGTGTCGTTCTTGCAATGTTTACTCACCTTTCCTGGTCCCAGGTTACGTGATGGAAATATCTTACTGCCGGCACACACAGCATGTACAAAGCACCTGGAGTCACAACATGTGACGCGGGCTCTGCCCCCTATACGGCGGCCCCGCCCACTGCACAGCCCGCCCTAACACAGACGATAACGACGAAGGCAGGCATCCTATCTCCCAGTAGCAGGCATAGAGCCCTGTGTTACCGTACAACACACCTTTTTTTTTTTTTTTTCAAACGCTGGATGCTAGCCCAAAAATGCGCACCTAGTAGGGGTACGTGTAGCTATCAATGGTGCAGCAGGTGCAGTGGTACCAGCTCGGATTCCTGAGAGTCTAACTGAACCTATATCATTGCAGTATTTAGCAACACAAACAGTCGTCACGCGGCTAATTAGGTCCTATTGGCCATTTTTAGCCCCTTTGTTCTAGGTTGGAGGACAGAGCACAGGTATCACACGCTTTTCTTTGAGCCCCGTATGTATTTAAAACCTGCCAGTTTTAGAGCAGAGCACACATTGACCCTTTTGCTACCTCCACTGGAA